>NC_141687.1:1961555891-1962755891 GCF_964263255.1 Lissotriton vulgaris
AACTGTGACCCCCAAAGACCACTCCCTCATAAATTTCAGCATAGCCGTCGCGCACAGCCACAGACCTACCAACACTAGATTTGTCCTGGAAAAGCATCATATTAGAGGAGTAAGCCTCTGGTCTCCTTGCACACCTGCCCAAGCACACCAGCTACTTGCTGAAAGCCACCATGAATGTCAACAGCTGGATCACTGCATGCAACAATACCCTGGCACCTCTCAAGTGCAATACAATGGCAAGAGCTTGACCACAGGCTAGCTGGTATACACAGGAACTAAGGCTGAGGAAATGCCATTGGAGCACAAATGGAAAACATGTCATGATACCTTAAATAAAGAGATCTTCAAATTGGCCCAACAGATATGGAACACCAAGCACATTGCTCTTATAGATTGCATCAACCCAACAGCAAGTGAATTTTTGCCATAATCAAACATTTCACCGGACCTCCTGCCACCTCCACCATGATTGACCATCCAAAAGACATTTGCAAAATGCTCTGGAAATTTTTCTATAACAAAATCAACTCAATACATGGCAAATTTGACCCCCGTCATTGCCACAAATAAACTTTCCATCACCGTCGTAAAACTATGAACACCTCCCATTTGTAGGACTCATCTGACAAAGGCTCATACTGATCAGCAAAGCAGTAACACCCATCCTCAATACTTCCATTGACTAAGCCACATTCTTGGACATTTGGAAACATGCCACTACACCACTGATCAAGAAACAATCCAGTGACTAAGGGTGGGCAGAGTTAGCGGAGTGCCACTACACAGAATTACACTGAGTTGCCTGAAAATTTAGTGGAACTCTGCTTCGCCCTAATCCGCATGCAGGCACCAGACCTGGAGGGTTCCTGACCCCCAGACTTCCACCTGCTTGGCTTTACTGGTGCATTTTCTGCCATGCCCAGGCTGTCCTCCTCCTGACTGTCTCCTCGTCGGTGCAAAACCCCTATGCTGCACGTCTTGGGAGGACTGCGCATGCGCAGTCGTCTCTAGACGAACAGCGTTGGGGTTTTGCTGCAGATGAGAAAACAGCCAGGAGGTAGGAGGACAGCCCGGTCACGGCAGAGAACACACCAGGTAAGCCACAGCAGCCTTCTTAGGGGTGAGTGGCAAACTCCGCCATGCAACGGAATGAGAGTTTTTCTGAACTCTTACGTTCTTAGCGGAGCATGGAGTTGGCAAAACTCTGCAAACTCCACTGGTAAAGCAGAGTTTGCCACCCACCCTTACCAGTGACCTAGTCCTGTTTTCCAGCTACAGACTAATCTCCTTCATACCACACATGGCGAAGGTCGTAGGGAAACTAATCAACCTACGTCTCAGTGACCACCTCAGCAACTACTAGTTTCTCAGCACCACACAGCCTGAATTTAAGCACAGCCACACAACAGAAACAATACTCACCAGCGCCACAGACAACATCTGCATGATCCTTGACAAAGAGATGTGACATCCCTCATTCTCCTGAACCTTCCTGTAGCATTTGACATAGTCTCACACCGCATCCTCATCAGGCACCTACACAACATTGGCATCCAAGCACCTGCTCTTCCCTGGATGGGCTCCTTCGTAACAGGTAGAACACAATCTGCCAGCTAGGCCCCTCACTCCTTGGAAGCCCGCAAACTTATCTGTGAAGTGCCTCAAGAATTATCGCTTAGCCCCACCCTCTTCAATGCATGCATGATGCCTCTGGCCAGTCATCTCTGCAGATGACATCAACATCCTCTCATACACTGCCGCAGGGGTGGTTTCTCCATTTGGACTTAGGGGCTGTGCCCCTTTGAAAATGTTTACACAGTTACATAAAAACATATTAAATAACTCGATCTATTTAGAGATACAATGATATCTCTAAACAAATTAATGTATTTAGCTCTGGGCTGTCTGTCTCAGGCTGCCTACCCCACCTCGCTCTGAAGCAGGAGATGAAAGCCAGGCATTACATCAACTTTCTGAAGTGTGACACATAACATGGGCTTTCTGTTTTAAAGCCCTTCATTGCCATTGTGGTCTATCACGGTATGCCCTGTAGGCCAGTGACACGATCAGCATCATGGTTTCAGGCGTTGGAGACTTCATCCCCGTGTGATTTCAGATGTTAGTCCTTCATAGGGAAAGATCTCACCCTTTCATCATACGTGGAAGTAGATACAAGCACATCTGATTTGGTGCATTGTTCTTGGTAATGTTAAATGTTAGAATGCTAATTTGGTGTTATCTATATTGTTGTGAGTCCCCCCATCACGCTAACCTTCCCCACCCAGGACCTGGTTCCATGTGATTGGCATAGTTAGAAGTGAAGCTGCTGTACTTGTTCCCCCACGAAATTGATCCAAATAATGAGCAGGGTTCTTGTTTCCTTGCGAAGTTGATCCAAATATTCGAGTCAAGTGCAAAGCGAGAAATATGTGCTTACAGTGGACAGTTCTCTGATGTATGACATTAAAGCTAGCCCTGTCTTCATGCCCCTAAGTTAACACTGATGCCAAAACATGGATTGATTCACAAACCAAGAATGGTAAATACTTCAATGCAATGCATTTGAGCAATTTAGTTCCTCCCCAATTTCACATGCTTTACTTAATCTTGCATACTCCAAGTGTTATTATGAGGGACGTTGAGTGAGTGCGCCGGTGCTAAGGCTGGACCCAAACAAAGTGCCTGTCAGTGTGTTGGCCTCTCTGCAGAGCACACAGAGCAATGTTTATGTATTCCATTTACAACTGAAATACTGTGGAAATTAGTGTGCAGGGGGTACACACATGTCGAAATATTTGCAAAGCAAAAGTATGAGAAAATCAAGTGCAGTGTATGTTTGGGGCAGTGAAGTGAGGGAGATGAGAAGAAGTGCATGCAGGAAAGAGTGAAAGAGGGTGCTGAAGAGGAAAGAGGTACTTGAATATGTGCAGATGGACAAGATATGCAGAGAAAAAGAGGATACATATCTAACATAAAGCACACATAACTGAAGGCCACAACTCCTTCCAAAGGCCTCACTGCCATTTTATATACAGCCTCACAATTTCAGAATTGAAACATTTCCTATCTTAATTATTTACAACAAATCATTGTTGTTACTCATTTATCTTTATTAGCTAACAACCATTGACAAGGCCAATCATACTGACAGGTTTTATGTGTATGTCAGTTGTCATTTATCTGGATGCAATTACATCTCAGAGAGAAACCAAAATAATGGTCAGGTGGCACACTATGGGAATCACAGATATATATTTGACATATTCCTTTATAGAGAGACCCCACTTTTTCCATCCCACTTAAATACCTGTCTGCACATATTTCTATATCACTGGTTGCAGCCAGCAGCTGTGGCTGCTTCCAGAAGCCTGGTTCAAGCATTTCTTGCCCAAAGTTAATGCTGCATGCAGTGCAAGACACTGGGCAAGCATACATTTTAAAGGGGTGAATTTGTCATGAAGTACAATTTACAAATTACAGTAACTGTTGAACATACTAATGCAGTAAGATATGGGGCAGTTTTGATTGTGTTTAGTATTTTAAGACTATACGTTCCCACTGCTTTGTAAGCCTTGCTTTATTCTACATTCATTTGCTTTAAAATGCACCATTTGCCAATCTTTTTCCAGCCGCCTACCATACATGAATGGCGGTCTTCGGTCCTCCAGATCTCAAAACATGACCTAGCCAGGGGTGGAAATCCGAGCAGGAGAGCTTTTTGTTGGACACAGTTAGAGCAGTCGTATTGAGCCTGGGTTTTTTTTTATTCCCCCCAGGGTCCTATGATTAATGCGGGCATTGCTCACCTTTGTTTCTATGGCGAGGAGCCATGGTGCATATGAGGCCTCGGTATCTCGGGCACTATCTACTAACGAATAGCCCTAAGCAGGATCTTTCAAGGCTTATGTGAATGTGCTGTTGGGAAACGGCCATCCCCCTCTCTTACGACATCCCTGCCAGCTAACGCTGAGACAGCACAGAAGCACAGCCTGATTTCCTGCTTTGTGGCATTTTCTTGTTCTGATAGATTGGAGCCATGCACGCAAATGAGGTTATAAAAAAAAAAATGTTTAATTTTGTTCTTGGGAGGCGGACCCACTCTGGCTCCCAAGTTTTTACAGTAAACATGTTCGCGTCGCTTGCGATATAAAACTCATACCCAGAGTTTACGGCCCACCACTTTCAAATGTCACCAGCCTCAACTGCACCGACGGCCAGCAACTCATACTTTACCTCTCAGACAGGACATCAACATAAAAGACAAGTTCAAAGCATGCATGACCAAAATCACTACCTGGATGAAAGCCAGCTTTCTTGCACCCAACACTCGTAAGACAGAACCCCTCACGATGGGACTTCAACTGGTGGCTGGCCAAACTTCGACCCGTGCCCAGCACTCACACCAGGCACCTCCGAATAATCATTGACAACAAACTAGACATGACCACACAATTCAGCTAAATCACTGCATCCTGTTTCCACACCATGAAGATGCTGAACAGCTACAAATGTATCTGAAGCAAAACTCGAAAAACTGTCACTAATGCCTTAGTAATCAGTAGGTTAGACTATGAGAACACCATCTATGCTGGGATCACCAAGCAGCTCACAAGAAGACTACACACCATATGGAACTCGGCAGCTAGACTTATCCTCAACCTCTCACACAAAAGTCACATCACATCATACCTCAGGGAGCTCCACTGTCTACTGATAAACAGACATGCTCATTTCAGAGTCCTTACACACACATTCAAGGAACTGCACAACTTAGACCCCTTGTAAGAAATTGGGTTGCTGGTTGAGGGAGGTGAAAGCCTACTCAAGTAGGAATTACAATCCTTGTCAGTGTGAAGTCACAAGCAAACCCTGAATTAACTTGTGCTCAACCCTGGGTTGCAGTCATGCTTAATTTGGCGGCCATGTGAAAAGTATTTGTACAACACTTCACACAGTAACAAAGTGAAAACACACCACACCAGATTTAAAAAGTACATGTTAGTAAATATAACACGACCAAAACTACTAAATTCCAATCAGTAGAACTGGAGATGTAAAATGTTAAATATTTCAGTGCAAACAGCACCAAAGCGCACAAAGCTCCAACTGTGGAGATTCGGTCATGCCGGACTGGGACAAAGTGAAATGTTCAGACTGACGGTAATGGAGCACAGGTCAGCTACAGGGACGGTTAGTTTAGCAGAACAAAAGTACTTTAAAACCTGATTGCAGAGCATTGCGAGGTCCCGCGTCGAGTATGCGTTTTGCGGCTGAGGCGTTGCAAGGACAGATTGGAGTTACATTGCATGGGGTTGGTTCCAGGGAGCTGCATGGCTGCAATGCTCAGTTCTGTCTCATCATTGAGGAGGCCGTTGACAAGGCAAGGTTGCGATGCAAGGGCCTGCGTCAAAAATGCAATGTGCACTGGCTGGTTCTGACAAGACTGTGGGGCTCTCAATGCGAAGTTCTGCATCATCATCGGGCCTGCCGTTGACGAGAGACTTGAGATGCGAGGGCATGCTTTGGGGATGTGTCGCCCAGCAGCAGTTCTGATGAGACTGCGGGCTGCTAGATCAAATGGATTCCTTGCGCTGGAAGAATCCTGCCAGAAGAGTCAATGCATCAGTTCTGAACTGGGTAGCACTGTACAGCAGAGAAGATGCCTTGGTTCAGCTGGATCCACAGATGGGCTGGTGGAGCACCTTCCGACCCACTTTCAAGGGGACCGGACTGGGATGGCACCACTTGGCAAGGTGACAGAGTCCAGGTGTTGGCTACAAATGATCAGCCCTTGCAGTCAGGAGAAGTGTGGCTCACTGGTTAGAAGCGGCAGACCCTGATGCAGAGGTCTGACCCAGGACCAGGGTTCAATTCCCGATGCGGCAGGGTCTTGGGCTCAATGTTCACAAACTCGATAATTCTCGCCTCGGTGCCTACTCTAATCATGGGTCCCACCCCGCAACTCTGGGCAATAGCTTGCTTAATCTCCACAGCGGCCCCAAAAGCACTGGGATGCCTGGCTTCACCTTGGGGATGCCCAGTAGGGGGCATCTCACAGGGAAAGGCAGGAAGGGTTCCACAGCGGTATACAGCGCCAGGATGCCTGAAAGGTGATAGTGCGCATTACAAATATACATACATTTACACGCACAGTCACTCTGGTGGTCCTGTACAGAGGTTTAGGTCCAGTCCTTTTTACCTAGGCAAGAGGGCAGATGGTCAACACTGTAGGTAGCAGTTTTTTGGGGCAGCGGTCCAGCAGAGTGGCAGTCCTTTCAGTAGTAAAGCAGTCCTTCTTCCTGGCACTCTTCCACAGGTCCCGAAGTGTAGTGAAGAGTTGGTGTCTGAGGTTCATTATTTTTACCTGGTTCCTCATTTGAAATGGAAGAAGTTTCAAGAGGTTTCCCTTTGAAAAGCACAGGTTTCCTACCACCTCTGCCCTAGCGGTTATGCAATCCTTGCTGTGAAGGCAGGATGTAAGGTGGTGTAATCACCCCTTACTTAGCTATAGTATACCTATATCTACCTTTATATATAGACACATATACACCAATAAGCCACTCCTATGGTAGGCCTCGACAATCCTGGAGGAAGAGTGCTTGGTTTTTCGTGAGAGGGTGCTCTGGCATGAGCGGAGCCCCTATGCAGCTTTTGGAACCACCTTCTTATAGCTGTTCTATGATATAGCCATACCATATTCTCTTAAGTGCATTATAACCCTCGCTGTTAATTCTAACTTTGGTTTGGCTTTATCAAAACATGTCGTGTAAGGTGTCAAACACTTTGGAATACTACTCCCCACCAATTCAGGTGACGGGGGTAGCATTCCACCCTTCTAGAGGGAAAAGAGATGTATGTTACTGCTTTACCCGGTTAAGGTTAAACAGAGCCTCAGCATCACAAAAAGGATGCTGCTGCTACAGACACGAGTCTGATCTCTTGTTGCTGGGGGAAACTCCAGCAAGGGCAGCCTGGACAATAGGTTTCCTGTCCAGGGAGGTGTCAGCACCTCCCCAGACCGGGGTTTTGTGTATTGGGGCAGGGAGGGATTGCATTCAGTGAATGCATCTAGACACTGCCTGGGGCACACAAGGTGCTCCATGCATAGCCCGGTTCAAATCAGTTGCTGGGGCACTCCAGCCCCAGCTCTGGCGTGAAACTGGACAAAGGGAAATGGGTGTAACCACCCCCTTCTCAGGTCCACCCATAGGAGGGACCTAGTCAGGTAATCCAGCCCCCATCCTTAGTGTAAGTATAAGAGCGTGTGTCCCCAGGACTTCAGATTATCCTGGAATGAAACTTTGATTCAGAACTGGAGTTTATCTAAAACTAGAGACATAAAGCAACAGAAATTCAACGAAAATATACATGAAAGTGCGTAATACATCAGATACAACGTATTTACCACCAGTTACAGTCGTTGGGCACTTAGTCTAAAACAAATTAGATATTAACATATACATATAATACAATAAATACACAAAAATGTATACAGATTTTATAAAATACAACTGATATAATGTGGCTGATTGATGAGGGTTTCTCAAAGTTCTCTCATTATATCATGATGCTTTATGTCTCTAGTTTTAGATAAACTCCAATAAAATAGAATTTAAAATGTTTTAAACAGTTGTCGACCTATTGCACTGAGCCTGGGTTATCCCCCACATTATGTCATGAATAGATTAATGTAATGTCAATTGGATTTACTGCCTAGGACATTTTTCTCCATTGTGCTCTTCCTATAGGCCCATCTCCCTGTTAAATGCGGAACCCAAAATCCTAGCTAATCTGTTGGCAAGCCGACTAAAAACAGTAATCTGCAAATTGGTACATCCAGATCAGTCAGGCTTCATGCCTCATCGCAATACAGCGCTCAACTTGCGAAGACTAAATGGAGTAATGGGGCGACTGGCCACCATTCAAGAGGATGCAGTAGTAGTTTCGCTGGACACCACTATGGTGTTCGATACACTTGAATGGGCATATCTAATGGTGGTCCTCAAGAAGTTGAGCTTCGGCCCTAACTTCATTGGGTGGGTAAAGCTCCTATATGCAGAACCACTGGCCCAAGTGGAAGTCAACAACAAGATATCTGAGGCGTTCACCCTGAGCAGGGAACTCAACAGGGCTGTCCACTCGCGCCCTTGCTCTTCGCTCTTTCCCTTGAGTCTCTAGTGGCTTGGATATGAAGAGACACTTCCATCAGGGGACTTAAGTGGGAATAGGGGTGGGAATCTCCCTGTACGCAGACAACATCCTTTTATATCTTGCCTCTCCCCAGAGGGCACTGCGAGTCATTCTTGATATCTTTACCAGCTTTGGGAGAAACTCTGGTTATAAGAATTACCTGGAGCAAGTCGCAGTTGTAAGTTCTACATGGTGACCCTCCCACCCTACCACAGGGCTGCCCCATATCAACAGCACCAGAGGGATTTAAATACCTGGGCATTTTCATCACAGCTGATGCCAAACTTCGCTATGAGCGTAATCTTCTCTCCCCACTACAGAGGTTCAGACACGACGCAGCGACCTGGAAGATGCTGCCGTTGTCACTGTCAGGACATGCAGCACTTTTCAAGATGATGACCCTTCCACGCTTCATGTACGCCCTGCAGAACTTCCCTGACCTGGTTACGACTAGGCTCTTCAATGACATCGAGAGCATCCAGAGAGACTTATTATGGGATGGTAGACCGCGTATAGCACCAAACAAACTCACACTCGGATGGTACGACGGAGGCAAAGGGCTGCCCGACATCATAAAATGCTACTGGGCGACCCATCTTACAGCCGTGAACCACTGCACTTATCATGTTGGAGGTGAAACAGGTTACATAATGGATAGGTGGCTACTTCCACGGGCAAATTTTATCAGGGCGCTCTACTCCAGACCCAATAGGTGCTCACTAACAGGACCCACAAAACACTCTGGCGAATGGTTAACCGTAGGTCAGGCTGGGCCCAAAAACTCACACTCACAACTCCATTATGGGACGCTGAACAACTGGGCTTCCTCGGGAAGACAAAAGGTTTTAACAAATGGGACCTAATTTGTCTATCCCGAATCAGGGATCTCTGGGGAGCAGATGGGGTGGTTTCATTTGCCTCACTCCGACAGATGCAAGAGTTAGCGGATACTGAATATTTCAGATATATGCAAGTCTGACACTCTCTCCAAACTAACCTCCCCGCAGGGTCTTCTCCATTGGAATCCCCTTCCCCCGGAGGACAGACTGCTTGATGGATACCTACCATACAAGACCATCTTCCTCACGTACAAAAAGCTCATTAACAATGCACCGGATCCCCTTGTAACATTGAGGGGGTGATGGGAGAGTGATGGGCTAGAACTAGATGATGAAGAATGATAGGAGGCAGTGTCCTCTCCTAGGGAAAGTGCCATTTCATCTACATTGCAACTTGTCCAACAAAAAACTTACACAGGATCTATATCTCTGTTCCCAGACTAGTACACATGGGTAGGGCTAGCGAGGGGCATGTAGGAGACAGTGTGGGGGCGTGGCTAGCCAGTCTGAAGCTTGAGCTCCGGTGCCGCCCAGGGACGATCTCCTGATTTACACCGACGGGAGGGTCCCTACTAACTGCTGCGGTGTGGATCCTGCTGCAGGGACCCTCCAGGGAGCCTCGGTGTGCCGCCAGACGACACTGCGGACCGCGGTGCTTCCCGCGGAAGCTTGGCCCTGCTGAGACCTACTCCGGGACTAAAGCCGGGGCCTGAAGTGCGAGAGGAGCCCAACCCGGCCCGGACAACGGGGACCGGAGGCGTCCGGTCCTGGACCTAGGGGCATCGGATGGTGCCCGGATCAACTAGAAGTTGTCACCATGGGTAGCGGAGGCCCGGGACACCTGCACCGGCTGTGGTGGCGAGAGCGAGCAGCAGAGCTATACATTCTGCCCCTAGCGACCGGGGAAGGCCTGGAGTGGCTGTCTGCAGGGGGCCGGCGGAGGAATTGGACCTGCATTGCTTATTAGAGGCCTGGACATGGATCGAGGTGAGAGGCGGCCTTATTGACGGTGCCACATTGCCCACGGACCCCGTGCTCGGAGGTGGATGGTGAGGAGGCCTGGCGCGCTGGATAGAGGGCCGCCCGCTCCCTCTCCCCCCTGCTGGTCTTCCCCCCTCCTGGCTTATTTCACCCACCTGTTGGACCCGGGTATTGACCTGAGGGACGTGGGGTGGTGGCTGCAGAGCTACTGGGGGCCGGGGACCAGCATTGCGGATTGTACGGACTACATCCTGGAAGGAGATTCTCTCCCATGCCCCACACCCCCCACCCCCTACGAGGGTCGGATCTACTGCCGATTAAAACCTGAAACGCAGGTGACGGTGTCTTGACCATTGAACAGCAACAGCGGGATCGCAGAGGAGCGGATTCATCGTTGTTTGCTGTAGAACCCTATCTCGGACTGTAGGGATTCAGACGTGCGCTGCCCCTCCTGCCATGGTCCGAAAAGGGATGAGAACACAGGAGGGTCGGGAGGGCCCGGCTGGAGCGCAGCATGCCATGACTGCTGAGGGAAAGGGGGCCCTGTCTGGCGCCGATGGACTGAACTCTGCTGGGGACCAACAACCGGATAAATTAGATCTGATACTGAAGGAGATCAGGGATTCTAGAACGGCAATGGAGCTACAGCTTGGGGCCCTAACCACCAATCTGTCCCTGTTGAAGGCAGACCATAATAAATTGGCTGACAAGGTTAAGGATCACGACCTTGCGCTCGCTGACCTTACCCCGACGGTGGCGGAACACACAACGTCTATCCAGTAGCTACAGCAACAGGTCACCTCCCTGATGGACCGTGTGGAGGATGCGGAAGGCCACAATCTACGCAATAACATCCGCGTCATTGGCCTTCCAGAGCGCTGCGAGGGGGTACATGCAGCAGACTTCATGGAGCAATGGTTCCGGGACCACGTCGCTGCGGACGGTCTATCGCCACACTTCTGCGTGGAGAGAGCACACCGCATCCCCACAGGTAGGCCTAGGCCTGGCCGCCCACTTCACCCTCTGATCGTGCGAATACTAAATTACCGGGACAGAGATGCCCTCCTTCAAAAGGCGAGAGAGACATCTCTCATACAATATGAGAACTGACGAATATCTCTTTATCTGGACTATACTAACGTAGTACAAAAACAACGTTCCTCATATCAGGAGGTGAAAAAGAAACTCCAAAAGGCCAAGTTAAAATATGCACTATTGTTCCCGGCTCGACTGAAGATTGTGTATGAAAAAAAGACGCACTTCTTTGAGAGCCCCACAGACGTGGAGGAATGGCTAGAAGTAATGGACATTGATGGCAGCTGGGATGCTACCCAGGATACATCCACTGATGGCTCGGGGAGGAGTCTCACACAGGCCAACAGGGATACCCAAGCCCCAAGAAGAAGATCCGAGCGACGCGGCCCGTCGCGGGAGCAACAGAGAGAAGACCAGTTGGTAGTCATTGATCTGGTGGGCAACTTTCGCGAAGATCAGAAAAAAAATCAACACGAACACAGATAATAACACGATCCACTCGGACTCGGAACAAAGTGTGGCCCTGTTCCCTACCGTCAAACCCAGGGCGGCAGATGATTTGCTGGGCAACTACAAGATGCAGGGTCCGACCTGCAACGAACTGAGTACATGCGGACTTTTGATATCCTTTTGGTGATAAATAGATGTTACTTGTGACTTTACACACAGGGGTGCCGGGGGGGGGGGGGGGGTTGGGGAACTGTATTTACCTTGATTGCAAGGGGTGGGAGCAGGGAAGGGCTCGTTTCCCCATAGTGTGAAATCCAAGGGTGGGGCCACCCTGACTCGCTGCACCCCGATAGATTCCTATACCCCTTCTTTAAGGACCTCCAGTCGGTAACTAGGACTAGACTCCCGCAAATAAGGTCCCTGGGCCGGCTTACCATAGAGCCAGCGGCACCCGATCTGGCAGTTAAAATGACTAGTGCAGCGCTTGGCCACCCACCCAGTGGCGAAAGCAATTGTGTTTGGATTATTAGACTCAAGATTTTTCTGTTCGGCCCAGCATCGTTACTTTGCTGCGCCAAGTTAGTTCTGTTCTGGGAAGGGACTGTAGCGGTCTCCTGGTTGACTCTCACAATATGTATTAAGAAAGTCCTACTAACGCTCCGGGATCAGATTAAAAGGGATAATGGCTGAAGTAGCAGGATACTATAGATTTACCACCTGGAATGTGCGTGGGCTCGTGCGATTCAGAAAAGGCACTGGATACATGCGTTCTTATTGAGGCAACATGCACAGATCACAATCTTGCAGGAATCCCACCTAACGGCATCAGAAGCTCAGACACTGAGAAAGAGATGGAGGGGCACTATATATTCCTACTCTGCCTTTTCCAGGGGGGCGACCATCTGGGTTCGGCATGGGACACCCTTTGTAGAGATAGAAAGGAGGGTAGATGATCAAGGGAGGTACATCATGGTGAAGTGCACATTGGATGGCACATTGTTAGTTATTGGCAGTATATACGCCCCGAACTTCGACCAAGAGGTATTTCTGGGTAAGGTGCGTCGAGCACTGTCGGATTGAGTTGATGTTCCTTGGATCCTGGGAGGAGACTGGACCATGAACCTGGACATGAGTCTGGATAGGTCGCACCACTTTTTACAAATGGCTGGGGTAACAAAGACGACTGAGGTGTTTGCGGCTTGGGTTGCGGGATGGAGGCTAGTTGATGCATGGCGAGAGTTACATCCGACTCACAAGGAGTATTCTTACTATTTCCCTGTACACAACTTACATACACGGATAGATAGATTTCAATGCTCTAGTTTCTTAATGCAGAGGGCTGGTACCATGGATTACCTGGCCAAAACCTTCTCTGACCATAGACCACTTGGAATTGACCTCCTCTGGGGCAGAGTACCGTCCCCGGTGCGTACCTGGAGACTTAACCCACGACTCTTGGAAGATGGCCTGTTTCGAACATCCCTGTCTGATACTGTAAAGAGTTATTTTATTGAAAATTGAGATTCCACAACGCCCAATCTAGTGGTATGAGATGCCATGAAAGTGGTAGTACGGGGTGCCGCCATTGGGCAGTTGGTAGGGGCCCGGCAAGGAATCCATCAGAGACTCTGTGAAGTAGAGAACCGACTGAAAACACTGGAGAGGGAAGCAAGTATCGATCCAGAGAAGCAGGGTGACCTACAGGCAGGGAATATCGACCACGCGGAAATTCTGGAAACACTGCGGGTCATTGACCATAGAAAATACCTATGCCGGCAACATGCCGAAGGGGACAGGTCAGGGTCTTGTTGGCCCGCGTAGTGCGAGACTGTCCGGACACTTCGATGATTACCCGGATACGCGATGGATCGGGCAGCATAGTCCACACACAATCCGAGATCAACGGGGCGTTCTACACCCACCAGCAAGCATTGTACGCTCCTTTCCCCATGGAGGGCCCGGAACGAGTGGCCGAGTTCCTACATGATATACCTTTTCCGACCCTATCTGAGGCTGTCCAGAAAGAAGTTGATGGCCCCATAACGCATCGGGAAATTCAGGCTGCCATACGGTCTCTTAACCGAAACAAGACATCAGGTCTGGACGGGCTACCAGTAGAGTTTTATCAGACCTACTCCGATGCTCTAGTACCTGTCCTAGAAAAGATATATAAGGTGGCGTTTGAGGAGGGTCGATTGCCCATATCAACGATGCAAGCCCTGGTCATATCTATACCCAAGCCGGGGAGGGATACACTTGAATTGACTAATTATAGAACCCTGTCCATGCTCTCAACGGAGTACAAGATCCTCAGTAGGGCCATTGCCTTACAGATCCAACCCCACCACTCTGCTTTGGCTCACCCGGACCAATGTGGTTTTCTCCCGGGAAGAAGCACATCCCAAAACACGCGACAAATTCATGCCCTTATGACTACCACATCACAGGAATATTCCCAGGCAGGCTGTATAGCACTGGACCTGAAGCAGACGTTCGACTCTCTGTCATGGATGTTTATGTTCGAAACGTTACGGCGCTTTGGCTTCCCAGATTCCTTGCTGAAATGGGTAAGACTACTATACACGGACCCCTCCGCTTGTGCACGTACAGGTCGATATATTTAAGATAGCTACCCAATATACAGAGGCACCCGGCAGGGTTGTCCCCTATCTCTGATTTTGTTTGTGTTACCACTGGAGCCTTTAGCCATAACCCTTCGGGCCCACGTAGAACGGAGGGGTATTTCAATAGGGGGTACACATCACCCAATATCCATATATGCAGACGAAATCTTACTGTATTTTTGTGACCTTGAAGAGGACCCTACGGATATGGCGGATGTTTTTCGCCGATTTGAAGATGTGTCTGGATTAGCCATAAACCCAGGAAAATCCACTGGTTTCTACTTTAGAGACCTACCACACCCTGCCCTTCTCCAATTTGGGAGATACCAGATCCCAGTGGCCCAGTCTACGTTCAGATACCTGGGCATATAGGTGTATAGAATGCCATCACTATCCTCCGTAGCAGTGTGGGGTTTTGGACGTCCTTACCCCTATCCATTATGGGTAGAATCGCCATATCGAAGATGGTCCTGCTCCCCTGCATGCTATACTATTTTGTTAATCTGCCAGTCATTCTCCCACAATAGATATTTAACACATTGACTACAATCCTGATAAGTCTCATCTGGGGTACTGGACGCAGACGTATCAGTCTCCGAAAGCTCCACTGGGGACTAGATTGGGAGGCCTAGGGGTGCCTGATCTTAGAGGGTATTACTACGCCAGTCAATTTCAGTGGCTTGCACGATGGGTAGCGGGTAGGAACCTGCACAAAATTGATTTCACGGCTGACCGGCTAGCGCAGGGAGAATTGCATTCCTTGTTGTTGCCTAGGCGCAGGCTCCCCCCGGATTGCCACCCCCTCTTGAGCACGGCCCTGACGTGCTGGAGGAAGGCGCTGGCATACACTTCAACCACAGTGCCCTTTGCGGAGAACATTCCCCTGTTAGGCATCCCAACAACACAGGGCAGACTTACACAGTATAGACTACGACCCTGGGTAGAAGCTGGGGTGGGAGGTGTGGGCGCCTTCTTTGGGGATGACACCCTGATGGATCATGATTCCTGCCTGCAGGCCTTGGGTGCTCCCCAGAGACTGTACCTGTTACAAGCTGCAGTATCCCACTACATAGACGTACCTGGGCTCCACAGAGACTTCAACCTACACGACATGAATTGATCCACTTGCTATACCACATGGGAGCGGGTGGTTACCTAGTACGATGGCTATACACGGGGATCAGGGAACACGCAGCGATCCCACTCACCACACTTAGAGATGCGTGTGTACAGGACACGGGAGAGGTAATGCCAGATAAGGCTTGGCAGATGGTTCTTGAGCATCCCAGGAGGGTGTTGAGGAACGTTAAATTTAAATTCATACAGGTCATGGTGCTCCATAGGGCGTACCTTACCCCATAGAGATTACACAGAATGTTTCCTCACTCCCCCCACTGCTGTCCACGCTGCAAAGAGGATGAGGCTGGCTTTCTCCATATGCTGTGGGCATATCCCCAACTGAGTAGTTACTGGGGAGGGATTTGTCAGATACTGCGTACAGTAACCTCCCTACCGGTCCCAGAGGATGCACTATATTGTTTGGTGGGATCCCGTAAACGTTCTAAGAAACAAAAAGCTAAGTTGAAGTTCCTAGATCTGGCCCTGTTATTAGCAATAAGAGTTATAACGATGAGGTGGAAGTCACCCAGACCACCCAGAGTATCTATGTGGCAGTCTGATATGATGAAATGGGGCAGGGCGGAGAGCGCAGTGTTGAGACAGGAGAGGAGAAGGGGCAAACGAAGCATCCCATAGCGCAGGATTGGGAGGTTATGCTGTGAGAACTAGAGGGGATGGAGATGGCAACATCGCAGGTAGATGGGATGTGAATGGAAGAATGATACACGGTTTGTAGGTGTGTACAATATAGGTGAACAAAAGCCCGCAAACGCACAGGTGTAGTTTCTGCAAACCTATTATACGCTGAGGTAGTCTGATTTCATTAAAACTGAGTGTTACATTCTGGACTAATCATGACCAGGAGACGTACGGGGTTAGGGTGGGAGTTGTGGGGAGGGGGGAGGATTGGGGGTTTGATCCTCTATTTTGTTGGTTACTAGACTTGATCATGTGATGCTGTACAGTGTACAAATGCACGTGCAAGTGCGTCCATAGAAATGCATGTTGGGAAAGAGCATGGTATTCTGTACTTCTGTTTTTCTATACCACGCTGTAATTGTAAAAAACACGACTTGTTTGGTTGGGGAGAAAACGGGGAAAAGACTGTACTACGTAATAAGGGTAAATGATATGATGATGATACTACTGTACAGTTGCGAATAAAGAGTTTAAAAAAAAATGTAGGAGACAGTGCGGACTTGAGGGCTCTTTTATGCATATTATATGGGAGGGTGCGCTGATTCAGGAATACTTAAGAAAGGTGCACAAGTGCATGTGTACAGTCTGGGGAGTTGCGATTCAGCCCAAAGCCAAGCAGTGCCTTTTGAATGTGTGGGAGTCCACGGACCTCAACAGCAAGGGCAAACTCTGGGCGACTCTTGGTCAGAAGAAATATTGCCTGTCTATGGGGAGCGGCGGTGCTGCCTACACTGGGAGCCTAGAAGGCGGACATGGATTCAAATAATCAATCAATCAGTACATTTGTAGAGTGCGCTACTCACCCATGAGGGTCTCAAGGTGCTAAAGAGAGGGAGGGGTGCTGTCATTGCTCGAATAGCCAGGTCTTGAGGTGCTTCCTGATGGTTAGATGGTCCTGGATCAGTCGAAGGTGTGCGGGGAGTGAGTTCCATGTCTTTGCGGCAAGGTAGCAGAACAACCTTCCTCCAGCGGTGGTTCTTCTGTGGGTCCACAGCATGGTGGCGAGGGCGAGGCTGGCTGAGCGGAGCTGGCGGGTGGGGGTGTAGATCGAGAGGCGGTTGTTGAGGTATTCAGGTTCTTTGTCGTGGAGTGCTTTGTGTGCCTGCGTGAGGAGCCTGAACGTGATCCTCTTGTTAACGGGGAGCCAGTGGAGGTTTCTTAGGTCGGCGGATATGTGTCTGTGGCGGTGGATGTCGAGGATGAATCGGGCGGAGGTGTTTTGTATGCACTGAAGTCGTTTCTGGAGTTTGGCTGTGGTTCCTGCATATAGGGCGTTTCCGTAGTCCAGTCGGCTGGTGACGAGTGCCTGGGTGACGGTCTTTCTGGTTTC
Organism: Lissotriton vulgaris; assembly: GCF_964263255.1. Taxonomy (NCBI): domain Eukaryota; kingdom Metazoa; phylum Chordata; class Amphibia; order Caudata; family Salamandridae; genus Lissotriton; species Lissotriton vulgaris. Next base: position 1,961,573,159 of record NC_141687.1, read on the forward strand.
GGTGGGGATCCACCTGAAGATTTTTCGGAGCATGTGCAGGGTGTTGAAGCAGAATGAAGAGACGGCGTTGACTTGCCTGGTCATCGAGAGGGAGGAGTCCAGGATGAATCCTAAGTTACGTGCGTGGTCCGTGGGAGTAGGTGCGGAGCCCAGTGCTGTGGGCCACCAGAAGTCGTACCAGGCGGAGGGGGATTGTCCGAGGATGAGGACCTCCGTCTTGTCTGAGTTCAGCTTCAGGCGACTGAGCTTCATCCATTCTGCGACGTCTTTCATTCCTTCCAGGAGGTTGGTTTTGGCAGTGCCTGGGTCCTTGGTGAGGGAGTGTATCAGTTGGGTGTCGTCGGCGTAGGTGATGATGTTGATGTTGTGTTTGCGTGCATGGCGGCGAGGGGGCTCATGTAGATATTGAAGAGTGTTGGGCTGAGCAAGGAGCCTTGGGGTACGCCGCAGATGATCTTGGTGGCCGTTGAGGGGAAGGGAGGGAGGCGGACTCTCTGGGTTCTGTCGGAGAGACAGGAGGTGATCCATTCCAGGGCCTTTCCTTGGACCTCAGTGTGGAAGAGGCGGGTTATTAGGGTGCGATGGCAAATGGTTTCAAACGCTGCCGAGAGGTCTAGGATAATGAGGGCGGTTGTTTCTCCGTTGTCCATCATGGTCCTGATGTCATCGGTGGCTGCGATGAGAGCGGTTTCGGTGCTGTGGTTTGCTCGAAATCCGGACTGGGACGGGTCGAGCGAGTTGTTTGTCTCGAGGAAAGCGGTCAGCTGTTTATTGACGGTCTTCTCGATGACTTTGGCCGGGAAGGGAAAAAGAGAGATGGGGTGGAAGTTCTTGAGGTCTGGGATCCGCCGTGGGTTTCTTCAGTAGGGCGTTGATCTCTGCGTGCTTCCAGCTCTCCGGGAAGGTGGCTGACGTGAAGGAGCTGTTTATGACGTTCCGGAGGTGCGGTGCGATGATGCTGTCAACTTTTTTATGAAGATGTGATGGGCACAAGGGTCAGAGGGGGAGCCGGAGTAGATGGTGTTCATGACGTGGGTGGTGTCTTCATTACTGATGGGTGTCCATGTGCTGAGGGTGGTGGTAGGGGTCGTTGGTTCTGTGACTCGAGGCGGAATCTGGGGTCCGAAGCTGTTATGTATATCTGCGATCTTACCGTGGAAGAATGTGGCGAGGGAGTTGCAGAGGTCTTGTGACGGTGTGTTGTCGTTGTTGCTGGCGCTGGAGTTGGAGAGCTCTATGACAATGCTGAAGAGTTCCTTGCTGTTGTGGGTGTTCTTGTCTAGTCGCTCTTTGAACTATGTCCTTTTGGTGGTGGGGATCAGCTGGTGGTGTTCGCGGGTGGCGTTTTTGAGGGCTGTCATGTTTTCTGAAGTCTGATCGTAGTGCCAGGTTTTTTCGAGGGTCGGCAGGATTTCTTTGATTCTTTGAGGGCGTCTGTGAACCATGATGTTTTCCTGTTGCCGGACTTGCCTGGGGGTTCTTCAGTTCTTCAGTGGAGCGAGGTCGTTGGCGCAGTTGGTGATCCATTGTGCGAGGTTGTGGGCTGCGTTGTTGGGGTCAGCGGTGTCGGCTGGCATCTTCTGGCTTAGTGATGAGAGGAGCTGGTCTGTGGTGATTTTGCTCCAGCATCTGGGTGGGATTCGTTGAGTGCGGTGGTGGGATGTATTCTTTTTGAAGGTGAAGTGGATGAATCTGTGGTCGGTCCAGTGTAGTTCTGTGGAGTGGCTGAACGAGACGTGGTTGCTGGCCGAGAAGATGGGGTCGAGCGTGTGGCCGGCGCGGTGGGTGTGTCCACCAGTTGCTTGAGTCCGAGGTTGGCCAGGTTGACGAGCAGGGTGGTGGTCTTGTTGTCGTTGTTTTTCTCTAGGTGGAAGTTCAGGTCCACTAGGAGGATGTATTCTGGTGAGGCTAGGGCGTGCGGGCTGATGAAGTCGGCGATGGTTTCGCTGAATTGTGTGCGCGGGCCTGGGGGTCTTTAGATGAGCGTTCCTCTCATGGTGGTCTTGGGGTCGGTGGGTATTTGGAAGTGTAGGTGTTCGGCGGCGGAGAGTGTGTCTTTGGCGTTGGTTGTAATGTTGATGGTGTTCTTGTAGATGATGGCGATTCCTCCTCCGGTTTGGTTGGTGCGGTCCTTCCGGGTGATCTTTTAGCTGTCCGGGATGGCTACGGCGATGTCTGGGTCCGAGGACATGTTCATCCAGGTCTCCGTGAGGAAGGCGACCTCTGGTGTTGTTGAGTCGAGGAGGTCCCAGAGTTCGACGGCGTGCTTGTGGACGGAGCGGGTGTTGAGGAGGATGCACATGAGGTGGTTGTCGTTGTTGCTTGGTGTGGCTGGCGAGGGGCAGAATCGGAGGCAGGTGAAATTGTAGTCTTGACAGGTGAAGGGTCCGTGGGTGCGTTTCGGGGTGGCTCGGTAGCAGGCGGGCGGTCGTCCGGTGTTGAGTGCGTTGAGGGCGGCGGAGTCGTATTTCAGTCGGGTACCCTGGCTCCGGCGGGGGCCAGGGGATCTGGCACTGGGCGCGGTCCAGGCGCGGACGGGCGCAGACGGGCTTGCCTTTGGCGCGGCCGCTGTGTGGCCTCCATATGAGGGGTTGAGGGAGGGAGGAGCAGCTGGGAGGTGGGAGTGGGGCGGCGAATGGGGACGGCAGGGGTGCGGGCCGCAGGGACGCAGCGGCGGGGAGAAGGCACAGAGGGCATCATAGGAAGAGCGGGGGACAATGCGGGGGACTGATGGGTCACAGAAGGCAAAGGGGACACAAGGCACAACAAGGTGTGGTTCTGAAAATTCCGGACCCTGCCATAATGGTGTACCAAGGCCTAAACACTCGTGCAGAAATCATCATACCACGACGAATTTGGTATCAATAGACCGGTAATGATCAGGACATTATGCCTGTGTATTTGCGTCACGATCGAGTGATGCTATCACCCTTAAATCACTGTTCTTGTCCTGAGCCCACGGCATCCATCTTGTGTCTTGCCCTCATATAGTCAATTGATTAAAGGCTGAATTTGATCCAAAGGACACGTCCACCTTTTTCTGACTTCTCCATGACCTGAACAGGCTGAATCTGCCTACGTGATGTTGGCCTCACCAAACCAGTCCATGCCCTCTAGTCAATCTATAATAAAGATCTGAGCAACTTGTTGTGTACATTGGCCTGAGCAAGATTAGAAGGCCGACTACAGTAGCCATGCCTGTTTATGACCAACAAGCATCCCTTATCCTACATTTCTATCTTTCACACCTGGCTCTGTGTCTCTGCTTCTGGGCTTTTACAATGGGGAGGTGACTGTTTATATGATGGGGAGGAAACCAGTTCTATTATGAGCTTCTCCGGCCTGCACAGGAAAATATGTGAAGTTTGACATATGTTCATGATGGAAGATGGGTTGGTCAGTTTGGGCAAGTAGAATGGAATTCATAATTATAGCCTGCTTTGTTATGGTACCATGGGAGCGACCTACAATGATGTGTTTCACAGCAAGAATGTGAGCCTAGGGGCAAACTTTTTGTATAAAAGGCCTGCCTGAGAAAGCTCAGGGAAGCTCCCTCTTTCAGCTGTAAAACTACGGTTGGACGACGAAGCCTCATAATTAATTATAATAAAGATGTCTTTTAATTTTACAGATTGGCTGTCAATTCCTTTGCTGCTTTATTATGCAAACTGCTGGATAGATCCCTGGTGGGGAGAGTGAGTCATTTTCAACTTTTCTTCAGTTGGCTGCCCAACTCGGGGCCTTATCATGGAGTGGTTATCTACAGGAGTATTTTGTCAAAGGATGGAAAAACTACTGGGGAAGACAAGACAGAATTCTACCAAAAAGAGGTACTCTGGGCACAGGGTTTTCTGGGGGATTATCTGTCTCTGTGGCCCAGTATGTTTTTTGATTTTTCTGACTTAAAACTCTCCTAAAGATGTCACTCCTGACTAAGGAACCCATTCTTTTTTTGCTGTAAGTATTTTTTAACAGACTGTTAGTGCAGTGGGGAATTGACAGTTACAATTTGGATAAATATTTTTGTATATGCAAATTGCAATTTGTATAGGCAGTTGAAGAGCTATTTTCTCCATCTGTTTTAGTTGAAGAATAAAAATGGGTCGCTCCCAGTCCTTTTTGGTTCTGAATCCTTAGTTATTTATTGGTCGCAGAAATGTGACGCAGTCCTTAGTTATTTATTGGTCGCAGAAATGTGACGCGGTCCTTAGTCTTGGTTGCTTTTGTAGATTATCACTGGTTGCTTTTGTTAAGATAATCTTTGGTTTGGGTACCGGTACATTTGGTTCAGTTGGTAGGCCTTTGGTTGCTGTGGTTCAGATTATCGTTGGATAATCTTCCTCAGTATTGGTTCCTTAGTATTATTTGAACACTGCAGTATTCAAAAACCGTGGGTCACGTACATTTGCGTGTATATCGTTGGAGATAGCCCCATGAAGTTTGAAACCCGACTAGTGAGCGCAGATGCCTGGTCGCGGTATTTTGTTTTGTATTAGTATTGACTAGGTTGCAACAAAGGATTCCCGGTTGGAGGATTCGCGTCTGATACCTCCGGTTGGAACTCCAATTTATGAGCTCTCTCTAAAGGTCTGTGAGGCTGTCTCTTTTGCAGCCTTCTGGAAATCTGTTGAAGAATTTAAAAAAAAAAAAAAAATAGGAACTAAAACGTTTTTGTTGTAAATATGGTTTACAACTAGTATTGGCAGGTTATTTTTGAACACAGTCTGTAGGCTGTTCCTTGTTCCTGTCCTAAGTGTTGACCTATGTGTTAAAATGTGTGTTTAAATGTCTATGTTGTTTGTGGGTTTTGTTGTAAATTGCGACGGCGCGATTTACAAGAAATGTTTAGAGCACGCTGTTTTGTGTGTCCTGAGTGTTTGACCCCCCTTCTGTTGTGTGTCTGGAATGAGCTCAATGTATGTATGTGTATGGGTCACGTTCAATAGATGTAAATAAGGCTCCAAAGAAAAAAAATAATGAAAAAAACGGAATTGCCTGTTCTTTAGACGCACAGTGTTAGATGTTGACAGCCAAGTCTTTTCAGCTGCAGTATATCCCAGTTAGGCAGCTGCGCCTAGGCTTGTGTGTTAATGCATCTAAATAAGAGGCAAGGGATGTAGTGAGCATTTTATGTGTAGAACAGTCACAAATAGCAATAATTAGGCTTCATTAGGAGAAAATAATTATTAATTATGAAAAATAATTATTAAAAACAAAGTGCTACAAAAATCGTTTTTTAATATTTGTGAAGCTTAACACTCATACTATGACCCCCTAGCATTAAAATGTTTGATTTAAGTTATGTTGTACCACGAAAATGACCAAACACTTCTGTGCGCAATTTCCCTTACCCTAGGCGCAAACAAGCTCATTTCTATAAGGTATAACTTAGTATTTTCAAAAGTATGACTCATAAATTAGGTATTAGACATTCTAGTAATACCCATTAAGCAATAAAATTATAGAATATTTATTTCTTAGTATCCAGAATGCAAAAGTCGATTTTCAGACAAATAGACTGTTTTGAATGGTTTCAGGGCCCCTTTTTAAAGCGTCTCTTTAGTAAATGCATACATTTAGACCTTAATATATATATTTGCAGGTTGTGCCTTCTTAGGATTCAGCGAGGCAATGTGTCATAGAAATTGTTTTAAATATAGTGAAATATTGCAGGTTATGTGGAAATGGTTAAACCTACTGGCCTTGTCAGCTTCAGTTACCACGAGCAGGGGACTGGCAGAACCTGTATAACGTGTTCCAGCAGTAGGGGCCAAGATGTTATCTTGTAAGGCTGTCTTGTTGACATTTGTGACCTTTTAATTAGGGCCTCGCCTGTGGAATGCAGCATGACATGGTTAAACATGCATCTGATGCTAACTTCAGCTGCCTCTTTGTATTTAAATCGCTGCCCCTGCCACGGTCCTGACCTGAGGTCACTTGAATAGCCTGACTTGCTAAATTTAATTCCTGCTCATGTTCATAATTTAAAAGTGTCTTTTTAAAGAGTTACAAATATGACATTAGCTGGGATGGGATTTTCGTTTTTGGGAACTAAAATGAGCAAAGGATGCAGGGCACATGTACCCCAAATGATGATTGCATTTTAGCCAAAGAATAAATAATAGCTCCAGCATGTTCCCACAAAACGCTTGCTGTTCGGTAAATTATGTCATCAACACATTTATCTCAAATTAGAAATACGGCAGGGCTGACACAGCATTACATCCCGCTGATAATAATAATAGGAACACTATTTAATTTGTAAAACTGCAGCCTCATTTGTCAATACCCTGAAGGATTGTAGAGCCCACACGTGGTTTGCATAGCTCCCAGTTGCTTTCAAAATGCTGCACACAAGCGCTTTATATGAGATGTAGTTGATTGTATATGATTTAAATCTGTAACCTTCATTCATTGCAGGCTGGCTTGTTCTCATTTGCCGCATTCACATTACATCTGCGTTAAAAGCGCACATCTGAGATAATAAACAAATAGGAAAGGTATTCCATTCCTCATGCAAAATTGTAGCACCTGCACTTCATGTCTTACAAATTAAGCACTGCGTAAAATGGGGGAACATGATTTAAAAAGGGCAAATGCAAAAGTGATTTCTTTGAAAAAAAATATCAAACATTCTGCTAAATGATCTGTAGAACTGGTATATGTGTGTCTCCATGCTAGGAACGAATTTTTTTTAGTTAAGTTTATTTGACAAAAAGAAAAACGAAGTGTTACATTAAGTTTTAGATAGGCAATAAGTAGAAGCCCTTCCCCAAAATTCTGCAACTTAAAGGCTTTAGGCCTGAGTGAGAATGGGCGTTTTTGCAAAGGTACATGGAAAAAGTTACAGGTAAGTAATGAAAAGTTTTTGTATGTCACGTTGTGTCATGTTTTGTAGTCTGATAAAAAGTGTTATAATTGATGTTGTATTATGAGAAATGTGTGTGTTGTGTATCTTTTCTGCTTCTTCCTACAGATAATTCATGGATTAATTCACAAGACACGTGAGTTGGCTGGTTGAAGAGAAATATTTTTTTTTTGCGTAATTTCTTTAAGAAAAAAATGTGTGCGTTTATGTTTCATTTATACATTTGGTCCACTGAAACGCGTTATTTGACACAGCGACACTATATTTTACAGCAGAGTATCAATTACCTGATCCCCTGCTGTCAAAAGGACGGTATAGGATTTTAGACTTGACAATTGAGATTGGGCTGCAGGTTTATAGTGTAAAGTACATATGCCATAATATTGTGCATGACCGCTTATTCATATATGCTGTTTGTTTGTCTGGGCTGTTTTTTTCCTTGTGCTTGATATACAGCAAGTATATCTTATGGCTTGAGATGGCTTGATATGTGTATTTATTTTTTAAATTTTTTTGTGTGTATGTTCTGTTCTATGGTGCTACTTTGAATTACAAGTTCCCCTGTGTTGTGAAGGAACGCATATGACGATATGCATTGTTTCACAATAAATTGGATGAATTTGTATTAAGATAAATTTCACAGATATGGACCTCATACTGTGAGCGAGTAAGGCAGCAGTTTTTCCAGTGCATGCCTAAATTTGGCTGTAATGATTTTTTTTAAGAAAACTAAAATGATATACTGGATCAAAGTATGCTATCCGTTGTTAGTCACTTACTGCCTTTTTCCTTAAGGACAGGCAGCTCTGCATTTATGTATCCTTGATTGGGCCTAAGGATGGAATTATAGATCCGTGACTAAAGGTGGCCTAATTTCGATATCGCATTTTTTTTATCGCATTTTTTGATTCCTGAATAAGCCTATGGATTCATTTTTTTCCCTGAAGAGACAACTGAACATTAGTTAGAATTACCGTGTAGGGTATAGATTGTCAGCGGTAGAGTTAAATTTCTGTAACATTGGTCTTTCATGTATCCCTGTGCTCTTGGTGCTGTGTCACATGCCTTAGGCCATCCAAGCAAACTCTTGTCCTTCCTATAGATTTTTCTTTTTGCTTCTTCCCTAACCAATGTTGCATCATGTTGAGTTATTGAAGATTTTAGTTGTGTCCTACTTCCATTTTCCCTTCTCCATCTTCCTTTCACCAGTCAACCCATTTATTATTATGGGTATATTGTTCTTGTTCACACTTCTAAACTGCAGTGATGTAGTAGGAACCCCCTTATGCCACATACATTCCCTTTTGATTGATCAGACTAGTTTTCGAGAATTTTCTTTAGGCCCACTTCAAATGTCTTTTCAGACTGACTATCAGGATAGTGATAGCCTGGTTAATTGACCCAATACAAGTTTTCCATCTCAATAGGAGATTTTTCCATCTCAATAGGAGATACCTCAAGTTTACATTCTTTTTAGTACACATATTTTTAATGTCTATTTTTAATTTTTCAGTTCTCTTCTGTTTCTGCTGTTTCAATTTTTTTTATAAGATGTGTTCTAATCATGCAGATACCAGGACTCTCTAGTTCTTGTCCCTTTTGTCTGCACAGTTGATCAGTAGCCTTTGTATTACATAGCGCATTTGATGCACATTGTTTAAAGAAGGGACTTCTTCATGTCCTTGATAATGTGTATTATGTCATTGCTCTATTTGAGATGTTCTAGATAAGGAGTTTAGGAACACCTAGGCTTCATCATTAAGGAGAATATGTATTTACCCCATTAAATAATGTACCCCATTAGACAATGCCACTGTGTGAGGGCATCCATTTAGGTTCCCATGACATATTGCCACTCCTTTGCAGATTACAGGCCACTTGCTTGCAGTCCTCTTGTCAAAAAAGCCAACCCATTAACTGTTTTTGTATCTGACTTGAAGGAAACTAACAATTGTGTTACATTTCCTATATCACTAGGCTGCGGGATCTTCCAGAGTCAAAAAGGAAGAATGTTATCCTGCAGACCGGTGATCAAAAAAAAAGCCTGGTCCCCATCAGTGAGCATGGCAGACGACAACAGACTTCTTGGCCCTGAAATTCCTGACAGCAATCAGCAGAGTGAACAGCAATCAGCAGCGTGGACAGCAATCAGCAGCGTGAACAGCAATCAGCAGCGTGGTCATCAGCATGGACAGCGATCATCAGCGTGCCTCCAGTGGTACCTCCTAAGCAAGCCATTTGTTTAATCAGAAGGCGTTGTAAAAAGAATAAAGAAAAGGAGCTGATTTTCTGTTTTGCCTCAGAAGTTCAGTGCAAAGATTCGAAGGATCCCTGCTTTTGATGGCAGGACTGTCATCCACCTTGTGCAATTTGTTCAAACTGTCATGTGCTTAAACCTCTGACAGCGCGCGGTCCCCTGACCCCCTTGGCCTGAGTTTTTGGCCACATTCACACCTCTTTTGCTTTGCACCAGTGGAACGGCAGTACACCCAAGCATCCACGTTTGGAAAAAGGCTCTACATTCTGGTGCCCATGAGAGAGCAGCTTGAGCGTCCTCTGACACTAAATGATGAGTGTTGGAGTCTGAAAGTGCTGCTGACCTTGCTAGGTTTGTTGCTAAGTGGTGCTTGGATTTGCACGAGATGCTTTGTGCCCTTGATTAATGAAGAGCGCATCATTTGTAGTGTCTGCCACAAAGAAGAGACACTGGTGCATTGTTTTGAGACATTGAGACTTTCGAGTGAGCTGTGAGTGTTTGCCCGGAGGGCACTCCTACTAAACAGTATTGTCTTCTCATGAAAAAGCCTGAATTGAAGAGGCCCAACGCGAAGAAGACACTGGAAGCGGATTTGATGGACAATAGAAGCCTGCAAGGAGAGGCTTTGGCAGACTCTGGATATTTCTGTGAGCTTGCATAGAATTGGAGTTTGGAAACTAATTTTTGCTGCTTTGCTGGCATTTGTTTTAAAGTACTATTCTGTTTAGTGAAAGCAGAAAGAAGTCTCTCTGTGGAAGTGTATCCCTTTTTCATCTGAGAGCATTGATCAGGAACGCCACTGTTACACTTGAACATATAATAGATTACTGAAATGCATAGGAAGCTATATAGAATGTTATTAGATAATTCTAGGAGTTGCCTACTGTTTAGGATTGTGGAAAATTATGATTTCATTCGTAATAATGGTCACTACGTCCTCCCGTGGTCTATATGTTCTCAACAACGTGTTTTCTAGTGTTATTCTAAAATGACAGTGTCTTTTATGGGTGGGATTGTTTTTGTTGCTACCCAATTGACATCTGTACCCACCTCCCAACCTATGTCTCTTCCTACTATTACTTCTTTGCATTTGACTTTTGCTTTTCCTTTTCTCTCTTGCTTTTTCTGAAATTGTATTATGGTTTTCTGTTAAATTTCTTGATTGGTTACCATTTGCCAGTTGCAGGGTCACGTAGGAGTACCAACGGTTCAGTTTGTGACCTGACTAGTGGCAGTAGGCCTGCAGGACTTGTAGTGTCCCTATGACCTGCTAATAATCACAGCTGAAGTACTCTATCAAGATTGCGTGAGCGACATTAGAAAATGGAGATTGTATTGAGGAATGACGATAAAAAGCAAGAGATGAAAAACCAAAATTATAGAATGTTGTTCTCTAAGTGTGGTATAACTTTATCTATTTTAATACTTTTATGTATTCTATTAGTTACTATATTACGTCTGCACCAACTTCTCAACCTACTCTTTCTTTACTGTTTCTTCACATGACGTTCATATTTTACCTGAACATACATTGGTTAGGCCAGAGTTTACTGATAGACCCTTCTGTACAGCTTCTACATCAACACTAGAACATCACTAATTGTTGGGTGGGTGATCTTATACCACATACTACAGATAGAGGTGTTCACTATTTGGTCCTGCCATATATGGCCTTTGTACCACTACGTGTGTAAGAAGACTTGTCCCGAGAGAGTTGCTAAGTAGTAAGATAATACTACAGCAACCCCTTGATGATCTGATAAGTATAGACCTAGATTCAGACTGAAATGGGTTTAGGTTATTGCCTATATAAGGGCAAAAGGAGCGTCTGTGGTTCTGAAAATTCTGGACCCTGCCATAATGGTGTACCAAGGCCTAAACACTGGTGCAGAAAATATCATCATAACACGACGAATTTGGTATCAATAGACCGGTAATGATCAGGACATTATGCCTGTGTATTTGCGTCACGATCGAGTGATGCTATCACCCTTAAATCACTGTTCTTGTCCTGAGCCCACGGCATCCATCTTGTGTCTTGCCCTCATATAGTCAATTGATTAAAGGCTGAATTCGATCCAAAGGACACGTCCACCTTTTTCTGACTTCTCCATGACCTGAACAGGCTGAATCTGCCTACGTGATGTTGGCCTCACCAAACCAGTCCATGCCCTCTAGTCAATCTATAATAAAGATCTGAGCAACTTGTTGTGTACATTGGCCTGAGCAAGATTAGAAGGCCGACTACAGTAGCCATGCCTGTTTATGACCAACAAGCATCCCTTATCCTACATTTCTATCTTCCACACCTGGCTCTGTTTCTCTGCTTCTGGGCTTTTACAATGGGGAGGTGACTGTTTATATGATGGGGAGGAAACCAGTTCTATTATGAGCTTCTCCAGCCTGCACAGGAAAATATGTGAAGTTTGACATATGTTTATGATGGAAGATGGGTTGGTCAGTTTGGGCAAGTAGAATGGAATTCATAATTATAGCCTGCTTTGTTATGGTACCATGGGAGCGACCTACAATGATGTGTTTCACAGCAAGAATGTGAGCCTAGGGGCAAACTTTTTGTATAAAAGGCCTGCCTGAGAAAGCTCAGGGAAGCTCCCTCTTTCAGCTGTAAAACTACGGTTGGACGACGAAGCCTCATAATTAATTATAATAAAGATGTCTTTTAATTTTACAGATTGGCTGTCAATTCCTTTGCTGCTTTATTATGCAAACTGCTGGATAGATCCCTGGTGGGGAGAGTGAGTCATTTTCAACTTTTCTTCAAAGGGGAACAAAATACAATGGAGCAACACCAAAACAATGCATCGATCACCTGAGGGTGCTCACGTGGCACCAGACAGCGGCGGGGGCAGGCAACAGCGGGGTCAGCATCACGGGAGGACCGTGTGGCGGCTGGGGGGCGACCTACCTGAGGACAGGGTCAAAGGTCACTCCCTACAGCGCCGTGCGGCCTCCCTATGAGGGGCTGAGGGAGGGAGGAGTAGCTGGGAGGCGGGAGTGGGGCGGCAAATGGGGACGGCAGCGGGGTGGGGCCGCAGGGTTGCAGGAGCGGGGAGAAGGCACAGAGGCGATCGGGGGAAGAGCGGGGGACAATGCAGGGGAACGAGGGGTCACAGAAGGCAAAGGGGGCGGAAGGCACAACAAGGGGAACAAAATACAATGGAGCAACACCAAAACAATGCAGCTATCACCTGAGGGGGCTCAAGCGGCACCAGGCAGTGGCGAGGGCAGGCAACAGCGGGGTCAGCATCACGGGAGGACCGTGTAGCGGCTGTGGGGGCGACCTACCTGAGGACAGGGTCAAAGGTCCTCAGTATTCTTAGGGAAGGGAAGCATTGGAGTATGCTTAGGGAAAAATCTGTATATGTTGCACGCAACTGCCCCAAAAATGGATGACTGTCTTGGATGAATGGAATGTATATCGTGGCGATATTTGTGAACCCCCTCTTCACCCCTTCCTTGACAAATCATCATCACCTTGATTTTCATGCTATTGAGCTGTTCTTTTCTGCTGTGTATAACATACTATGACATGTTTTGATCTAATTTTGAGAAATGTGCTGTTAGGACCAATTCTCTAACTGTAATGAAGTGACCTGAACATTTGTTAATAAAAAACAGATCACAAAAAAAAAAAAAGAATATGCAGGTGCATATCAGTAACGCCAAGGAGCTAATCATCACATGAGGATCCTAAGGCAACGCAAACCCTTCCTCCCACAGGTTGACTTAAAAATGGCAGTACAAGCCCCAGTGTTACCAAGATTGGATTATGGAAGCACCACCCTATGCGGTCTTCCCAAATACAAACTGGCCCTCCTGAGGGCCTCACTTAACGCTGCGGCCAGGCTGGTCTCCGGAACAAAAAAAAAGAACCACATTTCTCCGACCTTAAAAGCATTTTACTGGCTACCACACGAGGCAAGAATACAAATAAAGTCCACCTGCATGACCCAAAAAGACCTTTACACTGAAACCCTAAGTTACTTAGCACAAAAACTTGAGCTGTCTGGAGGTTGCAGACATTCACAAAGTGCTAGCACACAACTATTGAAACCACAATCTTTCCACAAAAAAAGAACATGCTGCAGAGCCTTCTCATGTATCGCACCGAAGATTTAGAACTCATTACCACCAGATATTCGCAGGATCCCTTCCTCCTCCTCCTTCAAAAAGGAAGTCAAAATGCTTCTAATGAACAAATTCACTTTCTAAGACTTCTTCTTACGTTACTGTTTTTCATCATATGGTACCTTACCTACCACTGTCTACCTGTAAATGGAATGCATGTATATTACCCTCTACTTCTATTGTCTCTGAACAGTATTATATAAGTCATTCTGATACCCTCTAGGGTCCTGCTTGTGGTATAAAAAAATTTATATATAAATAAATTAGAATATCAGCCTGCCTAAAAGGTGTGGTTGATGGAGCCTGTGGTGTCCCGGGCATTGAAAGATCAGCAGACTGGGCTCTACAAGGTGAAAGAGCAGGAAGAGATGATCATCTACTTGGTGAAGCTCAAAACAGCCAGGAACCACTTAAGGATCCTGCATATGAACCACCTTGAGCCTGACTCAAGAGGTCCAAAGTCGCTACACTCTTGGTAACAGACGATAGTAAGTTGGAGGTGAGCGAGTCCCTCCCAGAACCCTTGTCTTCCAAGGAGCACAAAGGGTTGGTGGAAGAAGTTATCCTCTCTAATACCCTGACCCTAGAGTAACAGAAGGACAGTGCTACATGTTGAGGCAGCTCATCTCTCTCTTCTCACAGACCCCTGGGCTCACAAATTAGTGCACCATTACATAGACACAGTAACAGCATGCTTTTCAAGAATGACATCTACAGCTTGTCTGACAAGTTAAAAGCCAGCATCAAGGATGAAGCATCTAAGATGTTGCATTTGAAGGTGAATGAGCCCTCTTGTAGTCCTTAATCCAGTCCAATGTTTCTGGTATGCAAGGCTGCCCCAGCTGGCACTTCCACAGAACTTAGCTTCTATGTGGATTACCAGGTGTTGGACCTGGCTCTTTTTGCTGGGTTATCCCAACATGTTTGCCTACCTCCTGTATTTTTTCTTACCTGCTTTGTTGTTTTTTTTACTCTGGGCACCCTACCACTACTGAACAGTGCTGAAGTGGATGTGCTCTGTCTTGTAACCTTGGTCTACACCTGTTTGGCATATTTAATTTACCTATAAGTCCTTTTAACAGTGTTATCCCAAATGCTACTATTGAACCTGCAGTGCTGCTTGCGCCACCCACAGAAGTACAGCAGGGCCTACGTGAGCAGTTGACTGCCAGAGTGACTTGGCATGCAAAGTGCTTGTTAAGTCTGAAACTCCTATTTTACCACATATACGTGTCACCCCTAAGGTAGGTCCAAGGTAGCTTAATGGACAGTGTACTGTGTAGGTACAAGCTAGGCCATGTGTCTGTTGTATAACATGTCCTGGTAGTGACAAACAGCCTATTTGGTTTTCAATGCTGTGAGTCTGCTCTTCTAATAGGTTTGCATTGAGAACTCCCTGATACGTGTTTTAGTGGTAATTCCTGATATGAAAGGGGAAGCATTTGCAAGTTTGGTATGTTTGGAATAGTGATCATAAATCCTGCTTATTGGTGAAAGCTAATTGTTACTATTTTAGAAATGCCGCTTTTTAGAAGTTGGATTTCTGTGTGCTAATGACTCTTTGTGCTTTACAGCCGGACTTCAATCAACGTCTGGTTTAGACTGACAGGGGCCCATTTTGTACTTCTACGCTATACCAGTCACAAAGGGAACTGAAGTGTGCCTATATATCCTGAGCGCAGAGCACGCAGCAGAGCACAGAGCACTGAGCGCACGGAGCGAGTGAGCGAACCGGCGTTGGTGACAGAGGCAGCCGGCCCGCTCAGTGCTGCAGCATTGTAGACTCCCGAGGCCGTAGTCGCCCACTACCGACACCCAGAGAGCGGATTTGGGGTCAAGGATAAGGACAAGGACAGAAGCACGGCAGCAGCGAGGACGGCATCAGCAACGGTGAGCACATCGCGGTGAGCACATCGCGGCAAAGAGCTGCCATCGCACCGCAGCAGAAATCTCTGTGCTCCCAAGCCATAACCCCCGCCCCCGCGCCTGTTGTTGACACGTGAGAGGACACAGGGGTGCAGGGAATCTGGGGGGTGCAGGGGGGGCAGAATTTGTGACTTCACCCCTTCCTGACAGCCTGAGAACCGGTAACCAGTAACCCCCAGCTGCCTCTGCACTCCCAGGCAGCACACCTTCGCTCCATACCCAAAGAGCGACTGGAATAGGCTGCAGAGGAGGCCGGAGGCAGGAGGTAGGCGGCAGGGGCTGGAGCAGGAGTAGAGGGGTGATAGATCGTGACCCCTGAGTGGAATCAGGTCCAAAGCAGGGGAAAACTAGGCCCTCCTAACACGCCGCCACCCCACCACAAAAAAAAAAAGAAACAGCAAGCCAGCAAGTTGATAACAAGAAGGAGCGGCGAAGGGCCCAACAAGCTGCCTAAGGGGGGTGAACCCTACGGCAGGCCGAAAATAAGAAGGAAATAAGAAAAAAACCACACCAGACCAGCGAACCAGCTGAGCAGGAGAGGAGCCAAGGAGACAAAAAAGGAACAATCACCTGAGGGGCATCAACCTCAACTGTAAACCAGGAAACCTCTGAGTGTGGGATGAGGTCTGGAAAAGTCAGAAAAGCGATTAACAACGCTCAGATAAGAAGACGCGGTAACAGCAAGTCCAAGCCACCAGACTAAACAAAACATTTGCTGGGGCAGGAGCCAGCACCACCAGGAAATAAGATGCGCGAGGAGGACGACTCAGAAACTCTGAGCAAATTAGCACACAAGAGTCACCAACCAAAAATCTACACAATCTTTTCATTTCTGAAAGATCCTGGGTCATTCTTAAGCACTTCAATTAGCGATCTCAGGGGCCTTCCTTCCCCTATGGAACCTGAGGGGATTACTCAAATAACTGCCACCGCCCCAGGAGGAGAAAAAAGTGAAAATAAAAGACAAAAAACAATGAGGACTGAGAGAGTCACCAGGGCAGGTCAGGAGGAAGATCAAGAGAGAAGGACGGAGGGTAAGGCTGAGGGTGAACTGGGAATCCACACATCCAAGGAAAGCCCACCCGGGGCCCGTCAGGAGGAAGATCAAGAGAGAAGGACGGAGGGTAAGGCTGAGGGCGAACCGGGAACCCGCACACTCAAGGAAAGCCCAACTGGGGCTGGTCAGGAAGAGGATCAAGAGAGAAGGACGGAGGGTAAGGCTGAGGGCGAGCCGGGAACCCACATACCCAAGGAAAGAGCAACCCTAGCAGATTGGACCGGCAGAGGCAAAGGCGTTTACAGTGAAACCTACAACATCCATAACAGCAGCAGTGGCGAGGAGGAAAGGTGCTACCCCCTCGAGCCAAGGATAGCAATCCTGGCAACTTCACAACCATTAATAACAGTTATAGAGACGGAGCAAAACAATCAAGCGTACACCAATAACATAAAAAAACTCGCACCCAGAAAATCAGAGTTACAACCTCCAAAACAGCCAACAAACAAGGACCATAATATACAGGAGCAGTTAATAGCAATCGCAGGTCCCAACACCAGCAAACCAGCGATAGACATTTCCACAATTCAGGCCCATGTCCAGTTATTACAACCAGAATGCTCACAAGTGGATGTCGGAAGAGAGCTAGGAATACCACCAAAAAATGGGGACAAAGAAGAACCAGAAGAGACAGAAAAAACAGAGTGCGACCAAATGGACATCTTCAAACTAGAGAACACTGGCCAGCTCACAGCAGAGGAGTGGGAGAGGCTCGTGGCATCTTACTCCCCAGTTATTCCACAGGAGGAAGATTGTCAACAAGCCCCTGTTACCACCCCAACCATAGAAGAGCCTACCAAGGGACCAGAAATACTATGGTCGTCCTTGTTAAGCACATTACAGTTGTCAATATAGGCCATGCAGTATCACTCGGACAAAATGGACATGCAACTTTCCCTCTTAAATTTTCTAGCAATACATGTAGCAAACATCGACAACAAGCTAACAGACATGAACTACATGATCAAAAGAGTACAAGCTGAAACAACAATAACGCAGCCAAGCTGCGCCTGCTACACAATAATGGACACATTCTCATTGATCCCACAACTAATGGGGGTACCCGTAACGACTCAAAAAAGTCAACTGACAATCCAATTAATGGAGGAATTCAGGACATGGCAAACACACCAACAAATTCAAATTACAACCAGCAAAGCGAACAGCTTACGACCTCCAATGACAAACACGGCACAGGACGGGATTAAAAAGAGATATGGAGACCACCCAACCCATCCAATCCCAGATCCAAGCTCGGACAGAAGGCACAAAACTCAAGCAGGAATGGGTCAACATGTCAAAACACCTCGGAGAAAAACAAAGATGATACATATGCCGACGTGGCAGGGAAAGCAGTACAAACACCCGCAGAATGCCAACAAAAGTCTCGTCTGGAACAAAAGAACACACAGCTCAGTTACGCGCAGGGACAACCTGGGAAGGGCCCAGAAGTCAGTAACCAGGATAGCCCTGGAAACAAGTGCACGGGGAAAGAAAGCCCAGAAAAACTCAGGGAACTAATCAAACCAGGTCGTAAACAGAAAAGGAAAAGCAGGAAAAAGACAAGCAATATAAAAGCATTTTTTAAAGTGGCTAACTTAACTCTGGAAACCAAGAAACGTCCCACAGTTTTACCACAAAAAGGGTAGGAAATGGAATAGTAATATATAATACGTTTTGCAATGTTTAGCAATACCAGTCATATACTTCTACTAGTTATCAAAGCGTAAAATACAAATCATAAACACAATGTTGTACTCAGAAGACCACCAGCAGCTATAGATGTAGCACAAATAAAGCACACAATACGTCAAATGTAAAAAACAAATCAGAAAATAGTGTTTTAGAAAAATATATATATTTTTGTCTATTTATTCAAAATTATCAACACAATTACAACAAATCATTAAAAAAACATACAAGTAGTATGTTATAACATTTCATAAAAAGTTTTTTAAAAAAACATCACATAAGCATCAGGTTAAAAAGTTCGAAGGAACAGGGGTCGACGCGGCGTTTCGGTTACAGGTAAATAGACAACCTTCTTCAGGACCAAGTTCTAGAAGGAAACATATAATTACTATCCTTTACAAACCCGATTTTTCATACAGAGTCATTTTCTAAAACAACATTCTTGCTTAAGCTATGACATTTGACAAACGGTGACTGGTATTGCTAAACATTGCAAAACGTATTATATATTACTATTCCATTTCCTACCCATTTTGTGGTAAAACTGTGGGACGTTTCTTGGTTTCCTACGCTTTCTCCCCTGTCCCAAAGTTGACAGTTAAGGGGGCCTCCTTTAACTTTATTGATTTAACTTAACTCTGGGAAGTGATGATGAAGCAGAAAAAGACAGGCAAACGGTGACCGCAACAATCTCACCGGCCAAGGAGACCGAAAAAATCACACTAAGACAGAATTCCAATTACATAAGCAGAAACACGACCAATAAGTGCAAAACAGAAATCAATCAAGAAAAAAGCAAGTCCACCGATGGAACAGAGAGGGCAAATATTACAGCAAGGCCGAGAGTAATAGATAAAACAGGAGCCTCAGCGTTGCCTTAATTGACTACGAGGCCAAATACTATGCTGGTCTATTACTAGAGGAGCTCATG
The DNA here is from genome assembly GCF_964263255.1 of Lissotriton vulgaris. Lineage (NCBI taxonomy): Eukaryota > Metazoa > Chordata > Amphibia > Caudata > Salamandridae > Lissotriton > Lissotriton vulgaris. The sequence goes on from NC_141687.1 coordinate 1,961,592,039, forward strand.
GAATGGACGAATGAAAAAGCTGTAATCTTCGTCACCCAGACAGGCTTTAGAAAAAAATCAGGAACAACGACAAATATTCTGGCACGAACTCTCCTAATAGATTCTGTCAACTTACCACTCTATCTATGTTTCATTGACTTCGCTTCAGTATTTGATAACATCAACAGAAACTTACTATGGAAGAAGCTGGAGAACAGGAAAATACAGGTAACATTACTATCACAACTGATGCTACGACACACGGACACATGTGTACAAATTAAGCTGGGTGCAGGAGACTGCCTGTCAAGGAAAATACAGACGACCAAGGGCCTCAAACAAGGGTGCGTTCTAACTCCGACCCTTTTCAATATTTTCATGTCGGATCTCTCTCCAATGCTAGATGAATGCAATCCTCACGCCCCAAAACTAGGAGGACTAACTGTTTCAAACTTGATGTACGCGATGACATTGTGCTTATCAGCCGCACGCCGATAGGCTTACAACACCTAATCACCACAACATCCACCTATGCGGCAACTAATTGCCTCAGCATAAACCTCTCCAAAACAAAAGCCATGAGAATAAATGTGAAGAGGGCCACACCTAAATTTCTCTGGCAAATGGGAGGACTAACATTGGAAACCGTGGATGAATACAAATATCTGGGGGTAATTGTGGATAGAAAAGGGACATTCCAACCTCAGAAGGAAGCAATATCAAGGAGAGGAATGACAATATTGGTTGCACTGAGAAATCTCAAAAAGAAAGTATCCGGTCGCAGTTTCACTCCACTTCTACAAATAATTCAAGCAAAACTAACACTGGCCATCACCTACGGAAGCGAATGCCTGCGAGGAAGGGACTCACAGATACTGAGTAATACAACAGCCAGGGCAATGAGAATGTTATTCAATCTACCTAAATACACCTCCCAAGCACATATAAAACTTGAAGTTTGGCCTAAGGAATCAAAGAATAGAAAGAATGGGTGCCTATGCCAAAAGTTGGCATAAAATACGGGGACCCGATTCCTTAACCTTGGACCACCATCTCTGGAACGAGCTAGAAATGAGAAATATGTGCGCCGCCGCAACTTATTTAAAGCACTCAATAGAAATTTTGGAGCAACAAGACGCTTGGATGAGCATTGTACCACATATCCCGTTCAAACAACTAGCAAACAAATCGGTAAGGAACATGTCGCTAATAGAGGACAAAGCGGCACTAGCCAAAAGGGCAAATGGTTGGACCGTCATTCAAAACTACACCAGCAGCTCCTGCCAAAGCTACTTAGGAGCTGGTTACACACGGTCCACAAAGGAGAAATTTATATGACTAAGGCTGGGCATGTTCCCATCACAAAATCATCTTCCACCATGGAAACGGCCTCAAAAGACAACAGGTTGCCGACTATGTGGGGATACAAAAGAGGACATCCTTCACTTAATATGTATCTGCAAAGGCCTGGATAAGGAGCGCCGACAACATCTAAAGCCAACCTTAAAGAAACTGGGAATAAGGACATGCCGGCAGGCAGTCAAAGCATGCTTCAATGGAAAAAACATCTACTTAGCAAGTCATATGGTCAAATTTATGGAAAAAGCGGAAATGAAGCAGAATGCCAGGAGGGAGAGGCCGGAAGAAATTAATTTACACAACATTTAATTCCGACTGCCGTCCCCAAATGCTACTTCCACAAAATTCAATTCCAGAGATACCACGGATGGGTCACGAAATCTTAAGAATCTGTGGAATCTGCAGGTATCCAATGGGCTCGCATTTTATTTGATCACGGCCATTTGATGGTACTGCTCAATACTGCTCCAAGAGTCCATTGCGGTACGGATGAGAACAAAGACTCTTTTTGTACAAACAATGGCTAAGCACTAAGATAAGGGAAAGCCTAACAACAGGTAGTCTGTATTTTTTTAGCCTCATGAAATCCTCCGAATATTTTAAAGTTTATTTTATCGAAATGCTTGTTAGCAATGTTCTATTAGACAAAGATTTGATTTTAAGTTCATTTACATGTAAATACGCTGATTGCAATGGTTTTAATTAACTGAGCAATAAAGAATTACTTACTTGCATATCCTGATGAGTCTTCCTGGGTTAGAGGTGGGAGGAGTTGTAACCTGAATAGGGCTTTGTCTGACTTTCACAGTGCTGTATCTGCCACCTATAGTGTTTCTGAAGCCAGGGCTGGGGATTGAATGGGGTGTTATACAATTCTAAAGTTGTATTGTAGTTACTGACGCATCAAAGTCATTATAAGTACAGGGGCTGTGAACCCATGATTTTAGACACTGCTTGGACTGGTAACCAGACACTGCTGACTCTACAGACTGTACCTTGCTTGAAGAAACTGTTATGCTGCTAGGAGGAACCACTATTGAACTCCATTGTGTGTTGTGCTGAACTGTGACGTGCTGGGCTGCAAGGAGGACTCTGTGTTGTGGCCTGCTGCATATGTTCCTGCCGGGTGCCCCCAGTGATCTCCCCGGGCCTGGTGGCCAGCCCTAGTTGTTGTGAAAACTTAGTGCCTAGTGAGTTCTTTTATTCCTAGTTCTGGGAAGCCAGAGAAGCGCATGGTGAGCACTTAATTGACCTACTTGTAGCGATAACAGTAATGCGTGGGGAATGCAGTGTTTTTGTCCTGGGTCGTGTTAAACTGGAAGGCGACCAGTGTGCGGACATCCTGAATCAAGAGCAGTGAGCATAACTGTGGAGCCCAGCGAAGACTCTTGTTGTGCGCGAAATGCACCACCCCCAAGCTGGGGAGACCATGACCTTCAGGTGCTGAGGAGGGGAGGTGCTGATCGAAGGCACTATTGCCTTTGCCAGGGACCCTAGCATCACATGTCAATTTGTGGCTTTATCGTTGGCTAGCCGAAATCCCCCTGGTAGGGGTCCCCATTGATGGGGAAGTCACCTCGTCATGAGAAGATTCTTTCTGTGCTGCCTGCAGTGGCCTCTAGAATTGCATCCGGTGCCTGCGGGAGAGGCAGCATAACGAGAGGGGGGAGCGGAGTGAAGCTGTCCTGAGCTCCAATGTGTGCAGTGATGTGTTCACTGAGGGGAACCCCCGCTGTCAAGGGTCCCCCCAATATATCTATTTTTCTTATGGGCCGCCCAGGAGATTCTAGGGGAGGTTTCCTCCATCTGCAGTTGGCCTGCAAGCCCTAGGACTTCCTCAGCTGCCCTGCGTGCTCGCAGGCAGCTGCATTTGAACATATTGCCAACAGAAGTTACTGTGTGTACCTTCCCGCATTTACTGCACATACCTTGGGTCACTGAAACTCTCATCTGCAGGTTGGAATGAACTCTCGGCGGAGGTGCTTATCCTGCTTGGCCCTGGAAGAACTGATTACCATAAAGCCCTAATCAGAAGGGCCAGTATTTGCCCCCACAGTTGGCCTCAGTCCCAGTACTGTAATTAATAGGAGCACAGGTGCCCTATAGTGTCATGCAGTTTTATGCATTTCCTTCATTTTCTGCTGCATTATGTCCCCTGATGTAATGTGGCATATGGGTATGGTGTTTTTCATTCTCAGGCATGTTTCATGGTGATTGATATGTTTGCTTGCATTACCCACCTGCTTCATATTTATGGCCTGAGGTTGTGATGTATGTTGTGTTTTCTCACATTTCCAGGACTGGCATTGTTTGCCCAGCAGCCATGATTTATGTTTGATCTAACCAGCATTTTAGACTCAGATGTGTTCTAATGTATGTCGTTTTTGCCTTGCATTGTTAGGATAACAAGTATTATTTTAAGGATCAAGGACAGTGCTTCTATTACGTGTGAAACAAATATGTATTTACTTTATTGCACTATCTGTGAGTTTATGACAAATGTCTAATTAGCAAACTGATTTATGATACATGCCATGTTATTCTGGTCTAGGTTTAGATACAATATATGAGATAATTTTATTTAATATTGTTTGGATTCTCTTCTGTGGTGTATTTATTGTGTCACGTGTGTGTGTACAAATTAGGCGTGGGTGGTGAACTTTGCTCGATTTGCAGAATTTGCCAAATGTTCCCTACTCTGTGCTCCATGGAGCACACACAGTTCTGAAAAACTCAGCTCCACTTTCCTCACTCGCGCTTGCCAATGTCAATTTGGTGAGCAGGAGCGAGGAAAATCCATCTCCCAGTGAGATTTTTCTACAGAGGCGGTCAGATTTCTCAACACGGGTGATTGCAGATGGTTGCGATGGCTCGCGTTGATAAAACATTCCGTTCATATTGAGAAAGCTCAGCTCAGGTAGAAAATCTACTCTATTGGCAAGAAAAGATGCAGAGCCCTCTTACATTTCTCATGTTGCCATTCGTGCAGGACAAACACCAGCCGCTGAAAATCTATGCGAATGCCATGACCAAACATACTCTGCTGCTTGCCGAACTCCACGTAGTGCTGCAGAGTTTTTTTGGTCACTTTGCGGAGTTCCTCATAGCAGAACTCTGCGAACTACACTCAGGCCTAGAGCAAATTCTTTACACATTGCCTCTGTGATATGCCTTGCTGCTCTGCCAACCTACCAAGGAGGTGAGCAGGGGTTATCTTGGGTGTGTAACTCCCTTACCTGACTAGAGTGGTGGATTTCACCTGACTTAGGTGCATACCCTAGCAACCAGAGAGCCCAGTTCTAACTCAGGCCTTAGTTCAATCACCAAGAATGATGCTCACCTCATCCCTAGAGATGATAAGCTCATTGATCAGTTGGGGCTCCCAAATTCCCCAGTATCTTTGACCTGAAGTCAGGGTATTGGCAGATCACCCTGACTGAGGGGGGCCAAGGAGAGGTCAGCGTTCTCCAACCCAGAGGACCACTTTAAATTTAAAATGATGCTCTTTGAACTAAAGAATACCCTGTTATGTTCCAGAGGTTGATCAACAGGGACCTGGCTGGGTTGGAAAACGTCAGCGCAGTCTATTTGAATGGCATTGTTAATTTAAGCTCCAGCTGGTGTGACCACCTGCCTCACCTCCGGGAAGTGCTTTAGATCCTGCAACGGACAGGCCTGACTATCAAGTCCAGTAAGTGCCAAATAGAGAAAGGCTCAGTTGTTTACTTGAGCCACCAAGTCGGTCGGGAAAAGGTGCAACACCCTCACCACAAAATCATGTCCGTTAAGGCTTGGGAACAACCCACAATCCAGATCCAGGTAAAATCATTTTAGGTCTCAATGGGCACCAGAGGAGATTTATTAAGAAATTTTGCACCATTGTTACCCCCTTAACTGAGCTGACTTCCCCAAAGCAGACCAAGAAGGTAATCTGGACGTAGGTGTGCCTGAAATTGTTTGATACCCTGTAGGAGACCATTTGCACAGCAAGAGTGCTCAAGGCAACCAACTTTTCCAAGGAATTTCTAGTCCAGACAGATGCTTCAGAGCATGGTATGAATTCTCTCTTATCACAGCAGATTAGGGCTTGGACCATCCTGTAGCCTTCATCAATAGGAGGCTACCTCCCAGGGAACAGATATGTAGTGCAATTAGGAGGGAAGCATTTATAGTGGTCTGAGCACTGAGGTTGAAGCAATACCGGCTTAAAACACACTAATAGGTTCAGACCCCTCAGAGGGCTAATGTACATTAGGGGCGAAAATCCAAAACTGTTGCAGTGGTCCATCTCCCTATAGGAAATTGATTTTGTGGTAGAAAAGTGGCCTGAGACTCTGCATTAGTGATGAGGAATCCCAAAAGCGTGAGTAATTCTCCCTGCTTTCTGCTATGGGGACACTTGTTGGAAAGTACCTTCTTTTGCGTGGTTGTACTCCTGATTTTTTGTCTTCACTACCCTATTTTGGTGAACCCATTTTGAGTGCTATTTCCCGCAGACTTTTTGTTTTCTGAGACTAGCTAGAAAAATGCTTCAAGGATTCATTGAAATAGAAATTTAAAATCCAACGGCATAGTCAAGTTGGATTTTAAATAAATATTTTTAAAATATCACTTTTAGAAAGTTGGCATTTTCCTGCTTATGTCAAATGTGCCTTTCCACCAGTATCCAGGTTCCCCTCACTGTTAATCGCTCTCCTGTGCTGTGCTATGATGTGTATTCCTCTCAGACAGTGGTCAAAGATCCTAGGTTTGGAAAGGAAAGGTGGGGGTATTCCTTATAGAATGACTTTGGAGGAACTGTAGCCCTGGCCTGATTACACTACAAAGGGTAGCCTGGGAACACTACCCAACTCTTATGGACTCCAAAAGAAGCTTACCTTGTTACTGGCAGATACAGCTGGGCCTGCATACCTGCTCTTTATTTCACTAGCAAAGCTAGAGCAAAACCAAAGGGGAAAGGGAAGAACTGACCAGAACCACTTTGAGAGTTAGACAAAGGGGTGTTCCCCACCAGCAGTCTGACACTGTGCATAGAAATGGCATCCCAGGACCCTAAAATCAGAACACTCCTGGATATGTGAAGATCGGAAGAAGGACTGCCCTGTTGTCTGAAACCTCAAGGAAGACTAGACTTGCTAACCTTGAAACCAGGACCCCAGATTTGACTTCAAGTATTAGTTGGCTGACCTTCTGTTTGAGCTCAAGCGACTCAATAAGCTCTTTACCTTCAACTACCCATCTGACTAGACATAACTTGGCCTGACCTGACCTTATCCCACTCTGCTCGCTTATGTGGGGGTGAGTCCTGACTCCCAAGTGTTGTCCTCGAGGTCCTGGACGCTTGGCTAGAGTCAAGATTGTACAGCCCCTTTCCTAACTGAAGGTTTCACAAGACCCGATGAAGAGTGATGCAAAGTCACGTAGAGCCGCACATCTCCTCACCAAAAGTATCCCCAGACATAACATCTGCAGAACCTTGTAGAGCCGCACCGCCCAGCTCCCGACTGGAGACAACATCAATTTGCAGGTAGAGTGGCGCAGAGCACAGCTCCTCAATGAATGCTTTACAGAATCCAATGCCAAGGGAAGCAGAGCCCTGCAGCTCCAGACTAAAACCCTCTCCGCATCCAATGCAGTGTTACACCCTGCAGAGTGACTGTGGGCAAGTACCCCTTCTTGGCATGGTCACCCCCACTTTTTGCCCTAGTACTGATGCTTTTCGATTAAAAGTGCGCTGGCTCTCTGCTAACGCAGCCCCCAGTTCCAGTGTCAGGTTTCTTTTCCTTAAAAGAGGTAAATGTATACTTTTAACCCAATCGGCAAGGACGCAGGCACCCCTGTATGCCTTAGTAAATGGTACCTCTAGTACCAAGGGCAGGGGTACTAAAGAAGGTCTCTATGGGCTTTAGCATGCATTGTGCCAACCAAAGGGACCCACACAAAAACTGCATGCAGCCTGCCTATGCAGAGTATGTGAAATGATGCAAACCATTTTGAAAACATGACATGACACACTCCCAGTGTGCCATGCCCATGCACACTACATATACTATATATAAGCCACACCTACAGCAGGCCTTAGAGCCCTACGGGAGGGTGCATCATATTATATGTGATGTATCTGCTCATTCAGGTATGGACCTGAATGAGCAGATATGACTATGTGATGTTTATTTCCATTGCCACAACATTGCAAGTGATCAGAATGCCATCTTAAGCATATGTACAGGGCACTGGTCAATACTAGTTTACCAGTTACATGATGTCAGCGTTGGATTTATCATGACATGCACCCAGAGGGCACCTTATAGGTACTCCCTGAAATCTACTAGTCTTTTAATGTGCTGGGCTCTTCCAGCCTGAGTTTCTGACTCCCTGGTCACGAGATCCAAGACTCTCTGAGATCAGGAACAATTCTTGCTCCAGAAGAAGGTGATCACACCTCCTCCAGTAGGATGGCTACTGATTTAGCATACCAAGGCCAGAGGCTTCAAAGCATCTGTCGCCTTCGATATGCAACCCCGTCTTTCTCCAGACCGGGAGAATGCTACCCCCTGTCCCAGGGCCCATTTGTCACCAGAACGGGTGGGATAATTAGCTAGTCTGTAGGTGTGTTGCACAATAAGGCAAGCTAAAGAAACACAATTGATGGACAGAATGCAGAAGAAATCAAAACATTCATCCTGGTCAAGAGAGCCTCCCACCCTTCCGGTCCGAAGCCACCGACATCATCTGCGGCGCCCCCCGGGGCTCATACCTCAGCCCAACGCTGTTCAACGTCTAAATGGCCCCCCTCGCACAAGTGGCTCGCCATCACGCCCTCAACATCTTCTCCTACGCTGACGACACCCAGCTAATCCTCTCCCTCACCAAGTACCCACACACCGCCATGCCCAACCTCCACAAGGGAATGAAGGCCATCGCAGATTGGATGAGGACCAGCCGTCTGAAGCTGAACTCGGACAAGACGGAGGTCCTCATCCTCGGACCCACCCCTTCAGCCTGGGATGACTCCTCCCTCTCCATGTCTAAGCAGGTCAACGCAGTCTCCTCCTCCTGCTACAACACCCTCCGCATGCTCCACAGGATCTACAAGTGGATCCCGACCGAAACAAGAAGAACGGTGACACAGGCCCTCGTCAGCAGCAGACTGGACTACGGCAACGCACTCTACGGAGGAATCCCAGCCAAACACCTACGACGACTACGACGCATCCAAAATGCCTCTGCCCAACTGATTGTCAACGCCCCCCAGGTTGAATCCAGTTGCACAGTGAGCCCGGGACCCACGTCTGGGCAATTGTGTGTCTTTTGATTTCTTGCCCTAAGTGCGCCAGGTATGCCCAGACGTGAGTCCAGGGCTCCCTGTGCCACTGGATTTAAGGTACCCTGGCTGATGAGGGGTGAAACCCTGAAACCGGTCCTAGGATATCTGCATATTTTCACTAGTGTTTAGCCCACTTTTCGGAAGATTGAATCATGTCCAAAGCTAAATCTTTTCACAAGTCAATCAGATGCACATATGCCCCCTGGATTCTACTGGGGTATGGGTGCTGCTCTTCATCAGTAGCCATATAGTCTAATGTTCATCTTTCATCTCTTCTCTCTGACTCCGGTTCTTGCCAAAGATGGAATTGCCAAGTTTTAAACTAGTGGTTGCCTATTAGTGATGAATGTGTTGGTAATCTTTTTTATAACTGATCATGAATCCGAGTTATTCATCATTAGTATTGTAGAGTCATTTACAGACCATAGGGCCACTCTAGCATTTCCTACCCGAATGTGTGAGATTGTTTGTAATTGGGGCTCTAACCGAGGGATCAGTTGGTTGGGTGTATAACCTTCTCACAGGTATGCCCATTTCCAGGCCACTCCTTCAGGGAAACATAGGGGACCTAGTTCATGTGGTAACTCCAAAAGTGACTTTTAAGTTTTCACTCTTGCACCCTCTCACCGGACCTTTTCTGGTTAGTTGGCTTCGTCCTATAAAACATTGATGACTTTGTAGCAATATGTGGGGCTCTAGTGGTGCTCCAGCAACACACAAAATGTGAAGTTGTGGAAAGTAAGAGTGGTATGATAAATTGTCACCAAGACTTGCATAATTGAGAGAAATGTGTGTGTGTTCTAATGCAAGTAAAATTCTAGGCCTTGCAGTTCACATTTATGTGATTATTTATTTCCACTATTGCTAAGATTGGTTTTCCCTTTAAGAAGCTAAACTCCCTGCAGTGATCTTCCTCTTTGTTGAAGTTTTATTCTGTATTAAATACAGAATATTGCCAAGTGTATTTGAGTCATTATGTGCAGTTAAATTGAGTTATTGGATTTGGAGAGCAAGTTTAAGACACACAAACATAACGATATAATGGTGTAATATTGCAACAGAGCATTGTCCATAGATGCACAGCAAATCTCATATTCACACAGCAGTCAGACATGTTTAACTTGCACCATTTGTTAGCACACAACTAGCACTAATATTTCCCTAAACAATATGTGCATCACCCACAGTAAGAATTCTTTGCATGCTACACTTCATTTGTAGACATTTCCATTTGCCATTTAAATAAAACATACAATTGAACATCGATTTTGTTTAGCAAAACAGATTTCTCAGGAGGCATATAGACATGGGTCATCTTAGTACATGAAAGATCTCTCTTTAGTATTTCTGTAGCATGTAGTTAAATGCAATTGTTAATGTTATTCTGCAAACTTACAAAATTCCAGGATGGTTCAACATGATCAACGCCCAAGTATTCAACATAGGATGCAAAGCCCTCCTTCAACCAGACATCACTCCACCATTTTGGAGTCACAAGATTTCCAAACCACTGAAAAGAAATAACACAACCAAAGAGCAGTTAGAGTATATTGGAAGATTAATGAAAGAAACTGTGAGAAAATACCCCTTTTTGCCTGGTCACTCCCATTTGTTGCTGAATTCCGCTGACCTCGCTCTGGTTCTATGCATTCACCGAATGACCACCAGCGGCAGATCATTCTCCCACCTCGCCGCCATGACATGGAGCACCCTCCCCATCCACCTGTGACAGACCCAGGACATGCTGATCTTCAGAAGACTCCTCTAGACCTGGCTGTTCGAGCTGTAGCAGCATTACTCCCCCCCCTCCCTTCCATCGCCTTGAGACCCTCACAGGTGAGTAGTGCGTTCTATGAAGGGACAGTTTGATTAATTGACAAAACCCTAAAAGCTATTTTCACTGTGGTAGGCCAAGCTGTCCTATTTAGAAAACAAGAGTACAGACATAACAGAAATACTGCTATCTCAGGAACGAGATCAGAGAGAAAAATAATCAAACTATTTTTAATATATATCTTTTTGCATGCTCACCCACCAATTTTGGGACTGATGCTGCTGATGTGTGGAGATTTTGAACACTGGGCTTGGTGCTATCCAGTGCACAGCGTAGGTGCCCTGACTCCCTAAAAACATGAAGTATTCACTAATCCCTGACTGGCATATTTATTTTAGCTGCAAGTCCCTAGTATATGGCACCTATTGTACCCAGGAATAGTAAGTTCAATTTTACTAGTGGACTGCTGCAGCTTTTGTGCCACTACTAAAGTGACAATGGAACTGCAGCCTGAGTTTGCAGATGGAAATCCACAAAGTCGACCTTGCAAAATAATCCCTACACCAGCCCTAAACTTTCCTTTTTAGTACCTATATGTCACTCCTAAGGTAGGCCCTAAATGCTCACAGGGAAGGGTGCATGGTATTTAAAAAGTAGGACATGTGTATGTAAGTTTTACAAGTCCAGGCAGTGAAAAAATCTCTGAAGTAGTTTTTACTCTGGTAAGGGTGGCTCTCACATAGAAAAGTCATGGGTGAAATCAATGCCCTTTTAATGTATAAATTTAGCGCTAGAACCATGAGTTCATGACATATTAATAGGCATTTACAATGCAATCTGATGGTAAAGTTGGATTTTAAATTACTTTTCTTTAAATTACACTTTTAGAACATTGGCATTTTATTTTATCAGCCTTTCAGATTAAATCCCAATCTGTTACCTAACAGTCTGATGGAGGTGTAAATTGCTCTCAGGAAATGGAAAAAATATCGTACCCCTTCATACCTTCTTCAGAACACTTCTGGGCCTGTGGGAGACAGAAGGAGAACTGCACTGCTAATCATGACTTCATAAATATGACTGAACTTACTGTAAACTGTGGAAGGGACCTGAAGGGCTGGACCTGCTTTCACTTATACCGAGGACTGAAGAGTAGTCTCTTGGGGCTAGTTGGGCAATCACCTTTAAAGCTCCAGGTACACAAAAGCTGCAAGAAACCCAAGAAACTGTTTATCCAAGTTGACCAATTTCAACTGGACTTGCCCTGGACCCTGGTGATGGTTCTGGTAAGCTTCTAACCCCCAAGTTTTTCCCAAAAAGTCCTGCACCCTTACCTGGTGTTAGAGCATACTCTTCTCCCCTTCAAGAACATAAGACTGGACAGTTAGAAACCTTTTTCAAACTTTTTGCCAAAAGAACCAGTGGCTACCACCAGAACGCAAGGTGGGATTCACTTTGCTGGTGTTCCCCGTAGGAAGAAGTTTGACTTTTAGATACGTTTTTAAGTGTGAACATATAGGGATTTAACTGAGGTGGATTTTCTGTGGTACCCAACCACCCACAAGACCTCTGTGCGTACAGACTTTAGAGTTCGCCCACTCAGATTTTTCCTGCCCTTGATGACAAGCCCCACATCGGATCCAACCTGCAGGCTGACCCGCTGAAGACCCTGTCAATGAGATTTTTCTCCAGAAAAAAGATTTAGTCACAATGTTAACTTTCCACCAGACCAACCCGTGCTCCTTCATGGTCAGCCTTAACTTTTGACTTTCACCCTGTTTTGCACAATCAAATATCTATCATTGGCGCTTTGCACTTTTTTGCTGCTAGAAACATCGAAAACTTTGAACAATCATATCTCCCTTCCCCAACATCTGACATTTTGGAGTCAATTTGTTCATTACATTTCTTCTATCTATATAAATTAGAGTGCAATTTTGTTAGACTTGGCCCTAACAAATTTCTATTGTGTTGGGTTTTCTACTTTTTTGTGCTAATGCATTCTTTAAATTTTTCTCCTATCTTAAGCCTGTCTGCTCTGTTCTAAAGCTACCAAGAGTAGAGTTCAGGTTTAAATTAAGACTTAACTGGAACTCGTCAGGAATAGTGCCATTATTAATAGAAAAGGACTGCCACACAATTCAACTAATAATCCTCTTTCTCACAAATAATTATTAAAACTCCAGTTCAATGCTGAAGTCCGTCCAGCTATTCCCAGACTGTACATGGCCTGAATAAGGTGTGGCTAAGGTGTCCAGCTGCATACAATGAGCTGATCTGAAGAGGCAGAGATAGTACCTCTGTGCTCCACAGAAAAAGCAGAGTGGGGGCTGTGGGCTTCCTGTGACACTAAACCATCAAATCCCGCTTGGTAATTCTGTTGAGCCACATACAACATTTAGGGCATATTTGGAAGGGAGTGAACATGATGTTGAGACAATTCCTGTGTATCCCCTGTCTGGTGGCTTAAGAGCTGTGCTTTATTCCTAGAAGAGTTCCATCTCTGGGTTTGTTGTGGGTACACTGCCTGCTTCAAACTGGATTTTAGTATTAGAGTTGAAAGAACACTGGTGATTGACCTATGATACTCCTAAACACAAACCCAGCCCTCGGAACTCAAGTGTAGTGTGGTAGAAGTATTTCGCCATTTTGAAAATGCCCTGGCACATGGCATTTTGTCCATGTTTCCAGTAAGGCAAACAGGAACTACTGCAAAATAGGTCATGGGCTCTGAGATCCTTTACTCTACTGGTGAGCGAGGAACTAGAAGGATCCTAGCGTATGCCACACATACAGGTTTATGAACATTAAATAGTAGTTCTTTCCCCAGCCTTCTGCTGGACTTGAGAATAGATATTAGGAGGACTGAACTCCCAGATTTAGGTGGCATGGTGTAGCTTGCTGAGGTCACTGAGTTCATAGCTGACTGTGAAGGTCAGGTAAAGAGTCTTGGAGGCACTGGGGGATGGCGCCCTTTTCCATGTGCGAAGTTTAGGATCATCTTCATGGAGTTGGCTACCATGGTGAGCCCAGGGAGAGCACACATGTGGCAGCCGCTGTATGGTGGGTAGTTGAGAGGGCTAGCTTAGAACAGAGAAGTACCCAAAATGGATTGCTGCTTATACCTACAATAAAGCGCTAATGGATGACCATGATCACCGGTGCAGAGCAGAATCACAGAGAGCTGCTAGCTTGCTGCATCATGTGGTTCACAGTGTTCCATTCATGGAGGCATGGTTAGTGGGCACAGGTGCAAGGTTTTAAGGAGCACAAGTTCCTCTGTGGGCTGGACACGTTGGCATGGGTATCCTGGAAGACTGTGCATATCCGCTTCATTTTGTCAAACTTAATCGGCTCCATGCAAAAGGACTGTGGCGCATATGCAGTGCTTGCATAGACCAACAGTGATAGATACTCAAGGATCATAAGGCTGACCCCTGTCCATAACAAATTTGAAGAGGACATTCCTGTAAAGAATCTCAGCTGACCATTAACAACTAAACCTGGAATGCCCTTAGCTATTACACTCTGCCTAACACCATATGAGTCTCCAGGTGCTTCCCCTATGTTCTTAGGGGCCTTGGAAGTGTACACCTGGGGTTCTTGGGCACCAAAAGAACTTTTGGAGCCAAGTGACCAATCTTTGAAAAGTATCAGGCTGGCAAATCCACAGTATTGGATCAAACTTCAGATTTGTTCCAAGTGGTGAAGATTTTTTCCTCAGAAAAACAACAAAATCCCTTTTCAGATTGGGCCATATACATTTTTATGAGCTTCCCTACTTCTAGGCCCTAGCAGGGCCAATCTTATCGTTTTATCCGACCTGCGCTGAATCGTGGTTTGCTTCAGACCACAACTAGGTCCTGGTCTACAGCCACTAATATTGCCACTGTAAGCTTCTTGGCATTTTTTCCATTTAAAGCTTTAAAAATGCATACATCTGGCTCTAATTATTACATTGTTGATGTTTTGGTGTGATTTTGCTTATTACATTTCTTTCTCTTTTTTTAAGTCAAGTCTTTCTGTTCTGGTCCATAGCTAGCTCAGATTCAAATTACTGAAATCTTGGACTGAATTTGCCAATTTAGTGACTTTATTACTTGAGGTGGACTACCACCAAACCCAAACAATAAACCACTTCTTCACAGAAACTGTGAGAAATAAATAAGGAATAACATCAGGCAATGCTTTCATCAGAGATCGGATCAGTTCAAAATACATACCCCCATATAGGCCTTTTCTTCATGAATACCTTTTACATTCCAGTGGCTATCTGCAGAACACTATGTTAGAAATACTAGTAGTCTACAGGCCCTTCAAGAAACTTTTATTTTTTAATTATCTATACTCATTATAAAGTGCACACATGACTTAATCCAAGGTGGTGTTGATTGCCTTCACATTACGTTCATGATGGCTTTATACAACGCTTTCAGCAAAACTTTCCTATGTCAAGATAAATACGCCTTTATACCATTCTTTCCCTATTTGAATAATGTTTTCCATTCACAGTGGCTCTGCATCACATTAAGGTGAATCTGTTTGCAGTTGACATCCTTGTTATACAACTGCTAATTTTTATATTCATATCTATTTTAAAGATCACACATGACATAATCCTCGGTGGTAGTGATTACTTTCATTAAAGGAAAAGAGAGATGTAGGAAATAGCCGTGTTTTGTGTGTGGTAGCCACAGATTTTTGTCTTGACTGTTTTGGTGGCTAAAGAACTCTGTGAATTTTACCCCTGCTCATCAGTGGTAAAATGATTGTGCTCCCCCATTCATCATGATGAAATTAGTATATCACCAATTGATTTACTTAGGCCACCGATAAGTCCTTATTATATGGTACAATGTCGATCTAGGAACTGTAAGTTAAATGTTGCCAGTGGGCTGTGGAACCCATTGTGCCATCCACTTAAGTAACAGTTTAAACATGAGTGCAGGCCTACCATTTGTAGCTGGGTATTGCAGTTTTAAACTGCAAATTCGACCTGTCAAAATACCCCCTTTTTATCAGTCAAAACCTTTGAAATATTTACAAGTGACCCTTGAGTATTCCTTACTGCCTATAAGGCAGAGTGCATGGTATTTAAAAGTAGGACACATAAATGTAATATTAGATATATCAGTACAGTATGCCCCATAGCTATTTTCACTGTGGCAAGTCTGGCTGTTCCATAGAAAATATTGGGTTTCAATATTACATTTAACGGGCCCGATTCACAGGACTAACTTAAGACAAAATCCTAAACTTACTACTTTTGGTATTCACAGAAGGCATGTAGTAGTAGTAAAGTTAGTATTTTGTCTTAAATTTGTCTTAAGTCTGTCTTAAGTCTGTCTTAAGTCTGTCTTGTTTGTCTTAAGTCTGTCTTAAGTGTGTCCTAAGTTTGTCTTTAGTTTGTCTGAAGACTGTCTTGAGTCTGTCTTAAGTCAAACTTAAGACAAAATCCTAACATTAATACTACTAAATGCCTTCTGTGAATAAATGTAGCATTGCCAGTAATGTCCTCAGAACACTTATTGGACTTTTAGAAGATCAGAAGAGGACTGAACTTGTTGTCTGAGGCCTGAGAAGAGCCCTACAGGGCTGTACCCGCTACCTCTTGTACCCCTGTCAAACAAGTGGACTGCAAGAGTCATAAGGGTGACCTCCTGTTCAAGCTATAGGGAGACAACAAACAACAAGAAGCCTTTCCTGCAACTGCCCAGATGACCAGTTCCAACTAGACCTGCCCAGGACCTGTATGCTGGTTTCTCTTGCAGTGATTATTGACCAACAGGTGCTTTTCCTGAGGTCCTTCAACCCTTTGCTGTGTTAAAGTGTACCCCTCCTAACATCATGAGAAAACCTGGCACTTATAAACCGCAGCAGCCTACTCAATTCAGCTGGACCTCGCTACTTGCCTATAACACGCTGTGTGACCAGTTACAAGTGCTGTTAGACCTGGCATACATGGCGCGGTTTCCCCGACTTTTTGCCTTTAGACCTCTTGCTGACTTAAGTTTTGGCAGCCTTTGGATATGTTCACTGCTAACCGTGCAAAAGTGATTGTGCTCTTCTTCTAAAACATTGTAACACTGTTGTATACCTAATTGACATACTTAAATTGTGTATAAGTCCCTAATAAAGTGTAGTACATGTGCCCAGGTTCAGTAAAGTAAATGTTATTACAGGTCCTGCAGCACTGATCACGGCACCCGCTTAAGTAGCCCTTTAAACATGCTACTGCCGAGCCTCTGTATGCAGTTTGAACTGCCATATGAAACTGGCAGGATAAACATTTTTCCAGGTCCAAACCTTCCTTTTTAATACATATAAGTCACCCTTAAGGTAGGCTCAGGACAGCCCTAAAGGGTAGGCTACAATGTTTTTAAAAAGTTGGACATGTACTTTAAAGAGTTATATCTAGGAGTGGGCGGAAGTCGCTTAATGGACTTTCGCAGGGAGGCACGGACATTGAACCACATTCCGTGCCTCTCCGCAAATACGTGCTTTCTTCTTGAAACTCACCAGGAATGCGCATGCGCTGGCTCCCGCGCATGCGCAGTTTCAAGAAGAAGGCGCGATAGACCCGGAAGAGATGTTCCCGCTATAAGGTAAGTGTCTTTAATCTTATTTAAGGCTTTAATCTTTTTAAAGTTGGTGGGCGGCCAACTTCTGTTCCGCCCCAGAGTGTGCGGAAATTTGCCCCTTTTTTACGCCTTCTTTGAGGAAGACGGAAGGGGCAAATTACCGCACATTCCGTGGGCGGAACGGAAATGTCCGCCCACCCCTAGTTATATCTTCTGGTCGTAAAAAAATTCCTAAACTCCCTTTTCACTACTGCATGCCTATATCTAACATGAAAAAGCTTTGGAATTACCTTATTACATGTTTTAAGTTCAATTTCCAAATGGGACGATATAACTGGCTCATAATTGCTGCCTCTGGAATCCTAAATTAATATCCTAACTTATGGTGAAGTTGGACTCTAAATTACAATTCTGAAAATGCCAGCTATTGGGAAATCGGTCTTGACCCTGCTGCAATCAGAACAGTTCAGCCTGAACCAGAACACAAGCAGTCCAGGACCGGTTACCCCTAGTTATGGGCTCACTCGTAGAGTAGAGCTTGGCTCCAGCGGCACAGTTCTTTTTGTATACTTTGATGTGTCACCCTAAGTGGGTCCCATGCACACTGTGTTGCTGGAAGCAAGCTGTACCCCACTGATGAGACCCTAAACAGGGTGAAAGAGGTCCTGGGTTCCTTGTGCTCCAGTTCAGGGAGGACCTGGCTTTGCAGTTCAGGCTGGACTGTTCCCATTAGAGCTGGATCAACACTGATTGGCATATAACTGGCTTCAAACTGAGTTGGCATGGTGTGCAAAATTACTATGGATCGGGATGCAGCCTGTGTAATTATTAGTGGCTGTGATTAATTCAAGCATTCCACCCATCACTTTTTTGTATACTTTAACTTTTAGGAAGTTGGCATTTGGTTACCTTATCCATTTGGTGCCTGAAGCCTGTCTCTGGTCACATAAATGGGTATAGTTGGCAGTTGGGCCTTGTGTATTCCTCCTAGAGAGCCAGACACAGTGGTAGCTTAGGTGTTATTAAATTGCCCATCACTGACAGGTTGGGAGGATGGGAGGATGGGAGGATGGGAGGTAGGAGCTGAGGCCAGCCTCACACCTCCTGTCTCCATACAAAGGGCCCCAAATCCCTTGTAGCTAGTCTGGAGCCTGAGCAAGGAGGGCAGAACATCTGTGCACTTCAAATAAAAGGCCTGTCCTTGAATTCTCTCCCTACTTCAAACCACAGCTATTTATACAAGAAAGGGCCTCAGACCCCATACCCTAAGGCTTCCCACCACTAAGTGAGGTAAATATGCATCCACAATCTAAAGCCAGAACCTAAATTGAGCTAATTAGGAAAAAAACATGTATTGACCATCTTCCTGAACTTAATCTCATCAGGCTCCATCCTTAATTCCCTTTGCAAAGAATTCCGTAGTTTGGGGGACAGATAGGCTAATGGTCTGTCACCCCATGAACACACCCCCTCTCAGGAGACCTACATTCAAAGATCTTTAATTCCTATTGAGAACATAAGCTGATAGAAGAGCATTTTACAGAAGAGTTCCCCTTATGATAGGCCCTCTTATAGACTTTAATGATTTGAACTATCATATGAAACTGGCAGGATAAACATTTTTCCAGGTCCAAACCTTCCTTTTTAATACATATAAGTCACCCTTGAAGTAGGCTCAGGACAGCCCTAAAGGGTAGGGTACAATGTTTTTAAAAAGTTGGACATGTACTTTAAAGAGTTATATCTAGGAGTGGGCGGAAATCGCTTAATGGACTTTCGCAGGGAGACACGGACATTGAACCAATTTCCGTGCCTCTCTGCAAATACATGCTTTCTTCTTGAAACTCACTAGGAATTCGCATGCGCCGGCTCCCGCGCATGCGCAGTTTCAAAAAGAAGGCGCGATAGACCCGGAAGAGATGTCCCTGCTATAAGGTAAGTGTCTTTAATCTTATTTAAGGCTTTAATATTTTTAAATATGGCGGGCGGCCAACTTCTGTTCCGCCCCAGAATGTGCGGAAATTTGCCTCTTTTTTACGCCTTCTTTGAGGAAGACGAAGGGGCAAATTACTGCACATTCCGTGGGCGGTACGGAAATGTCCGCCCACCCCTAGTTATATCTTCTGGTCGTAAAAAAATTCCTAAACTCCCTTTTCTCTACTGCATGCCTATATCTAACATGAATAAGCTTTGGAATTACCTTATTACATGTTTTAAGTTCAATTTCCAAATGGGACGATATAACTGGCTCATAATTGCTGCCTCTGGAATCCTAATTTAATATCCTAACTTATGGTGAAGTTGGACTCTAAATTACAATTCTGAAAATGCCAGCTATTGGAAAATCGGTCTTGACCCTGCTGCAATCAGAACAGTTCAGCCTGAACCAGAACACAAGCAGTCCAGGACAGGTTACCCCTAGTTATGGGCTCACTCGTAGAGTAGAGCTTGGCTACAGCGGCACAGTTCTTTTTGTATACTTTGATGTGTCACCCTAAGTGGGTCCCATGCACACTGTGTTGCTGGAAGCAAGCTGTACCCCACTGATGAGCCCCTAAACAGGGTGAAATAGGTCCTGGGTTCCTTGTGCTCCAGTTCAGGGAGGAGTAGGACCTGACTTTGCAGATCAGGCTGGACTGTTCCCGTTAGAGCTGGATCAACACTGATTGGCATATAACTGGCTTCAAACTGAGTTGGCGTGGTGTGCAAAATTACTATGGATCGGGATGCAGCCTGTGTAATTATTAGTGGCTGAGATTAATTCAAGCATTCCACCCATCACTTTTTTGTATACTTTAACTTTTAGGAAGTTGGCATTTGGTTACCTTATCCATTTGGTGCCTGAAGCCTGTCTCTGGTCACGTAAATGGGTATAGTTGGCAGTTGGGCCTTGTGTATTCCTCCTAGAGAGCCAGACACAGTGGGAGCTTAGTTGTTACTAAATTGCCCATCACTGGCAGGATGGGAAGATGGGAGGATGGGAGGTAGGAGCTGAGGCCAGCCTCACACCTCCTGTCTCCACACAAAGGGCCCCATATCCCTTGTAGCTAGTCTGGAGCCTGAGCAAGGAGGGCAGAACATCTGTGCACTTCAAAGGCCTGTCCTTGAATTTTCTCCTTACTTCAAACCACAGCTATTTATACAAGAAAGGGCCTCAGACCCCATACCCTAAGGCTTACCACCGCTAAGTGAGGTAAATATGCATCCACAATCTAAAGCCAGAACCTAAATTGAGCTAACTACGAAAAAACATGTATTGACCATCTTCCTGAACTTTATCTCATCAGGCTCCATCCTTAATTCCCTTTGCAAAGAATTCCGTAGTTTGGGGACAGATAGGCTAATGGTCTGTCACCCCATGAACACACCCCCTCTCAGGAGACCTACATTCAAAGATCTTTAATGCCTATTGAGAACATAAGCTGATAGAAGAGCATTTTACAGAAGAGTTCCCCTTATGATAGGCCCTCTTTTAGACTTCAATGATGCTGCAACAGGACCTTAAACTGCAGTCTCGCCGCACATCAGAACGATGCATCGCTTTGGCGGCATGGATCCACGTAACGCTCTGCAATCAGGATTTAAGGTAATTTGATCATCGGACCTAACTGTGTCTCTCTAGCCAGCCTGTACTCCAACATGCCCCAATCTTGGGCAACCAATTAGCCATTGTTGGTGCTTTGGGCTGTTTGGCGCTATTTTTACTTAAAACTTAAAAATGTAATAACTACGGTTCCACAGATTAGATTTTTTTCATTTTGGTCTTATTTTATTTATTAAAAATCATTCTATTTCTCTAAACCTGCTGTGGAAACTTTTTGTGTGGTGTTTTCACTGTTTTACTGTTTGAACTTTTGCACAAATACTTTACAAACTGCCTTCAAGTTAAGCCTGAATGCTCTGTGCCAAGATACCAGCGGGTTAGCACAGGTTAATTTGGGGTTTGCTTGAGCCTTTCCCTTACTAGGATTGTGGTTGCTGGCTTGACGAAGGACTCACAACCTTTCAATCAATAGCCCAATTTTTAACAATTACCATGTGATCAGTATAAAACGTTAAACACTCGAATTTCCTTAGTGCAATGCATTGCACCACATACCAAATTATAAAACTATTTAAAGACTTACTGACTGAAGATATGTGTAAAAAAACAATCATACAAAAATGGTGGATAGGTGCCTGGCTTAATTAGAGTGTATACTCATGTGTGCATTCTAAATAGAGAGTCAGTGTACCACATCCGACAAACTAAATAACACCCTCAACCGGTAAAGTAAAGGCAAAAGTTTAATGGTAAGTACATGTCTGCCTGAGACAATATTTTAGCTGTTTTCGAGCAGTGTGAACCATGATGTCATATTCCTTTTTCAATCTGCACTATTTGCTAATAGGTTGATTATTTAGAATTGAATTTATGTTTCTATTCACTGTTTCCAATAGTTATGTATCACCGGTCTACCTTTTCTAGAATTTTCCTCACAGCATCATATAATAGTCCATTCTCAACAAACAGGAATGACGATTACTTTGTCATGTTTTGTGCTCATTTTGCAGTTGTTGTACTAGGACAAGCTTGGAAAAAATTAAATAGAACAATAACTTTCTCAACATGCATTTGTACATTTCATTGCAGCTATGTTATTTGTCTCTTCAAATTTTTCTTAGGCAGAAGGAATTCAAGAATTTTGCAATGAGTCAAACTTCAAAGTTAGTTATTATGTCAAAAGTTCATCTAAGCACAGTGATTCGAGGATCTGTATTAATTTAAGAAATACCTGAACAAACAAAACTCAAGGGAAAGCAAATTTGAATAAATAAAATGCACTACCTGATGAGCAAGCTCATGTGCTATCACAGTAACCACTCTCTCTTTGTTCGCAATTGAAGATTCCAGTGGGTCAAACAGGAGTGCTGTCTCTCTGTAAGCAATCAAACCCCAGTTCTCCATGGCTCCTGCACTGAAGTCCGGAATTGCCACCTGTTCTGTAACAAGAGGCATCCTCATTAGCAAATAAAACCACATATCTGATGGCTTGTTAATGGAGTTGGTTGTCAGCTTATCCAGTGAGTAACATGATATTGTTCTTGTACACAACCCACTCTGCAATGTAAGCAATAAACATCTCCCAGAAACATTAGTATAGTAAAGCAGGGGCCTTGTGACCTTCAATTACTTACCCAGAAAAGGTTACGGTTACATCATCTGAATTGTACTCTGTGATTTCACAGCAGGAACAAGTGTAAACTCAAAAACATAATTACTGTATCAAACATTTAAGGACCATTCTTCGGTGTCTTCTCATGAACATGCTGTGAAGTACAAAGCAGCAACTGTTCTGGCCTGTCCTCTATTACAAGCTCCCCTACCTCTTGACTCCATTCCTCCACTGTCCCTTTGATTTGTCTGGGTGTCTTTCAATGGATCAATCCATGTTACACTGAACCAGGATGTCACACCAGATCTTTGAGGTCATTGGGTTGGGTTTGACCTCCTTCTAGACTACCATTAATCTCTTCAGCAAATCTATACTGGTATTCCCAGCACACCCACTACCATCATTTTATAAGGCCACAACCATATTTGGCCATCAAGGCCCACTGTTAGCCACCTGCTGCCGACCTGCCAACCAATGCACCCTCTTCCATGGGCCATGGTCTTTTCTACACTGACAGATCCCAGCCTTGGTCTGACTGCACTGCAAGACCTTGCAATATCCCTCCCCCTCTTCAACTCACTGGGTGTAGTTTTGCCAGCTTGGCAAATTTGCACCTCCTCCATTGATTGTTGTCATGCAGATTTGCCCCATCTCACCTCTGTTCCAGTTTGCCCACGCCTGGTTGTCCTTCCTATGCCAATTGTGTTCAGTGCTTTAGTCATTGCACTCCACTCTGTGTCCCTCAAGCCCTCGATAATTTGGCTTCTGCTTCCAGGCTCTTCCAGTAAGGCTGGGTTCCTGTTGCAAAAATCCTAGGACTCCTCTACCCTTCGCCTGCTGACTCAGATGCTGCAGTTTGATTTGTATTGGGCTACTTGCTACCCTTGTTATACTGGCCTGTGCCTCAGCAGGTCTTTTGTGTGTTGCTGTAAAGAGGAAGAAGGTGATGCCAACTCATGCACCACCCTCCGACTAGTTGGGTTAATCAGAATCTTATCTCTGAGTGTTTTCTACTGATTGCTTGCAATTATCAGCGCTTGACTTTAATGTTTCCAATCTCTCTTTTCTAAAAAAAAAAAATGTCTGATTATTGAAACAGGTTTTCTACAGTTTCCCATGGCTGATTGGTGTTCAATAGTTTGTGAGTTTACTTCTTTTGTAATCTGATTAACATTCATTTCTGATTAAAGTTCAGTCACTAACATAGATTCATGTAATTCTCAAATGTAATCCTAAATTTAGTATGGTTTTGAAATATTCTTATATTATTCCTATATTGAAACTCCTTTGTATTTTTAGTAAATTTACGCTTCTAATTTTCTTAGTAGTCTAGAAAGGATCTAATTTGATGTTTTCATAAAGACAACCACATTTCTGAGGGAGATTTGATATACATATTTACTAATATACTTCCTATTGCACATACAGTTCTAAATGCAAATATTGGTATCTCTAACCTTTGCCTGTTGCCTTTATTTAAGGTTTCACAATCAATTCTTAGATAACAAGTTCTTGAACTCATTATTAGTTTGATTGTACGTTTTGATTGTATCTTAGTACTGCGACAGTTATTAACTTCTTCTCTCTTATTTTTAGTAACACTTCTCTAAATTAATGTTCTCACTCTTCTAATAATCTGTCCTGGGTATCCACTTGTTTTGTACTTTTCCTTTGCCTGTCATGCATGTGTCTCATATTCTTCTTCGGTATAGGTACAAGTACAGGTACAATATCTCTTTCATACTACCCTTAACATCACTTATGACATGAAGTATGGTAATTCCATGTGGTGCTTTAAATACGGTGTTGTTCTTAAATGTTGGACATGATAATGTTTGCATGGTATCACCCAAAGTGTTGCTGCTCTTTCTGAAAAAATCGTTTTTGATGGCCACAGGACAGTGGAAAAATGTTTCTAAATGACTAGTATACCCAGAACCAGTACATTAAATGCTACTAGTGGGCTGCAGCACTCAGAGTGTCTTCGGGGCTTCACTGCAGCCTGGGTGTGCAGTTTTAAAATTTCATTCCAACCTGGCACACCTAAACATTTGTCATGTCTAAACCTGCCGTTTTAGTACTTAGAAATCATTCAGCCCCTAATACTCATTGGGCAGGGTGCATGGTATTTGAAAAGTAGGGCATGCACATTTAATGTTTTACATGCCCTGGTCGTGAAAAACCTGCAAAGTCGTTTTTCACTAGGGAAAGGCTGGATCTCTCATAGGAAAATACTGGGTTACACTAGAACAACATTTAGTGGTCAGTGCCAGTGTGGCAGCAGCTAGAAAATTGATTCAAGGACTCATTTAATTATCAACTTAAAATCCAACTTAATCGTCAAGTCAGATTTTATATTACTATTTTGGAAGTTACACTTTTAAACATTGTCATTTTTCTGCCTATAAGCCAAACGGCTTTATCTGCCATGCCATGCCACAGATCTGGAATAGACTGCCTGACAACCTCCGTAAGGAACACTTCCTGTTACCTTTTAGGAAACATCTCAAAACCCTCCTGTTTAAAGAAGCCTGGGGCGTGCAGTAAAGTACCTTTTCCCCACCCTCAACCCTAAGCTGGCCCCTGTATCAAAGCGCTTAGAGACCATTGGTGATAACGCGCTTTATAAATATAAATTACAAATTACAAATGTTCACCTGTAACCTGACCCGTGGTGGCTCCCCTGTAGCGAGAAGTATATTACTTCTGGACCGTGGACAAGTGGGCTCTGGGTGTGGGAGGGAGTTCCTCCATTAACAGGATGGATAGGGGCTCTGCCCTCCCCCTTCCTGTGCTTTTAAGGTTGCCTACCTTGTCTCACATCTTGGCTTGCCTCCCCTTTATCTCTAGTCAGTCTGGCGCCACAGCCAATAAGTGAAGAGGAACTGACCACAACTGGTTAAGGGGGTAGGCAAGGGCTTGCCCTCCATCCACTGTGCATAAATGTGAAACTCAGAGGCCTCTCAAAGAACATTCCTCGACCTGTTAAGAATCAGAAGAAAGACTGCCCTGCTGTCTGAAGAATATGAAAAAGACTGAACCTGCTTTCATTGAATCCAGGACCTGAGAAGTGAATCCACGGGTTAGTTGGCTGACCTCCTGCTTGAGCTACAGGGTCGCCTAAAGTAAAGTTCCAGAAAACTCTCTCCTTGGAACTGCCCTGTTGACCAGTTCCAACTGGAACTGTCTTGAACCCTGATGCTGGCCTCTACTGACTTCATATCCCAAGTGGTGCCTCTTAGGTCCTGAACCCTTGGCTGGTGTTAGAGTGTACTCCTCCTTTCCCCAAACTGCAGGAAGTAGAACTTAGAAACTTTTGCAAATTGTTTTGCTTGCAGAACCTACAGAGACCAATATTGCTTGTAAATGACATCAAAATGACATCAAGACATCTGCCAGCCTCAGCTTGCTTGTCTGCCCGTCTAAAGGAGATCCAACTTGCAAACGTTTCGAAATCTGAATGTAAAGCGCTTCACTGAGATTCAATCGGAGACGAAGCTCTGCATGTAGGCCCTCCGGGGCATCGACTCAGGACTTCACCAACTCAAAGCTTTCCCACCTTCGACAGTGACCACACAGGGACAACACCGCTGTCATTGAGCCCCACTTCTGCTCAAATGTGCAGCTTGTACCCCACAGATGACTCATCAACGACCACGTTTCCTCCATAAAAGTTTCCAAGTCAGTTGATAAACTTTTCACAGGACGAATCTAAACCTTCCATCTGACCTGTGCTCCATTGCGGTCAGCCTTAACTTTTGAGTATGATTTGGTCTAGCATGACTAGATAACCGAGGTTGGATAGTCAGGCTTTTTGGCCCTATTTTTAATTTAAACTTTAAAAATTCACATCTCCTGTTCTACTTATTGCTTCTTTACAGTTTTGGTAGTGTCATTTTATTTATTAAAATATTCTCAATAACTTTTTTAATTGAGCTTTCAAGTGCTGAGTTTTCACTTTATTACTATTTGAGTACTGCTTATATAGTACTTTACACTTTGCCTCAAAGTTATGCTTGACTGCTTTGCCAGTCTTTCTTCTCACAGCCCATACACAAACATGAAGAACAACAGATGCCCCAGAGCAACTGAACATGCAGCAAGGATCCCCAATAGGGCAACAACACAGACCGCCACCCCCTCCCCCCGGTCCCGCCACCCCCCTCCCTTTGGACAAAGAGAATGCGCTTCAACTCAACAAAACCATGAACCAAACAAATCGCCTGAAGTTGCACAATCACAACAACTAATCTACAAGTGTGGCCAGAAAAATGGAAACATACATTCATCTCATATAATCAAAATAAAACCTTTATTGTAGATTAAACAAAAAACAACAATCATAAAGAGGCACTGTAGTCTTCCCTGGGCATTCCGTAAGTCATAGCCTGCAAGACAGAAATACAGATAAGAAGGTGTGTCATGTGCCCATCAAAGAAAAGAGAGAGAGAGCGACAGAGAGAGAGAGAGAGAGAGAGAGAGAGACAGAGAGAGAGAGAGAGAGAGAGGGGGAGAGAGAGAGAGAGAGGGGAGAGAGAAAGAGAGGGAGAGAGAAAGAGAGAGAAGGAGAGAAAGAGAGGGAGAGAGAAAGAGAGGGAGATAGAGGGGGAGAGAAGAGAGGGAGAGAGAGTGCCAACACTGTGGACCCAGGCCCCACTGCTCACCTGCAGCTACTGGTGTGTCTCCAACCACATGCTGGTACACACTGCAGTCCCCCAGGTCACTCATCTGAAACCGTTGCCATGAATGGCAGAGTCCATACAGTAGCACACGCCATCATCGCTTGACCGCCCCTGCGCACACTGGCTGATGCACCCCAGCCCAGCGGAGACTGCCTGTCCCTGCGCAACCAGGCCGCACTGCTCACCGTCCGCCACTGGCAAGTCTCGAAGAGGGCCCACCACGTGCCGGGGGAGCTCCAAGCCTGGGGCCCGCGGACATGGCACCCTCTACATCATGCAGCCCTGCACCGCGGGCCACCAGGTCCCACACCTGATTCTGGGCCTTGATTGTGCTATGCAGAGAACATATAAGTGCACACGGCCTCATTGTAGGCTGCACACCCGCTCCGCCCTAGAGGTGTATATGAACTCTGTAAACCGTGAGGCGATGCCACGTGTCAGTGCGCCCACACTGCCCATTGGCTCAGGCCTAGACTGCGGTCCAGCAGGGCTCACACTAATCCCACCATTCCGGACCGCCTGGACGGCGCATCATCGCAGGCTGCACTCCTGCTCAGCTCTTAAGGTGCCCCTAACTCAGTGCATCGAAAGACACCATCATGTGTTGCTGTGCCTGTGCCTGCCGGAGTGTATCCGGTGCCACCAAGTCTGTGCACCGCTAGCCATGGACCCTTTATGATTGAGTCCCGCTGTGCCGATGCCATCATGTCACCCCCGGCACTGGGCAATGTGAGGTGCCAGGACCCTAGGCCCTCATGCATAAATGAAACCCACACTGAGACACCCAGTTACAGAGTGGAAATGGTGTCTAGAAAGTATATCAGCAGGGTCACATGTCCTGTGACGCCGGTGCTGAATGGGTGTTGGGTGGGTGTGAACCAGCCATGGGGGAGTGGCTGTGGCATGCTGACAACTAGACCTGTGAGCAGCAGATCCCTACAGTAAAGACCTGGGACATGTAGCGTTGCCCCCCTGTGAGCATAAGCGGAGTGGCATGGCCTGGTGTATGCCAGTCAAGCGTAGGGGTGTGAACAATGGCCCCGGGGCTCTGGGCGTGCTTCCATCCATAGTTGGACAAGGAAGTAACTAGTGCACTTGTCTCCGTTCTAGTGTCAGCGACACTGCACGCAATCAGCAATGTATCACCCTGTGACCCAGTTCCACAACATGAGCAACATGGAGTAAGGTGAAATCATTGACCCTACATGCATCCATACCTCCATACTTGCAAGATCATAGATATGACACATTGTTGTGAAAATTAATGTTTAATTCACATTAAATGGAGTGATGTAGCTGGAGCCGTAAAGGGCCATGTGAACCCCACCTTGCAGCATTGGCCCGTGGAGGGCCAGCCAGAGTCCTTCAGTGAATGACAAGTACATCAGTAGAGGAGGAGTTCAGTCCGCAGTCTGATATCTCTGTCATTGGTGACCAAACAGAATATAGCAGTCGATGTCCAGGTCCAAGGTGAGTGCATCGGGGACAGTGGAAGGGGATGATGCAGAGGGCAGAACCAAGCAGAAACAGGCCATATGGCGGACATGAATGTTACCACTTCCATCTGACCACAAGGGCAGATTCATCCGCATCTTCGTCCTCTGCTGTTTCAGGTGCCTCACATGTGAGTGGTGGTGTTCTGTCTTCAGCACTGTGTGGCAGTGACACCTTATGAGCCGGAGGTGGAATGTCCGCTGCACTGTGTGGCAGTGACACCTCCGGGGCCAGAGGTGGAATGTCTGCCGCACTGTATGGCACTGACACCTCAGGGGCCGGAGATATGGATGGAGTGGTAGCAGCAGCATGCTCAGCACCAGGCCTTGTGGCAGCAATGCCATGAGGAGGGGCTTTATGGCATTGAGGGACCCAGCTACCTCTCGCTGGTGTGCAGCTGTGGCAGATGCTCTCTCCGCACGCGTCCGCTCCATTTCCCAAAGTGCCTCCGCATGAGCCTCAACTCCCGGGCGAGCTCGCTGGAGGCTTTCTGACTAGACAGTTGTTTTTGTTGCAAAGTCAGGACTCCGGCGATTTCAGCGGGGGAGTCGCCTCGCAAATATGATTTAGCTGCCCCTTTTTCCTTACATGCGGTGTGTCTCTGGCTTCTGTGCTTATACAGTGCTGAGATGTTGCATACTTGGGTGCATTGGTCTCCTGGTGGGAGTTGGGGGTCTGAGGCATGGTTTGTCTGCAGCTGTGCTACGCTTACTTGTGCATGTGAGACATTGTGCCCATCTCTCCCCGTCCCCCCAGTCCCTGTTCAGTACTCACCCTGTTGCTGTTGTGTCCAGTCATGTTGAGCAGTGTCCGGGCTCGCAACTCCTGCCACCGTCTTCCCACTGATGTCTGTGGACACCATTTCCTCCATCTAGTCCAGCTCCTCCTGTGGCACTGGACTGCCACCTCCAGTCTGTATTGCTGCTTTCCGGTTGTTTGCGAGTTTCTGCTTGGTTTTGCACTTGACATCATTCCAGCGCCTCTTGACCTCTTATTTATTTATTTATTTATATTCTTGTATAGCGCAGGACTCGACCCCCGAAGGGGTATCTCCGCGCTTACGCTTTAACAAGAAACCTAGACATGATCATGAACTGTGAGGGAGTCAGTCTGGTGATATCTTAACAGGCCGGAAATAGATACGTTTTTAGGGTCTTCCTGAAGGATTGAAAATTGGTGATTTGTTTCAAGGTGGGGGGTAGTGAGTTCCATAGAATGGGGCCTTTGTAGGAGAGGGCTCGACCTCCCTGTCTAGCTTTTTTAATCCTTGGGTCCTGGAGCAGTTGCTGACTACTGGAGCGCAGGGTGCGACTGGAATTATAGGGGACACATTTTTCTTTCAGGTATTTAGGTCCATTGCCATGCAGACGTTTATGTATTGTGCAGCAGATTTTGAATTTTATACGCTGCCTAACCGACAACCAATGGAGTTTGTCCAGGAGTGGACATGAAGCAGTCCTTGGCTGAGCATTGAGAACAAGTCTCGCTGCGGTATTCTGGACCACTTGTAGTCTCTGTAGTTGTTCCTCATTGGCCAAGATGAGCAAGCCATTACAGTAGTCTAGTCTACTGATTACCAACGTCTGGACAAGTGTTTTCCTATAGGTGCCGGATAGAAATGAAACGACACGTTGTAGCAGTCCAATGATCCGAAAACAGGATCCTGCTACTTGATTTGTATGTTCTTTAAGCAAAAGTGACTTGTCTAGCCGCACACCGAGACTTTTAATGGTCTGTTTGGGACTAGGTGCTGGTCCCAAATCCAGAGGCCACCATTCTGGAGACCACAGAAGGGTGGCCTCCCCGAACAGCATGACCTCTGTCTTGCCTACATTGCACTGGAGGCAATTTAAAGCCATCCAGTCCGATATTGCTCTCATTCCGTCCTGTTAGATCTGGGGGTCTCTAATTGGCAGAGGTAAGTACCTTAGACCAAGTAGGGACCCTTGCTTCTAGTCAGGGTGAAGGAATGCACACAGTAGATAAGCCCTGCTCTTCCTCAAGGTAGCTTGGCGCGAGCAGGCAGGCTTATCCCCAAGGCAATGTGTGTAATAAATGCACTTAACACAACAGTAATCCCCCATCCACCACAAACTGAGACCACACAGGTGAGTATATATAAAATATTACTTTATCTAGTTTCAGCAAGGTAAATAAAGCAGTTGCACGATAATCACTTCTTTAGAAAAATGTTGCACTTAATCTTAATGGTTGCATGTATGTAGGAAGTCTCTTATTAAAAAGATAGTCTCAAGTCTCTTGTCTCAGTATTAAAAAATAATACTTTGAACTTATCTCAAATCAGCTCTTTAAAATGAGCCAAATCAAGCAATGCCAATGGTAAATTATTCGAAAGAATCAGCCCGCAAAGCAATGGGCTGATTCTGTTATGTTATGTTATGTTAAAATGGGACTTTTATAGCGCAACGGCTACTCCAAAGGAGTGTCCCGGCGCTTTGAGCTCCAGACCAAGGAAAAGAGCAAGAAACATAACAATAACAGAACGGGGCCCAAAGGAGGGGATAAGTTATCCAGCAAACAACCAGGTTTTCAAGTCTTTCCTGAAGACAAGCAGATTTGCGGTGTTTCGCAGGGACAACGGTAACGAGTTCCATAGCTGAGGAGCAAGGAAGCTAAAAGACCGGCCGCCTAGCCGAGCCTTTTTAATGCGTGGTACCCGAGCCAAAGCCAAGGCTTCTGACCTGAGGGATCGTGCAGGTCGATAGAAGTCCAGCCTCCTCTGGAGATACTTGGCGCCATTGCCATGCAAGGCCTTATGGGCAAGGGTCATGGCCTTAAACAGTATCCTCTTCCGCACCGGAAGCCAGTGGAGGGATACAAGGAGATTAGAGGCGCTGGTGCGACGATGAAGGCTTTCTAAGTGACTTATATGTCACTCCACACACCTCCCACAGAGACTTCATGTACCTAGAGATGAAGTTTGTACCCCTGTCAGAAACCACCACTCTGGGGAACCCCACACAGGAAAAGATCCCCATTAAGGCACGGCCCACCACAGGGGCTGTGACTGTCCTGAGAGGGACTGCTTCCGGGTACCGGGTGGCATGGTCCACCAAGACCAGGATAAACCTGTTGCCTAAGGATGTCTTGGGGTCCAGGGGCCCCACAATGTCAATGCCCACCCTCTCAAAAGGGGTGCTCACCACAGGAAAGGGTTGGAGGGGTGCCACGCACTTCCCTCCGCTCTTGCTACTGGCCTGACAAGTTTGGCAAGACTTACAAAAGGCAGCGACGTGCTTCTTCATCTGGGGCCAGTAGAAGTGGGTGACAAGCCTGTAATAGGTCTTGTCTTGCCCCAGATGTCCTGCGAGAGGCACCTCATGAGCCAGACCCAGTAGGAAGTTCCTGAAGCGCTCGGGTACCACAGCACACGGGCTGCACCGGGCTCAGCGAACTTAGGCTCACTATAAAGTAAGTCATCCTCCCAGTAGATCAAATGTTCCTTGGACCCCAGGCCTGCTGCCTGGTCTGCAGCCTGCTGCCGCACACCAATGAGGGAAGGGCACTCCTTTTGAGCTTGGCAGAATTCCTCTCTGGAGGGACCACCATCTTGCTGCCACTGGGACAGCTCAGGCAATTCCCCCAGTTCGGCCACCTGTTCCCCTGTAGGTTCCAGGGCATCCCCTTCAGGTTCTGCTTCCTCCTGGACCGTGGGAACAGTGGGGGCGGGGTTCCCGCGCCCTCTACCCCTTCCTCTCTTGGCAGGTCCCTGGGCCATTGTTCCAGGCTCCAGTTCTGCTAATCCACCCTTACTGGCTGCCATTGCACGTGTGGTCACACAGATCCACGCAGGCAAGCCCAACATTTCCAAGTGAGTCCTGTGCTCTACATCTTTCCATGGAGAGCTCTCCAGGTCATTACCTAATAGACAATCTACAGGCAAGGCATCACTTACAACAACTTTCAATATACCGGAGACTCCTCCCCATTCAAATGGAACACGTGCCAACTTGCAGAGGCGCACTGAACTGTCAGCTGCCACCACAGGACGGAGTACATTGGGAATGATCTGCTCTTCAGACACCCACTGACACCTGACAGATGTCACACTGGCCCCTGTGTCTCTCAGAGCCTCTATCTCTTTTCCATTGATGGTCACCTTCTGCCCATATTTCTTAGTGTTTAAGGGCAGCAAGGATTCCTAGGCCATCTCTTGGTCTCCTAAAGAGACAAGGGTCATCACTGCTAACCCCTCCTCCCCACTAGAAATCAAATCCCCTCCCAAAGCTACACTGGCTAACGCCGAAGTTGGAGCACCAGTGGGTGCTGGAGGTTTCTTTGGACATTTGGGGGCAATGTGCCCCACCTCCCTACATGAATAGCAGGTAGGCGGGGCCTGTTGTCCTGCTTGCCCTTATGGGGCCAGGACTTCTTAGACTTGGGGGGTTGAGACTCTTTCTCCTGGGAACTATTTTGGGGCCCTTTAGAAGACTCCTTTTGATTACCCGTGTCCTCCCCACTCTTCTGCTGGGGACCCTTTGGCTGGGGTACTTACCACCGCCTTGTGGACCCTGGTGCTAGTTCAGCGGTCCGCCTCCTTAGCAAGCTCACTGGGATCAGTTAACTTGCTGTCTAAAAGATGCTGGCGAAGCTCTGGAACACATAGACTACTTAAGTGCTCCCAACTAATCAAGTGACACAACCCCACATAATCAGTAACTTTGCTGCCCTTTATCCAGCCTTCCAGTGCACGCGTGTACATAGTCACACACTCCACCCAAGTACTTGATTCAAGCTTCTTGAAGTTCCTAAACTTCTGGCAGTACTGTTCTGGCATGAGCCCATACCTGAGGCATAAAGCCTCCTTCATAGTGGGGTAGGATAAAGTACCTGCTGCTTCTAAGGGTGCCAAGACATCCCTCCCAGAGGCCTCAAAGTGCTTCCACAAACCTGCCCCCCAACTCTTCTCAGGCACTTCATTCATCTTTAGGGCAAGTTCATATGATCTAAACCACGCATAAATATCCTCACCCCTCTGATAATTCTGCACCAGATCCTTTGGTATGTATACTTTACCCGCCTGTACTGGTTGAGCGCTGCCACCATTAGGACTGGACCCCACCTGTTGGGCTTTAATGTCCAGCTCCCTCATGCTCAACTCATGAGCCAATTGGAGTTTCCTCTCTTCAAAAGCAAGAGCATTCCTCCTTTCCTCCGCCTCCTTCTCAGTTTCAAGGCGTAGTCTCCTCTCTTCTGCTTGGGCTTTGAGTTTAAAAAACTCAATCTCATGGGCCCTAGCTCTCTGATTATCCTCAGCTCCTCTGGAGAAATAACCCTACTGGAGTGGTTGCTGCCAGCCTTAGATGCTGACCTCACTGGCAAATCACTGGATACAAAAGCATTCTCCTGTGTGCCTCCCTCTTCAGTAGCTTCTTCTGAGACAACATGTTTGGCCTCCCACCAGGCCCTTACAGCTTTCCTAAACTCCTCTTTGTTAGAACTGCCCTTCACTGGGCATCCAAGCTGCTTGCAGAATTGCTTTAGCTGCTCCTTACTGTAGATGAGCAACTCCTGAATTTCAAATTCCATTTCCGCTACTTCGCTCACAGCTTTCTGAGACATGATGCTTCCTAACCTTTCCAAAAAATAGGTTTCACCAAAAAGAAAAAATCCTGTGCAACCTGTGCTGCTATACTAGACTAGTGATGTACAAGAAATCACTGCAGGTCAAGTGCAATTATTAGTTCAAAATCCACACCGCTGTCCAACAATGTTAGATCTGGGGGTCTCTAATTGCCAGAGGTAAGTACCTTAGACCAAGTAGGGACCCTTGCTTCTAGTCAGGGTGAAGGAATACACACAGTAGATAACCCCTGCTCTCCCTCTAGGTAGCTTGGCGCGAGCAGGCAGGCTTATCCCCAAGGCAATGTGTGTAATAAATGCACTTAACACCACAGTAATCCCCATCCACCACAAACTGAGACCAGACAGGTAAGTATATATAAAATATAACTTTATCTAGTTTCAGCAAGGTAAATAAAGCAGTTGCACGATAATCACTTCTTTAGAAAAATGTTGCACTTAATCTTAATGGTTGCATGTATGTAGGAAGTCTCTTATTAAAAAGATAGTCTCAAGTCTCTTGTCTCAGTATTAAAAAATAATACTTTGAACTTATCTCAAATCAGCTCTTTAAAATGAGCAAAATCAAGCAATGCCAATGGTAAATTATTCGAAGGAATCAGCCCGCAAAGCAATGGGCCCCAAGCGCTGCAAGCGCGCCTCACCAGATTCACTGGGGACTCCTTTTCTTCTGATCGGCACTGCCTCGCACTCTCGATGGCCTCAGGCGTGCCACGCCGAGTAGAGCACACTTGCTCCCAGCCCCGGCCGGTCTCAGAAGCCCTCCGCCCGCTCTCAGTCCTTCGGGGAGCAGCGGGGAGCTAGCTCGGCGCTCCGAGCAGGGACAGGCAGGCCGGGGGCTGGTGGCACTTCAGGAACTCCGTCAGCGAGGTCGGGTCACTCTTCCCCGGTCCCGGCGGTGATCGCGCAGCACCTGCAGAGGTCCCGATGACGGGGACCAATCCTGTCGCGGCGTTCGGGGCGAGCCTCTGCACACCCGGGAGTCAGCCAATGGCAGTGCGGCTCCCGGGGTAGGCCTGCGATGACGCTCCGTCCGTCAGCCAACCACAAAATGGCAAAAACTATGACGCTGCGGCACACAGGCCAATCCCGTCGCGGCGTCAGTGAGGGTGCTCGGCTCCTCCAGCCAATGAGAGCGCGGCGGCTCCGATCTTCGCCGCGGCAGCCTCCGTTCACGAACGGCAACTTCTGGGGATATTCCTGGCCAGGGGCAGCGGCGGTGAACAGGCGGTAGATGAGTTTTGAGGGCGCAGGTCACGGGAAGACCGCCCTCTCAGCCTTACAACTGTGTTAGAGCAGGATTCACGAGGGGAGGCACCACAGACCTCCGACCCTCGCTATAAATGTGCCGATGAGCACACCGATCTTCCTCCACGGCCACAATTGCAAGCCACACTCTCAGCAGTAGTCAGAGCCCGATCGTTCTGCAGTTTTTGGCAAAGCTTAAGGAACCTTTAACCCTGGGTTCCAAACAGGAGGCCAGCTCTTCTCAGGCCCTTGGAGATTCAGTTCAGGAGACACAGCACACAGCAAAGTCTCTGTAGTTTCAAGCAGGCAGGGTCACAGCACACAGAAAAGTCCCTTTCATCTTCTCAGCTTCCAGTTGGACAGCAGAACAGGTCAGCCCTTAGAGCACACAGCAAGGCAATCTTCCTTCAGTTCTCCAGCAGTCCATCTTCCAGCAGAGGTTCCTCTTGATTGAAGAATCTGATTTTCTGTTGTCAGGGGTCCTTCTCTTTTACCCCACAAAGTCTTTGAAGTCCTTTGAAGTTTTTGTGCAAGTGGGCCCTGAGCCTGGTCCAAACCAGTTCTGGGTGTTTCTGGGGCTCTGGGGGTTTCCTGGCTTCCTTCTTTCTTTCAGTATCAGAGACAGAGGTGACAGTCGCCCAGCGGGAGGTGGAGCCAGCATTGTGGTCAGGCAGGCACAGCCCTAGTCACTCCCAGGTACTATCTCCTCCCACTTCCTTGGCAGCAGATGCAGCCTTTCATCCACGGGCTGGCTCAGATAACCCCCTTGGGGCTCTGCAGCCCCTGTCATCCTCAACCCAGACAGTCAATCCACAAACAGTCCCAGGCACACAGAAAGGTTAGACAAGAGAACAGCCACTTTCTAAAAGTACTATTCTCAAACACAGAATTTAAAAACCCCCTTTCCTAAAAGATGTGTTATTAAATTCTGAGTTCAGGGATATCACTCACTTATTTCCTATCTTGTTCCTATTGGAAGATAGGCTGGTATCCATTGGGACCAGCCTCCCCCATGTTAATCTATGGAGCAAGATAACCTTGCAGCAGTGAGCACACAAAATGGCTGCTGCTCACTACCAGAGCATGTTACCTGCACTAGTACATGCTCTACCTTACCCATACAATGCACCCTGCCCAGGGGGGTACCTTGAGCCTTCCATAGGGGTGACTGATGTGCACAGACAGGGAAGGGTTAGGACCAGCCAGTGGGGACACTGGCCAGGCGGACATGGCAGTCCACTGACTGCACACAGGCCCTGCGCTGGCAGGCCTGAGACACCATTTTAGGGCTACTTATGTGGGTGGCGCAATCTGCGCTGCAGGCCCACTAGTAGCATCTGTCATCACCAGCCCTGGCACACACAGTGCACTTTACTAGGGACTTCATGGTGATACAAATATGCCAATCAGGTATATCCAATCAATATGACAATTTACATAGGGAGCTCTTACACTCTGGCACTGATCAGCAGTGGCAGAGTGTCCAAAGTATCTAAACCAGCAAAAACAAAATCCAGCACAGCATCAAAAATACAGGAGGCAGAGACAAAAAGATGGGGGGAAACCACGCCAAGGGTGTCAGGTCTAACACGTGTCCCCTCCAGCTGGAAGTGGGGAGAACTACCCAACCTCTTGGGAGTCCTCATCACTAAGGCGGAAGAATCTGGACAGACCATCAGCATTGGCGTGTTCTGTACCAGGGCGGTGCTCCACCGTAAAGTCCATCCCCTGTAGGGAAATGGACCACCTCAACAGTTTTGGATTCTCGCCCCTCATCTGCATTAACCATCTGAGGGGCCTGTGGTCGGTCTGAACACGGAAGTGAGTCCCAAACAGGTAGGGCCTCAGCTTCTTCAGGGCCCAGACCACAGCGAAAGCTTCCCTTTCAATCGCACTTCATCTCTGTTCCCTGGGGAGTAGCCTCCTACTAATGAAAGCCACTGGTTGGTCTCCACCCTCATCGTTGATCTGTGAGAGTACTGCTCCCACGCCTTGCTCTGAAGCGTCAGTTTGCACAATGAACTCACTTGAAAAGTCAGGTGCCTTAAGCACCGGTGCTGTGCACATGGCAGTCTTGAGGGCGTCAAAAGCAGTTTGACAGGCCTCGGTCCAATTCACTTTCCTGGGCTGATTTCTAGATGTCAGCTCTGTCAAAGGGGCTACAATGGTGCCATAACCTTTGACAAACCGTCTGTAATACCCGGTGAGACCTAAAAAGGCTCTCACCTCAGTCTGGGTCTTGGGGGGTTCCCAAGCCAGAATGGTATCAATCGTTGCCTGTAGGGGCGCCACCTGGCCGCTCCCCACCCGGTGTCCCAAGTACACCACTGATCCCTGCCCTATCTGGCACTTACTGGCCTTGATAGTGAGGCCTGCCTTCTGCAGAGCCTTCAACACTGCGCAGAGGTGTTGCAAGTGTTCCTCCCAAGTGGAGCTGAACACAGCAATGTCATCCAGGTAGGCTGCGCTGAATTCCTCCAGCCCTGCTAATACCTGGTTGACCAGTCTTTGGAATGTGGCAGGGGCATTTTTCAGCCCAAAGGGCATGACACGAAACTGGAAGTGCCCCTCTGGCGTTGGAAATGCTGATCTTCCCTTGGCCCCCTCATTTAAGGCAATCTGCCAGTACCCTGAAGTCAAATCAAAGGTGCTCAGGTACTGGGCAGCTCCCAACCGATCCACAAGCTCTTCAGCTCTGGGGATGGGGTGTGCATCAGTCTTGGTGACCGAATTGAGCCCACGGTAGTCCACGCAGAAACGGAGTTCTGGGGGGCCACCAGGTGTAGCAGCTTTCTTAGGCACTAAGACCACTGGGCTAGCCCAGGGGCTGCTGGAGGGCTCAATTACCCCTAGCGCTAACATCTTGGAAACTTATTCTTTGATGCTAGCTCTGACCTTGTCAGCCACCCTGTAAAACTTCTGTTTCACAGGCAGACTATCTCCAGTGTCCACATCGTGGATGCACCAGTTTGTGACACCTGGGGTCAGGGAAAACAGGGGGGCGAACTGACCCAAGACCTGGCGACAGTCCTTCTGCTGCTCTGGGGTCAGGGTGGGTGAGAGTATCACACTATCCACTGACCCATCTTGCTCCTTGGCTGCCAGGAGGTCAGGGAGAGGATCACTATCCTCTTCCCCTCCAGCATCTGTAGCCATGAGCATAGTCACTTCTGACCTCTCAAAGTGGGGTTCGAGGCGGTTCACATGCAGCACTCTCAGGGGTTGCCTGGGAGTCTTCAGGTTAACCAAGTAGGTAACCTCGGTCTTGCGCTCCACCACCTCATATGGCCCAGACCACTTGTCACGGAGCGCACAAGGCTCCACCGGCGCCATCACCCACACTTTCTGACCAGGTTGGAACTCCACAAGAGAGGTGTTCTGATCATACCATCTCTTCATTTCCTCCTGGCTAGCCTTCAGGTTCTCTTGGGCGAGCTTCATGAAGAGCTTGGTCTGGTTGCGGATGGCCAGCACATAGCTGAACACATCCTGAGGGGTTTTCCCACGGGATTTCTCCCACCCCTCCTTCACCAGTGAGAGGCCCTCTGACAGGGTGGCCATACAGCAATTCAAAGGGACTGAACCCTAAGGATTTCTGAGGCACCTCCCTGTATGCAAACAACAGGCATGGTAGCTAGATGTCCCACTTCCGCCTCATGGGCTCCTCTAGGCCCATAATCATGCCCTTCAGGGTGCGGTTGAATCTTTCAACCAACCCATTTCCTTGAGGATGGTAAGGAGTGGTGTACTTATATGTCACTCCACACACCTCCCACAGAGACTTCATGTACCTAGAGATGAAGTTTGTACCCCTGTCAGAAACCACCTCTCTGGGGAACCCCACACAGGAAAAGATCCCCATTAAGGCACGGCCCACCACAGGGGCTGTGACTGTCCTGAGAGGGACTGCTTCCGGGTACCGGGTGGCATGGTCCACCAAGACCAGGATAAACCTGTTGCCTAAGGATGTCTTGGGGTCCAGGGGCCCCACAATGTCAATGCCCACCCTCTCAAAAGGGGTGCTCACCACAGGAAAGGGTTGGAGGGGTGCCACGCACTTCCCTCCGCTCTTGCTACTGGCCTGACAAGTTTGGCAAGACTTACAAAAGGCAGCGACGTGCTTCTTCATCTGGGGCCAGTAGAAGTGGGTGACAAGCCTGTAATAGGTCTTGTCTTGCCCCAGATGTCCTGCGAGAGGCACCTCATGAGCCAGACCCAGTAGGAAGTTCCTGAAGCGCTCGGGTACCACCAGCACACGGGCTGCACCGGGCTCAGCGAACTTAGGCTCACTATAAAGTAAGTCATCCTCCCAGTAGATGAAATGTTCCTTGGACCCCAGGCCTGCTGCCTGGTCTGCAGCCTGCTGCCGCACACCAATGAGGGAAGGGCACTCCTTTTGAGCTTGGCAGAATTCCTCTCTGGAGGGACCACCATCTTGCTGCCACTGGGACAGCTCAGGCAATTCCCCCAGTTCGGCCACCTGTTCCCCTGTAGGTTCCAGGGCATCCCCCTCAGGTTCTGCTTCCTCCTGGACCGTGGGAACAGTGGGGGCGGGGTTCCCGCGCCCTCTACCCCTTCCTCTCTTGGCAGGTCCCTGGGCCATTGTTCCAGGCTCCAGTTCTGCTAATCCACCCTTACTGGCTGCCATTGCACGTGTGGTCACACAGATCCACGCAGGCAAGCCCAACATTTCCAAGTGAGTCCTGTGCTCTACATCTTTCCATGGAGAGCTCTCCAGGTCATTACCTAATAGACAATCTACAGGCAAGGCATCACTTACAACAACTTTCAATATACCGGAGACTCCTCCCCATTCAAATGGAACACGTGCCAACTTGCAGAGGCGCACTGAACTGTCAGCTGCCACCACAGGACGGAGTACATTGGGAATGATCTGCTCTTCAGACACCCACTGACACCTGACAGATGTCACACTGGCCCCTGTGTCTCTCAGAGCCTCTATCTCTTTTCCATTGATGGTCACCTTCTGCCCATATTTCTTAGTGTTTAAGGGCAGCAAGGTTTCCTAGGCCATCTCTTGGTCTCCTAAAGAGACAAGGGTCATCACTGCTAACCCCTCCTCCCCACTAGAAATCAAATCCCCTCCCAAAGCTACTCTGGCTAACGCCGGAGTTGGAGCACCAGTGGGTGCTGGAGGTTTCTTTGGACATTTGGGGGCAATGTGCCCCACCTCCCTACATGAATAGCAGGTAGGCGGGGCCTGTTGTCCTGCTTGCCCTTATGGGGCTAGGACTTCTTAGACTTGGGGGGTTGAGACTCTTTCTCCTGGGAACTATTTTGGGGCCCTTTAGAAGACTCCTTTTGATTACCCGTGTCCCCCCCACTCTTCTGCTGGGGACCCTGTCCACCTTTGGCTGGGGTACTTACCATCCCCTTGTGGACCCTGGTGCTAGTTCAGCGGTCCGCCTCCTTAGCAAGCTCACTGGGATCAGTTAACTTGCTGTCTAAAAGATGCTGGCGCAGCTCTGGAACACATAGACTACTTAAGTGCTCCCAACTAATCAAGTGACACAACCCCACATAATCAGTAACTTTGCTGCCCTTTATCCAACCTTCCAGTGCACGCGTGTACATAGTCACACACTCCACCCAAGTACTTTATTCAAGCTTCTTGAAGTTCCTAAACTTCTGGCAGTACTGTTCTGGCATGAGCCCATACCTGAGGCATAAAGCCTCCTTCATAGTGGGGTAGGATAAAGTACTTGCTGCTTCTAAGGGTGCCAAGACATCCCTCCCAGAGGCCTCAAAGTGCTTCCACAAACCTGCCCCCAACTCTTCTCAGGCACTTCATTCATCTTTAGGGCAAGTTCATATGATCTAAACCACGCACAAATATCCTCACCCCTCTGATAATTCTGCACCAGATCCTTTGGTATGTATACTTTACCCGCCTGTACTGGTTGAGCGCTGCCACCATTAGGACTGGACCCCACCTGTTGGGCTTTAATGTCCAGCTCTCTCATGCTCAACTCATGAGCCAATTGGAGTTTCCTCTCTTCAAAAGCAAGAGCATTCCTCCTTTCCTCCGCCTCCTTCTCAGTTTCAAGGCGTAGTCTCCTCTCTTCTGCTTGGGCTTTGAGTTTAAAAAACTCAATCTCATGGGCCCTAGCTCTCTGATTATCCTCCAGCTCCTCTGGAGAAATAACCCTACTGGAGTGGTTGCTGCCAGCCTTAGATGCTGACCTCACTGGCAAATCACTGGATACAAAAGCATTCTCCTGTGTGCCTCCCTCTTCAGTAGCTTCTTCTGAGACAACATTTTTGGCCTCCCACCAGGCCCTTAGAGCTTTCCTAAACTCCTCTTTGTTAGAACTGCCCTTCACTGGGCATCCAAGCTGCTTGCAGAATTGCTTTAGCTGCTCCTTACTGTAGATGAGCATCTCCTGAATTTCAAATTCCATTTCCGCTACTTCGCTCACAGCTTTCTGAGACATGATGCTTCCTAACCTTTCCAAAAAATAGGTTTCACCAAAAAGAAAAAATACTGTGCAACCTGTGCTGCTATACTAGACTAGTGATGTACAAGAAATCACTGCAGGTCAAGTGCAATTATTAGTTCAAAGTCCACACCGCTGTCCAACAATGTTAGATCTGGGGGTCTCTAATTGGCAGAGGTAAGTACCTTAGACCAAGTAGGGACCCTTGCTTCTAGTCAGGGTGAAGGAATACACACAGTAGATAACCCCTGCTCTCCCTCTAGGTAGCTTGGCGCGAGCAGGCAGGCTTATCCCCAAGGCAATGTGTGTAATAAATGCACTTAACACAACAGTAATCCCCATCCACCACAAACTGAGACCAGACAGGTAAGTATATATAAAATATAACTTTATCTAGTTTCAGCAAGGTAAATAAAGCAGTTGCACGATAATCACTTCTTTAGAAAAATGTTGCACTTAATCTTAATGGTTGCATGTATGTAGGAAGTCTCTTATTAAAAAGATAGTCTCAAGTCTCTTGTCTCAGTATTAAAAAATAATACTTTGAACTTATCTCAAATCAGCTCTTTAAAATGAGCAAAATCAAGCAATGCCAATGGTAAATTATTCGAAGGAATCAGCCCGCAAAGCAATGGGCCCCAAGCGCTGCAAGCGCGCCTCACCAGATTCACTGGGGACTCCTTTTCTTCTGATCGGCACTGCCTCGCACTCTCGATGGCCTCAGGCGTGCCACGCCGAGTAGAGCACACTTGCTCCCAGCCCCGGCCGGTCTCAGAAGCCCTCCGCCCGCTCTCAGTCCTTCGGGGAGCAGCGGGGAGCTAGCTCGGCGCTCCGAGCAGGGACAGGCAGGCCGGGGGCTGGTGGCACTTCAGGAACTCCGTCGGCGAGGTCGGGTCACTCTTCCCCGGTCCCGGCGGTGATCGCGCAGCACCTGCAGAGGTCCCGATGACGGGGACCAATCCTGTCGCGGCGTTCGGGGCGAGCCTCTGCACACCCGGGAGTCAGCCAATGGCAGTGCGGCTCCCGGGGTAGGCCTGCGATGACGCTCCGTCCGTCAGCCAACCAGAAAACGGCAAAAACTATGACGCTGCGGCACACAGGCCAATCCCGTCGCGGCGTCAGTGAGGGGGCTTGGCTCCTCCAGCCAATGAGAGCGCGGCGGCTCCGATCTTCGCCGCTGCAGCCTCCGTTCACGAACGGCAACTTCTGGGGATATTCCTGGCCCCGGGCAGCGGCGGTGAACAGGCGGCAGATGAGTTTTTAGGGCGCAGGTCAAGGGAAGACCGCCCTCTCAGCCTTACAACTGTGTTAGAGCAGGATTCACGAGGGGAGGCACCACAGACCTCCGACCCTCGCTATAAATGTGCCGATGAGCACACCGATCTTCCTCCACGGCCACAATTGCAAGCCACGCTCTCAGCAGTAGGCAGAGCCCGATCTTTCTGCAGTTTTTGGCAAAGCTTTAGGAACCTTTAACCCTGGGTTCCAAACAGGAGGCCAGCTCTACTCAGGCCCTTGGAGATTCAGTTCAGGAGACACAGCACACAGCAAAGTCTCTGTAGTTTCAAGCAGGCAGGT
The DNA here is from genome assembly GCF_964263255.1 of Lissotriton vulgaris. Taxonomy (NCBI): domain Eukaryota; kingdom Metazoa; phylum Chordata; class Amphibia; order Caudata; family Salamandridae; genus Lissotriton; species Lissotriton vulgaris. The sequence goes on from NC_141687.1 coordinate 1,961,635,279, forward strand.
TCACAGCACACAGAAAAGTCCCTTTCTTCTTCTCAGCTTCCAGTTGGACAGCAGAACAGGTCAGCCCTTAGAGCACACAGCAAGGCAATCTCCCTTCAGTTCTCCAGCAGTCCTTCTTCCAGCAGAGGTTCCTCTTGATTGTAGAATCTGATTTTCTGTTGTCAGGGGTCCTTCTCTTATACCCCAAAAAGTCTTTGAAGTCCTTTGAAGTCTTTGTGCAAGTGGGCCCTGAGCCCAGTCTAAACCAGTTCTGGGTGTTGCTGGGGCTCTGGGGGTCTCCTGGCTTCCTTCTTTCTTTCAGTATCAGAGACAGAGGTGACAGTCGCCCAGCGGGAGGTGGAGCCAGCATAGTGGTCAGGCAGGCACAGCCCTAGTCACTCCCAGGTGCTATCTCCTCCCACTTCCTTGGCAGCAGATGCAGCCTTTCATCCACGGGCTGGCTCAGATAACCCCCTGGGGGCTCTGCAGCCCCTGTCATCCTCAACCCAGACAGGCAATCCACAAACAGTCCCAGGCACACAGAAAGGTTTGACAAGAAAACATCCACTTTCTAAAAGTACTATTCTCAAACACAGAATTTAAAAACCACCTTTCCTAAAAGATGTGTTATTAAATTCTGAGTTCAGGGATATCACTCACTTATCTCCTGTCTTGTTCCTATGGGAAGATAGGCTGGTATCCATTGGGACCAGCCTCCCCCATGTTAATCTATGGAGCAAGATAACCTTGCAGCAGTGAGCACACAAAATGGCTGCTGCTCACTACCAGAGCATGTTACCTGCACTAGTACATGCTCTACCTTACCCATACACTGCACCCTGCCCAGGGGGGTACCTTGAGCCTTCCATAGGGGTGACTGATGTGCACAGACAGGGAAGGGTTAGGCCCAGCCAGTGGGGACACTGGCCAGGCGGACATGGCAGTCCACTGACTGCACACAGGCCCTGCGCTGGCAGGCCTGAGACACCATTTTAGGGCTACTTATGTGGGTGGCGCAATCTGCGCTGCAGGCCCACTAGTAGCATCTGTCATCACCAGCCCTGGCACACACAGTGCACTTTACTAGGGACTTCATGGTGATACAAATATGCCAATCAGGTATATCCAATCAATATGACAATTTACATAGGGAGCACTTACACTCTGGCACTGATCAGCAGTGGCAGAGTGTCCAAAGCATCTAAACCAGCAAAAACAAAATCCAGCACAGCATCAAAAATACAGGAGGCAGAGGCAAAAAGATGGGGGAAAACCACGCCAAGGGTGTCAGGTCCAACCTGTCCGCAAAAGATTTTTGTATTGCGGGCGTCAGGGTCTGAAAGGGGAACAAAAGCTGAGCGTCATCGGCATACGACACAGGGGTGAACCCATGTGCTCTTACTATATCTGCCAAGGGGGCCACATACACATTAAAAAGTGTGGGGCTTAGGCATGAGCCCTGTGGCACTCCCTTGGTGAGCTCCCTTAAGATGGAATGATGGGAGCCAAATCTGACACCTTTTAGACGGCCCGAAAGAAAGCTCTCCAACCAGGATAGCGCCACGCCTCCTATGCCCTTCTCCCTCAGACGACCGAGAAGTACCAGCAATAGACTGCAATGTGCAAGTCTTCCATTGTCCTCTTCAGCACTCCAACTGCATTCCCCTTGTCCACAATGGTCTGCCATATTTCATTTTAGTTGCCAATGACACAGTGGATTTGATGAACAGTAGTTGATGGTAATCTATCACCTCTGTTATCAGGATCCTGTTTTCCTGCGGACTGAGACGCTTCTTCCAACTCTTCTTCTCCTTGCTCTTCCCTGACCCCGAGGTCCCAAGCTGGTCCTCGGGGGGGCTAGTGAGGTTCTGGTTGTCATCTGCACTTGCTCCTGCTGACTCCATTGTGCTTCGCTGTTGTCTGGCTTTTGTATGTGTTCTTTTTCTGACTTTTTTAGTCCATTTTCCCGCATGTCACGTGGGGATTGCAGGCCTGTGACTGATTTTTGTGTCGCGATTTGTATCGTCCCCACTTTGTTCGTGTTCGTATTTGGCATTTTTGCGGTGTCACGTTGATTTTAACGCGTTCATTTGGCACGTTGTGGTGGGACTATTGCATGGTGCCGCCATGTTGGAAATACCACGTTAACACAGTGTTATTTTCCCGCAATAGACTGCAATGTGCAAAGTTGCGGTAAGCTACTTTTGCGGTAGTTATCACACGTTCTTGAGAATATCCCCCCTAAGTATTCATTCTTCTATAAAGCTACTAGGAATAATGCAAATGAAATGTATGCCTGTCAACAGTAGACCTGGCGAAAAGAAATGGGAGAAGAGAGAGAGAATGAGAGACACTAGTTAGTTTCATTCTGCCTGTTGTTTCTGCTGGGCTCTACCTTCATGGAAGAGGCAATGACATTCAGCCAGGGCCGGTTTAGATAAAAGCCGTGAGGCCGGTTTGGGGCGGGGAGGGGGATTCAAAGGACAACCATGAGGGAAAATTAAGTAAATAATTAATTTTCCCTCGTCTGTCGAAATCTCCCCTCACCCTGCCCCACCGCTCTCACCAGCACAGGCCACAGCTGTTGACATATACAAAAAGTTGCACCTCTTCGTATTTTTCCAATTGCATTACAGTACACTATTTCTACTATAACACATGATATACATCTCTGTATATATAATCCACCGTCTGTGGTTTGTTAAAACTCTGACTTCCTAGAGCTGTAAAACAGAATAAACCTTGTGATAGAGGCACAAGATAACCTATACAGTGATACATGTTTTTCCATGGAAAGCTGCCTTCACTGGATTGTATATCAGGTTTGATTGATTCTCAATATACATAATTGATCATGTTTAATATAATGAATACACATTTATTTTGTGTTTTACTCTTGACAATAGACAGTCACTTGCCTACCACTGGAAATACCTTATACCATATCTGATTTAAGTAGTATAAAGCAGAGTGGGCAAGCTGAAAATTCACTAGTTACTCAGGTGAACAAGTTTAATAGATGCCTTAATCCTAGAAAGGATGGCTAAAGTACAATAGAGTGTATGATCTTAGATTGCTTGACTCTGTTACAATAGAGTCTGCAATCTTAGGAAGTATGTGTGCAGTACTTGAGTCTAAATTTGTGATTTCAAGTGTTATCTAGAAAGTTCTTTGAAATCAACACCCGATGAAAGGATGATGAGTTCCAATCTACTCACAACAAGTTCCATCTGCATCAACCACGTGTAATGATTGTCTAGCAAGGAACACTTTGAAGCATGAGAAAGATATTCTCTATGGATCTAAGATGACTGCCACCATTTCCAAGTCTCATGAGAGTTCCATGGTGTTCTTGGAAATGTCGTTTTTCTTGTCTCTGCTTCCATGTTTTCCGTAGTACAAAAGTTACGGCCGTAAAGACTCACTATATGGCACTCACATTATGCATATTCCTCTGTAGCAGAAGACTTGAGCACCTCCAAAGTTCAGAGAAGCATGACACAGGCAAGAACAAGACAAAGATCAGGATACACATTTTTTGTAGTTTTCCTAACAAGCATGTTTTCACAATAATTAATGTTGTTCAGGTGTTTTTTTTCCTCATTTTCATATTTTTTTGTACCCAAAATTGCATTTGCTCCTCCAATGTGAGCATGTTTTGTAGTTACTTCTGCTATTTAACTTAATTGTAACATGATGAAAAAAAATAGTATTTGCTCTTAGAATGCGATTTACAATAAGAAACAGAAGTACACATATATATCTGGACCATCCTCAGAAAATTGTTTCGCTTAATGAAAATTTAGGTTAGATCTTGTAATAGGACACCATAGCTCTAGAGAGTGATTGCATTCACCATGCATACAACGGAATTTTATGAGAAGAAGACCATGAAAATAGACAAATTATAGTAGCAACTTTGTAATTGCTACTATAATTCCGGTCGAGCATAAGTGGCATGGTTGATGGCAGCTAGATGGGCCGCCCAGTAATATTTTTTAATATCGGGGAGGCTATTGCCTCTGTCGTACCAGTTGAAAGTGAGCTTATTGAGAGCAACACAAGGCTTTCCATCTCACAGCAGGTCCTGTTGAAGGCTCTCTACCTCCCTAAAATAAGACGATGGAACAGGATCCAGGGAATTATGCAGGGTGTACAAAAACAAAGGCAAGGACATCATTTTAAAAAGGGACGCTTTACTCAGCAGGTAAAGGGGAGAGACTTTCAATTATTTATATCTTTCCTCAGCCTGGCCAGAGGTGGGAGCAGGTTCCGAGTGTACCGGAGTGATGGATCTAAGGAGAGAAAGATCCAGAGATACTTAAAGCCCTCAGTATGCATTTGTATAGGGCATCCCCTCCGAGGGACAGGCAGTTCTCCCGCTAGGACAAACAGCAGGGACTTACTCCAATTAATAGAATATCCATAAAACCCACAGAAGATGGCCAGGATATCCAAGACGACAATCAGGGACCGTATCGGGGGGACAGAAAAAGTAGGATGTCATCCGCATAGAGTGAGATGCGGTCCTCCCACTTTGGGGGCCAACGCAGACCCCATATCATCGGGTCTCTACGTATCCATGATGCCAATGGCTCCAAAGACAGGGCAAACAGGAGGGGAGACAGTGGACATCCCTGCCTCGTCCCCAGGCTAAGTTCAAAAGTGGCCGACTTCTTATTGTTAACCACCACTTGCGCCAGTCTAGTGTATAGGAGCTCTACTCATTGAATATATTTCGGGTCAAGCCCCATTTTTTCCAAAACTGCCCAGAGATATGGCCATTCAATGGTGTCAAAGGCCATGGTTGCGTCAAGGGAGACTATTATACATGTCTCTTGGATGGAGGCTACGTTGTCCCCTACACAGATTAAGTGCTGTGTTTTGATGAGGAATAAAGCCGGATTGGTCTGGGTGAAGCAGAGTCCCAATCACAGTGACCAGGCGGTTGGCCAGGAGCTTGGCCAGAAGTTTGGGTTGGGCATTCAAGAGAGAAATCGGTCTATATGACGCACATTCAGTTTTCAATTTCCCTTCCTTATGGATAGTGATTATGGTGGCCGTCCTCTGATCAGCTAGGAGTATCCCTTTGTGCCTGTACTCTTCAAACATGAGCCGTAGATATGGGGCCAGCTTGTCCATCCGAAGTTTGTATAGTTCGATCGGGAGGCCGTTGGGTCCGGAAGCCTTCCCTGATTTTAAGGATCTGATTGCTTTTGCTATTTCCTCGTTGGGAATATCGCTCTCCAGAAAGTTACAGTTGTCTACTGGGAGCTTGGGCAACACTATATCAGCCAACATTTCATGGGAGTCCTCTACTGAATAGGGAGCGACGGAAGTGTAGACAGAGCGGAAGTGATCAGCAAACATGTCTACAATGCTTTGCTGGCCGTGAGAGGGTTCCCGCCCCCCCACAGTGGAGTTCTCGTACCAATTTGATCGCCCATTCTTTTTTGTTCAGCCATGCAAGAAATTTCCCTACCTTATCTCCCAGATCGTATAACCTTCTTTGCGTGGCTCTCCCCAAGGTTTTGGCCTGTTCAGTCACTAATGCCCTATATTCCTGCTGTCGGAGCTTAAGGTAGTGGCGTTTGTCCAGCGTGACCTCAAATTCCAGGTCAGTCTCTAGTCTACTAATCTCAGCCTCAATGTCAGCTATCTCTTTCTGATTTTCTTTCTTTGTTCCGGAGATAAAAGATAAGGCCTGACCCCGGATCAGTGTCTCAAAGGCCTCCCATAGTGTCTGAGAGGAGGTAACTGAACCATCATTGTCAGTAAAATAATTATCTATTGCTGCGAGAAGTTCCTTGCGGATTTTAGGATTTTGTAGGTACCAAGGGATAATAGGGGCCACACTCCTCACCAGTTTAAAATTAAGAACTAAATGGAGCCAGACCGGTTACTGGTCAGAGATACCCCTGGCCAGGTGTTTAATCTCGGGAATGTGTGTGACCTGAGATGCCGGAACTAAAAAATAATCTATGCGCAATGGGCTCCCATGGGCCCCGGAGTGAAAGGTGTGCTGCACTGTGCTTGGATGATAGGTCCGCCACCCATCCACCAGCCACATGGTATCAAGGAATTCAGGAAGCCATCATGCTATTGCACCCACTGCTCGAGGGGGATGGCGATCTAACTCGCCTGAAACCACCAAATTCAGGTCACCCCCAGGTTTCAACAGGCCCTCTGGAATAGCAAGCAAGATAGTCCCTAGGTCCCTGAAGGTGGTGGCCTGCAGGCCAGGCGGTACGTAAACTGATAGAAGTGTGATGGGATACCCCGCCCACATGCCCGAGACCCCAATGTATCTGCCCCGGTCGTCTGTCCAAGTAGCCTGCACCACCAGCGGGAAGGATTTTCTCATCATAATACCCACTCCTCACGAGCTGGAGGTGAATCCCACATGGGCCAACATGGTTTATCCCCCTCTATGCATGACTTTGCACATATTGCCAATCAGATGGGTTTCTTGTTGTAATACAAAATCAGGGGCCTGGTGCTTGATGTATTGGAGGACCACACTGCGTTTTATTTTAACCCCCTTGTCCCAATGTGTAGCCAGTGTCCCTACTTCCTCTAGAAAAGTTGCAGAATATGTTCCTGATGCAATAAGTACAACAAAAACAAATAAAAACAAAAAAAAACCTTTCCAACACCCCACCACCCCACTGCCTTGCACTCTAGGCTTAACACTGTCCATCTGAAAACTTGCAGAGTGCCTATCGCCCTCGAATGGAACTAAAAGTAGAAGAAAAAGAGGGGTGGATCGCTCCGCTTCCCTGTCCCCAACAGATTCAAGTGCATGTCCCCAATTAAGTAAATATGTTAAGTTCGTAGGAGTCCACCACTGCCACAGACCAACAACGAGGCAATCCCTCTCCCGATCCCACCCCGCTCCAGGCCCTATGTACCCAGTTCAGGTTCAGCTACAGGCCTGATCTTATCTTCAGGAAGGCCAAATGATTTCTCCCTCTCTGTCATTGCGGTCGTTCGGGCTTCTAACTCCCCTCTGCTCAATCCAGTCTGCCACCACTTCCGGATGCTCAAAGAACCAAGTTCTTCCCTCCGCCTCGACCCGGAGACGTGCTGGAAACAACATCGAATATTTCAGACCCTTCTCTCTGAGATCTCTTTTCACCGCAAGGAACGATCGTCTCTGCCTTTGTACCCTCAGCGTGAAGTCTGAGAAAAAGGTTATGTCTGCATTTTCGTAGTTAAAGGGGCCCCCATCCTGATGTTTTGAAGGATAATGTCTCTGTTTCGGAAGTTCAGGACTCTAGCTAACATCGTCTGTAAGGGAGCTCCCTGTTTGGGACGTCCGCCCGGGACCCTATGAGCCCTTTCAATGACAAAGAACTTACTGAGGCCTTTAGGTTGCAAATGTTTCAGAATAAGGTCCTCAACAAAGAGGTCTGGGGACTGGCCCTCTGCTCTTTCCAGAATTCCCAAAATGGCAGGTTATTGCGCCGAAGGCGCTCTTCGTAGTCATCCAGCTTTAATTCAGTAAACTTGAGGAACGTTTGAAGTTCACGGACTTCTCCTTGGAGCTGGGTGACATCTTCGACAAGACTGGTGGAAGTGATTTCCACTTGCTTGACTTTCTCATTCAATTTAACCAGATCAGCCCTGATGAGGTTCACATCAATTGCCTTGACTTCCATTTTGTGCTCTAGGGAGGTTTTGGCACCAGTAATGGCGTCCATGACATCTTTCAGTGATAATTCCTGCTCCTTTCTTTCCCCAGGCTACCCAGGAAGGAGTCTCTAGACAGTCGGTTTCATTGCGTGTCCTTGGGTTCAGTGTAGCGATCAAGCTGGTTAGTTTGTGCTGTTTTGAGTCCCCGGGCGCCAGAGGCCTTACTGTGGTCCATTGCACAGTAAACCATTAACACCGACCCTTGCCAGGTTCTAACAAGGCCAGTGGCAATTGTTGCACTTCACCACCTTCCCACTATCGGTGCCTCTGAGAGTTTACTGACTCCGAGGTCCAAATGCATGGCGAACCAGTCCAATTTCTGTCCCCCCCCTGGATGACTGCTGCAGCTCAGTTCAGTTCCCAGCGATTTGGTGGAAAATGGCACTCAAATTCTGGGTCTCCCCAGCCCAGACGGGTCCCTCCTTTCAGATTGCTGTGGGTGCTCAGCCCCTATACAGTATGATCCCCCTGGGGGGCCCTCGTGTACCTCCCTCAGAGGCGAATGTCCTTCTGGTCCCGTGGCGCCACGGCGAACAATCCGTCAAGTTACACCACTCCCTCAGCTTCCGCTAGTACTGTGTGCCCCGGCTCCAACACGGGGAGTAGACCCCGATCAGCAGGTCCCTAGGAACACGGCCCCTGACTTCTGCCGTGGGCAGGGGGTGGCAGGGCGAGGTGCCGCCAGGTCTCCAATGCACAACACCTCCGTTGGCCTAGGCCCCCCAGGCTGGAGGATGATGGTGCTCGAATCTGGGTCCCTCCAGCCCAACCGGTGCCCTCTCACCGGAACTCTGTTGGTGCCCGGCCTCGATGTGTCCCGATCTGCGTGAGGAGATGCCGCTTTCCTCTCTCGTTGGCGATTACACCCGAGGTCGTGCGGGGAACCGTCAGCTCAGCCGCGTCACCCTCTTGGCCTCTGTCATTACTGTGTACCCCAGCTTCAGACAGGCGAGCAGGCCCCAATCTACCGTTCTCTATAACTTTGGCCCCTGATGTCGGTTGCAATTGGGGGTGGCAGGGCTAGGCGCCGCTACGCCTCCGATTTGCAAAATCACCTTCGGAAAGGTTGGATGAAGGGTGTGGATAGACGTGGGGAAGCTCAGGGTAACGGAGCTTCACTCTATGCAGCCTTCATTGTTCGATGCTTGTCCAAGCCCCCGGATTCAATCATTAGTTGTGTAAACAGCCAATTACAAAAAGCTATAAAACAGCTCATTAATTTATGCACACACTGTCAATACCTGCACTTGCTGTGCAGGGTGTAAGATTGAAATTGTACAGTACTAACTCAAGATGTCATTCTTGTGTGCATAATAACACGGATTCAACTGACTTTAGTAAGTGCCAACTATTTTTGATGCTGATTATTGTTAATAACAATTATTCGCATAATTTACCGATATGTACAGTAGGTTGCTTATATTGTGAACCACCATGTATGGGATAGTTTGCCTTTCCAGGATACTTTAAATTCATTTGAGTCTCAATGGTCAGCCCTTTCATCTCTTTTTAATTAAAGCAGGGGGGTCAGGAAAGGGGGAAAACGCACCTCACACCTAAACCTAGGACACACAAGTATCCCAAAAAAAACTGTCACAGTGTTAACAGGGTTCAGGGCAGCTATTAGCGATTAGCGATTAGCTATAAAGCTGGGGAGTCAGGAAAGGGGGAAAACGCACCTCACACCTATACCTAGGACACACAAGTATCCCAAAAAAAACTGTCACAGTGTTAACAGGGTTCAGGGCAGCTATTAGCGATTAGGCTTGGGTGCTCAAGGCTGTCTTCGCTTTGTTACTCATAGCTGAATTCAACTATGTAAGCTGTTCCAATGTTGTACTGTTGTTCCTGAAGGTAGTGATTTAGTGCTTTTACTTAAAAATAGATTACAAGAAAGAAGCAAGGAGGGAAGCAAATCCAGAGGAAGCTATGCAATTTTGATTCTTTCTAGTGGACCCATTGACTAAGGACGAGTGTATGAAAGTAGGATCTATGCAAATGTAAAAAGATTGCAGCTGTAAGGCTAGGTTTTGTGTCCAATGTGGCAAAGATGCGCAAATGATTCTGACCTGTGTTAAGCTGCCTCAGAGTAATATTGTAAGAATTAAGCATGGGCGAATTTTGCGCATTCGCAGTTCGCAAATTCGCAAAAAAATCTGCGAATTTGCGGATTTCCCCACGAAATCGCAGATTTGTTGGCAATTGCAATACTATACTCAACTGGAGTACTTTCTACTGGGTAATCAGTAAGTGCTACCTCGTTGGGTAAATGTATCGTGCTTTTCCTACGCTACAGCTGCGTAAATGCGCAGAAGAGTTGACCCAGTGTGTCTGTAACTTTGCCACCGCGCCCATAGGCGCCGAGGTCCCTCGAGTGAGCTGTCCATCACAGTGAGGGAAAGGGTGGGAAGAGGTTGCATAGCCTAGTGTGTGTGGGGCCGGGCTACTGTGCAAGTTCACATGCCTCTTGTTTATAAAGGTCAGAGACTGATAAGAGCAGCAGATGAGGAGAAAGCAGTAAGTGCTACCTCGTTGGGTAAATGTATCGTGCTTTTCCTGCACTACAGCTGCGTAAATGCCCAGAAGAGTTGACCCCGTATGTCTGTAACTTTGCCACTGCACCCATAGGCGCCGAGGTCCCTCGAGTGAGCTGTCCATCACAGTGGGGGAATAGTCGGGAAGAGGTTGCAGAGCGTAGTATGTGTGGGGCCGGGCTTCTGTGCGAGTTCACATGCCTCTTGTTTATAAAGGTCAGAGACCGATAAGAGCAGCAGATGAGGAGAAAGCAGTAAGTGCTACCTCGTTGGGTAATTGTATCGTGCTTTTCCTACACTACAGCAGCGTAAAGGCCCGGAAGAGTTGTCTTCAGTGACCACGTGTGTCTGTAACTTTGCCACCCCGCCCATAGGCGCCGAGGTCCCTCGAGTGAGCTGTCCATCACAGTGGAGGAAAAGGAGGGAAGAGGTTGCATAGCCTACGGCGTGTGGGAAGGGGCCAAACGGGTGGGGCTTCTGTGCGAGTTCACATGCCTTTCGTTTATAAAGGGTCAGAGACCGATCAGAGCAGCAAATGAAAGAAAGCAGTAAGTGCTGGTCACTGGAAGTACAGGGGGATTGCGCTCGAGAAACTCGTGGATGCCTAGACCCCATCACGGATTACAGCTAATTGTAGACAGTAGATCTGGGGAGAAAGCACACCTGCCTAGCATCGACTGTGCTCACTAGATTCTTGGGCTGATTATAATGCGTTACTGAATTTGAGCTTCAACTCAGGCACCTGCTTTTTTTATCTGTAAGTGCTTCCTGCTGAGGTTTAATTGTTGGGACAGGAGTCTCGTTGCCTAATTGTAACTATTCTCTGACCCTGCTTCGAGGGTCAGAGCAGGGTCAGAGACTAGTTGCAAGTAGGCAATGAGGCGCAGCTCAGGATGCACTTACAGGGTTACAGCAGGTGCCCAAGTTGTAAATGGTTACAAAGAAATTAGCTTCAACTTGGGCACCTGCTGTAACCCTGTAAGTGGTTCCTGAGCAAAATGTGTCCCGCTCGCGGATTCGTGGATTTTGATGCGACTTTGCGCGATTCGCGAAATTGCGGAAAATCTGCAAATTCCGCGAGTGGAACAAATTTTCCGCCCATACTTAGTAAGAACCCAGTCATCTTCTGAGAAGTGGACAGGAGAGCGTTTTTATCACCTACTTTTGGATCTTCTATGAATCATACTTATAATCATTTGTTCCTTTTACTTCTTTTTATGACAACAGATGAAAGGATAGTTGTTAATACTCGACATCGTGAAATAGTGGTGCATGTTCCACGTCACCCATAAGTCCACCTGATATTGCACCCAAGGCAAGCTAGCAAAACACAACTCCATGGAGCTGCAGAAATGCAATGTCCCACTCTCTGCAACTCAGAACCCACCTTCAATCTCATCTGCAGTTCTTCATGCAGAACAAGGACTTCATTGATGAATTCTTAGATCCCCTTAACACCACATCCACACAACATGTCCACAATACCCTCTTTAGCGACTTCGATCTCTCAGACAACACAAGCTAAACAAACAAACAAAAAAAACACAAGAGATACCCTATTCAACCTCATTGACACATTCAGAGTATTACTGTGTGTCACACAAACAACACATTCCAAAGGCCACATCTATTAAACTTGTCTTCTCAACATTACCAAGAATCAATACATTTGGACGAAATTGACCACTTTGTAATTCCTATTTCCCTGCTCAGAGTTCTGACAACAAATAAAAGTCAACAGAAAAAAGAGGAACCAATCCCCACGTCCTTCAAAGATTTCTCTTTAGACAACCTAATGCTTGAACTCATCTATCACCCTATTAGCTCTACATGGAACCAAACCCTTCTAAGCAACTTCCACAATATTTTGGAGAAATTGAACATCCATGCTCATTTATAACACATAATTGCAAGTCAAAGCCTTCAGCAACCTTGTACTCTGAAGACTTTGCTGACAATAAACAACCTGAAAGGAAAGAAACTGGTAAAATAAAACCGAACTCCTGAAGATCTCATGCTACTAAAATCCCTCCACACAGCAGGCAAACAGCTTATCACATCAGCTAAAGGGAAATCATTAAAAATTAACTATACAAACACCATCAATGAAGCCACCACTGGAACAGACCCAGCTGTTCCTCTCTCCACAGAAAAGTAAAATGCCATCAGCCTCTTCTTTAGAAAAAAATAAAAGATCCAACAGAATTGCAATGATACCAAGACTGCTTCATCTCTTTTTCTAACCCCTTAAGGTAGAATTGTATATTGGTCAGCATTCAAAGCCCCATCCTTACATATCTCACTGACATACTCAACTCCATGAAAATCACTTCTTATGAAGATGATGATGATGTCTCACCTTCATTCTTCATCATAGCTCTCTCTGGGAACCCTCTCTACTCCTGCTCACCACTGTTAATTCCTCTCTCACTCAATAATTCTTCCCACAAGCTCTCAGGATAGATAAGATCCTCCCAATCTAGAGTTCATCAGCAATATAATTAAAAAAGCAAACTATGATGAACCCCTAAATCAAATGAATGGAAACCCTCTCTATCAGCTCAGCGAACCCCAGCCAGGCCGCCGACAACCTCACGAAGTGGATCAGCAACTGCGCGGACGAACTCGCCCCACTGAGGACCCCGCCCAGCAGACCCGGCAGCAAGAAAGCCCCATGGTTCACCGACGAACTCAAGAGCTCCAAGAAGAACTGCCGAGCCCTCGAGAAAGTCTGGAGAAGGGAACCGACACCGGACAACAGGACCTCCTTCAAACTTGCCACCCGGAAACACCACCAGCTGATCCGCGCCGCCAAGAAAACAGCATTCAAGGACCGGTTGGACAACAACGCACACAACTGCAAGGAACTCTTCAACATCGTCAAAGAGCTTTCCAACCCCAGCGCAGGAAACAACGACATCACCCCATCGCAAGACCTCTGCAACTCCCTGGCTTCATACTTCCACAACAAGATCGCGGACATACACAACAGCTTCAACAACCAACCAACGCACACCATGACCGAACAACCACCCCCCACCACCACCCTCCGCGCCTGGACCCCGATCAGCACCGAAGACACCATCCGCACGATGAACTCCATCCACTCCGGATCACCGACCGACCCCTGCCCTCACCACGTCTTCAACAAAGCCGACGCTGTCATCGCACCCCACCTGCGAGACATCATCAACACATCCCTCGACACCACCATCTTCCCCGAGAGCTGGAAACACGCCGAACTCAGCGCCCTACTCAAGAAACCAACAGCGGACCCCACCGACCTCAAGAATTACCGCCCCATCTCGCTCCTCCCGTTTCCAGCCAAAGTCATCGAGAAGACCGTCAACAAGCAGATGGCCGCTTTCCTCGAGACGAACGGATCCCTCGACCCCTCACAGTCCGGCTTCCGAGCCAACCACAGCACCGAGACCGCCCTCATCGCCGCCACCGACGACATCCGAGCCCTGATGGACAATGGAGAAACAGCGGCCCTCATCCTCCTAGACCTCTCCGCGGCATTCGACACGGTCTGCCACCGCACCCTAGTACGGCGCCTCAGCAACATCGGAATCCAGGACAAGGCGCTGGAGTGGATCACCTCCTTCCTCGACGGGAGAACACAGAGAGTCCGCCTACCACCGTACAAGTCAGAGGCCACCGAAGTCATCTGCGGCGTCCCCCAAGGATCATCTCTGAGCCCCACCCTCTTCAACGTCTACATGAGCCCCCTCGCGGCCATCGTACGCAAACACAACCTCAGCATAATCTCCTACGCCGACGACACCCAGCTGATCCTCTCCCTGACCAACGACCCCGCCGCCGCCAGAGCCAACCTGCACGAAGGGATGAAAGAGGTAGCCGAGTGGATGACGACCAGCCGCCTGAAACTGAACTCGGACAAGACGGAGGTCCTCATCCTGGGCTCCTCTCCCTCCGCCTGGGACGACTCCTGGTGGCCTCCCGCCCTGGGCACCGCACCCAAACCGACAGACCATGCACGCAACCTGGGCTTCATCCTGGACTCCTCCCTCTCCATGACCAGGCAAGTCAACAACGTCTCCTCGGCATGCTTCAACATCCTACGCATGCTACGGAAGATCTTCTGGTGGATCCCCACCGAGACCAGGAAGACCGTCACCCAGGCCCTCGTCACCAGCCGACTGGACTACGGCAACGCCCTCTACGCCGGGACCACCGCCAAGCTCCAGAAGAGACTCCAGCGGATCCAGAACGCCTCAGCCAGACTCATCCTCGACATCCCACGAACCAGCCACATCTCCGGACATCTGCGAGACCTTCACTGGCTCCCCGTCAACAAAAGAATCACCTTCCGCCTCCTCACCCACGCACACAAAGCCCTACACGACCAAGGCCCGAGCTACCTCAACAGCCGAGTCAACTTCTACGCTCCCAAACGCCACCTCCGATCAGCCAACCACGCCCTCGCCGCCGTCCCCCGCATCCGAAGAGCGACTACAGGAGGAAGGTCCTTCTCCCACCTGGCCGCCAAGACCTGGAACTCCCTCCCGACCGACCTGCGCCTGACCCAAGACCACCTCTCCTTCAGGAAGAAGCTGAAGACCTGGCTGTTCGAGCAGTAGCGGCTCCCCCCCCCCAGCGCCTTGAGACCCCACGGGTATGTAGCGCGCTTTATAAGTGTCACTGATTGATTGATTGATTGATTTAGAGTCAGGTCATGCTGCACCACAAATACGGTTATCTTATTCATTGCAAATTACGCCCTCCTGATTTTAGATACTATCTTCTGTTATTATCAACTTCTATATGGAGTTGTTTGGTGCTTTAGTCACAGATAACTGCAAAAACAACAATTGATGGACAAAATGCAGAACACTGTCATACATTCACCCCAGTACAGATATCTGAGCCCAAATCCATCATTTATTTGCTCACCATGCCATTCCTGTTTGAACCCAGCCATATTAAAATCAGTCTTCACCATGTCCCCAATGGGAACAGTCCACCGTAACTGTCAGGGCAGGTTCTCCCTGAACTGGAAAAAACCATCCTAGGACTGGTGTCGGAGTTTCACCCCTCATCAGCCAGGAAAGCTTAACTGCAGTGGCATGGAGAGCACGGGACCCACATCTGGGCTACCAGTCCCACTCAGGTCACAAATGCAAAAACAACAATTGATGAACAAAATGCAGAACATAGATCTGGGCCTAAATCCATTGTTTTTTGCGCACCATGCCAGTCCAGTTTGAACCCAGCCATTTTCAAATCAGTCTTGACCCTGTGCCCATTGGGTACAGTTCAGCCTGAACTGCCAGGCAAGGTCCTACCTGGACTAGAAACAACCATGCTAGGCCCGGTCCTGATTGACCTCCATTGGCTCACCTTGCTCCCCTTGCACCACCTTCAAAATTCGTGCCTTCCTTTACAAGCCATCACGAACAGGACCAAACTTTAGTTTGCAGACAAACTCATCATCCCTGGTGGTCTTGGCAAAAATGCAGACAGGACATCAAATAGATAGGGGACTAAGTAGAGTAAAACATGAAAACCAAAGCAGCAGGCCTTTCCTTCTGTGCACCCAGAATCTGGAACAATATTCTTATATCCATCATGACCACCCCACTATTTCTCCAACTTAGGAAAGAATTGAAGTACCACTTCTTTAAAGAAGACTGCATCACAGTACATTAGATGTCCACAACTTGTCTACCTCTCCTATAGCTTGTTGACTTTATATTCATCGTTGACCCTCTTTAGCTCTGCACTGCCATTTGGCTTGGTTTGTACTACACAAATAACTTATACATACATGTTCCTTCATTTGGACTGGGCCACTAAGAATATTATTTCGAAGACAGTTAGGCAAGGTCTACAAATGACTTGAACTGTCGTTGGCTCACCATAAACCTCAGGACCTCTTTGAGAGATATTTTCTCCTTTGAAAGTTTCTTTTGTGGGTAATATAGAACTGTTGTCTTTTGATATTATTCCTTCCCTCAATTACGCTGTACTTTTTGGAATTCTTTGGCTGAAGATGCATAATTTGTATGTTAGTTGGTCTACTCGAACAGTATCTTTGTCATCACAAGTTTGTCATGATCACTGTTATTCTTCTTAAAGTTATTGATCAACCAGAGAGATGAAACAAAAGATTACTCATCAAATGTAATGTTGCTTGCCCTTTTTTCAGTACCACTGTAGTACTGAACTCCTATTCTGGTATTTGCTAAGCACAAGGTCAGTTCACATGGACTATAAATGCAGCAATTCCATTGAACCTAGCACAGTTGCTTCATTAATACATATTTATATCTTGACTGAGAGAGCGAGAGAGATCTAAAATATTTTTACATGAGAATTTACAGGCCCCAGGCTTTGCCTAGTAACATACCCGAAGCGCCGTCATGTGAGGAGAACTGTACTGCTCACAGCCCCTCACAGCAGGATGCCGAGCTAGGGCCGGGGAGAGCGAGGATGCTCCCACATGACCGGGGACCATGCAGCTGCGCTGCAGCCAACCACAGAGAAGATCACTCAAGCCTCAAGCTACGTGTAACAGGAGGGACATTGTTGCGGCTGGGGCCCAGGTGAGTGCTCTTCCCCACCTCTTCTCTGAAACTTTGCGCTGCCCGAGCACGAGCAGCTCCAACTAGACTGTCTTGGGAGGCATCTTTGGAGAAAGTATTCCCACCCTCCCGGTGGTAGCATACAGGCATTCCTGCAGCCTGGGCTACCTTAACTCCTTGATTGGTGTATCGGCCACACCAACGTTTGGAGGTTCACATTTTTTTCATGTCATTTCCTAACAGGGTATGACCTCAAACACCTATCCGAATCCACCTGCAAGTCAACACCTTGCTTTACTGTCTTTCCTAAATATCATGTTCAGGAGCTGCATAATATTCCCAGCCATTGTTTCTCATGATGAATCTTATGATCTGTGCAACGTCTCAGTATTGATTCAGTGCACTAACTGTTATGCCCATGACAATTGCCTAATGGCCAAGTGATTGCTGTGATTGTGGCCTATGTGTTTGGAATAAAAAGGATATTTCTTTATATAGCCTTGTGTGGAGTCTCTAGTGTGCCACTGGGATGTGTATGTTGCCCACATTTCCTCACATTTCCTCTGAGATATGCCTGAATTTACAGAATGTGTTATTTGCTATTTCCATCCCCCCCGGGGCACCTTTATGTTCTGTAACCAAGAAAGAGCAGAATATTTCACCATGTATTGGTTACAGACACTTAAACGTATGATCATGTACAGATATGGCCTCATTTTGGTAGGAGTTCTTTGTGTAAAAGGTTATTATGATTGGTTATCCATGATTGGCAGATTTCATTTTCTGGTAAGACCCTAGTACAGTGCTGTGTGTGTGCCCAGGGCCTCTAAATCAAATGCTACTATTCGGGTTGCAGAACTGCTTGTACCGCCCACCAGAGTAGCCCTGTGAATGTATCTCAGACTTGCCACTGCAGTATCAATGCAGGCAGTTTTGAACTGCCATGTGGACCTGACAAACACCCACTTGCCAGGCCCCAACCTTCCTTTTTCTTACAAGCAAGGAACCCCTTGGGTAGGCCCAGTTGCAGTGTATGTAAAAGGTAGGACATGTGCAGGTGTATTTTACATGTCCTGATAGTGAAATACTGCCACTTTTTTCACTACTGAAAGGCTATCTGTCCCATAGGCTAACATGTGAGTTGCTTTGTAATATCTTACAAATATAAATTTCCATTGGGACAGGATAGAGAAATAAAGTTTAGGCTCCCTGGATTCATAATGTAATAACACATCTTTTTAGGGCGACGGTTTTAAAATCTTGTGTTTGAAAATGTCACATTTAGAAAATAGGCATTTTCTTCTTTAACTAGTCTGTGTGCCTCTGCTGTTTGTGTATTGACTGTCTGGTTTTGGAGTGACAGGATCTATGGATGTGCATTCACTGAAGCCAGTCCCAAAGGTGGGGGTGAGGTGTGCCCTGTCTTGCCTGGAGACTCATCGTATCTCCACCTTCTGCAGTCATGCTGGACCAAGGAGACCGTGTTCAATGACCCTTACGACAAAGAGAACAATTACAAAATGAGGTATAAGTATTAGACCTAATACCCCAGGACTTTAGATTACTGCCGGGAACAAGAGGACCCTGCCAAGAAGAAGAGCGGAAGAACTGTGTGAGGAACGCTGCCTTCTCTGTGTTAGGGATGGGTTGGCCTGCAGTTGCTGTTTCTATTTGTGGTGGAGAAAAAGGACTAACACTTTTTGCCCTACTGTGGTATCATGCTTGGGAAGACATCTCCAAGGTCTTGTGTGTGCTGGCCTACTGTTTCAGAAGAATTGGGGACAACAAAGTCTTCCATCAGTTTGCGAAACTTTATTTATGGGTCCCTGGTGCTTCATTTTATTCTGGGATTTCTGGTGCTTCGTTTCACTCGAGGATTTCTGGTGCTTTGTTTTACTCCGGGATTTCTGGTGCTTTGCTTGTTTCAAAATCCCAAGTGTTGTGCTGCACTCTTCGGCGCTGATAAGGATTTCATTGATCGGTTTAGCAACCCTGTGCGCTTTTCATAGCGCAACTACGCATCGCCCCAGCTCTGGACTCAGCCTCCAACTGCTGCTCTAGGAAATGCCAAGAGATTGCAGGGCAGCCGCTTGTCAGCTGAGTGAGCGCTGCAGGAGCCCCATGCTTTGCCTAGTAACGTACCCGAAGCGCCGTCATGTGAGGAAGACTGTACTTCTCACAGCCCTGCACGGCAGGATGAGCTAGGGCAGGGGAGAGAGAGGATGCTCCCACATGACCGGGGACCATGCAGTGGCACTGCAGCCAGCGGCAGAGAAAATCCCTCAAGCCTCCAACTAAATGTAAAAGGAGATACATTGTTGCGGCTGGGGTCCAGGTGAGTGTTCTTCCCCACCTCTTCTCTGAAACTTTGTGCCGCCCGAGCAGCTCCAACTCCACTGTCTTGGGAGGCATCTTTGGGGAAAATATTCCTACCCTCCCGGTGGTAGCATACAGGCATTCCTGCAGCCTGAGCTACCTTAACACCTTGATTGGTGTATCGGCCACACCAACGATTGGAGGTACACATTTTTTCATGTCATTTCCTAAATGTGTATGACCTCCAACACCTATCTGAATTCACCTGCAAGTCAACACCTTGCTTTACTGTCTTTCCTAAATATCATGTTTAGGAGCTGCATAACATTCCCAGCCATTGTTTCTCATGATGAATCTTATGATCTGTGCAACGTCTCAGTATTGATTCAGTGCACTAACTGTTATGCCCATACAATTGCCTTATGTGATTGCTGTGATTGTGGCCTATGTGTTTGGAATAAAAAGCATATTTCTTTATATATCCTTGTGTGGAATCTCTAGTGTGCCACTGGGATGTGTATGTTGCCCACATTTCCTCTGAAATAACCCAGACTTCTCTGCCAAGCTACCAAGGGGGTGAGCAAGGTTTATGTGCGTGTAACTCCCTTACCCTGACAAGAGTGGTGGGTTCTGCCTGGCTTAGGTGAATTAGCCAACCAGAAACCCCATTTCTAGCAAAATGTAGCTTTCAGAAAAGTTACATTTACTTGTCTGAGCCACTATAGGCTAATTAGCCCTTAATCTGAAGCTACTGTCTTGCCTGTAATGAGGTATGAAATTCCTTCCAGGAGCCACGCAATAGGCCAATTTGATTGACAGGTTGACCTGAATGGGCAGAGATGACCCATCTGAACTTAGCAGAATAGTAAGGGTGGGGGCTGCTGCTCCTCCTGTTGGCGGAACAATGTCATATCCTGCAAGACAGGCCTGTCTTTGGTATATGTAAAACCGAGAATGTTCCCCCTCAATCACTTTTACTATAATCATGTGGACCAGGAGCGATCAAGGACACTCTTAAGTTATAATAACCAGAGGGTGGAGGGACAACAGCTGACCTGTAGCCATTTCACCAGCCATTTCAGCGCCAGGATGCTCGTTTCGGAGCGACAGTTCGCGCTATATAAATACTGCATACAAATACAAATACAAATACAAATAGGCCGCTGTTCTATAATTTGCCAGTTAACAATCGTTACGGCCCATTGGAAGAAGTGGACTGACTAATAACCAAAGAAGCCTTGTGTTGTGGTAAAAGTGGCAAGGATAGACAGGAAGGGAATGTGATGGAAAATTCGGGGAATCTTCAGGGGTCACCCAAGCTTGCTGCAAAATCAGAATTGGATATATCTGATGGGATGTTGCCTGGGCGGGGGCAGGGGTATCCCTATCTTCTATATTGCCATTGGAAATTACAACAACTACCCCCACTAATCTTCCCACAGATTTCTTAAACTCCTTTAATCCCCAAATGACACCTGAAAGTGCCCCTAGCCAATTTGATGAAACAGCAAGCCAACGTGGAGACCTCAAGATTTTATCATGGAACTTGGCTGGCATTAAGGCTAAGTTATCCTCCCCCCAATGGGGTGCATTTATTGACCAGTTTGATGTCTGCCTGTTCCAGGAGACACGAGCAAGAGACGATTGGACAAGGGTGGGTTTTGTTACCCACAATATACCTGCTAGTACAGGGGGGAGGGGAAGGCCGTCGGGTGGATTATCTATATGGGTTGCTTCCCATGTGGGTTGCTATCCTACCTCCCTGGAAACCCACTCCCAAGATATTCAATCAGTACTGCTCACTTTTCCATCTAAACTGAAACTAGCCATCATTAATATCTACTCCCGCCCTGTACCACTTGCCCAGGAATCCAAAACCTTGGAGGAATTAAATCTTTTTATCCTGAGGGCGCCACCTAACTCAGGTTTGATAGTGGGTGGAGACCTAAATTGCCACTTCGAACCCCTCTCAGGCTCATACGATGTTATCTCCAATGAGGAGGACCTACAGTGGGCTATACCTGACCCCTAAACGTATCCAGCCAAATCCTGGTCACCCCTGGTTTTACAAATCAATGCCATTGCTCTAACCCACTCCCTGAGGGCCTGCAATGGCCATACTCCCTCAAATAGGCCGAGTAGGACAACATTTAATAGAACTGGCCAGGCCTCCCAAATAGATTATATTATGGTTGAGTGCAGTTCCTGGCATTGGGTGAAGGACTTTGAGGTTATCCCACGGATTGTCAGTGACTATAATGCTTTGTTACTCTCCTTCGGGGTTCCAGACTCAGGTATATCCCCTCTTAGTGAGACCCCGATCGATGACAGGCTAATCCTGACCAATGATCGGAGAAGGATAAAATGGGGGGCAATGAAACAGTCTCCGGAGAAATTGGTAGAGCTGTATGAAATGGTTATCCTGATATTGCAGGAATTAAGTATGCTCAGGGTTGATGGAACTAATCCAGTTCATTTACATTTGGTTGCAACACTCCATAATCACCTTATAGATAATTTAGATAATATTTTAAATCCCATTAGTCGCTCAAGAAAAATTAAGGATCTACCACATTCGTGGTATAATGATGAAGGCCAAGTCAGCGTTGTTGGAGGCTATTAAGGGGGGGGGGAAAGTTACTGATAAAAAGCAGACGGGCCTACTACAAAGAAGTTGTCTCTAGTGCAAAATTGTCATGGGAAGAAAATAAATGGCTAAACATTAAATCTGCCGTATTGGCTCGGGACATGAAAGCATTCTGGTCTATAGTAAGAACGGGTTGTAAGGAGGGTACTCCACTCGGTGAACCTAATTTGCCAGCCGAAGTGTGGACTGAGCACTTTGCAGCTCTGTTCGCAATTGATCCGGAACAGGACCCTTTAATAGATCCTAGGGGTACCCTCTGCCCACAAACTGCATGTGCAGAAGTCTGTCCAGGACTATTGAGTAGACAGGCAAATGCTGTTCACGAAGGAATAACACTACGAGGGGTTACCCTAGCAATAGAAAGAATACCAGCTGGAAAAGCACCTGTGTTAGACAAACTCCCTGGGGATATGTTCCGGGAAGAACCGTTAATCTGGGGCCCTTATTTGCTAGTGCTATTCAATGCCATCATGAATGGCATGCCCATTCCTGACACCTGGGCCGGGGCCAAAATTGTCCCAATTTTCAAAAAGGGTTCCCCGTTATACCCCGCAAACTACAGACCGATCAGTTTGATCAACGTCACACAAAAACTGTTTGCTCGGGTAATACTGGAACGAATCCAGGGCTGGCAGGAAGAAAATGACATCATCAGCCCCTACCAAGCAGGATTCATGAAAAACACCTCCACACTCGAACAAGTGTTTAGATTGCAACTAATCACTTGGAAGACAGTATCAATGGAGGGTGGCAGCCCCTATTTGATATTTGTGTACCTGAAAACTGCCTTCGACCTCGTCCCTAGAACCAAACTGTGGGGGGTTCTAAGAGATTTGGGGATCCCTTCCTATCTACTTGATATTCTGATCAAGTTGCATGATGACACCTATGCTAAAGTTAGATGTGAAAGGGGAGGAGAACTAACCAGCAGGCTCACAGTTGGCAGAGGTGTAAGACAGGGCTGTGTGCTTGCACCAACCCTGTTTTCCCTCTTTGTCAACACACTAATCCCACTTCTGGCTGAGGTAGCAAACAACGATGCCCCAAAGTTAGCAAACACCAAGGTGGCAGCTTTGATGTTTGCTGACGATACCCTCCACCTATCAAAGACACCGATGGGTATTCAGAGGTTATTGGACAGTTTTGCTTCATTCTGTAACACTAGGGGTCTGGCGATTAATACTACTAAAACCAAATTTATGATCGTCAATCCTCCTAAGACAACACGCTCCAATCCACAATTGAATGGTATTAGTTTGGAAAGGGTGTCTGTCTTTGAATACCTCGGCGTTACCCTTTCAGAAGACATGCAGTGGGCGCCCCAAATAGCCAAAGCTAAGCTTAAGCTATCTCAGATTGTCGGGAGCATAGCCAAACTAACCAGGGAATCATCTTTTAAACCCATTGGCCCCGCGCTTGAAATGCACAGGGTTCAAGCGCGCGGAGCAACTTTGTATGGGGCAGAACTATGGGGGCATTGTTCGTCCTCTACCTTAGCTGTAGTCGAGAATAGATTTTTAAGACAAATAACGGGTCTCCCAGCGGGTACCCCGCTAATTCCCTTATGACTAGATTTGGGTATTTCGCCAATTGAAGACGAGATCGCCCTAAAACCTCTAATCTTTTGGCAAAGACTCTGGGCAACTCCCGAACTAGCACCATGCCAGGCAGAAACAAATGAGCTTTAATCCTACTCATGTTTGCTGAAAAGGGTTCCTTGGTTTGCCATGTGAAGCATGAGAGCGAAAAGCTTGGTAAACCATCTTTGTGGAGCACTCCAGGCATTACTAGCCCCTTAGTTCCCTGACCTCTGTTACCGAAAACCTATCGCACCCTAAAGCTCAAAGCCATGCACACAAACCCCAAACTGGGCTCCCTTACAACACAGTTTCTTGCAGTGAAGGATAACTACGAACTCGAAATTTTTCTGGATGACATCCTTCCCCAGGTTGCAAGAAAACTGTATGTCCAGTTCAGACATAGTACTTTACCTGTACGTGCTGTTTCTAATAAATGGGCTGGGCAGAAAGAGGAGGGATGCCCTGTATGCATTACACAAGAGGAAACAGAAATGCATGTCTAATTTATCTGTCCTGGCTACCAAAAAGCGAGGCGCTACTGGCTTGTACAAGTCTGTCAGAATCTGGGTTTTGAGCATTGTTGGGAGGCTTTCCGGGTTTTAAAATATGATACATCTAAACCCATTGTGTTTGCTGTTTCTCGTTACTTAAATACAATGTGGCGAAGGAGATGGGCTTTTATGGAAAAGGGTAAAAAATTATAAAATGCCGATCAGCAGTAAATATTTGTATAATGTGATCACCATGTGTCCAGTTTCTGTTAGATACTGATTTTAGTTTTATATTACTTTGTATATAGAAGTATTCTCGACAAATCTGATTTTATTGTAAATATTGTAATCTTTTTTAAATTATTTATTGAAATATTGCTGCTATTTTTCTAGTTGTTTGCCGTTTGCATCACATTAATTGTTATAACTCCTCCCCGCTGTTCCAATCCTCTGCCTCACCTCCTCCCTCCCTAGCTGTCTGGTAAAATTTTACGATGTGATTTAAAATTAGAATTTTTATTATCTTATGGAGTGTTTTCAATCACGGTATGAATTTCTTAATAATGTATTTTATTCTGTGCCTGTGTTCACTTTTTATGGTCCTAGTGACCGAAATAAAAGTTTTGAAACAAACGAAAACCTTTGCAACTTTTAAACAGATGGAACATGCCCTAAGGCATTAAACAGGCCCAGCTCACAATTCTTCTATGATTACTGAAAGACCCCGCTTTGTCTTTGTATGAAATGGGGTTCTCTAGTTGGGAGAGGTAAGTACCTTTATCGAAGTAGGGACCCTTGCTTCTAGTCAGGGAAAGGGGGATACACACTTTAGATAACCCCTGCTCACTCCCTTGGTAGCTTGAGATGAGCAGCCAGGCTTCTACCAAAGGCAATGCGTGAAGTATTTGTACTCAAAATACACAGTAATACACTGATAACAGCACAAATGGACACTACAGCAGTTTAGAAAAATAAATTATCTTCATCTAAACTCAACAAGACCAAAACAACAAAAATCCAACATGCATGTAGTTAAATAGCACTTCAAAACAGTTATTTCCAAAACAAATCTTGTAAAAAACAAATAGCTCTACCTGGGACTATTGCGATATTGTGACAGCAATAAAATAAATCCAAAGTATGGCACCATTCGTGATGTACATGGCATTGGGCACAGAGTCACACGGACTTCCAAACAAACAGTACCTTTGGATAAAGAAGTTGATGATGATGCATGGCGTCGTGGAGTTGAGGCGTGGGGAGCTGAGGTCGGCTCCCTAGCTGCCACAGTGGAGGTGAGTTGTCATGTCCGCGAGGAGGTGAAGTGTTGAATCTAGGACAGGGGAAGTCAGTTGTGTCAGCTGTGAGGCGTCGGTTCCAGTGACGGTGCAAAGTCGGCGAGATTGTGGAGTCACCCTGGGCAGTTAACGGCACCGCGGTAACAAGATGCAGGCGCTGGCAATGACAAAGTCTATGCAAGTGATGGCTTTGTCGAAATGGCAATAACTGCAGGCATCAAAGAGCATCAGAGCTGCGTTGCAGGCCGGGTGGTTCATCGTGCACTTCTCAAGGGGTGCCAGGCCTCAGTGCAGGTCGCGGCTTCAGAGCGGCATCGCAGACGGCATCGGAGACAGGTTTTCTTGCTTCTTTCAGGTTGCTTCCAGCTCCTAACAGCAGGAACAACCTCCAGAGGCCCAAAATGGGAATAGTAACCTCCTGGCAGGTCAGAACTCTCAGCAATAGAGTTCAGGGGAGCTGCGGGTGAAGTCTTTTTTGTCCCTGAGACTTCAGAACAGGAGGCCTGCACACACAAGCCATTGGAGATTCTTCTTCAAGTAGGTTCACAGCAAAGTTTCAGTCTTTGTCCTTTCCTTGGCAGACGTTGCAACTGGAGGCCAACCCCACATAGTGCACAGCAAATGGGCAGTACTCCTCTTCTCAGCTCTCCAGCTCTTCTCCTTGGCAAAGGATCCTTTTGAGTCCAGAAGGGACCTAAAGTTCTGGGGTTTAAGGTGCACTACTTATACCCCCTTTTGTCTTTGTTCTTCTTTGTCCAAGGGTCTCTGAGCCCAATCCAAACAAGTTCTGTTCTCACTGGTGCACTATGAACACAGGGGGTGAAGACAGCATTGTTCAAGATAGACAGCCCCAATTCAGGTCCAAGGAAAACCCCTCCAAATACTCTAAATTCAGCCGAGCCCCATTCAGCTCAGCTCTGAGACATCCAGGAAGCGGCAGGCACACCTCAAACCCCTCCCCTCATGGCTGTCTATAGTGAATGCACATCCCCAGCCTCTGTCACTCTAAAACCAGGCAGACAATCTACAAACAGGGAGAGGCACACAGAATGGTTCAACAAGAAAATGCCTACTTTCTAAAAGCGGCATTTTAAAACACATAATTCAAAAACCATTGTTACTAAAGGATGTGCTATTAAATTCTGAGTTCAGAGAGCCTAAACTTTATTTCTCAATATTGTACCAATGGGAAGTTATATTTGTGAGATGTTACAAAGTTCCTCCCATGTTATCCTATGGGGCACAGAGCCTTTCAATTGTGAAAACGAAATACACTATATTTCATTATCAGGACATGTCACACACACTAGTTCATGTCCTAACTTTCACTTTCACATACCCTGAACCCTGCCCATGGAGTACCTTGTGCCTACCAGAGGAGTGCGTTTACATGTAAGAAAAGGAAAGGTTAGGTCCTGGCAAGTGGGTACACTTACCAGGCCGACAGGGCAGTTTAAAACTGTGCACAGATACTGCAGAGGCAGGTTTGAGATACCATTTCAGGGCTACTCACATGGGTGGCACAATCAGTGCTTCAGGCACACTAGTAGTATTTGATTTGCAGGCCCAGGCACACTCAGAGCACTTTACTAGGGACTTACCAGTAAATAGAATATGACAATCAGGGAGAACCAATTGTAATAACAATTTACACAGAGAGCATATGCACTTTAGCACTGTGTAGCAGTGCTAAAGTGCCCGGAGTCCTATAGCCAACAAAAACAGGCCAGGAAAATTAGGAGGAAAAAGCAAAACATGTGTTGACAACCCTGCAATAAAGGGCCAAGCCCAACAGTCTTCCTAGACTTCTATATCATTTTATGTTGATGTCCAGGACCTGCTTTACTCTAGATTTTTAGTGAGGAAATTGGTACCTCCCCTCTCCCTCCAGCTCTCAGAGCTCAAGCTTATTGTGGATAAAGAATTTGCCCTCTTAAATTTGGTTTTCAATAAGACAAACAGGGACTAGCGAAAAAGCAGGCATGCTGGGAACATTTACTCCATTGTTCACAGAGGGTCTAGAGTGTCTTAGGGTGTCCCTCCCCCACAGGCTTTTGCACCTTACAAAGTTGGACTGTCACCCAGCTTTACTCAGAACACTGCTGAATTTGTATAAGGATACAAGGAGGGCTGAACCTTCTGCAATTTGCATCTGTGACCTGCAAGAAGATTCCAAGGACAAAACGATCTCCGTGTATCATAAGGCTTAACCCCTAGGTTGCTCCAGGCAGGGCTGGACTGCCCATAGCGGGCACCGGGCGATTCCCTGGTGCACCGCACGGGTGGGGGCCGGTTTTGGGCCCCTGGGAGCCATTTTTTTTAGGGCCGTTTTTGCAGCATATCTGCTAAATCGGCCCTGTATCAAAATCGGCCCGAAAACAGGCCCCGGCAAAGAGCTCTGTGGCACTTCCAACCCACCCGAGTGGGGAGGGGGTGCGGCCGAGCACTTTGCCAGGGCCGGTTGTGGTTTCCAGTTTGGCCCTGGCTCCAGGATCATAAAAAAGCTGAAGAGGAAATTCCTGTGAGGACCCCCATGGTATGGACTTTGATGTTGGCCTCTGCCTATTACCTTGAGCATCTGTATGTGCTTTACCCTGAGGTCTTAGGTGCCTTTTTTCTTCTGTTGTTTTTTGGGCACTAGACTAAACTTTGGACAGTTAAAAATTCCTTTAGAGCTCCAGTGGTTACCTGAAGGAACAAGTACCTGAATGGATGTTCCACAACATCAGGATGGATTTCAGCTCCATTACACATGGAGATCATGGCCCTTATGAAAAGAAATTACTGAGACACCAACAAGAAACCTCTTAAACTCCAGAGCATCAGTGAGACCGACCTGCTGTAGGGATGCGACCTTCAGTTTCAGGCTGTCCATGCAGAGAGGATTTGTTTCTCAAAAAGTGATAACATTCAATTCTGCATTTTCAAAAAAAAATTCCAAGATAGTAACAGAGTCCTTTTTCTGGAGTAGGGTTTAGAATATTTTCAAACGTTTTGTATTGCAGACTTTCAGCAGGACCAATCAACATAATGTACCTGACCATAATGGTCTACCTGAAGTTGCACCTTGTTCCCTTTCTACTGTGACCCTTGACTCACATTGGGTGTGATCCAGCGGGCCAAAGGAAATTCAGTCTCATATGAACAACTCTACACCACGATACTCACCATTATTCATACATTTATCACTAGGCCCATAAATGGCTTGAGACATGAATTGACCAACTGAATCATATGACCTAATTAATCAAAACACTTTATAAACATTTAATTAAGTCAAAGTTAAAGGCAATGGATAAACTAATGGTAACTCAAACGAAACAATCAAGACCAGCTTGTCATTTCAAAATCTATTTTATTAACTTTATTATCAGGCAAGGAGCAATTTTAAGAATTTAATTCTTTTATTTGCATTTAATTAGCAGCATTATTTTATTAGAAAGGCACATTAGACTGTCAGCTTAAAATCAAAATCAGCATGAGAAATGCTTAAACATTTAGGAAATCATTCCTTAAACCCTATTTCCCTAACTAAACTAAATGAACCTAAGGAGAAAAAGTTAAGTATGGAAATTCTTACGTGATCAGGTGCTTTATTCTTGGTATTCTTTTACATTGTTTTTTTAAAAAAAATCTATCTACAGTTCTCTTTATATATTTATTTGTTTGATCTTATTTTACTGATTTTTTTTCTTACTAGTTTACAAATGATTGTGGGGGTTTATTGTGTGTTATATATTTTGTGTGACTTTCCCTGTTTATACACTGTTTAAATACTTGACACATTGTCTTTGATTTAAGTCAGACTACTTTGTTTCACGTTACCAGGGATTGGGCTAAGCTTTATTTTAAACATTTGTGTGACAGCTAGTAGGTTGTGGCATTATTCTTTGAGGTGGTACCTTGTCGACACAAATAATAATCCAATTTCTTACCCTCTTTTAAGTATATTTTGGAGTCATCGAAGGAAGGACAAGATTTTTTAGCTTGATTTTTAGCAAGCATATTATCTGCTGAGAATGACAGAAGGAGGTGAGTCTAAAATATAATTTTGCACACCATTCGTCCATTGTCAATATCATGTCATTCCAAACCACTTGGATTGAGCTTTCCCAGATGTACCTGGCATAGCTTTTCTTGACTGACATCTAGTGTTTCCTCAGACTCTTGGCGAACATCAAGAACATCAAGAACATGTGACATATCAAGATTCGCAAAACACTCAAGCAGGTCCCATAGATTTGAAAGAGTCAGTTTGAGAAAGATGATGTACTTTGCTTTTAATTTTATTGCTTCACCATTTATATATATAACCCAAATCGTATGCGCTATTTTGAAGTGGTCTTCACTTTTAATGTTTAGGAGACCCAGAGTTTAACAAGGAGTACAATTCTGTATTGGCAATGTCTCAATATTTGGCCAAAATGAACAGTGATCATACTTATGTTTTGAAGAAGGAGAATACGAGTAAAGTTTTCTGTTGGGATGATAAAGCTGAGAAGGCATACGCAGACACTCAAATGGCAATCTTGTCTCATTGATATTGCAAAATGAAACATTGTGGAAACAGATGTCTGTGAAAAAACAGCAGGTGCAGTCCTGTTACAGAAACAAGAACATGTACAAGAACATCTTGATTTGTTTTAATCTCGTGTTTTGTCAGAATCTGAATGAAACAATTTGGTATTTGAGAGAGACTTTATAGACAAGAAGGTGATTTGTATTTAGTGGAGACCTCTGCTTGAATGGAATTAGAGAACCATTTGTAGGTCGAATTAACTAATGAATAGCAATTCAGTTTCAGACTTTTTTTAGTGTAGGCATTGTCAAGTGAGATGGGCAATTTCTTTGTCCAGTATGACTTTATTATCACTGGCATTCCGTGCCCATTGAAAGTGTTGGCGGGTGCAAACATTGGCAGGTAATTTATCCCATTGCTATTTCTGAATCATCAAACTATATTTGCTTCTCAGTGAGTGGTTGAATAGTTCACTTTTTCTACACAAGTTTAAGACGGCTCAAGAACAGATGAAACACGAGGAACCGTGAAGATATTTTGTTGAAGACTTACCTACTTAGACAAAACTAACAGTAATTCTGTCAAAAAGCTGTTTTGTTCCTTCCAAAGAAGTCATGTGGCTGTTATGAAGATGTGCCATAACTCCACCAATCTAAGCATATAGAAATGTAAAAGCTACTTTGGATTTAGTATGGCAGTCTTTTGGTGACCACCAGCTGTGCATCTTGATCTTCAGGAGCATGCTTTTGCTGTCAAATTTGTGTCCAGCATTAAAATTCATGGTCTAAGCTTTTTATGTATCTTCCCAAGTTCCCACGACTTGGCTTCCTGTCTCCACAGTTCTTATAATGGCTGTTCTACCTGTGGAAACGTGGTCAAAAACGGCCCATTTTTCTCCTTTGGCCAAATTATCAACGGCTGAAGAAGTGTTTTAACTGGTATTTTTTCATGTCCTTGGGTTGACTCATAATATAATTTCGGTAGAGTCTCTCTCCCGTTTTTGGAGAGCCTTGTATAAGGCATTAGGAACTGGACAACCACCATCTTCTGGTATGGGCAACATGAACAAAAAAATCAACATTTGGAGCCGTTACTGTGAGGCTATTGTAATGCATTTCAACACATTTGCTTTTCCTATTTCTCAACTGAGCAATTTTCTTCTCTAGATATTAAAGCTCTTGATAAACGTACTGCGTACAGAATGCCTGTTGCATGGCTTGCCCCTTTACGGAGACTTTTATAGAACATGTAACTGTGAAAAGCAAACCAAAAATGTCAGTAGTCTTACTTAGGTTTTTGGCTTCTAAAAATGGTTTGGCAAATATAATTAATTATAAAGTAGGACCCACGTCAGTTGTACTGACGAGGCAGACTACGCATATCATGAAAGATAACTGAAGTGCGGGAAACATCCTTTACAACGCAATTTTTACCACGCAGTGCCTTTACGACGCAACTTTTACAACGCAAACCATTACAACGCATTGCGCAGGGGGGGGGCGCTCTAGGATAGGGAATAGGTTTAATTTACTATCCAACACCTTCCCTACTATCCACGGGGACTGGAGTTGGAATAGTAAATTAAAGTATTCACTATCCAGCGCCCCAAAGCACTATGCATTGTAAAGGCATGCGTTGTAAAAACCGCGTTGTAAAAGCATGCGTTGTAACGTCATACATCCCTGAAGTGCTGAAGTTAACAAAGACAGTGATTCTCATTTAAATGTATTTTTGTAATATTCCTTCAAAAATTACCACCTGTGCAAGTGCTTCTGGCGCATTTCCCAAGAGGGAGATACAGGAAGGAAAGAACACAATTTTACCACTTGAAATTACTGCAACCCAAATTTAGGACCTGTAAACCTAGTATAATAGCTTAGAACGCCGCCAAAATATATTTTGATGAATAATCCTGAAAGTTTCTGTTGAAGAAAGTGCAATGAACAAAAATACATACCAACACATTCATGCATTCTGTAAGTATGTCATTTTTAGGTTGAGCCTACAGCGGCAGCCCGCATGCGCTGCTTGCTTGGCGTGGCATGCAGGAATAGAGCATGAAGTGGAAGCTCCGCCCACTCTCGGCCCATGTTTTTAATTGGCTCGTGTCACTGGCTTTTTAAATGATGCGTCTGATTGATTATGAGGCTTGTTAGTCCCTCCTTATTATGGCCAATGCATCATTTGTATCCTGAATATTGGAAGACCTTACCCAGTGTAAGTTTGAATCTCGTGCACTCCTGAGGCGTCAAGGCCGTTGAAATGTAGTATGAATAAACTAAATAAAATCTTCTCGGAGTGTAAGTCAAATTTTAATACTGTTGGTGACAAACATCATATTGAGTCATGTGATCAAGCGTCCATGGTGGATCAATTCAATTTTGATGACATATGAAATGATTGATTCCATTAATAAGCGTAGTCACATAGGTTACATAAGTGAACTGTATCCCCTATGCATTTCGAGCATAGCTCTTCTTCAGGGGAAAATTCTTCTCGAAGCTTGCTAAGCGAATATCCAAAGTCTGGGGAAGTGTAGTGAGCTTCGTGGTAGCTTGGGTTAGCGTATACCCGGAAGAGGCGAGTTAAAATAACGCACGAGATTCACCCTTACACTGGGTAAGGTCTTCCAATATTCCTTATACTCGCACCTCAGGGACTAGGAGGTGATCCTCTCGTAGCACCCAAAGCAAGAATTGTTCTTTTTTACTATTCACGAAAAGATTAACAGAGAGTGCAGCGGTTTCCAATTCCTTCATCATTTGTACCCTCCCATGGCTAATGGCCCCTTTACTTTGGGTGTTACACAGAACGTTATTTAAACTGTGAACTTTGTTCATGCCTTGTCGCCCCCTTTTTCCCCACGCTCCCGTTGTAGATGCTCCCCCAGTCCGGTGTGCGTGATGCAATGCAATAGGTCTCAAGTAAATGCGAGTCCTATTGCATTGCAAATGCTTGTTTAAGCTGATTACTGCACTACAACACACCAAGCCGTACCCAGACAAAATGGCAGAGTAAAAAGCATGTAGCTGGGATTGATTTCCATTCCTCACCCATTTCCAGGCCATGAACGTCATCTCTGCCTCCAATCGTGGAGCAGCACCCTAGGGGTTTCACTTGGCAGTAATGTGTGTGTGAGTTCTGCCAGCATCAGGCTGTGCTCTGCTGTCAAGAGGAAACTCAGAACAGACAAATATCATGTTCTGCCTGCTTTCTCAGTGTAATTCGGGAGACTTCATTATCAGAGGCTGGAAAGAGAGAAACAAAAGAAGATGGCCTTGTGGCTTGATCTATATCTGGTCTTATGAATCTGGTGATAGCACATCATTTTCTTGGGGGCATCGCGTAGCTGGCCGTCCGGCTGAGTGCGATTTGAACAACAACAAACAGCAATAATGAATTTTTGTTCCTTGGCAGGAAGAAATGAGAGGAATCATTTGCAGGCTTTGTTATTACTCAGTTTTACAAGCTCGTCGCTCTATTTAAAATTCCCATAATTACACCGTGCCCTGGACAATTCATTTTGTTGCTCACTTTACTTTAGGAGTTGCATGTAGTGTCTAAAGTATTAATAAATGGATATCATTGCTCAGTAAACAAGCCTCCACAATGGATGATTGTTATTATATTACACATGTGCCAAAGACTTATAGTTTTTGCAAGCACTGAAAAGGGCTATTAATGTGCATATGACAAATCAGCATAGCACAATAAAGAACCCATTGAGTGCCATCATTCCCCCCTGGGATGAAGGACTATTAGCTCTTTGGAAAGCCTGTCAGCTAAGAAGGTGATACATTACGCCGCCGCCCCTGGTCCTAGGAGGAGAGCACTTCACTGAGGCCTGGCTTTTTAGGTTGAGCATTCAAGACCTCTTGTATATTGGTGTATACAGGGCTTTAAGGGGGATAAAAACACTGAGGGGTCTCTCAAAGGGCATGGCCAATGTAATGAAGGGTGTGGCTTAAAAACTTGTAAGCTAAAAATCTGTGCTTAGCATAGTGTGCAGCACAACTTGTATTTTCCTGCTTTTATTAATCGTATCCAGATATATAACACAAGTAATGTCATAACTACAACAAGTCAGGGCTATTGGCCTTGTCAATGGTTGTTAGTAACATAAGATAAATAAGCAGCAGCTATGGCTTTTATATAATCTTGAAAAAGCTTCCACTTAAAGCCCTGGTGACACTACGACAATGTTGCTGCGCCTGAGCTTAAAAAAAGAAGGGAAACCCAGAAAGAAAACGACTCTCTTTAAAGGATTTCTCTTCCCCTACAACGCTCACCTGGCATGACGTCATGCCATAACTTCTCCACTAGTGAGAAGTGAGCAGTGTGAGTAGCGCACATCAATGTGCCTGTCAGTGCAGTCCAGAAAAAAATGGACCGTGGGTGCCAGGGAACAGAACAGAGCATGATAGAGACCCTTTTCAAGGCCCCTTTTAAAAAACTGTCGGTGCTCAGCACCGGTAGAACCCGGCCCTCTTAAAGCTCTGAGTATATACTTATATGTTTATGTACTTTGTGCGCTCTGGAGATCAGTCCTAGGACTTGTCTGCTTCCTCTTAGGGACTATTTTTTCTGTTCAACTGCCTCTATTTAAATGTCTTCATAGAAAACTACCAGTAGAGGTGAGTAAAATACCAGAGTTACTTTCTGCTTGTTCAACTGCCTCTATTTAACTATCTTGATAGAAAACGACCAGTAAAGGTCAGTAAAATGCCAGAATTGCTTTCTGCTGAGGGATTTTTTTTTTGTTTTCTTGCAACTGCCTCTACGTAACTTTGTTGATTGAAAAAGTCCAGGTCAGTCAAATACGCGAATCACTTCAGCATTCCCTAGATTCCAGTCCATAGACATTGTCTTCCATGAGCACCCATAGACAATATTATTTTTTTCAAATCTTGTATTTATTAGTGGTATGACCACCAAAGGCCCTGATTTTATAATAAAAACAGAGCTTCAGTCTATACCCTTTCCAGCTGAAAGGCAATATTTCTCTCCATGTGTTCCCATTCCTGGCATGTCACACAGTTTGGTTCTTACTTTCCCTCCATGTTGAAGAACAGTAGATGTTTCAGCAGCCAGGCTAATGTGCTGCATAGCAAAATACATATAATGTCTCAAAGGCAAGACAGATTGCATTGCAAACGCTTGTTTTCTTGTGACAACATTCAATGCGACACCCATGCGACATAATTTTAGATTGCACTGAGCGCTCTCATCAATTGAGAATTAAGACTCCACTAACCTGCTTGTGAATATATTGCTTCATATGAATATTATTAAGAACAAAATAGTCCCGTCTTTGCTCACCTGACTTTGGCAGTGGATAAGGCGCTCTGTAATAATCTTGCACTAAATTTAGAATTGGACCAGTTACATTTAAAGCATATTCTCCTTGATTTTCCTGGATAGCTTTCTTTCGAGCCCAGATTCGAATCTGAAATGAAGGGACAAGTTTTTGAATTCCAAACTCAGAATTAAAGACCCACCTGGATTCCCCATGGGAAATCAAAACTGTTGTACCTGCACATTATTGTTCATCGTTTCAATCTTATCAAAGTCACACACTATGAAAGCCAGGAGATAGGTGGATACTTTTGGAGTTTTTCCAAATGTGGTGACGTGCCAAGTCACAGAATCTATGACTTTTGGTACAGTGCCTAGAGAGAAGAAAATGTCGAAAAGAAGATAAAGTATCACATCCAATGTAAAGGCATTTAGGGAAAGTCACATCGATTCAACAAAATCACAGTGATGGGGGAAGCAAATC
This sequence comes from Lissotriton vulgaris, assembly GCF_964263255.1. Lineage (NCBI taxonomy): Eukaryota > Metazoa > Chordata > Amphibia > Caudata > Salamandridae > Lissotriton > Lissotriton vulgaris. Next base: position 1,961,670,665 of record NC_141687.1, read on the forward strand.
ATATGTTCAATGACAACCTGGTGATAGAAAGGAACCGAAGTCACACAATCTTCTTTCAGTTCCACATCTGACCTGAAGCGACATCAGTATTGCTAACAAAAATACAAGGAGTAAGATTAATACGGTTGCATTTTATTAAAGGAGTTTAAAAGTAGAGGTGTGCGAAGCTCTGAGAAACTGTGAAGCTTTTCTAATGAATTTAGCTTTTTTCTCACAAAAAGTATGACAAAAAAAATAAAGGTTGTAAAGTTCTGTTAATCGGGATCTCCACATAAAGTCACATGATTAATACAAACCCAAATTAAAAGTTGTTGTAGTAGGAAAGAGTCATGTTTATCAAGGGAAACTGGATCACAGACAGGGACACAACAATCGCTTGTAAATCGTCGCGTGCCCCCACACGTCATCATACAATGCCTTCATGTCTAATAAGGAGATTAACAGGCCACATTAGAGTAATATATCACGTGCCTATGTACAGCTTAATCTTTTCAGGTACAGTGATCACATTTTCATTCAAGGAAATTCTTTGTAATGCTATGTTTTCCCTAGATTTTTGGACTCCATAGAACTCCCATTTTTTGGTGCCTTCGCAAAGAGAAGTTTCTAAACAAAACCTCGTTGCATGTGCCTATTTTAAATCAGAGTATCTGCACCCTGGTTATGTCAATTGGCTCATTTATGGATGCCTTTGGTACATATTCATCTATTTTTACCATGTGTTGACATTGTATTTTCTGGGTTTCATTTAAAGTACTCTGAGACACCGAAGTCTGGTTCACTCTATATAAAACTGCAAACAAATAAAATAGATATTTTGAACTTTTTTGTACATCCACTGTAAGTTCACACTAGGTGCGTAGGGTTTATACAAGTTGCATACAACTTTTGAGCCGACATTTTTTAGCTCATATCTGGGGAAAATCTATTGTAGAGGCAAAGAAGCATCTATGTAGCACTATGTTCTAGATCCAAGGTGTAAGCAAGACATTGGCATTGAGCCTTGCAGCATCAAGATCCAAATCCCAAAATAACTGCCAGAACTAGGAAATAAGAGGCAGAGCAATCATTTCTTAAATTGTGACAACAAACAAACAAATAAATAAATACATACATCCATGCTGTTGCCCACATTTGTTTAGGTGGCTACTGCTGTATGTTATAAATAGCGTGTTTCTATCATTCACTTTTAATCTGCAAGAGTCTATTGCAGACATTTTGCAGACAAAATGTTTATGCATCATGCAACATCCATGTAAAAAGTTTATTTTAGATCAATACATAACCTCACATATGAGAAATGGAAGTGTGTGACAGATTATTTGCAGTAATATTATTCAACTGCTGTTGTGTTACATACTGAAAAACACACATCACTATCCCTGAATATCCAATGTACACACATTTAGTATTTGAACAAAGAAGGCATGAAAGAGATGAGACTGGATCATAAAATCAAAGCTGGGCCGAACAGGGACCCCGAAAATACATTTGGCCCACAGGCCCCAAAGTCCTTAAAACGTCCCTGAAAGTTTCTTTTAAAATTGCACAGGCTGGCGCACAAAATGCAAGCCAGCCATGTGTTGTTTAAACATGCTGCAAATTGCTAAATATGGTTATGAATAACAAGTATGTATTCATTTGTAATGTGACTTTTCTGTCTTTGTTCCCTTTTATTATCAGTCATGGATCATTCATGCAGCTCTAGAAAACAATTAAAAGTTCTTTCTATTTATATTTGCTGTTCAAAGTCTGCACAGGCAAGTGCTGAAATATAATGAGCTGGCAACCCTAATCATAAGACTGGAAGTTTGTTGGGGGATCAGCACATTATTTATTTCTTCCACCTTGATCCCTGCTTACTGCCATATTAGCAATGGTTTAGCACATTTGAAACCCTATGCTGCCGTCAATAACATGCTGAGTTACTTCAAGTGTCTGGGAATGCACCCTGCATTCAGACCACTCACTCCTCATTCTCACCCTTCACTTTCACCCTCACCCAGCACTCACAATGATCCTGATGCACTCACACCATTCACCCACTTTTCCTCCACTCACAGTGATCAATCTGCACTCACGGCGATCACAGTGCGCTCACACTGATCACCATGCACTCACACCATTCACCCGCTCACCCCACCCTCACACTGAACACCATGCACTCACATTACCCTCCACTCACAGTGATCACTCTGCACTCACAATGCACTTGCGCTGTTCACCCTGTACCTCACCCCGCAGTCACAAGAGCAAACTACTCAACCTGCACTCGTGACACTTCACTCACCTGTCCCCCTCACTACTCTATCTGCAATCTCACTCCAATAAGCCCACCACTAACCATACATTCATTCGTCCCACTCTGCACTAACATGCACACCCGAATTTATATGGTCACCTCACTAACCCCTGTACGGAATGTGCGCGTGGCGGTCAAATCCAGAAATTTCTGTCAGGTGGTGGGGGGGCCCAACATCTAAAAAAATTCAGCTGGGGGGCTCAACCTAGAAAAGTTTGAAGACCTCTGTACTAGGGGGACTATGGCAAGTCACATGCTGGAATGTGTTTGCAGTATATAAAAACCTAAGTCTTCTAACACTGGTTTAGAACAGTTCAAGGACACCATTTCCCCTACGTTTTGGGTTACATTTTGGCAAAAGTCACATGAATTGTTGTGGAAGGGTTTGTACGTATGTATGTACATACTGCACAACTCTTTCCTGTTAGTCTAGACAGTTCTACGTTTCTTGGTGTTACGGGCGGCGGTCGCGGTTTGAATAGGTCCGGAGGCGGGGAGTCGCATCGGATAAAGTAGGTGCTTGCAGCGATACCGTTTTACTGCCACTTCTTGTTTAATTAATTCCACACAAATACGGGTGCCTCCTAATATTCTTGTTGCACCACGTCATATTTATAGATGGACCGAGCGTGAAGGTTTCCCCCCACCGCCAGCCCATGAGGTCCCATTGAAGGCTTATAAATGTGAGTTTTTTTCTATATGTAACGCGACTGGCCAGCTTTATATGCCCCTTTCAAAGGTCGTCTTTGTGATTTCCTCAACTCCAACCTTCTGGTTGGCTTTACAATTATGACGAGCACTTTTTTAAATTATATATTTACCCTGTGACCGCAGACTAAAATACCTGCGTGTTATTTAAATCGGACTTCTAAGATTAGGAGCCTTGTTTGAACATTCATGTATTAAAATGGTTTTTCTCTGGGCTCAATGTCCCAAGTCACGGAGATTGTATTCTTTAGGAATAATTATTCCTAGTCAGAATATTGGTGCATGTCTTGATGTAAGTGCATGTTTGATGAAAGTACATGGCTTCTGAAAAATGTTATAATAGTCACATTTTAAAACAGACTTGTTTTTCTAATTACTTTTCAGACTTTTTTGTCTCCCCCTTGGGGTGAGACTGTGGGAAGACTTGCCCAATATAGGAAGTCTACACTAATCAGGTTGTATTCGTTTTTTATATTTGTTTTTCCTTCTCTACACCTTAGTTTTGGACACCTTAGCGAGTGCCCATTGAGGTATATGATAGAGTTCTGTGGTCCTGACGAATGCTGAGCCGATCCTTGGCTCTCAAGCAGAAACATGTTGACCATCTTTGTTTTCTTGTCACTTCAGTAAGGACTTGTTGGTTTAAACTGACTCAACCAATCACTAGTCCTTTAATTTGCACTGTTTTTACTAGAGTTAGAGCTACCCTCTTAATAAAATTATTGTGTGATGAGTAGCCCATGCTCTTTTTAAAGCACTTCTTTATCACCACTTCATTTTTCCAACCTTTTTGGACCCAATGAAGACAATTGGCTACTGACCTTCATAGGCGGTGCCTGAGGGTTCTTTTTCTTCACTGAGCACATGCACCCAACTCCTTTACTAAATTTCTGTTTCTCTAGACGGTGGTAATTTCCTTCCTGTCTATTGATATCAATTGGTTTTAGTCTTGTTCTTTGTTATTCAACTTACTTTGACACTCTTCTGTTGATTGTTATACATTTCGGAAGGGGTAAAAGAGTGGTCTTAATTATACCCTTACTCTCTTGTTGTTTCATATAGGTGGTGGGGGGGCCCAACATCTAAAAAAATTCAGCTGGGGGGCTCAACCTAGAAAAGTTTGAAGACCTCTGTACTAGGGGGACTATGGCAAGTCACATGCTGGAATGTGTTTGCAGTATATAAAAACCTAAGTCTTCTAACACTGGTTTAGAACAGTTCAAGGACACCATTTCCCCTACGTTTTGGGTTACATTTTGGCAAAAGTCACATGAATTGTTGTGGAAGGGTTTGTACGTATGTATGTACATACTGCACAACTCTTTCCTGTTAGTCTAGACAGTTCTACGTTTCTTATAGTCCTTTACAAACTCTTGTTGAAGGTTGTGCTCTTGTTCAAAAGAGGTCTGATTGCCAGCAATGAGCTAGAATATTGGAAATTGTGTTGGCTTGGAAGTCTTTCAAAGAAAAAACTTGACATTTCTCAAAGTCTTTATTCTCATGCTTTTCTCACGCTTACATTGTTCATCAATGTGATAAGTGAGTCTTTCATGTCTTTTTACCTCCCTAGGTACCTGTATGGAGAGATTTCTCCCAGATACAAAGTGGATGGGATTCCAAAGATGCTATATTTGCTGCATTGATTCTATGAGGAGCTCAAGGTAAGTGTCTCAATTCCGGGCAGCACTCTCTACCATGATGTTGGCCCACCAGATGCACTTGTAAAGGGGCTCCGGGAGAGAAGTAGGGCGAGGTTTTTATACAGAGACCATGACCAAGGTAGTCAATGCAACTCAGTCTTGCTCGAAATCACACAATACATTGCACTGACAACCCTCCATTACAGCTTACAGTGGGCCCTTAATTGTGGAATGTGCTTCCCCCACTGCGGACCTAATGAGGAATTATCAAGTGAGAAGGAGCTGCCATCAATAAGGGCAAAGGGGAAAATGGCATGCCATTAAACTTGAGCAAAAAACAACAGGTGATGGACAAAATGCACAACAATGACATACATTCACCCCAGTATAGAAATCTGGGCCTAAACCCATCGTTTTGTTGCTCACCATGCCATTCCAGTTTGAACCCAGCCATATGCAAATCAGTCTTGACCCTGTACCCCATGGGAAGAGTCCAGCCCGAACTGCCAAGCTAGGTCCTCCCTGGACTGGAAACAAGCATCCAAGGACCGGTTTCGGGCTTTCAGCCCTCATCAGCCTGGATAGCTTGATTCCAGTGGCATGGAGAGCACAGGACTCACGTCTGAGCATACCCGTCCCACTCGGGGTGACAAATGCAAAAAACAACAGGTGATGGACAGAATGCACAACAATGACATACATTCACCCCAGTACAGAGATCTGGGCCTAAATCAATTGTTTTGTTGCTAACCATGCCATTCCAGTTTGAACCCAGCCATATGCAAATCAGTCTTGACCCTGTGCCCCATGGGAGGAGTCCAGCCCGAACTGTCAAGCTAGGTCCTCCCTGGACAGGAAACAAGCATCCAAGGACCGGTTTCGGGCTTTCAGCCCTCATCAGCCTGGATAGCTTGATTCCAGTGGCATGGAGAGCACGGGACTCACGTCTGAGCATACCTGTCCCACTCGGGGTGACAAATCAAAAAACAACAGGTCAATCAAAATCGTTCAATCAAAGACATTTATAGAGCGCACTACTTACGCGGAGGGTCTCAAGGCACTTGAGGGGGAGGGGGGGTGCTGCTACTGCTCGAACAGCCAGGTCTTGAGCTTCTTCCTGAAGGAGAGGTGGTCTTGGGTCAGGCGCAGGTCGGTCAGGAGGGAGTTCCAGGTCTTGGCGGCCAGGTAGGAGAAGGACCTTCCTCCTGTTCTCCTGTTGTCGTTCTTCGGATGCGGGGGACGGCGGCGAGGGCGTGTCTGGCTGATCGGAGATGGCGTTTGGGAGCGTAGAAGTTGATGCGGTTGTTGAGGTAGCTCGGGCCTTGATCGTGTAAGGCTTTGTGTGCGTGGGTGAGGAGACGGAAGGTGATTTTTTTGTTGACGGGGAGCCAGTGCAGGTCTCTCAGATGTCCGGAGATGTGGCTGTGTCGTGGGATGTCGAGGATGAGTCTGGCTGAGGTGTTCTGGATCCGCTGGAGTCTCTTCTGGAGCTTGGCGGTGGTTCCGGCGTAGAGGGCGTTGCTGTAGTCCAGTCGGCTGGTGACGAGGGCCTGGGTGACCGTCTTCCTGGTCTCGGTGGGGATCCACCGGAAGATCTTCCGTAAATTGCGCAGGATGTTGAAGCACGACGAGGAGACGGCGTTGACTTGTCTGGTCATGGAGAGGGAGGAGTCCAGGATGACGCCCAGGTTCCGTGCGTGGTCTGTCGGTTTGGGTGCGGTGCCCAGGGCGGGGGGCCACCAGGAGTCGTCCCAGGCAGAGGGCGAGGAGCCCAGGATGAGGACCTCCGTCTTGTCTGAGTTCAGTTTCAGGCGGCTGGTCGTCATCCACTCGGCTACGTGTTTCATCCCTTCGTGAAGGTCGGCTCTGGCGGCGGCGGGGTCGTTGGTCAGGGAGAGGATCAGCTGGGTGTCGTCAGCGTAGGAGATGATGTTGAGGTTGTGCTGGCGTGCGATGGCCGCGAGGGGGCTCATGTAGACGTTGAAGAGGGTGGGGCTCAGCGAGGATCCTTGAGGGACGCCGCAGATGACTTTGGTGGCCTCTGACTTGTACGGTGGTAGTCGGACTCTCTGTGTTCTTCCGTCGATGGTGATGGACAGAATGCACAACAATGACATACATTCACCCCAGTACAGAGATCTGGGTCTAAATCCATCGTTTTGTTGCTCACCATGCCATTCCAGTTTGAACCCAGCCATATGCAAATCAGTCTTGACCCTGTACCCCATGGGAAGAGTCCAGCCCGAACTGCCAAGCTAGGTCCTCCCTGGACTGGAAACAAGCATCCAAGGACCGGTTTCGGGCTTTCAGCCCTCATCAGCCTGGATAGCTTGATTCCAGTGGCATGGAGAGCACAGGACTCACGTCTGAGCATACCCGTCCCACTCGGGGTGACAAATGCAAAAAACAACAGGTGATGGACAGAATGCACAACAATGACATACATTCACCCCAGTACAGAGATCTGGGCCTAAATCAATTGTTTTGTTGCTAACCATGCCATTCCAGTTTGAACCCAGCCATATGCAAATCAGTCTTGACCCTGTGCCCCATGGGAGGAGTCCAGCCCGAACTGTCAAGCTAGGTCCTCCCTGGACAGGAAACAAGCATCCAAGGACCGGTTTCGGGCTTTCAGCCCTCATCAGCCTGGATAGCTTGATTCCAGTGGCATGGAGAGCACGGGACTCACGTCTGAGCATACCTGTCCCACTCGGGGTGACAAATCAAAAAACAACAGGTCAATCAAAATCGTTCAATCAAAGACATTTATAGAGCGCACTACTTACGCGGAGGGTCTCAAGGCACTTGAGGGGGGGGGGGGGGGTGCTGCTACTGCTCGAACAGCCAGGTCTTGAGCTTCTTCCTGAAGGAGAGGTGGTCTTGGGTCAGGCGCAGGTCGGTCAGGAGGGAGTTCCAGGTCTTGGCGGCCAGGTAGGAGAAGGACCTTCCTCCTGTTCTCCTGTTGTCGTTCTTCGGATGCGGGGGACGGCGGCGAGGGCGTGTCTGGCTGATCGGAGATGGCGTTTGGGAGCGTAGAAGTTGATGCGGTTGTTGAGGTAGCTCGGGCCTTGATCGTGTAAGGCTTTGTGTGCGTGGGTGAGGAGACGGAAGGTGATTTTTTTGTTGACGGGGAGCCAGTGCAGGTCTCTCAGATGTCCGGAGATGTGGCTGTGTCGTGGGATGTCGAGGATGAGTCTGGCTGAGGTGTTCTGGATCCGCTGGAGTCTCTTCTGGAGCTTGGCGGTGGTTCCGGCGTAGAGGGCGTTGCTGTAGTCCAGTCGGCTGGTGACGAGGGCCTGGGTGACCGTCTTCCTGGTCTCGGTGGGGATCCACCGGAAGATCTTCCGTAAATTGCGCAGGATGTTGAAGCACGACGAGGAGACGGCGTTGACTTGTCTGGTCATGGAGAGGGAGGAGTCCAGGATGACGCCCAGGTTCTGTGCGTGGTCTGTCGGTTTGGGTGCGGTGCCCAGGGCGGGGGGCCACCAGGAGTCGTCCCAGGCAGAGGGCGAGGAGCCCAGGATGAGGACCTCCGTCTTGTCTGAGTTCAGTTTCAGGCGGCTGGTCGTCATCCACTCGGCTACGTGTTTCATCCCTTCGTGAAGGTCGGCTCTGGCGGCGGCGGGGTCGTTGGTCAGGGAGAGGATCAGCTGGGTGTCGTCAGCGTAGGAGATGATGTTGAGGTTGTGCTGGCGTGCGATGGCCGCGAGGGGGCTCATGTAGACGTTGAAGAGGGTGGGGCTCAGCGAGGATCCTTGAGGGACGCCGCAGATGACTTTGGTGGCCTCTGACTTGTACGGTGGTAGTCGGACTCTCTGTGTTCTTCCGTCGATGGTGATGGACAGAATGCACAACAATGACATACATTCACCCCAGTACAGAGATCTGGGTCTAAATCCATCGTTTTGTTACTCACCATGCCATTACAGTTTGAACCCAGCCATATGCAAATCAGTCTTGACACTGTGCCCCATGGGAACAGTCCAGCCCGAACTGCCAAGCTAGGTCCTCCGTGGACTGGAAACAATCAGAAACCGGTCCTCGGAAGCTTGTTTCCGAAGGCTGAAATGCCAGAAACCGGTCCTCGGAAGCTTGCTTCCGTGGCTAAAATGCCAGAAACCGGTCCTCGGAAGCTTGTTTCCGGTCCAGGGAAGGCATGGCTTGGCAGTTCAGGCTGGACTGTTCCCATGAGGCACAGGGTCAGACTGATTTGCATCTGGCCATGTGTAAACCGGGGTGGCAGAGTGGGCTAAAGAACGGTGATGGATTGAACCTAGATCTGTTGACTGGTTGTGAGTGTTTGATTGGTTCAGATGCTCCGTCCATCACCACCCCCTTTTGTACCATTAAACTTGGGAACATCACTGTTAGAACCGGCTGTCTCTAGTTGGCAGAGGTATGCAATTCTGACAAATAGGGACACACCTTTTCTAGTCAGGGCAAGGGGATCACACCCTATGATAACCCCTGCTCACCCCCTTGGTAGCTTGGCAGAGCAGACAGGCTTATCTCAGAGGCTGTGTGTTAAGCATTTATGACCACATACAGTAATAAAGTGAATACACTACAAATGGACATGACACAGTAGTATTATAAAAATAAGGATTTTTATATAAGGCTTAGCACAAGACCAAATAACGACAAAAATATATCACAATCTTGATAAATACTCTTGGAAGGGAAAAATAATAGTTCAAGTGTAGTTTCTTCTTAGCACAAAGTCTTTCGTATCAAAAGCAACTCTTCTTCCTGGAAACACAGTTCTTGGCAACAATGTAACCCACATGGGAGTCACACGACGTTGAGGCAAAGTTAATCCAAAGGTTTGGCGTCAACCGCGAGGAGCGCTACGTTGAGCCCGGAGTCACACGGACCCCCAACAACACAGTACCTTAGGAAAATGAAGCACACGATGATCAGCGGCGTCGAGCAATCCGGCGTCGCGTCGTCGGTGTCGATCAGGCCTCAGTAGTCATCGATGTCGATGATGTTGTTGCAAGAGTGAGTAGCGCTCACGGCGTCGAGAGGGCTTCAAAGTCGATGCGATCAGCAGCGGTGCAGACACGAGGTCCCTTGGAGCTGGAGCCGAACTCACTACTCACTGGCGTTGCTGCTGGCGTCGATCGGGCCCGGCGGCCGGCGTCGAGGAAGCGGGACACTGGAGCCGATACTCACTATGTCGGGCTGGATTCAGCGACGTCCGTCGGCGTCGAGATTGCCGGTTTCCTTCAGAGGTGCTGGATTCACAGGTTCCAGCAAATAGCACTTTAAGCAGATGAAGTCCTTTAGCCCTGTGACTTCAACAGGAGACTGGCACTCTTCCAGTCCTTGGAGATTTTCTTAGCAAAGCATGAGAGTACACACACAGTTCCTCTCTCCTGGTTCCTTGGCAAAAATAAAGAAGCACTGCAGGATTGCCCCCAGCAAACAGCACACTGGCAGAAGGGGCAGGCAAGTCCTTGGATCAGAAGGCTTCTTGTCCTTGGCTTCAGGGTTCCTTGTCAGAAGTGATCTACATTCTTGGTTCAGGGGTCCTTCTCTTATACCCCTTTTTGGCTTTGATCCCTTTGTCCATGCAGGGGAATTTCCCAACATCCTGGGTCTGTTGTGGGTGTAGCCAGGCAGAGGCACCTGGCCTATTCACTGAGCAGGGCTGGGTCCTCAGACGCCCAGCAGGAGGTGGAGCCAGCATTGTCACTGGCAGGAGCAGAGCTATCGGCCTCCTGGTAGGAGGTGGGACCAGGATCGTCCATGGCAGGCACAGAGCCATCAGTCGCTTGGCAGGAGGTGGAGCCAGCATTGTATCAGGCAGGGCAGGCTATCAGAAGCTACTCTCCCCCTACTCTCAACGCAAATGTCCCACTCATCCCACACTGACTCATCAGATCTCTGGAGCCACCCAGCTCCTGTCACACACACACCAAACCAGCAGAAAACAGAAATAGTTAGACAAGAAAATAGCCACTTTCTAAAAGTGCTATTCTCAAACCCAGAGTCCAAAAACCATCCACACCAACGGATGCGTAATTAAACCCCGAGTTCAGGGATACCAAACTCGACATTGCACCATGCTCCCCGAACCAGCTAGGATTATAGCATTAATAATCCTGGCAGCCCATTCTAACTAATGGAGAGCAGGTTACCTCGCAATAGTGAAAAACGAATATGGCTGTAATTCACTATTAGGACATGCCAACTTGGTCAGGCCTGTCCTACCTTATGCTTACAACGCACCCTGCCCGTGGGCCTACCATAGGGGTGACTAACATGAAGTTAAGGGAAGGTTTAGGGACTGGCAAGTAGGTGTACTTGCGCAGTCAGCGTGACAGTACCAGACTGCACGTAGGTCTAGCAATGGCAGACCTGTAGACATACGTTTACTAGGCCGCTCTTGTGGGTGGCACAACATGTGCTGCAAGCCCACGAGCGGCATTTGTATTTACAAGCCCCGGCACTCCTGGTGCACTAGACTAGGGACTGACAGTAAACCAAATAAGCCAAACATGGAATTCAATCAATACAGTAATTTAACATAGGGAGCATTTGCACTGTGGCACTGATCAGCAGTGGCACAGTGCCCAAAGCAGTATACCAGCAAAAACATTGTAAACAGTGGAGGCAAACAGAAAAAAGTGGAGGAGAGACTCAGGCCAATGATGTCAGGTCTAACAATCACATTACCCCAGAGTGCTGTTATTGCATGATTACTGAATCATAAATCCAAATACATTTCTTTATTCCTCATGTGGTGCAGAGGAAGGGCATATGAAGGGAAGCCCCAAAGCATGTATGTAGGAAGTTAAGGAATAATGTGCAGAACAATGAATCAGTAGAGTCAAGAGTTTCAGACTAGTGGGAATGAGTCTCCACAACTCTCAGAATTTTCTGATTGGTGTTTGTCCATTCAGTGTAACTTTACATGTGTATAATACCAGTATAAGGAATTCTTAATAATAGCCGAACTACCTGAAAAAAATATTTAGCAATAGTGCTTGTCCAAATGTAAATTGAGCCCCATTCATTTTCAGTGAGTGTCCTACCTAATTACCCCTCCCATCTCCTTCTCTCCGGGATTTTTTGGGGATGATGCACTAGTGTTAAAATTGTGCATATGTCAGAGATAAGCCTCTTACCTCCATCTGTATTTGTAATCCATTTCTCCTAAGTTGTCAAAGATTTCGAAAAATACAATTTAACTTGCTGTGTAAATCTGAATGATATGACTGTTATTATCAAGATGTCTCTGATTCCAGAGTTCTGCTTTAGTGTTTCGAATGATTTAATGCCCATTGGCTCACACAAGTTCCCAAGTTTGATGCACCTCATCTCTCTCCACTACTCCAATCCCATCACACGCAGCCAATTCCAAATGATGGGTGAGAGGTAAACAAAGGTTGAATTGCTCAGATACCTTGCCTCACAACATCAACATGTATCAAGTTATCTGTGCTGTGGTGCTATTTGTCCAAACTGTAAACTTCCAAGCATGAGAACGTCCATCACCTGCTCTACGAAACACCATTGTTTTTCAGATTCTTGCTTCCACTATTCCATATCGAATCACTACCTGCTTGGTTGCAATTGTGAGCAGTTGGCCTGGCATATGCTGTCCACTATTCTAGTGGGAGCCTTGCCCCAGTTCAAATGACCCTTATTGATAGTAGGTTTAAAGACAACCTATAAAGAAAGCTATCCTAGTGGTAGCTGTGGAGAACAGCCTTCAGGCTAAGTATTGAAGGAATGTAAAGCAGCTTGTTTTACCAGTCTATAATCTCGTGAATGACCAAATGAAAGGAGAACCACACCAGGTATATATATAAAATATACATATTTATTCTAAACACATCCCTCTAGTATCTTTATGAGGCTAGAGGCAAAAGTACATTCAGAAAACGTATTCAGCACACAGTAAATTAGCACGATATGCGTTGAGCCCAAGGACGTACCACACCATATATTAAGAAAGTGGTATAAGAGCCAGGACTGACATGGATACAAGGCCTAGAGCCTTTAGAACCACTGGGGCCACCAGGAACCACCCAAGGTAGTGACACAGGGGACCCACGGGGGACGCGTGCAGTGTCTAAACACAGCCGTGAATCACCATTAACTTCTATGGGGAAAGTCCTGGTTGGAATTTCAAAGATTAAGGACACTTAGAGAAGGACTTGGAGCAATCCCTTTAGAACTAGGAGGTTCTAGATTTAACACCCATGGAGCATCGAAGCACTCGAGTTACCTCACCCAGGGGTGCATAGGTGTCTTTTCTCGTTGGGTTGTGTCGTCGATTTCAATGGAGAGCTGCTGCAAAGTGCTGCTGGCGTCCACGTGGAAAGTGTCTGGGTGGATCCAAGGGTGGATCAGAGGTGTGAAGAACCTGACTTTCACGAGCGCAATACCCGTGCTGTTCCTGTGACCAGGACCTTCTTTCTCTTCATCTGCTGAACTGATCTTTCTCTGACCTTTTGTACACACAAGAGGCATGTGAACTCGCATGGAAGCCCCGCCCGTTTGGCCCCGCCCACACACTCACGGTGGATCAGAGGTGTGAAGAACCTGAAAGCAAAGAGGACAGAGTCTGGGTCACTTGCCAGTGACAAGGAAGGCGATGAAAAGATGCCCACCAATGTCGGGTGATTTCAGGTGAAGAAGGTGAAGCTTGACTCTTCTGCCTCGAGGACAAGGAGGCGTCGAGGACAACCAGGAGCTGGATTCGAGTTGCCCACAAATGATGTCGAGTGCTGCAGTGTCGGTTTCCGGATTGACCCAACAAGCCTTGGCAACAGTAACCCATGCAGAAAGCAAAGATTGGCTTCAGTGCAGACCAGCAAGGTCCGAAGGACTCACCTCTCGGAAGGGAGTCAGGGCATGTCTGGAGCAACCAGTGTAGCCCAAGGGAAAGAAGAGTAACCTTCGTGGGGACCCACCATTCGACGGACCAGGGATCGCAAACGGACCTCGAGCAAAATTGCTGGAAGCTGGCTCATGGAACACTCGTGGAGTGTAGGCACACAATCTTCGGTGCAGATGGTGCTCGGGGCTTGAACTACAAGTAGCCCAATGCAGCATACCAGTCAACTTAGTTGATATGCCTGCGAATGCAAGGGAGTGACTCCTTCACTCGAAGGGAGATTTTCTTCAGGTGTCTTTGATGTCCACAGGCCTTGGAAGGTTTCTGTATGGTGCAGAGGCACAGACAATGCAGCTGACGGTAAGGGAGACGAAGTTGAGCCCAAACGAAGTCCAGAGTGCCCAGATGGTAGAAGAAGAAGTGGTGTCTGATCTGAATCATATCCCACAACGAATCTAGGGACCCACTCACAGGTAAGCCCTTAAGTACCCTTAGGAAAGGGTTGGGACGATTCAGGGGACCCACCATGGGGAGGGTCTGGACAGGAGGGAGGTTACTCCCATGTCCTTTGTCTAGTTTTGTGCCAGAGAGGGAGCTCTTTATATTTCTTAAAGCACATTTTTTCTTTTTCCTAAACAACACATGTAATATTAATACAGACTCTTATATATTCTCAAGCATTTAATTGTACGAAATATTGATGTATGATAACAAATTTCCAATAAACTTATTTTTTAACTTATAAAAAGTATTGGGGGAGGAAACCGCAGGTGCATAGAGCAATGACACACCTTATGGGTGGTCAAGGGCTGGTGGATGTGTGGGACCCAATTAAAGCTCCAGACCCTGGGTATACATACTTCTTGTGCCCGCACAAAAAATATGACTGGCTGGACAATTTTCTAATATCTTTAGGGCTAGTAGACAAGGATGCTATTAGGAAATTATCCAAAGTGGTCTGTGACCGCAACCCCTTGATTCTAGACCTGTCTGATATAGGGGCAGCTAGGGGCCAGGCTAAGTGGACTTTCAATAAATAATTGCTTTTCATCACTCTTAATATCGATCACGTGAGAAAGTGGTTATCTGATTTCTTCGAGGATAATAGCCATAGTGCAACAAAAAGGATTGTATGACATGTGCTAAAAGTGGGAGTATGTGGGGATTATTAGCTTAGTTCTGTATAATTAGAGGTTGCAGGCTAAAGAGTTTGGCAGGATGTATGAGCTATTAGCTAAGCTGGTGGTTCAACATATTGAGCTGATCATAGGAGGCCAGGATGCCCTAGAGACCCACCAGAAAATAGCGGGAGTCAAAGCCATGATAAATAACTATCACGCTATGAAGTTGGTGGAAAAATTCCAGATGTACAAGACATAAAGCTATGAATATGGAGGGACAGTCGGTAGGCAACTGGTCCTCAATATCCGTCAAAGGGATGTAGATAGCGGTATCAATAGCATCAAGCAAGATAGCAGTTTAGCTACAGACCCAGTGTATATAGTCAAAGTGTTTGAGGATTATTTTAATGAATTATATCGGAAAAATAACCAACCTTCACTGGTTCAGGTGGAAGAACTTCTCAGGAACATAAAGACTGACTCGTTGTAAATGGAGGAGGCCAGTGCATTAGAATCCAATATCACACTGGAGGAAGTAACCAACCATTACAAACTCTGGCTTCTGGTAAAGCTGCAGATTCTGACAAAATTCCCTTGTTCTTTTATAAGCCATTTCCCCCAGAACTGCCCAAGGATCTGCTAGAATTGCTTCTCGAGATGCAGCAGTAGGAGATTCCACAAAACCCTTGAGAAGGCAATTTTATATTGATTTTTAGGAAAAAGGGTAAGACACCAGATAAACCTGGGTCCTACAGGCCTATTTCACTAATCAATGCAGATGCCAAATTGTATTCAAAGACACTGCCGACATGACTGGAGAGGGTCATTGCCCAAATGGTCCCATTTATGCAGCGCAGGTTTATAGCGGGCAAAGAAACTAAACACCGTCAGACATATTATCACGTTATTTGACAGCGCTCAGGTGAGGAGGAACCCAGTGGCTATGATCCTCCTCAATGGAAAAAATGTTTTATAGAGTGTCTCAGGGGTACCCTTGGGGAATACCCAGGTGTCAGGATTTGTCCCAGGTCTAATCAAGGTGATAAGGGTGCTGTACCATGTTCCATCAGCTCTGCTTCAAATTATGGGCCTAGAGTCTGGTAGAATTGCTGTCACAAGGAGTATTAGACCGGGATCGCCTTGATCCACCATTTTGTTTGCTCTTTATATTGATCCATTGGTAAATAAGTTGTTAAAGAGTTAGACCATTAAGCCCGTGAAGGTTAACAGTTACGAAACAAAAGTGTTAGCATACGCTGATATCGCTATGCTGACTGCAAAATCTTCAAAACGCACTGTGGCGAATCTAGCTCTATCTAAGTCCAAACATGAATTCACTACCAGGTAAAATTAGATGTGTTCTAAGATGAAATAATGGGCTGCACCTTACCCTGGCACTATGTTGAAATGTGATGAAGATGACTGTGCTCCCAAAAGTGTTATACTTGTTTAGAAACATACCTCTTGAGCTTGAAGGTTCTGTGCTTAAAATAGTAGAGGTTATGTGTATACATTTAAATGGCAGTATAAAAGAACACAACAGGCCCTGAGGTTTTTAACCCTCCCCCAAGTTCGGGGGGCTGGGCAGTTCCCAATTGTATGTCTTATTACTGTGCTGCACAGCTGTAAAACATGGGGGTTCTGCTTTTCAGCAAGGAGGGATATGGCGAATGTTTCTGTCTCATGTTTCCCGATCCCAACTGTTTATGAGTTATCCCTAGGGGAGAAAGCAAAGGGCTGTTTGCTTAGACTGGTCAAGCTGAGCTAAAAAAGTGAGATTTAAGGCTGTGGGAGAAGTCAGGAATATATATGGAATAAGATCAGATATGACTGGTATACACCATGTTGGTGATCTCCTTCCTTTACTGCAACATTTCATGATGATCTGTAAGCAATGGGAGCTAATAGGGTTGGAGCAGGTTGGGCGATCTTTTCTTTCAGGAGGAACTGTGCTCATTTGGGGATCTCCAGCAAAAGTTTGGGCTGGGTGTAAAATTATTTAAATATTTACAGATTAGGGAATTCATAAATACAATAAGGTATGAGTCCATATTGACTGAAAGAATTTGGTCCATTGGACATTATACTGCAGCCTGGTGTCAAGATTGGCCAGATCTATGCAACCCTGAATGAGGGTATAGATAGGCAGGTCTCCATTGAGTTCGGAATGGAAGTACTTCTCACTTCTAGTTTAAGAACCCAGCACTATAAAAGTATGTTTAGTCTCCACAATACATATGCCAAACTGTTTAGTTGGGGCAAGAGAGTTGATGATAAGTGTCCCGATGTGGGGTGCGGTGCGCGGATAGAGTTCACGTATTCACCAGCATCGGTAGGGTACAGGCATTTAAAGAGGGGATTGAGGCTTTTTGGTTGAAGTTATTTAGAACCGAGATTCATATTGGCCTAGCTAAGATATTATTCGGCATCGATTACCACTCTCCAGGGCATCTGAGGCAACTGTATTTTATATGTATTTCAATTATCCATAGCATGCCTTCTCATAGCAACAGCTTGGAAAAGCACAGACGCACCAACTTTCTAACAATAGTTCACATGTTTATTAAGCATGTATAACTTGGAGAAAAACCCTCTACAATTGTAAGAGGAGGTATGGGAGGAGTAATTGGTCGCCAATGACTGACTAGATAGCAGATATTTTGGGAATTAATGATTGGCTGGCAGTTGGGTCTGATGATATTAGGGACTGAAAGGAGTGTTCTTGTACAAAGTGGTTGTTTTTTCAGACCGCATTGGTAAAAATCTCCATGATGAACAATGTGTATGAACACTGGATGAATTAATTGCTGAAGTTCTTATTTTCCTCAATCATTTATTGATGGATAAGTTTTCATATAACGATCAATTCAAATTTTAAATGCATTTTGTAATTGGTCCTTTATGGGAAAAACCAACGTATTGGCTGTATATTAGATGCTGAGCAAGGCATGGTAATTTGTGTCATACAGTGTCCCACAGCATCAGTTGTTTGAATAAACTGTCAAGAAGTAATTTAGTCGAGATTTCGACCCCCATGAAAAACATTACTTTAGACGAGGTCTTCTTCAGAACAAATGCCTACTACTTCACCCTTGTAATTGATACTTGTGGCGGGGTCGCAAAAATCCCCTAGGTTCAAGCTCTCAGCTGCCAACTAATGGGCATGTTTGAGTGTCAGCAGCATGTGTAGTTGTGGCTTTAATGGGTCTAGTATGGAACAGGATGTCCTCGAAAACTCTGCGTGCAAAATCACCACTCAAACTGAACCTCAAAAGAAGCGTTGGCAAAACCAATATGTCCAGCTTTAGGGTGCATACCCAGGCCAACAGAGGCATCCACAGATGTGCACAGACTATGCATGCCTTGTCTCTATGCAGCCTCCATCTTTCAATCCCCCGGTGTTTGTTCCCAAGTTTTGTATTCAACAAGCCCGTAGCTCTGTACCTGCTCTTGATGTGTTTATGACTGTCCAGTCATAAGTCTGGAAGCCTTTCTGAAATTCTGACAGCTGTACAGATGTACTCACAGCGTGAGGTTGCAATTTAGCACTTTGTTTCAGTATTGGGGTCCAGTGGTTCCAGTCCTGGAATTAGTTTTTACCAAAAAATGATTTTAGCTACTCTTAGCATTGGGACATAATTGGGGCATTAAGGAATTGTCTGGCTTAGATCTACTCATCATAAGTTCATGGCATCCTTACTCCGTGTAGTAGTGTGTGTGATGGGAAAAAGTACGGGTACACAATCACAATATTATGTTGAAACATTCTAAAAACCATCAAATCAAATTGCTTTTCATGCATGCGAGAAACAAGGCAGTTGAAAGAATACAGTTACATTATATAGCCTGACTGCATAACTGAGGCGTCAAGCATTGCGCACGAGTCTTACTTTTCAATATATTTGTTCATATCAAATGATAAGCATCTGATTTGGTAACTGGTATACTTTTACAGCAGACTAAAGAAAATATTTTCAGTGATACCCTTTGTGACCAACCAGAAACTTGCATCTGCAACTCAGTATGTAACATAAGCCAAACCTGTTTTTCTAGCCATAATCAAGTGCCATTTTAAACCGAAAACATTAATGTACCAGATAAGTTGATTAATAGGCATCAACTTAAAATAAATTCTGTAAAGTAACTCACTTATTTTTGGCATGTTTGAAAGTGCCTCATATTGTGGTTTGTGGATCAGTGTAATGTTGAATGTGGCTTTCATTGCTGGTTCATCAAAACAAGGGAAGGCCTTTCTGGCGTCCGACGGCGACATCATCGTGGTTGCTATGATTCTAAAATGAAAGAAAAATTGCATCAGCATCTGCCATGATCTGGAGCGCTCACTCATTGCAAGAGAGTATGAATCCTTGCTTGAGAGGTCAGCCACCCATTTAACATAGTTGTCAATATGTAAACCTCTGAACAGGTTGGCTGATTGCCATGCTTAAGAAGATCCTCAAGTCATATCCTTGATGTCATATTCTTTGGCCTACTTAACAGATCTCGTTTTCGTGAAGAAAATTATATTGCCAATGTAGGAAGCTGGCTCTTCCTATAAGCAACGGTTCCCAAAGTGAACGATACTTCTCCCAAACTCTCTCTCCCCCCCCCCCCCCTTCACCCCACCCCCACCCGGAGGGCGCTGGAATAATCCGTGGGGGGGTGGGATGCAATTTGGGGGTGTTGAATACAAATAAGGGGGGGTTGGAAGCATAAAGAAAGAAGAGAAGAGAAGAGACCAAAAAGAGGTACATTGTGTAAAGAGTGCAGGCAAACGCCAAAGGAATTACAGAGGCAAAAATGACACAAGTGCTCCATTTTGTGGTAGGCACAAATGCTCTCTTTTGTGGTAGTGTTGGTGAGCAGTTAGGCAAGCATTTATTGCACACACAAAGGCAGTGTGACCACACTCAATAAAGAAATCCAACAACAATTTATGAAAGTAACCCGTACATTTATATGAATTTTAATACCAAGATCATTAGGATCAGGTAAGTACTTTTCAAGTTATATATTCTTACAGTTTAAAAAAATGGACACAGTGCAATTTCTGAAGCAGTAATGGTATCCAATGAAAGGAAGGCATACACCGCACACAGGTACTTCACAGTGACTTACGGGACCAATCTCCTGGGGTCAAGGAGCAAGGCAGCACCAACAGGTCACCTCGGGCGGCACTAGGGTAGGCGGGTGCAAAGGTGCTTTTCAGGGCCAGGTGCCCAATGTTATCCTATGGGAAAATATACATAATGCATTTGGGCACATCACAGCAACTTATGGGGTCAATTTCTCGGACTTAGGTTAAGTAAGAGACAAGGTCTAAGGCAGCACCAACAGGTCATCTCGGGCGGCACTGTGGCGGCTGAGTGCAGAGGTACTTAATTGCATCGGGTTCGCCCAATATTATTCTATGGGAAAAAAACATTTACTACATTCAGGCACTCCACAAAGACTTATGGGACCAATCTCCTGGACTTAAGGTGAGTATGCGGCAAGGTCCAAGGCCACACCAACAGGTCACCTTGTGAGGCTCTGGGGCATCCAAGTGCAGAGGTGTATCCCATTCACTTTAATGGGGAATGGTCCAGTTGCAAAGAGGCTGCAAGCTGGGACTGGGAGATCAGTCAGGCTAAACCAATAAGGGGGCCCAGGTCTCATGATGTTCGGGGATGTGGGGACAACTTTGGTTCTCTTCTCCTCGGGCTAGGATGGCGCGATGGATAGGTGGTATGAGGCATCAGGTTTTTGTCACCAGAGACAGTAGTGATATAGGGTGCCTTCACAAAGAGGCTGCAAGTGGCACAGGTAACTACACTGTCTCTGGAGAGTTGGCGGACAACAGTGGAACCATTGGTCCATGTCAACTTGTGCTAGGGGGCACAGGTATAGTGGTGCTTTCCGGTGTTGGGTTTGCGGCGGTCCAGAGTCCTCACAGTTCATTTGGAGTACCTGCAGTATAAAGGGAAGCAGTCCCATGACCCCACTGGAGTTCAAGGGTCTCTGTTGAAGGCAGGTAGCCCTCCCAGGCACAGCAGCTTCAGGACAAGATTACTTTAGCACAATCTGATGGGAATAGCAGACAGGTCTACATGGTAGGTTCCATGTCAGTTGCTTCTCTACCGTTCTTGCTTCTTGCAGCTATTCATAGTTCTTATTCTTCTTAGGTTGGCAGGAAACTGGTTTCCTAGTACTAGGGGTTTCCCTCAATACTATATTTTGGGGTATTAGGGGAGTGTAGGGTAGTAGCCAATGAGGTAGTTAACTCTGGAATCACTATGCCCACTGTGGGAAGAGGGCAAAACCCTGTCCCAGAGTTTCCAATTCTGCCATCATGGCAGACTTTTAAATTCCGTATCAACATCTGGTAGCCCACCTCAGAGGTGAGACTAGCTTGAGAGTGGACTCGACTCTGAGTACTAATTGTCCTGCCTGTCCTTGCACCAAATAGACCCTGGACATGGGGGTTAGCATCCCCTCACCTCTGAGAGAAGCCAGATTTGCATATCAAAGGCACTAGGCTCTTTGAAGCCCAATTTCCTACAGCCATATATCTGGGTTTTGTGAATGCACTGCAGGCCCCACTAATTTGAAAAAAACAGTATGCTCCTTACATTTGTTACATTACTGCAACATATTCAGGGTTTAAAGCTTGACATTTTTTAGTTATTTGATACTGAATATACAACAACTTTGGGACAGATGTCGGACAGACCGGGGCCTGTCCGACATCGCTCAGGAACTGTAACCGAATGACCTCCTGTTTTCAGTTACAGCCCTGGAAGTAGGTTGCGACGAACCCTGTTTGGTCGCATGCAAATACCTTTCCAATGGGAGCATGCATTCTAAACGGAATGCATGCTCTCATTGAAAGAGCAGAGGTGCAGATCATCCCTGCACCCCATGGAAGGCACCCCAAGGTGCCTGCCATTGGGTGCAGGAATAAACAGAGGTGCACCCATGGAACCCAAAGCTGTTTCCCAATGCCTTTCTGTGCTGGAAAGGTCAGTACAAAAAGACAGTGGAAAACTGCCCTCATAATCCCTTGGGGTATTACTGTGAGCCCCTCCGAATGGTGAATGGGCTCTCCGAGCCCGTCAGCCGCCATTCGGCAGACCAATTCAGTTTCCCTTCTGACCGACCCCTTCGGGATGGGTCGGTCGGGAGGGAAACCGAATCAGTGGCTCCGATGCGGTTAGCATGGTTCCAAACAAAGGGTAAGAGTCATTCCTAACCACATCAAAATCAGCCCCTTTGTTGGAAACTGAGCTACTGGTTGAGGGGTGTGAAACCTTTACTCAAGCAGCAACCACACTCTCTTCAAGAGTGAAATCACAAGCAAACCCTAAAATAACACTCTCATAGCTTGGCACAAGCAATCAGGCTTAACTTAGAGGCCATTTTTTAAGTATTTATACTGCACACATACAGCAATAAAGTGAAACACAACGCAAGAAAAATCCTGCACCAGTTTGGAAAAATGAGTAATCTTTCATTCCAAAGGTTCCAAAGTATATCTGGGATGAGATGTTTTTGCTTTGAGTCGGTTCTGCCCACAGGACTACAGCTGGGCTGGCAGAGCACCTTCAGGCCCACTTCAAGGGTCCAGGACTTAGATGTCACCACTTGCAGAAACAGACAGAGTGCAGGTGCTAGGTTCAAAGTGGTTGGAGCCTATTCTGTCCATGACGCTTTATTCAGGAAGCCAGCCAACAAACATTTGGAGTTACTCTGGTGGTCCTCGGATCAAGATGCAGGTCAAGTCCTTTTCACTTAAGTGGCAGGCCATGTGAGTAGCAGCCTTTCTTTTGGAGTATGACTGCTGTCTTCCACGGGTACAGAGGTGTACTGAAGAGTTGAGTCTGAGGGTTCACTATGTATACCTGGTGCCCACTTTGACGCAGAAGAAGTTTCTGGAGGTTTACACTCGCAGAGGTGTTTGGAATTTTCTGCCTCCCTGGCCTGGCCTCACCTTGCTTGGGCTTACAAAAGACTAGTGTCAAAACTATTTGTGAGTTTGCTGGGCAGTGGCGTTATGATGGGCACATGTGGTAGGTGGACTTTCTGTCTGGGAGCAATACATAAAGACTGACTGCCAGCTACTCCAAATCATTTGGCACAGGATACAGGCTGCATGGTCCAAATGATTGAAACAAAAAAAGCCAACTTTCTAAAAGTGACCTTTTCAGAATTGTGACTCAAAATTCCCTTTACCACAAAGAGGCGTTTAAATAACAATAATTTAGACACCAAACTCCACATTCCAACTACTCCTGACTGCAGGTTACCATTTATTAAATGTATTAAGGTAACTCACTGTGATCCTATAGGAGAGGTAGGCCTTGCAGTAGTTTTTCACTACCAGGACATGTAAAAGTTAAAAGTACATTTCCATCCGTTGAAATGCACTGCACCCTGTCCCATGAGCTGTTTAGGGCTTAGCAAACACAAGGCAATGATGGACGGAGTGCTGACTCTTTTAAAACACTCACCCCCAGTTACAAGTCTGGGTTGAACCCATTATCATTCTTTAGCTCACTTTGCCCCCCCCCCCAATTCAGACACAGCTATATGCAAATCAGGCGGGACCTGTGCCTCATGGGAACAGTCAGGCCTGAACTGCAAAGCCATGTCTTTCCTGGACCAGAAACAAGCATCCTGGGAACGGTTTCAGGGTAACAACCCTCATCAGCCAGGCTTGCTTGAATCCAGTGGCAAAGAGAGCAAGGGACCAACATCTGGGCATACCCTGCCAAATTAGGGAGAACCAAGCAAACACAAGGGGATGATGTTTAGGGCTTACCCTCGTTAGGCTAAGCCCCAACTTTAAAATACTTTGTTGAGCAGGCCTAACTGACTTTAGTGTATTATAAAGGAAGGTTTGAGCCTGGCAAACGTTTTATTTTACCAGGTTGAAATAGAAGTTTAAAACTGCACACAGACTGCAATGGCAAGCCTGAGACATGTTTAAAAAGCTACATAAATTGGTGGCACAATAAGTGCTGCAGGCGGACCAGTAGCGTTTAATTTACAGGCCCTGGCTACATGTAGTGCCACTTTACTTGGAACTTTCAAGTAAATTCAATGTGACAATTGGGTGTAAGTCAATTTCCCCATGTGTGAAGGACTTCAGCACTGGTTAGCAGTGGTGATGTGCACTGAGTTTTAACGCCAACAAAAACGAGATCAGTTGGAGTCAATGGAGTAAGGCAAAAGTTTGGGGGAAGACCACCCTGAGGCTGATACATCTAACAAATATCAGCATTTTCCACCACCTTGTGTGTCCTTAACCTGTGTTACTTGACTCAAGACTGTCAAGAAACAAGTTGTTTAGTAGCGAAATAAAGATATACATTTTGAGGTTTGCCAGACTTTTATAATTAACAAAAATTATGCATAATAATAATACTTATGATGAGAGACTTTGTGTCAACCTCCTTCAGCCATTGCCATACTTGACTGTCTTTCAATGTTTGATCTGCCAATTGGACAGCATACGTGCAGTGGAGGGTAACATTTGCAATGTCAGTTTCATTTTTAATCAGCCTCCTTGCAACCATTGGGTAACTGAGCTTCCTTTTTGTCTCAAAATCTGCTTCACCCATTATTTGATTCAGGCGAAATATGCATAAGATTCCTTGTTATACAGAGCAGAGTTTTTCAGAACCCCGCAAGCTCTGCGTAATGCAGAGTGTGGAAAACTCCACAAACTCCGCGAGTGGAGCGGAGTTCACCACCCAGGCTTAGTTTTCATGAAAGACACCAGCAAGGCATCACCTTCATAGGTGGCTAGTGGGTGTAAGCAAGATCTGTGAGTGCTAGGGATTAAGTGCAGTAACATTTGGATGCAGCAAGGAAGTGTTGGTTTCAGAGCAGGCATGATGTTGTTAACATGCTGTTGGATCCGCTGTTTATTTTCACTGAAGAAGAGGTTGATGGAACTCCACTTGTCTGTGGAATGTTTGGTTTCAGTGTCCAGAAGAGGATTGATTCAGTGCTTGAATACCTTCAGTCTTGTGTCATTAATGGTGCTGGTATAGTAAATTGCTTTGTCTGGGTTTTGTGCAGAGGAATATCAGTGGAGTGGTGTTGCCAGCGTTGACCTTTTTCTTATTGTTTCCCTTATCAGTAGATAGAGCATTTGTTATCAGCAAGGTCTGTGGAGTACCAGGTTGGTTAATGCCTTGACTTGCATTTGCATGTTTCAATTGGAGTGTGGGTGTTTATTTGGTTTGTCAGAAATGCAATGAAGGGGTATAGCCTAGGAGAAATATTTAAAGGTTAGAAAGGTATGTTCCCTTTTTGGTAGCCCACTATATGTTGAAGAGATGCTGAGTTGCGTGATGGAGATGGCAGTTCAGTCCAAGGACATGGGAGGTTTGAATTGGATGGCTGGTGATATTGAGAAGAACAAGGCCAAGGATTTGGCCTTTGAAGTGTATTGGTTAGATGACTTGCTGAACCACTTTCTAATAAGGTCAATAAGGATGTCTCTATTTTTTCCTACTTTAATTGTCTGGGAGATTGAAGTAATCAAAGAGGAGTATATAGGCATGACTTATGAATGAAGAGGATGCTAAAGCCTGTGGCAACAATGACATCTAGGATATGTGAGGATGTGTGGGTGATTCATGTTTCTGGGATACATTCTTCTACTTTACTTTAAGAATGTCTTCAACCGTCATGTGAGCAGAGCTCACCTTATGCTCCACAATCTTCTTCATGAGCTGTTTCTGCCTGGAATCTTTTCCGACACTGGATAGAACAACCTTCCTTTCCACTCACTGTGGACTTATGCACAAGCCCTGGTTGTTATTGTGCACAGACAAGACTACCTCTTAATGTAACATACTTACAAGAAGACTAGCCAATATGGACTCATGTCAGATGCAAAACCAAAAGATATTCAACTCCAGTAGGTACGCTTCTCACATCAAGCACTTATACATAACATGCTACTCAAGTGCCTCATATACCACAACTAAATCTGACACATGTCAAACAAATATATATATATATATATATATATATATATATATATATATAAGGCTTGAATTTTATAAAATACACAAAATAAAACACAATCACATTTAAAAATTCCTAAAAATGGTCACAGATATATACATATGTATAAAACACAAGGGAGATTCTCTGAGATGATGGAACTGGCCTTCATAAAACAGTGCATCTGCTTCTTACATCAACAGGTATCCATTAATTAATTTAATTGCATATGTAGAGCCCCAGGGTTACATAGATTGTGCTTTTAAATACCGGTGACACGTTTCCGTGGACACTACAAATGACAGCCACCTTCTTCAGGACTACATAAGTATCACCTCCCCAATATATTTTGATGAACTATCAAATGAGGAGTTATAATCTGTAAATTTCGGACATCTACTGGTTCCTTTATGTTCAATAGGGGCTGTCTTAGATCGTATCCACTTTAATACATTCAGGTACAAGTATGGCCCTCCATGAGTTTCTTCAATATTACAAGATAATACCCTCCCCATGGATCAAAATATATTACCCACCAAATCTCTCTCTACTTCATATACACATGGGCTAAATACTCAGTTCCTCCCTCAATGAATACTCATCCCAAGGATATTATCCTGTTTCCTAAGTAGTTGCCCTTTTAGGACCAGTCTAAGGAGTTCGCCGCTCAACCCTATAGCACCATGCCCACTTTCAAAACCTTTATTCAGGAACTTTAAAAGTCTGTCACTCCTCCGTGGCAGCATCCACCAATAAAACGCTTTCTGACTAATAATTCTTCAGAATTGTCAATTGTTTATGTTTGGATGCTGCCATGGAGGACTAAATGACTTTCGAGTATTAAGGGTCACATGTACAAAAGGTTTTAGCAGTCGCAAATGGAGAATCAAGCCATTTGCAACCGCTAAATAGCCTTTTAACATGTACCAAACCTATTTTAATAATAATAATAATAATAAAGACATTTGTAGAGCGCATGGTTACGCCTTCCCGGCGTGTCCCCGCGCTGTGGAGAAAGGATTGTCAGATATGAGCCACCGCCAGAGGCCGCCATCAAAACTAGTTGTTAAATAGATGAGTTTTAAGCAGTCGTCTGAACTTGGGCTTCGACCTCTCCAGTCTGAGGCTGACCGGAAGTTTATTCCCGTTTTGAGCGAATAAGAAGCGGAATGAACGGCCGCCCATTCTAGCTTTCCTAATCTTGGGTATTGACAGCTGCCCAGTTCCCCCGGATCTCATGGCCCTTCCTGGTTGATATCTGGTAACCAGATTCCTCAGATATGCAGGCGCCTTATCCCAGAGAATACGATGGCAGATAAGTAGGGCTTTGAACAAAACTTTTTTTTTACTGGTAGCCAATGAAGAGGTCAAGGGCCGGTTTAGACGCCGCCCTTCGTGGCAGCCTCAAGATTAGCTGAGCTGCGGCGTTCTGTAGGACCTGCATGCGTCCTAAATTCTTTACAGATGCACCCAGATAGAGTACGTTTGCGTAATCAATACGCGACGTAATAAGGGCATGTGTCAGTGTCTGTTTAGCTTCCAGCGGGAGCAAGTCTAAGGTTTTGCGCAAGGTTTTTAATACACCAAAACATTTACCCACAACATGGCGTATCTGGCCATCATAGGAGAGGGCGGGGTCCACCCATACCCCTAGATTCATAGCTTCCGTACAAGGCGTCGGGGTGGGGCCTAAACACTTTGGCCACCAGTCTGAGGTCCAGCTAGATCTGTCTCCACCTACCACCAGCACCTCGGTCTTGCCACCATTCAACTTTAGGCAGTTTTTGTTCATCCAGCAGGCCAATTCCTGCATGCATGCCTTAAAGTTGGATGCCTCGACCGAGGGTGCCTGGGATAGGGAGATCAACATCTGGGTATCGTCTGCGTAGGAGACTAGCCCCACGCCAAACGCCTGTACCACCTCAGCCAATGGAGCCATATACAAGTTGAACAAGGTTGGGCTCAGGGCAGAGCCCTGAGGCACCCCCTGTTCCAGTGCTAAGTCCCTAGACTGGAATGTTCCTCTTCGAACCTGGAAACCGCGCCATGTCAGGAAGGATTTCAGCCAGCCAAGAGCAGAACCCAAGACACCACACCTGCTCAGACACTGTAGCAAGGTGTAATGTGCTACAGTGTCGAACACTGCGCTGAGGTCTAACATAATATAAACAAACAATGGTCCGAGACCAATCTTTTTTGTAAGCGAAAAATCAAAGCTTAAACAATTCACGGTGTGTATTAAATTCACGAACCTGAACACAATTAATGAGAAGCAGAAAAATAGGCAACAGCAACAAACTCAAACTTTTTATAGCATTTAATCTATTCTCGGAATCAAAAATTCAATCTGCAGTTTTTATGTACATTTTATATACAATGCCCCGTATCAAGAGCGTGCAGTAAAGGAAAAGAAAGTGTCAAAGGGCGTGATCGTGATAAGATGAAAAGGAAAAAGAAATCACACAGAGTATATAAAAATTATTCTGTATTATTCAGAAAAACCAGTCAAAGAAGGACTGGAACAATAAATCCTGGCCACTTCAATAAGTCAATGTACAGTCCTTAATGTTATTCATGAGACATAAGATGTATAAATGTCTGCACTAGGGGGGGAGATAACATTAGTGGTCCAGGTATTTTTAGTTAGGTGTCGACGTTTCGACTCATCTTGCGGCCTTGCGGTTGGTTATGCCTGGGCCATGCGAGTCTTCTTCAGGACAGATATGACGGGGCAAAGGATCTGGTAGATGACCCTATAGAAAATACAAACAACCATGAGGGTTGGGGCTGTTGCCTATTTAATTTATAACTAAGGGTCGGGTTCAAAAAATGCTTACCCTTCACAGGATGGAGTAGGCGTAATTTCTTCCAAGGTAACTTGGTCCTTATATATCGAATGGGGATATTGTACAGATCCTCTGAAAAAATCAATGAGGAACCTGTATGTTACAATAATGTATACTTTGTAGGATTCATGCCAGGATAGACAGTATAAAATTATTACCTGTTCTGTACGTATGGGGTTCCTATCTTAATCATAAGACCATATATCAATATATGTCTCCTCAATCAAAATCCATTGATAATTATGCAGCTTGAAAAGGTCTTCGCATTTATATTAACCTGGGAAGTGAAGAACCAAGTAATGGTAAGTATCAGTCCAATAGTACTCCAATTGTAATTAGACTGATGGCCAAAAGAGAAACAGGGGGCCTTTTACCTGAATTAGGCTGTCTGCAATTGCTTCATGTGGAGGATAAATCACTCGCCGATTCTGAAGCCTGAACCGGCAACTAAAAACAAAAAACGGGGATGAGTCTCCTTCCCTAAATTGCTCCGCGTTATTATTTCAAGGTTTCACATAGTAACTTACTTGGCAAGATAGGCTGCGTGTTTTCAAGTAGACACGCGTCAGAAATGGAACCCCAGGGCAGAGTGGTCCAACACCTTGTGTGGGTGCTCTGTTATTCCGCGTTCGAGGAATAGAGCGCGAAGACGGACTTCCCCGTGCCCGAACGCTTCCGGGTAGGAGAGGGCGAGGAAGGACAGTCACTTCGCCTATATCGATTTATCTTTTGAATTAATTCATAAAGACCAATATGTTAGAAGGGGCCGGCCAAGTCGCCTATTAATATTTAAGCGCTACAGATTATTATGCGCACAAGTAAAGAATTTTTATTCCAAACATTAACGCGGTACATATTCGAAATTATTTATAATTAACGTGTTGACAGACCTGACACGTTGACCAAGAAGGTGTAGTGCATATAGGCCAGTTCGTGGTACACTGATCATAGGGGAAGCAGCTTAAGAGTGAAAAACCATGGCGGCCATTTTGAGTTGGGGAGACAAAGGTCGGGCCCCATTTGTCATCATTATACACATGTTAAAAAGCATATTTACAAGGGAAAACAGGACAAGAGACAAACAACACTATTTACAAATACCCACAAACAATGCGTAATTGACATATTACTTGTCATTCACAGTGAACAAACAAGATCTGAATATCATAACTGATTTGACAATCCGAAAAAGGGGAATTTTGGTTAGAGGATTCCCACTTGTCTATTGATCTCCTCCAATTCATTCAACCCTTTGTGTGCCGTGTCAAGAAGGTGTATCCAACGGCATTCTCTCCTGCTCAAGATGCTCTGTACATCGCCCCCTCGTGGATTGGCTTGTACTTTTTCCACAACCCACCATTTGATACTCTCCGGAGGATGCGAAAAAGTAGTAAAATGCTGTACAAGTGGAGCACCTATTGTTTTGCACCGTATCCGGCTAACATGTTGGAGGATCCTACACTTTACTCTTTGGATGGTTTGACCCACATACATAAAACCACAGGGGCAAAGGATGGCATAAATCACCCCTGTTGTGTTACAGTTACTGTGGACTTTTAGTGTATGTGTTTGATCATTGTGGGTAAAAGTGGTACATTCCACAGACAAGGGGCAGGCTTTACAATTCCCGCATTTTTTGTGCCCAATTACCGGTGGTAAACCCCATAATGTGGTTTGGGAAGGGGCTGATGGTGTTGGGAGAAGTGATTTAATGAGATGATCTCTAATG
Source organism: Lissotriton vulgaris (assembly GCF_964263255.1). Taxonomy (NCBI): domain Eukaryota; kingdom Metazoa; phylum Chordata; class Amphibia; order Caudata; family Salamandridae; genus Lissotriton; species Lissotriton vulgaris. The sequence continues at coordinate 1,961,700,863 of NC_141687.1, forward strand.
CTTTTCCCTTTTCTAAAAGCATGTAAGGGGGTCGAGAGTCCACCTACTTCATCTTGTACCAAATGCCAATGACGGTTGATGGCTTTTTTTATCTGGTTGCTTTTTGTGTCATACGTCGTCACACAGACTAGCCTTTCTTCATTCTTGTCTTTCTCTTGTATCATGAGCAGTTGGTCCCTATGATTATGCCAAGCTCGTTTACGTGCCCTCTTGAGTAGGCGGATGGGATAACCTCTCTCACTGAGTCTAGCAATCAAGACCATCCAATGTCTTGAGCACGTATTAGATATAAAACTGAAGCCCTCCTTAAACTTCGGGTTTTCTAGGAAGATGGCAGGTTCGTTCCGGACTTGAAGTCCGATTGGGATGACGTTTGATCTTAAATATTTGGCTAATGTATGCCCATGCAACCTGGTACGTATTAGCTTCTTTTCCAAGCGTTCTAATTTGGTAATCTTCTCATTTAATGTCAAATCATTGGTAGTGGTGGGGTCAGTGAGAAAGGTCCCACTGCCCTCTTCTAATAAGAGTTTATATATATAGTCCTCACTATAAGATAAAGTCTCTTTTTCAGACATTCTATGAACAATATGTTCCTGTACAAAATGATTTCAGTGACTATAACAAAGACATCATAAACACAGTAATACACAATTAAACAATACATACAACCGGAACCTCAGGGACAACCTTCCCTTTGGACAGTTCCTGAGGCTCCGAAGGAATTGTACTAAGAAGGAAGATTTCTTCGACGAGTCTTCTCTCTTGATTGCTAGACTCAGTGAGAGAGGTTATCCCATCCGCCTACTCAAGAGGGCACGTAAACGAGCTTGGCATAATCATAGGGACCAACTGCTCATGATACAAGAGAAAGACAAGAATGAAGAAAGGCTAGTCTGTGTGACGACGTATAACACAAAAAGCAACCAGATAAAAAAAGCCATCAACCGTCATTGGCATTTGGTACAAGATGAAGTAGGTGGACTCTCGACCCCCTTACATGCTTTTAGAAAAGGGAAAAGCATTAGAGATCATCTCATTAAATCACTTCTCCCAACACCATCAGCCCCTTCCCAAACCACATTATGGGGTTTACCACCGGTAATTGGGCACAAAAAATGCGGGAATTGTAAAGCCTGCCCCTTGTCTGTGGAATGTACCACTTTTACCCACAATGATCAAACACATACACTAAAAGTCCACAGTAACTGTAACACAACAGGGGTGATTTATGCCATCCTTTGCCCCTGTGGTTTTATGTATGTGGGTCAAACCATCCAAAGAGTAAAGTGTAGGATCCTCCAACATGTTAGCCGGATACGGTGCAAAACAATAGGTGCTCCACTTGTACAGCATTTTACTACTTTTTCGCATCCTCCGGAGAGTATCAAATGGTGGGTCGTGGAAAAAGTACAAGCCAATCCACGAGGGGGCGATGTACAGAGCATCTTGAGCAGGAGAGAATGCCGTTGGATACACCTTCTTGACACGGCACACAAAGGGTTGAATGAATTGGAGGAGATCAATAGACAAGTGGGAATCCTCTAACCAAAATTCCCCTTTTTCGGATTGTCAAATCAGTTATGATATTCAGATCTTGTTTGTTCACTGTGAATGACAAGTAATATGTCAATTACGCATTGTTTGTGGGTATTTGTAAATAGTGTTGTTTGCCTCTTGTCCTTTTTTCCCTTGTAAATATGCTTTTTAACATGTGTATAATGATGACAAATGGGGCCCGACCTTTGTCTCCCCAACTCAAAATGGCCGCCATGGTTTTTCACTCTTAAGCTGTTTCCCCTATGATCAGTGTACCACGAACTGGCCTATATGCACTACACCTTCTTGGTCAACGTGTCAGGTCTGTCAACACGTTAATTATAAATAATTTCGAATATGTACCGCGTTAATGTTTGGAATAAAAATTCTTTACTTGTGCGCATAATAATCTGTAGCGCTTAAATATTAATAGGCGACTTGGCCGGCCCCTTCTAACATATTGGTCTTTATGAATTAATTCAAAAGATAAATCGATATAGGCGAAGTGACTGTCCTTCCTCGCCCTCTCCTACCCGGAAGCGTTCGGGCACGGGGAAGTCCGTCTTCGCGCTCTATTCCTCGAACGCGGAATAACAGAGCACCCACACAAGGTGTTGGACCACTCTGCCCTGGGGTTCCATTTCTGACGCGTGTCTACTTGAAAACACGCAGCCTATCTTGCCAAGTAAGTTACTATGTGAAACCTTGAAATAATAACGCGGAGCAATTTAGGGAAGGAGACTCATCCCCGTTTTTTGTTTTTAGTTGCCGGTTCAGGCTTCAGAATCGGCGAGTGATTTATCCTCCACATGAAGCAATTGCAGACAGCCTAATTCAGGTAAAAGGCCCCCTGTTTCTCTTTTGGCCATCAGTCTAATTACAATTGGAGTACTATTGGACTGATACTTATCATTATTTGGTTCTTCACTTCCCAGGTTAATATAAATGCGAAGACCTTTTCAAGCTGCATAATTATCAATGGATTTTGATTGAGGAGACATATATTGATATATGGTCTTATGATTAAGATAGGAACCCCATACGTACAGAACAGGTAATAATTTTATACTGTCTATCCTGGCATGAATCCTACAAAGTATACATTATTGTAACATACAGGTTCCTCATTGATTTTTTCAGAGGATCTGTACAATATCCCCATTCGATATATAAGGACCAAGTTACCTAGGAAGAAATTACGCCTACTCCATCCTGTGAAGGGTAAGCATTTTTTGAACCCGACCCTTAGTTATAAATTAAATAGGCAACAGCCCCAACCCTCATGGTTGTTTGTATTTTCTATAGGGTCATCTACCAGATCCTTTGCCCCGTCATATCTGTCCTGAAGAAGACTCGCATGGCCCAGGCATAACCAACCGCAAGGCCGCAAGACGAGTCGAAACGTCGACACCTAACTAAAAATACCTGGACCACTAATGTTATCTCCCCCCCTAGTGCAGACATTTATACATCTTATGTCTCATGAATAACATTAAGGACTGTACATTGACTTATTGAAGTGGCCAGGATTTATTGTTCCAGTCCTTCTTTGACTGGTTTTTCTGAATAATACAGAATAATTTTTATATACTCTGTGTGATTTCTTTTTCCTTTTCATCTTATCACGATCACGCCCTTTGACACTTTCTTTTCCTTTACTGCACGCTCTTGATACGGGGCATTGTATATAAAATGTACATACAAACTGCAGATTGAATTTTTGATTCCGAGAATAGATTAAATGCTATAAAAAGTTTGAGTTTGTTGCTGTTGCCTATTTTTCTGCTTCTCATTAATTGTGTTCAGGTTCGTGAATTTAATACACACCGTGAATTGTTTAAGCTTTGATTTTTCGCTTACAAAAAAGATTGGTCTCGGACCATTGTTTGTTTATATTAGTAAATACCTAGGTCCAGTACCTCTAGGGTTACCCCATTATTATAACGGAGGTCTAACATAATCAGCGCCATGGTGTGTCCCGCTTCCACCCCCAGTCTAATGGTCTCCATGGCCCTTAATAGGGCGGTTTCTGTAGAATATCCCGCCCGAAAACCAGATTGAGAGGGGTGTAGGAGGCTGGCCTCGTCCAGAAATGCCATTAGCTGCTTGTTGACCACTTTCTCCGCTACCTTAGCCATGTATGGCAGAAGTGAGATGGGTCTTAATTTCTCTAAAACGTCATGACTAATGGTGAGTTTTTTTCTAATGGGCAGGACAACTGCTCTCTTCCAGCTTGCCGGTAGCGTCTGTGATTCAAAGGAGGTGTCCAATAGGTGCCTGATATATGGCTCCAGAATCTCCAGGCTCTCTCCTATGATCTTAGGGGGGGGCAGGGTCTCTAGGGGATCCCGATTTAATAGTGAGGCAGATGCTGCTTAAGGTCTCAGGTGGGGGGTCAAAAAACTTGTCAGCCTCCTCCCAGACCCCCTGTCTCCCACCACTTCCTCAAAATCTCCACCAGGCCCTGGGCAATCCGTGAAAGTAGAATAGATAGTCCTCACCTTCTGGGCGAAGAATTCTGCCACCCTATTACGTCCCCCTTCTGAGTCATCACTGGGAGTGTTTGAATTGGCCACAGGGGAAATCTCCTTATATATCTTAAGCAGCTCTTTAGAAGAGTTCTCCGCCTCTCCAATTCTAACTTTATAGTGTGCGGCCTTAGCTCCTCTCAGAAGGACCTGATATTTCCTCTGTCCCTCCCTGTACAATCGCCTGTTTTTAATCCGAAGTCCCTGCGAGTTGATAACCTATTACTGACTCATAAAATAGGGTTTCTGAGTTGGTATTAGGAATCGACTTGTCATGGGTGTTCCATCCCCTCCTAATAGCGAGTCGCAGGGGGATGCATAAATATTTTCCGACAGGAATTCGTTTGCAAAACATTCACAGTTTACAACCTACTTCAAGTAGGTGGCAAGCCAGTCACAAACAGTAAGGGGTCCAGAGGTTTTTTTTTTTAAACACTGCTTCATTTAAAAGTAAACACAAACATGGTGGTCTGCTGTCTCCAGTAAGCCACCATCTCTGTGTTTTTACAGATTCCCAATGGGTCAGAAATTGCGACCACCTCATGAATATTGATGAGGTAGGTCAATTGCGACCCCATTAGAAATCACTAAATATGTGTGAGACACATTAGTACATCACATTGTGTGACTTCCCAATTGCGAGTCACAAAAAGTCGTAATAAGGAACTCACAAAATGAAGTTGCCGTACATGTGGCCCTATGTTATTATAACATATTATTGTTACAGTATTTTTTAAGTGTCAAAAAGTTTTTTAAAACGGTCTATTTATAAACTCATTTTTATTGAATGTGTGTATATTTTTAAAAAGTATAAATAATGTAATTGATTTCAACATCAGTTCCTACATGTTTTCTTTTACATCACTATCGCCATTATTTTCTAAAGGTAAAGAAGGGTGCTACAGTACCAGTGGTTGGCCATTCAAGGTGCTAGACTTACTCCAGGTCTGAGGTGTGGTTATTTTAGGTACTTTTTATGTTTCTACTAGACAGCACAGAGACTGTTGTATTCAAAATGTGTGCTCTAGCCAACCCATAGGCTTCCCATTTGCTGTTTCCATCTTCCCGCTCATAGGGCCTCATTTATGCGGCCGTGCATCACTTTTACGCCGCCGGGGCGTCACTTTTTGTGACGCACCAGTGGCGTAAAAAAATGCGCCTTGTTGCGCCATATTTACAAAGTGACGCATCTAGGTAGATGCGTCACTTTTACCTGCGCCAGGTATAATGTATGCAAGGGGGGCGTATTGACCAAAGTAAGGGTCGTAGAAGTGACGCAGTGAAATCTATGAGATTTCACTGCGTTACTTTTAGGAGGTTGTTGCGTCAAAATCTTGCGCCTGCCTCACAGCAGGCGTAAGACTGACGCAGGCCCTTTCACATGGGGCTTGCCCCATGTGAAAGGACGCATTGCTGGAGTTGCGTCACTTTTGTGACACACTCCAGCAATGCGTCACTTTTGCGCTTACAGATACGTCAGAAATACTGACGTATCTGTAACTCCTTGCGACATGATGCGTCATACATTAAATATGACGCATCAGGAATGTCGCAAGGAGTGCGCACTGAGAAGTGACGCATCGCTGCTTTCACGCAGCGATGCGTCATTTCTCATAAATGAGGCCCATAGTCTTTCATACCATTTAACATGGCATGCATGCGTTATGCCTCCTTCTGGGTTCAGCCCTCCCTTAGAGCATAGACAAATTGCTACTATCCATCCTCTGCTCCCGTTTTAGGAACTGTTTTAGAAACTACTATTTTCTTTGTTTTTGAGCACTTCACACTGTGCTCTTGCTTTGCTAGCTCCATTTCCTCCCACCTGCCCTCACCTTCCCAAATACCACTTCACTGCTCCATTGACTTGCTAATTTTATTTATGACCAAGCACACCACTGGAATGTTGCTCCCGTGACATCCAGTTATTCGCTTTACTGTTCCAACTGTACGTCGCGCTTTATTGCCCCCTTGACTTGCTCTCCCTCCTTGCTTGTCCAGCGCTCTGAGACCTTCGGGTGATTTATGCGCTTTACAAATTTATTTTACATTACATTGGTATATTTACGCTCGAGCACACCACTGGAATGTTGCTTCTGTGATATCTGGTTGTTCGCTTTACCATTCCAGCTGTATGGCTTACTTTACTACTCCCTTGACTTACTCGTCCTCCTTATAACAGCTGCACATGTGAAGCGGCCATGACGGGGCTGCTCCTCTGCAACACAAGATGGCGCCGATCCAGCAAGTCATGTCAATATCTGCAGGTAAGTTATTTTTACACAGCCTGTCCTTGAGGTCTTGATTACTTCCAATAAACAATAAGGACCCCACGTTTATGTGTTTCTCTAGAATATTTGTTTCAGCACCTGTTCTGAGAGCTTGAAGGATAAGACTTCTGTTGCAGGCGAGCTATGCGTTTTGGGTTAATGTTGTTATTGTATTCAAAAGGTGGCAGTTTGTGTAAAATGTAATTATGGTTTTAATTTCACTTTTGTAGCAAATGAGTATTCAGTGGCGTCGGAAGGCATGTAAATAGGTACATGTTACCTGTGAGGCTCTTATGTCAACTGACTGCAAAATACTTTTTGCATGTGATGTTAATGCAGTGGCGGCACAATAAACTTTACAACGCATGTGGTGTGACAAGAATTATGTGTATTACATAGGAGGGTCCAGCATTTGCCTTGGCAAACACCCCCTATCAATTTCCTAGATTCCATTTATAAGCAAGCCGCAAACTTTTTCTCTTATCTGCTCTTCATAAACCTAAATGCATCTTTTGGGTGATGGTTTCTTTTCAGTTATGTCGGATGGTATGCACTGGCCACATCATAGCACTTTTTTCAAGGACTTTCAGCTATGTTGTACAGCAACCGTATTGCTATACAAAATGGATAAAAGACATTGACAAAGCCAATAACTCTTGCATTGTTGAGACCTATTGGTTTTGCCAATGCTTATTTACATCGTAACTATAGAAGGCCAGTTTGTGAATAGTAATGGGCATACTCTTTTGTGGGTGGGTGTTTTTCCCAACTAAGCCCCTCCCTGCGTGCATAGGCAGGTCCTCCAGTCCTTGTCTTTTCTCTGCATTCTGGTAGCTGTAGTCCAGCTTCTATGTGTCCAACATCTCACTGATCAAGTGATTGGATTATTTGTGCAGAATATTGAATGAGCGCTTTGATAACTTTGGTGAGTGTCACTTCATACACTACAATATGGATATTAGCGTGCGTACCAACTTGGTTGGGCTGAAACGAGGGTTTCTATTTATATAATGAGAATTTAGATATTGCCCCCATGAGCCGATAATAGGCACAGGATATTTTCTTTATGAAAATATAATGATCGAATGGGTGTTACTACAGTTGTAAGACTTCTGATTAGAACTCTGGTGACTATTGTGATAGTGAGATGTTGGACACATAGAAGCTCTGTTTGGTGATTATTGTTTGCGCTCATTTTTGTTATTTAGACGCTTTACCTGGTAACAAGACGAGGAAGTTAAACATCCAGGAAACACTAATTATTTCGAGGTGAATATACCTTGTTTAACTCTAAGCTGAATGTAACTGGGATATAAGGTAATCACAGATACTTTGAGTGTGAACCTTTTACCCTGTTTGGGTTATTAATTCTCTTTTCTTTCTCATGGCAAGTGCCTACACGATAATAAGTACTTGTATGATATCATCTTTGGGTGAAGGGTACTATTACTTCTCTTCCTTCCTTGATATACAGAAGAATTATTTTAATCATGGGCAATGTTTATTTGGTTGCAGCCCTCAGGAAGTCTATGTGTTGTATAAATACACGACGAAACACCTGTTGGCTGATGTATCATCTATATACAGAGACTGATGTACAGAATTTACAGTCAAATCCCATTGGAATAAACTTTTGAAGATTTATAGTGACTACAACGTTTGAAGAATGGACTTGAATTAATTACGATACAAAGTGGACTGCCAGCTAATTATAATTTTTGTGCAACTATAATTCAGTTGAGATTAATATTGGTTACTGTTTTTGTGTGCTCAGGGGGTGGTAATTTACTTTTTGCATGTGATGTTAATGCAGTGGCGGTACAAAAGGGGGTGGTGATGGACGGAGCATCTGAACCAATCAAACACTCACACCCAGTCAAAAGATCTGGGTTTGATCCATCACCGCTCTTTAGCCCACTCTGCCACCCCAGTTCAGACATGGCTATATGCAAATCAGTCTGACCCTGTGCCTCATGGGAAAAGTCTAGCCCGAACTGCCAAGCCATGCCTTTCCTGGACCAGAAACAAGCTTCCGAGGCCCGGTTTCTGGCATTCCAAACGTCTTCAGCCCGGCTTGCTTGAATCCAGTGGCAAAGTGAGCAAGGGATTCACGTCTGAGCATACCCTGCCACACTTATGGTGACCAAAAGCGCTATAAAAGGGGGTGGTGATGGACGGAGCATCTGAACCAATCAAACACTCACACCCAGTCAAAAGATCTGGGTTTGATCCATCACCGTTCTTTAGCCCACTCTGCCACCCCAGTTCAGACATGGCTATATGCAAATCAGTCTGACCCTGTGCCTTATGGGAACAGTTCAGCCCGAACTGCCAAGCCATGCCTTCCCAGGACCGGAAACAAGCTTCCGAGGACCGGTTTCTGGCATTCCAGCCGTCTTCAGCCCGGCTTGCTTGAATCCAGTGGCAAAGTGAGCAAGGGACTCACGTCTGAGCATACCCTGCCACACTTATGGTGGCCAAAAGCGGTACAAAAGGGGGTGGTGATGGACAAAGCATCTGAACCAATCAAACACTCACACCCAGTCAAAAGATCTGGGTTTGATCCATCACTCTTCTTTAGCCCACTCTGCCACCCCAGTTCAAACATGGCTATATGCAAATCAGTCTGACCCTGTGCCTCATGGGAACAGTCCAGCCGAACTGCCAAGCCATGCCTTCCCTGGACCGGAAACAAGCTTCCGAGGACCGGTTTCTGGCATTCCAGCCGTCTTCAGCCTGGCTTGCTTGAATCCAGTGGCAAAGTGAGCAAGGGACTCACGTCTGAGCATACCCTGCCACACTTATGGTGGCCAAAAGCGGTACAGAAGGGGGTGGTGATGGACGGACAATCTGAACCAATCAAACACTCACACCCAGTCAAAAGATCTGGGTTTGATCCATCACCGTTCTTTAGCTCACTCTGCCACCCCAGTTCAGACATGGCTATATGCAAATCAGTCTGACCCTGTGCCTCATGGGAGCAGTCCAGCCCGAACTGCCAAGCCATGCCTTCCCTGGACCGGAAACAAGCTTCAGAGGACCGGTTTCTGGCATTCCAGCCGTCATCAGCCCGGCTTGCTCGAATCCAGTGGCAAAGTGAGCAAGGGACTCACGTCTGAGCATACCCTGCCACACTTATGGTGGCCAAAAGCGGTACAAAAGGGGGTGGTGATGGACGGAGCATCTGAACCAATCAAACACTCACGTCCAGTCAAAAGATCTGGGTTTGATCCATCACCGTTCTTGGAGGATTGGAGGATGAGGATTATGAATCCGAAACCGGTCCCAGGATGCTTGTTTCCGGTCCAGGGAAGACATGGCTTGGCAGTTCGGGCTGGACTGTTCCCATGATGATTCAGAAAAGGGGGTGGTGATGAACAGAGTGTCTGAATTAAGCAGACCACTCTTACCCAGTCTAAAGATCAGGGCTTGATCCATCACCGTTTTTTAGCTCACTGCACCATCCCAGTGCAGAACTTGGCTATATGCAAATTAGTCTGACCCTGGAACAGTGCATCATGGGAACAGGAAAGACCAATCTACCAAGCCAATTCTTATACTGGGAAGGAAACAAGCTACCGGGGACCGGTTTCTGGCATTTCAGCCATCTTCGGCCCGGCTTGCTTGAATCCTGATGGTGCAATGAGCTAGGGACTCACATCTGAGTATACCCTTCCACGCTTATGGTGGACAAAAATGATTCAGAAAAGGGGGTGGTGATGAACAGAGTGTCTGAATTGAGCAGACCACTCTTACCCAGTCCAAAGATCAGGGCTTGATCCATCACCGTTTTTTAGCTCACTGCACCATCCCAGCTCAGAACTTGGCTATATGCAAATTAGTCTGACCCTGGCCCAGTGCATCATGGGAACAGGGCAGACCAAACTACCAAGCCAATTCTTATACTGGGAAGGAAACAAGCTACCGGGGACCGGTTTCTGGCATTTCAGCCGTCTTCGGCCCGGCTTGCTTGAATCCTGATGGTGCAATGAGCTAGGGACTCACATCTGAGTATACCCTTCCACGCTTATGGTGGACAAAAATGATTAACCCTTTCGATGCTGATGACGAGCTCAGCTCGTCATCACCCACGGGTGTCGTGTGCTGATGTCGAGCTGAGCTCGTCATGACAGCAGCAAAATGGCAATTTGCAGCACAGCGCAAAAATCACCGCAGCAGCGATGCGGTTAAGAAAAGGGGGTGGTGATGAACAGAGTGTCTGAATTAAGCAGACCACTCTTACCCAGTCCAAAGATCAGGGCTTGATCCATCACCGTTTTTTAGCTCACTGCACCATCCCAGCTCAGAACTTGGCTATATGCAAATTAGTCTGACCCTGGCCCAGTGCATCATGGGAACAGGGCAGACCAAACTACCAAGCCAATTCTTATACTGGGAAGGAAACAAGCTACCGGGGACCGGTTTCTGGCATTTCAGCCGTCTTCGGCCCGGCTTGCTTGAATCCTGATGGTGCAATGAGCTAGAGACTCACATCTGAGTATAACCTTCCACAAAAAATGGTGGACAAAAATGAAACAGAAAAGGGGGTGGTGATGAACAGAGTGTCTGAATTAAGCAGACCACTCTTACCCAGTCCAAAGATCAGGGCTTGATCCATCACCGTTTTTTAGCTCACTGCACCATCCCAGCTAAGAATTTGGCTATATGCAAATTAGTCTGACCCTGGCCCAGTGCATCATGGGAACAGGGCAGACCAAACTACCAAGCCAATTCTTATACTGGGAAGGAAACAAGCTACTGGGGACTGGTTTCTGGCATTTCAGCCGTCTTCGGCCCGGCTTGCTTGAATCCTGATGGTGCAATGCGCTAGGGACTCACATCTGATTATACCCTTCCACGCTTATGGTGGACAAAAATGATTCAGAAAAGGGGGTGGTGATGAACAGTGTGTCTGAATTAAGCAGACCACTCTTACCCAGTCCAAAGATCAGGGCTTAATCCATCACCGTTTTTTAGCTCACTGCACCATCCCAGCTCAGAACTTGGCTATATGCAAATTAGTCTGACCCTGGCCCAGTGCATCATGGGAACTGGGCAGACCAAACTACCAAGCCAATTCTTATACTGGGAAGGAAACAAGCTACCGGGGACCGGTTTCTGGCATTTCAGCCGTCTTCGGCCAGGCTTGCTTGAATCCTGATGGTGCAATGAGCTAGGGACTCACATCTGAGTATACCCTTCCACGCTTATGGTGGACAAAAATGATTCAGAAAAGGGGGTGGTGATGAACAGAGTGTCTGAATTAAGCAGACCACTCTTACCCAGTCCAAAGATCAGGGCTTGATCCATCACCGTTTTTTAGCTCACTGCACCATCCCAGCTAAGAATTTGGCTATATGCAAATTAGTCTGACCCTGGCCCAGTGCATCATGGGAACAGGGCAGACCAAACTACCAAGCCAATTCTTATACTGGGAAGGAAACAAGCTACTGGGGACTGGTTTCTGGCATTTCAGCCGTCTTCGGCCCGGCTTGCTTGAATCCTGATGGTGCAATGCGCTAGGGACTCACATCTGATTATACCCTTCCACGCTTATGGTGGACAAAAATGATTCAGAAAAGGGGGTGGTGATGAACAGTGTGTCTGAATTAAGCAGACCACTCTTACCCAGTCCAAAGATCAGGGCTTAATCCATCACCGTTTTTTAGCTCACTGCACCATCCCAGCTCAGAACTTGGCTATATGCAAATTAGTCTGACCCTGGCCCAGTGCATCATGGGAACTGGGCAGACCAAACTACCAAGCCAATTCTTATACTGGGAAGGAAACAAGCTACCGGGGACCGGTTTCTGGCATTTCAGCCGTCTTCGGCCAGGCTTGCTTGAATCCTGATGGTGCAATGAGCTAGGGACTCACATCTGAGTATACCCTTCCACGCTTATGGTGGACAAAAATGATTCAGAAAAGGGGGTGGTGATGAACAGAGTGTCTGAATTAGGCAGACCACTCTTACCCAGTCCAAAGATAAGGGCTTGATCCATCACCGTTTTTTAGCTCACTGCACCATCCCAGCTCAGAACTTGGCTATATGCAAATTAGTCTGACCCTGGCCCAGTGCATCATGGGAACAGGGCAGACCAAACTACCAAGCCAATTCTTATACTGGGAAGGAAACAAGCTACCGGGGACCGGTTTCTGGCATTTCAGCCGTCTTCGGCCCGGCTTGCTTGAATCCTGATGGTGCAATGAGCTAGGGACTCACATCTGAGTATACCCTTCCACGCTTATGGTGGACAAAAATGATTCAGAAAAGGGGGTGGTGATGAACAGAGTGTCTGAATTAAGCAGACCACTCTTACCCAGTCCAAAGATCAGGGCTTGATCCATCACCGTTTTTTAGCTCACTGCACCATCCCAGCTCAGAACTTGGCTATATGCAAATTAGTCTGACCCTGGCCCAGTGCATCATGGGAACAGGGCAGACCAAACTACTAAGCCAATTCTTATACTGGGAAGGAAACAAGCTACCGGGGACCGGTTTCTGGCATTTCAGCCGTCTTCGGCCCGGCTTGCTTGAATCCTGATGGTGCAATGAGCTAGGGACTGACATCTGAGTATACCCTTCCACGCTTATGGTGGACAAAAATGATTCAGAAAAGGGGGTGGTGATGAACAGAGTGTCTGAATTAAGCAGACCACTCTTACCCAGTCCAAAGATCAGGGCTTGATCCATCACCGTTTTTTAGCTCACTGCACCATCCCAGCTCAGAACTTGGCTATATGCAAATTAGTCTGACCCTGGCCCAGTGCATCATGGGAACAGGGCAGACCAAACTACCAAGCCAATTCTTATACTGGGAAGGAAACAAGCTACCGGGGACCGGTTTCTGGCATTTCAGCCGTCTTCGGCCCGGCTTGCTTGAATCCTGATGGTGCAATGAGCTAGGGACTCACATCTGAGTATACCCTTCCACGCTTATGGTGGACAAAAACGATTCAGAAAAGGGGGTGGTGATGAACAGAGTGTCTGAATTAAGCAGACCACTCTTACCCAGTCCAAAGATCAGGGCTTGATCCATCACCGTTTTTTAGCTCACTGCACCATCCCAGCTCAGAACTTGGCTATATGCAAATTAGTCTGACCCGGGCCCAGTGCATCATGGGAACAGGGCAGACCAAACTACCAAGCCAATTCTTATACTGGGAAGGAAACAAGCTACCGGGGACCGGTTTCTGGCATTTCAGCCGTCTTCGGCCCGGCTTGCTTGAATCCTGATGGTGCAATGAGCTAGGGACTCACATCTGAGTATACCCTTCCACGCTTATGGTGGACAAAAATGATTCAGAAAAGGGGGTGGTGATGAACAGAGTGTCTGAATTAAGCAGACCACTCTTACCCAGTCCAAAGATCAGGGCTTGATCCATCATCGTTTTTTAGCTCACTGCACCATACCAGCTCAGAACTTGGCTATATGCAAATTAGTCTGACCCTGGCCCAGTGCATCATGAGAACAGGGCAGACCAAACTACCAAGCCAATTCCTATACTGGGAAGGAAACAAGCTACCGGGGACCGGTTTCTGGCATTTCAGCCGTCTTCGGCCCGGCTTGCTTGAATTCTGATGGTGCAATGAGCTAGGGACTCACATCTGAGTATACCCTTCCACGCTTATGGTGGACAAAAATGATTCAGAAAAGGGGGTGGTGATGAACAGAGTGTCTGAATTAAGCAGACCACTCTTACCCAGTACAAAGATCAGGGCTTGATCCATCACCATTTTTTAGCTCACTGCACCATCCCAGCTCAGAACTTGGCTATATGAAAATGAGTCTGACCCTGGCCCAGTGCATCATGGGAACAGGGCAGACCAAACTACCAAGCCAATTCTTATACTGGGAAGGAAACAAGCTACCGGGGACCGGTTTCTGGCATTTCAGACGTCTTCGGCCCGGCTTGCTTGAATCCTGATGGTGCAATGAGCTAGGGACTCACATCTGAGTATACCCTTCCACGCTTATGGTGGACAAAAATGATTCAGAAAAGGGGGTGGTGATGAACAGAGTGTCTGAATTAAGCAGACCACTCTTACCCAGTCCAAAGATCAGGGCTTGATCCATCACCGTTTTTTAGCTCACTGCACCATCCCAGCTCAGAACTTGGCTATATGCAAATTAGTCTGACCCTGGCCCAGTGCATCATGGGAACAGGGCAGACAAAACTACCAAGCCAATTCTTATACTGGGAAGGAAACAAGCTACCGAGGACCGGTTTCTGGCATTTCAGCCGTCTTCGGCCCGGCTTGCTTGAATCCTGATGGTGCAATGAGCTAGGGACTCACATCTGAGTATACCCTTCCACGCTTATGGTGGACAAAAATGATTCAGAAAAGGGGGTGGTGATGAACAGAGTGTCTGAATTAAGCAGACCACTCTTACCCAGTCCAAAGATCAGGGCTTGATCCATCACAGTTTTTTAGCTCACTGCACCATCCCAGCTCAGAACGTGGCTATATGCAAATTAGTCTGACCCTGGCCCAGTGCATCATGGGAACAGGGCAGACCAAACTACCAAGCCAATTCTTATACTGGGAAGGAAACAAGCTACCGGGGACCGGTTTCTGGCATTTCAGACGTCTTCGGCCCGGCTTGCTTGAATCCTGATGGTGCAATGAGCTAGGGACTCACATCTGAGTATACCCTTCCACGCTTATGGTGGACAAAAATGATTCAGAAAAGGGGGTGGTGATGAACAGAGTGTCTGAATTAAGCAGACCACTCTTACCCAGTCCAAAGATCAGGGCTTGATCCATCACCGTTTTTTAGCTCACTGCACCATCCCAGCTCAGAACGTGGCTATATGCAAATTAGTCTGACCCTGGCCCAGTGCATCATGGGAACAGGGCAGACCAAACTACCAAGCCAATTCTTATACTGGGAAGGAAACAAGCTACCGGGGACCGGTTTCTGGCATTTCAGCCGTCTTCGGCCCGGCTTGCTTGAATCCTGATGGTGCAATGAGCTAAGGACTCACATCTGAGTATACCCTTCCACGCTTATGGTGGACAAAAATGATTCAGAAAAGGGGGTGGTGATGAACAGAGTGTCTGAATTAAGCAGACCACTCTTACCCAGTCCAAAGATCAGGGCTTGATCCATCACCGTTTTTTAGCTCACTGCACCATCCCAGCTCAGAACTTGGCTATATGCAAATTAGTCTGACCCTGGCCCAGTGCATCATGGGAACAGGGCAGACCAAACTACCAAGCCAATTCTTATACTGGGAAGGAAACAAGCTACCGGGGACCGGTTTCTGGCATTTCAGCCGTCTTCGGCCCGGCTTGCTTGAATCCTGATGGTGCAATGAGCTAGGGAGTCACATCTGAGTATACCCTTCCACGCTTATGGTGGACAAAAATGATTCAGAAAAGGAGGTGGTGATGAACAGAGTGTCTGAATTAAGCAGACCACTCTTACCCAGTCCAAAGATCAGGGCTTGATCCATCACCGTTTTTTAGCTCACTGCACCATCCCAGCTCAGAACTTGGCTATATGCAAATTAGTCTGACCCTGGCCCAGTGCATCATGGGAACAGGGCAGACCAAACTACCAAGCCAATTCTTATACTGGGAAGGAAACAAGCTACCGGGGACCGGTTTCTGGCATTTCAGCCGTCTTCGGCCCGGCTTGCTTGAATCCTGATGGTGCAATGAGCTAGGGACTCACATCTGAGTATACCCTTCCACGCTTATGGTGGACAAAAATGATTCAGAAAAGGGGGTGGTGATGAACAGAGTGTCTGAATTAAGCAGACCACTCTTACCCAGTCCAAAGATCAGGGCTTGATCCATCACCGTTTTTTAGCTCACTGCACCATCCCAGCTCAGAACTTGGCTATATGCAAATTAGTCTGACCCGGGCCCAGTGCATCATGGGAACAGGGCAGACAAAACTACCAAGCCAATTCTTATACTGGGAAGGAAACAAGCTACCGGGGACCGGTTTCTGGCATTTCAGCCGTCTTCGGCCCGGCTTGCTTGAATCCTGATGGTGCAATGAGCTAGGGACTCACATCTGAGTATACCCTTCCACGCTTATGGTGGACAAAAATGATTCAGAAAAGGGGGTGGTGATGAACAGAGTGTCTGAATTAAGCAGACCACTCTTACCCAGTCCAAAGATCAGGGCTTGATCCATCATCGTTTTTTAGCTCACTGCACCATACCAGCTCAGAACTTGGCTATATGCAAATTAGTCTGACCCTGGCCCAGTGCATCATGAGAACAGGGCAGACCAAACTACCAAGCCAATTCCTATACTGGGAAGGAAACAAGCTACCGGGGACCGGTTTCTGGCATTTCAGCCGTCTTCGGCCCGGCTTGCTTGAATTCTGATGGTGCAATGAGCTAGGGACTCACATCTGAGTATACCCTTCCACGCTTATGGTGGACAAAAATGATTCAGAAAAGGGGGTGGTGATGAACAGAGTGTCTGAATTAAGCAGACCACTCTTACCCAGTCCAAAGATCAGGGCTTGATCCATCACCATTTTTTAGCTCACTGCACCATCCCAGCTCAGAACTTGGCTATATGAAAATGAGTCTGACCCTGGCCCAGTGCATCATGGGAACAGGGCAGACCAAACTACCAAGCCAATTCTTATACTGGGAAGGAAACAAGCTACCGGGGACCGGTTTCTGGCATTTCAGACGTCTTCGGCCCGGCTTGCTTGAATCCTGATGGTGCAATGAGCTAGGGACTCACATCTGAGTATACCCTTCCACGCTTATGGTGGACAAAAATGATTCAGAAAAGGGGGTGGTGATGAACAGAGTGTCTGAATTAAGCAGACCACTCTTACCCAGTCCAAAGATCAGGGCTTGATCCATCACCGTTTTTTAGCTCACTGCACCATCCCAGCTCAGAACTTGGCTATATGCAAATTAGTCTGACCCTGGCCCAGTGCATCATGGGAACAGGGCAGACAAAACTACCAAGCCAATTCTTATACTGGGAAGGAAACAAGCTACCGAGGACCGGTTTCTGGCATTTCAGCCGTCTTCGGCCCGGCTTGCTTGAATCCTGATGGTGCAATGAGCTAGGGACTCACATCTGAGTATACCCTTCCACGCTTATGGTGGACAAAAATGATTCAGAAAAGGGGGTGGTGATGAACAGAGTGTCTGAATTAAGCAGACCACTCTTACCCAGTCCAAAGATCAGGGCTTGATCCATCACAGTTTTTTAGCTCACTGCACCATCCCAGCTCAGAACGTGGCTATATGCAAATTAGTCTGACCCTGGCCCAGTGCATCATGGGAACAGGGCAGACCAAACTACCAAGCCAATTCTTATACTGGGAAGGAAACAAGCTACCGGGGACCGGTTTCTGGCATTTCAGACGTCTTCGGCCCGGCTTGCTTGAATCCTGATGGTGCAATGAGCTAGGGACTCACATCTGAGTATACCCTTCCACGCTTATGGTGGACAAAAATGATTCAGAAAAGGGGGTGGTGATGAACAGAGTGTCTGAATTAAGCAGACCACTCTTACCCAGTCCAAAGATCAGGGCTTGATCCATCACCGTTTTTTAGCTCACTGCACCATCCCAGCTCAGAACGTGGCTATATGCAAATTAGTCTGACCCTGGCCCAGTGCATCATGGGAACAGGGCAGACCAAACTACCAAGCCAATTCTTATACTGGGAAGGAAACAAGCTACCGGGGACCGGTTTCTGGCATTTCAGCCGTCTTCGGCCCGGCTTGCTTGAATCCTGATGGTGCAATGAGCTAAGGACTCACATCTGAGTATACCCTTCCACGCTTATGGTGGACAAAAATGATTCAGAAAAGGGGGTGGTGATGAACAGAGTGTCTGAATTAAGCAGACCACTCTTACCCAGTCCAAAGATCAGGGCTTGATCCATCACCGTTTTTTAGCTCACTGCACCATCCCAGCTCAGAACTTGGCTATATGCAAATTAGTCTGACCCTGGCCCAGTGCATCATGGGAACAGGGCAGACCAAACTACCAAGCCAATTCTTATACTGGGAAGGAAACAAGCTACCGGGGACCGGTTTCTGGCATTTCAGCCGTCTTCGGCCCGGCTTGCTTGAATCCTGATGGTGCAATGAGCTAGGGAGTCACATCTGAGTATACCCTTCCACGCTTATGGTGGACAAAAATGATTCAGAAAAGGAGGTGGTGATGAACAGAGTGTCTGAATTAAGCAGACCACTCTTACCCAGTCCAAAGATCAGGGCTTGATCCATCACCGTTTTTTAGCTCACTGCACCATCCCAGCTCAGAACTTGGCTATATGCAAATTAGTCTGACCCTGGCCCAGTGCATCATGGGAACAGGGCAGACCAAACTACCAAGCCAATTCTTATACTGGGAAGGAAACAAGCTACCGGGGACCGGTTTCTGGCATTTCAGCCGTCTTCGGCCCGGCTTGCTTGAATCCTGATGGTGCAATGAGCTAGGGACTCACATCTGAGTATACCCTTCCACGCTTATGGTGGACAAAAATGATTCAGAAAAGGGGGTGGTGATGAACAGAGTGTCTGAATTAAGCAGACCACTCTTACCCAGTCCAAAGATCAGGGCTTGATCCATCACCGTTTTTTAGCTCACTGCACCATCCCAGCTCAGAACTTGGCTATATGCAAATTAGTCTGACCCGGGCCCAGTGCATCATGGGAACAGGGCAGACAAAACTACCAAGCCAATTCTTATACTGGGAAGGAAACAAGCTACCGAGGACCGGTTTCTGGCATTTCAGCCGTCTTCGGCCCGGCTTGCTTGAATCCTGATGGTGCAATGAGCTAGGGACTCACATCTGAGTATACCCTTCCACGCTTATGGTGGACAAAAATGATTCAGAAAAGGGGGTGGTGATGAACAGAGTGTCTGAATTAAGCAGACCACTCTTACCCAGTCCAAAGATCAGGGCTTGATCCATCACAGTTTTTTAGCTCACTGCACCATCCCAGCTCAGAACGTGGCTATATGCAAATTAGTCTGACCCTGGCCCAGTGCATCATGGGAACAGGGCAGACCAAACTACCAAGCCAATTCTTATACTGGGAAGGAAACAAGCTACCGGGGACCGGTTTCTGGCATTTCAGACGTCTTCGGCCCGGCTTGCTTGAATCCTGATGGTGCAATGAGCTAGGGACTCACATCTGAGTATACCCTTCCACGCTTATGGTGGACAAAAATGATTCAGAAAAGGGGGTGGTGATGAACAGAGTGTCTGAATTAAGCAGACCACTCTTACCCAGTACAAAGATCAGGGCTTGATCCATCACCGTTTTTTAGCTCACTGCACCATCCCAGCTCAGAACTTGGCTATATGCAAATTAGTCTGACCCTGGCCCGTGCATCATGGGAACAGGGCAGACCAAACTACCAAGCCAATTCTTATACTGGGAAGGAAACAAGCTACCGGGGACCGGTTTCTGGCATTTCAGCCGTCTTCGGCCCGGCTTGCTTGAATCCTGATAGTGCAATGAGCTAGGGACTCACATCTGAGTATACCCTTCCACGCTTATGGTGGACAAAAATGATTCAGAAAAGGGGGTGGTGATGAACAGAGTGTCTGAATTAAGCAGACCACTCTTACCCAGTCCAAAGATCAGGGCTTGATCCATCACCGTTTTTTAGCTCACTGCACCATCCCAGCTCAGAACTTGGCTATATGCAAATTAGTCTGACCCTGGCCCAGTGCATCATGGGAACAGGGCAGACAAAACTACCAAGCCAATTCTTATACTGGGAAGGAAACAAGCTACCGAGGACCGGTTTCTGGCATTTCAGCCGTCTTCGGCCCGGCTTGCTTGAATCCTGATGGTGCAATGAGCTAGGGACTCACATCTGAGTATACCCTTCCACGCTTATGGTGGACAAAAATGATTCAGAAAAGGGGGTGGTGATGAACAGAGTGTCTGAATTAAGCAGACCACTCTTACCCAGTCCAAAGATCAGGGCTTGATCCATCACAGTTTTTTAGCTCACTGCACCATCCCAGCTCAGAACGTGGCTATATGCAAATTAGTCTGACCCTGGCCCAGTGCATCATGGGAACAGGGCAGACCAAACTACCAAGCCAATTCTTATACTGGGAAGGAAACAAGCTACCGGGGACCGGTTTCTGGCATTTCAGACGTCTTCGGCCCGGCTTGCTTGAATCCTGATGGTGCAATGAGCTAGGGACTCACATCTGAGTATACCCTTCCACGCTTATGGTGGACAAAAATGATTCAGAAAAGGGGGTGGTGATGAACAGAGTGTCTGAATTAAGCAGACCACTCTTACCCAGTCCAAAGATCAGGGCTTGATCCATCACCGTTTTTTAGCTCACTGCACCATCCCAGCTCAGAACGTGGCTATATGCAAATTAGCCTGACCCTGGCCCAGTGCATCATGGGAACAGGGCAGACCAAACTACCAAGCCAATTCTTATACTGGGAAGGAAACAAGCTACCGGGGACCGGTTTCTGGCATTTCAGCCGTCTTCGGCCCGGCTTGCTTGAATCCTGATGGTGCAATGAGCTAAGGACTCACATCTGAGTATACCCTTCCACGCTTATGGTGGACAAAAATGATTCAGAAAAGGGGGTGGTGATGAACAGAGTGTCTGAATTAAGCAGACCACTCTTACCCAGTCCAAAGATCAGGGCTTGATCCATCACCGTTTTTTAGCTCACTGCACCATCCCAGCTCAGAACTTGGCTATATGCAAATTAGTCTGACCCTGGCCCAGTGCATCATGGGAACAGGGCAGACCAAACTACCAAGCCAATTCTTATACTGGGAAGGAAACAAGCTACCGGGGACCGGTTTCTGGCATTTCAGCCGTCTTCGGCCCGGCTTGCTTGAATCCTGATGGTGCAATGAGCTAGGGAGTCACATCTGAGTATACCCTTCCACGCTTATGGTGGACAAAAATGATTCAGAAAGGAGGTGGTGATGAACAGAGTGTCTGAATTAAGCAGACCACTCTTACCCAGTCCAAAGATCAGGGCTTGATCCATCACCGTTTTTTAGCTCACTGCACCATCCCAGCTCAGAACTTGGCTATATGCAAATTAGTCTGACCCTGGCCCAGTGCATCATGGGAACAGGGCAGACCAAACTACCAAGCCAATTCTTATACTGGGAAGGAAACAAGCTACCGGGGACCGGTTTCTGGCATTTCAGCCGTCTTCGGCCCGGCTTGCTTGAATCCTGATGGTGCAATGAGCTAGGGACTCACATCTGAGTATACCCTTCCACGCTTATGGTGGACAAAAATGATTCAGAAAAGGGGGTGGTGATGAACAGAGTGTCTGAATTAAGCAGACCACTCTTACCCAGTCCAAAGATCAGGGCTTGATCCATCACCGTTTTTTAGCTCACTGCACCATCCCAGCTCAGAACTTGGCTATATGCAAATTAGTCTGACCCTGGCCCAGTGCATCATGGGAACAGGGCAGACAAAACTACCAAGCCAATTCTTATACTGGGAAGGAAACAAGCTACCGAGGACCGGTTTCTGGCATTTCAGCCGTCTTCGGCCCGGCTTGCTTGAATCCTGATGGTGCAATGAGCTAGGGACTCACATCTGAGTATACCCTTCCACGCTTATGGTGGACAAAAATGATTCAGAAAAGGGGGTGGTGATGAACAGAGTGTCTGAATTAAGCAGACCACTCTTACCCAGTCCAAAGATCAGGGCTTGATCCATCACAGTTTTTTAGCTCACTGCACCATCCCAGCTCAGAACGTGGCTATATGCAAATTAGTCTGACCCTGGCCCAGTGCATCATGGGAACAGGGCAGACCAAACTACCAAGCCAATTCTTATACTGGGAAGGAAACAAGCTACCGGGGACCGGTTTCTGGCATTTCAGACGTCTTCGGCCCGGCTTGCTTGAATCCTGATGGTGCAATGAGCTAGGGACTCACATCTGAGTATACCCTTCCACGCTTATGGTGGACAAAAATGATTCAGAAAAGGGGGTGGTGATGAACAGAGTGTCTGAATTAAGCAGACCACTCTTACCCAGTCCAAAGATCAGGGCTTGATCCATCACCGTTTTTTAGCTCATTGCACCATCCCAGCTCAGAACGTGGCTATATGCAAATTAGTCTGACCCTGGCCCAGTGCATCATGGGAACAGGGCAGACCAAACTACCAAGCCAATTCTTATACTGGGAAGGAAACAAGCTACCGGGGACCGGTTTCTGGCATTTCAGCCGTCTTCGGCCCGGCTTGCTTGAATCCTGATGGTGCAATGAGCTAAGGACTCACATCTGAGTATACCCTTCCACGCTTATGGTGGACAAAAATGATTCAGAAAAGGGGGTGGTGATGAACAGAGTGTCTGAATTAGGCAGACCACTCTTACCCAGTCCAAAGATCAGGGCTTGATCCATCACCGTTTTTTAGCTCACTGCACCATCCCAGCTCAGAACTTGGCTATATGCAAATTAGTCTGACCCTGGTCCAGTGCATCATGGGAACAGGGCAGACCAAACTACCAAGCCAATTCTTATACTGGGAAGGAAACAAGCTACCGGGGACCGGTTTCTGGCATTTCAGCCGTCTTCGGCCCGGCTTGCTTGAATCCTGATGGTGCAATGAGCTAGGGACTCACATCTGAGTATACCCTTCCACGCTTATGGTGGACAAAAATGATTCAGAAAAGGGGGTGGTGATGAACAGAGTGTCTGAATTAAGCAGACCACTCTTACCCAGTCCAAAGATCTGGGCTTGATCCATCACCGTTTTTTAGCTCACTGCACCATCCCAGCTCAGAACTTGGCTATATGCAAATTAGTCTGACCCTGGCCCAGTGCATCATGGGAACAGGGCAGACCAAACTACCAAGCCAATTCTTATACTGGGAAGGAAACAAGCTACCGAGGACCGGTTTCTGGCATTTCAGCCGTCTTCGGCCCGGCTTGCTTGAATCCTGATGGTGCAATGAGCTAGGGACTCACATCTGAGTATACCCTTCCACGCTTATGGTGGACAAAAATGATTCAGAAAAGGGGGTGGTGATGAACAGAGTGTCTGAATTAAGCAGACCACTCTTACCCAGTCCAAAGATCAGGGCTTGATCCATCACCGTTTTTTAGCTCACTGCACCATCCCAGCTCAGAACTTGGCTATATGCAAATTAGTCTGACCCTGGCCCAGTGCATCATGGGAACAGGGCAGACAAAACTACCAAGCCAATTCTTATACTGGGAAGGAAACAAGCTACCGAGGACCGGTTTCTGGCATTTCAGCCGTCTTCGGCCCGGCTTGCTTGAATCCTGATGGTGCAATGAGCTAGGGACTCACATCTGAGTATACCCTTCCACGCTTATGGTGGACAAAAATGATTCAGAAAAGGGGGTGGTGATGAACAGAGTGTCTGAATTAAGCAGACCACTCTTACCCAGTCCAAAGATCAGGGCTTGATCCATCACAGTTTTTTAGCTCACTGCACCATCCCAGCTCAGAACGTGGCTATATGCAAATTAGTCTGACCCTGGCCCAGTGCATCATGGGAACAGGGCAGACCAAACTACCAAGCCAATTCTTATACTGGGAAGGAAACAAGCTACCGGGGACCGGTTTCTGGCATTTCAGACGTCTTCGGCCCGGCTTGCTTGAATCCTGATGGTGCAATGAGCTAGGGACTCACATCTGAGTATACCCTTCCACGCTTATGGTGGACAAAAATGATTCAGAAAAGGGGGTGGTGATGAACAGAGTGTCTGAATTAAGCAGACCACTCTTACCCAGTCCAAAGATCAGGGCTTGATCCATCACCGTTTTTTAGCTCACTGCACCATCCCAGCTCAGAACGTGGCTATATGCAAATTAGTCTGACCCTGGCCCAGTGCATCATGGGAACAGGGCAGACCAAACTACCAAGCCAATTCTTATACTGGGAAGGAAACAAGCTACCGGGGACCGGTTTCTGGCATTTCAGCCGTCTTCGGCCCGGCTTGCTTGAATCCTGATGGTGCAATGAGCTAAGGACTCACATCTGAGTATACCCTTCCACGCTTATGGTGGACAAAAATGATTCAGAAAAGGGGGTGGTGATGAACAGAGTGTCTGAATTAAGCAGACCACTCTTACCCAGTCCAAAGATCAGGGCTTGATCCATCACCGTTTTTTAGCTCACTGCACCATCCCAGCTCAGAACTTGGCTATATGCAAATTAGTCTGACCCTGGTCCAGTGCATCATGGGAACAGGGCAGACCAAACTACCAAGCCAATTCTTATACTGGGAAGGAAACAAGCTACCGGGGACCGGTTTCTGGCATTTCAGCCGTCTTCGGCCCGGCTTGCTTGAATCCTGATGGTGCAATGAGCTAGGGACTCACATCTGAGTATACCCTTCCACGCTTATGGTGGACAAAAATGATTCAGAAAAGGGGGTGGTGATGAACAGAGTGTCTGAATTAAGCAGACCACTCTTACCCAGTCCAAAGATCAGGGCTTGATCCATCACCGTTTTTTAGCTCACTGCACCATCCCAGCTCAGAACTTGGCTATATGCAAATTAGTCTGACCCTGGCCCAGTGCATCATGGGAACAGGGCAGACCAAACTACCAAGCCAATTCTTATACTGGGAAGGAAACAAGCTACCGGGGACCGGTTTCTGGCATTTCAGCCGTCTTCGGTCAGACTGATTTGCATATGGCCATGTCTGAACTGGGGTAGCTGAGTGAGCTAAAGAATGGTGATGGATTAAACCAAGATCAGTTGACTGGGGGTGAGTGTTTGATTTGCTCAAACGCTCCGTCCATCATCCCCTTTTGTATAGCTTTGGTCGCCCTAAGTTGGCAGGGTATGCTCAGACGTGAGTCCCTTGCTCACTTGGCCACTGGATTCAAGATAGCCTGGCTGATGAGGATTATGAATCCGAAACAGGTCCCAGGATGCTTGTTTCCGGTCCAGGGAAGACATGGCTTGGCAGTTCGGGGTGGACTGTTTCCATGAGGCACAGGGTCAGACTGATTTGCATATGGCCATGTCTGAACTGGGGTGGCTGAGTGAGCTAAAGAATGGTGATGTATTAAACCCAAATCAGTTGACTGGGGGTGAGTGTTTGATTTGCTCAAACGCTCTGTCCATCATCCCCTTTTGTATCGTTAATGCAGTGGCGGCACAATAAACTTTACAACGCATGTGGTGTGACAAGAATTATGTGTATTACATGGGAGGGTCCAGCATTTGCCTTGGCAAACACCCCCTCTCAATTACCTAGATTCCACTTATAAGCAAGCAGCAAACGTTTGCTCTTATCTGCTCTTCATAAACCTAAATGCATCTTTTGGGTGATTGTTTCTTTTCAGTTATGTCGGATGGTATGCACTGGCCACATCATAGTACTTTTTTCAAGGACTTTCAACTATGTTGTACAGCAACCGTATTGCTATACAAAATGGATAAAAGACATTGACATTGACAAAGCCAATAACTTCTGCATTGCCGAGACCTATTGGTTTTGCCAATGCTTATTTACATCATAACTATAGAAGGCCAGTTTGTGAATAGTAATGGGCATACTCTTTTGTGGGTGGGTGTTTTTCCCAACTATGCCCCTCCCTAATCCCCTCCATAACACTCTCTAAACCCCTTCTTATATCTCCCTTTCCGTTTCCCTAGGAGAAATTATAGCGCTGCAGCACTATTATGTTGTGTAATAGTAACTCCTGTCATATGGATAACTTAGGAAAGGCAGAAGTGGGGATGGGGTGTCTCAAATTAGGAGGAGCATCAGGAAGCGCCCCATATTTTGATTTCTTTAGGACGATATCTGAGGATGTGCCTATATTACTCTTTGGTTAGTTCAGCTGCTTTAGAAACAGCATCGATGGAAATAGCATTTACTGCACTTTTAATGCAACATAATCAGAGGGTGCTGCAATCAAGTGACCCGTCATCCCGCATCACACCCATTTGACTCCCTTTCACTTCACTTGCTCATTCAGTATGAGGAAGGCCGTCTAATGGTTTGGGACTGGTCCAATGAACATTTCATTAGGGGTATTGCATCACATGTATACATTCAGAAAACAACTGTTCAAGAAAATCTTAATTTATTGGATATATATCATTGCTAATAAATAGCAAGAAAAATCACTGCCATTCCCTGTATTGATGTAAACATTTCTTTCTTTCTAGGAATTACTTCTGTATGTGATGAAAGTGGGATAGTATCCCCATTCAATATCTCTTTGGATCATGCCCAACACATCACCTCGTTAAAAAACACTAATCCTATGAACCTTTGCGAGGGTGCGATTTAGGTTTAGGGCTTAGGCCTGCGATGATTTCTGATCAGTTTATAACACCAATTGCATGTGTCAATTTCTCCTTCAGTCTATGTTTTCTCTTTGCATTTTGGTACTTGTAGTCCAGCTTAACCCATTATACATTCAAGATAATAATGACCAGAACAAAAAGTAAAAACCTGACTGGATAAACTGCGCATGTACGGGCCTGAGAATGGTGACATTTCTGTAACATTGAATGCTCTTCAGTGCCTTAGTCATTTGCTTCCTTTTCTTGTGTTGATGTCTGCCTCCTGATGCTCCCATACTCTGAATGAAGCACACAGTACTCTGTAGCATTCAAAGTCTATGCGTGCATAGGCAGGTCGTCCAGTCCTTATATGTATACCTGAAGTGGAAGTGGAAGTGGTACAAATTGCACAGGGTGGATCCAACATATTGATTCACGCCCATGGACTGGTATCAGACTACCAAAAGCACACATTATCAAGTAAGCTTCGTGACTAGCTCTTCTGCTCCCGGGGTGTAGCTTTCATTGGTGCAACAGGTGCAGTGGTGGCATTGCCAGAAACCTGAGGGGTCACTGAACCCTGATTTGTGCAGTATTTTGCTAATCAAATAGTAGCCTTGGGGCCCATTTCCTTTCGTGCAAGAGGGCTAATGACACACTGTAAGTAAGTAAGTAGATCTTATTGTCTTAAGTTAATTAAAACCATTACAAAAAATACATTGATAGCTCATATCATCAGGTAAAAGATTTAAAGATTTTTTTTTTAAAACAAGAAAACTTTGGTTAAAAAAGTAGTAATGCTAAAAACAGTTTGATATAGATGTGCATTCATAATGTCATGTCTTGGCCATTGTTCAATTGATCTATTCAGGGCCGACTTCATGATTTTTTTGTTTCAGTTCCAAAAGTTTCAGGAATTTGAGCAACTTCCCATTTAATGCCGTAAGACCTGGGTCGAAACAAGCGAGAACTGCTTGTCTGCGTGTGCGGATTTTTTGTTCATTAACGGCAGTTTTTAAGAGCTGCTCTTTCCTCTTTCAGCCTCGGGCAGGTGCATAATAGATGTTCAAAGTCTTCATTCTCTGCACCGCACAGCCTGCATTTTGTCCCACAGTCCCTTCTCAGCCATGGTTGTAAATGTGGAATGGATGGTAGGATTCCTAGCCTATGTTTTAAGAAGGCTTCTTTAGAATTCCTGCCATACCCCAGACCAAAGTATGCTTGTAACCCCGGCGATTTGTGTGTGGACAGAGTCATCCAGGCGTGTCGCCTGTGAGAAAAGGTAGCTTCCTCTTCCACACTGGCTTCTCCACTGTTCTCCCCCACAAATATGACCTACTCTCCAATCCTCACCAAGGCTAGGAGCGACAGCCTTGGTTAGTGCCTCCAAGAGACCTTCTTCTCCACTGATTCGCTCACTAACACCCTCGAGGGGTTCCCCTCTCTCAAATGCATTTAATTTCTTTTCTAGGGATATTCTCATCAGTGTAGGTTGTGGTTCAAAAGATACATGTCCAGTCCTTCTTCCCCAGGCTAGAGGACAACAGGCACCAGTTCAGCAGATCAAAGCAGGAGTCCAGCAGAGTGGCATTCCTTTCAGCAGCCCAGCAGTACTTCTTTCTGGCAGGGTATCCACAGGTCCAGGAGTGCACTGAAGTGGTGGCATCTTGGGTGCTTCTTTTACACCCAGTTCGGCCTTTGAAGTGGGGCTAAACTTCTAGAGGCCTGTCTTTGAAATTAACAGATGTCCTGCTGGCCTTGTATCCAGATTAACTACACGGGGAATGCAGCCCTTCCTATGTGAATAGGACACAGTGAGGCTGGGTTCAGCTCCTCCCTCCCATCATGACAGTGATGGCACATTCAGTCACACGTAAGCTCCCCTTGTGTTTGGCTGTCTTTGGGTAATACACAAAGCCCAACTGTCAACTACACCAGTCATGTGACCAGAGAAAGGCTGCAGGCACCAAATGACTAATACAGAAAAGCAGCAACTTTCTAAAAGCGGCATTTTTTAAATTGTGATTTAAAATCAGACTTCACCATCAATTAGGATTTTAAATGGGGATTCCAGAGATACCAAACTGGGAACAGAGATTTCTTCCCATTTATTTATTACACTTATTAAGATAACACCAATCTTATCCTATCAGATATAGGCCTTGCGGAAGTGAAAAACACATTTAAGAGTTTTTCACTACCAGAACATGTAAAAATTAAAAGCACACGTCCTGCTTTTTAAATCAATTGCACCCTGCCCTCTGGGCTGCCCAGGTCTACCCTGGGGTGACTTAATTTTTATTAAAAAAAAAGGAAGGTTTGGACTTTGCAAAAAAGTGTATTTGCCAGGTCGAAATGGCAGTTTAACACAGCACTATAGACTCTGCAATACCGGCCCAGAGCCATAAAGGGCTTCTCAAGTGAGTGGCACAATCAGTGCTGGAGTCCCACTAGTAGCATTTAATTTACAGGCCCTGGGCATATAGTGTACTTTGCTTGGGATTTATAAGTAAATTAAATACACCAATTGAAGATAAGCCAATTATTATCATGTTTAGAGGAGAGAGCACATGCACTTTAGCACTGGTTAGCAGTGGTAAAGTGCTCAGAGTCCTAATTCCAGATAAAACGAGGTCAGAACAAATGTAGGAGGAGGAAGGCAAAAGCTTTGGTGGTGACCCTGATAAAAGGGCCATTTCGAACCTTAGTATCACACAATTTATTCAAATAGGGTAGCCAGAATAACTCATTTTGTTTGGTTTCACATTGTACAATTCAGCTACTAGATATGTATCTTTTTCTCTTGTTCATTGTATTTCAAAGGTCACTGCTTTATCACTATTTCTTGGTGCATGAGGTTAGAGCATGGAAGGAGGCAGACACCACATGAAAGCTCATTTCTTTTTACGCTTGAGGTGAGCCAGAGTGAGGCTTTAGGATTGAGATTTCAGTAGCTCGTCCACATTTAAGGCAGGGCCTGGGATTGCAGAGTGAGTTATGAAGATGTGTGTAATGCACAGGCAGGGTCGAAGGCTTGGATCTGATTAGGTCCCTTCCTGTCACTCAATGTGCCACCAGGACGACTTTAAGTGTGTCCAGTCCTGCCAGGTCTCAAATGCAACAATAATCAAACACTTTGAAATGGGTTCCTATTGGGTATTAAATTCATGTCCTTTTGGGGCAAAAGCAATGATCGAATTTCCGACAACAACTACAGAGAGCTTTGAGGTAATTCATTCCAGCGATCCAGTCCCTGTTTACATTACATTCTAACTTCACTTAGCATTTTTTTAGACCATTTATTTTTTTTCACATTTTATATTTCTGCTGTTTTTTTTATACAACATACGACTCTCCAATGTGAACCAGGTTACTTCTAGGAACGTACCCAGGTACGTTCCAGTTATGGTTAGGTGTTCATTACGGAACACAAGAGCTCTGCAGATGAGTCTTAAGGTGGTGTGAATTCCTCGAACAGCCTGTCAGTGTGTCATCAAGGCCTACATTGGGTGGCCATCCTAAATCTGGTCAGCTGATGTTAGCTATGAGCTTACCCTAGACTGCTCTCCTGGGCCTCTCTGTCCTACATTGCTCTGAGGAGGAACTGGATTAGAGTGAACAACATAGTTCAGACGAACCTTCAGAGGCCCTACACTGGTTGCCCTTACCTTTCAAAATTAACCCTATTTATTGCCACTGTCCAGTGGTGCCAGCCTGCCATATCCTTTCTAGTTAGGTACTCCTCATTGTGGGTACATCTCAGAGTCTCATTCTCCTAACATTATTGCCTAAACAATGCCCCTGACCAAGTTGCACTGTCAAATTGCCAGCTCAGGCGCTCTTACTTTCAAGGTTGATACTTGGAATACCATTAAATAGGGTAATAGGACTTCATAAAAGCGAAGAATATACACACGTACCCATACACTATGCTCCAACATCTAATAATAAGCACTGGGAAGGCCAGAAACGTTGGCTTTATAGTTTTAACACATGCAAACATCATTTGTGCATGGCTGTGTCTGCATTTGTTATCTCGTTAAAGGTAGAACTATTGGCTTTGTCAGTGCTTGTTTAAAGGGCATACAAAGTAATTGTAGCCTTCTCTGACATACCAAACAATAATATATGTGTTTCCTTGCGTTTCATTAAATAAATAGTCAGATGTGCAATCACAATTAGCTTCAATCAGAATATTACTGATAATGCATTAGCACAGTTCATTTATCCAGTCCTTAGAAGAAGGGTAATGGTAGCTTCTTTTTAATAAACTGATTTGTACAATATTTAATACTGGAGCAGATTATCTGTGACGTGGGCACTCATGATGGATTTCCTCGCTGAAAGACAATACTTTGATTACTTTCCAATAATTACAGAAGAAGCCACTCCTTACCTGGTCTCATTATCCTCCACATATTCGCTCCTGTAGAACCCGGCCAGGTCATCCGCCAGCTGTCCCGTGAACTCGGTGTACATCGAATAGCTCTTCCCCTGCTCCAGGTTCCCGCTGAGCTCCACCACCAAGTACTGGGTTGGAATTTCGAGGCCGGTCCTCTGAATGGGCGGTGGATCTGACCCATCATCCGTACGGAGCGAGATGTGAAATTCCCCCTGGCGGGTGTAGTTCAGTTTGTTGCTGTGGATCAGGATCAGGTTGGTTGCTGCTGCAGCTGTGAAGTATGCGGTGCTTTTGCCCTTAAAGATGTAAAGGCCTCTAGAGTCCTTCTCCAGATAGGGCTGCAGCTCCAGGTCATAGTGGTGCGGGAGGAGGGTGTTTGGAAGCCTGTATTTGTTCCAGGGGTTGCTTGGCTGCGGAGTGGGGGTCGAAGAGGCTATGGCGGTGGTGGACACGGTTGGGCTGCTTGAAGGAGGACTGGAGTTACTGT
The DNA here is from genome assembly GCF_964263255.1 of Lissotriton vulgaris. Lineage (NCBI taxonomy): Eukaryota > Metazoa > Chordata > Amphibia > Caudata > Salamandridae > Lissotriton > Lissotriton vulgaris. The sequence goes on from NC_141687.1 coordinate 1,961,732,345, forward strand.
TGGCTTTTTCCTCGGCGTACACCACCGACAGGGCAATGACTGTAGCCACGGATGCTACAGTAAACAAGATGCCCACCACCAGCAGCGCACGGTTGATAAAGATGCCCTTTGCCATTTTCAGGTCCACAGATGAGGAGAAGAAGCAATCCTTAAATAAAAAGTAAGGCTTTCTGCTGTCTGAGTCTCTTACGTGACTTTTAGCCTGACAGTGGAATATTTTGTTAATGCAAACGTATTTTGTAAAATATTAACTAAGTGATACAGAAGTGCAAAGGTTGCTGGGAAATTAGTTACAGGTACTAGCCAAGTTAACGAATGACATCCGAGGTCGAAGACATTGAATTAGTTACTGTTCCAAGAACCTCCGTGGATACACAGCTGTTCACTGGTCCTTGCTGCTGTTGCTTGTTCTGTTGACTTCTCTTGGCTTTCTGTTATTATTTGCTTCATCAGCGCTATTATATATTGAACATGAACGCTCACTGAAGTGTCGCCAATTTTAACTCTGGGTGTGTTCTAAAAAACAAGCGAACTATCTATCATAATGACACATCAAAGTGCAGTAATTACACTTCAAAGCACCCAGCCTATTTAGTATATTTAAGGTTATATACAAGATACAGCAAAACAGTTCACACGCTTGACGTACTCGCTGGATAAAGCAACTCCACATCATTGATGAAAGTTATCCAGTGGTGCCCATAAATATTACAAAACTCAACAACGCATGGCAGTAAGGCAAATTGGTTGTTGAAAAGTAACCCCTGCCCTTCAATGTCCCCTCATTCCGAGCCCTAGAAGCTTTTTATAGCATGCTGAGTGCTCAGTTTACAATAAGCAATCCCTCTCAGGCATGCACTCCGTCTGGGGTACTGGCGAGATATCCCTAAATAAACAAACATTGGCAAAGCCGATAGGTCTGGAAAGGTTGGCCCTGTTACTGTCCGTACTCCCTGCGACATGTTCATCCCAGTCAGAAACAGTGTTATTCCGGGCCGCTTTTGCATTAGCATTCCATGGGGCTATGCGGGTAAGCGAACTGGTGGCAAAGAATAAGCAGGATACGGGGGGGGGGGGGGGGACTGTGCCGAGAGCACGTTCAAGTTAAAGGGGAGACGATGATTGTCTCGTTTGCCAGGTCCAAGACCGATCAGGGTGCGATCGGGGACAGCGTAGTAGTCCATCGGATACCCGGATCTCCCATGTGCCCCGTCGTATGCGTTGAGGAATATTTGGCGCAGAGGGCGGCATCATGGGGGGGGACCTTGTTGAGACACGCTGATGCCACCCCACTGACGAGGTTTCAGTTCCAGCGGGTGCTTGCAATGGCAATTTCGGCCGCGGGCTTGAACCCCGGCGAGTTTGGGACCCATTCCTTCCGGATAGGGGCTGCTACAGAGGCTACAGCCAGGGGTCTGAGTGTGGAAAAGGTGAAACAATTGGGGCGTTGGTCCTCCAATTGTTACAAAAGGTATGTGCGGTTGCACATGTTGTGAAGCTGATATCATGTACTCACGCTTCTTGTTTTTTGTTTGGTTTACAGTTTCTCAAGCTTACGAGGCGGGGCGGACTGTGCAGTCGACCCGACACCTGGGAACCAGCGGTCAAAGATCACCGGCTGAGGAAAAAGTGGTGTGGGTCGTGGGCCACTCATACGTGAGGCGTGCCGCGGACGTATTCAAAGCAGGTGACATGATTCACATGGCTGGGGAATACGGGTACAGGGTGACCTTCTACGGAAGGGGCGGGCTCTGTATTGACCAGTTTCAACCTTTTTTCGAGGGTTTGTTAGGGCGGACAAGGTCACCGCCATCTATAATCATAGTGCATCTTGGGGGCAATGATTTGGTGACCACTGGTAGACGACTACTTCTCGAGGCGATACTATCCACAGTAAGTTGGTTGGCGAGAAGGGTTCCAGGGTGCACGATTGCATGGTCCCATATGATTCCACGAAAGGTGTGGCGGGGGGCTAACTCAGTGTCGGCTATAAATCATTCTGTGAAGAAGGTAAATAACAAGCTTGGTAGATTGTTCCGTACAAGCACATTGCATTCGATTCCTCATGGGTGTATCAGGGGGGACCATATGTATCTAGAAGATGGGGTCCATTTGTCCCGGGTGGGGAATTCTTTACTCATAGGAGACCTCGTAGCTTGGTTAAAGAGTTTACTTCATGACCTTTAGGTAGGAGTTTTGTGGGGGGTCCGGATAGCCGGTCAACTATCCGGCCTGTGGCGGTAAGGTCATGATCGGTGAGCAGTAATTGGAAGATCCCTAGGGGGGGCGTCACACCATTACGGATGGGAGCGCCCGGGGGGAGGTGGCCATTGGCCCCTCAACGGGGAGGCGGTCCCTTCTAAGGATGGGACGCCGAAAGGAAAGGGAAGGCGGTCAAGGCCCCTCCCTGGATAGGAGGGGCTACGGGCCCCTCCTGGGAATTTCCCGGGGCCAGGACATCTGCGACGGCAGATGTGGTAAGTTGTGTGGGGTGGGGAGGGGGGTCTACGCTACCTTCTAGACACCTCACATGATAACGTTATGTTAATACTATTGCTGTCATTACCTCTAAACACAGTCTCGATGTAACATTTTGGTATTCCATTGGAATGTAGAGTGCATTTTAATTGTTATGTTATGTAATAAAGTTTTGTATAGCTCTCGTATACCGGAAGATGTCTTCGGAAAGTGTCTTTGTGCTGTGCTGCATGCGGGCAATCAGCAAGGCAGAATTAATCCAAAGTGACCTGAGTTTTAGAAGAGCCACGTCTTTAATGCTTTCCTGAACTGGAGAAGTGTCTGAGAATTTTTCAATTCAAAAGGGAGGGAGTTCCATAATTTAGAGTCAATGGCCGCAAAGCTTTTCCTGCATCAATGGGCAAGTTGGAAATTGGGCACCACAATCTTTTACGAGCCCGCGGAGCTTAAGTGTCCTGGAGGTGTACACCAGTTGAAGCGTTGCCTAAGGGCAACTGGACCAATACTGTATAGTGCCTTAAAGGTGATGTACAAGGCCTTGAAAGCAATTCTTTTTTTCACAGGTAGCCTGTGCAGTTAATTTAGTGCCATAGATACTGTGAACAAAAAAAAATGAAATTGGCTGTCACATTTTATAGTGTCTGAATTGTCGATATTTTTTGTTTAAGGCCGATACACATTCCGTGTAATATGCAAAGTGAGGTTGATAAAAAGCTGCTACTTGCCGTTGTGTTTCTTTTGCCCCCTTTCACCTGCCGTACTTTTTTCAATAACGGGACATTATAAATCATCGAGCCAGGACATACAGCTTCAATCATTCCCAATATCTTCACTCTGTAGTATAATGCTTGTGGACTTTAATGAATGATGGACAGAGCCTCTAAATGAAGCCCAATAAGCTATGACAGGTCCACAATCTCTAAAAATCTATAGTTGTTATATATGAAAGGCATTTACTGGGCACTCATTTACTGCAGATTGGGCTAATGCAACGATTGACATGGATTGTGAATTACAGATGATTTTATCTGTCATTACACGTTTTTACTCTGATAATGATTGGGTGTTTGCGCCTGCAACAACATTCAGTCGCTTGATTTTTTTGTTTTATGAAAATATACGTGCCCCTTGGACCCGTTGCATGCCTCATGGGCAGCGGGCCCAATGCTTGATAAAAGTGAATGCCCCCTGGGCCCACTGCTCAAGGGGTGCTTGGACGGCATTAGTAGTTATCAAGTTTTAGGCCCACGGGGCATGCGGCGGTCCCTGAGGGTATAATTTCTTTAAATATTAGGGCCCAATGCCCACAAAGTATGCAGCAAGCCCTAGGGGCAATAATGTTTTTTTTATTAAGTCCCGCCACCCCATGGGACATGTGGCAGGCCCTGGGGTCATACATTTTTTTTAATGATTATGGCCTGCCTTCCCTTGAGCATGCGATCGGCCCTGGGCCCCATAATTTAGTTTGATTAGGGCCCCCCGCCCACAAGGCATGTGGCGGGCCCTGGGGACATTAATTTTATTAAATGATTAGGGCCCACCACCCACTGGGCATTCGGTGGGCCCTGGGGAATAAAAAAAAAATAGCACAATAAAATGCCACAAATATGCCACCAAATGTGTATATTTGTGCCACAAAAAGTGCATATTGGTGCCTCAAAACTTGCTAATCCATGCCCCATTATACTGAGGGGTCTGGAAAATATCAAGGGCTTTTACTGTGAACCATTGATTTTTTAAAAGTACCCTTGTTAATATGATATCCTAGATTTTATATGCATACATTTGTACATGAAGCTTTGTATTATATTTTAAATATTAGTTTCCATTGAACATAGACTGTATTACATGCTTTTATGCGTTTTATACGGTCGGACCCCAAAATAAACTTTATATAATAATGATATAGACATAAATGTATACAATTTCAGTTTATCCATGGGTTGCAGTACAGGCCGGAACGTAAAGCTACATTTAAAGCAGTTAATGTGCAGTTTTTACATACAGCATAGTCATATTTGGAGTGTTGAAATTCTAGTGTGAAGTATTTGGAAAAAAGGTGCGATGACCAGGACCGCTTTTGACTCTTTAACTATAGTTGCACTTTCGGGGCACACAGAATCAGTACCTAAAACGACTCGATAGTTTGAGTCAATGGTCCTGTTATTAGCCAATATGAGAGAAGCTATGGACTGGATGAATTGAAAGCCTCCCAGGTGCGAAATTTGAGATAAATAACTGGTATATTCTGATGAATGGATGAACAAATATGTTGAGATTACTCACCCGCGTCCAGACAGAAGGATTTTTGGGAACTGCTATGCACCCATATGCTGAATCAAACATCGGACTCTGGTATGTAATAAATCTGCTTCTAATCTATGTATATGACACAGTTCTGAGTAACATGTAGTGTGTAAATGGGCACACGTAAAATGTTGTGGATGTGAATTATTAATTCCCATGGTGAATTCTTGCTATATGACCGTATGATGTAGTACCAATGTCCTTTTGTTGTGAAAAGTAACCCTGTGTGCTACAATTATTTTTGGTTAAATATTGAAACACTGAAAATAAAAAGTGAAAAAGTGACAAAGTGGGACTTTTATTGAGAGTTCGTTTCTTAGATAACAATTTCACTGTAATTGATATTGTCATGTAATTATGAATATAATTATGTTCAGAATTTCCATACATTTATGGGTTCTTCTTAGCACTGCTTCTCTTCATATTACCACTAATATAAGCCCAAATGAATATTTACATGGAGAAATTTCGATCACTCTAAAAATCCACAACAAAAGTAAATTTTTACACAGTTCTTCAATAGACGATGTGGTGCTAGAAGGAATAGGTGAACATAGGTGGTACCATAACATAAGGTAAATCGACTAAAATCCAATCTAACACGCCTAAAGCAATCTACTCAAAATGTTTTTGAAGGTGTTATATTTTTCTGTTGTAAAATAAGTTTATTTAGAACATAATAAGGCATAGGGATAAGGAATAGTACCTTACAATAAATAATCCATACGTTATATATAACTAAGTGATACAAGTCATCTATAACGGAGAGAAATTCAGTATGGTCAAATAAAACAAAGAACGTTTGGTAGTACAATCATAAGAAAACAAATGCATTATATATAAGTTCCGTACAAAATTGAATTATCAAGCAATATAATTAAATATTTTAAATGGAGATAGAAGAAATGTCAGGGAGTTTGAAAGACTTCCTGTTGGGCAGGTGTGCGTGCAGAGAAGTGTTGTGCACTATCGTCTAAGAACTGTGTAACGGGGGACCTCAAGATCTGGCATTTTCAGAGCTAAACACATGGGTAGACATAACTTGTGTCCAGTCTATGATTGTAGCAAACCGCATTCCACCAAGCTTGAAATGATTACTTAGTAGAATCCTTCCACTTCTTGGTGATCTGTTGAAAAACCGCTACCAACAATAAATCCAAAATATGAGTGTCACAGGAGATTGGGGCCCAAGCTTCAGATATACTACCTAAAAAGATAGTAGGAATCGAAAACGGGATTGCAGTATACAAAATTTAATGAACGTGTGCCCAGATCTGTGACCAAAAAACACACAGAAGCGCATGTAAAAAGTAAATTTAAATCCACTTGTGGCAAAGAGCATGTCCAATAACTGTCCACTGTAGCTGGATGAATTGCATGCAAAAGAGTAGGAGTAAATAAAAGTCTGTTACATATAATGAAAAGGGACTGCGTGGTATTTGCTGCCCTAGATGAGTTTCCGATTTTATTCAAACATTTTGCCCAGTAAGGGATTGAACAATCAACGTCTAAGTCGGACTCCCACGCCAACTCTACTTTTGTTTTGGCTCTGTTAGAGTCAGAGGGAAATACGTGGGAATACATAGTAGAGGAGTAGAAGAGTGTAACAGAGTGAACCAGAGATTATCAGTAGATAATGCTGAAATTAAGGAAAGTTAACTTTGTTCATAAGCATTACAAAGGGCACTATGCAATTTTTGCATTTGGTCTCAAATTTTAAGGGCAAATCAAATTGATGAGAGGCTTGGGAAAATGATAGTAAAATATCATGCTCAAAATGTTGGTGCACCCAGATGAAACCCTTGTTTCTCCAGGATTTCCAGTAAATGGATTCATTGTTAACGAATATAACTTTGTTGTGCCAAATGGTAGAACTAAGAAAAGTATCAATATCTGTGGGATTGCTATGAAGAGTGGAATCCAATAATTTAAATGAGTGGTTAAGAATAGGTGAAGAGAGAGATTGTGGTTTGTGAGTGAAAGATATATATCCTTTGACAGAGAAAGAGAGGAGAAAAGATTTCTCCACATCCATCCATAATAGGCCCGGCATCGTAGAGTCAGAAAGCCATCTAGATGACTGGCGTAGTAGAAAAACCTTATGGTAATTGGGACAGTCTGGGTATGTAACCCCTCCTTCCGATTTTGGACCAGTTAATTTGAGTAAAGACATGCAAGATTTTTTATGATTCCAATGAAATGAGATGAGGATATAATTCATCTTCTTAAAATATTTAAGAGGTATGGACACCGGGAGATTAGATATAATGAACAATACAGTAGGGCTCAGTATCATTTTAATGGTATCCAAGTGACCCCACCAAGAAAGATGGAGGCAAGATGGCGGACTGCAAGTCCGAGTGAGGAGACGCTAGTGCAGGCTCTCGTGTGGCTCGCTCAGAGTTACTGGTGTTCCTTACTGAACGTGGCTGAGAAGGAAGGCAATGTCGATGCTGTAGCAGCGGGAGCATAATTACGGAATTTTTTACTCACTTTCACGGAAGATTGCGGCGTCGGAGAAGAGAAGAGAGTGCTTCGTTTCTCTCTTCCTGACTGCGGGAGGAAAAGCCGTCTGAAGGGGTGACGGTGCTTTGTGTCAGCAATAGCAAGGACGCTTACCAAACTCGGGTATGCGCCTGGACCCGTGGAGAAAGTACATTCGAACCCTTCGTTCGGCGTGTGGGCGCTCGACTCCCTTTACATCTGTGTCAGCTGCCAACCAGAAAACCGTAGGAGAAGGAGCAGGGAGCGAGTCAAAGTCCTTCTCAGCACGTCGACATCGAGAATCAAAGGAACAATACGGGCTTGATAGCAACATTGTTTCAGTGTCTCGGCTTCCCTCGGCTACAATGGCGCCAAAAAATCCGGCAGGAACCCTACGGCAGCAGAAACCGAAGACAAGAGCTGACACAGCAACAGCAGCAGCTAGTCAAGATACAATTCACACGGCAGCGGTGATAGATGGTAACACTCAGCTTGCTACAATTGTGAGTACAATCCCAAGCTCAAGTGCAAGTAATGAAAATGTTTCAGCTGCTTTAAATACAGCCGAGGGGTTACACCAAGCTACTCCACAATTAAATAATGTCAATGCAACTAACGCAACAATAATAAGTACCACAGCTGAAAATGCCGAAAACGCAATGGCTTCTGGTAGTTGTAGGACAGGAGCAATACCAAAAATTCCTGGCATGTTTAGGAGAAAATCTGCTATTCCTGAAGTAAGTCAGAAGTCTCTAGAAAAACAAGCAGACGCAGAAGGTCCTGCTAAGGGTGCGTCTAGTAGCGGCGAAAAAAATAAAGATTTAAGTCAAAAGTTATCAATGGCAGCTGATACTCGAGGAGAAGATACAGAGTCCTTGGATTCAGCAGGTAACTTTTACTCTATGACTGATTTATCCCAAGCATTGGACTCTGATAATATAGATGAGATGTTACCGAATACCGAGTTACTGCAGGAGGGGGTGGGTCAAGATGATCTTAGCATTTCTGAAGGCACAGATTCAGATCCAGAGGAGTCCCCGAATAGACAGGAGTGGGGGCGAGAGGAGGACATTGAGAACATTGAGAACTTTGATGCTAACTTTGACCCACCAAGAGTAACCAGACCTAACTCACCCCAAACACCTGTAATTTTTGGACCCCATAATTCTTCTGATGACTTGCCTGAAATAACATTGGAAGTCTTATATAGAGTAATGCTGCATCACAGAGAGGAGACTAAAACTGAAAATCTTCGAACCCAGGGAGCTGTAAAAAAGCTACAAAATAATCTCAGGAAAGTAATGAAAATTTCTAACGACACAGTTATAAGAGTTACGGAGACGGAGAGCAGGATATCACAGGTGGAAGACTCTATGGTGCAACAGAAGGCACAGCTAGAATCAATGGTGGGCTTCAAAGAGGAGATTAATTGGAAACTGGTGGATTTGGAAAATAGAGCTCGCCGTAATAATCTCCGAGTCCTGGGCATACCGGAAGGGAAAGAAAATACAAATCCACGACAATTCATGATAGATCTTTTTTCTGCTGCTTTCCCTGAGTTAAGTCAATGGAAATGGGAGATCGAAATTCAAAGGGCGCATAGATTCCCGTTCCAAGTAAGGCGAGACACAGCCTCAGCTTCTAAACCAAGAGCGATCCTTATCTCACTGAATAATTTTCTTGCAAGAGAAGCTCTTTATGACTTAGCAAGACCTAATAAGAAGCGCAAGGTTCGAGGTATTGAATTATTTGTTCGGCCGGACTATTGTCATTCCACGGTACAACTAAGATGGCAATTAAGGCAACTGATTACAGCATTCCAGGCAAAAGGCGCCCAAGCATTTCTTCTAAACCCTGCCAAACTCAAAGTCATATACAAAGAACGAGTTAGCTTTTTCACCACCGAGGCAGCAGCCAAAGAATTCCTGATGACTCTTTGATAAATTGTTGCGTATTTTCTCTCTCTGTTTTTTCTTCCTTTGATCAATGACTAAAAGTGTAAGGAAAAAGTAAATGATTATATCAATGTAGTAAGATAAAACTTGTTCTGATATATTCAGATATATTTGAGCTAACTGCGGCTTTAATGATTATGAACGAAGTATAAGTAGTCATGAGCCGAGCCGCACGATGAGACTCACTTAGTGCTCATCACATCATCAACACGAGGGACAATATGTCCCTTTGCCCTGATAGCGCTGAGGGGTGGGGGGGGGTGGGGGAGGCTCAGGGTGAGCCCAGAGAGGGGTGAGGGGTGGATGAGGGAAAAAAATGAAGTTGCAAGTAAAAACAGATTGTATATTACTACTTTGATATTTGTAGGTATACTGTTGGATAGGTGGCTTGTTATAGAGAAGGAAATGAAATCTTTTTTTTCACTTAAGATGATGTTATCTGTTATAAAAAAATCTTATAAATGGGAAAGTTACGAGTGTGTTCTTGGAACATTTGTGGTTTAAATAATAAGAAGAAGAGGGGAGTAGCGGCACAAATTTTACAATCTATGAAAAACGACATAGTATGCATTCAAGAATCACATATAACATGGAATGACAGACATTTATATAAAGACTTAGGTATGCAGGTAGCGGTTTGTACATCTCAAGGATCAACAAAAAAGGGGTAGCTATTCTATACAAGAAGGGGTTAGGCCTGTTAACTCGACATAAGGCGGACAAATATGGCAGATGGGCAATAGCAGAGTTTAAAATCAATGATGCATTATGGACCATATGTGCTGTGTATGCTCCAAACGTGGATGATCCAGGTATTCTGGATAGTCTAAATCTTGAACTCTCTAACTGGTCCTCTTCATTAATAATGTGTGGCGACTTTAATATTCATTTAGATGTGAGTAAAGAGATATCTGATATATCTTGTTATCAGGGCGTTAAGAAAAAATTATTCATGTCACTACGGTCAATGGTGTTAGATCATGGCTTGGTTGATGTAGCTTATGAAAAAAAATCTATACTTCCTATGTATACATTCTTCTCCCATCCTCATAAAAAATCGGTCCGCTTGGACTACTTTTTTCTTAAAAAATCATTTATTCATGATACAAGCTTTGAATTATTTCCACGCATAATATCTGACCACAATCCAATAGTGATCGAAATTAAAACCGATGAAATAACCATTCAAACGAGATCCTGGACTTTTGATCGTAAACTTCTACATGATTCTGAGTATATAAATACATTGGCTTTGTGGATGAAAGAATTTTTTGATATTAATAAAGGTACTGCGTCAATGCAGATTGTCTGGGATACGTTCAAATCAGGGATAAGGGGTGAGACTTTGTCATATACAATTAAAAAACAGAAAATTATGCGTGAAAGGAATGAGAAGGTTCTTCAGAGAATATTATTTTGGGAGAAGGAATTAGTTACAGCAATAATACATCAACGACCAATTGTAGACATAGAAACAAGGCTGGCAATTAGTAAATCTACTGCTTACGAATTCTATGCAGAAAAATCAGCAAAACTGATGGCAAGCTATAGAACTCAGATATATGAGATAGGAGAAAACACTGGGAAAATCTTGGCAAAAAGAATCAGGCAAAGAGAAGTATATAATGCCATCAATACAATACAGGATGAAACAGGGCAAGTGTATAATAAACAAGAGGAAATCCTGGAAGTTTTTCGTAAGTTTTATCGGAAATTATATACACAAGAGGATGATAATTATTCATCTGATACATGTCTGAATTTTGCCATGGGAAATCTTCTCCCGATCCTTACTCACGATCAAAAAGTATTCTTAGATGCCGCTATCACATGGGAGGAAATTGAGAACGCCATAAACTCATTAGCTATGGGTAAAGCTACTGGTCCGGATCTTATTCCGTTAGAATTTTATAGGTCCTTTAGAAAACATCTAAAAAATGAGATGTTGGCTATATTCTTAGAGGCACAGAAAGGCTTATCTCCCGTATCTTGGGCTGAATCAATAATCATGATATTTAAAAAAAAAGATAAAGATCCATGTAACCCAGCCTCCTATAGGCCAATATCGTTGATTAATTCCGACAGTAAAGTCTATTCAAAAGTACTTGCCACAAGACTGTCAAGAATTATTCCAACAATTGTATCACGGTGGCAACATGGGTTTATTCCCAATAGAGATACGGCGGACCACGTACGTAGAATCATAGCAATGATGGATTGGGCAGAAGCCTCTAACATTTCAATAGGAATCACTCTGCTTGATGCTGAAAAAGCATTTGATAGAGTAGGGTGGCCCTATCTTTGGGATGTCCTATCCATGAAAGGGTTTGGCCTAGGAATAATACATGCATTCAAGGCATTATATAAAAACCCAGTCTCAGCAATAAAAATAGGACTTAATAAATCTGCATTATTCTCTATCCAAAGAGGAACACGTCAAGGGTGTCCATCCTCTCCCCTTCTTTTTGCTATATATATAGATATCTTTCTTAATCAGCTTAATAGGGATGAGAGTATAGTTCCATTACAGTTAGGAGGTACGACATATAGAGCCCTTGCCTATGCTGACGATTTGGTAGTAGTCACTAGAGACATTGAAAGAACGTTCCGGAGGATTGAAGAACTAGCAGGTATATTCGGATCTTTCTCTGGGTATAAATTAAATTTGTCTAAAACGCAAATTCTGTTTATAGGACCAAATCCACCTCCTATTATAAATATAGTTTCGGAAGCAATCTACTTAGGGATTAGATTAACTACACCTATCTCACAGATCCCTAGTATTAATTATACTCCAATTTTAAAAAAAGCTAATACGACTCTGGAAAGAATAAATCATTTACACTTATCTCTTCATGGTAGAAACAACGTTTTAAAGATGCTTATATTGCCCAAATTTCTATACCTATTTAGAACAATACCCCTGGAATTTCCTTTAAAATTTTTCCAAGAAATCGAAAGAACTGCAATAAGATTTCTATGGGGCTATAAAGGTATTAGAAGAGCATATAAGAAGCTGATTATACCGAAAGATAGGGGGGGATGGGCCACACCACACTTTTTATTTTACTATTTGGCAGCCGCACTCCAATATATGTTTCCTTTAATTGTAGGTAAAAAAAATTCCCATTAATTGGACACACTATCCAAATATTTATGAAATGGTAATAGGTACTGATGCAAATTATCATTTGTTAAAATTTATAGAGCCAAGCTACTATAAAAAAACAAAATTTAAGATAGTGGCTGCAGCATATAAAGCCTGGAGAATAATAAAAAAACTGGTGGGAATTAGGAAAATTACCAGGTATACGCCTCTAAATTCAAGTCAATGTTTTCCCACAATATTTAGAGACCAGGTGATGAAAAAATTGGAATGACAAGGGGATTACCTTTCTCTCTGATTTATATATTAATAATTCGGAAATATTACTTACTTTTGATGATTTACAAAATAACTTTAAAATTCCTTCAAATGATTATTTTAAATTTCTACAGATTAACAGCTACCTACATTCATCCTCCAATATAGAAAGACTAGATTTAAGCCCAATTCTACTTCTAGATAATTTAAATAATAAAAGAAGGATTGGGTTCTATTATAACACCTTAATGACTTATCTTGTGGATGACTTTAATAATCTCAGGGATAAATGGGAAGAGAAATTAGGTACAAAGGATGTACTTCTGGAAGAATCAATTAAAATGGCTTCCTCTATTTTATTTTCTGGGCGTAATCGTACTCAACATTATATGATTTTGTGTGATTTGTACTATACACCGGCAAAAGTTCTGAAATGGGGGAGTATTACTGGAATTAAATGTAATCGGTGTAACTTAAGAGGGGCCGATACGTTACATATGTTTTATTTGTGTATAAAATTGGATGGATTAATTCGTGATGTTAAGAAATTCATTGAATACATTCTTTGTAAAAATATAGTCATATCGCCTGAACTTATATTGTTTGGTGTTTCCAAAGATTCAATAGATATTGATCAAAATAATCTATTATTTATCACGATGGCTGAATTTCGCGCATGTATATCTAAGGATTGGATCAGTCCAGATTCACCATCTTTCTCTACATGGAGGGGTCGTCTTTTAGCTAGATACAAGCTTGAATCAGCAATATATGCCACCAAGGGGAAAAAAGGAAACAACTTGGGTTAAAAATCTGGTCACCAATTCAGAAATGGACTGATGAAGTAATGATCTAGCGAATTTTGTTTATTGCGTACTTATGTGTGATCCAGCTCTTCTTTATTTTCTTTATTGGATGGTATTATGTTCCTCTTTTTATATATTGTATAACATCTAGTCGAATTTCTTTTCAAAAGGGTATCATGTCATAATCTGTGTAAAACTTGCAACGCAAATATCAATAAAAATAAATTAAAAAAAAAGAAAGATGGAGTGGATGCCATCTAGCGATTAGAGTGGTTAATTTATGTACACAGTTTTCTAAACCTATAGAAACTGAAAAGGTGACAGAGGGGATGAACCTCTAACCAAGATATTTAATGTGTTGAGGATTCCACGAAAAATTGGACATGGTGAATTCCTCTTTAAACTTATTTCACATTTTTCATTGTTCAACTTATAACCAGAGACATTACTGTATGAGGTAACCTCTTGCAAAAAAGCTGGCAAGGATGAGTTAAGTTGGTAGAGGAACAAGAAGAGGACATCAACTGCATATGCTGCAAATTTAATCTGCAAACCATTAAAGGAAAACCCTTTAATATCCTGATTCTGACCCAAGCGGGAAAGAAAGGATTTGAGTGCTAAATTAAAAAGAACAGGTGAAAGTGGACAACCTTGGCGTACACCCCTTGCCAAAAAAAAGTAAGAGGAGGTAAGACCATTAGCACAAATAGCTGCTCTTGGGGCAGAAAACAGGAGAAAAATTAGAGAAATACTTTTTGGGCGAAAGCCAAACCAATGAAGGGTATGGAGAGATAGGGCCAATAGACATGACCAACTCAGTTTTAATAGGAGATTTGGAAAGGATAAAAAAAGAAAGACGAGTGTTGTCTGAAAGATATCTTCCTTTGACAAAACCTGATTGTTCCTTACGAATCAAATCAGGAAGATAGAAGTCAAGTCTCAGTGCTAAAGCTTTAGGAAATATTTTATAGTCAACATTGACCAGTGAGATTGGCCTATAATTTTTGTAGAAATGAGGGTCCCTACGTTCCTTAGGGATAAGGCAAATTAAAGCAGCAAAAAAGGAACCAGAGGAAGAACCGGAGAATAAGAAGGAGGATGAAAGATTTAGCAATTTGGGGAGAAGTAACTTAGTAAAATGTTAGTTAAATTGAGCAGTAAAGCTGTCAGGGCAAGGGGCTTTATCTTTTTTTTAGTGGGTTCAGTGCAATGTGCAATTCTGATTGTGAAATATCATCTTCCAACGGTGAGAGGCCGATATATTTATTAGGTAATCTATGAATATAGAAAAGAAATTGAGAGAAATCAAAGCTAGAAGTCACATTTTCAGGTGTATACAAGGACTTATAAGATTGAACAACTTCATCCAAAATCTCCGAATCCAACTGTCTCTGCGTTTGATTTGCGTCAATAATAGAGTCAATATTACATTTTTTGTTCTTAACCTCAAGGTAATTCACAATAATTTCCCTTCCTTATTCTGGCAACCATAACATTTTGCACTAGATTTTAAAAAGAACAAAGAGGCATTTTCTGTGGATTCCTTGTTAAACTGGAGTTTAGTGCGAATAAGTTCAGATAGACAGTTTTTTTGATTTGGAAGTATAAAAGGAGTGTTCCAGTCTCTTTATCTGGGCTAAAAGGTCAGTTGTATACCTACTTGATGCTTTTCGCTTCTTACCAACATTTGAGATAATAAAAGCCTCCCAGATAACATTAAAGAGAAAGTCATCTGTTTGATTAAAAGGAAAATAGTCCTAAAAAAGGAAGAGGTCAAGTTAGGATCTAGGAGGAATGAATTGTTAAAACACCATCTGCAGGGAGCTAAAGAACATAGAGGGAGATCCAATTGAAGGGAAATAGGGGCATGATCAAAAATTAAAAATGGATACAATGTCTGTAGAATGTGAGATGTTGTGGGACACAAAAAAATAATCAGTTCGGAATTGAGTTTGATCGACAGGAGAGAAGTAAGTATATTCTTTTAGGATAGGGTTGCAAAGACTCCAGGCGTCTACAGGCTTCCATTGGTTAATAGTTTGGACAGAAAGCTTGAGGATACTGTTTGGTACTAAAGTAACCTTGGAATTACAATCTATAAAGGGATCCATTACCTGGTTACAATCACCGGCTAGGATAAAAGTTTCATCAGGGTATTTAGCAAGAATATGATTTAGACCAGACCAAAAATGGGAGTCGTTGATCGTGGGTGCATAAATATTTACCAAAGAGACTGGAACTGCCCAATTGACAGTTTAGGGGCCGATTCCGATCTGGTAAAATTACAGTCCGTACGATTCACATCCGGAGCTGTCTCCATACGACTCGTACACACGCCGTACGACCTGACGAGTACGATCCTGACCGGGTTATCAGGACGCGAGTCGTAGTACGGTACACGTCAGGTAAGGGCGATTGGTACGGAAAAGCGCACAATCACATACACACCGTATGGCGTGTACCCCTCATGATCGCAGGGTTACGGCGCGTACCCCTGCATTCATGGGGGGTAGGCGCCATACACCCAGCGAACATGGGCGAATACCCTCCATGATCGCCGGGGTACGCGCCGTACCTCTCCGATCCTGGGGGTACTCGCCGTACCGGGGGGGGGCGTTCCATACCTGTTTCGTCGTGAACTCTGCATTTACGGCTGTTTTCAGCTGCCATAGAAAAAGGGTCGTACGGTGCGTACCCGACACGTATCGTACTTGCTGGGTCGTATAAACCAGCCGCGAACCATACAGTCGCATACAGCGGGTTCCGAGTGAGACTCGTCCGGAGATTAGAGTCGTACGGTCTCGGTACGATTCATACGGAGTCCAACTCCTGGTACAAGTCGTACTTCGTCGTACGTACGTACGGGGGGCGTTGCAGGGTACAATTTGTACGAGAAAAACGCTCCTAACGGCTATTCGGAGCGCTTTTTACCAGATCGGAATCGGCCCTTAAGTGTACAACCATCTACCAACATCATCAGAATCCTGGTAAAAAGTTGATGTATTGACAAAATATATGGAACACATATGTATAAGTAAGGCACAATGGAATAATTGATAAATATGTATGGATATTGCTATATTAGGAGTTTTCCATTCTGATTCTCCATTCAGAAATTGTTTTGCTCTGTATAGACCCCCCTGGTGATCTTGCCAGGCACTGTCTTGACAGATCATTTTTGTCGTGGTTAGTAAGGTACAGAGAGTAAGAGAAGGAAATAAAAAATATAAAAATACATTATTAATCACGTTTTTTAATCACACAATTTAACAAGCATACTCATATCTATATATTATTAATTTGTATGACCAGAAATTACTGGATGTTTGATGTTTTACTCCTTCATTACAATGACAGAAATACTGCCCATCTTATTTGGAAAACGCATAATATTACATTGTATCTGATGTCTAGAATATCCATTTATGAAGCAATAACAGCTTACGAATCATGCTAAATGTTTTAGTATAATATTGATTAGAAAAATGTATTTTGCTTTTTCTTTGCGCATCACTCAATTTTGTCTGATTGCATTACTATACACGGACATTTGTAGGCCTAGGAGTGATTTTCAATTTCGCTGGCCGGAGGAGGAGGTATTTTGTTAATTCAGCGTTACTCCTTCAATGCGGAATTACTGACAAATTAAAATTCCGCTGCTCCGACGGCAAAATGAAATATTATGCAATGTTGTCTAATCTTGGAAAATTGAAACGTTTTAATCACTGCAGAGTATTCAAGGGTGCTGTATGGCATTTGGTTGCGCTATTTCCTTAAGCAAAAATGCATCCTTGTATTCATTTTTGGACATGAGGGTGTCATCTGCGATAGGAAAATAGCACTAAAAGCCCAGTCCCCCTGTCATGAAATACTGCTGGATATGCACATTCCCATGCTGGACATTTATTGATTGTTTTTCAGCCAAATTACTCAATGACAATGCAATGGATTGTCGCTCCATCATAGTATAGGTGCCTTTAAAATAATACAATTTCTGTATCTAGGTATAGCCTATATGTAACATTGTGATGTTGTAGCTTTTCTGCCTGAAAGTAGCTCAGCATCATAGTGCTGTATGTTTAGATAACTCCTTTCAAAATGGCAAGTTGCTACCTGTCAATAGAAGAAAACATTTACAATATTTAGTGAAGTCAAGTGCAGTTTGAATTGTTTAAAGGTACTTTCTCCATTGATGTAGCAGTTAAAATCCCCTTTCAAGGCATCACTCAGCTCTCAAAGTGAATGTCCCGAAAACATAGATAATGATGTGTTTGCTGACACAATGTTTTTTTCACTCTGATTGTTGTTCGGCTGGTTGACCACGCAGCTTCCCCATGTCAACGGATGGTAATGCATGCCTTCACCAATGTAATACTTTTTCTTTTAAACATACCTGTCTAGTCAAATGTTTTGTCTCAACATTTAAAAGTAGATTTTTCTTACCAATCAATGATGTTAGGGTAATACATTGAACTTAAATATATGATGTACTGGACATCATAATACATTAGGAAAGACCTAAATAACGTTCAATCTTTATACATTTAAAAAAAATACAAAAAAAGTGTTTTTGATCAGGCATTGCTTCATACTAAAAAAAAGCAAGATGATTTACCGGGGTGCTCTGTTTATCACATTTCTAAGGTATGTATATTTATAATTGAAATGCACATAGTCAAAACCAAGATCTTTGTATTACTCTACAAAATGTTGAAAAAGATTAATATTGAGTGAATTGAGGGTAATAATTATCGTTTTACAGTTGAGGATTGTAATGTTGTTTGGAGCGAGTTCCCCGACCTTCTGGCTTGGGAACCGCGCTTCCTCCACGCAGCTCCGCCTAGCCGTCACCACCTCTAACATAGAAGAGCAGGGTTCAAGACCACTCTTGACCCGCTCTCTGTGCCTGTCCTGTTTTCGCTTTTGGCATTTTTGTAAGTTTAGTTTTGCCATTGGTTTAGTTTTGGTTTAGTTTGGTTTATGTTTTATTCTGTTATCTCCTTTTTTGCCCTCTCTTGCGATACTCCGTCGATCACAGACCCCGCCCACCTCCTTCTCGCTACTTCCCGCCCTTCCTGCCTTCAGCTGCACTTTCCCTCCCCCTCCCCTATTTAATGAAGGCCGCTGCATGGAGGATCGAGCAAGTGTCCTTACCTTTTGGCCTGGGAATCGCTCTCCATCCATGCAGCTCCGCCTGGCTATCACCGCCTCTGACCTAGAAGAGCAGGGTTCGAGACCGCTCTCGACCCGCTCTCTGTGCCTGCCCTGTTTTTGATTTTGGCATTCATGTAAGTTTAATTGAGTTTTGCCATTGGTTTAATTTTGGTTTAGATTTTATTCTGTTGCCTCTTGTTATCTTCTTTTTTGTCCTCTCTTGCGATTCTCCCTCGATCGCAGACCCTGGCCACCTTCTGCTTGCTGCTTCCCACCCTTCTCATTGCCAGCTGCACTCCCCCCCCTATTTAATGGAGGCTGCTGCATGGAGGATCGAGCAAGTGCCCTGACCTTCTGACCAGGGAACTGCTCTCCCTCCACTCAACTCCACCTGGCCATCACCTCCTCTGACCTAGAAAACCAGGGTGCGAGACCGCTCTCGACCCACTCTCTGTGCCTTCCCTGTTTTTTGCTTTTGGCATTTGTGTAAGTTTAATTTAGTTTTGCCAGTGGTTTAGTTTTGGTTTAGTTTTTATTCTGTTATCGTTTCTTTTGCCTTCTCTTGCGATTCTCCGCCAATCACAGAACCTGCCCACCTCCCGCTCGCTGCTTCCCACCCTTCCTGCCTCCCTTCCTGCCTCCCAGCTGCACTTTCCCTCCCTATTTAATTTGGAGGCTGCTGCATAGCTGCGCCACCGGTGCGCAGCCGGCATGCCAAAGGCAAGCGCGTCTGTGCCGGTCCGCAACCCGACCATGGCCAGGAACCCTGGATATACAATCCTCCACTGCTACGACTCTGCCGCCCTCCTTGCACTAAACCCCGGAACACTCAGAGACTGCCAACAGCCCTCACCGAAAATCACCCATTGCCAGTTCTCCTGCCTCTACTGCTACTGGACCTTCACCACCACCCCACTACAACACCAATGTCAGAACAGACGACTCCTCAACGTGCGCTCTGTACACAAACACGCCATGGAAATCTAGAACCTACTTGACTCTTTCTCGCCGGCCATCACCTTCTTCATGGAGACCTGTACCATCGCCGCCTCTGCTCCCGACATCAACACTGCCATCCCAGACGGATACAAGATGCAGAGGAAGGACTGCCCCAACCACCCAGTAGGAGTCTTTGCCACTGCCTACAAGAGCACCCTCCGCCTCACCACCCCCAGCAAACCTCCCCCCCGCCGAACAACTGCACTTCCAGATCCAGACCAGCCCCATCACCCCACTCCGAGGAACCCTCATCTACAGACCCCGCCGGCCCCCGGACACCCATCGCCACCACCATCACCAACTTCATCGCACACCACACCATCGCATCAATGAACTACATACCCATTGGAGACCTTAACTTCCACCTTGAAAACCCCAGCGACCCCCACTCCACCACCCTTTCAGACAACCTCACCAACGTCAGACTAAACCAACAAGTCACCACACTGACCCACAGAGCAGAACACACTTTTGACCCCATCTTTGTTGCAGGTAACAGCGTTCACTTCAGCCACTGCACGCTGCTGCCATGGACCGACCACCACTGTATACACTTCAATGTCGACAAACCTAAGGTACCTAAACCAGCCCCTCACCCACCATGAAGAAACTGGAGCAAGGTCACTGCTGAGCAACTGAACTCCACCCTCACCTGAGACAGCCACACCCGTACATCCGATGCAAACATTGCAGCCAGAGACCTCCACACTGGGATCTCCAACTGCGCAGATGAGCTCACCCGCTACCCAACCCCAGCAAACAGCACCCCAGGAAAGCCACCTGGTTCACCACCAATCTCCAAGAAACCATGCGCACATGCAGATGTCTGGAGAAGAACTGGAGGAACACCAAGAAAACTGAAAACTATTCCACTGACAAGGACGCAATGATGGACTACCACACCAAATCAGAATCACCAAAAGGAACTTCATCCACAACAAAATCTTCACCAACTTTACCAACTCCAAGGAACTCTTCAGTGTCATTTAGGAATTCACCAACCTTCACTGCAAAGCCACAGACATCATCTCAAGACCTCTGTGAAAAACTTGGAACCTACTTCCTCCTCAAGATCAAAACACTCTACAATAGCTTCATCGACCACACGCAAGATGCCATAGCCAGCTCCCCACGTTACAGAGACTCCAGCCAGCCCACAATCTCTAACTGGACACCGATCATGACGGACGACACCACCTTGACCATGATAGCATTCACTCGGGGCCCCCACCGACCCCTGCCCCTGCACATCTACCACAGAGCCGCATGCACCATTGCACCCAAACTACAACTCACCATCGACACCACCTTCAAAACAGGCACCTTCCCAGATGACAGGAAGCACGCATAAGTCATGCCCCTGCTCAAGGAGCCCATGGCTGACTCCACAAACCTCAAGAACTACCAGCCCATCTTGCTCCTCCCCTTCACAGCCAAACTGGCAGAGAAAATAGAAAACAGGTAACTGACACGTTTCATCGAAAAGAACGCAATCCTAGACCCATCCCAATCCAGATTCTGAAGCAACCACAGCACCCAGACCACCCTACTCGCCGCCACAGATGACATCCGCACCCTCCTGGACCAAAGCCACTCTGCAGCCCTCATCATACTCGACCTGTCAGCAGCCTTCAACATTCTCCCTCACTGAACACTAGTCGCCAGACTTCAGGACGCTGGCATACAAGGAATAGCCCTGGACTGGATCTGAGCGTTCCTCACTAGAAGAAGCCAAAAGATCAGACTACCACCCTTCCTGTCCACCCCCACAAAAATCACCTGCAGATTCCCAAAGGGGCATCACTGAACCCTACCCTCTTCAACATCTACATGGCCCCCTTGCAGCCATCATCCGAGAGCACAGCCTAAAAATCGTATCCTACTCCGACCACACCCAGCTCATCCCCTACCTTACCAGAGACCCCACCACCACAAAACTCAAATTCCAGAAAAGATGACCAACAGCTGCCTCAAACTCAACGCCAAGAAGACAGAAGTCCTCATCCTTGGAACCACCTCATCCGCTTGGGTCAACACCTGGTGGTCCACCGACCTCGGAATCCCACCTACTCCCTCAGACCACACCAAAAACCTCAGCATCGTACTTGACTCATCACTCACCAAGAACCGACAGGTCAACACCGTCACCTCCAGCCACTTCATCTCCCTCTGCATCCTTTGCAAGACCTTCAAATGGATCCCCAATGAGTCAAGGAAGACAGTCATCACTAGCAGACTGGACTATGGAAATGCACTCGATATCGGCAAACAAGTTCCTACTCCGCAAAGTCCAGACAATACAGAACACCACAGCCAGACTCCTCCTCGGCATCCCCCGGCACAAACACATCAGCCAACAACTATGGCGACTTTCAAAGTCCTCACCCATGCCTACAAATGCTTACCAAACAACGGACCCAAATACTTCAATGACAGAATCAACTTTCACGTACCCAAAAGAAACCTCAGATCTTCCAAACTCGCACTGGCCGAGACCCCACACATCCACAGAGCCAGAGCAGATGAAGATCGTTCTATCACATTGTAGCCAAGACCCTGAACAAGCTACCAGCAGACATCAGACACGCCCCCTCCCTGAACACCTTCAGGAAGACTCTCAAGGTCTGGCTCTTTGGCTAAACAGATCTGCGTACCCCTCCACCAGCGCCGTGAGCCTCCACAGATGAATAGCGCACTTACAATCCCCTGATTGATGGATTGGTTTGTAAGTTGTTAAATCTAGGTTTTTTCACTCTCCTGATCCAGGATCCAGAGCAATGTCTCTTAGCAACAGTCTGTGAAGTTGTGTACCTAAAACAAGTATATGTCAATTCTATAAAGTTAGAACAATCCATTCACTCTATGGAGTTTATTGAGGACATACATCACAATAAGTCATATTGTGGTGTATGTCTCCAATAAACTCAATTGAAGGAGTAGGCAAATTAAAGTATTTAAAATATGTCACTCACAATTAGTCATTTTTAATTCAAGAACAAATAACAGTGCTATATTATTACAATTAAAACTATGATTTAAAAATATCTGATCTGCAATATATAGGTCTGATTCAAAAACATCTGTGTTAGCTGATTACCTATCATTCCACCAAACAACATTTGCTGAGTTGTGTGTATTAGATAGATGTATATTGGAGGTGAATAACAGGTCATATTTTATTACACACTGTTAAAGCTGACTTCCTTGGTTTGGTGTCCTAAGAGCAGGTGATTCTTGAAGTACTCCACCAGTTTGTCACCGCTGGCAACCACGCTCCAGAGTCACTACTCTGTGGCTCTGGTTTCCTGTGGAAGGGGGAAATCTTAGGGTCATTAAGGGGAGCTGTGAGCTCAGTCATGCCTATGGATTGCCAGCTTGGTAATTATATAGAAAATACTATCTGGAAGGAGGTCGAGCTTTAGTATCTCATGGAGATGTTGGGGTTGCCTGAGTGTGTGTGCCTGCCCACACGGTCCATGGCAGCCTGAGCTGGAAGTCAAAAGGAACTGGAGTGGGAAAAAGGGACCAGGTGCTTGCCAAAATGAGAATGGGCAGGGGGCATTGAAAACCCACCCTTGAGATTCCCATGACCCCGGAGGAGGCTTGGCCAGGGGATTACACCCCAAAACCTACTGGGGAAGACATTGCTGCCCTGGGAGACCCACCTGAGTTGGCTGGATGGCATATAGAAGGGGGTCTATCCCGGGCAGAGTTTTGCAAAGCACAAAAATGAGTGCTATACTCTGGAGAGCCTATGGCAGCAGGACTTGGGCAAGGCAGCTGGTGACACCTCTGGTGGTCACCTGATCTATTGAGAGGATGATTTCCTGTATAGCGAGCCTAAGGTTTTTGAGCTTGGTGTACCCTCTGTGTTGGGGGTCCCCCAGGGCTACATGGCCTTCCTCCTGAGTTTGCCTCATGATGTTTCCTAAGCAGGACAACTCGGGCAAGTCGAGAACATTGCAAGACTGGCTATCAACTTCTATTGGCCTCAGATGAGAATTACCTATTAGGCATTCTGAGGTTCCTGTCCTAAATGCCAGAGCAGTGGGAAATCAGAAGGAAAACAAAAGGCTCCCTTTTCCTGTTGTTGGTACCTGTTTTTAGATGGTGGTCATCTACATTGTTGGGCCGCTGGACACCAAGGATGCCCTAGACAACAAGTTCATCCTGGTCTGTGGTGGACCATGCCACTTAGTACATGTAGGCCATACCACTGAGAACAGTAGCAGCACCTGCGGGGACCAGGGTAATGATGGGTATTTTTACTAGGCCTGGGCTGAGCTCGTGGAGTTTCACCCGTAGAATTTTGCCGAGTTACTGAAAACCCCCTCTAAATTCCACCGAGTTCCGAGAGCAAGTGGAATTGAGCTGGTATCCCTCCCTATCCCATAATGAACATTATCATCAACCACAAGGAAAATCTACACTTCGCCTGTCCTCAAATGAATGATCCTGGTGCAACAGAAAGGCATACATCCTACACTTATTCTGTTACAGAGCATAGCGTGCGATAATATAAAACTAAAGCTCACCATACACGTAATGTCCTGCACTTTCGTACATGTATCTGTAAGTAACAGTGTGTGTAAGTAAACAGTATTCAAAGGCACACCGCATATTTATTCCCACATTTGAGGTGCCCTGCCAGGAGGTCGCATGTACTCCCCCAAGTGCTGGGTGATATAGAGATTCATTGTTGATGGAGCTGGGGTGCTGGAGGACATGGCCCCAATGCCATGGTCTGGCTGTGTCCCCAGAAGGGCTGTCGTTGTGCTGGTGGTCTGGGTGCCCCATCTGATGTTGACCACTGGCTGCTCCAGGCAGGCATGCAGAACTGTGGTGCCCCTCAGTCATAGCAGGAGTCCATGCCCCCAAGGGTGGGTGAGACCACCTGGGCTTGAAGGGGAAGGGCAGGTTGGGAGTGGGGAGTCTCAGGACTAGCCTGGTGAAAAAATGGAAAAGGCAGAGCTGTAGAATGCATGATAGACTAAGTTCTCTCTGCCACAGAAGGGAGTGTCCCAACACCTGAGGCAACAATGTCACCACACTAAGCACTTTGTCATGTGCGGGCTTCTGTGACTGGGTGCCACTGCCTACTGCTTCTCTTTTCTTCAACTCACTCACACTATGCCGCAAAATAATATTGGTCCGAAGTCCAATGCAAGTCTTTCTTGTCTATGCCGAAAGACTAGACTGCTAACTGTGGCCACCATCTTAGGCTGCTCACGCCACTCTATGTGTTACTAATATTTACTGTAATTATTACTGGTGCATGCTGATGAACTCCCCTATGCAGGGGTTTACAGAGTTTTAGCTGAACTCCACACTACAAGTGGATCACGAGTGTCTAAAACGCTGCAAACTCCATCTGCGCAGCGGATGTTGGCACCCACTGCAAATGTTTTCTTGGGTGGGGTTATCCAAGAAGGTGGTGTCTGGCAGGGGCATCAACTTCATGTCAACATACATGAAGTCAATGCTGGATGAGTGCAGGGTAACCTGCAAGTTCTTCTCGTACTCAGGACACTACGTCAGTGGAGGCAAGGTGCAGCCCCTCCAGCCCAAGACACACACCCTCCTGGCTTGGGAAAACCCTAAGACCCAAACCAAGGTGAGGGCCTTCCTGGGCTTCAATGGCTACCACATGGGATTTGTTAAGGGATATGACACCTTTGTTTCCTCCTTGACAAGGCTAACTTCCAAGAAGCAGCCCTTACAGGTATTCAGGACTGAGGCATGTCAGAACGCTTTTGATTCCTTAAAGGAGGACATGTTCATACCACCAGTGCTCAAGGCACCTGACTTCTCCTAAAAGTTCATTGTCCAAACAGACGCCTTTTAGCATGGCATTGGGACTGTTCTCCCACAGCTAAACAATGAAGGTTTGGACCAACCTGTAGCCTTGATAAACCAGAGACTATAGCCAAGGGAACGGAGGTTGAGTGCCATAGCAAGGGAAGTCTTTGCAGTGGTCTGGGCACAATAAAAGTTGAGATACTACATGGTTGGAACTCACTTCTAGGTTTGATGGCTAAGTCAGATGAGGGGTGAAAATCCCAAACTCTGGATGTGGTCCATCTCCCTACAGGGAATGAATTTTATGGCGAAACATCACCCTCGGACTGAACACACCAATGCTGATGGTCTTTCCAAGATTTTTCACCCTAATGATGAGGACTCCTATTGGAGTGGGTGGTTCATTTCATTTTCTTCTGCGGTGTTTATGTTAGACTTGACATCCTAGGGGAGGTAAGCCAAACAAACTTTTCACCTTCACTCCCTTGCTGATCTCGTTTTTGTTGGCATTAGCACTCTGACCACTTTACCACTGCTAATATTGATGAAGTGGTTGTGCTCTCCTGAAAACATAACAAAATTGTCCGACACCAATTTGGCACATTTATTTACTTATAAGACACCAGAAAATGCCTGCACCCAGGGTTTCTAAATTGAATGCTACTACTGGGCAGCAGCACCTATTCTGCCACAAACTAAGGCAATACTGTAAAACATGTATCAGGCCTGCAATTGCAGCCTGTAGTGCAGATTTAAACTGCCATTTTGAGCCGGAAAAACAAAAATGTTTGACACTGTCACCTTTAAGGTTGGCCCTAAAGGTTCTGTGTTTAAATAGTAGGACATGTGTGTTTACGTTTTGTATGTCCTGGCAGTGAAAAACTCCTAACCTAATTTCTTACTGTTTTAAGGCTTGTCCCTCCAAAAGACTAGCACTGGATTATTTCATTTCAATGAATAAATGCTAACTTTAGAATGACTGATGCCGGCTCTGTGACTCGTCCCGCCACACGACTAGCCTTTCTTCAAGTCTCCTGACTAGCAGCCGTGGTTTTCTGTCCTTCCACAAACGCAACTCTGCGCGCCACTGTGTTCGCTTGGGACCTCCACTCCGTCCCCGACAACTTGATGTTGGTATGCCTAGGGTTTCCTACGACCTTGCGCCCATCCACTCCGGACTCCTGATGGTGCCCCCAGACTACTGTCATATAAATTATTGTAACCTGGTCCTGATGATGGCCTAAACACCCCTACAGGCCGAATGCCATTGAATTTCACAGCGGAACTCTCGGCACTCCCCTCAAGGATACACTACTTGATTACTTTTGTATTCATTATCATTTATTGCTTGGCCTCCTTACTCTGTATAATTTTAAATCTCAATTGTTCTTCGTTGTGCTCTTCACCGTTACTGTACATACTACCTCATGTGTCACTTGCTCTGTCACAATCCTTCACGAGCACTTGTGCACGGTATCCAACAGCTTACATGTCAGTCAATGTAACACAGTGCAACCCTTTGTTTGTTTGATCAAATGAAACTGAATATGACAAATGTGTAAATGCACTAATACAATTTGTTTTGCAAAGAACCTCGTCTCCCTGGTTTTCTCCCTTTCTTGATTTATTTCTTAAGCAGCTAATTGTGCTAAATGTAATTGACCTCCTACGGACACCCTTTTGAGACATTGTTGTACGTTAAAAAACTTTAGAATGATAGCTGGAGTCAAGCTAGTATGGCTGATAAGGGGGGATACACCAAAACTGGTCCCAGGGTGCTTGTTTCTTGTCCAGGGAGGACCTGGCCTGGCAGTTCAGGCTGGACTGTTCCCATGGAGAGCAGAGTCAAGAAAGATTGAGGCCCAAATCTCTGTATTGGGGGTGAATGTTTGACATTGTTTAGCATTCCCTCCATCAGTTGCTCTTTTTGCACATTTTGTAAGTGGGCATTTTCCTACCTAACCTTAATGGAGTTTTAGGAGTTTCCAGCTACCTGGGCATGTTAATGGTTCCCCAATTAGGATATGTATATATGTGGATTACGTAGCAAAAATCGAAGAATCTTCACAAAATTTGCAAAACTGGTGGGGAGCTCCTATCCTGGAAGTCTTGGGGTGATTCGTGAAGCAGGGTCTGAGAAAAAAGGGGGTTCCCAAAACGTGTTTTCCCCATGCAATTTTCCATAGGTACCATTCATCACGGCTGAACGGAATTACACCAAATTTGGCAAAGTTGTAGTCCTTGGTTCAGACTTGTGCCTTTTGCTTATATGGTGTAAAACTGTTCAGTATTTCCTGAGAAAATTGCAATTAAAAGTACATATGTATCTATGGCCTCGGTGGATGCACGGATTATAAGCGCACCGTCCCGATCACACGCAGAATGCTGATTGGCTGTCAAGTGGTTGTCAACATTCGAAACCAGGAAGTGTTGGCAGCCATTTTGTGCCTCGGTAGAAGCGAAGATCTAGAAATTAGTGGAACTAGTGTTTAAAACGTATAAAGGGGACAGGTAAGAAATATTTTGACCCTCTAGACCTGCTTAGGGGGGGTCCAAAAAAGATTTTTGTTTTGTTTTTAAAAACATAGAAATGTGCGGTGGGTGCATGGATCCTCCATAAAAATAATAAAAACGAAGTGCGGGCTCCTATGTTTGTTTAAAAATTAGCTACATAGGAAGGAGAAATCCCGGGGTCTAAAATATTGCATTTGAAGCTGGGGCCGAGATAAAAGGAGGGTCCCAAAACGTGTTTTCTCCATGCAATTTTCCATAGGAAACGTTCATAACGGCTACAGCCTGAACGGCTGAACGGAATTACACAAAATTTGGCAAAGTGGTAGTCCTTGGTTCAGACTAGTGCCTTTTGCTTAAATGGTGTAAATCCGCTCAGTAGTTCCTGAAAGAATTACAATTAAAAATACATTCATATCTATGACCTCGGTGGATCCGCACATCTTGCGCGCACACTAAGCACACTGTCCCGATTACGCACTAAATGCTATTTGGCTGTCAAGTGGTTGTTAACATTCGAGACCAGGAATTGTTGGTAGCCATTTTGTGCCTCGGTAGAAGCGAGGATCTAGAAAATAGTGGGACAAGTTTTTAAAAGGTATAAAAGGGGCATGTAAGAAATATTTTGACCCCTAGAGTCCCCCTAACATTTTTGGGAGGAATAAACTGAGAAATGTGCGTTGGGTGCATGGATCCGTCGTAATAAAAATAAAAAGGAAGCGGGGGCTCCTGTACTTGTTTAAGCATTAGCTACCTGGGAGGGCCAAATCCCGGGGTCTAAAATAATACATTTGATGGGGCTCCAGAGGGGCCCTGTAGCCCGGGGACCGCCATTCCTTGGTGCTACAAAATAAATGGGTGAGGGAGCTCAAAGGTCCGTCTCAGCCCCGGGAATTATCACCTTCTGGGGTTTTTTATATTTTGGGAGGGGAGCTGCGTGGTCTGCATTCTGGTGCAGTCAAAAGCCTTGGGGAACACCACCCCCCAGGAGCGGCTCCTGCTGGGTCTCAGGGTGTCTACCCCCGGGACACTGCTGTTTGATATGGCAGAGCGGGAGTCGAGGTTCCCATTGTGTCATGGCAAACTTGAGGGTATATTAACAAGTGCTATTTGGCTGCAATTTTTGTAAAAAAGCCAAAAATGCGGTGAAAATTATATTGCTCTATTTACTAGGTGACGCTAAGATGCATTAATGTATGTTAGCAGCCGGTTTGCTAAGGACTCGCCTCGTATCTCCAATAAGTTGCAATGTAGGTGTTGTCAGTGGGAAGGTAGGTGTTTCTATGAGAATATAAAAAGGAAGAGGAAGGTATGACAACAGCTTTGTGTTTACAAGGTGGCCCTGGATTTGAGAACCGATAGGAAAACTCTCGCTAATTGCAGTTTATGTCAGATCCTAACATCTGTTCTGAAGTAGACTTAAGCGTGTTTAATATGCTACGTGGCAGATTTACAAGTTCCTTGCGTCAGTATTGCATCACTTTTAACATGGGACAAGCAATGCGAAAGTGGTGCAAGGGGCTTGTAAATCTGATACAGTGTTCTGTCTTAGTTTGCTTTCCTTTCTGTGATGTAGAGAATCCTTGGTAAATATAACGGTTTCTGAACAGCCAGTTCCTTTCAACCCTACACCCAAACTGCTTACTGCCTGTTACAATAGTAACAGTTCATGGAACACTTAAGTGAGCACCCTGGTTACAAGTTCACCACACAATGTTGCTAATCGAAACAGTTACTGTGCTGTGGTTTTTCAAAATTTCGATTGGAACCATTAATCCCAGGTACAGACTCTGTTAAAGTGCTGGTAAAGAGTTAGCCTCAGTATTATACTTCGAGTTATAAACATCATTTCTATTTTAATTGTTAAATGTTTTGTAAGCATATGATTATCACACTAAATAATAGTGAAATGTTGTCAGAAAAATAAGACGTATACACTTTTTTTTTCATTAACTTTTATTTATGTATTTATTTATTTTTTTCTTTTTTTCTTTTTTGTTTCATTTTTTTTTTCCTTTTTTTTTGTCCTCATTTGCCGATACCCTAGTATAAAGAACAACCTCCAACCACCACAACGCCTCCGTAACCAGCCCTCGGATATGTTAACATGGCATGGACCCAGGCGCTCAAAAGCTATTATTGGCGGGAGAAGGGATTCTTCACACAACAGGGAGACCTAGATCTCTCCATCTAGACGTATTAACGCCTGTTGGACCAGCCCAAACCTGGGAAGACCCTTCAACTGGTCCATGGAGTAGGAAACAGGCATAATAATGGACCTGGGAAAGAAAAAAAAAAAAAAACAACCCCGGGCATTCTACCTCCAATTTACCAAAAAGTCCCAAAAAGCAAGCTTTTTCCTGCTGCAGGATCTGGCCAGGTCCACCCTAGAAACCTCGTAGAGCGATGTCAACCATCCTGAAAAAGTTGGGGGAGCCACGTCTACCCAAAACCTGCAAATCTGTCTCCTAGCCAGGAGGATTGAATAAAACAGAAAGGATCTAGCCTGCCCAGTGATGCTATCATCTAATCCAAACTTTTATTAAAACAACAATAAATAACTAGAAATTTTACTTTAAGGTAACGATATAATAAATAACTAGAAACATAACTTTAACATAACAATATAATAAACAAAATGTTCGATGGACTCCAAAGGAAGGAGGGTAGGTAAAATGAAAATAAGTGTTTAAAATTAGATCGATGTTACTGAATGAGGTCAAAGATCACAAATGAAGGTAACATTTGTTAATTTGCATGTCTGTAGGTTGCCTGATAATTCCACCTCTCTTATAGCCTGCGTTGAAGTGGTGTCTGTACGGAAGTGCCTACTGCGTCAGATTTACAGAATGGACCAACAGGTCTTTGAAATGATTCAGAGATGAGACAGAATTCGGTGAGAGATCACGTCATTATGCAGGACAATATTCTTTATTTGAAACGCATTTAATCGGAGGCATTGTGTATCTAGGCCGCTCTGCTTACCTTGTGTAAACACTGTGGCGAACAGAGTTCACAACTTGAACTCAGCTTTGGTTCTACAATGCAGACTGTATTAAATTCAGCCTTGATTTTTTTATCGGCAGAGTGGACAGCAGCGTCCATAACTTTAAAAGAGTAAGAGAAACAATGTGAGAGAGAGAAAAAGAGAAAAAACGACATTAAAAGTGTGAGAGAGAGAAAGTAATAGATGGAGCAGTTAATACTGAAGAAAATCTTTGTAGCTCACCATTTTGCCTTTGTTGTGTGTTCAAGCATGTGCCGGTTCATAGTGCACCCTCCAGTTTAGTGATCTGAAAGATAGTATAGAGTTAGTAACAGCATAGTTCATACAACTGCACAAGTATATTTTTGCTTTATGTCTTTGTACACTAAGATTATTGTATTTCATCAACTTCCACTGAAAGGAGGTATTTGTGCGATGTTTTTCTTCCAAAGTACTATACCCCATGCACTCCCACTGCATAGCGGTGAGTTCTCATTACTGCGTACCCAGACAATTGCATCCCATTGATCCCCAGAGTCCGCAGGTGAGTGCTTCTTCTTGTGCACTCAGGGGCAGATTTATAAGCTCCTTTCACCAGTTTTGCGTCACTTTTCGCATGTTAAAAGTGATGCAAATGTGGCGCAAGGGGCTTGTAAATTTGCCCCTCAGACTGTTGCCACCTATCCACTTCCACTGCCCGGAGGTAATTGTACTTGCATACGCAGTGAAACTGCTGCACACTACCCACTCTCTCTGCACACAGGTGACTTCTCGTTGCTTCGGAAACAAGCTTATTTGCTCACCTTGTGCCATTGGCGTGATTCTAAGAGGGTGCACCACGTGTCAAAGCAGCCTTCTCAGACATTTTTACGATGGCCACGCATCATTGCAGAATCTTCGAACTTTGAGCTTTGGAGGTGTTGGGGGGGGACAATTTGTGAAACACAACCTGTAAGATAAAAAGGAAGTTAATATTGTGCATAATTTCTTTATCAAACGAGAGAGGAAGTGAAAGAGTGACTGAAAAGAATATTTGCTGCTCACCTTTTTGTCACCGGTGTGTCTTTCAACATGTGCCGGGACATAATGCACCCTGAAGCTTTACAACTAAAAGATAGTCAAAGAAAGATGTTGATGTATGATTGAAAATTGTTACTATCTTAATGTGGAGTAGAATTACATCTCCCTTTCACACACCGTCCCTCCCACATTTAAAAAACAACTATTTGTGCAGTACCAACTTGTTTAATAGGCTTTGATTTTTGTAAAATTACTATAGTAGTAATGTTTTTTATCCGTGCTTTCGATCATCACAAGTGACGGACATTTGACCAATCATAAAAGCTTTCCTGCTATTGGAAAAAAATACAAATGCATTAAGATATGGTATATACCGCTGCGTACGCCTAAATCGCTGCATCACCTGTTTGTATCCAGTCTGCTGCACCCCATCTACTCCCTCCACTGTGCACTCAGGCTTGACTGCTCACCTTTTCGTGGACAGGGCACCTTCTACATCATGCAGTCCTGCTCTTCAACAAAGAAGTGTAACATATGGTGTAGAGTCTTGATATCGCTATGGCTAACGACATACTCGTGCTCACATCAACATTGCAGGTTCCTCACCCGCTCAGTCCTTGCGGTACCACTAACTCAGTGACAAAAGAGGCCATGGACGTGGTGGTGGGCCCCCTGCTCTGTGGCCCAGGCCTACATGAGGCGTCGTAACCACTAGGACGGGCCATCACAGCACTTGCGATGGAAGCAACTCTAAAATGGCATAGAGCATGTGCGCCCGTCTTTTTTATTAGTAAGGTCACATGTGTAGTGACGGATGGGTGTGGTGTGGGTGTATACCAGCCATGTGTGTGTGTGTCGTTCTGACAACTAGACCTGTAAGTAAGAAATCACTACAATGGAAATCTGGGCCATGCAGCGTTGTCATGTGGGCTGGACTGACATATGCCAGTGCTGCGTGAGGCTGTGAACGATGACTTTCGAAGCTATGGGCGTGGTTCCGTCGTGAGCTATATGAAAAATCTACTGATTTGGGTGTCCGTGTTGTAGTGCTGCTGTCACCCGGGTCTTACACGCAAATGTGTCATTATGTCTTTAAAGTTGTACAATATGGCTAACATGGAAGTTACGGGGTATCACTGACCCTATATTCATCCATAGGTGCAAACATAAAAGATGGTGGACATGACACATTTCTGGCAGTATGAATGTTTGTTGTACATTCAGTGGAGTGTTGTAGCTGTAGTAATACATGGCTGTGAGAAGTTTAGGTTGCAGTTTTTAGCACATGAAGGACAGATATTATATATACTTATGCGGTCATTCAGGTATACTGTCGAACTTGGCGCTGGAAATCATTGTTCATGGCTCGGAGTCGCGTCCACATCCCATTATTTTAGTGTAGAGTAATCATGTAATCAACGCGTGCCTGAACATGTACTGTAAATATGGTGCTCATGTAAATTGTTGATATAGTTTTAGGTCAACTCCGCGCTATAAAAATATGCTAAAAAAAAAAGAAATAGTACACATTTATAAATTGACTATACAGTTTCTTTACAGTATTGTAATGATCCACTTTGTACGTTTGTATTTGTAGAATGAGCAAGAGAAAGTAATATAATCGAAGTTTTCGTTATTGGCAGAGGTAAGATGGTTGCATACGCTATTTACAGCACAACATAATGTGTTAGGGTTTAGGAGCAGCATTTTACAAATATAATAAGTATACAGACACAGATAAATAGTTGAAGTGGGTACGGGCACGTGTGCTCGACTCCATTTTATTCCGTTGCTGTTGTTAACAAGTAGAATAGTCATCATAATATCATACATAGATTTTCAATCATAAACGCTTTATAACTTCTGCTGTACACAGGTAGGAGCACCGTATGGTAAATTATACACAGAAGATTCTATCGCAAACGGTTCATCAGTTGTGGTACACTGAGGTAGGGGCGGTTTATGTAGACCCTGCGATGATGCGTGGTACAAGCAGAACGCACAGGTAAGAATGTCTTTTGGCAACAGAATTTTGCCCTAATAAGGCCTCGGGGCGATTATTTAAGGTGCACTGAGTTAGTGGTACGTCTGGTGCTCAGTGTGTGCTCACCCTGCGATGATGCATGGTTCTAGCAGTCTGTACTCTAAGCATTGACTGTTGTATACTAGACTGCATGAACTTTGAGGGGAAAAAAATAAACTACTATCAATGGCTATCAATTGCTCTGCAAACCAGATCTAGTGATTGCTCCCCATAACAAATTAAATGATTGTATTCCACGCAGTGCATTCTAACTTTCTCAAAATGGGGACGTATGTCTGGTGGCGATGTTGAAGGTGATGTCCTAGAGGTACATGGTATTGTCGGTGGTGGAGGTTCATTTAGGCGCAGTCTTCTGCATTCTTTGTGAGCATAGTTCACAGGATGCAGGGATTAAAGGTACTTGTGCATACTAGCAGTGCCATAGGAGTATCCTTTGTTTGCACCTTAAATATCTCAAGGCTAACTTCCCTACTGTCTGTAGTGTAGATAGAAAGCTGAATTCAAGTTGTGGATCCTACTGTACACAGTTTACATCGAAGCCACTAGTCAGCACAGTTATAGAAGAATGCTTTTTTTCACTTATTTCAACAAAACCTGAAGACATACAGTATATTTGTCTCTGCATCAAGTAAATCAAGGCTGAATTCTCTACTGTCTATAGTGTAGATCCAAAGCTGAATTCAAGGTGTAAACCCTGCTGTCCGCAATGTAGATGTTAGGATGGATTGAATCATCTGCAGTCTTGATTGAAATGGAAGATAGAACGTGTATAGAATTCCTTATTAAAATATGTAGGTTTCAGGGACATTTAAAAGCGACAGTATGTCTCATCGTAACATAAAAATGTTCACTCTTCTTTGCGCTGATTTATGGTGCATTGAGTTAGTACTATCTTTGGCACTGAGCTTGTACATATCCTGCGATAATGCATAGTGCAGGGAGGCTGCACTTGGAGAAATGTTTTTTGCCTGGTGAATTCTGTCTTAATAAGGCTACGGGGAGATGACTTGTGGTGCAGTGAGTTAGGGGTACCGAAAGAACTCAGCATGTGCGCACTCTGCGATGATTCGTGGTTCGGGGGGGTCTCAGTGGTATAATGTCTCTTGTCTATGTACAATCGCCATTCTACCTGAATCGTGAGCCCTCACAATATGGATCGAAGGCAGTAGTGATCACTGACATCAAGAAATTCTTTTAGTCGTATCTTTTACCAAAATCTGCGGACATAAAGTACAATTATCTCTACCTTAAAAAAATCAAGGCTAAATTATATGCTGTTCTTAGTATAGATTCAAAGCTGAATTCAAGATGTGAACCCTGCTGTCCGCACTGTAGATCGAAGGCAGTAGTCAGCAGAGATATCGACACATTATTTTTGTCACTTATTTTCACAAAATCAGAACACATACAGTAAAATTTTCTCTGTATTCAATAAATCAAGCTTGAATTCCCTACTGTCGGTAGTGTACATGCAAAGTTGACTTCAAGTTGTGAACCCTACAGTCCGCAGTGTAGATCGAAGGCAGTAGTTGACACAGACATCGAGGAATGCTTTTTTTTGTCACATACTTTAACAAAATCTGAGGACACAGTACAATTGTCTCTGCCTTAAATAAATTGACACTGAATGTAATGTTGTCTGTAGTGCTGATGCTCCACAGGTATCAAGTAGTAAACTCTGTTGATCGCAGTGTACATTTGAAGGCAGTAGTTAGTATAGCTATTGAGCAATGTTTTTGTGGCATCTTTAACAAAATTGTCTTTGCCTTACATAAATCAAGGATAATTTGAATGCTGTCCGTAGTATAGATAGATATCTCAATTTAAGTTTTGAACCCTGCTGTTCGCAGTGTAGATCTTAGGCTGCACTGCATTATCTGTCTGCACAATTTAACTTCCAACACCTGCCCTGGTGGGCATAGCCATCCGCATGGTCTTGAGAGTGATGGAGTGTACTCATTGTTGAACTCAGTGGTTGCGTTGCTATCAGTCTCTTAATTGCCCTTCATAAACAAAGCCAATGTCCAAGACGGGGCATGCCCCACTTTACGGCTGCCACGAGGAGCTTCGAACTGGCAACCCCCTGCAAGGGAAACAGTTCACCTTAGTTCACGAACACGGCAGCACAAACCGTGGTGCCGCCGCTGACCCGCACCAGCTGTGGGCTTCACTTCGCAACCGGAAAAGGCCGTTTAAATCTCAACAAACAGGAAACCATTTTGAAGAGACTCCACACGAAGGTAGGATCAGCTCTCAATTCATTTGTAGACAGCATGCCAGTAGGAAACCATCGAGGTGGCAGGTGATGTAGTGCTCTCTTCCAAGGCACGGTTAAATATTGAACATCTTTGACATCCTTTCTGCATTTTTATTTCCCTGGGTGCCTCAGTGGGCGGGGCTGCTCACACTGCCTTATGTTCCTGGTAGTGCAAGAAATATATTAAAACTCAAGTGAGTCCTTTACGGTGTGCAAACTATTCTATTCATAAAACCCATGTGGGGTGATGTCTCAGCAAGCTCACTTGGCCACTCAAATCCGGGGCTGCCACCTCGAACGGTGCTCCCGTTATGGGGATGAAAACCAAGTGCTTCCATCACGGGCCCGCTTCCATGCGGTGTGCGTTTCCTCACGGCTGGGCCACAGCTGCTCACATCCAAACTCCAAAGGAAAGCCCCTGTGAATCGTTTCACTATCCCCACCACGTGGGCGACATCTTACAGTTTCAATTGCATAGAATTTTAATTCCTTCCAATTGCTGTTGTGTACTTTTTCCATGTGTCTTGAAACAGCATTGCTTCGATCACAGTTCACTGTAGCTCTTACAAGGATTCGTTTTTTAAGTTCGCACTTTGTGCTGCCCACGTATTTCAAGGCACATGGGCACTCTATTATGTAGACAGCAAATTGTCTCTTGCAGTTTATTAGTTGTGTCCTCCATGTTTGTTTGTTTGCCATCTGATTTTCTTTTTTGTTTGTGGCAATGGTGCAAGCTTTGCATCCCGAACATTTAAAAAATCCTTTCGGTTTTAACCAAGAGACTTTTTTCTTAGGCAACTGAAAATGGCTGTGGACCAATTTGTCCCGCAAGTTTTTGGCTCTTTTGTAGGTCGTCTGTGGATGATCCTCTACAATTTTGGCTGCAGTACTGTCCATTTTTAAGATATGCCAATTCTTTCTTAAAATGTGCATAACTTGTTTGTTGCTTGTGGAAAAAGTTGTTATTAACCTTATTTTGGTTCCCTCCTGTGTTCTCGGTGTCTTAACTTTTATTAGCTCAGTTCTGTTTTTAGTTTCTGTTCTTTTTAGCGCTGTGTCGATTATGCTCTGATTGTACATTCTTTTTCTCAATCTAACTGCAGCTTTTTGTCGATGTTTTGACCATTCATCATTGCTTGAGCATATCTTTTTAATTCTGAGGAATTCCCCGTAGGGGATGTTTTTAATTAGACTCGACTGATGGAAGCTTTGTGCATGTAGCACCGAGTTCGTTGCTGTGACCTTGCGGTGTAAAGTCGTTTGTACCTCGTTGTTTTCGATGTATATTTCAGTATCAAGAAATACCACCCTGGTTTCGTTGATCTCATATGTGAATTTGAGGTTATAATCCGAATTGTTCAAGATGTTGAAATATTCACTGAATTCCTCATTATTACCATCACAGACCAATAGCAGGTCATCAATGTATCGAAGCCAAGTTATGGTCTTGTTTTGAAATATTTCATTGTCGCTCTTCCATGCCCATTCTTGTTCCCAAAGGCCCATGGTGAGGCATGCATATGATGGGCTAATAGAAAAACCCATTGCCGTCCCTTTCACTTGTTTGTAGATCTGGTCTCCGAACATGAAAGCGTTTTGTTCCAAGCACAACTTGATCATTTCTAATAACATTCCGTTATGATTTGTGTACTGTATGTTGCGCTCTGCCCAGAAATGTTTACATGCTCTTAGACAAATCCCATTTTGGATATTAGAGTATAAAGAGACCACATCCATTGTGATCAGTGTATACATTGATTGCCACGGTGTCTCCTGGAGATGTCTTAATAGGTCAGCTGTATCTTGTAGATAAGAGGTCAACCCTTTCACATGGGGCAAAAGAAATATGTCCATAACGTTGGCCATGAGCTCCAATAGCAACTCTTTGGCCGAGATTATTGGCCTCCCTGGTGGGTTCGTGGAGTGTTATGTATCTTTGGTAAGAAATATATGGTAGCCAATTTGGGATGTGTCGTTTTCAAGTATTTAACTTCATCATCATTTAGCAAATTTTTAGTGAGCCACAAGTCTAGCTTTTTATCCAACTCCTCTTTCCATTTTGCAATGGGATTGCTCATTAGTTTGACATAATATTCCTTATTTTTTAGCTGCGAATGAGCTTCCTTCTTGTAGGCATCTTTCTGCAGAATGACGACATTGCCGCCTTTGTCAGCCATTTTTATCTCAAATGTGGTGTTTTTTGTAAGTTGTTCAAGGCTTGCCGTTCGCCATGTGAGAGATTGTCCTTCATTGTTGGTTTTGATAGTTTATACAAATAACACATTCATGAAAGACGTCCATTTTGTTACCTGGAGTTAATTGTGGGTAAAATTTGGAGGGAGGTCGCATCCTACTACACCCAGCTCCCATTTGGGTGTAGTATGTCTCGATGGTTCTCGTTTCTCATTCCCGGGTCCTCATTCAATTCCATCAAGGTAATAAAGCCTTCCGCATCTCTTGATGGCAAAGTCAGTTCTGATTGGAGAATTTGTCTTTGGTATTTTGCCATTTTTGGATACTCCACGAAACTAAACGGGTCTGGCGGTAAGCACAGTAAGGCTGCGCCACTACGTAATGAACAAGACAAATGCCATAACTGTGCACTAATTTTCAATCAATGAAAGAAGAAGCTCCTAGTCGCTAATTCAAAAAAGACCACTCTTTCAGTCAAAGTTTCTAGTAGAAAAATTAGAACTCTTTTATTTTTGCTTTTTGTTCTCAATTTAGTTTGTTTTTTTATGTTTCAAAGAAGAGATTTTTTACATATAAATGTATATACATATATTTACAACATCAAACAATCACCATAATTAGAACAAGGAGGGGTGAAACTTTTTGGTGGGGCAAGGGAAATATATGTGGGAGTGGTTTGTGTAAACACTAAAGACACAAATGGACACAAGACACGTGTACACAAGACAGTGGATATACATCAAACATTTCTGGGGCGCGGTGGTAATTGGTGGTACAGTTTTATCAAAGTATTCAAAGAATTGAGTTGCTGTATTTTCTAACGGAGCTAGATCCTAGTCCTATTCGCAATCATAGGAGTGATATCATACACTAAATGAGCTCCAGAAATCAAAACAGTAACTAAGACCAAACACTTGTTCACAATATTTTTCTATCACTCTTATTAGTACAAAATTTGAACCAAGGCCATCAACTTGGCACCACAAACAACTACCGCCTCGGTCGACGCGTTTCGAATCCTTTATAAGTGTAAAGGATTCTCTTCAGGACCACACACAATTAATCTGGAAAACACAATAAGTGAAAAGATTCTGTCAGTCAAAAAATAATAAAAGAGAGACTCTCAACTTTCATTCAGCCACCGCATACTCTCAGTAAGCTTACCTGTCGCAGAGTCTCAAATAGAGTTTAGAGGTTGTAGTAAGCTACAAAGGATTGAAAAACATGAATTAGAACGGGGTCGCTAAGTCGTCATACTACATCAGTTTATTGGGAGGGTTTTTTTCAAGCACTCACTAGCAAGTGGCAATAACATGTCCAGCTGTAGGTCGAATTCCTTTCGCAAAAGCAGTGTGAA
Source organism: Lissotriton vulgaris (assembly GCF_964263255.1). Classification (NCBI taxonomy): domain Eukaryota; kingdom Metazoa; phylum Chordata; class Amphibia; order Caudata; family Salamandridae; genus Lissotriton; species Lissotriton vulgaris. The sequence continues at coordinate 1,961,772,059 of NC_141687.1, forward strand.
AATCCAACACTCATCAGCGCTCAGTCAATTCGGGTTGTAGCACCTCGAGATTAGTTCTGGGGAATGCAATGAGGAAGGGCTGTTAGATTAGCCTATCGTAACGTAGTGGTGGTAACTCTTGTAACAGTTCAGCATGGCCAATAGGACAGCCGCGAAGGGGCGTTCTCAAAAAAATGTGACTATTCTAAAACGGTATGTGAAAACAGCTAGGTCTATCTGTCTTAAAGGTAATCATGAAGCCTATGTGCGGGGTGTTACGTAGCCCTAATGCGAAGGCGACCGTTCCAAAGTTGTGGCTATGGTGAGCGGTATTTTATGGCTCTGAGGGGTGCGCGGTGCGAGGCTGCGCCGTGCGATCCTTCCTTACCTGGGATCAGGCGTCCGTCTCCTCCAGATTAGCTCGCCATCGTGTGTTTACGCGATGCAAATTAGTTCCGGTTCAGCCTTATTTGAGTGGACGGTGTTTCCGGGTTGATTCGCATGAATCATGGGGAATGTAGTTTCGCATCATGTTCGACGTGGAGACCTGTGTACAAACTGCTGAATTATGATACTAATGTTCATATATCGCCTCTGTTGCAAAACAATTAAAGACGCTATGAGTGTTATGCTTTGTGCAATCGGAGAAATATTCTGTATGCTCCGCATGGGGTCACTTAGCGTAATGCTTATGAGAGGAGTGACGTTCCGCACATGATATCTAGGTCTAAACACTAAGGTCATGTATAGGCTTAAGACTCATTGGGGTGTATATTCAGATATCGTTAGGTTTGGAGAAACGGAGGTGTCGCTCATGGGGCAGAAAGACCTGAATATGCGATGCTGTTAAGTTGATGCTGAGCGTGATGGTTACACACGTTTGCTCAAGGGAAATGTTTACAAGTTGTATAATTCAGACATTTCATTAAGGCCTTGTATTGTAGTATTAAACTTCAGTATCAACATTGCCTCACGTTGTCGCAACTTAGCCTCTACGTCTCCGCCTCTTGGGTCAGTGTCAATTTTAGAGATTATTGTCCATTTAAACTCCTGTTCGCTGTGCGCTTTATCTATCCAATGTTGTACCAATGGAGCTGTAAGAACTTTTTTCTTAATTCTGGACTTGTGTTGAGACATTCTCTGTCTCACTTCTTGAGTTGTCTTGCCTATATATAGTTTGTCGCACGGGCAGAGTAGGCCATAGACCACATTTTTTGTTTTACAGTTCGTAAACTGATCATGTTTCCAAGATATCCCTGAATGCTGGAAAAGATTACCTTCAATGGTCGACGAGCAGCAAAGACATGTGCCACATTTGTGATGGCCAGTTATTGGAGGCAGGCTCAAATAGTCACGTAGTGTCAGAGTTTTAGGCTTAGGGATAGCTGCTCGGACGATATGGTTTGCAATACTTTTATCCTTTTTGTATGCAAAAAGGGGGACGTCTGTCAATTGGGTGTCAAGGTCCTTGACTAGATGCCAGTTCTGATGGATCAATTTTTTAAGGATATTAGATGAAGAGCAGTATGTGGATACACACACGGTTCGTTGTTGGTGGGTTTTTTGTTTTTTGGTTAATAGTTCTTCACGATGTGTCCACCAGGCTCTCGTGATTGCTTGTTTGAGAAGTTTGGCTGGGTAGCCACGAGCTAGGAGTTTCTCTTTTAGGACATCAGCATGATCCATGAATTCATCTTTGAAGGTACAGTTTCTGCGGATTCGCAGAAACTGCCCTATTGGAAGATTTTGTTTTAAACTTCTTGGATGACTGCTTGAGAAGTCCAATGCCTTATTGCGGTCAGTCTTCTTTTTAAATAGAGTGGTGACCAGTTGTCCATTTTAACAGTAGACTTCAACATCTAAAAAAGACATCCTTGTCTCAGAGGTCTGGAGAGTGAATTTAATGTCTTCTGTCATTAAATCGTGGAACTGATTTAGTTGTTCTGGGGTCACCGACCAGGTGAAAAAGACATCGTCTATGTATCGCACCCATCCACCAATCCATTGGTGGAATGGGTTGTCATTGTGAATAAAGGTATCTTCGTATTGACTCATAAAAAGGATCGCTAATTCTGGGGCAAAAGGACAGCCCATAGCGACCCCCTTTATCTGGAAGTAGAAATCTTCATCAAACTTGAAATAGTTTTTTGTAAGTGCAAGTTTGGCCAGTTTAAGAATAAATTCTGTGGGAATTTTAGATGGGCTCTCTCGTCTATTCAGGAAGATTTCAAGTACCTCCAATGCTTGTTCTTGGGGGATCTGGGTATAAAGTGATACAATGTCCATGCTCACTAAAAGGTCGTGGTTCTCTGTGAATGGTAATTGGTCCAGTTTTGTCGGAAAGTCCGTGGTGTCCAAAAGGAAAGATTTAACCGTCAGTGTAAATGGTTTTAACAAGAAATCTATGAATTTCGAGACTGGTTCGAATAAAGAGTCACATCCAGAAATTATGGGTCGTCCAGGTGGTGTTGTTTCATTTTTGTGTACTTTCGGAAGTACGTAAAATAATGGGATTCGTGGGTGTTTATTCAGTAAAAAGTTGTACTCATTTTTACCGAGAAATCCTTGTTCAAGTCCATTATGAAGGATTGCGCCGAGTTCTTTCTGTAAATAAGCGGTGGGGTCCATATTAATTTTGCGGTAACATTTTGGGTCTGAGAGTTGTTTAGTGGCTTCAAGAATGTAATCATCTGTTCCCCAGACCACAATTGATCCGCCTTTATCGGCTTGCTTAATGATAATATTTTCATCCTGTTTGAGTGATTGCAACGCCAATTTCTGTTCTTGGGAGAGATTAGGTTTAATATATCCATTCCTTTTCTTTTCTTGAACTGCCAAAGCAGAAAGGATGGTCTTCTCAAAGTAGATAACTTCTTTAGGTATTTTATTCGCCGGCGGGCAAAGTTTGATTTTTTCTGAAATCCAGTTGTTTCGAATTGAGGTTGTGTTTCCTTATCAGCAAAGAATGTAACCAAACAGATTTTTCGACAGAATTCCATAAATTCCAATTTCAATCGAACGAAGTCCGTGAATTTAGCTGGTACAAACGATAATCCCTTTTCTAGGACACTGATTTCCTCGGAAGTCAGGGCTTTTTTTGAGAGATTATAAATTGGAGACTTTTCGTGTGTCACTAGTTCTTGTAATTGTGTCGCCTTGTTGACATCTCCCATGGTTGGTTGAATCTTGTTTTTCCTCGGGGCTTTTGCTGGCCCTGTCCTAAAAAATTTTGTTGTTGTTGGTTTTGGTAGTTTGGTTGATAATTGGCTTGATATTGTTGCTGGTAATTTCTTTGGAAACCACCTCTTTGGTTGAACTGGGGGCGGGAAGGCCCTTGTTCAGACTCGCTTCCTCCTGAAGATGAAGTATCAGAGAAAGTAAGGTATTTGGTCCTTGATCTACCTTGGTTGTCAGATAAAAACCGTCTTGCTTCAGGTCTAGTATAGAATTCCTGTTGGAGGTAAGGATAAGCTCTCTCGAAAGTGAAGTTGCGTTTATCTCTCTCAAAGTTATTATCTTTTTGTTGAACAGTGTAATCCTTGAACTCGAGTATCTCTTTCTCTACTTTATCAAGCAAGATCTTTGAATCTTGTATTAGGGGGTTAACTTTTATTTCCGCCTCTAATTTCTCAATTTCTTCAAGTTGGGTTTTAGATAGACGTTGAGCTGTTTCTATAGTTAAGACCATGAGGTCTCGACTACATTTTGTCTCTATAAAACTGAAACCTTTTTTATAAACACTGTCTTCTGTAAATATCACCGGTATGTTTTTGACAATCAATCCAGATGGTATAGTGCCTGACCTAAGATGTTGGAGTAAGTAGTGGCCATGTAAATCTGTCCGTATCTGTTTCTTTTTTAATCGGACTAATTTGTCTGATTCATTATTTACCTGAGCAGAATTGCTGAGCGTAGCTGAGCTAAACGAAGGGGTCTCTCAGTAAGTTTTTTATATGATCTTCGCTGTATGCAAATGTTTGCTCCTCTGACATTATCTTGAACTAAGATTATTTAATAAGGGTTTTTTTCAAAAAGCCTTTTCAAACTACACACTTACAGACATCCGTACTAAAAATGAAAAAAATCAAAATAATATAGTGCAGGTATACATAGTAAAAGGAAAGAAAAATGACAAAGTGGAGGATTCCCACAGTCCACAGCCAGTGGACACTAACAGATTCAAAACCAGAGACTACCTTAGATGTCTCTCAGAGAACCTCGCGGGCCGGCGCCCGCAATATAAACCACGAAACTAAACGGGTCTGGCGGTAAGCACAGTAAGGCTGCGCCACTACGTAATGAACAAGACAAATGCCAATACTGTGCACTAATTTTCAATCAATGAAAGAAGAAGCTCCTAGTCGCTAATTCAAAAAAGACTACTCTTTCAGTCAAAGTTTCCAGTAGAAAAATTAGAACTCTTTTATTTTTGCTTTTTGTTCTCAATTTAGTTTGTTTTTTTATGTTTCAAAGAAGAAATTTTTTACATATAAATGTATATACATATATTTACAACATCAATCACCATAATTAGAACATGGAGGAGTGAAACTTTTTGGTGGGGCAAGGGAAATATATGTGGGAGTGGTTTGTGTAAACACTAAAGACACAAATGGACACAAGACACGTGTACACAAGACAGTGGATATACATCAAACATTTCTGGGGCGCGGTGGTAATTAGTGGTACAGTTTTATCAAAGTATTCAAAGAATTTAGTTGCTGTATTTTCTAACGGAGCTAGATCCTAGTCCTATTCGCAATCATAGGAGTGATATCATACACTAAATGAGCTCCAGAAATCAAAACAGTAACTAAGACCAAACACTTGTTCACAATATTTTTCTATCACTCTTATTAGTACAAAATTTGAACCAAGGCCATCAACTTGGCACCACAAACAACTCCCGCCTCGGTCGACGCGTTTCGAATCCTTTATAAGTGTAAAGGATTCTCTTCAGGACCACACACAATTAATCTGGAAAACACAATAAGTGAAAAGATTCTGTCAGTCAAAAAATAATAAAAGAGAGACTCTCAACTTTCATTCAGCCACCGCATACTCTCAGTAAGCTTACCTGTCGCAGAGTCTCAAATAGAGTTTAGAGGTTGTAGTAAGCTACAAAGGATTGAAAAACATGAATTAGAATGGGGTCGCTAAGTCTTCATACTACATCAGTTTATTGGGAGGGGTTTTTTCAAGTACTCACTAGCAAGTGGCAATAACATGTCCAGCTGTAGGTCGAATTCCTTTTGCAAAAGCAGTGTGAAAATCCAACACTCATCAGCGCTCAGTCAATTCGGGTTGTAGCACCTCGAGATTAGTTCTGGGGAATGCAATGAGGAAGGGCTGTTAGATTAGCCTATCGTAACGTAGTGGTGGTAACTCTTGTAACAGTTCAGCATGGCCAATAGGACAGCCGCGAAGGGGCGTTCTCAAAAAAATATGACTATTCTAAAACGGTATGTGAAAACAGCTAGGTCTATCTGTCTTAAAGATAATCATGAAGCCTATGTGTGGGGTGTTACGTGGCCCTTAATGCGAAGGCGACCGTTCCAAAGTTGTGGCTATGGTGAGCGGTATTTTATGGCTCTGAGGGGTACGCGGTGCGAGGCTGCGCCGCGCGATCCTTCCTTACCTGGGATCAGGCGTCCGTCTCCTCCAGATTAGCTCGCCATCGTGTGTTTACGCGATGCAAATTAGTTCCGGTTCAGCCTTATTTGAGTGGACGGTGTTTCCGGGTTGATTCGCATGAATCATGGGGAATGTAGTTTCGCATCATGTTCGACGTGGAGACCTGTGTACAAACTGCTGAATTATGATACTAATGTTCATATATCGCCTCTGTTGCAAAACAATTAAAGACGCTATGAGTGTTATGCTTTGTGCAATCGGAGAAATATTCTGTATGCTCCGCATGAGGTCACTTAGCGTAATGCTTATGAGAGAAGTGACGTTCCGCACATGATATCTAGGCGACACAATTACAAGAACTAGTGACACACGAAAAGTCTCCAATTTATAATCTCTCAAAAAAAGCCCTGACTTCCGCGGAAATCAGTGTCCTAGAGAAGGGATTATCGTTTGTACCAGCTAAATTCACGGACTTCGTTCGATTGAAATTGGAATTTATAGAATTCTGTCGAAAAATCCGTTTGGTTACATTCTTTGCTGATAAGGAAACACAACCTCAATTCGAAACAACTGGATTTAAGAAAAAATCAAACTTTTGCCCGCCGGCGAATAAAATACCTAAAGAAGTTATCTACTTTGAGAAGACCATCCTTTCTGCTTTGGCAGTTCAAGAAAAGAAAAGGAATGGATATATTAAACCTAATCTCTCCCAAGAACAGAAATTGGCGTTGCAATCACTCAAACAGGATGAAAATATTATCATTAAGCAAGCCGATAAAGGCGGATCAATTGTGGTCTGGGGAACAGATGATTACATTCTTGAAGCCACTAAACAACTCTCACACCCAAAATGTTACCGCAAAATTAATATGGACCCCACCGCTTATTTACAGAAAGAACTCGGCGCAATCCTTCATAATGGACTTGAACAAGGATTTCTCGGTAAAATGTAGTACAACTTTTTACTGAATAAACACCCACGAATCCCATTATTTTACGTACTTCCGAAAGTACACAAAAATGAAACAACACCACCTGGACGACCCATAATTTCTGGATGTGACTCTTTATTCGAACCCGTCTCGAAATTCATAGATTTCTTCTTAAAACCATTTACACTGACGGTTAAATCTTTCCTTTTCGACACCACGGACTTTCTGACAAAACTGGACCAATTACCATTCACAGAGAACCACGACCTTTTAGTGAGCATGGACATTGTATCACTTTATACCCAGATCCCCCAAGAACAAGCATTGGAGGTACTTGAAATCTTCCTGAATAGACGAGAGAGCCCATCTAAAATTCCCACAGAATTTATTCTTAAACTGGCCAAACTTGCACTTACAAAAAACTATTTCAAGTTTGGTGAAGATTTCTACTTCCAGATAAAGGGGGTCGCTATGGGCTGTCCATTTGCCCCAGAATTAGCGATCCTTTTTATGAGTCAATACGAAGATACCTTTATTCACAATGACAACCCATTCCACCAATGGATTGGTGGATGGGTGCGATACATAGACAATGTCTTTTTCACCTGGTCGAGGACCCCAGAACAACTAAATCAGTTCCATGATTGGATCAATAACAGGACAGAAGACATTAAATTCACACTCCAGACCTCTGAGACAAGGATGTCTTTTTTAGATGTTGAAGTCTACTGTTCAAATGGACAACTGGTCACCACTCTATTTAAAAAGAAGACTGACCGCAATAAGGCATTGGACTTCTCAAGCAGTCACCCAAGAAGTTTAAAACAAAATCTTCCAATAGGGCAGTTTCTGCGTATCCGCAGAAACTGTACCTTCAAAGATGAATTCATGGATCATGCTGATGTCCTAAAAGAGAAACTCCTAGCTCGTGGCTACCCAGCCAAACTTCTCAAACAAGCAATCAAGAGAGCCTGGTGGACACCTCGTGAAGAACTATTAACCAAAAAACAAAAAACCCACCAACAACGAACCGTGTGTGTATCCACATACTGCCCTTCATCTAATATCCTTAAAAAATTGATCCATCAGAACTGGCATCTAGTCAAGGACCTTGACACCCAATTGACAGACGTCCCCCTTTTTGCATACAAAAAGGATAAAAGTATTGCAAACCATATCGTCCGAGCAGCTATCCCTAAGCCTAAAACTCTGACACTACGTGACTATTTGAGCCTGCCTCCAATAACTGGCCATCACAAATGTGGCGCATGTCTTTGCTGCTCGTCGACCATTGAAGGTAATCTTTTTCAGCATGCAGGGATATCTTGGAAACATGATCAGTTTACAAACTGTAAAACAAAAAATGTGGTCTATGGCCTACTCTGCCCGTGCGACAAACTATATATAGGCAAGACATCTCAAGAAGTGAGACAGAGAATGTCTCAACACAAGTCCAGAATTAAGAAAAAAGTTCTTACAGCTCCATTGGTACAACATTGGATAGATAAAGCGCACAGCGAACAGGAGTTTAAATGGACAATAATCTCTAAAATTGACACTGACCCAAGAGCCGGAGACGTAGAGGCTAAGTTGCGACAATGTGAGGCAATGTTGATACTGAAGTTTAATACTACAATACAAGGCCTTAATGAAATGTCTGAATTATACAACTTGTAAACATTTCCCTTGAGCAAACGTGTGTAACCATCACGCTCAGCATCAACTTAACAGCATCGCATATTCAGGGCTTTCTGCCCCATGAGCTACACCTCCGTTTCTCCAAACCTAACGATATCTGAGTATACACCCCAATGAGTCTTAAGCCTATACATGACCTTAGTGTTTAGACCTAGATATCATGTGCGGAACGTCACTCCTCTCATAAGCATTACGCTAAGTGACCCCATGCGGAGCATACAGAATATTTCTCCGATTGCACAAAGCATAACACTCATAGCGTCTTTAATTGTTTTGCAACAGAGTCGATATATGAACATTAGTATCATAATTCAGCAGTTTGTACACAGGTCTCCACGTCTAACATGATGCGAAACTACATTCCCCATGATTCATGCGAATCAACCCGGAAACACCGTCCACTCAAATAAGGCTGAACCGGAACTAATTTGCATCGCGTAAACACACGATGGCGAGCTAATCTGGAGGAGACGGACGCCTGATCCCAGGTAAGGAAGGATCGCGCGGCGCAGCCTCGCACCGCGTACCCCTCAGAGCCATAAAATACCGCTCACCATAGCCACAACTTTGGAACGGTCGCCTTCGCAATAAGGGCTACGTAACACCCCGCACATAGGCTTCATGATTACCTTTAAGACAGATAGACCTAGCTGTTTTCACATACCGTTTTAGAATAGTCACATTTTTTTGAGAACGCCCCTTCGCGGCTGTCCTATTGGCCATGCTGAACTGTTACAAGAGTTACCACCACTACGTTACGATAGGCTAATCTAACAGCCCTTCCTCATTGCATTCCCCAGAACTAATCTCGAGGTGCTACAACCCGAATTGACTGAGCGCTGATGAGTGTTGGATTTTCACACTGCTTTTGCGAAAGGAATTCGACCTACAGCTGGACATGTTATTGCCACTTGCTAGTGAGTACTTGAAAAAACCCCTCCCAATAAACTGATGTAGTATGACGACTTAGCGACCCCGTTCTAATTCATGTTTTTCAATCCTTTGTAGCTTACTACAACCTCTAAACTCTATTTGAGACTCTGCGACAGGTAAGCTTACTGAGAGTATGCGGTGGCTGAATGAAAGTTGAGAGTCTCTCTTTTATTATTTTTTGACTGACAGAATCTTTTCACTTATTGTGTTTTCCAGATTAATTGTGTGTGGTCCTGAAGAGAATCCTTTACACTTATAAAGGATTCGAAACCCGTCGACCGAGGCGGTAGTTGTTTGTGGTGCCAAGTTGATGGCCTTGGTTCAAATTTTGTACTAATAAGAGTGATAGAAAAATATTGTGAACAAGTGTTTGGTCTTAGTTACTGTTTTGATTTCTGGAGCTCATTTAGTGTATGATATCACTCCTATGATTGCGAATAGGACTAGGATCTAGCTCCGTTAGAAAATACAGCAACTCAATTCTTTGAATACTTTGATAAAACTGTACCACCAATTACCACCGCGCCCCAGAAATGTTTGATGTATATCCACTGTCTTGTGTACACGTGTCTTGTGTCCATTTGTGTCTTTAGTGTTTACACAAACCACTCCCACATATATTTCCCTTGCCCCACCAAAAAGTTTCACTCCTCCATGTTCTAATTATGGTGATTGTTTGATGTTGTAAATATATGTATATACATTTATATGTAAAAAATCTCTTCTTTGAAACATAAAAAAACAAACTAAATTGAGAACAAAAAGCAAAAATAAAAGAGTTCTAATTTTTCTACTAGAAACTTTGACTGAAAGAGTGGTCTTTTTTGAATTAGCGACTAGGAGCTTCTTCTTTCATTGATTGAAAATTAGTGCACAGTATTGGCATTTGTCTTGTTCATTACGTAGTGGCGCAGCCTTACTGTGCTTACCGCCAGACCCGTTTAGTTTCGTGGTTTATATTGCGGGCGCCGGCCCGCGAGGTTCTCTGAGAGACATCTAATGTAGTCTCTGGTTTTGAATCTGTTAGTGTCCACTGGCTGTGGACTGTGGGAATCCTCCACTTTGTCATTTTTCTTTCCTTTTACTATGTATACCTGCACTATATTATTTTGATTTTTTTCATTTTTAGTACGGATGTCTGTAAGTGTGTAGTTTGAAAAGGCTTTTTGAAAAAAATCCTTATTAAATAATCTTAGTTCAAGATAATGTCAGAGGAGCAAACATTTGCATACAGCGAAGATCATATAAAAAACTTACTGAGAGACCCTCCTTCGTTTAGCTCAGCTACGCTCAGCAATTCTGCTCAGGTAAATAATGAATCAGACAAATTAGTCCGATTAAAAAAGAAACAGATACGGACAGATTTACATGGCCACTACTTACTCCAACATCTTAGGTCAGGCACTATACCATCTGGATTGATTGTCAAAAACATACCGGTGATATTTACAGAAGACAGCGTTTATAAAAAAGGTGTCAGTTTTATAGAGACTAAATGTAGTCGAGACCTCATGGTCTTAACTATAGAAACAGCTCAACGTCTATCTAAAACCCAACTTGAAGAAATTGAGAAATTAGAGGCGGAAATAAAAGTTAACCCCCTAATACAAGATTCAAAGATCTTGCTTGATAAAGTAGAGAAAGAGATACTCGAGTTCAAGGATTACACTGTTCAACAAAAAGATAATAACTTTGAGAGAGATAAACGCAACTTCACTTTCGAGAGAGCTTATCCTTACCTCCAACAGGAATTCTATAATAGACCTGAAGCAAGACGGTTTTTATCTGACAACCAAGGTAGATCAAGGACCAAATACCTTACTTTCTCTGATACTTCATCTTCAGGAGGAAGCGAGTCTGAACAAGGGCCTTCCCGCCCCCAGTTCAACCAAAGAGGTGGTTTCCAAAGAAATTACCAGCAACAATATCAAGCCAATTATCAACCAAACTACCAAAACCAACAACAACAACCTTTTTAGGACAGGGCCAGCAAAAGCCCGAGGAAAAACAAGATTCAACCAACCATGGGAGATGTCAACAAGGCGACACAATTACAAGAACTAGTGACACACGAAAAGTCTCCAATTTATAATCTCTCAAAAAAAGCCCTGACTTCCGCGGAAATCAGTGTCCTAGAAAAGGGATTATCGTTTGTACCAGCTAAATTCACGGACTTCGTTCGATTGAAATTGGAATTTATAGAATTCTGTCGAAAAATCCGTTTGGTTACATTCTTTGCTGATAAGGAAACACAACCTCAATTCGAAACAACTGGATTTAAGAAAAAATCAAACTTTTGCCCGCCGGCGAATAAAATACCTAAAGAAGTTATCTACTTTGAGAAGACCATCCTTTCTGCTTTGGCAGTTCAAGAAAAGAAAAGGAATGGATATATTAAACCTAATCTCTCCCAAGAACAGAAATTGGCGTTGCAATCACTCAAACAGGATGAAAATATTATCATTAAGCAAGCCGATAAAGGCGGATCAATTGTGGTCTGGGGAACAGATGATTACATTCTTGAAGCCACTAAACAACTCTCAGACCCAAAATGTTACCGCAAAATTAATATGGACCCCACCGCTTATTTATAGAAAGAACTCGGCGCAATCCTTCATAATGGACTTGAACAAGGATTTCTCGGTAAAAATTAGTACAACTTTTTACTGAATAAACACCCACGAATCCCATTATTTTACGTACTTCCGAAAGTACACAAAAATGAAACAACACCACCTGGACGACCCATAATTTCTGGATGTGACTCTTTATTCGAACCAGTCTCGAAATTCATAGATTTCTTCTTAAAACCATTTACACTGACGGTTAAATCTTTCCTTTTGGACACCACGGACTTTCTGACAAAACTGGACCAATTACCATTCACAGAGAACCACGACCTTTTAGTGAGCATGGACATTGTATCACTTTATACCCAGATCCCCCAAGAACAAGCATTGGAGGTACTTGAAATCTTCCTGAATAGACGAGAGAGCCCATCTAAAATTCCCACAGAATTTATTCTTAAACTGGCCAAACTTGCACTTACAAAAAACTATTTCAAGTTTGGTGAAGATTTCTACTTCCAGATAAAGGGGGTCGCTATGGGCTGTCCTTTTGCCCCAGAATTAGCGATCCTTTTTATGAGTCAATACGAAGATACCTTTATTCACAATGACAACCCATTCCACCAATGGATTGGTGGATGGGTGCGATACATAGACAATGTCTTTTTCACCTGGTCGGGGACCCCAGAACAACTAAATCAGTTCCACGATTGGATCAATAACAGGACAGAAGACATTAAATTCACTCTCCAGACCTCTGAGACAAGGATGTCTTTTTTAGATGTTGAAGTCTACTGTTCAAATGGACAACTGGTCACCACTCTATTTAAAAAGAAGACTGACCGCAATAAGGCATTGGATTTCTCAAGCAGTCACCCAAGAAGTTTAAAACAAAATCTTCCAATAGGGCAGTTTCTGCGTATCCGCAGAAACTGTACCTTCAAAGATGAATTCATGGATCATGCTGATGTCCTAAAAGAGAAACTCCTAGCTCGTGGCTACCCAGCCAAACTTCTCAAACAAGCAATCAAGAAGCCTGGTGGACACCTCGTGAAGAACTATTAACCAAAAAACAAAAAACCCACCAAAAACGAACCGTGTGTGTATCCACATACTGCCCTTCATCTAATATCCTTAAAAAATTGATCCATCAGAACTGGCATCTAGTCAAGGACCTTGACACCCAATTGACAGACGTCCCCCTTTTTGCATACAAAAAGGATAAAAGTATTGCAAACCATATCGTCCGAGCAGCTATCCCTAAGCCTAAAACTCTGACACTACGTGACTATTTGAGCCTGCCTCCAATAACTGGCCATCACAAATGTGGCACATGTCTTTACTGCTCGTCGACCATTGAAGGTAATCTTTTCCAGCATGCAGGGATATCTTGGAAACATGATCAGTTTACGAACTGTAAAACAAAAAATGTGGTCTATGGCCTACTCTGCCCATGCGACAAACTATATATAGGCAAGACAACTCAAGAAGTGAGACAGAGAATGTCTCAACACAAGTCCAGAATTAAGAAAAAAGTTCTTACAGCTCCATTGGTACAACATTGGATAGATAAAGCGCACAGCGAACAGGAGTTTAAATGGACAATAATCTCTAAAATTGACACTGACCCAAGAGGCGGAGACGTAGAGGCTAAGTTGCGACAACGTGAGGCAATGTTGATACTGAAGTTTAATACTACAATACAAGGCCTTAATGAAATGTCTGAATTATACAACTTGTAAACATTTCCCTTGAGCAAACGTGTGTAACCATCACGCTCAGCATCAACTTAACAGCATCGCATATTCAGGGCTTTCTGCCCCATGAGCTACACCTCCGTTTCTCCAAACCTAACGATATCTGAGTATACACCCCAATGAGTCTTAAACCTATACATGACCTTAGTGTTTAGACCTAGATATCATGTGCGGAACGTCACTCCTCTCATAAGCATTACGCTAAGTGACCCCATGCGGAGCATACAGAATATTTCTCCGATTGCACAAAGCATAACACTCATAGCGTCTTTAATTGTTTTGCGACAGAGGCGATATATGAACATTAGTATCATAATTCAGCAGTTTGTACACAGGTCTCCACGTCGAACATGATGCGAAACTACATTCCCCATGATTCATGGGAATCAACCCGGAAACACCGTCCACTCAAATAAGGCTGAACCGGAACTAATTTGCATCGCGTAAACACACGATGGCGAGCTAATCTGGAGGAGACGGACGCCCGATCCCAGGTAAGGAAGGATCGCGCGGCGCAGCCTCGCACCGCGTACCCCTCAGAGCCATAAAATACCGCTCACCATAGCCACAACTTTGGAACGGTCGCCTTCGCATTAAGGGCTACGTAACACCCCGCACATAGGCTTCATGATTACCTTTAAGACAGATAGACCTAGCTGTTTTCACATACCGTTTTAGAATAGTCACATTTTTTTGAGAACGCCCCTTCGCGGCTGTCCTATTGGCCATGCTGAACTGTTACAAGAGTTACCACCACTATGTTACGATAGGCTAATCTAACAGCCCTTCCTCATTGCATTCCCCAGAACTAATCTCGAGGTGCTACAACCCGAATTGACTGAGCGCTGATGAGTGTTGGATTTTCACACTGCTTTTGCGAAAGGAATTCGACCTACAGCTGGACATGCTATTGCCACTTGCTAGTGAGTACTTGAAAAAACCCCTCCCAATAAACTGATGTAGTATGACGACTTAGCGACCCCGTTCTAATTCATGTTTTTCAATCCTTTGTACCTTACTACATTCTCTAAACTCTATTTGAGACTCTGCGACAGGTAAACTTACTGAGAGTATGCGGTGGCTGAATGAAAGTTGAGAGTCTCTCTTTTATTATTTTTTGACTGACAGAATCTTTTCACTTATTGTGTTTTCCAGAATAATTGTGTGTGGTCCTGAAGAGAATCCTTTACACTTATAAAGGATTCGAAACGCGTCGACCGAGGCGGTAGTTGTTTGTGGTGCCAAGTTGATGGCCTTGGTTCAAATTTTGTACTAATAAGAGTGATAGAAAAATATTGTGAACAAGTGTTTGGTCTTAGTTACTGTTTTGATTTCTGGAGCTCATTTAGTGTATGATATCACTCCTATGATTGCGAATAGGACTAGGATCTAGCTCCGTTAGAAAATACAGCAACTCAATTCTTTGAATACTTTGATAAAACTGTACCACCAATTTCCACCGCGCCCCAGAAATGTTTGATGTATATCCACTGTCTTGTGTACACGTGTCTTGTGTCCATTTGTGTCTTTAGTGTTTACACAAACCACTCCCACATATATTTCCCTTGCCCCACCAAAAAGTTTCACTCCTCCATGTTCTAATTATGGTGATTGTTTGATGTTGTAAATATATGTATATACATTTATATGTAAAAAATCTCTTCATGGAAACATAAAAAAACAAACTAAATTGAGAACAAAAAGCAAAAATAAAGGAGTTCTAATTTTTCCACTAGAAACTTTGACTGAAAGAGTGGTCTTTTTTGAATTAGCGACTAGGAGCTTCTTCTTTCATTGATTGAAAATTAGTGCACAGTATTGGCATTTGTCTTGTTCATTACGTAGTGGCGCAGCCTTACTGTGCTTACCGCCAGACCCGTTTAGTTTTGTGGTTTATATTGCGGGCGCCGGCCCGCGAGGTTCTCTGAGAGACATCTAAGGTAGTCTCTGGTTTTGAATCTGTTAGTGTCCACTGGCTGTGGACTGTGGGAATCCTCCACTTTGTCATTTTTCTTTCCTTTTACTATGTATACCTGCACTATATTATTTTGATTTTTTTCATTTTTAGTACGGATGTCTGTAAGTGTGTAGTTTGAAAAGGCTTTTTGAAAAAAACCCTTATTAAATAATCTTAGTTCAAGATAATGTCAGAGGAGCAAACATTTGCATACAGCGAAGATCATATAAAAAACTTACTGAGAGACCCTCCTTCGTTTAGCTCAGCTACGCTCAGCAATTCTGCTCAGGTAAATAATGAATCAGACAAATTAGTCCGATTAAAAAAGAAACAGATACGGACAGATTTACATGGCCACTACTTACTCCAACATCTTAGGTCAGGCACTATACCATCTGGATTGATTGTCAAAAACATACCGGTGATATTTACAGAAGACAGTGTTTATAAAAAAGGTGTCAGTTTTATAGAGACTAAATGTAGTCGAGACCTCATGGTCTTAACTATAGAAACAGCTCAACGTCTATTCAAAACCCAACTTGAAGAAATTGAGAAATTAGAGGCGGAAATAAAAGTTAACCCCCTAATACAAGATTCAAAGATCTTGCTTGATAAAGTAGAGAAAGAGATACTCGAGTTCAAGGATTACACTGTTCAACAAAAAGATAATAACTTTGAGAGAGATAAACGCAACTTCACTTTCGAGAGAGCTTATCCTTACCTCCAACAGGAATTCTATAATAGACCTGAAGCAAGACGGTTTTTATCTGACAACCAAGGTAGATCAAGGACCAAATACCTTACTTTCTCTGATACTTCATCTTCAGGAGGAAGCGAGTCTGAACAAGGGCCTTCCCGCCCCCAGTTCAACCAAAGAGGTGGTTTCCAAAGAAATTACCAGCAACAATATCAAGCCAATTATCAACCAAACTACCAAAACCAACAACAACAACCTTTTTTAGGACAGGGCCAGCAAAAGCCCCGAGGAAAAACAAGATTCAACCAACCATGGGAGATGTCAACAAGGCGACACAATTACAAGAACTAGTGACACACGAAAAGTCTCCAATTTATAATCTCTCAAAAAAAGCCCTGACTTCCGCGGAAATCAGTGTCCTAGAAAAGGGATTATCGTTTGTACCAGCTAAATTCACGGACTTTGTTTGATTGAAATTGGAATTTATAGAATTCTGTCGAAAAATCCGTTTGGTTACATTCTTTGCTGATCAGGAAACACAACCTCAATTCGAAACAACTGGATTTAAGAAAAAATCTAACTTTTGCCCGCCGGCGAATAAAATACCTAAAGAAGTTATCTACTTTGAGAAGACCATCCTTTCTGCTTTGGCAGTTCAAGAAAAGAAAAGGAATGGATATATTAAACCTAATCTCTCCCAAGAACAGAAATTGGCGTTGCAATTACTCAAACAGGATGAAAATATTATCATTAAGCAAGCCGATAAAGGCGGATCAATTGTGGTCTGGGGAACAGATGATTACATTCTTGAAGCCACTAAACAACTCTCAGACCCAAAATGTTACCGCAAAATTAATATGGACCCCACCGCTTATTTACAGAAAGAACTCGGCGCAATCCTTCATAATGGACTTGAACAAGGATTTCTCGGTAAAAATGAGGACAACTTTTTACTGAATAAACACCCACGAATCCCATTATTTTACGTACTTCCGAAAGTACACAAAAATGAAACAACACCACCTGGACGACCCATAATTTCTGGATGTGACTCTTTATTCGAACCAGTCTCGAAATTCATAGATTTCTTCTTAAAACTATTTACACTGACGGTTAAATCTTTCCTTTTGGACACCACGGACTTTCTGACAAAACTGGACCAATTACCATTCACAGAGAACCACGACCTTTTAGTGAGCATGGACATTGTATCACTTTATACCCAGATCCCCCAAGAACAAGCATTGGAGGTACTTGAAATCTTCCTGAATAGACGAGAGAGCCCATCTAAAATTCCCACAGAATTTATTCTTAAACTGGCCAAACTTGCACTTACAAAAAACTATTTCAAGTTTGGTGAAGATTTCTACTTCCAGATAAAGGGGGTCGCTATGGGCTGTCCTTTTGCCCCAGAATTAGCGATCCTTTTTATGAGTCAATACGAAGATACCTTTATTCACAATGACAACCCATTCCACCAATGGATTGGTGGATGGGTGCGATACATAGACGATGTCTTTTTCACCTGGTCAGGGACCCCAGAACAACTAAATCAGTTCCACGATTGGATCAATAACAGGACAGAAGACATTAAATTCACTCTCCAGACCTCTGAGACAAGGATGTCTTTTTTAGATGTTGAAGTCTACTGTTCAAATGGACAACTGGTCACCACTATATTTAATAAGAAGACTGACCGCAATAAGGCATTGGACTTCTCAAGCAGTCACCCAAGAAGTTTAAAACAAAATCTTCCAATAGGGCAGTTTCTGCGTATCCGCAGAAACTGTACCTTCAAAGATGAATTCATGGATCATGCTGATGTCCTAAAAGAGAAACTCCTAGCTCGTGGCTACCCAGCCAAACTTCTCAAACAAGCAATCAAGAAGCCTGGTGGACACCTCGTGAAGAACTATTAACCAAAAAACAAAAAACCCACCAACAACGAACCGTGTGTGTATCCACATACTGCCCTTCATCTAATATCCTTAAAAAATTGATCCATCAGAACTGGCATCTAGTCAAGGACCTTGACACCCAATTGACAGACGTCCCCCTTTTTGCATACAAAAAGGATAAAAGTATTGCAAACCATATCGTCCGAGCAGCTATCCCTAAGCCTAAAACTCTGACACTACGTGACTATTTGAGCCTGCCTCCAATAACTGGCCATCACAAATGTGGCACATGTCTTTGCTGCTCGTCGACCATTGAAGGTAATCTTTTCCAGCATGCAGGGATATCTTGGAAACATGATCAGTTTACGAACTGTAAAACAAAAAATGTGGTCTATGGCCTACTCTGCCCGTGCGACAAACTATATATAGGCAAGACAACTCAAGAAGTGAGACAGAGAATGTCTCAACACAAGTCCAGAATTAAGAAAAAAGTTCTTACAGCTCCATTGGTACAACATTGGATAGATAAAGCGCACAGCGAACAGGAGTTTAAATGGACAATAATCTCTAAAATTGACACTGACCCAAGAGGCGGAGACGTAGAGGCT
This sequence comes from Lissotriton vulgaris, assembly GCF_964263255.1. Lineage (NCBI taxonomy): Eukaryota > Metazoa > Chordata > Amphibia > Caudata > Salamandridae > Lissotriton > Lissotriton vulgaris. The sequence continues at coordinate 1,961,790,719 of NC_141687.1, forward strand.
AAGTTGCGACAACGTGAGGCAATGTTGATACTGAAGTTTAATACTACAATACAAGGCCTTAATGAAATGTCTGAATTATACAACTTGTAAACATTTCCCTTGAGCAAACGTGTGTAACCATCACGCTCAGCATCAACTTAACAGCATGGCATATTCAGGGCTTTCTGCCCCATGAGCTACACCTCCGTTTCTCCAAACCTAACGATATCTGAGTATACACCCCAATGAGTCTTAAACCTATACATGACCTTAATGTTTAGACCTAGATATCATGTGCGGAACGTCACTCCTCTCATAAGCATTACGCTAAGTGACCCCATGCGGAGCATACAGAATATTTCTCCGATTGCACAAAGCATAACACTCATAGCAACTTTAATTGTTTTGCAACAGAGGCGATATATGAACATTAGTATCATAATTCAGCAGTTTGTACACAGGTCTCCACGTCGAACATGATGCGAAACTACATTCCCCATGATTCATGCGAATCAACCCGGAAACACCGTCCACTCAAATAAGGCTGAACCGGAACTAATTTGCATCGCGTAAACACACGATGGCGAGCTAATCTGGAGGAGACGGACGCCTGATCCCAGGTAAGGAAGGATCGCGCGGCGCAGCCTCGCACCGCGTACCCCTCAGAGCCATAAAATACCGCTCACCATAGCCACAACTTTGGAACGGTCGCCTTCGCATTAAGGGCTTCGTAACACCCCGCACATAGGCTTCATGACTACCTTTAAGACAGATAGACCTAGCTGTTTTCACATACCGTTTTAGAATAGTCACATTTTTTTGAGAACGCCCCTTTGCGGCTGTCCTATTGGCCATGCTGAACTGTTACAAGAGTTACCACCACTACGTTACGATAGGCTAATCTAACAGCCCTTCCTCATTGCATTCCCCAGAACTAATCTCGAGGTGCTACAACCCGAATTGACTGAGCGCTGATGAGTGTTGGATTTTCACACTGCTTTTGCGAAAGGAATTCGACCTACAGCTGGACATGTTATTGCCACTTGCTAGTGAGTACTTGAAAAAACCCCTCCCAATAAACTGATGTAGTATGACGACTTAGCGACCCCGTTCTAATTCATGTTTTTCAATCCTTTGTAGCTTACTACAACCTCTAAACTCTATTTGAGACTCTGCGACAGGTAAGCTTACTGAGAGTATGCGGTGGCTGAATGAAAGTTGAGAGTCTCTCTTTTATTATTTTTTGACTGACAGAATCTTTTCACTTATTGTGTTTTCCAGATTAATTGTGTGTGGTCCTGAAGAGAATCCTTTACACTTATAAAGGATTCGAAACGCGTCGACCGAGGCGGTAGTTGTTTGTGGTGCCAAGTTGATGGCCTTGGTTCAAATTTTGTACTAATAAGAGTGATAGAAAAATATTGTGAACAAGTGTTTGGTCTTAGTTACTGTTTTGATTTCTGGAGCTCATTTAGTGTATGATATCACTCCTATGATTGCGAATAGGACTAGGATCTAGCTCCGTTAAAAAATACAGCAACTCAATCCTTTGAATACTTTGATAAAACTGTACCACCAATTACCACCGCGCCCCAGAAATGTTTGATGTATATCCACTGTCTTGTGTACACGTGTCTTGTGTCCATTTTTGTCTTTAGTGTTTACACAAACCACTCCCACATATATTTCCCTTGCCCCACCAAAAAGTTTCACTCCTCCATGTTCTAATTATGGTGATTGTTTGATGTTGTAAATATATGTATATACATTTATATGTAAAAAATCTCTTCTTTGAAACATAAAAAAACAAACTAAATTGAGAACAAAAAGAAAAAATAAAAGAGTTCTAATTTTTCTACTAGAAACTTTGACTGAAAGAGTGGTCTTTTTTGAATTAGCGACTAGGAGCTTCTTCTTTCATTGATTGAAAATTAGTGCACAGTATTGGCATTTGTCTTGTTCATTTTTGGATACTCAGCAAACAATTTCGTTAATTTTATTTTTCTAACTAACGTATTTGTAAAGATTAATTCATGTTTCTGCTAAATCAATTGTGTTAGTAGGACAAAAATGTAAACCTCTTTTTAGGACATTTATTTCAAGTTCCGTCAGGTTCTTTTTTGACTGATTTATTATTTCCAATTCCTGATCCGTCTCTGTGTTAATGTTTCAGGATGTTGATTTTCATGTAATATTAATTCCATTTTTGCCGCATGCTTCGGGTCATTGTTCCCACTCGACCCTCTCCAGAATTCTTGGTTTAGCCTCCGCTTGCCTCCCCTTGTTGGTTTCTTCGGGCATACCCTCGGCCTCTTTCTCTGCCTCTCAATGTCGGGGGTGGTCCCATTTTCTCCCAATTTTTCTGTTGAAGGGCCAACTTCATTTTGTCTAAAAAAGACACCTTAGCTCTTTGTATCTTTGGCTTCCTTCTTGGTTATGGCAGACAGATGGGCCAGAAGTTCTTGAGGTCTTTAGGTCAGCCATGGGTTATTTGAGTAGGGCATTGATCTTGGCGTGTTTCCAGCTTTCTGGGAAGGTCGCGGTCTCGAGGGAGAGATTGATGACATTGCACAGTTGGGGTGCGATGGAGCTGCTGGCTTTGTTGAAGATGTGGTGCGGAAATGGGTCTGATGGGGAGCCGGAGTGGATTGTGCTCATGGTCTTGATGGTACAAAAGGGGGTGGTAATGGACGGAGCATCTGACCCAATCAAACACTCACACCCAGTCAAAAGATCTGGGTTTAATCCATCACCGTTCTTTAGCCCACTCTGCCACCCCTGTTCAGACATGGCTATATGCAAATTAGTCTGACCCTGTGCCTCATGGGAACAGTCCAGCCTGAACTGCGAAGCCATGCCTTCCCTGGACTGGAAACAAGCTTCGAGGACCGGTTTCTGGCATTCCAGCCGTCTTCAGCCCGGCTTACTTGAATCCAGTGGCAAAGTGAGCAAGGGACTCACCTCTGAGCATACCCTGCCACACTTATGGCGGCCAAAAGCGGTACAAAAGGGGGTGGTAATGGACGGAGCATCTGAACCAATCAAACACTCACCCCCAGTCAAAAGATCTGGGTTTAAACCATCACCGTTCTTTAGCCCACTCTGCCACACCAGTTCACACATGGCTATATGCAAATCAGTCTGATCACGTGCCTCATGGGAACAGTCCAGCCTGAACTGCCAAGCCATGCCTTCCCTGGACCGGAAACAAGCTTCCGAGGACCAGTTTCTGGCATTCCAGCCGTCTTCAGCCTGGCTTTCTTGAATCCAGTGGCAAAGTGAGCAAGGGACTCACGTCTGAGCATACCCTGCCACACTTATAGCGGCCAAAAGTGGTACAAAAGGGGGTGGTAATGGACGGAGCATCTGAACCAGTCAAACACTCATACCCAGTCAAAAGATCTGGGTTTAATCCATCTCCGTTCTTTTGCCCACTCTGCCACCCCAGTTCAGACATGGCTATATGCAAATCAGTCTGACCCTGTGCCTCATGGGAACAGTCCAGCCCGAACTGCCAAGCCATGCCTTCCCTGGACCGGAAACAAGCTTCCGAGGACCGGTTTGCTGGCATTCCAGCCGTCTTCAGCCCGGCTTGCTTGAATCCAGTGGCAAAGTGAGCAAGGGACTCACGTCTGAGCATACCCTGCCGCACTTATGGCGGCCAAAAGCGGTACAAAAGGGGGTGGTAATGGACGACGTGATGGCGTCATCGATGCTTACGCTGGTCCAGGCTAGCAAGTGGTCTTGGTCGATGGTGTGCAGAGAGATTGTTGTGTTGCTGTCTGTTGGAGCTGTCTGGGTGTTGAAGCTGTGGTGGATGTCTACTATCTTGCGTGGAAGAAAGTGGCGAGGGAGTCACACAGAGCTTGTGACGGCGGGATGTCGTTGGTGTTGGAGCTGAGGTTGGAGAATTCCTTCACAATGATAAAGATCTCCTTGCTATTATGTGCGTCGTTGTCGAGGCAGTCCTTGCAGGAGGTCCTCTTGGCCCTCCTGATGAGGTGGTGGTGGTTGCGGTGGGGTATTTGTGGGCTGCGTGGCTGTCTGAGGTCTGTTCTCTGTGCCATTTCTTCTCTAGCTATCGGCAGGCTCGCTTGGAGGCTAGGAGTTCTGGGGTGAACCAGCTAGCCTTCTTGCCGGTATCTCTGTGGGGGGTTTCTGGGGCGAGGGTGTTTGCGCAGCCGTCCACCCAGCGTCTGAGGTTGCGGGCAGCGTCATCGGTGTTGAAGGGTTCGGCGGGTGTGCAGAGAGCGAGATTTGCGTGAAGTTGGACTTCAGTGATTTTTCTCCAGCTATGGTGGGGGATCTGTTGGGTGTTGTTGTGTATGGTGGATTTCTGGAAGGAGAAGTGGATGCAGCGGTGGTCAATCCAAAAGAGTTCAGTGGTGTGACTGAAGGCGACGTGGGGGCTTGCGAGAAGATGGGGTCAAGCGTGTGGCCTGCAGAGTGGGTGGGTGTTGTGACGAGTTGTCTCAGTCCGAGGTTGGCGAAGTTATCGATTAGGGCTGTCGAGTTGCTGTCGTTGTTGTTCTCCAGGTGAAAGTTCAGGACTCCGAGGAGGATGTAGTCGTGGAGGTCAGGGCGTGCATGCGATGAAGTCGGCTATGGAGTCGCTGAACTGGGGACAGGGTCCCGGGGGGTCTGTAGACAAGAGTGCCTCTGAGGGTGGAGTTGGGGACTGTGTGGATCTGGAAAGGCAGGTGTTCGGCAGAGCTGAGAGTGTCAAATCAGTAATAAGTGTACTCCCGCTCAGACTGTAGGTATATCTAGCACAACATATGGCCAACAGTTGGTTCTGTAACATCCTCCCATAGATAACCATGGCGACATGGACTTAAAAACTATTTATTTTGACTTCTTAAAAATATTTTTATGTACCATTAAATATTTTATAAGTTACATTTATTCTTAATTGAAAATAAATTTAACATATAAAATAATTCTATCTATTTGTAATGATTCAATGCATAGGTTGTATCCATTTTTACTACATATTACAGAAATATACATATTTTAATTTAGGTGCTTTTGAATAAATCTTTAAAAAGTGTAATTTAGCACATTTAAAATAATTAGATATTTAATATAAAATTAAGTTAATGGCACTGTATATTTTTGTTAATTGTGTTCTACGTTTAAAATAAATAAATATTTGATGTTTACTAAACTTTTTACAATTTCCCTATACTTTACCAAAGAGAGATCCCCACCCACATATGAAAAGTTACAAGTAGTATATATATATATATATATATCTATATATATCTATATATATTTATATAGATATATATAGATATATATAGATATATATAAATCACGCATTTCGGCGTTTGCCTTTATCAAGTGGTGGTTGGTTCATAGCTATCCTGGAGAAGATACCCAAACACAGTGGTTAAGAATGTCTATTGGCTTTACCACATGTGATATGGTAAAGCAGATCGGAATGGCAGGAATTGTAAGGAATATATCACAGGCACCAAACAAAAACGACCAATTAGACACATTATCAACTGTAACAGTGATTTTACTGTCTACGTGCTGGAGTGGCCTTGTGGCCTCCAGTAAGTGGGCAGTACTAAACTCCCACTCAAGCTGAGTATACTGGAACATATACGTGCCATCACGAACCGTGATCATAATTATCTGGTTCCCCGCCACTACACAGAATGTCATAACAGCCACAACAGTAGCCTGCAGTTTTTTGGTATAGAAAGAATACCGAAACACATAAGATTCGGGGACCGTGGGAAACAACTTAGGATCCTTGAATCCAGGTTTATTTTAGAATTGGATTGTAAAATGCCGAAAAGATTCAATAGCGGGAGGCACTTGCCACACATATAGGCCTATAAGGGATGGCAAGAGTCTCAGTAGTCTCTCTAGTCACAGCATCAGGACATTCCTGAACAGCAGTATGTTAGGATTTTAAAAGATAATGACCTGTTATTTATAAGTTTTCTAATTTGCATTCTTAATATGTATAGGACAGAAATCTTAATGAACGGGAATTTGAGACGATCTGTGTTTAGCCTATTTCAGGCAACATATGAGCTTGATCCACAATTGTGGAGTCTCATGGTGAAGCTATGTAGTCTTCCATAAGTACAGGAGGTCTCTCCCATATGTCCTGGTCCCAATACACTTTTTTGACACGTTAGTAATAATTAAATCCACATACTCACATTGTCCCTTCACATCCCCTATACCAAGCACTTAGATAAAGGATACAACTGTGTCTGCTGTGTCTCTGGGAGATTAACCATATGTTGGGCAAGGTGGACTATAAAATATAAACATACCAGGAGTGATAAAAAGGATGAAATAGGCAGGTGAAATGACCTTTGGGCACATAAGGATGATTCTAAAAGGACTAATGTGTGTAAGATTTTCTATTCACGGTGTTAGAAGCAACTTAGCGGCGCAATGTTAGAAGCAACTGAGCGGCAAATGCAATGACTGTTGATTAGTTGATGGGTGATGCCAGCGTAAATATTATCAAATGTATTGAATAATGAATTACTAGCATCACACGATTGTGATTATATGCCTTCATAAGTTTTAGAGCCTACATTGCCCATAATGCTGCTGTCAATACTCTGGTATGATTGAGTTATGCAGATACCGTTAACAAAAGTTTTCTGCTTCACTGTGCCGTAATTAGTGGCTTAACGAAGTGCATTTTCAATTTGTTAGGGACACGCTGTGATGTGAAAAAGTTATTCAGTAATTTCATGTAAAAATGAGTTACTAGCACTTGCTCAATTGCAATTATATGCCTTCCGTGACGATAATGTCTACATTACCCATGAGGCTGCTGTTTTGCGATCAGATTATGCTGATACCCGCTGTGAAATATTCTTGTCACTTTTCTGCCGAATTGTCCTGAAATTGATGGCTTAACGAATGCATTTCAATTCGTTGTTGATATAATGGAATTATGAGACCCATGCATGGTTAATCCAGAAGCTTTCAGAAACATGTTTTTTTTCCAATTTAAAAATGTGATTACGGTGTAAATTGTCGAAACTATATATGCCTTAACTGATGAAAGTTTATTATGGTGATTGGTAGCATAAATGTAGTGTTCCTTGATAAATTACGGTTAGACAATATTACACACTGATGAAAACATGAGATGTAGTATCTTCTTCATTTCCATGAATTGTGAAACGTATTTCTATGGGCAATAGAGACACAGGAAGTCACCTGATATGGGAAACGTCGAAAAGCGTCGTCCTTGTTAACTAGTGCACAATAAAAAAATGTTTGTGGTGGTTTCCTTGTGTGCTGTACTTTGATTCCAGGATAATTTGTTTGGAGTGGGAGAACGCTTTGGAATACGAGGTGGCCGCTGCTGCCACCGACGGCATCAACGTCGCAGGCAGGGGACTGTTCGAGCAGCTTCTTATGAACTGGATATATATATATCATGTCGGACTGGTGTTGGGTGACTGGTGTTGGGTCGCACAATAAACTGAAAACCTGCACTATCTATGGGTCCTGCCTCGTCATTCAGGATAATAACTTGTTTCTGACGTCTGTGCTTACCGAATATATATATATTAATTTGGTTATCCCTGATTTATTTAATCTTCACGGTTTTAACATTGCTATTATGTGATTCAACAATTAGCTTTGTATGATGCGTATGTAGTATTACTTATACAATGTGTTGCCAATGCCCACTTGGGCTCAATTCCAAACGTTTCTTTAAAACGCACAGCGAACCACTATTTTCAAGGTTCTCATTTTTTATACGGGCACTAGACCCAGTATTCCGTTTTACCAAGTACCTACACTGTTTTTGTACTTACACAGTCGATTCAAATGGTAATTTTGTGCAAACACATTATGATTTAAAATCTACACAACGCATTTGAATTCTTAAAAAGTGCAATGTTTTTTGGCGTTAATTTCACAATCGGCAATGGAATAATTGTCCTGTATTTATTTAATGAATTATATGTGGCTTAAGCTTTAATTGCTTTTATAAAGTAAGAGCGGTTTAATTACACATAACGCTGTATTTTTCCAGTGAGATTGTAACTGGTAACCATGACTACAGGGAAACCACTTCGAGACCCAATCACATGTTGACATGTTTAAAAGCTAAGACCTATTGTTTGCTCTGTGTTGTGAGCAAGGCGGCTGTGACCGTCGAAACGCGTCAATCCTTTGTGCACTGAGTAAATAAACTCTTGTTCCTGATTTTGACCCCACGGAGTCAGCGCCTGATATTTATTGTTTGAAAGTCGGGATTGGATATAATATATATATATATATATATATATATATATATATATATATACATATATATATATATATATATATATATATATATATGTATATATATATATATATATATATATATATATATATATATATATATATATATATTTATATATATATATTTTTACAAATATAAAAAGCATGATTCCCTTACAAACCTAAGGACTATAAACGATATAAATGAACTGCTGTGTTTAAAAAATATGAAATAATGAAATTACGTTACATGTTTTTAATTGGCACTATGCACTCTATCTTAGTCACCACCTATAGCCATGTATTACAATAAAACTTGCACATGACAAGATGGCTCCCATCTTTTTACATGTAAATAGTCCTTTTTTTATGTCATGATAATGATCATCTGACTAATGGCTTAAAATGGTGATTTGAATTTTGCACAAACGTAACACTGACGAAGCCTGTCAAGGCGAAACGCGTCTGTTGGGGTGAGGGGGGTTTGGTGTGAATAAATCTTGCAATGGAATACCAGAGTGCCGACCAATTTTTCCTATACTCGTGGATGGAAGAAGCAGTGTGCAGCTATATATTTATTTATATATATATTTATTTATATATATATATATATATATATATATATATATATATATATATATATATATATATATATATATACATATATACATATATATATACATATATATATTCACTGAAAATATAGGTTTCACTCCAGTTTGTTCCTTTGCAAATTAAATGTTTTAAGTGTTAACACTTTATTCCAATCAAGAAGACTTCAAGTGTGCCATACTTTTGTCATAAGTAAGACTGTTAGCGCTCTAGATGTTCTTTAGAACACTCTGGGACATTCTGTCATTGGGCTATAGTTGGGCTACATCTGGCTGATATTTGGGCTACATTTGTTTTTTTTTGTCTCTGGTGGCCATCTTTGGACTACATTGGGCTACATTGGGCTACATTTGGGCTCTAACATATATATAGCCCAATGTAGCCCAATATATATTTTTTCAAAGTTAATTGTCGTAAAAACCACTGGAGCAAATATCTTGAGACATAGCAAAGGCACATCTGGGTACCAGTCCCTACAATTTTGCCAAGTTTGGTGGAAATCCATTCAGCCTTTCGGGCTAAAAGTGAGTCCAACCGCCCTATGGAAATTAACATGGGGAAAACACGTTTTGGGACCCCCCTTTTATCTCGGCCCCCGCTTGACGAATCCCCCCCAAACTTTCAGGGAAGGAGCGGAGCGGGTCACCTACTTTGAGAAATTCACGAAGATTCGTCCACCGGCGCCAAAGTTATTCCCAATAGAATGTTGGGGATTTCCTATGGAAAGTAGATCCTAACTATAACTACCTACTGGCGACCGCCAGTAGGTAATATATATATATATATTATATAATAATATAATAATAACAACCTCAACCTCAACTTCACTGCTCACGTCGAGAAAGAAAGAATCCAATTCCTCGATGTGGAAGTGTATATTAAAGACAATAAAATCAACACCACTCTACATAGGAAAAAGACTGCTGGAAATGCCACACTGCATGCCACTAGCATGCACCCTAGTCATACACTTACTGGTATCCCCTATGGCGAAATGTTAAGACTTAAAAGAATCTGTAGTTCTCCATCTGACTATGAGATATGCCTTAACGATTTAACAACACGCCTCAGAGCCAGGGGGTACCCTGATTCAGTATTGAAAAACGCCTACAATAAATCTCTATCTCGGACGAGAGAGAGCCTGTTTCCTATTCACACCTCTGAAACAGTGATTCCTGCAGCTAGTGAGTCCCCTATATCCGGTCCTCGCATGATCACCACTTTCAGTAAGGAAGAAAGGAAAATCAAGGCCATCCTTAACAAAAACTGGCCGATAGTACTCAGTGATCATGTTCTCAACACCATATTACCCTCAGCTCCCCTTGTCACCTTTAGAAGAGCGAAAACTATGGGTAACCATTTGGACACCGCAGCTCCTGAACTGAAAACCAAAGCACCCTGGTTAGGATTAACCAAGGGTTTCTTTAAATGCTCTAGCTGCCGGGCATGCAAATTTGGCATCACCACCTCACATTATATGACTCCCTTCAGCACTGTAGCCAAATCTATTCTGGGCAAATACTCCTGCAAAACTGATCATGCTGTCTACGTCCTAACGTGCACCTGTGGGCTTAGGTACGTTCGCAGTACCAAGCTCCAGGTGCATGTGCGGATATTACAGCACTTAAGAGCCATACTACACAACGACCCCGCTTATCCGGTCGCTAGGCATTTTAACCAGGTCCACAATAGGGAACTATCTTGCCTCACTTACTTTGTGATCGGGTCCGTTCCCTTGCCGAGGAAGGGAGGCAACAGAGAACTTTTACTGAGAAAGTTGGAATCTCGTTTTATTCTAGAGCTCGATAGTCGTTGGCCCAATGGGCTCAACAACATCGAAGAAATGCACCACTTTCTAGAATAATTCACCATCTCTTTGATTCTGACTCTGTTTATATGCAATTTTGCTCTCTGTTTTCCATTCCTACGGCCCTATTTTTTGCAGGGGTATGCATTTCACAAGTTAGGTTCCCTATTTGTGATACACATGATTGTTTGCCCACTTTACTACAAATACTTAGTGTTTTATGGATCATTATATGCCATGTAGATAGATTGAATTGTCTTTGTACTCCACCGCACTTTATTCATCCAATATTGTACATACGTGCTTGTTTTCTATGAATTTTGTACTTGATATTGTGCTTTGTCTATTTGTCTTGTAAATATATGGGATATAGTGTTTTTTATATATATACCCGTTTTTAAACTTTTTGATACATAATTTTTGATACCAGTTTTTACCAATTGTGATTTTGAGTGCCATTATTTATTATATTTATTGATCATTTCTATTCAGGGATCTGAATTTTTATGCTCAATTATATCTCATATGGCATCTCTTGTCCGGTAATATTGCGGCTTATATTGCACTTTGACACCTTTTTTGTCACAATCACTCTTTTTGCACTTTATCTATTTATGCACTTTAAACGCCCTTTTGCTGCTATCTAATCTTGCTACTTTGCACATGACAGTCATTTGTTTACATTTTCCTAAATATTAGCTTTTTTGCTTGGAAATGTTAAATTATGCATACCATCTCTACATTTGTGATGGTCATTTAAAGTAATGGGTAAAAAGATCTTCATGTTTCACGTTGTACGAAATATTTGCACTTTAAAAAGTCATCCTGGATTTAACCAGTCAATTGTATTTTTATGTGCTTTAATACCATTACTTTTTGTTTTTGGATTCAACCTAAGACTGTTGTTTTAAATGTGCTATTTACATGTGATCTATGCAGCAAAAGTCTTTTTTCACTGTTGTTACCCACGTGACACGGGAGGTTACCACCAGGGGGTGGTAACAGATTGTTAGCATATCATTAAAAAAGGCTTGTGATTGTTTCATTTAACTGCAGCGCGAACAAGGGCACTTGTGCTCGAAACGCGTCGCTGATTTGGCTCTGTGGATTTAAAATAAACAAGATCATTGCTGACTTGGTGGTCCGTATCCCTTTTGTTGTTGGCGTGGAGGCTGTGGCTACGAACGCAGATCTAAAAGAGGGGGAACTTTGTGCTGATATATATATATATATATATTATCTACTGGCGGTCGCCAGTAGGTATATATAGTTAGGATTTTTTCTCTATGGAACTTTTGAAAATTCTATGTCTAATACCTTTGGCGTTTGTGGACGGAATCGGCTGAAATTTTCAGGAAAATGGCACATTTTATTCCTGAGCAGCCCCTGAAAATTTGGGGGGGTTCCGTCAAGGGGGGGCCGAGAAAAAAGGGGGGTCCCAAAATGCATTTTTCCCATTCATTTTTCCATAGGGCCTTTGGCCTCACTTTTAGCTCGAACGGCTGAATGGATTTACACGAAACTTGGCAAAATTGTAGGGACTGTTAGCCCGATGTGCCTTTGCTGGGTCTCAATATATGTGCTCCAGTGGATTTTGAGAAATTAACATTTAAAAAAACAGATATATCTGTGACAGCGTCCTAAATAGCGCACCAGATCGCGTACTTTTCGCGTTACGGAGCTTTGCGTAGCGAAGCTGATTGGCTCTCCGGTGTCTGTCAACATTCTAAACAGTCCGGTGCGGCCACCATCTTGTCTCTCGGTAGGATCGAGAGACAAGAGGAGGAGAAAAACGAAGGGGGAATTTAATGAAAGGGGGCAAGGTAGACTCCTCTTGACCCCCTAGGAATGATGTTGGGGTTATTAAAGGGTCCCGTGGGGCAATAATTAAAATTTTATTTTTCGCGGTAGAAGCGCTTCTCGGTTCGCGAACCGGGCCGCAAACTGGTAGCGAAACGGGAATTCGCCATTTTGTGTTTCGATTTAATTAAATTACTAGGTATAAGGGGGTACGGGAGACGTATCCTGACCGCTTATGTTTTCTGAGGGTGGCTGAGGAGGCTCATATATGTTGATACATGTCTTCCAGCGGCTGTGCGTGAGCTTTTTTTTTTTTGTTGCTGCGTGACGTCTGTTAACGTTCGATTCGATGGAAATCAGGAACTGTTGACCGCCGTTTTGTCACTGCGAGTTAATATTTTGTTAAAAATAATTGTTTATTGATAAACATTGTTTGCGCCATCTTGCCTTTTTTGCAATGCCACACTTTTGTTGAGCACGGCAGCCATTTTAGATGCCTTGACCAGACCTACTCTCTGCACGCCGCCGATCCTCAGCATGGCTCCCCACCCTCGCAAGCATCTCCCTCACGCACTGGTCACCCCCGCTCTCTCTCTCATGCATGGGCCAGAAACCTCCTCCCATCTGCGCTGTTCGTGAGCGTTTTTTTTTTTTGCTGCGTGCACCCCCGCTCTCTCTCTCATGCATGGGCCAGAAACCTCCTCCCATCTGCGCTGTTCGTGAGTGTTTTTTTTTTTTTTTGCTGCGTGACGTCTGTTAACGTTCGATTTGATGGAAATCAGGAACTGTTGACCGCTATTTTGTCACTGCGATTAAATATTTTGATAAAAATAATTGTTATAAATTAATCCTTATTGATAAACATTGTCTGCGCCATCTTGCCTTTTTTGCAATGCCACACTTTTGTTGAGCACGGCAGCCATTTTAGATGCCTTGACCAGACCCACTCTCTGCACGCCGCTGATCCTCAGCATGGCTTCCCTCCCTCGCAAGCATCTCCCCCACGCACTGGTCACCCCCGCTCTCTCTCTCATGCATAGCCCAGAAACCTCCTTCCATCTGCGCTGTTCTTCTCTGAGAATCACACCCTGTGCCCGCCCGACACCTCCCTTTCACCCTATTCACTACCGCACCCTGTGACACTCCTCTTCCTCTGTGTCCGATTGTCCAGGCCGGTCCCAGGCTATCACCTAGTCCTGCAGGTGTAGTTTATGGCCCCAGCTGTAGAGAATCACCCCTCTTCAAAGGAGTTACAGTAGATCAAGGCCCCCACCTCATCAGATCCATCACACCACACGCGTTCCTACTATCTGATAACCATCCTGTATTGTGCTTGGGGAGGGGATTCTCACTGTGAGGGTGTGTGGGTCCGAGCCTGAAGCGGAAGATTCCAGGGATGCCTTTTTGTACATCAAAGTCTTCACAATTATGTGTCACATTAAAAATATATAGCACTCCAACAAAGTTGTAGGATTATAACACTTTAATAACTTATAAATATATACAACGGAACAAAAACAGTAAATATATTTAAACATTTTTTAAAAAAAAAAGCAACAAGGGTCAGTAGCTGTGTTTTGTGCGAATAGTCCCAAGGCAGCACAACGTGCTGAGTTCTGGACGGCACCCAGGTGATGTTACCTGGGTGCCGCACTGGTTTTTGGTATCCTACAATGCAATGCAGCTCCGAAAAACGGCGTGGGGCGTCCCGGGTGGTGCGGGGGGAGGCCTCGTCAGTAGCGCTGAGATGTGGATGGCAACCAGGTGATGTCCAGTAAGTTGCCGCACTGGTTTTGGCATCCTACAATGCTGCTTGGAAAAACGGCGTGGGGCGCCCCGGGGGGGGGGGGGGGGGGGGGCGGTAGGCGGCGTGAACGGGCCTCCCCAGGTGGAGGCTCGTCTGCTGTACTGGGGCGCCCCTTTACCGTTTCAGTTGCCATTCTGCCCACTTTTGCTACACTGTGCCTCATCCTCCATTCAGCTGGTTATTGCCCGCTCTTGCGGCTACAGCGTCTCGCTCACCATGTAGTTGAGTTGCTCCCACTCTTGCGGTGCAGCGATAGGCGGCTGCTACAGGACTCTTAAAATGGCGGACGGCTCTTCGGATTTGGGCCTGGTCCACTAAAATGGCCCTGGGACACCTTGGAACTCGGATGTCCCCTGAGCCTTGAAGATTTTACAAAAGTCTTGAGGGCCCCCGACTCCTGCAGGCTTCCGGTGGGGAGCGGCTGCCATGATTGCTCGCGGAATGACCACGACGGAGCCACGAGATGGTGGTGCTCTCATGCTGACGCCAGCTTCAGTCTGAAACATCCAGAAACAAGGTGGGGCTTTCATCGTTTGGGAAAAAAAAAATGTTTTAATCCAATGAAAAGTGTTATTTTGAGGTCATATGATCAAGCCTTCTATCATTAGGAAACCAAAAGTAAAATGAACCAATGAAAAGTTTTATAAACAAGTCACATGACCTGTTATGCTTACGTTACGCGCTGGTATAAAAAGCGTAGAAAATCCGTTGGCACGTGAGGCGGCGTCAGTAGCGGACCGATGTGCGAATAGGCCGAAGGCAGCACAATGCGCCAAGATCCGGATGGCACCGAGGTGGTGTTCAGCAAGTTGCCGCACTGGTGTGGCCATCCTACAATGCTGCGCCGAAAGGCGGCGTGGGGCGCCCCGTTGGCCTGTGAGGTCGCGTCAGTCAGTGGGGGCTGTTTGAGAAAGCAATGTGATGCTGTGCGTCGCCCCCAAGATGGAGGCTCCTCGGCTGTAGTGGGGCGCCCCTTGGTGTTTCACTCGCTATCCAGCTGAGTTGCGTCCGCACTTGCGGCTACAGTAGACCGAAGGCAGCACAACGCACCGAGATCTCAATGGCACCGAGGTGGTGTCCAGCAAGTTGCCGCACTGGTGTGGCCATCCTACAATGCTGCGCCGAAAGTCGGCGTGGGGTGCCCCGTTGGCTTCTGAGGTGGTGTCAGTAGCGGACCGATGTGTGAATAGGTCGGAACCAGCACAAGGCGTCAAGATCCGGATGGCAAGTCCTGGATGTTGGGTGCCATAGTTGAGAGCCAAGATCCGGATGGTAAGTCCTGGATGTTGGGTGCCATTGTTGAGAGTTCTGAGCAGTGCTTGTAACACTGTCTGAAGCTTATTTGCACCTGCTGCAGCTTCACTATTGCCCTGGTGTGGCCAAAGATCGCCCATGACATAGGCGGCTGGCTCCCATGGTCCGGCGGAACTTTTTTCCTTTTCCTTTCTGCATCTTGTCCCACAATCCGTTTGACCTGAAGACACGACCAGGGCCCTGAATGTGTGCAGGGGGACGCTATTGATTGAATCAAAATGGCGGCTTCACACCAAGCTGACTCAAGCGTTGCTGGTGATGCTATACAGACAAAAAATGGTTTTCAGTTTGTACATTCTTCAGGATTTTTCCATCCAAGTCTGCTTGAGAGTTTGTAGAACAATGGCTTCAGATCTTGCCCTCCCCTCTTTTGACTGTTGGTTCTTGTTGCCTATCTCTTCTGTTGTCATTTAACTGAACCTTTTTTGACTGCTGAAAGGGGTTCTGGTCCGACCGCTGGTTGGTGGAGAGATTTTGACTATATCCTGGACCTGCCCGGCCTCGCCCAAAATGGCGCCGGTATAAATGGGACACGTAACTCCTTGTTGTGTACTGGTTGAACAACCTTGATATCACGAGATACGTATGCAGTTATGAAGCACATGGCGGGCGGGGACGAGAATTGATTGAATATTTCGACATCCTTATTGATATTAAGTTCTGATGTGTTATTGATTACTGAACTATTGTAAGTTCGAATTAACGTCACCCATGGTACTTGCCCGCAAATGTATATCTAGAAAATGTTATTGTTAGTGGCCCTGTTGTATTTTAATTACAAAATGTACGTCCACCGATTCCGCAACTGTTAGACACCTTAGTTCTTGCAACCTAATGGCCCGCTCGTTACGTTCCTCTACAGTGTAAATGTTTCCTCATCATATACGTTTCCAGTTTGCTCCGTGGCTGGCCCACGTGGTTATAGGCCCGTATTTGTATACTGACATTTTCACAATAAAGATTTTTAAAACAAAACATGGTAGTAGTATTTACATTGGTAAAGTTTTTAATTTTAGTCACTGTTTTCGAATCAGTAAAAGGCAAGTGAAATAAAGCAGTCCAATTACATGACGGATAAAAGGTATAATACGCAGGAACGCAGTAAAGATAAATGGTCAAGGGCTGTTGTGTTTTCTACTCCCGCAACATAAAGTGATCGATAAGAATCTGATATTCAGGCGTATCGGCGACTAAGACAGCAGGCCGAGCATCTTTTGCTCAACGGCTCCGTCATGGGACGAAGAAACGCCCTTTTGCTAGAAAAAGGAATATATTTTACTTGCAGGACAGTTGTAAATTTTCCGGGAAAGTACATTAGCCTGGAACATTATAACATATATGTTTAGGAAAAATAATGTTCGAAAGCAATAAAAAGCGTAATTTTTAGGTCACATGACCAAGCCTTTCATCATTAGAATAACAAAAGTAAAATGAACCAATGAAAAGTTTTATAAACAAGTCACATGACCTGTTATGCTTACGTTACGCGCCGCGCCCCGGATCGCTTCCGGGAAGCTGCGCTTCGCGCACCGGAGCACTTCCGGGTGCGCTAACGCGACGTGTCATATAACGCATTACGCGACAACGTAGGTCCAGAATATAGTCAAAATGTCTCCACCAACCAGCAGTCGGAACACAACCCCTTTCAGTAGTCTAAAAAGTTCTGTTAAATGACAACAGAAGGGACAGGCAACAAGAACCATCAGTCAAAGAGGGGAGGGCAAGTTCTTCCCTACCGGGTCACGTTGGGGCGCTACCGGAACTGATCGAATTGGTAGTCTACAGTGTTTCTGGATGTTTCAGACTGAAGCTGGCGTCAGCATGAGAGCACCACCATATCGTAGCTCAGTCGTGGCCATTCCACGAGCAATCATGGCAGCCGCTCCTCACCAGAAGCCTGCGGGAGTCGGGGGCCCCCAAGACTTTTGTAGAATCTTCAAGGCTCAGGGGACGCTTTCGAGAATGGGGCCCAAGTCCTAGCAGACAAGCGTCCGAGTTCCAAGGTGTCCCAGGGCCATTTTAGTGGATCACGCCCAAATCTGAAGAGCCGGCCGCCATTTTGAGAGTCTTGTGGCAGCCGCCTATCACTGCAATGCAGGAGCGGGAGCAACTCAACTACATGGTGAGCGAGACGCTGGATGCCGAGGAGGTAGGCAGCGTGAGCTCGGAGCTCCGTGCCCGATCCCGGAAAATATCCTGAAAATCCATTCGAACCCCAAGATAAAGGACATAATCCGATACTGGACGGTACTGCGGAGGGTCCGGAACCCGCGGAAGACGACACCGAGCATTCCCGCAGCAGTATCGTAACTTCGAAAGCTGAACTCGGCCGAGAAGTCGCGGACCCCAAAATGGCGGCGATGGCATGAGATCGTTGGTGACGGAGACATCTGCCCGGAGACCCACTGAGGATCGCTCCCGGACACGCTAGAGGTGCTGGCGGCCGCGTCGCGCCTCTCCCCCGGCACTGACAGAACTTTGGGCGCGCTCTTGGGCGGTGGCTGAGGACCGTCTCCTGACTGGGGCGACAACGGAGCGACAGTGACTTGGAGACGAGTACCCCGGATCTCAGACGCAACTGGCGCTGGCCGAGCCACAACCGCTCGATACTGCTTGCCTCTTGGTGACGCTTCTGGCCCTGAGGACCCGGCCGGAGGAGGGTGCCCGGCGCCGCTTGGAGGGTGACCAGGAACATATTCTGAGGACCACCGCCCATCCCGGCCCAGATGGGGAAACCGAAGGGGAAGGGAGATGGCGCGACCGACACTGAGGCGGCGGAAGGAGCGGAGAGAGACCAGGCGGCGTTGCAACGGATGCAGGATCGCATCCTGGAAGCCATCGCCACCACAAAGGATGCCCTGCAGCAAGATATAGCTCAGGTGGCGACGGGCTTGGGCCTCCTGAAGGCCGACCACGACAAACTGAAGGACAGGGTGAAATCCGTGGAGACCACGGTTAAGGATTTAGCCCCGGCCCAGGCAACGGTGAAGGCCCAGATGGCCGATGTGATGGACCGTCTGAAGGTACTGGAAAGGAGGGCCGAGGATGCAGAAAATAGGAACAGGCGCAACAACGTACGCCTAGTAGGCCTGCCGGAGAAAATTGAAGGCGACGACATGGTGGGCTACTTGGATAACTGGCTGCGGACGGAGGTGGCACCTGAAGGACTGTCCCCCTTCTTCTCCCTGGAGCGGGCGCATAGAGTTCCGGCGCGTCCGCCAGCCCTGGGCCTTCCTCCTCGCCCGGTGGTGTTCAAGTTGCTCCATTACCGGGACAGAGACTGGCTTTTGCAAAGGGCGAGAGAGGCAGGGCCCTTTCAGGTGGATAACAACAGAGTCACCATGTTCCCGGACTACACGTTCGAGACTCAGCGACTTCGGGCTAACTTCTTGTCCCTCAAGCGAGAGCTCCGCCAGGAAGGCATCAAATACTCCCTGTTGTTTCCTGCTAAGTTACGAGTGGTGGTAGACGAAAAGTCTTTATTCTTCACGTCTTCCGCGGATGCATGGGACTGGTGGGACACTTATAAGGCAGGAACGGATGGTGCCAAGGTCAGGGAGGAAGAGGCCAAGGCGGACAGACCGATCAGGCAGTCCCAACGGATCAGGAAGAATCGCAAGAGGACCGGGAAACCCTCGATGTCACAGACGGAGGCGGAGAGGCAGGCGGCCCTGCAGGCGGTGGTGGACTTATCTAGAGCCGCCAGGACTCAATCTGGGAAGGGCACGGATTCGGAGGCCCCGGGAACGGGCTCAGAGACAGGACAGTCGGAGTTTGGAGGAGCCCGGGGCCCTATTGTGACGCCGCAGACCTCGGGAGAGATACTGGAGGCATGCTGAACTGGTTTGGCGGAATGGACTCGCTGGTTGGACACCGGGGCGATGGACCCACAGCAGTGGAAAGACAATGATTGAGGTTTTGGGGAACAGTAATGTGGGGATTGTGGAGTGGAGCACGCGGGGCTGATTTGTTGGAGGTCTTATAGCATTGAGCCGCGCCTTACTGGCCCCTAAGGTCATCGCAGTGGGGACTGCGAGTATTACCACCTTTCCTTGAGGGGTGGTCGGGAGTGTTGGTTTGGATGGGGGTACTTCCAGTTGCGGGGGGGCCTGTCCTGGGGGGGTGGGAGTTACGGGCCGTTGGGGTTGCTCGAGGGGTTGTAGCTGTTGGAGGGGTTTGGCTTCCTGTTTGGAGAGGGTGGGGGGAGGGCCCGTGGTCGCGGGACTTAGGCGAACACTGTTCTTTGTTGTATGGTCCGGTTGTGTAGGGGGGAATGGCTAGTACTGGAGCATTGAAATGTGTTACCTGGAACGTGCGGGGCATGCAGTCCATGACGCGCAGACATAAGGTTCAGGCATACCTCAAGCGTAGGGGGGTACACATAGCGTTCCTGCAGGAGACGCACCTGAATAAGCAGGAAGGGGCGGCTCTACAAAGGCGCTGGAGGGGGCAGTTATTCTACACGACATTTTCAGCATTTGCAAGGGGGACATTGATTTGGATACGGGCGGGGGTCCCCTTCCAGGTCTCGAAGTCGTCGATAGACCCAGAGGGCAGATATGTGGCTGTGGAAGGAAGGCTGAGAGGCAGGATGATATCACTATGCAACGTGTATGCTCCTAATGTAGACCTGCCCGCTTTCTTATCTAACGTTTCGGGCAAGTTGGCGGGTTACTTGGCGGGGCCGGTCCTCTTGGGGGGGGACTTCAACTCGGTTGAAGATGTACTGCTAGATAGGTCCCATCCCCCACTTCACGCATCCCCAGCACATAGGATCGCCAAGCGTAGATTAGACTGGCAGGAGAGCTGGGCCCTCACGGACGCATGGAGGGCGTTGCACCCCACCACTAGGGATTATTCCTTTCACTCCCGCCTGCATGATTTACATGTGAGGCTGGATGCGTTTCTTTGTTCGGAATGTGTGCTCCCTGCGGTGGGTGGGGCGGAATACTTGGCAAGGACGATATCGGACCACAACCCCTTGTTGATGTCTCTGGAATGGATGGTGACTGTTAACAGCGTACCAACATGGCGCCTGCAACCTGACACTCTGGACGACTTGTTGTTCAGGGAGGCCCTGAGTGACTGTATTGAGAGCTATTTTGAGAGGAACAGTGGCTCGGCTTCCACGAGGGCGGTTGAATGGGATGCTTTCAAGGTGGTGGTGCGGGGACACTGTATTGGGCACACGGCAGGGGCACGGAAGACTTTGTTGGATGACTTAGATAAGGCTGAGACACGGCTGAGGGATCTTGAGAGGAGGCGCCCGAATCACCCAGAATTGCAGGAGGGGCTTAGCGGGGCGCGGGAGGGGCTGGCGGTAGAGCTAGAGCGGCTGCGTAGTTTCGACCACAAGGCGTACGTGACGAGGGCGCATGCGGAAGGTGATAAGGCGGGGGCGATGTTGGCTTGGCTTGCTAACCCTATCCGGGGGGGAGGGCCGATCATGAGGATCCAGGTGCCAGGGGAGGAGCCTTGCCACTCCCAACCCGGGATCCTGAACAAGTTCCGAGCCTATTATGAAGGGCTCTATCTGAGTGGTGATACTGGAGGGACGGAGGAGCTTGAGGAGTTCTTGGACGGGCTGGAGTTACCGCGAGTGGAGGACTCGGAGGCAGAGGAGTTAGGGCGGCCCATCTCCCTCGGAGAAATAGGTTGCGCAGTAAAACAGATGGCTAGAAACAAGACCCCGGGCCTTGACGGTCTACCGATCGAATTCTATGGCAAATACCTGGAGCATCTTGCTCCACGGCTGCGCGAGGTATACAATGAGGCGCAGGAGAAGGGCCGACTCCCGGGCTCCATGTGCGAGGCCCTTATGATCCCACTCTTGAAGCCGGGCAGGGAGGGTGCGGCGCTGTCCTCGTACCGCCCGTTGTCTATGTTGACGACGGATTACAAAATCCTTAGTAAGATTCTAGCCAACAGATTGCTAGTGCATATGACGAGCCTGGTTCATGGTGACCAGTGCGGTTTCATACCGACACGCAACACCACTCATAATATCCGCAGACTCACAAGACTGATGGGTGTGGACTGGCCTGGCACCATCTCCCCATTTGTCCTGTCCATCGACATTGAGAAGGCGTTTGACAGCCTCGAATGGGGTTACCTGTATGAGGTGATGCGTCGCTTTGGACTGGGAGACGGATATATACAGTGGACCAAGGTCCTCTATAATGAGGCGGTGGCTAGGGTCCGGGTAGGTGCGCTGATCTCGAAACAATACCCGATCAGGCGTGGCACTAGACAGGGTTGTTCCCTATCCCCGTTACTGTTTGCGTTAGCAATGGAACCCTTCGCTGCGGTAGCCAGACTGGGCCGCCACTACGCAGGTTTGCCTTTTAGGGGGAGACCACACCTCATCTCCCTTTATGCGGATGACTTGTTAATGTTTTTGGCTGATGCCGGCGCCGAACTCCAGGGGGCACGGAGGCTACTGGAGCAGTTCGGTAGGTTATCGGGCCTGAAGGTCAACTGGCCCAAATCCTGTCTGTTCCCCCTGAGGCCGGGAGAGCAGTGCCCACTCACTGCTCAGGAACTCCGGTGGGAGCCGCGCTGCCTACATTATTTAGGGGTTTATGTCTACCACACCCCATCCGACCTGCTAGATGGCAACGTAACTCGCTGTGTTAACGCCCTGCGTGGATCTATGGACTTCTGGGCGACTCTGCCACTCTCTCTGGCTGGTAGAATCTCCCTGCTGAAAATGATAGCCCTGCCCAGGCTTTTGTACTATTTCAGGACACTGCCGGTATGGATCCCGAGTACGCTTTTCAAACGCCTGAGGTCACTGATCATAATGTTCCTATGGGGCACGGGCAGGAGACGCATAGCGCTCGACACGCTGTTACGCCCCAAAGATGAGGGAGGTATGGCGGTGCCGGACTTCGAAGGATATTACCTCGCTGCCCAACTGCAGACTTTTACTCAGGAGGTGGCGAGAGTATATAGAGGTCCCGAGGAAGCGAGAGTCGAAGACACCCCGCGACACGTTCTGGCGTATATCACGCTGCACCAGAAACTCCGAGTGGGAGACCTGACGGTCGAGGAGCAGACTTTCCGTCTGTGTTGGGACCGGACCCGTAAGCGGGCGGGTGTCCGCCTTATGTACGCCCCCGAAATACCGTTGGGAATGATCACCGCCCTCCCACATGGAGGTGACTGGTCGCGCTTGCTCGGGTGGGAGGAGGCGGGAGTACACGTGCTGGGTGACCTCTACGAGGACGGGGTGTTGCTGCCGTTTCGGGGCCTACGAGAGAGATTTGACTTACCGAGGGGTGACTATCTGCTGCACGCGGCAGTCACAGGCGCCATGCGAGCCCATTGGGGGGAAGGGCAGCAGGAACCAGGTACCTCAATGGCATGCCAGTACGCCATGATGGCGGCGGGAACCTTTAAGGCCGTCACGTGCTTGTACTCGAGAATGCAGCGGGAGGCCTTGCAACCTTTGGCAGCCCTGAAGGCCAAGTGGGAGTTGGACCTCCAGGTGGAGATACCCGACACGACCTGGGGCCAACTGCTGAGGAGGGCGCGGAAGAGCTCGAGGAATGCCAGGTTCCAATTGATCCACTTTTATATTGTCCACAGGGCATACCTCACGCCCGGGAAAATCCAACAATACTTTGGGGCGACCGACGCTGCTTGCCCCAGATGTAGTACAGCGGGGGCGGATCTATGTCATATGCTGTGGGATTGCCCCTCTCTGGGCGACTATTGGCAGGAAGTTGGGCGGGCCCTTAACGAGGCGACGGATAGGGACATTCAGTATACTAAGGCAGTTGGCATCCTTCACTGGTTCCCACATACGCCTAGAAATACGATGTCAAGTAAATTTATAGATTTAGGGCTTATCTTGGCCAAGCGGGAGATTACACGAAATTGGAAGTCCAGAGTGGGGCCCACGTATAAAAGATGGTATGGGGAGTGTCTGAGATGGGCTGCGTGTGATAGCACCCTGCGATACCAGATGGCCTGGAGGTCGAATGATGAGAAAGCACTGGAAAGGGCGACTGCATGGGAGATGATGGTGCAGGCGCTCAGAGATGTGGGCGGTGAGGAACAGGAAGGCGAGAGCGACCTAGCAGGAGCAGACCCCAACACTATACAGGAGAACACACCTTAGCGATTGTTTGCTCCCTCTTGCATCACCAGGCACTGACACATGGCTACACAAGCGCAGCGCGACCACGGGGGAGGGTGGGTAGGAAGCTGATTTGGAGGGATGTTGGGGCACCAAAAATTTGGGGAGGGGGAGGGGCGTAAACTACAAAAGCATTCCAGGGTTATATGCACAACGAAGCGGTCAGACAATGTAAGCAGTACGGGACCAAGACGGAAGATGAAGCTGCCCGCGTCTCAAGCGGGGAGAGCCCCCCGGAAGGAAGGCACAAATTCCTCAATTGAATTGGTCCATGAATATATTGATGTTGATGAATATATTGTCTGTACTTTTATATTGGTGATGCAATAAAAATGATGTTAAAAAAAAAAAAAAAATGGTGAGCGAGACGCTGTAGTCGCAAGAGCGGGCGGTAAACAGCTGAATGGCAGAAGAGGCACAGTGTAGCAAAAGCGGGCGGAATGGTAACTGAAACGGTAAAGGGGCACCCCACTACAGCGTGTCTTCGGGTCAAACGGATTGTGGGACAAGGTCCAGAATGGAAAAGTCATCAAAAGGCAAAAAGTTCCGCCGGACACCGGGAGCCGGCCGCCTATGTCGGGGGCGATCTTAGGCCACACCAAGGCAACACGACTTGGGGAGGGGGCAGGAGCCAAGCGCCCCCTCCCAGTCCGCGCCACCACATCGTATGTTGAAAATCTGAAGCCATCGTTCTACAAACTCTCAACCAGCCTTGGATGGAAAAATCTTGATGAATGTACAAACTGAAAACCAGTTTTTGTCTACATAGTATCAGCAGCAAAGCTTGCTATCAGAGTTTATGAGTTTCATGCTCGATCGATTGAGCTAGCCGGATCGGGCAACTAAAAGTATAAAATAGTTATGTAAATAGTTATTTAATAAAATGTTTTACCCTGTTACTTTGCTGGTGTGTTGTATATATTTATAATATTTGCATAGGGTTTGTCGTTATTTTGGGTGGGGTGGGTGGCGGAGCCGAGCTGTATTGCAGCCATCATCGTGTGGAGCTCAGTTCATCTCACTAGTTTCGTATTTCTCATGAGGGGTTGTTCTTAATGTTTCTATTTTAGCTAGTTCAAAAAAGAGATCCCATTAGTGGCCTACTGATTTTGCTCGATTCCTTTTGTTTTTTAAAACGATTTTTCACTATCTGCAAAGACTAAACAGAGTATTGCGACTCTGTGCTTGTTTGTAAATAGAGAATGAACCAAAGAGAACCAATTCTAAAACAGTAAATGCTTGGATAACAATCAATCAAATGGAGAGAGAAGCAGACACGACGGATTAGAACGGGGGCATAGGCCTGCGTTAACTACCCTTCACTATCTGCAAAGAGAGAGTACTGCTAAGAGAAAAGAGGGGGGGGAGGGGGGGCAGCGTTCAAAGTACATCAGCGTGCATAAATACGAAAATGTTTTTACCTATCACGTACTTCACATTTGATAGCTTTTGATATTTGCTATTGAAAAACCATTGAAATTCACTGAAAAAACCATAGGTTTTAGGCCATATATAGTTAGTGATTAGCATTTACAAAACCTTAATTTACTCGCACAAAACCATAGAAATTTGCATATATGTAAATGCTAATCACTAACTATATATGGCCTAAAACCTATGGTTTTTTCAGTGAATATATATATATATATATATATATATATTGACGAAATCTCCACAAAACCTCCGGCAAGCAATTCTGCAACGCCAGCGAAAAAGGTGACGAACCGCAGGCTCAGGTGCGATAATTTATTTAGCACAGAGAGAAACAGCTACGCGTTTCAGGCTACACAAGCCCTTGTTCACGATGCAAGTCAATAAAGTTTTTGTTGCTTTTTTATGTGTGCATAGAGGTGCTCACCCATAATAGTGACATCATTCATCACATGATCATAGAAAGGGATAACATACTATTTGTAATCTCATATTTTTGTTTAAAACATACGTATTAATAGAAGTTATTGTGTAATTATTTCTGCCTAAATGCAGTAAGTATATACAATGTATATTCAGGTCCACAGTAATGTAATTTTAATGGATAAATCCAATATGAACTCTAATGACCAATTTCATTATGTCTGTGAAAATACATAAAATGGGAACCTAATAACTTGAGATTTCTCATAACATCCATGATTATTCTATACATGGATAATTAATATGCAGTATTCTATATGATCAAATTGAAGTGCAAAATATAGCAAAAGCAGCAATCAGGTTAAAGTGCAGAAAGTTGTGCAAATTTAAGTGCAAAGAAAACAATTTTAGATATAAAGTGCAAATAACAGTTTGATTCAAGAGGCGTTTCAATATTCATAACTATAATCCATTTCAGAGCCCTGTAATGTATATGCTAAAATCATATAAATAGCCTTCTAAAATTCATCAAGACAGTAATAATGGTGCTTAAAAGAGGGGAAAGAAAGATGATATAAATAGGAATAAATATATACAGATATATACAAGGAAAACATTTCATATAACAGGAAAAGAGAGAGAATTTCATTTCATACTATAAATGTCAGGAATCTGGAAAACCTCAGTATCAGGGTGATGCTGAAAGGGGTCCACCTCCTGATTTCCCCACACTCTGACTGTACAAATAACACAGAGCGTAAAGGTAATCAAGCGAGGGATAAAACAGGGAAGGTAAGGATGGGGTCTGGAACGGATGGGATAGCTGAAACGACAAGAACAAGAAATATTATCACATCAGTTCTGACTACTCTCATTCAAGTCTCGCTAAAGGAACGATACATACCACTGAAATCAGGAGGGGACCTCTTTCCTCTAAACCATAGATACTTCTCTATATCTGAGTGCTACCTGGAAGAAAACCATGGATTACTAACAGGTCAACAACCTTCAGTAAAGCATTCAACTGGCCAAGCATACACCACACGTACCCTTATAATGCCTCCCTTGAAACTGTAACAGTTCTCTCCAGTAACCCAGTGGATACAGTTTGGGATATCGCCAAAACGTCAGTTCCAATCACTGAAGATCAAGAGTTCGTTATAGTATTTGTATATACTTCCAGTTCATCCAAGAACAAAAAATGATATTTTCAATTTAGTATTCCTAGCTGGGCCCAACTAATAATGGAACACTAACAAAAATAGTTATGAAAGAATGCGTCCTCATCCGAGGTTTACCGACTTCCCTTTCTTTAGTTTAGATATAGTTCCCAAATCATGGTTGCACAAGTTTTCTTACAGCCCAGTAACAGCTGCTTCTTCCTCGCGGCAGCCGCTCGCGATAAATCCCAAATCACAATCTTGCTTCCTTTAGCTGCTGAGCTAAGTAGAACCAACAAGTTCGAGAATGATGCGCCCCTCGCATCGAACACCAGACGCTGGGAATCTTCCCTCGCGGCAGCCGCTCGCGAACCGGGAAACTCCTATTAAACACAGGAACGCCTTCTCTTGGCCGATGATCACCAAACACGGCTTCCTCCTCGCGGCAGCCGCTCGCGCAGGAAAATAACGGAAAGGGAAAGCCTTCCCTCTCCTTTCCTTTCGGGATGTTCACGCCGTTCTAACACTCCGATAAACGGACAATTCTTCAAGTCTTTAATCCTGGAACAAAGCTCCCCAAACCAGGGAACACGACCACACTCCTCTCTCAGGATTCAAAAGAGTAATCAAATACAGCGCCATCTAGTGGCCACCACAAATATATAGACTCTGTTCACATCTAGCTTGTGGGAGTTGTAGTTCTGTAGGCGCCATTATGCAATTCCTGACAGTATGCCCCCCTTAACGGCGCCTTCTAGCACCAGGTTTCCCAGGATTCTGAGTATAGAATTTACGAACCGCAAGAGGGGCATGCACTTCGGTACAGGGTTCCCAGGAGTCATCCTCCGAGTCGTATCCTTTCCATGATATCAAATACCACAGCTTACCCCGTTGGTATTTGGAGTCCAAGATACGACGCACCTCATACTCCAGCTGACCGTCTCTCATCACTGGAGGGACCGCTTGGCGCCTCCCAGTCTTGGCAGGTTTCAAAAGACTGCAATGGAATACCGGATGTATTCGTAAGGATGCTGGCAGTTTCAGTTTGTATGCTACAGGATTCACCACACGCAGCACTTCATATGGTCCAATAAACCGCGGATGGAAGATACTTCTGTAGCGGAAACAAATGTTTCTGGTTGACAGCCGCACCTTCCCCCCCTACTGTGTAGTGTGGACCCTCCTGACGACGTCGATCTTCCCACTTCTTATAAGAGGTTTTGGCCCTCTCCAAGTTCTGCTGTATTCGGCGATGGATCTTTAACAAGGCCTTCATCCTAGCAGCAACAGTAGGATGGTTATGCACATCGCTTGGAATTGTAACCGGCAAGACATCAGCATGATAACCCGTGTTGGCCCGAAAAGGAGATTCCCCCGTAGAACAATGCCATGCGTTGTTATAGGACAGTTCGGCTAGCCACAACAAAGAAACCCAGGAATCCTTAGCCTCTTCGGCGTAGCATCTCAGATATTTTTTCAGCGTCTGGTTCAGTCTCTCTGTCTGACCATCAGACTGGGGATGAAAACTCGTAGACAAGGCATCTGTCACTTGTAGAGCCTTGCACCAAGTACGGCAGAAACGGGCGACGAACTGTGGTCCACGATCAGAAATGATGACCTTGGGTATTCCATGCAACCGTACCACTTCAGTCAACAACAACTGCGCTGTTTGAGCAGCTGTAGGGAGATTACGACATGGAATAAAATGTCCCATTTTGGTCAGGCTATCCACCACTACCAGAATGGCATCGCAACCCCTATCCATCGGTAGTCCCAGCACGAAATCCATGCTTATCACTTGCCAAGGTCTAGAAGGGGTAGGAAGAGGCATCAACAACCCCTTACTCCTGGTTTGTTCATTCTTAGCTCTTGCACAGATCTCACACTGCCCAATCCAAGATTTTACATCGGTCATCATTCCATCCCACCAGAACTGTCTTTGTAGCGCCTGGAGGGTTTTTGTATGTCCCGGATGACCTGCCACCATGGCGTTATGACACCAATTAAAGGCCATCAAACGCAATTCATGCGTGGGAAGAAACAAAGCATTATTCCGCATTGGTAGTCCATGTTTCAGAGTACGTTGTTTTTCTTTACCCGCCCATATCTGCCATTGAGATGCGGGACGTTGTTTACGGACAGCCTCCAGAAACATTTCAACAGTAGTGGCACATACCACTCTCTCCGGAGGCAAAATCGACAACTGTTCATTCTTTGACGATGCTCCAGGATCAGACTGGCGGGACAAAGAGTCTGCCTTTCGATTATCGGCCCCAGGACGAAAGGTGATAGTAAAATCATACTCTGCGAAGAATAACATCCCAACGCATTTGACGTTGCGAAAGATGCCTGGCAGTCTTCATAAATTGCAAATTTCTGTGATCAGAAAACACTGTAACCGGATGCTGACCCCCCCACAAATAAGGCCTCCACTCCTCAAAAGCCCTCTTTACGGCCAGCAGTTCTTTTTCTGCCACTGTGTAGTTCACCTCTGCAGGATTTAGTTTTTTGGACAAAAAGGCCACAGGATGCAGCTGTCCGGTGGATTTATCTCTTTGCGACAAGACTGCACCAATGGCAATGTCCGAAGCATCGGCTTCTACCACAAAAGGAACATCAGATTGTGGATGTCTCAAAATCGGGGCAGAACAGAAAGCCCTTTTCAGTTGCTCGAAAGCCTCTCCTGCTTCAGAGGTCCAACAGAAGGCAACACCCTTTCTCAACAACCGGGTTACTGGAGAGGCTAATTGCGAAAAGTGGGCAATGAATCTCCGATAATAATTGGAGAACCCCAAGAAACATTGTACATCCTTCACATTTCTAGGAACAGGCCATTCTTGCACTGCCTTCACCTTTCTTTCCGCCATCCTAAACCCCTGAGGATTCAAGATCACGCCCAAAAACTCCACTTCAGTCACTCCAAACTCACACTTACTGAGTTTACAGTATAAGCAGTGTTCCTGCAATTTCTGGAGGATCAACCTGACCTGACTAACATGCTGAGATGGATCATCTGAATAAATCAGAATGTCATCAATGTAGATGACAACAAAACGATCAATATATTCCTTCATGATATCATTAAGGAAAAACTGAAACGCCGCAGGGGCGTTGCAGAGCCCGAACGGCATCACCAGATACTCAAATAACCCAAAGCGCGTTTTGAACGCCGTCTTCCACTCATCTCCGGCCTGTATCCGTACCAGGTGATACGCCCCTCGCAGGTCCAACCGGGTGTATATGTTGGCCTCCTTCCCCTGGTCTAACAGGACGGGGATGAGTGGGAGAGGATAACGATTCTTGATAGTGATCTTATTCAACTGGCGAAAATCGATGCAAGCGCGCAGCTCACCGTTAGCTTTAGAGATAAAGAAAAGAGGCGATGCCGCTGGGGAACGTGATGGTCTTATGAACCCCAACGAGCACAGATGTTCCAGATACTCCTTTAAATATCTCGTCTCCGAATCAGACAACGCATAGACCCTACAAGTAGGAATCTTGGAACCCTCCACCAAATCTATTCGACAATCATAGTCGCGATGAGGTGGAAGTTTTTCCGCCTCTACCTTGCTGAAAACTGCTTGATACTGATGATATTCTACTGGTAAAACCACCTCTTTCTCTGCGGCAGTGGCCACCTGATAACCCTGGGCTAAGGATAGAACATGAGACCCCCCATTCTCCTGCAAACATTCGGATACACAAAACTCCGAAATGAATTGGATAGTTTTTAATTTCCAATCCATCAACAGATTGTGCTTCCACAACCATAGCATCCCTAGAATGATTTCATATTGCGGTGCCTCAATCATATTTAGCACTATGTATTCCACATGATCCCAGGGCTGTCCACCAAGAGTCAATTCCAGCACTTCTGTATGTTCTACTATGGGGCCTGATTTCAGGGGTGTGCCATCCACCGCCAACACCATCTCAGGGAGGTGAGTGGGAACCTTCTTTAAGCCTAGCTTCTGCACCAAACCATAATCTATAAAGTTCCCTGTAGCCCCAGAATCCACCATAGTGTTCACAGACACTTTTTGTTGTCCTACCCCCAGATACATGGGCAAAATTACATGAGACACTGCTTCCATTCTATCCACTACTCCCAAGGACGGTATTCTCCATTCCTTGGGGGGTGTAGATATACCCTCAGCCCCCTCTTCTGCCTCTTGTAAACCATAAGTGTTTTCAGCCACCACTGCCACCAGTTTTTTGGCGGGAAAAAACACCCCCCTCTTTTGGGGTTTTGCAGGACATTCCCGCGCGTAGTGCCCTTTTTTGCCGCAATACATGCACAAACCTAGGGCACGTCTGTTCTCTCTTTCGGCCTTGGTCAATGGTGGGCGAACAGCCCCTATCTCCATAGCCTCAGGACCTGAATCTTTCTTATGGATACCACTCTCCACCTCAAACCCACTCCAGGATCGACCACCTCTTTTTCTCTCACCACCCCTCTCAGAAAGACGGTGATCCAAGCGCAATGTCAGATTAATCAAGGCTAAACAACTCGTGGGCTGGGGATCAATCTGTGCCAGAATGTCTTTCATATCTTCATTCAAACCTTGATAGTATAGCGCCATTCTTTTCTCTTCGGGCCATGCTGTTTCCCCCACCAATCTATTGAAGGTTGTCATATAAGATATTAAATCCTTTCTCCCTTGACGTAACCCCAATAAATCGCGATCTGCACTAAGGGTGGTGGCCCGTCTATCGAATACCCTCTCAAACTCTCTGCGGAAAGCATTCCAATCCATCAACAAAGGATCGTCTTTGCGCACTAAAGGGACAGCCCAGTCCGCGGCCTCCCCCGTCATATAAGATATCGCAAACGCTACCCTAGAATGATTGGTAGGGAAGGAAGCTGGCCTACATGAAAAATGCAGGGTAATTTGCGTCAAAAATGTCTGTATCTTAAGAGGATCCCCTGCATATCTCTCCGGACTAGCCAATGGTATCGGTGGAGGCACAGTAACCTGTATTTGGGGTACACCTGCAGAAGCATCAAAAGGATTCCTAGCCTGTCTATCAAACCTTTCTTTAAGAGCAGTAGCTTCTACCCGAGAATTAACCAACTCCTGCTGAACAAGAACCAATGCCTGCATTACTTCTTCAAGTGTGGTCATCTTTCAGCAAACCCTGACCGGGAGGTTCAATATTTTCTTGGGTATTTGATTCTGTCAGGAATCTGGAAAACCTCAGGATCAGGGTGATGCTGAAAGGGGTCCACCTCCTGATTTCCCCACACTCTGACTGTACAAATAACACAGAGCGTAAAGGTAATCAAGCGAGGGATAAAACAGGGAAGGTAAGGATGGGGTCTGGAACGGATGGGATAGCTGAAACGACAAGAACAAGAAATAATATCACATCAGTTCTGACTACTCTCATTCAAGTCTCGCTAAAGGAACGATACATACCACTGAAATCAGGAGGGGACCTCTTTCCTCTAAACCATAGATACTTCTCTATATCTGAGTGCTACCTGGAAGAAAACCATGGATTACTAACAGGTCAATAACCTTCAGTAAAGCATTCAACTGGCCAAGCATACACCACACGGACCCTTATAATGCTTCCCTTGAAACTGTAACAGTTCTCTCCAGTAACCCAGTGGATACAGTTTGGGATATCGCCAAAACCTCAGTTCCAATCACTGAAGATCAAGAGTTCATTATAGTATTTGTATATACTTCCAGTTCATCCAAGAACAAAAAATGATATTTTCAATTTAGTATTCCTAGCTGGGCCCAACTAATAATGGAACACTAACAAAAATAGTTGTGAAAGAATGCGTCCTCATCCGAGGCTTACCGACTTCCCTTTCTTTAGTTTAGATATAGTTCCCAAATCATGGTTGCACAAGTTTTCTTACAGCCCAGTAACAGCTGCTTCTTCCTCGCAGCAGCCGCTCGCGATAAATCCCAAATCACAATCTTGCTTCCTTTAGCTGCTGAGCTAAGTAGAACCAACAAGTTCGAGAATGATGCGCCCCTCGCATCGAACACCAGACGCTGGGAATCTTCCCTCGCGGCAGCCGCTCGCGAACCGGGAAACTCCTATTAAACACAGGAACGCCTTCTCTTGGCCGATGATCACCAAACACGGCTTCCTCCTCGCGGCAGCCGCTCGCGCAGGAAAACAACGGAAAGGGAAAGCCTTCCCTCTCCTTTCCTTTCGGGATGTTCACGCCGTTCTAACACTCCGATAAACGGACAATTCTTCAAGTCTTTAATCCTGGAACAAAGCTCCCCAAACCAGGGAACACGACCACACTCCTCTCTCAGGATTCAAAAGAGTAATCAAATACAGCGCCATCTAGTGGCCACCACAAATATATAGACTCTGTTCACATCTAGCTTGTGGGAGTTGTAGTTCTGTAGGCGCCATTATGCAATTCCTGACAATAAACACATCAATTAATGTCCAAGATATCATTGTAATACAAATGCAGTATAAATATATAAATAATTTCATTCAATGCTAGTACAGCTAAAATAATCAGACTGGTGAGTCTATGTGGTGGTAAAATGTAGGGCAAATAAGGGAGACAGAAAATAGGAATAACAGCGAGGTGATATGTTTTTACAAAATACGGTATTATAAAAAACTGTGCATTTCCTCAATGTTATTCAAACCATTTGGCCACTTGCTATCAAATTCTAAAATCATTTTGGTCTCCAATTGTCTTAGTAAGCGCTCACGGTTGCCCCCTCTCTTACGTTTAGGAATGGCCCCTACCACATAATATCTAAGACAGTCCACAACCTTGTTGTGAACGTCTTTAAAGTGGCGGGCCACCGGGTAAGTTGGATCGCTGTGAAGTATAGCCCTTAAATGTTGCAGTATTCTCACGTGCACCTGTAGCTTTGTACTTCCTACATAATTTAAGCCACAGGTGCACGTGAGAACATATACCGCCAACTCTGTCTTACAATTAAAGTTGCCTCTAATGGGTACCTCACTTGAACTAAATGGAGTTGAATAGTTTGTTTTATTGATACCAAATTTACATGCACGATAACTGGTACATTTCCTGAATCCTTTGTTAGCTTGTAGCCAGGACAAATTTTGTTTCATTTCTGGTGCTGCCTTGTCCAAAGCAGACCCCATGTTTCTGGCTCGTCTAAAGGTAATAACTGGGTTATCAGGAAGTTTCCCATTGAGTACTGTGTCAGATAAAACAATAGGCCAATTCTTATTAATTACAGCTCTTAATTTTCTTTCTTCACTGCTAAAGGTTGTTATGAGATGTGGACATACATTAGCAGTGTCAGATTTGGGGATCACACCAGAAATTACATCAGAAGTTTCTGTTTCCACATTAGTCACATCAGTCTTTTTAAACAAGCTGTCTCTAGATCTTAATTTGGCTTTTTGAATTGCCTTCTGCAGAATTGTGTCTGTATATCCACGTGCCTTAAATCGTTTAACCATTTAATTAAGGCATAAATCAAAGTCATGGGATGAACTGCAGATTCTTTTTAATCTCAATATCTCACCGTATGGGATGCTAGATATAAGATGTTTAGGATGCATGCTGGTAGAATTCTCAGCGGTGGATTTTCTATGTAGGGTAGACTTGATGATTTCATTTTCTACATATATTTCTACATCCAAGAATTCTATTCTACTATTATTTATATGGGATGTGAAATGTAGGTTGAGGGAGTTTTGATTAAGATCTCTTACAAACTTGAGAGCTTGTTGTTCCTCTCCTCTCTACAGAATAAAAATATCATCTATGTAACAGAGGTAACAGCAGATATGATTGTCTACCCAATGTTTGTGTTCAATGGCTAGGACCTGTTCCTCCCACCAGCCAACGTATAACACGCGTAGCTGGGGGAGAAACAGGATCCCATTACTACTCCTCTTAATTGTTTAAACAAGTCATTACCAAATGCAAAGAAGTTGTTATTTAGGCACCAGTCAATTAGATGAATAATCATTTTGTTATGTTCATAGTATTTAATACTTCAGCTAGATAGATAGTGTTTGACAGCTTCTAGCCCTTGGGAGTGATTGCTACTAGTGCAGAGTGATTCTACATATAACGTTATTAGCAACATGTCGGAACTCCATATTAAATTTTGGATTTTACTTAAAAAATCACTTGTGTCGCGTACATAGCTAGGCAATGTTTTAAACCTTCCCTGCGCCATTGTCCCAACATTTTTTGTAAATTTTCTTTAGCTTTAACATATTCTTTTTGGTTAGTCTTTTCATAACAACTGTTGTCACCCAATTGTCTGTTGGCCTCCAATGTATAGTCTTTTTTTGGCCAAATGGCCAAATCCCCACCTTTGTCAGAGTTCTTGACTACAATTTCATTATTTTCTTCAAGTTTCTTCATCAATTTGCCATATTCTCTTGTCATATATAAATTTTTCTTTCTCTTTTTCTTGTTAGTTGATTGATGCAACCTCTTGATATCATTTGTTACGCACTCGTGAAATACATTGATGCAGTCTTTAGGCATCATAGGTCTAAAATTAGATTTTGTTTTGAAGGGACTTAATCCAGCTCCTTTCTGAAATATGTCAATTTTATTCGATCTTGCTTGTGTGGCTTGGTCAATATCAGAATCAGATGGTTTTGTGGCGTCTTTTAAATCATGCATTGTTAATAAAGTTTCCACATCAGAAGATTGAATAGATGCTTGAAGCAATCTCCCACAGTTCTCTCTCTCTGATTCCGTTACGGCTTTGGCATCTTTTAAGGCAAAATATTTTTTTTATTTTTAGTTTTCGAATGAAACAAAAAACATCCACTCGTGTCATGGCATAATTGAAGCTTTTAACAGGGCAATAATTCAGTCCAAGCGACAATAGTTGTTCTTCTTGTATATATATATATTATATATAGGAATTATTTAAAATTACAGTTCATAGTAAGGCTATGAAAATTCTGTCCACACTTCTACACTTCTGCCAGCCTAATAGAGGTGGGATGAAGATGACATATACAACATGCTTGTTTGTGGTTTTTGACCAGTCTGACATGGTATCATAATCTAGGGGTAGTAAGCACAGCTATTTAGCCATTGGATATCACACAAAATGCTGTGTTCACTCACTACATTGTTACAAACTTCTGTAGGCCATGAAGCACTTATGATTCATTTAGTCTAAAGTATCCAGGAGCATACTCCTTTCTAAAACCCCATGTGAAATAAGAAACATTTACACACCAACAATTAAACTGAATAATTATATTGTATAATTATTCAGTTGAGCACTTCAATATGATGTATCCTTCCCTACTAAACGCACATGGCCACTCGGCTAGCTAGCTTATGCTTGAATTAACATGGCTTTTTGCATTATATTACACATCCGGCTCAAGAACTTTGCAACCCAACATTAATATTCTTAAAGCTACTGAATTGTTCTGTATCCCTAGTTGTAAGCAAAGTGGCTTGAGCCAGGTTAATCTCGGTCACATATAAGCAATACAAGCAAAAAGAATGCTTTATGCATTTTACATGCTGGCCATTTTACTGTAAACTCATTGTGGGGTGAGGATTCTATCCTAAATTGGCTATATAATTTCCTGTCAACAGGATTAGCAATACAATCCAAATATTGATCATACATTCTGGTTGACTTAAATTGAGCAAATTCAGTAGACAGGAGTGCTCTATTGGTGTTGTAAGCGTCCATGTATGCCACTCATTACCAATATAGTTTCTTTACTTGCTCTTTAGAAGGAAAAGACACCTAGTAAACTCCCAGAACCTCTGCAAACCCAGAGAAATCAGCAGCTTTTTGATGTTGTTAAATCAATCAATTTTGCTAAATCTATCCAGCGTTATTACATCCTGTAATGCTTCTGATAAGGCAGTTAGTTCAGAGGTAGTTCTTAATCTCCTCCATAAAACATTGATTTTATTCATGCTTTATCTAAGATTGACTTTCTTCCCATGTGAAGGCTTAGTGGATATGCTGGAGTACTAGAGGGGAGACAAACAAAACTTCTCACAAACTTATGTTTGAATTTTACCATGTCTGCTAGGTTACAAAAGCCCCAGAGTTGTGCACCATACAGTGATGCGCCCACAGCCTTTGAATCGTAGACCTGCAATGCTGGGGTGACTGGTTTGTTGTAAAATGTGTGGTGTTCCTTCAAAATAGCTCCAACAATGTGTTTGTACTTTAGGGTTGCTTTATCTACATGTCTTTTCCATGTCATACCAGTTGTTTAATTCCGTCCCAAGTAGTCAAAGGAATCTACTCTATCCAACTCCACTCAGTACAGGGAGCAGCGACATGCAAGCCTACACTTTGTAGTACATTTACACTCGTAAATGGTAGATAGCTAAAAGTAGTACATTTACTACAAAGTGTAAGAGTAAATTTGTATGTGTTGATTACTCAAATGCAATTTTACTTTTGTAAATACCCCCAATGATTTTGAGAGCATTCCGTGTGAGTATTATGAATGAAAACAGGGTCAGAAAGTTATTTACAGGCATATATCATATTTAAAAAAGAATGACTGTTTTTATGGTCATAGGGTCAAGCAGTTGATGTTTGGATATTTCATTTTTCTTTTTAGGTCGAGCCTAGGCAGTGTTCATGCGCTGTCTGCAAGAACTGCTGTATTTGGTAAAGGACTATGCTCCTGCCTGCTGCCTTCCCATTGATTTAGTGCAGTGTCCCTCTTCTTTGCTGCTTCTAAATGGTTTTTGCAGCGACACTTCAATTTTGTTATTTCATAAAGGAGCCGGCTCAAGTACTGGTTCCTTCCAATTATGCTGTTTATGTATTGTGTCTGAGAACTCTTTTTATAATTGTTACAGCGCAGAATGCTAGCTGCATCTTCAAATGTTGCAGACACACCATTCTTTTATTGTGCACAGCGAGTCTAGCCCACCTCAAATTTGTATAAAAAATTTGGGACATACTATATACTTTTACTGTGAGCGCATCACCAGTATGACATATTTTAACTTTCAGGTGGCAGCCGCTTCACAAGCGTGACACCTTTATCTTTTACTTGCAGCTTTGGTGCTTCATCCCCCTGTGGGGTGCCCTCCCTCCGCTGGCAAAAAAAAGCCAGCCTTCAGCTCAGTGGCCACTTCATCAGTGCGCCCACTGTTTTACTTGCACAGGTTGACCCTCCACCCATAAAAGTGAGGCCCGTCCACCTTAATTTTTCTTTAATACTTGGGACATACTACATACTTTAACTGTGAATGCGGCACCCATATTACATACTTTAACTTTCTGGCAGTGGGCGCTTCACAAGTGCGCCGCCTTCATCTTTTTCTTGCAGATTTAGTCTCCACCATAAAAAGCTTGCCTAATGGAGTTGGACTCGACGTCTACCTTTTTTGTAAAAACCACTGAGATGATATGACCATCCATGTCATTATGTAGAAGAGAGGGAACATTCAGGCCCTTTTATGCATACAAAGCTTACCACTCCAAAATGCAGACACATCAAATAGCAGTTGCCGAGAAGGTCTGTTTCCACTAAAGTATTTGTTTGACAGTAAGTGGTCACTTTATTCTCACAAATGCTGTGCTTCGGGATGTACCACCACTAACTTTGACTTCTGGAAGGGGCAATATTGCAAATCTAAAATTAGGACCTACATCGGTTTGATCAAGTAAATCAGTCTTTTAAAACCTGCTAGATATGTACCGGGGTCGATGCTACCTCTGCTGTGCGGCGACCATTCCGTTGTCACTGGCCCTTCACTCCGATGCCATCTCTTTGGTCTGCTCTCTCTCCTGGTCGGCATGTGTTCCGATGCAGTTGGCAGAGCTCCTTTTTATTGCAGCATCCCAGTGGTTGAAGTGGGTGGGATTGGCAGGGCACAGCGTGCCTCTACGTTGTTAATTTAATAGAATCCGTTCGCCTACATTTTCATTTTAAAAATGAGTCTTAGGACGGAAAAGAAGCCAAGGCCTATAGATAAGGCTCGCCGTTCGGGGTTGGTTGGGGTGGACAGAGAAGGAAAAGGATTCTGTCTTTTCCTTCTTGCCCAGAGAAGATAAGTACAGTGCCCACTTCTCCTGCTCTGTTGCTACCCTCTCTTTCTTCCTATTATGCCCTCTCTTTGTGTCTCTTTCTCACTCCTCCTCATTATAACTGTGACTTCAAGAATGGTTCTTAACCTCTCTTTCCTCTCCTTTCCTTTATCCGTTCCCCTGTGAAAGGGATCCAAAAAAAGAAAAACACTTTTGCAGGAAATGTCGTCTTTTTTTCAGATTGTTTCTTATTTCAAAGTGATGCCTCCGGACAGAGTGAAACCAGACTTTGCCATGCAATAAGTCTTGCGTTTGCGTGAGTTTAAGCTATTGGCATTGTACATGACAATGCCTTTTATATATATGTTTTGATAATTAACACATAAATGAAAGGCATTGTCATTTACATTGCCATTAGCTCAAACTTGTAAATGCGAGAAGCGGCCGCCATTGTCCCGGGCTGCCTGGAATGTGAAAGCACGCATGGCATGCTGAATGTTCAGGAAAGCATGGTATGCCTGCAGAAGGAGAAACTCATTAAAGAAAATACTGCTTACAGACTAAAAAAATGTACTGTTTAACAACCGAAGTCCTCATGGGAGGTTACAAATGAAGAAAAGGCAACACTAAGGAGGGACTAACAAGCCAATTAACTAATCATAAGCCAGAATTTACGAAGGGAAATGACACAAGCCAATAACAAATATGGGCGGAGAGTGGGCGGGGCTAATATTCAATACTCCAATGCAGCATGCCGCAGAGCAGCGCATGCACTGCCCAGGCTCGACCTAAAAAAGGTTAAAAATATAAAGAATAACTTAATAACCAAATAAAGCAAGACAGAGTGGCCACAAAGTGACCAAATTGGTTTTATTCACACCCAAACACATTATGGCAACTTTACCAGTTTGCCAGTGAAGTGCTGCTTTCGTTTTTTTCTCTTGTTTTTCCCAGGTGAGGCATGTTTTCCGATGCAGTTGGCAGAGCTCTTTTTTATTGCAGCATCCCAGTGGTTGAAGTGGGCGGGATTGGCAGGGCACAGCGTGCCTCTACATTTTTAATTTAATAGATGCGTTCCCCTACATTTTTATTTTAAAAATTAGTCTTAGGACAGAAATGAAGCCAAGGCCTATAGATAAGGCTCGCTGTTCGGGGTTGGTTGGGGTGGGCAGAGAAGGAAAATGACTTTGTCTTTTCCTTCTTGCCCAGAGAAGACAAGTACAGTGCCCACTTCTCCTGCTCTGTTGCTGGCAGCTGTCCTCCCCTCTCTTTCTTCCTTTTGTTCTCTCTCTTTGTGTCTCTTTCTCACTCCTCCTCATTATAACTGTGACTTCAAGAATGGTTCTTAACCTCTCTTTCCTCTCCTTTCCTTTATCCGTTAACCTGTGAAAGGGATCCAAAAAAGAAAAAAACACTTTTGCAGGAAATGTCGTCTTTTTTTCGGATTTTTTCTTATTTCAAAGTGATGCCTCCGGACAGAGTGAAACCAGACTTTGCCATGCAATAAGTCTTGCGTTTGCGTGAGTTTAAGCTATTGGCATTGTAAATGACAATGACTTTTATATATATGTTTTGATAATTAACACATAAATGAAAGGCATTGCCATTTACAATGCCAATAGCTCAAACGTGTAAATGTGAGAACGGACCGCCATTGTCCCCGGCTGCCTGGAAAGTGAAAGCACGCATGGCATGCTGAATGTGCAGGAAAACATGTTGTGCCTGCAGAAGGAGAAACTCAATAAAGAAAATAGTTCTTACAGACTAAAAAAATGTACTGTTTAACAACCAAAGTCCTCATGGGAGGTTACAAATAAAAGAAAAGGCGGCACTAAGGTAGACTAACAAGCCAATTAACTAACCAGAAGCCAAAATGTACATAGGGCAATGACAAAAGCCAGTAACAAATATGGGTGGAGAGTGGGCGGGCCTACTATTCAATACTCCACACAAAGCAGAAGAACAGTAGATAGAAGGTTATACGCTTGTGCTCAATTGTTATCAGTAGGTAATGAAACTTATTAGGGCTGCTACTAGGGATAAAGATGATGTCTATCTAACTTCAATATTCCAATACAGCATGCCGCAGACTCGACCTAAAAAAGTTTAAACATATGAAAAATAACTTCATAACCAAATAAAGCACGACAGAGTGGCCACAAAATGGCCAAATTGGTTTTATTCACACCCAAACACATTATGGCAACTTTACAGAGTTTTCCAGTGAAGTGCTGCTTTTGTTTTTTTCTCTTGTTTTACCCAGGTGAGGAAGTGCACCATTCCTGGAGGTACTGCAATAACTAGTTGATGCATGGACTGGAAAATGTTTAATGTGATCATTTTCAGTTGTTTTCCCTATTTTAGTTTATAGAATGTGTACCGCTGCTCTGTGTTCAGGGATGTGGTATTTTTAAACCATACTGTTAACGTTTTTGTAAGGATATAAGCAATTGACATTGGAACTGGTCCCGTAGTCATGTCCTTTACTATTCAGGCAAAACCACTCACTGATTTCTAAATAATGAGTTTAAAAGCATTAAGGTAACTATGTTGTTCCTGCTTACATTTCACATGCTTTACTTAATATAGCATTCCCTATGAGTGATTTCTTTTTCCAAGATGTTATTCCTTTTTTTCAAGCTGCATATTACTCCTGGCTAGTGCATAATTTGAATTGAGTTGCATCCATGTGTTTATAATGGGGAACAACTGGTTTGTAGCTGAAGGCAGTAGGAGTTTCTCTCAGTGGTGCGGTATGGTGTACAATGGGTGTTAGGATGTGGCACTATGGCCAGAGCTGTCTGATTTTGAACTGGTAAACCAATTTCAGCCTTCATGACCAATCCATCAGCCCACTCTCCTGAGGTAGCACCTTCCTATGCTAGATCTTAGAAGGCCCTGCTAGATATTAGAAGCCCTGGCATCTTAGCACCAGCAGGTGGACCCTCACTGTGGCAGGTGTGGCTTAACCTTGAAGGCCTAACCACCATAATCCATGCTGAAGTTCTTGTTCAGTCTTGCCTGCAGACCTACCAAGCAGCACACCCTAGAGCAACAGTGATTCTGTCACTGAGGTCCCAGGACCCTTGAGGCCTGTCAGCCTCACCCATTGGTACCTCCACTGGCCATGTTTCAGCAGTAGTGGTACAACTCACCAGGGTTCAGCAATGCAGGATTTGTATTCACACTAAACTAAGTTAGCAAATTTCACAGTCTCTCTGATTTATAAACAAGCCCTTCTAACATGTGCTGCCTGCTTTGGGGGCAGTGGAAATATGTAGCAATGGAGGACAAAATGATGTTGCAGAGTTGACTAAATTATGCAGCAAAACAAAGGCTGCAACATAATGCTGTACATTTTCACATATTTTGTTATTTTGATATTTTTACACATACTAACAGTCTCTGCAAAGATTTTGCCTCATTAGTACCAGTGCAACATACAAACCTTGCAAAGGACCATCCACTTCCAAGCAACACAAGTCACATTTTTTATCCGTTTGGATACAAACCATTTTTTTGTTAAAATCATCAGATTATGCAGCAGATGATGTATTATGTGGCAAATACAACAAAGCCATAATTATGTGAAACATTTTTTGCAAACTAGGGGGCATATTACCAAGCAATAGCGATAATTATCACTATTGATTGGTTAGAGACAAAAATTTACCGCAGCGCTGCGGCGATTTTTACCGCAAATAAGCCTTGGTATTACCAAGGTTTAACGCAAATGGGGTAAAAATCGCCGCAAAGCATGAATATCGCTGAAAAGTCAGCGATATTCATGCATTAGCGAGCTAATGCTCTTAGCCATGTTATCCACCTCCCATTGGATAACATGGCTAAGAACTGCTCAGGGCAGGTGTTAGCTTTTGGAGATATTCCCGCTTAGCGCGATTATCTCCAAATGTTGGTAATAGGAGATAGCGATGTTAGCGACTGTTTTCAGTCTCTAACATCTTGGCACGCCCACTTTGCATCTCATTAGTGATAAATATCACTGACATGCAAAGTGGGGCCCAAGATGGTCGCTATCTCCTACTAGCTGTCGCTAACTGTTGTTAGCGGCAGCTAGGTAATAGGGAGATAACTTTATCTCCGCTTTCTTGGCTTTTAAAGCCAAAAAAGCGGAGATAAACCCCCTTGATAATATGCCCCTAGGATATTTGCCATTCATGTTTAAACTGCTCTAGTGAAGTGCTGATGACAGAAACTACATGGCTCGGAGACAAATGGCATGTGATTCAACTTTGAAGCATATTAGCACAGACTCCATAGCCAGTGAGCACTTCAGAATTCTGTGTAGTACTCTATCATTGGCTGTGTGGCTCCCACTAACCAGCACAACACAACTCCAGTGTTTACACACTGTAGATTTAGGCACAGACTCCACAAAAATGGAGCAGCATGTTGTAATAAATGAGTTAAAAATTGTGCGCATGTCACACACACCCACACATTTGTTTACACACAAACACATCCATCTACAAGGGTATATACTGCAGCTGCAATAGATCCGGCTTTAATTGAGCAATGTGTTTAAACATAAGTATACACAATAGCAGTTCATATGGTGTATCACATTAAATGCTAAGCTGTTGTCTTTGCTAGTGCTTTTTTTTACACCTGCCTCTTTGGATTTCTGCCTGTGATTTCCTAGGAAACCTAGGTCTCCTACACATAATCTTGTTTGCCTCTGGAATTTCCTGACATTCAGAAATGTACTACCCATCCTGTCGCTCCCACTGTACACACACATCCCTCACACACCTATGTGCGCTCGCCACATTAATGCTATAAAATCACTCACGTGTACACTGTTTATTACGTATCAAGTATTTTTATTTTAAAATACAGCGTTCTTAGCAATTAGTGGTGTCACAGATCTATCAAGGTTACACTCCACACCCACACAATTCCACAACTAACAGTTCCAATTCAACCCACTTAATTCTACTCCAAACCACATATTTCTACTCCACTCCAAAACACATAGTTAAAATACATTGTCATTTACATTACCAATAGCTGTAACTCAAGCAAATTCCAGACCTATTACATTGCAAAGGCTTCTTTGTTCTTCCACGTCCTATCTGGCAGTGACATATCTCTACATTTAAAGTTACTAGTATCAAGTGATTCCCAGTTTTTTTTATGCTTTGAGCTTTGTTTGTGATCTTCATGCTTCGCTGTTGTATGTTATCTTCGTTGTGAGTCCCAATCGC
This sequence comes from Lissotriton vulgaris, assembly GCF_964263255.1. Classification (NCBI taxonomy): domain Eukaryota; kingdom Metazoa; phylum Chordata; class Amphibia; order Caudata; family Salamandridae; genus Lissotriton; species Lissotriton vulgaris. Next base: position 1,961,834,669 of record NC_141687.1, read on the forward strand.
TTTGCAAACAAGTTCGTCAAGCATTTGGCCAGTAAATCCACCACTTTTTCCAGCTGTGCAATAACAAAAATGAAATTGATGGTCATTTGTTTCAGTATTCAACAACCGGAGCGAATTCAAATCATAAATGCTCGGTGCCACGTCATATAACGTGCTCAACACTGCACAAAGGTGATTCAATTTATGAAAACATTTAAAAGGTTACATTGGCCTTAATAACATGAAAAGTGACCGACCGGTGTATGGTGAGTCTCCAAGGACACGCCTAGGCTAAGTTTAGTTTATAAGCTCTTCCTGTAAAGGATGCGTGCTCTTATCAGTAATGTTATTCAATGTTATACACCGAGAATGATAAGATGGTACCTGCCGTAAATCAGTGCAAGCAGATAAAGGGCGTGTGTCTTGGTACAATGGTAATAAACATCAATCTGAATCATAAAGAAAAGAGATATCCGGAAAAAAACCAGTGATACTAAAAGTCCGATAATATCCTTATAGAGGGAAATCTACATATGTAATGTGTAAATGTACTGCGGTGTACTGCGGTCTGCTCATAAATAAAGGCTGGTGTTAGGGGCGTAACGCAGCCCTCCCTCCAAAGGGTGCCAATTCACCCTAAGGCCCATGCATTTCTGTGAGGTATAGGTGTCTCTGGGGCCTTGCGCACCCTACTGCATTGTGTCCTTATCAGTTTAACATAACACCTCAGTGCAGTATGCTTTGACACAGTGGCACAGTATGTGAGGCCATCCTAAATATCCGGCAGGCATTACTTATGCCGGTAAACAGCGTGTTGAATCGTTTGGCGTGGGTAGATAAATTCCTATCCCAACCATACTTGACTCAAGTGTCAAACTATCAGTTTTTGATTGGCTAAAGAAAAGTCGCCTCGTTGAGGTTTTCAGAGTTAGAACTGTGTCTTCTGGAATGTGATAACAATAAGTACATTGGAATTTAAGCATAATATTCGGGCATTGGGTATGCATGCAACGTTTTTAAGTTAATAGAACAGTTATGTATTTCAACCATAAAGATTACCATAGCTCACTCTTAGGAGTGGAAAGCATTAATGGGGGGATCTGTACAAGGAAGTGGAGGAGAGAGGCGTTAGCCTTCCTGGCTTAACTCATTTCTCCTCCAATTTGAAACGCAAGGCTACCCCATATTTACAAGAATGTGGTGCAAGCAATGCGTTTCCCCATGCGATGGCGATAAGTGTAGCAACTTAGCACCAACGCAGTCACCCTTGCACCAGAGTGCAAGGGTGTCTGTGTACACAGGAGGATTGTTTATGGTGCAGGAAGGGACACCATCCTACTGTAGTGAAGGCAGGGCCTGCTTGCATACATTGCCATGTTAGCATAGGCTTATTAGACGTTTAAACGCCATTTTACCTTTCTGCTGCTTTTGCACACACCACTACATGTAACTGTTGTTGTAAGTTAGGCTGAGTGAATTGCTTCACATGAGAATGGCTTGTTTTCACGTCCCTAGACTTACATCTCGACCTTAGTCTGCATTATGAGTGCTGAATCCTGAAAGTTTATCATAAATTTTGTAAGGTGTTGTTCGGGCTGATTGGCTCACGCTTAGACACAACATGCACACAGCTGCAGCTAACTGAAATTCTGGCGCCTTTAATATGATTTTCGACACTTTAAGAAAATCCGTTTTCAGAGAGCGAGAGCTTTTGCAGATCCTGATGGGATTCTCTTCTGCTGATCTTGGAGGTATGGGGTCCCCTATTCAAGCCTAAGAGACCTTCTATATTTTATAAAACATATTTCCTAGCTAGGGAGGGTGGCATACAAGGCACTATAGGACCTGTTTCCACTATCATTATAATATGATTTCCCCTTTTGTGTTTTATGGAATTGTAACAATGCTGATTGTATTATTTTTATTCATATGCCTGCTTATGTTAGCAAAAATACTTAGAGCACATCGTTAAAATAAACATTTTAAACTTTACCCTGTCTCTTTTTTACCCATGTTGTGGACTGGTATGAGAGTATAACGAAAGAATGTTCTTGCTTCCCACCATTCCTGAGTATAGCCTAAGTCTCATGTTCTGGGTTGTCTAATCATTGGTTACTTTGCTCTAGGACGAAGAGCTAATGTGACACTGATGCTAGTCGGTTAGGGTTTCTAGGTACTGAGGTGAGTATTTTGGTGCATCACAATTCACTGATGTCCTGAGTCTCTGTGCACAGTGCTGTGTATGAGCAGAATCCCTGCAACACTACACATAAACAAACAATGACATTTAGCTTTTTCCATGTGTGCTGCACAAGGCAGCACACAAGGAAAAAGCAAAATCGAGGAGAAATAATGCATTTCTCCTCGTTTCACCATCTTAAGACCAGTTTTTACCTGCCCTTAATTTTGGCGTTGCATCCTATGTACGCCACCCTTGTACATAGGGGACAGCTTCAAAATGAATGGGTGTTGCGGTGGAACGACCAACCCAACAACTACTGCCCACCAACTCTTAAGTGGCTTAACGCTGCCTTGAACATAAGGAGCAGCCCTAATTGACACCACAACGTCAATATAGGTGACAATGTGATGGCAATAGGGGCTTGTACATATGCCCCATGGTGTCAATATATATGTCCTTAGAGCCACACATAAATAATGTGATACAAATGCATTCTGAAATTATTTGTCTTAATAAATTGCGCGCTTGGAGCCAGTTTGCCTAAAGCTGCGCAACACAAAAGGGTCCGCTCATGAAGCCAGGCTTGCTCTGGAGCCCTGATTAAATGTAAAACATTGCCTCCTAAAATCAAAAAACAACAAAAAGAAAAGATTTATGTTCGTTTTCCAGATGCATGATATAAAGAATTAAATGTGTGATGTTTGGGTGTGCTTCTTGTTTAATATAAAATAGTCCTTAAAAAGGTAGCAGTGTGATCACTCATTAGGCTGCGCAGTGATACACCAAACAGCCAAGAACATGTGATGTGAGAGTAATATACCAGTGGGCAGGACTAGAAGTCTCCTTTGAGTATTTTCAAAGAATTAGTACCTATAGGTCACTAGTCTGCTGCCAGACCTAAAAATGATGAAAGGGTCAGGGTATACTTTTTGAACATTATATTCTCTGTGCAGTTGTTGCGGTGTCGATTATCCACATTTCCAGGGTAAGGAAGAAGTTACATTGTTCTGCCTGGCTGATGAAGGGTGATGCTCTGAAACCGGTCCCAGGATGCATGTTTCTGATCCAGGCAGGTCCTGGCGTGGCAGTTCGGGTTGGACTGTTCCCACAAAGAACAGGATCAAGACTAATTTGCATATGGCTGGGTCCAAACTGGGGTGGTGTGGTGAGCAAAAGAATGATGTATTTAACCCAGATCCTTGTGATCAGGGATGAATGTCTGCATTGTCCAGCATTCCGTCCATCAATTGTTTATTTTGCATTGTTCAGCACCTCGACTCCTGTAACATCAGAAGTGTGACTCCTTTTTAGTAACCTCTTAATTGCTGCTTAGGGGTACACTGAAGAAAATTATTGTAAATTAAACAAGGTAAATAGTCCTTTGAGAGTCCCCTTTGCTTTTGTTTTTTGTTGTTGCCTTTGTGACCTATGAGTCCTAAGGTAGCAAAGCTAGTTAGTGCCTGGGGCATAATAGGATAAGTCAAGCATAGCAGTTGCTACCCACTCTTAATCCAATTTGACATCAACTTCAGTGGTATGTGCCAAAGGCAGAATTTATAGTTAAGGGGTTGTCAGATATGTGGCCCAGCATAAATAGATGAAATTATTCCTTCCTGAACTTATATCTTGCTTTCTAAACATATCGAAGCAAACATAAGGAGAAGATGGACGGAGTGCTGAAACTTTTCAGACACTCGCCCCTATCACAGATCTGGGTTGAATTCATCACCGTTCTTTAGCTCACTCCACCAGCACAGTTCAGATCCAGCCATATGCAAATCAGTCTTGATCCTGTTCCTTATGGGAACAGGCCATCCCAAACTGCCAAGCCAGGTCTTCCCTGGACCGGAAACAGGCATCATGGGACCAGTTTTGGGGTCATACCGCTGGTTAGGATTGGGATTTCTGGTTGGCTAGGGCAAGCACCTAAGCCAGGCAGAAACCAACACTCTAGTTAGAACAAAGGAGTAACACACTGAATATAACCCCTGCTCACCCCCTTGGTAGCTTGGCACGAGCAGTCAGGCTTATCCCAGAGGCAATGTGTAAAGCATTTGCACTACAGACTCACACAGCAGCAACAACCTAGGCACGCTACAAAAAGAAACTCCACACAAGGTTTTATCAAAAATAGCCTTTGTATTATCATAAACACAATAGAAACATAATCACACACTTACACTGTGCCAACTGTCACTTGGCAATATTCACAGGAGATTATATACTGAACCAGGCCAATTGGGCCATGGTCAGAACCATCAGAATGCAGGAAGTAAATATAAAACGCAACCAGTAACTACTGGTACCCTAATGACCTAAGCATTATCACATTAGCATTAGACACCATCCTAAAATATCATAACTTGACATTAGACATCAACACATTATGCATTGATCACATTACGCATAAATATATGAGGCAGAAACTCAGTAGTGCACCACAGTAACACCACTACAAGGTGCATACATCCCCTGAGGGCCTTGCTCTCTTTCACCATCCCACCTATGGCCAACTGGCCTTTTACTGGGTCTCCAATGCCCTCTGTCCAAAAATGTCAGAGCTTGCTCTAGGGATTTCCAATTAGCCCTCTAGCTGCCAAGGCAGAAAGTAAGTGTGCACTGTGCTGGGACATTGGATACAACTCACCCCCTGTCTCCTTACCCACAAAAATGCCCCCTAATGTTGCAGCTGCCCACTGTCCGGCGGGGCAGCTGTGGAGCACAAACAGTTGCGTGCACTCTGGAATTCAACTCAGGGATTCCCAGAACAATGACCCTTTAGTTGCAGCTGCCCACCAATGAGCAGGTCTGCTGAAGAACCCACAGCAATGGCACTATCAGTGCCCAATCCGAGCACCTGCAATGCCCAATTGTAGCCCACTCCGGGTCTGCTAAAAACAACAGAATGCCCCCAGTCGAACTTCAGAGAGAGGGCTCCCTGAGGCACTTAATAGTGCCTCAGGGATCCCCGTTCACCGGACTTCTCCTGGGGCCAGCACTCAGCACCAACAGTGCTCCTCCGTAGGCTCCCTACTCCTCAATATTGGCATGTGGAGCCCTCATGGCTTCGGACGATCCCCCCTCTGCAGTCTCACTCTCTGTGAGCTTGTGGTCTCCTCCTGGACTTCCACAGGGCGGAAATGGAGCTGGCCAGGCCCTGGCTCATTCAGTCGGGCCCCTCCTCACGGGACTCTTGTTGACTTTTCCCGGTATCTCTCTCTAGACGCGGGGTTGGACCACACGCGGAGCTCCCACCGTACACAGTGGCCTGCCTTCCTCTGCCCAGATTTCCTTCTCGACTGAGCTGCTACTGGCTGGTCGTCAGGTTCCTTTTCCTGGCTCTGTGCACAGTCAGGCAGCTTGCCTGGCTTCCGGGCTGTGGCATTGACTTCAGACGGCTCCTTTCTACTCGGCAGGGAAGTGCGGGGTAGGCACCCCCTTTCACGTAACCACAACAGCGGGGTGGGCACCCGCTGAAAATCCCAAACACGGGTTGGGCACTCACTTTGGTCTAAAGGCACCCAAAATGCAGGGTAGGCTCCCGCTTTTGCAGGAATAGCAATGCAGGGTGGGCACCCGCTCTTTACGCAATGTGTAAGAATCCCCACGTCAAGATTCCCTCTGTAACGATCGCAGCACCGCGCTGCAAAGCCCACACACTTCCCAGTAGAACATAAAGTGCTCTCAGAGACAAAGGGAAAGTGTCCTTCAAACAGGGGACAGTGTGCCAAATAAGTAATCAGGCAACATGGTGCTTTGCCGGCACTTCAGTTGGGTTCCTCACAAGGGGAGCGTCACAAGACCTTCACCACACGCTGGAGGCAGAGTCTCTTCCAGTTTGAGTAGCCCAGGCAGGCCAGCACACCAGGGGCTCTTCATCAGGCCAGCAGCTTCACTTCCATGAGTTGGGTGCACCCAATGGTGGTTCCTCCTGGGCCAAGTAGTCACTATATTTATACCACATATCATTGCTTGATCTGCCCTGGCACAGGGCTTGGGGGAACCAGCCAAAACTGGTTCAGGGGGAAGTGGAGCACTTTGTTTACAAGGCTCCTCTTCCCCTTTGTTAGGTAGGGGCTCGTCATCAGACACACCACAGGGGGGCAGAGCCAGCATTCACTAGGGCAGGCACAATCCAATTCAGGGGACTACTCCTACTACTACTCCAAATGCAGATGCCCTATACAGCCTAGCGCTGACTCACCCTGCCCCTCCTGGATTCACACACCTCACCAGCCCCTGTCACTCCAAAGTCAGACATACAATCCACATCAGGCAGGCAAACACATATCACACAGAAATGCCAACTTCTAAAAGTGGCATTTATAAAATAAAATGTGTAGCATTTATTATTACTATTCCAACCATACTAAACTGGACCATGCTGCTCCTCTCATATCAGGAATTACCACTGAAACACTTATAAGGGAATCCCCAATGCATTCCTTTGAGAGGGCAGCCACACAGTAGTGAGAAACCAAAATGGCTGTTTGTGACTACCAGGGCATGTCACATACTTAAGGTACATGTCCTATCTTTTACCTATAATACACCCTGCCCATAGGACTAGCTAAGGCCTACCTTAGAGGTGACTGACATGCAGTGAAAGGGGTGTCACAGACAAGGCACATGCTTTAGGTGCCACATCACAGTGGCAGTAACACTACACGCACAGGCCCTGCAATGGCAAAGGCCTGAGAAAGGTTTGAAGGGCTACTTTGGTGTGTGATGCAATCAGCGCTGCAAGCCCACCAGTAGCATCCAATTTACCAGCCCTGGGTATGAGATACCACTTTACAAGGGACCGACAGGTAATATAAATAGGCAAAACAGGTGTAGACCAATCTTGCCATATTTAACACAGAGAGCATTGCACATTACACTGGACAGCAGTGCTAAAGTGCCCTGAGTACTAAAACCACGAACACCATGTCAGAAAAAAGGCTGGGGGAAAGGCAAAACGTTTAGGGATGATCCTGCAAAAAGGGCCAAGTCCAACACCCCTCATCAGCCCCGGCTTGCTTAAATCCACTGGCAGATCTGGGTTGAATTCATCATCGTTCTTTAGCTCAGTTCGGGCTGGACTGTTCCTATGAGGAACAGGGTCGAGACTGACTTGAATATGGCTGGGTCTGAACATGGATGGCGAAGTGAGCTAAAGAACGATGATGGATTCAACCCAGATCTGTGACTGGGGGTGAGTGTCTGAAAAGTTTCAGCGCTCCGTCCATCATCTCCTTGTGTTTGCTTTGTTCGCCTTAAGCTGACAGGGTATGCCCAGATGTGGGTCCATCATCTCCTTGTGTTTGCTTTCTAAATATATCACCATTAAAACCATACATGAGCATGCCTTCTAAGGAAGGGTTATTTCAAGTCTGGAAAGAAGCTTTCACTTTTCTAATATCAGTATTTGATTATGATTTGCATTTTCTAAAGACAAATGTACAAGAGTTTTCTCAAGAAGGTTTTATTCTACATATATATGTAAATGTATTCTTTGATTAATAAAAATCATTACAATGGTGAACATGCAACTATAAAACATATATCAACATTTAAATACAGCCTTTGATCTATTTTTAGCATCAGGTTTGAATAGCAAGTAGTTAGGGGTTTTTACAATAAAAATAGTTTTAGTCCTAATCAGTACCCATTAAAAGTGTTGTAATATCTCTAGGTTCATGCTACATGAGTTCGGACTTCATTTGTGCAAGGTTCCTTTGACTTAATCATGGTTAAAAAGCCATAATAATTCATTTAGTTTTAATATCTTAGTAAAAAATGTTTTTTTTCAAAGAATAGATAAAACACTAATCAATACCAGGAAACCTACTGACAGGTCCATTAGCTATACATTGCTGTGTGCGAATGACTAAAACCAAGTGCGGAATGACAAAAAACAATAAAATCACACGGGGCACAGAGCCATAAAGGTCTAATGGTATCAAAATACCTGGCTCTGCCTCTATCGGAGAGTGTAGTAAAATGAGCAGATCAGTATCTCAATTATATTAGTGCAGGCCTATACTAATGGGCCATTGCTAACTCAATGGGTTTGACAGTGGGTCAGCCTTTTTATCCCTCTTGTAACAACCTTAGTGAACCAATTGTTGAGCATTGTATTATCTGGGTTCATAGATGTAAAAATGGCTTGCCGACAGGTACAGACGCCAAGTTTGTTCCACTAGCCCCATGACAAAGACTTCCAGTCATTAAGAAATGCAGGACAGAGACGTGCGCTATTGATTCCTTGCTGCTCCCTCACCCCCTACACAAAGTGTTGTCATTTGTGCAGCGCCAGCCTGGTAAATAGTGCAACACAGTCAATTCTCCCATTCTGAGCACCAGAAATCTTTTTTTCAAAAACACTGCACAAGCACATGACAGATATGGTACTGCAGTCCCTGGCTTAAAACATTATATAACTTTAATTCCAACTCATTTTTAGTGGTGTAAAAGGACAACCGGACAAGGAATCTCTGTAAGCGGACCCTAGTATGGCTGAGCAGGATGAGATCGTCCCCGTACAATAAGTTGCTGATCCTTGTTCCACTGAGTTTTGGGGGATGGGAGTTCAATTAGCTGCGATAGATAAGAGATAAAAAGTTTAAAAAGAAGGGGCGGTAGCACACATGCTTGTTCTACTCTGCATGATGTTTGTATTTTTCTGGAGATATGAGATCCATCTCCCAGTTTTATGCAGGCCCATCTGTTTGTGTGTAACTGGATTATAGCTTTTGAGAGTGCAGACCGAATCTCCCATTTCTGCAGCTTAGAACATACTTGTCCCCTGGGCACACAGTCGAAGGCAGCCTTGAAATCAACAAAGGAGCAATGAGTTATCATTCCTGAGGCCGCCTGTTTGTCCAACATAACCGATATTGCAAGTAGATTTATTATGGTTCCTGATTTTGCCACAAATCCTGTCTGATTAAAAGGTCAAAGATGTTTTTTTGGCCCATGATGACAATTCTTGAAGTAAAAAACTGGAGTAATATTTGGATTCAACATCCAGGATGGCAATCATCCCGTAGTTTTTGAGGTCTGATCACCTGCCACCTTTGTATAATGAATGTATGCTTACACCGCACCAGGAATCTGGGATGAGCGAATTAAACCAGCAGTAACTAAATAAGGTTGCCAGGTGTTTAGCCCAGAGATCAGTATCCTGTTTATACAGAGTCTGGGGGATACTGTTTGGGCCAGGGGCCCCATCTAAATGACCTTTGGTAATAATTTCTGCTGTTTGAATCGTTAAAGCTTCTAATGTTTTTGATACCTGTTGGGGGGGTGACATCTTGCTCTAGCTGCGATTTGGTTTCAGTTTATGTAGACAGTATGATTACCAGATCTTCTAGTTGCTCAGATATCCTGGCTTGGGTGGTGCCTGGGCAAACTGCATTTGACTCGAGTCTATATGGTCGATGTAGAAAATGTGGCCAATGGGCCTTCTTCCTTTTCTGATGTTGCAAAATGAGCAGTAAAGAAGGATAACCATTCATCTTCACGGATATTTGCGCTACTTTGTCCTCCTTGATTATATGTTCTCCCATTCACAAGGGACCACAATGTCCTTGTGCTATGATTTTTCATTGCATGGTCTAATTTTGTCCAAAACTGTTCAGACTTTTTTCCCCCTAAAATATTGCTTACCTAAAAACTTTTTCTGCTTGCGTATAGATGTTAAGTAGCATGTCATCCATTGGGCACCTCAATACTTGTCTAAGTGACAAGTTACGTAAGGTTTTTAATGTCCTAATCCCAACTGTTGTGATTGCTTGGTTACCTACTTTGATTTTTTTGCGGAGTATATGAAAAAATTTTGAGCAACTGACTAGAAAAATTCACTCATCATATAATAAGCGGAGTATCATCAAGGCTCCTTGCGTCTATCCGTGCTCTACATTTTGTCATTACTTTCGATGTTGTAGAGTCTAACTATTTTAGCCTTTCAAAGTTCTCTGTTTGAATTCCTCTTGTTGTCTGGTTTGTCACAGAATGCTGTGCTAACTGGAAGCTCATAATGATTACTTGAGGTCGATGGTCAATGTCTCCTCGTGCAACAATGGTGTAGGTTTTGATCAAAGGAAACATTTCCTTATTGCATAGGGTGTAGTCTAAGAAAGAGTGGGTGCGGCCATTTGTTCTTGTCCAGATTGAAGGGTTGTCCATGGGAAAACGTCCATTCAAGATTGTATAGTCCAGAATAATCAGATGCAGCACCATGTGTTCGCCATGCTTACTATATCTATTACCAATAGGCTTTGTTTGTTCCATAGTGTGTTGAAATAGAGCTTTGTACTCCTCATGGAGTTCATGGAAAAGATTTGTGTTTGTACAGAGCAGTTTATGCAGAAATACTAAATATTCACAGGTAAAGATAAAAATTCATTTGTATGTGCTATATTTAGGAATGTTACGTATTGTGCATCTATTTCCCTATGAATTCTACTAAAGAAAGACCCCACAATTAAAATTTCTTACTTCAGTTATAAATTTACATCAGCACGCTTGATGGTTTGCTCCTGCATCTACTCATCTGGATTGCCAATGGAGTGTTTTTTGGCTGTCACTGGGGAGTTGGTGTTTAGAGAAATAGGGCAGTGTAGTGGGTAAATATCCCTTGAATCCTCTGTAGTCTAGTGGGTTAGCTCTGTGTACAATACAGAGTGGTAGGTAAGTGTTCAATGCATGCAGTGGAGTGTTGTGAGCTTGTGTACTGGGATGCAGTGTAATTTGTGTAGGGCAGCGTTGGAATCTGCAGGATGTGCTGAAGTATGGCTGGTAAGTATCCTTGGGACGAAGTCTATTGCAGTAGACTAGTGTCCCTAAGGCACAGTACAGTTTAATAAGTTAACCCCTTCGCCGCGGGGCTAATTCCCCCCCCTGCGCTGGTGGGAGGGGGGCGCGCGCTGAGCCACGGTGCTTGTGACGAGCTCGCACGGTAGCGCTGTGCTCGTCATGCCCGTTTTTCGGAACGTTCAGCACAGCAGGGAAATTAGCCCCGCGTGTGAACGCCGCGCGTGTCATGACAAGCTCAGCTCATCATGAGCACAGCGCCCCCGTGCCTCATGACGAGCTGAGCTCGTCATAAGCACAGAATGACTTAATGTTCCGTGGTCCCTAGTAATTGTGGTGGTGTAGGCAGTTGATCCACGTTGGTTGATCCAAAGAGCCCTCTTTGTATACAAATATATCTTTGAAATTTGTTGTTTGCAATTACTTGTTCTAAGAATAAAATGAATACAAGAAGCATTTACTGTTACTCTAATAACGTTAACTATGAGTACAATATTAAAGGAAAACAGCTAAGAGATCATTGAAATAAGTATTTGATAAGATAGGATTTATAATATTGTTGCAATTATTACAATGGGGGTTTGATACATTTTTTCCTCATATTTGTTGGTGATTTTGTATATGTTTATGTAAGTTTTGTGTATTCACAGATACTAATATATTTTGCACTTCTTGGCTTCCTTAGCTCAAAATCATAAGTATTGCTGTTCTATTCATGGATGTGTGAAAATGATGGTTCTAAATGAAATGGCCTCAACAAAACGATTGTTTCATGATGCAAATTTCTTTCTTTTAAACAGAGATTTGCCTCGGGCAACGCATGCCGCTTCAGGTCAGAGTTCATGGCCTTCTTTTGGTGGTAATCTTAATTATAGATGAACTCATGTGTGAACTCCTGTATCAATTGCGTGCTTTGTTGATTTCTTAAATATTTTGTCCAAGATCTAGAATGGAAATTCCCAAAGCAGTTTATCAATGAATATTCAGTCAAAACACCTGATATTTGAGTTCCTCTGCTCGGTGTTGTCTTGGTAAAATATTCTGATTTGGCTCTAACATTTATTCTTATATTTTATTATTTATATAAGGGATAAAGTACCCTGTCAAACATTATAAGAATATTGCAAGTCACTGAGGAGTACCAAAATCATGCAGAGGAACAAGGCCAAAGACTGAGTTATTTTATAAGGTTATGGAACTCTGAGGTTACTTTTAATATCCTCATCATGTACGCCAGGGGCAGTTCATCCCATATAATACATGGTCACGCCATCACTTTTCCCACAAACCACTTAAAACCTGGGTGTGTTACTCTTTCATATGTTATGAGTTATCATATATAAAGTTTGAGGAGTAAAGTATAAAGCAATAGTATTCAATAACGAATCAAGTGAATGTTAGTTTCAGAGCAGTTCTCTTAGGCCACATATTTTTCTAGAAGTAAAACTTAACTTCCTTCTTGATCAGTTTGAATAAGGTAATTGTTCTTGTTGATGATGAAAAGGAGTTCAATACTTTAGGAGCATATCTGTTGAAAGTGAGTTTTACTTTTTTTAATCTGGCTGGTTCTAATATGAGGGATCAAGCACTTTTAGAACCTCTTCCGCATCCTGAAAGCCTGATTCTATTTACCAAGTATTTTGGACCATAATTATGTAGAACTTTGTGTGTTTGGATGCAATTTTCAGTTTAATCCTAGCTTCGAATAGGAGCCAGTTAAGGGCTCTGGGTGAAGGAGAGATAGAATCATAATGACATGTGCTTGTTAACAGTCTTGCTGCTTATTGTCAATTTAATTTATTTACTGCTTAATTTTAGATATATTATTTGTTTATTTTGTAGTTTTGTGTAGCGCAAATTTGATCCGAAGGTAATGGAGCTCTTTACATGAGTTACATTACACAAGGGCACATTCATTTTTGTTTTTAAGCACTGGGAGATTAAGTAATTTGACCAGAATTATAAGATGTTGGACCAATACCAAGAAGCGTACATGGTTCCCCAATTCCAAATTCGGCCATAGTGCCACATCCTTTTGCACTCTTATCTATGTGCATTTCAAATCCAATTAAATATTCTGAGTCAAAGAGAATAGTTCATCAGAGCTGTAGGAAGTAGAGCAACATGTTGACTACTGATGACAACTAGCACAATTCATAGGTCTGGTTTGGCAGCAGAGCCATTTGCCATCTCATGCAATTAGAAAACGTTTTTAAAAAGTGCTTTAAAATCATAAAGAGAGGAACTTTTCCTCTACCCATTTGTTAATTTTCTCCCTTAAAGCATATTGACAGGACATAATGTGTGCTTTTCTGACAAAATAGTGCTTGTATTGGAATCCTGCTGGCTCCAGGGGAAATACTCTCACTTAGAATGACAATCTCTTGTGCCCTCTTCATCACTTTACCATGGTTCACATGCTTCTGGCTCCCTCTCTGACAGCCCTACATTTCACCTTGGCACACAGTGATCATGCTGCTTTCTCTGCCTTACCCTACTTCTCACTGCAGATCGGGCAATTCTGCCTCCTGGGCTGCCCCATGCTCCTTCCAGCCACAGATAAGGAGGCACCAGTTCAATGTTGAGATTGCCTCTGTATCAACGACTGAATGTTACAAGTGTAAGTCAGTGGCTCACGGTGGTCTCAGCTACTTCTCTGTCCTGCTATCCTATTCACTTCTCCAGCACCTGCTTTACCCTATCTTCTTTGTCAGCTCGCACCTGCTCTGCCCTGCTTGCCTTACAACCAGTCATTACCACCAACAACATTACTGCCACCACTAGTACCACCACCATTGCTATCTCCATTATTATCATTACCAACACCATTAGACAGGCAACACCATCACCATCACATCATTACTGTTACCAACACAATTACTACCACCACAATTATTGCCACTACTACTACCATCACCACCACAACGCCCACCAACACCTTACCCGCTGCCACCATTACCACCACAAACAAGACTGTTACCAACACCCACAAATCACTATTACCACCTCTATTAAAGTTACCTCTTCTACTGTCACCCACCACCATGACTACCACTATTACTAAACCATTGCCGCCACGTACATTGTCACCACTACAACCACAATTGCCACCATGCCACAACCATCCCCATTAATGCCATCCCTAGCACCAGAATTACCACCACAATAGGTGCTTTCAAGTCAGATTGGGTGACTGCTACTCCAGGGAGATTGAGTTGGGCCAGGGCGTACCTCAGGGTTCGTCCCTGAGCCCAACTCTATTCAACATCTACGTCTCCCCCCTGGCGGCTATCGTGGAGGGGTATGGTCTCCGCTTGGTGTCCTACGCCGATGACACGCAGTTGGTCATCTCCCTATCGTGCGCGCCCGGACTTGCGGCGGACATCTTCAGGAGCTGCATGAAAGACCTTGCTGCCTGGATGTCCACAAACTGTTTAAAGTTGAACGGGAGCAAGACCGAGGTGCTCGTGGTGGGGGGTGCACCGTCTGCGTGGTCGTCGGCGTGGTGGCCACCCTGTCTGGGGGAAGTTCCTGCTCCCTGCCATGAGGCCAGGAACCTTGGCGTGTGGCTGGATAAGGACCTCACCTTTGGCCCACAGGTCGGTCGGGTGGCAGGGATATGCTTCAGTGTTCTGAGAGCCCTTAGGAAAGTATTAGATCTGCTTCCCATTTCTGCTCGTCAGACACTGGTGCATGCCTTGGTCACCTCCCGACTTGATTATGGGAACCTGCTCTATTTGGGGGCCACAGGCAGGGTTATCGGCCGCCTGCAGGTCCTTCAAAATGCGGCAGCGCGGCTGGTCCTCAGACTCCCTAGGAGGTCATCCGCCAAACCAGCTTTACGGGCCCTCCACTGGCTCCCCATTGAGAGGAGAGTGGAGTTTAAGGCCCTTGCCACTTGTCATCGTATCTTGAACGGCAAAGCACCTCTTCCGCTCCAGAGCCTAGTATCCCATTATGAGCCTGCACGCAGTCTTCGTTCCTCGCAGACCGGGCTGTTAAAAGTCCCAAGAATATTCAAAGCTCGCATGGGAGGTAGATCCTTCAGATACCTTGCTCCCAAGCGCTGGAATAATCTTCCGCTGGAACTTCGGCTTGAACCCTCCGAAGTCCAGTTTAGGAAAAAACTTAAAACGCACCTTTTCAGCAGATAGCTTGGTTGGGAGGAGGGGGGACAGCCATTCCACTTGTCATAGCGCGGGGACACGCCAGTGGCGTAACCAGGCGCTTAATAAATGTCCATTAATAATAATAATAATATTATATTATTATATGACCAAGGCCATTACTGCCACTAACACTTCTGCAACTAACACCCGTTTCATCACTGCTATCAAAACTATTGGCATAGCCACCACAATCACCTGTAAATTCCTACCACTATTATTCCCACTACAACCAAATTTACCCACCACAATAACATTACCACAACTCCAACCATTTCACCACCCCATTACTAAAACTATTACCACTGCAACCATTAATACCACCTCTACTACCATTACCTCCTCTGTTACCATCTATCATTACCATGATCAATACATCACCTCCATTACCAACAGCACCATTATTCCACCATAACCATTACCCTCAGCTCTACCATTACCCTTACTACCGCCTGTACCACCACCACTATTACCACCATCATTGCTACCATCCGAATTTCCAACTACCTTCATTACCTCGATTCTCACCTTCACTATAACACCACCACCACCATAACTATCAAAATTGCCACCAACATAAAAATTGTAATCCCCACCATATTTCCACTACCATTACCACTATTAACACCACTGTTATCATGACTAGAACCACTGTCACCATCACAACCTCATTACCACTACTACAACTAACCCCACAAACTATGGTCACCACCAGTGCTATCACCACTACTATCAACACCAAAACCCCCATTACCAATACCACTATTACTGTACCATCTGTACTACTCACACCACTCTATACGCCATCATGACTACTCAAAACATCACCACCTCTACCAACATCACCATCACTGCCACCACGACCTCTACCATTACTGCATCCACTATTTCCATCACCACTACTACAACCACCAGCAACATCACATCTTGGAACATCATCACCACTACTGCTGCTATTACAAGTACCAGCACCACCATCATCACCTTTACTATCGGCACCATGCCAATTAATGTCACTGGCACTATCATCATTGAGACCTCTATCCATTACCACTACCAAAGAGTGATGTGGAAGGTATTATGAGCAAGACAAAATCTTTTTGCATTGCCAGTTATTTTTTGGTGTAGGATTGTGTTTTGATGGAAATTTTTATTATGAAAAAGCTTAGGCTCCATCTGGTGACATATATATTGATTTGTAAATGCGCCTTTTGTCTTACTTTATTGATTGACTTAGCATTGAATTGTTTTTAATTATTGTACTCCTCAACGTCTGTGACTTCATACTTTATAGTTTGTTTCATACTTTGTTTTATTTTGTGCTCTATACTTGTTTTAGACCCATTACAACACTCCACTACCTTATGCTAGGTTTGGCTGTTGAAATATCACATACATACATATGTTTCGCTTAAAATGATTTGAGTAGCATGCACAAGGTTTGATTTTGTAAAGCTCAGTCTTTTATTTCTACCATTTTTTGTAGAGGTCATATTTTTTAGCTATGAGTTGGGGTGCGCCTTTTTACCAATTGGTCTTGATATATATATATATATATATATATATATATATATATATATATATATATATATATATATATATATATATATATATATATATATATATATATATATATATATATGTGTATATATATATATATATATATATATATATATATATATATATATATATATATATATATATATATATATATATATATATATATATATATATATATACATAGCCAAAGAGCTGTATGATATAGACTGGTATTCTGATATTTTAGCTTTCCAAACTAGCCGAAGGAACATCAAGTTAAACAAAAATCCCTTTCCCCAGATAATGGAGGATAATAGTGCACATGGCAAATCATTCTTTCCTCAAACATGCAATGGTATTTCTATGCTTCTTTGATTTCGAGGGAAAACTAAGAAATACAGTTGTTTGTTAGAGTTATGGAATGGCATGGAGTTACAAGGGTTACAACACTAGATTGTATGCCAAGATGATCACCAACACATAGCTTTTGTGTTAATGCGATATCTGCAAAGCCCCAGCAGGTTTTGAAGAAAATGTAATGACTATCTTAGTTGTGCTTCAAACCACAGTCGCACAGGCTCCCTGTTCTCCTGCACCCATTTAATGTTTGCTTTTGTCTTTTCCAGTGCTTGCTCCAGCTCCCTGGTGGCAGAACCGAATCCAATATGTTCATTTTCCTTCTTAAAGGACTCCAACTACAACAAAGAGAGAAAAAGAACATACATAACGTCAATGCTTTAATAATAAACCCCATTCATTTATCAATCCTATCTTTGATATTCTGTGATGAAGGTCTGAAGTTGCCCTACTGTGACTTTTGTAGCACTAAATCAATAAATAGATAATACACAGTAAAATATTAAGACCTTGGTGTAAAGCTTGTGTTGCAAAGTGGGCTCTGTTTACTCATTCCCCCTGGGTTTGTTGCCGCTGACTCTCCGGTGTTTGCACTTTTACTGTGAGTGAGCCTCAAGATACTTCCAGAGTCTCAGTCATGGTAAATTTATGGTAAATAAACAAAGAGTGCTAACCGACAGAGTCTGCCTTTCAAGATAAGACCACTGCTGGGCATCTAGGGTAAGAGGCCCTGGGCTGGTTAGACAAGAACATAGACGTGTGTGAAGATGTGTGGGCTACATGTGTGAGACTGCCATCTTATACAACCTGTTATCCCTGCAGTGGTAGCCTGTCACAAAGGTAATCCTTTAAGGATGTGCACTGAGCTGCAGTAGGTCTCATAATGTAGGTGGTCATTTATAGTGTGGAGCTGTAACACCTATTTAAAGGTTTGTGGTGGTTAAACTATATTACACTTTGTAGGCGAAAACCACACTAACGTACAGTTTTGCGCTACTTAGACTAACAGAGTCCAACAAGGTGCCAATCCAGGGGTAAACATGCACCACACTCCCTTACATCATGTCTAGACACCTTTTGCCACTTTAATAATTGTCATATTTCCGAGGCTCAGCTCATAATCGTATTCCAAGCTTTTGTCCCTCATACTGGACCAGGATAAGAGGATTAAGGTGTTAGACCTGTCATCCTTAGGGTGGTTCCCCCCAAAAATTTTGACTTTTGCATCTAATGTTTGCTGATTTGTGGCCTTAGGACTCTGAGCATTTCACCACTGCTAACCAGTGCTAAAGTGCATGTGCTTCTCCCCTAAACATAGTGACATTGGTGTATAACTGATTGGCATATTTGTTGAACTGGTAAGTCCCTTATAAAGAGGTATACCATATACCCAGGGCCTGTAATTCAAATGCTACTTATGGGCAGCAGCACTGCTTGTGCCACTCACAGAAGTAGCCTTTCAAACCTGTCTCGGGCCTGCCACTGCAGTGCCTGTGTGTGCAGTTTACTGCTACTTTGACTTGGCATTTAAAACTACTTGCCAAGCCTTAAACTCCCCTTTTATTACATATATGTCATCCCTTAGGTAGGCCAAAAGTAAGACTAAGGGCAGGGTACTATGTAAGTAAAAGATGGTATGTGTACTTTTATATTTTACATGTCCTCATAGCGACAGACAACCTATTTCATTTTTCAGTACTGGGATGCATACCCCTCTCATATGCCAGCATTGGACATTTCTTAATATACTTTTAAGCTGTAATTCCTGATCAGAGAGGAGTAGCTTTAACTTGTTTGATATGTTTAGAATGATAATGAAAAATCCTCCTTACCGGTGAAGTTGGATTTAACATTACTGTTTTAGAAATGCCACTTTTAGAAAGTGGACATTTCTCTGTACTTACTGCTCTTTGTGCCTGGCAGCCTGTCTCCACTACCTGTCTGGGTTGGGTGATGGCTACACTTTGTGCATTCCCTCTAGAGAGCCACAAACACAGGAAGGTGAGGCTCGTCTGCATTCTGAGCACAAATCTGCATTTATCTGCATTCGGATGGGTCTTCCTGGGCAGGAAGAAGGAGAGGTGTCTTACAGTTACATCTGAATAGGGTGTGCCCTGCCCTCACACAAAGCACTGATTTACCCCCTAGGGCTAGCCTAGCAGACAGTACTGGGCCAAAATGGATCCTTGTGCACTTCAGAGAGTTCTTTTAAAGTCACTACCTACCTCAAAGGCACTTTTGGGTATTGGGTCTCTGACCCCACGAATCACTTCTGGATCTTAAACTGAACCTCTATCCGAAGGACTGTTGTGCTGCTTCAAGGAATCAACTGGACTGTGTTTCTGAAAGGACTGCTTTTTTTGCTTTTTGCCCCGCAGCCAGCTGCTTCGTGACTCTGCTGGAATGAGAGCTCGACTTCGCCTTCCCACCAAGTAATCTCCAAGGGCTTGCTGGCTTGCCTCCAATTTACAGAAGTCTCAGGGACACAAAACACTGCTCACAAATCTTAAGGTGCTGCTGTACTCTGCCTTCTGTGAGTCCTACCCTTGCCTGAAGTGCCTCCTCTAAGCTCTGGGCCTCAGAAGTGGGCACTGCAGTCACTTCCATCACCAACAGTTCCTGGGCTTCTGAAATCAAGTGTTCAGGCTCTTTGCAATGGAATTGTTTGCAGTGGGACTGCACCGCTCGCTTGAAAAATCACGTGCGAGCGACTGCAGCATTGTGCCCTCACACAACAAGCATTGTCGACTGCTCCTGTGAGGCCCGTCTGCCGTCCATGAGGCCTGGCGGACTCTTTGCGCTCACAGGATTGTCGCTTTCAATATTCTACTTTCTCCCTGAGGCCGTCTACCCCATGAATGTGGCACTACGCTCAGCTTGAGAAGGTAAAACTTCATCAGGACCTATTTGGAACTATATCCTACCCGAGCTCCATCACGGTTGGCCTGAACCTTGGATTGCCGCCTTCTAGCGCTACCTAAAGAAACTTTTCAGTGCTATTAACTTATAAGCAATGTTTTTAACTCTCTGTGGAGTATTTTTGTTGTGTATTCATTGTATTAATCTATGTGCGTATTGCAGGAATACTTTACACATTGCATTTGTAGATAAGCCTGCCGCTCGGTGGCAAGCTAATAGAGGATGAGCATAGGTTATCCTTTTATGTATCTAGCTTACCCTGACTAGAGTGATAGTTCCTGGCTGGCCTGGGAGCATACCTCTGCCAATAAGGAATTCAATTTCTAATTAACAGAGTTTTGTCCAGTTTTTGGGAAAGGATGGAGTGGTGAGGAAATCATCATCTGTAAATTAGCTTTTCACACTTCATGTGGACAAGCACCGTCCTGGCTCATAGACATAAAGGATGATGGCCATACCTATGGAGCCTAGGATGAGAGGGGCTTACCAATGAAATGGTGCTGGGAGGGGATAAGGCAGCTGTGTCAGCTAGGGGTAGAGCTGAGGCTCTTAGGAACACTTTTCTCAAGACAACTTGACGTTGCCATGTTAGAATGACCCA
The DNA here is from genome assembly GCF_964263255.1 of Lissotriton vulgaris. NCBI lineage: Eukaryota > Metazoa > Chordata > Amphibia > Caudata > Salamandridae > Lissotriton > Lissotriton vulgaris. The sequence continues at coordinate 1,961,855,211 of NC_141687.1, forward strand.
GATTGTTGTGCAGAAGGATTGGGCCACTTAAAACCCCTCCACAAAAGAGAGACAGATAAGAAGACAGTGTCCCTGGGAGCAACAGAGTTGAAAGAATGCCCAGCTGAAATTAGAATCCACCTAAAAGGATGAACTCCAGCTAACCTCAGGATCTCTCCAGGGCTATTGGTGCTATCATCCTTATGCCCCCTGAGGAACAGTTGAGGCAATCTGCTATTGGAACCTGGAGAGTTCCTCTGAGACTTCTTTGGTCCTGCAGCTGGCTAACCTTCATCAGGAAGGTTATCACCAACTTGCTTACATATTAATGACCTGCAAGATGACTGAAGCCGTGGAACATAGGCTGTCCAGCAGGGTGTTCTACGTTTTGGCTGTGGAGAAGATGTTCCAGATGGCATAAGCAGAGTGAGTTCACAAGGAGCCAGGCAGAGGACAGGTGCAGGGAGTCATCAAACCACGTTCCACATAAAGAGTGCCCCGTTAGAGGCCAGGAGGTCTGAGGAAAATGTTTCCGGACGATAAGGCTGGAAATGAGGAGCAAAATAATCCCAAACAGTGGGAATTGGTCCTTTAGGGCCCAGGAAATAAGCATTTAAAGCTTGGGTCCTCCAAGGAGACTGAGCAGAGAGAAAAAGACGTGGAGATTCAAAAACACACCTGGGATGGGGCTTGGCCAGGGGGTTGATGCAGCTTCTAAAAATAAAATTTTGATGGGGAGGGCATGAGTATTGGCCCAATACACAGAGCCAACTTTTGACGCAGGAGCCCCATCATTGCCTGATTTAAGTATGAATGTCCCAGGGACCCCATCCTCTGGGACAAAAAAGAGGAAGTCAATGTCGGGCATATTGCCCACTACCCATGCCTGTGGAGTCAGGGTGCACTGGCATACTGCCGCCTACCTACATGCAGGAGAAGAGGATGTTCGTCCCATTTCCGGATGTGAGCCAAATTCAAACATGCTCTAACAAAAGGCACCAACAAAGGGATTTACTGGTTCCCCCACTGAGCTAGGAAGTCATACGGGGAGTTGTCAGGTGCTGGAGAGCACCTGACCACCCCCAATGTGGAAAACCTGCCTGTGGCTGCACCAGCACGCCCTTTAGCTAAAAAGGAAATGTGATGCGAGGTCACTATTTTTTAGAAAACAGAGCAGAGAAGTCCACTCATTAAATATTCACAGCCTGTGGCCAGGAATGCTCCATAAGCCCTTGCAAGGGTATTTCAAGTGGAAACCTTCTGCCCTAATTGCGCCCCAATGAGCAGAAGGACACCACCATTGCTTTTAAACTATGTTTTGGGGGGGTTTCATGTATTACAGCAACCCCCCAAAAAGGTGCCGCTATGTAAATCTTATCAAGTCTCCAGGGGGTTATATTTTTGCCACCTGAAAATGTTTTGATTCATTCAAAAGCTGTCCCTGCCCCTGGGCTTTTGGACATGGGCTTGAGAGTGCAATAATGTCTATTGGTGGGTCCTGGTGTTGCAGTGGCAACTTAGTAAAAGTAGAAATAAGACTCTAGAAAACATGTTTTTCAATTCATTGCTTTACTAACAACTGCATGAGTTTCACCATACAATGAATGCTATAGAATATTCATAATACTGCCATCAACGTTAATGTTGGATTATAATATGTAATGCATATTGAGATTGCTCCAGGAGAGACCTCTGGCAGTAGAGATTTTAGCAGTGTGAAGTGTGTGGGATATGATCAATAACCAGTGTTTAGTTGATTGGAAGGTAAACAGAGAGTGAGGGTTAGGGAATGTTCAATGAAAACGAGGACACAAGATTGTGTAAAGGAAGGCACCGATTATCAAATGGTTTGGATTTTAATAATGTTGCAGACAGTAGGTCTGTTATAAGGCAGGATAATGTGATGGTTTGGTGCCGGTGTGATTGGAATTGTTGAGTCCTGGGTATTTGGCTGTGTGTGAATGTATCAAGGAGAATAGAGCCTGAAGATATTCTCACTTACATTGATTAAGTTCCCAGGATGAAAAAGGTAGGATAGGAAAGCATTTCACAGGTGAGAGGGTGTGTGAATGTTGTCTATGGAGAGCTGAGTAAATTTGAAGTCAGAGGTTCTGAATACAGTGGGCCTTATTTAAGAAGGTCTTGCGCCGCTGGTGCGTCACTTTTAAAATGGGAAAAAGTGACGCAACATTAGCGCAAGGCCTTCATAAATGAGGCCCAGTGATTATACAGAATTAGGGATTTACATCTTCCAAGGTGAAGATGGTGAGGGGTAAGATTTGTCTATGGTGGAGGGTGATAATGAGTTGAAAAAAGATCACAGAACGTTTGGAGTTCAGCCTGTGCATGCTGGATACACAAAGGGAATTGGATATGGTGTCAGGTGAGTATTTGAGAAATCTAGGAGACTATGGAGAAGTGCTGTGATGATTAAACAGAGGAGTTGAAGTTCATAGAGCTAGAGAGTACTTTTGGGATAATATTTAGGAGTTTGAAAAGAGGATGAAATCCATATTTTTAGCACTGTAATGAGTGGGCTGGGCATGTATGTGTATCACGGGGTAGAGGGGAAACATTGGAAACCATGGGCGTGGTTATTGCTGTCAAGAAAACAATAATAGAAGTTTAGAATGTTAATAGGGGCAGGGTGTCTAAAATGGGAGGCAGCAATCATGATTCTGGTTAAATCTAAGGTTTACTGATAAGAATCATTGTGGGTGAATGGTGGCACATTCAAATGAATTTCGTTGCGCGCACTGCATCGCATTTGGCGATGCAGCGCGTGCAACAAAATTCCTTTTTTTCCGTTACTTACCTGAAATCATCTGTTTCCTGCATTTTACACCTCCCCACCCTGCCCCTCCCCCGACCCACATCACTGCCCGGTGGCACGCCCTACACGGGCCATGGCGGATGAAGAAAGCCTCAGATTAAATGCATGAGTATGAAGTTGAATGGGTCAGAAGGACATGCTACTGATATGGTTAAAAGCTGGTAGAGATTAGTTTGTGGAAAAAGGTCAGGATTCAGGGATTATCTGTTGCTGTTCACATACAGAGAGTCGCGTACCTATGCTATTTAATGAGTTTCCTTATCGAATACAATTATTTCTAGTTATTAGACAAATAGATTGGTTGGGAAAAGAGTACAGACAGTGGCCAGGCGAGTTGTCATTTGACCTTTCTGCCTTTTGGATGATTGAACAAACATGTAGTCTCTTAGTCTCAGTCAGGTGCTGTGTAAATGATGTAGCCTGCGGTTGCACCCTTGGCTAGTGTGGGACTGGCTGCTTTGAGCCTAATAATCCATCCCACCAACCAAGGTGCCTAGAAAGTATTAACAAAATCAAATGTACATTTTGTTTCAAGTAAATAAAAATGTAATCCTCAATGCTGTAAATGTACAATAGATGCCCCCAATCACAAATACACATGAAGACACTGCCTATGAACCAGAGCTGTTAACCCAAACAGAGGACACAAGCGTACCCTCTATTCAGACAAGTTTCGATTGAACTTCACCGCTTTCTAAAAGTTAATGATTGATATATTCGCTCAGAACAGTGTCATTATCTCAAATTGCTGTAATTTTAAAAATGATTCTATCATTTTGCAACCCCAAAAGATTGTAGTACATACGGCAAGGTACCAGAATATAGAAACCAAAAAATTGACTGACCTACTGTGTCCTGAATACATGTTTACACTTTTTGATAACCAAAAATCTACACCTAATGGGACCATATTTGTGTAAAAGATATTTAGGACACAATATATTTGTCAGGATAAATATTTTTTAATGATGTTCAGCTATACGACCACACATCGATTAAAAGATATTTGTAGAAAACAAATTCTGAAACTACAGTCATTGCAGTTAAAACTTACCTGCATCAATTCAAACTCTGAAGAAAACCTGCGTGACACAGAGTCAATCAAGCCAGAGAAAGAAAAGGAACTTCCGCCATACCTGAAATTGCAGCAGAAATTTTAAATTAGAGATTGTCAAGTAATTGTTTTTTTTTTTAGGAAGATAAGCATGTAACTTAGACTTGTTAAATTTGGGGTAAAAACATTATTTACAAAGGTACTCGTATTTCAGTATGCATCATTAGTTCTACAGAATCTGTCCAGAAATTCCTAATATTTAAAAATGTGATTCAACCTATGTTTTGTTGTAATGCTCTAGTATGTATTACTAGAACCATCAAAGAAAACTGAGCATTATGATCTGTGTTATGATGAGCAATTCAGTAATTGCTGAATAGGAGGACTTGTGGTATGATCTACTAATTTTACTTTAACGACAGGAACTCATTTTCCCGAGTCTTGTAAGGCTTGAACCGGCCGCCTTGTGCATTTAGAAACATTTGAATTTTTGTGAGGTGTCATTTTTATATGGGTAAGGTTGACAGAGCATGACTGACCAGAACAACAGTTTTCAGTAAAAGTTGGAAGTAAGAGCCATCTCCGTTTCCTGGCACTATATGATGTCAGGCTGCAGCAGTGATCTAATACCAGGTTAATACCAAATAATACCAAAGGAGCTATTTTCTGCCTTGGGCAGTTTCACAGTAAGGATCAAACACCATACATACACACAGACACAGCAGAGAGAAAGCACCAAGCAGCAAAGGACAAACCCGTTCAAGTATGAGAGTTTGACAAGCAAGCCCATTTATTTTTTCTTCGAATATGTGACTCTGTTTTAATTAGAAGGCACTGGGAATGTAGGAATTACACAGAGAATGCTTTGCATACTTGATTGAACGTGTTTTCTGCTGGAGATGAAAAATGTTAAAATTGATCTCTAAACTAGTGTTTCCCAAGCACAAATTCTGGGCCTTATTTATGAAGGTCTTGCGCCGCCGGTGCGTCACTTTTAAAATGGGGAAAAGTGACGTACCAGTGGCGCAAGGTCTTCATAAATGAGGCCCTCTGTATTTAAACCATTTTCCTATTTCATTGGAACTTGTCTTTTACATCATTGCAATACATCATCATTTGTAAAGCACAACAGCTTCCTCAAAAACAGAGGTGTCCAGGGTTTTAGTTAGTCATGGAAAGTTTACTTTTAAAGTCAAGAAGACTGAGCATTTAGAAAAGCAATACTTTGTGTTACAACTGCATAGTGCATTTATTTTATTAAAACAATATATCTATAATTGGAGCTAAGGAGTTATGAAATGTATGAAGGGTTTTAGCTCAAACGCATTTACCACGTTAAAAGAAGGAACCCAATTATTGGTGTACTTTATTGACTGACCTTCTTCAGTAATATTTAAATTTTATCGCACACATGTCTATAAAATATAACTATTACTTATCAAACCGAATAGGTACATTCATTTAATTATGTCAGATAATTAACTATGTTTATTAAATTATGTGTTTTATTTTTATTTACATGGCTTATTCCCATATGCATTATTTTTGTGTATTGATATATATGTGCATCATATAACTTCCTCATTTATATTTCACACACTGTGTAGAGTTTCTTTTTATATGTCAAATAGAAATATTTGAAAGGGACAAGTTAAAAAATCCTACTTATAGCAGGAAACTTCTCGTACCCAAAGTAGGTTTCAGGAGAAGGATGGATTCTCCTCCAGAATCCTTGATATGCGAAAGCTGTTTCACCTAGTGAAGGTCAGCAAAGTGCACAAGTTATGGAAGTGAAAAAGTTCAACACGATTTTGCCAGCAAACATGCTACCTTGCTCAGTCCTGTGGAAAAGTCTGCATAGGTGGTAAAAATTGATCCTTACTATATCTAGTAGCATAATCTATCCTTTCTGTCATGATTAGACCAATAGACACTTACACATTCCTGTCTCAGATCATGGTGATGACTGCATGAATGAAATATAACAAAAAACATTGTTCAAAACTTAGTTCGAAATTTTTCAGTTACTACACTTTAATGTATATTTTTTTGTTGTCAAATGCTTCTCTTCAGGATCCTTGCCTTTTGGATTTGCTTTGCCTTTTCAGCTCTTGCCAAAATGACTTTCTAGCTCATAGTTGTTTTTCCTTGCATCTTTAATTTTTTATGGCCTGTTATTTTCTTTTTTAGCCTATTGCATTTTGATTTTGCTTCAATGCTTTTTTCTTTTGTTGTCCTATTCCTTACCATACCACTAAAGTGGCAAGAATACTTGTGCATTTAGGGGCAAATGTATGTGCCCTTTGTGTCGGGATTGTACAATCCCAAAGCACAATGGAGCAAACATAGAAAGAGGAAGTAACGAGGGGAAATAAATATTTTTCTCCTTCTGATGCCCCTCCCCAGTGAAGAGCAGCATTTTGACCCATTCCCAGGTTCCCAGGTGTCGAGAAATATGGGAATGCACCGAAACCATGGGTGGATGCTTGTGAACACCCATGCTCCAACCATGGAACGCCACCCTGGGGCCGAGTAAGACAGCACAGCAATTTGTGCTGCGTTGTGTTACTCTAGATTTATCAAGCCACACAGGGCCAAGCATGCTGACCTTGCGTGGCTTGATTAATCTAGCTTGAGAGTTGTGTCACTCTTGGCCTCCATTGTGGTGCAAGGATGACGCAACACTTTAATAAATATGCCCTATAGTCTCCAGAACTTAAATGAACGCAGACATCCTCACTGCCTTTGTGCAAATGATCGCTATGGCGGCACCCCCCAGAGGCTCCCCAGTTTTTACAGTACAGGTAATCACTAGGGCGGCATCCCCCAGATGTACACACCAGCTGGGGTTTGGGATAGAGCATTATAAAGCAAAAAGGAACCAACCTCTGTAAGAATACCTTCAGAGACAGTCGGTTGAAATTCTCACCTTCCCCTCTTTGAAGAAAGTATATATTCATTCAGGCTGTCCTACTTCCCCTCTTTTTGAGTCCTGATGAAGACCCGACACAGATGCATTCAAGTCTGCACTAACACATAGGGTCGAAACGTTCTTTATGTGTATCCATCCACACAAAGTCTCAACTAAAACAAAGGAATAATTTTGTCAGTTGGGACAATTGTATTCTAAAGTGGACACCTATGATCTAATGTTTTGTCTATTTTTATGATTATGTGTCATTTGTTTCAGTTTAGTATAGCACCCTGTCACCTGTCACCAGTCACAACTTGATCACTAAATGTATATAGAGTCTATGTGTTTCCTTGTTTTGGACAGCTATCCCGTCAAAAAATTGTGGATTTTTTCCCCCAACCAAGGTTTATACTAGAATATTTACCTTTTGAACCATATCCTGTAGTGTGTGTCTCCTTATATCCTTCACGGGATATAGTCTTTGCTTGTGTATTAATTACAGGATGTTCAAATTATTTGTGATCTCCAACAGAACCATTGTTGCTTTTTTGCCTACATACACAGGTTCTGAGGGTTACTGGGTTACCCCATTACTCCTAATGGTTAAATGATCTGGAGGCAGATCTGTCCAAGCACAGGTCTTATTTCTTTGCAAATGCATTCCTCTGCCATTGAGTTTGGAAAAAGATCTCCTGATGTTCGGGCTATGCCCAAAGATGAACCTGTTGATTTGCTCTCATGGACATGAGCCCACACTTCCTCACGAACATTTTACTCCTAATTGCCAGTCTGAACCAGAGACTGGAAGATTAATTGCATAAACCTTACCCTTCAGGAATTTAACAACACTGAAGGCATTCTAAAGACTTTCCCTTCTCGTAATTCTTTGACAACCCAATAATTAAAGCAGTTGCTATCTCACTGGAGTGAGTAATCATAGCGGAAACTGGTTATTCACTACTCTGATGTAACAATAGTGGGAATAAAAAGTTGTTCCCCATTGTTGTGATGGTGCAAGGGGGTAGTACTTGCCTCCCCTATGTTCTACCATATTGTTGGGTCTGCATAGACTTTAGATAGGTGTCGTAATGGTGACTGGCAGTCTCTCTCGCCTTCTATCACCATAACCAATTCTCCACAAATACAAGAGTTGTGGGGCAACTGGGAGGCATGCTTCCTGCACCAACCGCAACATTTTCATGTCAGGCTAAGTGTCTCAAGACCCTCAAACTAGAGGAAAATAGGTTGGAGGACTAGGGGCTCTCCATTCTCAATTTGAAAGCAGAGAGCACAGCTTTGTCTTGGAGAGAAGGTGCAAAGGATGGTAAACGTAGAATATAGTAGGGGTATGTGATGAGAGGCCAGGTATTTTCTATTTTTAAGTTTGGCATGGAGGGACGTATACAAAGGTGGAAGTAGATTGCAGAAGGTCATGTTTTATTTTGTTTTTTTATCTTTGTGAAGGGGTTAAAAAGGACATTTTATGTGTGACTTCCTCTTTACTCCACTGCCCTGTGTAGATGTGCAAAGCACAGGCAGACACCTTAGGAGGAAGGATGCATATGTTACATGCAATTGTAGATAGATAAAAAGTGAACAGCAGGCAGTCTTTTGCCCTTGGGTGCTAAAGAACATCAGAGAGCTTCACTCTCATTATCTATTTCATGTCAATCAGAAACCCTTCAGTGAAAAAGATACCCATTTGTCACAGTTATCCACCATAAATCCTATTTCATTTCAATTTCATTTCAATATCTTTATTCAGATACAGATATATATCCATAGAAGTACAGAGAGGCAACAACATATACATAAGGATTGACCAGCAACAAAAGGGACATAAAAAAAATACAATTAAAAACTGGTCTTCCAGCAATACAATGTACATAAAAGAAAACATGATGAAAAAGAGCAATTCATCAAAGTGTTAATTTACCATAAGTTAAAGTTCGTGGTTAAAAAGCAAAGTGAAGTTAGCAAAATTCACGGGTGGCACATAGACTTAGGATTACGCACTGCCGCTTTCAGAAAAGAACCTACCCAGAAAATCAGCTCATCATCTGCCAGAGCAATGACCTTCCCATACGCTGCCTTATAATCAATCACAAGTTTTGTCTTAAAATAAGTTATCAAAAACCTTTTAGTAAGTATCAAATATTAGCTACAAAAGAATAAAAAATGCAGCACAGACTGTTTATGTTGACTATGGCAGGGACAAGGGAGATAATCCAGATTAGAATGATATCCTGCTGGAAAACAAAGTATAAATTTCATAGTGTCGATCCTTAAGTGGAAAAATACACCCTTTTCCCAACTGCCAATGGGTTTTAAAAGATAGCCAGACGAGGCATGGAAAATGTTCTCAATGCGCATGTATCTAGCAACAGACGATTTCTTAGACTCTTGATCATGTCTGACATTCCTGTAAAATGAGTTTTAAAGCTGTTTTGAAGGGATTTTTTACTAATAATACCAGGGTCTAAGGGGTTTAGAAATAACTGCTTATGGTTCAGACTGATTAGACTTTTGTAAACAGCGGCCAGCTATGGTACTTCCATCCCCCTATCACATTGTAGACAATCAGATATAATCTCCCTAGTAAGTTTGGCCGGAGGATGTTTCCAGACTCAAAGACAGAATAATGCGGGTGGGCCTTAATATAGTCTTCAATACATGACAAATTAAATTCGCAATGGCAAGCATACTGGGAGGAGGAAATGGGGGCACCCAGGATTGTGCGGCAGAACCTATGCTCTTCTTCCTGGATGCTACTGCAATTAGTAAATCCTCATACTTCTGCGCCATAAGTAGGGTTTGGAATACATTTAAGTTTAAAAATCTTGACAATAGCAGATACAACCTCTGTATTCCTAAGCTCGGGCAGACCAAGAATCATATTAGTAGAATTGGAAGACTTTCTGCAGTAGGCCAAATGTTCAGACCAAAGTCCGTTAGAGGCAAAAACCAATCCTAAATAAGCTGTTTGAGTCTAAAACAACTGATGAATTAAAATACTTCTTCGATCCACACGCCATCAACATTTTTTTTTTCAAAATTGGTGTAAAGGTTCAAACTGGCCATAAAGTCAACAAAACCCTGCACCAAAATGCGGACTGCTTTTGGAGTGCGGCCCATTAGCACCGCATCGTCCGCATATAACAGGGCGGGAATTTTGTTGCCATTGATACAGGTAACGTCGTGGCTAAGTGTTACCAATGATTTATTCAAGTCATTGACATTGACATAGAGGATAAGTAGGAGAGGGGCCAGGACGCAGCCCAGCCTAACCCCTCTCCCAACTTCAATGTCTTTAGATACCTCACCATCCCTGCTAATACGCACCCGGGCGTGTAGGTCTTTATGCAGGTAAGCTAAAAAATGTACAAGGGACTTGTCCAGACCATAGTTTAAAAGAATATTCCAGAGCGTGACCTGTTTACAAAGTCATAGGCCGAGCTAAGATACATAAAGGCTAAATATGTAGGTGTTTTTTAGCTATACTATATATGGCAATGATCAAGTTGAGGTTGAGGCACTGCTCAACACTGCTGATGTTGCTTCTAAACCCCAACTGACAGGGATGTAAAAGCTGATCTACCTCGGCCCATGACCTAATCTTATTATACAGGACCCTCCCCAAAATTTTCAGCATGTTATCGATCAGGGAGATCAGCTTGTAACAACTTGGATTTGAGCGGTCCCCTTTTTTAATAATCGGCACAATAATGCTGGAGGACCATGTATTGGGTAAAATTGAATTTGTTAAATTATTAAAAACATTCAACGGTAAATGTGCCCAAAAGTCTGGCTGACTTTTGATAAGATCAATGGGTAGACCATCAGGGGCTTTACAGCTCAGGCTCTGATCGATAGCCTCCCCTACTTTAGATAGGTTAATCAAAACCCTGGTGGTAATTTCACACTCATTAATTTGAATAGGTGGTACTGGAGCTAAATAAATCTTCGTAAAATGTGCTTCCCATGCCTCACTGGAGATATTACAACTAATTGTGGTCAAGGGATGTCCCAGGGACCTCATGTCTTTAACCGCTGACCAAAAATTCTTCCTGTTTTTCAGCTTGACTGCCCGAGCAAGATTATCCCAGCGCTCTCCTATAATTTTCTTTTCTGGAAGAGATAGTTAATTTATAGCATTGTCTGAGGGATTTGATATGGGAGCTATCTCTAGGTTTATTAACGAGCGCCCTACGAAGAGCTCTATTAGCAGCGGAACAGTCAGCATTAAACCAGCCTGGGCCCGGGTGTGTTTCCTTAATGGGCCTAGACAACAAAGTTTTGAGGCCCATGCATAACTGCATGAAAGCGTCAGTTGTGTCCCTTGAAAGATAGGCAAATATCAATTAATTCAGGATTTTTTCTTAGCATCCTGCCAAATAAAGCTTTATTGTCTATACCACGCCAGACCAATCTAAGGTTATCGGTGGAGGGCAACAAATCCCTTGTACCACACTCTTTATCATGGATTGGCCTGGGAGTAAAACTCAAAGTTAGGTTGATGGGGTTATGGTCCCCAAAAACTGTGGGCACTACCTCGGCTTTTAACACATGATTCTCTAATGGTGACGTAATAAAAATAAAATCAATGGTAGACGCCAAACCCCTACCTCTATAAGTAGGTTCTATGTATTTGGCTCTTGTGGGTGCTGCAGCAAGTTCCATCACATCTAAAAAGTTATTGGTGCTTATAAGGTTTAATAATTGAGCACCCCTATTGCATATTGGTACCTTAGTAGTGGGGTGAATAGCTGCGTAAATACTACTTGGTAACTTAACATTAAAATCACCCACTAGACAAATTCCTACAGAGTTGGTGACACATTTAGACATCTGTTGGTTGGAAATGAAATTGAATAAGTTGGTAAAATTCATATTAGGAGTATTCTTAAAAGCATTATTATAAAAATTAATTAAGCAAAACGAGCTCCCCCGTTTGTAAATTATAGCCTGAAATTTATCATTGTCAGTAGCGAGGGCCCTTGCACTACCACCTGCCGTAATGTTAATCCAGATTGAAAGACCTCCTGCCGGCCAACCAAAGTTTAGGGTAGAAGCTACAATGTTAAAACATTCAAACCCTTCCAAAAATAACTCCCTTGTAGCCCAAGTCCCCTGAAACATTAAAATATCTTGTTTTTGAACTAACTCCAGCCAATCAGGCAAATTAATCTTGGACGCCAAGCCAGCAACATTCCAACTCAATATTTTAAGAGTGGGTTCTACCTTAAGAACAGGTGGAGTATCCGGTTCACAAGTTGTGGACACAATTGGAAGAAGCACTGGCTAAGAAAATGTTAGTGTAGTCAATGGGGGAGACAGCCAATCCTGACCGTCCAAACCCGATAAAGGCAAGAATCTTTTGTATAGGGAGAGGAGAGGGGCATTAGGAGGTGCTTCAAAAAAATGTTGCCCCATAGAAGGTTTGTAGAAATATCCCAGGGGTAAGGCCCATATATTGGTGGATATATTAGAATGGTCCTCCTGTGCCATTAGTAATGGTTTGACCACTGACAGATTCTGAAAGTTGATAACTATGCAGTCCCCTGTGATACTCTTTGTGGACTGCCCCACCCACCCAACTCTGTGTACCATAATGATGTTATCAATGAGTGGCACCCTAAACTCTTTATGTTTAGATAACCAATTTACACTCTTACAGAGTAGTTGGTCCATTGATTCAACTTGATTTGGCCTTAGGGGGGGGCACGCCTGTCAAGACCACTACATAGAGACAAGCTTCCGGGGGGGGATTTAACACCTCCATGCTACCAGTGGAACCTGTAGGAGAGTAGGGTCTGCTATCCTATGGTCACCCCAAATATTTGCTTTTTGCTTCACTGGTTTCTGACTTAATGTGGCTGTGGGCCTGCTAATCAGACCCACAGCCTGATGTTCTCTCTCTAAATTAATGCCAATGCACTCTAGGTGCATTACCAATTGGAACTGGTACACCTTATAAGACCCTGTAACAGTGTACCTTAGGTACCCAGGGCATAGGAGTATCCAAGGCCTACCAGGGGCTGCAGCATGTATTGTGCCACCCCTGGCCTGGTCTAGCTATTTGACACAACTGGCTGATCACTCAGCTGGGGTAAGTTGGTGTAACCACCTCTTACTTAGATATAGTATATCTATATCTAACATATATGGACACATGGTAACCTATAAGTCACTCCTATGGCAGGCCTCGACAATCCTGGAGGCAGAGTGCTTGGTTTCATGTGAGATGGTGCTCTGGCATGAGCTGAGCCTGTCTGCAGCTTTCGGAACAACGTCCTTTAGCTGTTTCATGATATTGCCATACCATATACTCTTAAGTGCATTATGAACCTCGCAGTTAAAATGCTATCTTTGGTTTGGCTTTATCAAAACATGTCAAGTAAGGTGTCATACGACTTGGAATACTACCCCCTTCGCCGGTTTTGGCGACGGGGGTAGCATTCCACCCTTCTAGAGGAAGACAACATGTATTTAACCTGAAACCCGGGTAAAGTTAAACATGAGCCTCAGCATCACAACATGGATGCTGCCACCACAGACACAAGTCTGACCTCCTGCTGCTGGGAGTCCTTCCAGCTTGGGAGGCCTGGACAAAGGGTTTCCTGCCAGGGGAGGTGCTTGCACCACCCCAGACAGGATTTTGTGTAGTGGGTTAGGGAGGACTGAATAGAATGAGACATGCCCGGGGCACACAAGGTGTCGCTGTGCATATGCCAGTTCAAACCGGAGCTGGGGCTTTCCAGCCCCAGTCCTGGCGCGAAACTGGACAAAGGAAAGGGTGTGTAACCACCCTCCTTCCTGGTCCCACCCAGAGGAGGGACCTAGCAGGTGATCCGGCCCCTAGATTTGGTTTAAGAGTAGGAGCTGTGTCCTAAGATTTCAGATCCTCCTGAACTCGACTTGAAATAAGAAGATAAGCTGCACAGAAGACTGAAGAGAATCTCCCTTGTGGCCAAGGAGTGACCACCCTGTGAATACAGGCACCATCCAGCAACTCGATGACTGCTTTGCCGCCGCCTCCTGCCGGAGCCCGAGCCCAGAGCCTGACAAGACCTGGATTCCCAGACACCTCAAAGCCCGATCTACAGTCCCTGAAAAGAAGAGACCCATTGGAGGCGCCGAGAGACTTGAGACTGGCCATCTTGGAAGATCCATGAGGAGCTGGCTGCGCAGCCCCTGAGGCATCCTCAACACTGTGCTTTGGGGTTTGAGAAGCCCCACCACAGAGCAGCATCAGCACCGAAGATCAGCCCCCCAGCATCCACGAGATCTGCGTGGGGCCCTTTTGCATTTTGCCACTTGACGCGTCATCCCGGTCACTGGTCCGTTGGCTAGTGGCCATCTTGGCGATGAAATCTTAAATCTACACCACTGGTCTGGTTGCTCCAAGTTGGCCCTTGCTCCTGTAAAAAGGAGCAGCCCCTCTGACCTTGCTGGTCAGAGTAAGAAGCTTGCATCGTTTCCTGTGTGGCTTGCATTAGCCAAGGCCTGTTTGCTCCAATCAAGAAGCCAACACCGCCATCAGCTAGAGCCTTTGTGGGACAGCTCGTGATCGACTCCTGGATGTCGCTGACCTCTTCGTTTCACGTGGCTGCAGAGACAATCTTCACTACTTCACCTGTGGGCACCCGACATCGCCTGGTTCCCTCCTGGTTCCATGGTAGTCACTGGCTAGTGACTTTGAACATTGTCCCCTCTGCTTTCAGGTCTTCACTTCTTCAGATCCACCCTTGGATCCACCGGAACTCTTCTAGACTGGCCGCCTGCAGCATCATTATCTTCAGGCTCCATTGAACTGCACGACGAAACCCAATGCACTTTCACACCTCTGCACCCGCTGCCTGTGGGTGAGGTAACGCTGGCACTCCGGTGCTCCTGTGTAGAGTAACATCTCTTGTGTCTAGCTTTCAAGTTGTTAGGTTCTGGTCCATCCGGAAGACTCCCTTTGCAGTAACATTGTAACTTTTACGCACCCATTGAAAGTCTTTGGGCGCCCGCGTGTAACTTCTAACACTGCACATGCACTCCGTGGGCCTCCTGGTCACTAACTCTTGTTAGCTCCTTGTAGTCCCAGCGATTCCGAAGGCCCTAGGCCTTGCCACTGTTCGTGTATATTTAATATATATCTGTGTGGTGTCCTGTCATTTGGCATTCAAGGAGAGTGTATATGGTAAAACAGCTTGCTTCACATGCCTTTACAGAGTTTAGCCTAAGACTGCTTTGTCCACGCTACCCCTAGGATAGCTTGTCTATAAGGTTGACTTACAACCAATCATCATAAGGGTTGTTTGGACTGATACAATGTGGTCACTAGAACTAGTGAACATCATATATCAGGCCAACTTCTCACAGAACCTGACAAGGATATAGTGTCAGCAGTATCGCCCTCACGTGATGTACTACCTACTGCGTAAGAGTTTATCCGCGCCGCAGTGGGTATTCGGGCAGAGGTAATAATCGGGGGCATGTTATTAACATATACCATTTGCATTACCATTGTTAGAAATACTATTTACTTTGCCATTGCCCTCTAGCGCAAAACACTTTTTGATTTTGTTACAAACATCACATGTGGTAAGGTTGGACACACAGGGCAAGATATTAGAATTAGAATTTAACACGTTATTAGATGGTGCAAATAAATCTGGCCTCACAAGTGTAATAGGCACTGTGGGGGCATCCTGGGTGGTTGAATTCATATCAGATGTCTCGTGATGAGGCAGGAGCAGTTGTTCCCTCAAGGAGGTAAAATGACTATTAAGTACATATTTTAAACGGTCAAAGACAGTTTCCACAATTCAGTTGGTAACAACTTCACCATGACTGTAGCTCTCTAAAAAAAAAAGAGGTCGGTTTCAGTCTGAGTACTGATAGAGCAACAGGGTTCAGCAGTTGGAGTGTGGACATGCGCTACAACAGTCTGTTTTTTTTTTAGGAGAACGTATCCATGAGCTCAAGCCAGAGCGAAATGCACTAGGGCAGGTGGGTTGCTTCATCTTGGCACTAGTAACTTTGGCGGGATTTCTTTTTTGTTTTGCCCCAATGATTGCCTCAGGGACCGTTGGGGTATCCAAGGCAGTTACAGCTGATGGAGAGCCATCAGAAATAGTGCCATCAAGAGAAACCGCACAATTGGTGCTAATACCATTGGGTACGCTAGCGTTCTGATAAGTGCCCGACGAGTTAGGAGGAAGAGGGTGTGCCCCCATACCGAGGGAGAGTCGCCTCTCAGTCAATTCGATCTCATTAGATACAATGCTAACAGCCCTTTCCAACGTATCGTCAATACTTGTCGTTGTCGGCCTTGGAGGTAATTGCCCCACTCGCTTTCCCATGGTTGCGTTGGGCTGAAAAAAACAAATGTAGCAAAGTAAATCGTTCTCACCTCAATAAACACATTAAGTTCAGTGAGGCTCCTCCGGTCTTTGATGGGTCTTTGGCCAGGGCTTCGCCCAGGTGCGGCCCGGGCACGCCTGCGCACGTTCCGTACTGCGGGAGCCCTGTTAGCCTTTTAAACGCCTCCTGGCACTCTCTGGTGGCGTAGGAGGCGTGCGCACCGCAGTGGCTGCTGGGACAAGTGGTTACCTGTAGTCTCCCAGTACAGGAATGGCTGCAATGACTGTGACTGCGGTGGCAGCACCAACAAAGCAGGTAAGATTAATGAGCTCCTGCACTGTGGGAGCCCTGTTGGCCTTTTAATGCCTACTGGCGCTCTCTGGTGCCGTAGGCAGCATGCGCGCCGCAAGGGCAACTGGGTCAACTGGTTCCCTGTAGTCTCCCAGTACTGGAATGGCCACAATGACTGACAGCGGTGGCAGCACCAACAAAGCAGGTAAGGTTAACGAGCTCCTGCGCTGCAGGAACCCTGTTGGCCTTTTAACACCTCCTGGCGCTCTCTGGTGGCGTAGGCGGCATGCGCGCCATAGGGGCTACTGGGACAAGTGGTTCCAAGTAGTCTCCCAGTACCAGAATGGCTGAAATGACTCTAACGTCGGTGGCGGCACCAACAAAGCAGGTAAGGTTAATGAGCTGCCATAAATCCTATATATTATCTGTATCAAAAAGAGTTCCATTATTTAACTAGTATTGGCAAACCCAAAAGGTCTGGTGTTGGTCACCAGCATTTCGCTTATGCCAGTGCCTGTTTTATTTTGTCATGGTTTTAGCAAAACTTTATTTTTGGGAAAGGCGCTGGCCTCATCAATCTAAAACAAAAATCATTAGTTAAAAGCACAAATTTCTTTAGCCTCATTGAGCACATATTGCCATAAAAGCCCCTGACAGTTATGTGAACTAATTTGTGTGTGGATGTGCTGAAACTCACAGTAGAATTAGTCAATGGCTGATGTGGGCTTGCCCAATGCTGTATGTTGTATGCTGTACTGCATTACTTCCCAAAACTCTCAGAACCCTGACCCACAATTTATAACAACACATTTTTGCAACCCATCCAGCTTTAATGGATATGAGGAGGGCGATTTTGTAACTAAAGCATCATGTGGTAACATGCTGTTATTTACAGATAGCACATTTTCCATTGAAATGACCACTAAATTTGAACAGACATACAGTGTTACTGATACAACTATATAGCACACAAATATGAATGTGTGGAAATCGTGTTTCAGTGAATATTTATCATTTGTGCACATGGGCGTCTGCGGGGGGGGGCAAGGAGGGGTGCTTGCCCCCCCTGGAGCGCCTCTCCTTGCCCCCCCTCCCCTTGCCCACGTCCATGTGCACAAATACATCCCGGAGGCAGGCCTGATGCCGGGGCTCATCCTCAGGCAGGACATCATCCGATCGTCCGCCTTAATTTTAGGCATTGCAGGGAACAGAGCTGTTCCCCTGCAAAAGGCCTCAGCTCCCTGATAGGGCCTCCTCGCACTCCCCTGTGCTCAAGAGCAGCCCCACCCAGCCCATTATCATTCTGTGTGGGGCTTATATTAAGCACAGATTTTTAGTTTATGTGTTTTAAGCCACACATTTTATTACATCAAACATTCTTTTGGAGAGACCCCCCTAGTTTTTTCATCCCACTTAAAACTCTGGAAACAACACCATGTCACAGTCGCCCCCCCCCGTCAAGGTACTGTGCATCATACATGACTCATGCCTTCCACTTTTGCAGATTGCCTATGTGCAGGGGCATAGTGAACCCTGCTCCACCCCACCCCTTGCTTTAGGAACTACAGCTAAGGTGGAGTTCTTGATAGGTCTCATAATTAATGTGAAAAAGTGAGTGAGTAAGTAAGTGAGGGGATGGGTGGATGGATGGCTGGAAAGATGAGTGAAATGATGGATGGATGGATGAGTGAAAGGGTGGATGACGGGGGAGTGAATGGGTAAATGGATGAGTGAAAGGGTTGATGGATTGATGAATTGATAAGTGAAAGGGTGGATTGATGCATTGATAAGTGAAAGGGTGAATGGATGGACGTATGAGTGAAAGGGTGGATGTAGGGCTGGATGAGTGAGTGAAAGGGCGGGTAGATGGTCAAAAGGATGGATCGATGAGTGAAGGAGTGAAAGGGTGGATGGATGAGTGAAAGGATGGGTGAATGATAGGTTCAATGGATGGATTCATGAGTGGATGAGTAGATGGATGGATGGATGGAAGGATGGATGGCTAAGTGAAAGGGGAATTGAAAGAGGAAGGGGGATGGGTAAATGGATGACTGAATGGGTGAATGGCTGGATGGATGAGTTAATTGATGGATGGGTGGAAGAGTGGATGGATGAGTGTATGGATGGATAGGGTGAAAGAGTGGATGGATGGATGATGGATGAGAAAAAGGGTGGATTGAGGGATAGATAAGTGGAATGATGGATGGAAGGAAATGTGATGGATAGGCTTGTAAATGGATGAATATGGACATTGTTGGGCACACAGTTGGAAGGACAGAATGAATGATGAAAGACTGAATGATGGATATAAGTATGATTACACATTGTAAGCCCCATTAGTTTAAGTGTGTGTGTTGTACGCACTCCAAAACTCTGCCCCACATACTTGGGATGAGTAGCACTATAGAAGAAATTAAATACACATGAGAGAGGGTCTATGTTAAGATGAGGGGCGCCATTGGAGGGTGGTATTCAAGGCCAGACTGGCCAGACCGGGCATCAGGTGTTTTCTCTGGGAGCTGAAAAGGTGGGGGCGGTTTTGTTACCACAAAAAGACCGGCACATTTGCTTAAAGCTGCACGTATACTGACAAACCATGAAGTGCACAATTGTCTCAACCTAATATAAACTTATTCAAACTTGTACTTTAGTAGTTGTCTATTTACTTACTTGTATACTATTGCGTAACCTTCTCTGATGATTCTGTAAACCTTACCTTTTCCTGAATTTTGACCCGCTGTCCTGAATTTTGACCCTTTGTCCTGAATTTTTACACTAACTGTCCTGAATTTGCACCCATGCCAGTTGGTCTCCCTAGACATCACAGCGACCCCTCCAGGTGCCATGGTTGGGGGGGTGGGGGGGAGGCCGTGATCCTCGGCATTCAGATGGAAGCAGGGGGCTACCAATGACAGATGCGACAAGTGCAGGCGCCCTGCAACCCACTCATCACCACCACATGAAGGAAGAAAAGAACCCGATCAGCTCATCGACACAACTTCCAGAAAAATACTTCAGACGCCATGGAAAGGCGGCAGTATTTGCTGTCTGCGAGTCTGTCAAATTAGATTCGTGCAATAAACCCATTCGAAAAGGAAACTGCATTAAATGTCTGCCCCATCACCGTCACCACTCTGCCTCTTCAACCCCTCGTTCACGCCTCTTTTAAATCTCACGTCAACTAGTCTCCCCTAAATTTCGGGATGGGGGGCTAATTCATCCAGCCAAAGCCATGTGCAGAGTGGAGACGCAGGGGCTCTAAGTAGGGGTGAAAACACAACAAAGCCTCATTACCAAGTAAATGGTCTTTTAAAGACCTGTGTGAAGTACACGGGTGCGGCTCTGTGTGTGTGCTGTGCCGGGAAGCTGTCTCAGACAGGCACACACATTCTTATAACATTAACACACCTCAGAATGACAAATCACCATTTCTAGCTGCCTCATCATGGGGTGGGAGTAGGAAGATGTGCACAGCAGGGGAAAAGGGTTGGCCAGTGCAGGTGACACTTTTCTTTTCTATAGGAATTTCTGCTGGCATCATAGCCCAGGGTTTGCTGTCTGTGCACTTGTATAGATATGTATTCCATACTAGTGCACAGACAGCACACCCTGGGCTATGACGCCAGCAGGAATTATGTTACAAAGGAAAAGTGTCACCTGCACTGCCATCCCTTTCACCCTGCTGCCTGTGCACTTGTATGGAATACACATCCATGGCGCTGCTCACCAGATAAATGGTGAACAGGGCCATGGGTCTGTCTCTTTTTGCATCTAAGGGCACTGATGAAGAAGTAGAGGAGGCCCAGGCAAGGAGAATCCAGGAGATATTTGACCCTCACCTATCTAGAAAGTGAGCCCTTCGGGAGGGGCTGCTGATCAGCCCAACTCCACTGATTAGTATCAGCAGAGCAGGCAGACGCTTTTAACTAAGTTCCAGTAACTTTAATGCATTATACAGCATCACCAGCATTACCTACTGGCTGGATATCTAGGTTACGGTGTTTTAGACTTACATGCATGGAAACGTCATGGAGGACAGTCTCCTCCGAATATACAAATGTAGTGTAAGCTTGTAGGGGCAGATTTACAAGCCCCTTGGGCCACTTTTACGTCACTTTTCCCATGTTAAAAGTGACACAAAAGTGGCTCAAGGGGCTTGTAAATCTGCCCCGTAGCGTTCAGCTTTTGGGATTGCACTGGGGTAATTTTAGGGTTCAGGGTAGGTATGGGTTTTTGGCTGGCAGTGATAATTTTAGGGTTCAAGGTGGGTATGAGTTTTGGGGTGCCAGGGGTAATTTTAGGGTTCAGGGCGGAAATGGGTTTTGGGGTGCCAGGGAAAATGTTAGGGTTCAGGGTGAATATGGGTTTTGGGGTGCCAGGGGTAATGCTAGGGTACAGGGCGGGTATGAGTTTTTGGGGGGCAGGGGTAATTTTAGGGTTCAGGGTGGGTGTGGGTTTTAGGGTACTAGGGGGGTAATTTTAGGGTTCAGAGGGGGTATTGGTTTTGGGTTGCAAGGGGGGACATTTTAAGGTCCAGGGCGGGTATGGGTTTTCGGGTGCCAGGGGGGCAATTTTAGGGGTCAGGGTGGGTCTGGGTTATGGGTTTTGGGGTGCTAAGGGGCTAATTTTAGGGATCGGGGAATGTATGAGATTTAGGGGCCAGGGGGTAATATTAGGGTTCATAAATGTGCTCTAATTGTTGTCCAGTTTCAAATGCAGAATTCACCACTTTTTTTTCTCAGCTTGGCCTGAGCATTACCCGATCCTGATTGTCTGACATTTTAGCCACGCCCCTTCGTTTGCCAGGTTAGCCTCCCCCTGGAAAAATGTCTGCGGACGCCCATGTTTGTGCATCACAAAGTAAAATGTCTTGATTTGTTTTGATCCTATTAAAATCTTTGTTTCCATCACACTTCCATCACATAATTATAAAAAGAAGTGCTTCAGTTTTGCTTTTCTAACTGCTGAATGTGTATAGTTCATTTACAGGGATTTTCATATTGTATTGCATTACAAAAATGATATCCTGTAGTTTTTCCTTTCACACTCCCTATACCCCAGCAATAGGGCCACATAAATCCCTTTATTTTTCTTTCTCTGCCTGCAAAGAGGTGTCAAAGCCTCCCACTTGACCTCTGTCTTTGAGGCACAGCAAATGTAACACAGATAAAGAATTTAAAGGCATCCTTATAGCTTGGACTTTCTTGGCCAACCAAAAATCGGCTTGCGGCCGACCCACAGTTTGGGAAACACTGTATTGGTGAGAAGTCAAATGTCAATAACACAGTAATAGGCAAATGGATGAAAGGCCATATAAGCAAGTATGTTACACCTATCATTTTAGTGAAATCAAAAGAATGCTAGACCTAACCGTTCCCAAATGATTTGACGTTTTCACTGTTTATTCTGAAGTTGGAGATGGGTTGCATCTTGAATGAAATCTTGGTCCTCGCAGTTTTCTTTCTAGCGGGCAATTTTCTGTAACTAAAAATAATTTTCCCTCAAATAGTATCAATTGGATCGTTCTCACCCTCTCAGGCCACCGAAAGGAGGAGATGATGACCAATAGTCATTATATGCTGTGATTGTTTTTGTTCTTTGGCGCTTACCTGTTTCTAAAGTGAAAGGTCTGCACCAGAGCTTCTGCCTCTGATGCCGTTTGTAAACAATTAGTAAACTTACTCAAGGAAAATCCTCTCCCAATTGGCTCTGATGAAGTCCCACGCTAGACTCTGTCCTACAACGTTGTTAGCAATAGAAGAGATGGTGGAGATTGCGTCTTGCTTCCGGATTATTGTGTGATCCCAGGTGTACTCAAGATACCTAAGAAGGGAAAGAAGCATAGATGTCAGATCGTAGCATTGCAAGCTGCAAAGATGTTAAGTGGAGTTAGTCAAAATGTTAATACAAAATACAATAAAGCTATTTAGCGAGGATTGTCAGATACTGCACAACCCACCATGATTTCCTTATTCTGTTTATTGCTTTACATGAAGCAATGTCAAGTGTCCTTTTGCAACCTTGCTTGGGACCTGCAGATGTAAAGTGATGTCATTGGCATATACTGTAAAAAACAGGTACACTCTAAACTATTGCACAGCAATGTGTTGTGAGAGATCAATTAATGCCCCGGTTACTTACCAGTAATCTTCATTACTCCGAGTATAGTCTTCCTCGCCACATGACTTACATAGTGAGCTTCAGCTCCACGACAGAACCCTCCAAAGTAAAAAAAGCCTCCCACCCCCTCCCAACATGGCCGACCAGTCACCCCTGACCTCTATAAGAGGCGGGCCGGCCCAACCAACAGCCTGAACCACCAAGCAAACAATGAAGCCGATAGCCAGACAGGGAGGGGGGGAGGGAACTCATGTGGCGAGGAAGACTATACTCGGAGTAATGAAGATTACCGGTAAGTAACCGGGGCATTACCTCCTTGTTAGTCTTCCTCGCCACATGACTTACATAGTGAGCAAATACCCAAGCTAAAAGGCTTCATTGACCACAAGAAGAACAACACCACACGGTGATGCAGATAAACCAACACAAGGTTTAATTAGAACAATGAAAAGAAAACAGGAATTACAGCAAACCTGAATCCAGACACAGAGAAAAAGCCATCAAGGAGCCACAGCTCCCGCACTCAGATCGGCCCCAGCGAAGTCCCCAGGGACAGAACCACCCAAGACAACGCAATAGTATTCCATGAACATGTGGGGGGACGACCATGTCGCCGCCTGACAAATCTCCTCAGTGGAGACACCCTTGAAGGAGGCCCAGGACACAGAAACACTCCTAGTGGAACGACCCTGGACCCCCGCCGGCACCACTGAACCCAGCGAAGCATAGGAAAGGATGATAGCCTGTATAAGCCAGCGACTCAAGGTGGAAAGAGAGGGCTTGTGACCAGAATGAACGGGACCGAAAGTCACGAACAGGCTATCACACCGGGAAAGGGAAGACGTGCGCTCCAGATAAACTAAAACAGCACGCCTGACATCCAGCAAGGACAAGGAAGGATCCGTGTTGGGAGGGAAAGAAGGCAAAGACACCTCCCAAGCCCGGTTCACCAGGGAAGGAACCTTGGGAAGGAAACGGGGGTCATGACGGAGAAGCAACCTGTCCGGCAAAACCCGCAAGAAGGGAGGGGAGCGGAGGAACGACCCCAGCTCGCCCATTCGCCCAGCAGACACCACTGCCACCAGGAAAACCACCTTAAAGGTGAGAAACCGCAAAGCCACAGAGGCCAGGGGTTCAAAGGGA
Organism: Lissotriton vulgaris; assembly: GCF_964263255.1. NCBI lineage: Eukaryota > Metazoa > Chordata > Amphibia > Caudata > Salamandridae > Lissotriton > Lissotriton vulgaris. Next base: position 1,961,878,899 of record NC_141687.1, read on the forward strand.
GGACCCTGAAGGGCTCGTAGAACGAGAGGGAGATCCCAAGGGGGAGACAGGCAGATCGTCCGAGGGCGATGGAGAAAACAACTCCGGAGCAAACGAGCCACCAGGGGACCCAGCCCGTCGTAATCCGGACTGCGGAAGGCCCGCAAGGCCGCCCACTGGGCCCTCAGGGAGGAAGGGGCCAAGCCCAAGGAAAACCCCTCAGCAAGGAAATCCAAGACCCTCAAGGGATCCACGGAGGCGGGGTCAGCACCCAGCAGACCGCACCAACGCGAAAAAGAAGCCCTGTGCCGGGCATAGGAAGATAAGGTGGAAGACCTGCGGGAGCCTTGCAGCAAATCCACAACACCAGAAGAACAACCCCGAGCAAGCAGCGTCACCCGCTCAAGAGCCAGGCCTGCAGATGGAGCTGGCGCAACACCGACTCCGGGAGCGGGGGGCCCTTCAACGGAAAGGGCAGATCCGGGATCGGCCAGCAGGCCTGAACCGCCAGCTCGCAAAGGAGAGGGTACCAGGGGCGGCGGACCCAGCCGGGAACCACCAGAAGCACCCTGGCTCTGTCCAAGCGAATTTTGCAGAGGACCCGGGGAATCAGAGGGAACGGGGGAAATGCGTACAGCAGACCGGATGGCCAAGTGAATGACAGAGCATCCACCCGCCATACCCCCGGACCCGGGAGGAGAGAGCAGAACTTGGGAAGGAGGGCCGAGTCCCCGTCCGCGAACAAATCCACCAGAGGCAGACCGAAGCGAGACACCAGGCGTTGAAACACCACCGGGGTCAGGGAGAGACAAGGCAACGAAGGAAAAATCCGACTCAGTCGATCCGCCTCCACATTGTCGGACCCCGGGAGATAGACAGCCCGAAGAGACAGGACTGACGCCTCCGCCCAAGACAACAACTCCTGAGTCAGCAACCAAAGGGAGCGAACCCTGCACCCCCCCTGATGGTTGACATAGCTCCTCGCAACCTGGTTGTCTGTCCTGACCAAGACATGGTGACCCCGCAGAGAAGGAGCAAAATGACGGCAGGCCAGGAGGACTGCCTTCAACTCCCGATAGTTCGAGGAGCAGCGAGACTGTAGGGGATCCCAACCACCCTGAATCGACTCCGCGCCCAAGGTCGCCCCCCAGCCGAGGAGACTGGCATCGGTCGTGACCACCCTGGACGGTGACACCAAGAACGGAAGACCCTCGGAGAGGTGAGACTCCACCAACCACCAACCCAACTCTGAACGGAGCTGAGGGGAGACCGGGACTAGGAACTCGTAATCCTCCGAGCGGGGATCCCAGAAGGATAGCAGATGGATGACCAAGGGATAAAGGTGGAGGCGAGCCCAGGGGAGCACATTTATGGTTGCCGACATCAGGCCCTGAACTCGTAGCCAGAGGCGAACCGGGGCAGAACCCCGAGCCAGAAGGGATCTCAGATCCCGCCACAAAGTGTCCCGGCGCCCCAGAGGCAAGAACACCTTCCCCAGCACCATGTCCAGACGACCCCCAATGAAGGTCAAGTCCTGAGTGGGTGACAGATGTGATTTCCGCTCGTTGATCAGGAAGCCGTGGGAGGAGAGGACCTCGCAGACCCGTCCGACGTGCAGCATCCCCTTGGAAAAAGAAGAGGCAGATATTAACCAATCGTCCAGGTACGGAAAAACCCTGATCCCCTCCTGGTGAAGGACACCCACCAGGGGAGCCAGAAGACAAAGGGAAGTACCTGGAACTGATAGTGGGAATATCCAACGCAGAACCTGAGGAAGGACTGAGAAACAGGATGGACCGGGACATGGAGGTAAGCGTCGGGGAGATCCAGCGAAGCCACCACCTCGCCCAGCACCAGAAGCGGCAGAATTTCCTGCAGAGAGATCATCTTGAATTTAGTATGAGGAATATAAGAATTCAACCATTTCAAATCCAACACCGTGGCGGAACTCCCCAGACACCTTCCTCACCAGAAACAGGATGGAGTAGTTGCCCGAACCCCTCTGTGACGGAGGGACCGGGCGGATGGCCCATTTGGCAAGCAAGTCCTGAACACCGGCCAGCAAGGCCCGTCTCTTGACCAGGGAGGAAGGCAGGGGCGTAGCGAGGAAAAAATCCGGAGGAGGGGACGAGAAGGTGATGGAGAACCCTTCTCTCACAATCCGAAGAGCCCAAAGATCCGTGACCGACCCCACCCAGGCTGGGAGGAAGTGGCGGAGACGGCCCCCCACCGGGAACACCCCGGAGGGAGACGGCCGAAAGTCAGGATTTAGGGGCGGTAGAGGCAGTGGCAGCCGCCGGCTGAGACCGGGATTTGGTGAAGTAAGGGGTGCCCCGGCCGCGACCCCTGCCACGAAAGGGCGCGCCGCCCTTACCCCTGGAAGCCGTGGAGAAAATCCGGCCGCGACCCGGGAAGCGGGACACAAATGACTTGATGGGAGCCAGCAACTTGCGGTCCTCAGCAGACTTCTTAACCATCACCTCCAGTGGAGGGCCAAACAGCTTAGCCCCGGAAAACGGTATCTTCATGAGTAGAGCCTTCTGGGCCGCCTCCGACTTCCAATGTCGTAGCCATATTTGATGCCGGGCCTGGATCGCCGCACCCCCGGCGGCAGCCGCCGCACCCAGAGTGTCAAAGGAGATGTCAGACAGGAGGCGCGTCTGCTGTTCCATCAAGGCCAGTGTGGGGACAACATCAGCCCCCTGATCCAGAAGTTCGCCCAGGGACTGGAAGTCCTTCAATAAGGACTGCACCGTGCACGACAAATAGGCTGAGGCCCTGATGGTGAAGTTAGCCGCAGCATAAGACCGCTTAGCAGCAGCCTCCACGTGTTTGTCCACAGGGTCAGAGGGGGAGGTCTCCTCAGAAATGATGGAACCCTGTGACGACAGACCCACCACCAGCGAGTCCACCTTCACCGCCGGCGGGAAGTCCCGAGTGAACTCCTCAACAGCGTAACGTTTTGACAGATATCGCGGAAAGGACTGTTTATCAACATCCAGCCACTCCCCCTCGATGACCTTCTTGATGGACGCATGAAGAGGAAAGGAGTCCGGAGCCTTGCGCTGATACTGGACAAAGAAATCCTCGGAAACATCCTCCGTCGCCGGAGGAGGGAAGGCCAAGTTTTCCTTGACGTGGGAAAGGACGTCACGAAGCTCCTGACCCTGGATGTAACGGCCATGGAGATCCTCCTCTTCCCCCTCCGCATCAGACACCGGAGCGGGCTCCCTGCGAGTCCACTTCGGCGAGGGAGGACCCTGGGCATCGCGCTGCGCCAGAGCATCAGCCACAGCAGACTGAATCATCAGCTGCAGGGACTGCGCAGACAAAGGCATTGAAGACAGAGAGTCAGACCCCGACCCTCCTGAGCCAGACCCCTCCATCTCCAAGAGTAACACACCACCTCAAAGACAAGGTGAAAACTTAGGGAACCCCAGGACGCCGGGGCCTAAATAGTCCGCCGGGAAACTCGGCTGAAGGCATTCAATTGCGAGACCCCGCCCCCAAGGGGCGGGAAGTGCCCGGCCAATCCCCGAGCTGTAAGCAGCCGAGGGACGAAGGATTCAAAAGCCCCGAATTGAAGGCAGCGTCCAGCGCTGAAAACCGCGCATCCAGACTGCCGAAGGCAAGCGCCGTCAGCGCCGGCCGACCTTCTGCACCCGGGGCACGAGACACCCAGAGGAGCCCGGAGCCGCACCCGACCTGTAAGGTGAGACCGCGCCCCTCCAAGCCGTCACGGCAGACAGGGGCGCGCCGTCAGACGCATCGCGGTCCCCCGCCGGCACACGGTGCACAGCGCTAGCACCCCGGCGGCCGGGACCGTCTCCTGGACATACCTGCAAACAGGAACGGCGGCCGCCCAACGTAAGGCCAGGCACAAGCAGGGGCACCCCCAGCGCCCAGCAAGGCGAGGGCCCCTAGCACACCAACCGGGGAGGGAACAGGAATGCCTAGACAAACCCCACATCCCTGGCTGCCCCCCCCCCCCCCTGTACACCCCAGGCACGCTACAGCAGCACCTAACCGGCCCGCAGGACCGGGGGAAAGAAGAGGGGGGGGGGGGGGGATTTTAGAAGCTAACAGGTCCCAGGGTCCGCTATGGCAGGACCTCAAACCCAAAACCCAATGACCAGCTAGAGCAGGTCCATGTTTTACCTGCATCACACCTCTGGAGAGAATCGCGCAGAACAAAAAAAACAGGCTGTTGGTTGGGCCGGCCCGCCTCTTATAGAGGTCAGGGGTGACTGGTCGGCCATGTTGGGAGGGGGTGGGAGGCTTTTTTTACTTTGGAGGGTTCTGTCGTGGAGCTGAAGCTCACTATGTAAGTCATGTGGCGAGGAAGACTAACGAGGAGGTATTGAACCTTCCAAAAACGAAGATACACACAAATGAAAGAGTGTAATAATGAAGATTCGTAAAACATTTGGTCTGACCTAAAGTGACTACACGCGTGGGCAGCGCAGCTGCACTTCCTTGGTAAGTGAAAACAGTCTTCAATAAATAAAACAAGTATCGGTAAATGCAGTATTGGTAAATTCATTAGGTTTTGCCTGTGTGATTAATAATAAGCTGCTTTTGCAGGCAAAACCTAAAGACAAGAATATCCGACTTGATATCCCAGTTGACCACCTGTACTCTGTTCAGGACTAGAGCAATATAAAAAAAATCTGACGAAGAAAGGTATGGAGAGCAATTTTTATAATCAATTAAAAAAATAACCAGCAGATGGCAGTGTTGTCAAGTTCTTCCAATATCGAGAGAGAGTGACGTGAGATCTTCACAAGGCTCATGCAGGCACACTAATATAACTGCCCAAAACAAAGTACTAAAATCAAGTTCAAGAACTTAAGCCCACCTAAAATGTAGCGTGAGATCATATGAATACTCCTTGATAGGCTACGGTGAAATGATGAGGAATGTAATGCAGCTGTTTAATTGCATGAAGCCAGGGAAAGTACACTGAAAAGGTTCCACACAACAGTGGATGGACACAGTAATTTAGCACCAGGAACTGATAAGAGCCCCTTTTAAGATATACTAAATACAAGAGATTTCTCAAGCCATGTGCAGGGGAAACCTAAAAAGACCTCTGGGCCCCCTATAAGTAACAGGATGTATTGTGACCGGCTTTGTCCAACAAGGTATTGTTGCCATAATATTAGATTTGAAAATGCCTCCTGGGAGTCTTGCCTGGACACATGTAGTAAGCTTCGGATATTGACCTGGGCCTGTTACTTCAAGGGTCATCCTCAGGACTCTCACACAAAGAAAGGTGTGTTTGAGATGATTTTCCATGATAAATAAAGGGCACAATAGGTGGGTTGCTTAGGCTAAAGAACAGTGAGTGCATCTCACTTGCTGTCAGTGTGTGCAAGGGTGGAAATCTCATAAATATAAACATATTGGTGGAGTGGGCCATTTAGTGCAACATCCTAAAGCTCAATATATCAGTTGAAGAATAGCATAAAACAGTATGTGGCACATTGTCGCAGGCTCCCTTGTTTGCAAGCTTCATTAATTGAAATCATGCAACACATTTCTGTTGGTACAGTTTGAAACTGTAATTAAGAAGTTTTATTTTCATACTCTGAGTGGAACCTTTGTTTTTATTTCAATTGTAATAATACCTAGGGTCCACGTGGATTAGGGTAATCCCTTGGGGCCATATTACCAAGTGCCTTATCTCGGCTTTTTTGGCTTTAAAAGCCAAAAAAGCGGAGATAATCTTATCGCCCTATTTGCAAGCTGGTGCTAACATGCATTAGCGCATGTTAGCAGCCGTTTTGCCGACGCCTCGTTTTACATCCCTAATGAGATGCAAAGTGGACGTCACTGGGCGTACCCCTGACGGACTACCTTGTGAATTATCGCAAAATGCACATCATGATATTTACAAGGTGGCTATCAGGATTTTAGCAGCCAAAAACTAAGGTCTGCTAAAATCCTGACTTACCTATTCACAACATAGGAAGTGGATTATGCTGATACGACCACAAGGTCGTATCAGCAAGGTTATCGCCGTTTTCCATGGAACATCGCTGGAATACCAGTGATGTTCCATTGAAAACACCGCTATCGCAGGAATAATTATTGCCATTGCGCTATGCGTTGTTGATACAGCTCTAGCATGGCGATAATTTCCTGCGATAAAAAATCTATCACTAAGCGCGGCCAGCGATAATTATCGCTGACCTTTGATAATATACCCTATTGTTATTTCTGGCCATTGGCATGTACAGCGAATTGGGGGGCATATAATCAATGGCACGCTTAGCGATAAATTTTTTATAGAAGGAATTTATCGCCATGCTAGCGCTGTATCAACAACGCATAGCGCAATGGCGATAATTATTTCTGCGATAGCTGTGTTTTCGATGGAACATCGCTAGGTTTCCAGCGATGTTCCATGGAAAACGGCAATAATCTTGCTGATATGACCCTGTGGTCGTATCAGCATAATCCACCCCCTATGTTGTGAATAGGTAAGATAGGATTTTAGCAGACGTTAGTTTTTGGCAAAAACCGCGGTTTTCACCAAAAACTAACGTCTGCTAAAATCCTGAGGGCCACCTTGTAAATATCGCAATGTGCATTTTGCGATAATTTACAAGGTAGTCCGTCAGGGGTACGCCCAGTGACGCCCACTTAGCATCTCATTAGGGATGTAAAGCGAGGCGTCGGCAAAACGGCTGCTAACATGCGCTAATGCATGTTAGCATCGGCTTGAAAATAGGACGATAAGATTATCTCCGCTTTTTGGCTCCCTTGTTAATATGCCCCTGCGTTTTCTAGTCAACATGGTCCGTACACTCTATTAGGGCACAGTACAGCTATTTGTTCTCTGGATTCGCTATGATTGTTGTTTCTGCACAGAAAGGCAAAAGAAGATATAAAGCGAGTAATGGTCTGAGATCTCCAAATATATTTTAAATTAGGCCGTGCTACGAGAGACTACATTTCCCAAGGATGTTTTTATAAATTATATGGGCTGAGTCATCACATTCAGGCTAATGCGGAAACACACGGCATCTCCCACACAGGGCATTCAGAATCATGGCATAAATGGCAGCATTGAGCTACCGGAGATAACTGGCATGGGCGAACAGTGGCTTCCTTAGGCAAGCACACAACCGTTGGACTTCCCCAATAGGGTCAGATTGGGAAGGGCGGGCAGTGTGACATTAGGTGCCTCAAGGTCATCTACGGCCAGATTTTTAGGGACTCTATAAACAGCTGTAGCATGTGCATATCGTATTGAAGTGGCGGCGTGCTGTGTAGCGTGCCATATTTACGCTTGTAAGTGCATCTTCGGGCACTTCTGTTTCTTTCTGTTGCTGGGCATGCATCTGCATGCTTATTCTTGTGTTGGTTCAATCTTGCAGTTATTTGTGGAAGTTCCATGTTCGAGGTCACTGCTATAGGGAACGCTCCTCGACCTGTGCTGGTCAGTTGTAGCTTTCCTACCAGCGTGGGTCACGGACGTGGGCTCCTTCACATATGTGAATAAACCAAGGATTTCTTACACATTTCCTGTGTACTTCTCATAATTACATCGGCCCACAGAAACTTACGGTCCCAACAGACCACTGTAAAGTATTGTCAGTACCAAGGGCACTCCCCTGCCATTCTGTCTAACTGAGGCTGGGAGCCAGGTGTCATCTGGCCCTTAGTGCATTCTTACTGTGGCTCCCTCCCTTGAATGGCCGGCCCAGAAGCAGTGTCGTTCCCTTGCTGGGCAATCACTTTCAGGCCCTGGTGTGTGTGGGGAAGGTGGGCATATGCAGGGCCTCGCGGGAGGGGCATTCTCACCTATGCTACCCTGTGTCATGTCTGATGCCCAGGGGCGCCTTAAAAGTGCCAGGGGAGGGGGGGGGGGGTCGGGGGGGGCAAAGGTTTTGCGCTGGGGAAAGGAGCGCGCTAAGGACACACAGGAGACCACACTGGATTGCCGGTCGGAAGTCATGACCACAAGCGGCCGCCCCCGTTTTATTCTGACCCAGCAGGCCACGCCTGGCCTACGGATGTGGTGGTTGTACAACATTCGGGCACTGGACCGCTAAAGGCTACATCCCTATCCAAGTCAGTTCTTTTTCTTTTTCTCTTTCCACTTAAGACAAACACGATGCTTCAAACATGTCAACCAGTCCAATACATAATCTCAGTACTTGCATGGACCTTCGTTGGCGGTGATCGGCCTTCTTCAGCAGTCATAGTCCCTCAGACATTGGCTTGGACGGGGATTCGGCCTCAGGCTGTATCTTTGGGAGCCAGTGCGCCCGTCCATGCTGTTCTGGCTAGGGTTCTCGGAGAGAGTTACTGGCTGCAGTGAGGGGCTTACATCCGGGGTCTTACTGATTCCGCCGTTTCCCAGCTCTTCCTCCAGACCTTTGGGTGTAGCGGTGGCCATGGAACTTGTTCGGCCACTCGAGGTCTCTCAGGAATGTTCTGACGGGACCTCCTTGAACCATGAGATGTTCCTCGATACTTCCTCTTCCCCACTCCGCTCAGTTACCATGGTGCCATGGTTCGCAGTGGCCGTCCAGGTGCCAGGCTCGTAGTTTGTCCTGAACTTCCCTACCTGACGTCGGTTTCGTAGGATGACTGTCAGTCCAAGGCGGATTTTTCTTGGGGTGGTGCGACGGCAGATGCTCGCATCTTGGTTGTGTCATCTCCTTCGCTCGTGTACCTCTTTGGCCTCCAACGGAGGTGATGACCACCCTGGGCAGGTAGGGAGTAGGTCTCGGCGGGGTCCATGGAGCATGAGAGCCCACGGGCTATGCTGGGTCGTGCAGTGGGGTGTGCTTCGGTATTCCCTTAGGAACTTCGGGAGTGTCTGTTCCGGGTCTGCTTGTTCTACAACCGCTATGCGGAACATCTTGTTTAAAGTGCACATGAAATGCTCGATGTCTCCGTTGGCCTGGGGCCACTGAGGGGTGACATGTCGGTGAGTTATGCCTCGTTGTTTGAGGAATGTGGCAAATTCAGACCCTTGGATTGGTGGCCCATTGTCACTGCGAACTTTTTGGGGAAGACCAAACATTGCAAAGACACTCTCCAGTGCTGGTCCGACGTGGTTGAAGGCTGTGGACCCGATAGGTTCCACTACGGGGTACTTGGAGTACGCGTCTATGACCACAAGCGTGTGGCTTCCCCCGGGAAACTCCCAAAGTCTACGCCCACCTTGGACCACGGGACAGTGTAGGCTTCCTCGGTGATGACTGGGATCGGTTTCTCAGGGCTGCTCGTTAGCTGGCACAATAAACAGCGTCGGACGTACTCTTCAACCATGTCCTCTAGCTCCGGGAACCATACCTTCTCTCGCATTCGTGCCTTCATTTTAGTTACCCCTTGATGTCCTCCATGAGCTAGTTGGACTGCCCGGTGTTTGAGGCTCTGCGGGATCACCAGCCTGGACCCTCTCAGCAGGATGTCGCCACTGCTGATGCTGAGCTTGTGACGTACCCGCCACATTTTCGTTAGGGTGTCGTGATCCTCTGGGGACCACGAATTGGCTTGACGAAGGTAGTCTGTCCACGATCCATCTTGTACAGCACGCACTGTTCTGGTGTAGGTTGCGTCGGTGGCGGCAGCCTCTTTCACGTCGTCTAGGGTCATGCTTTGGGGGCAGGCTGCAAGAGATATCAGATGGGCATATTGCTCGACATCATCGGCTTCTTCTTGCTTCTCCGACTGAAAGGGTGCCTCGAGAGGAAGTCAGCCGGGTTCTTGGAACCTGGGCGGTATACCACCTCCATTTCATATGGTTGCAGCTGAACGGCCCATTGCTCGATGCGCGGAGGTGGGTGAGATGCTGTTCCTTTGAAAAGGGGAACGAAGGGCTGATGGTCGGTAACCATGGTAAATGGCTGTCCTTTGAGGTACAGGTGAAAGTGGGTGCAGGCCCATTTGATGGCTAGGGCCTCCCACTCAATCTGAGCGTACCTTGTTTCTGTGGGTGTGAGGGACTTGTTGGCAATGCTAAGGCTGCCCTGTGGCCCAGTTCGTGTTCTTGAGCCAACACTGCCCCGAGTCCCACGGGGCTTGCGTCGACCAATACTTCTGTCTTCTTTGTGGGATCAAAGTAGGCCAACGTGGCTTCTACTAGGAGGGCATCCTTTATTCCTTGGAAGGCCTTTTCTTCTCTTGGACCCCAGTGCCAGGTTGCATCTGTTTTCGTAAGGGCCTGCAGTGGCTCTGCTCGGGTGGCTAGACCCGGTATGAACCTTCCGCAGTACGTTGCCATACCCAGGAAGCTTTGTACCTTCGTTTTTGTGGTCGGTGCGGGGGCATCCTTGATTGCCGGCGACTTCCTTGGGTCCTACAAGTCCCTTCCCTGGGCTCTCTGTAGACTGGTTCCCCCTCTTCCTCCTTACTTGAACTTTTTTTTTTACTTTACTTTTAGCAATGCTTGATGGAGGCAGGCGTGGCAGTGCAGTCCTTGTCTCAGCCGCTCTAGCTGTGCAGGTGAGGCCTCGGGCAGCTCATCATTCAGGCATTGCCCAGAGAGTCAATGCTCGGTGGGGGCATGGCCTGCTTATTCAGCCCGGCCTGGGCTTACCGCCGCGGGGTGTCTGGTGACCTCGCGGGTCCCCTCGATGCTTTCCGCATCAAAGCTCGGCCGAGGTGGGGGCGGGGCGCACACACACTGCGGATGCCCGGCTGCCCCTGAGACACGCAGTACAGAGTCAGAGCACATGGGAGGCGGCTGCTTGACAGAGTGGCGCATGGTGCGAGCGAGGGTCGAGCCCCCTCCGCTCATCGCCAGTGTCATGTCTGATGCCCAGGGGCACCTTAAAAGTGCCAGGGGGGGCGAAAGGTCTTGCACGGGGGCAGGAGCGCGCTAAGGAAACACAGGATACCACACTGGATTGCAGGTCGGAAGTCACGACCACGAGCGGCCGCCCCCCTTTTATTTTCCACAGGCCATGCCTGGCCTGCGGATGTGGTGGGTGTACAACATTCGGCCACTAGACCGCTAACTGCTACACCCTGGAGTAGCAGCATCAGCTGTGTGCTTTTCTTAATCCCCCTCCTCTGCCAGGTCATACCCTGAGGCGATAGTGGGCTGTGGAGGGGGTGAGTAAGAGAAGTGGCCTCGCTAGGGGCTAGATGTAGTCACCTCAGTCCCAGTGTTTTTAAGGATTTGATGGAGGAGTGTAGGATAATTTGGAGAGGCCTTGCTTTGAGGCCACCTTTCCCAGAGGACAAAAAAACCTAGGATGTACCGTTATGGTCTCAGACCTGCTGACGTTGGAACTGGGGAAGGGTGTTCAAGTTCTGGGCAAATCAATGAATCTACCTAAAATAAATATGAATTTGATTTTGTGCAATGTAGCTTGTGCCCGTGTTAATTGCTCCAATGCCTTCAGATCGAGCTCACACTATATTGAGCTACAACAAAAAATACTAACCATTTGGGAATGTGAGCCACTTTTTTGGGGAGTGTCCAGGTCTAATTGTGACCCCAATCCGACCCTATGCACAGGACCTGAGACAATTTAAACATCTATGACAGTAAAAGGGGGTAACCAGGGGACTAATTTCTCACCTCTGATCTTGTCAGAGTGTGGCAACAGGGATGTGTCCCACCAGTCCGTATACAGTGTGACTATGCACGGAGGACAATAAGAACACATAAAGATTTTTTAAAGACTGGATCTTATAATAGGTGTGGTACTTTCACTATTTGATACTTTGCATCTAAGTGAGATTTTGAGAGTTTCTAAGGTAAGGCAAGGGAACTTGGTGATCCGTTCCTTTCCATCCAGCTGTATGCAACAGTCTTAATTTGCATGCCGTGTGTACTGTGTTGTCTTTGTGTATTCTGTTTTCAGCCTCTGCAATATAGAAAAGCCAATAGAAAAGCCAAGATGAATGAGTTTTTCTTTTCTCTACCCTGCACATTATGAACGTGATAGAAACAGGCTCCATTGGGGCCTCTCCAGCCGAAGAATAGGTAAGTAGCTCTGCCTCTTACAATAATGCATGTCTCTATTTATGAATGTATGTCCATCCTACTCATCACAAAGGATGGTTTACTGACCAAAAACAATAGATAGGAAAGAAGAAAATCTGCATACACAATATGAGGCATCAAATTAAAGTTGTCCTGGTGAAAGCCCTGGACCTCTTCCTGGTCGTTTAGAACAGCTGAAACACGTTGAAACAGCAGTATGGTAAGGTGTAGTAACCCTCCCCTAAAAAAAATACCTGATTAGTAGTTTTTAATCAGACCCGTGGAGCCCAAAAATAAACAGAAACCAGGGTTTAGGAAAACTATCCAAAGTGCTCCCTGAGATATAGTTGAGTCCGCACTGGTTTGTAGGGACTGTAGTGCGACCCAATGATGAAGCATGACAACGATAGGGTGTGGGAGGGCCCAAAAAGGATAAGCATAAGTGCTCTTCTAAAGGACAGGATGGGATACATACACTAAGGCAAAAAGAAGAGGGGTTGTAGGATACTTTTTCGTTATTTGAAATTCTAGACAGGGAGACGATACTTTCTCAAAAATTGCTCTCTTCCCCGTCTACACATACGTGTGGGTTAGGACAATAGGTAGTTGTTATCACTCACCTGTTTAAGATCCAGGGCTCTCTGGAGCAGGCCAGTGCTCCCCTGAGTTTGTCAGCCTCTCCTGCAACAGTGGTTCTTTTGAACATTTCCCAGGCAAATTCCCACTCTTCCTCTCCACCTATTGCTATGGCATGGCAGTAGATAGCAGACCTCAGGTTTGGTGTGATGCTGTGAAAAGAACACATCATCTGTAAAAAAGCAGGACATTCCCAAACTAATAATAAATGCCTGGGATAGATTATTTGATATATATGCATGCATGGTAATCAAATAACTACCCCCACCACCCCAATATGCTTCTCGCATTCTCTTCTCGACATTTAGTAAAGAAATGAGCATTTTCCATGAGTATATCGTATTTCATTGGTATGCGAGAAGTGTTTACATGGAGCCTGGGTCCTCAGTTGTGCTTAGAAGTGAATGTGATGACATCCAATATAGTACCTTATTCTGGTTTGAGCTTCTAAAATTTCCGGGGGCAGATTTACAATAACTGGCGCATCCCTGCATATCAGCAGGAATGCGCCAGTTATTGTGCGTCAGGGCTCCGCCACCGTGGATTGGCTGCATTTACAATGCGGCGCACCATGGGGCAAAAACGGCACAGATGCGTCACGCATCTGTGCAGTAAAGGCAGAGCATTGCTAGAGTTGCGATGCAGCTCCAGCAATGCTATGGGGGGCTTATCTTCAAGCAGGCGCAGGGTTTTGACGCAGAATGGGCTCAAAAGTGCCTGAGTGAAAGCTTGTAGATTTCACTCGGCCACTTTTGGAAGGCGTTCCTGCGCCGGAACGCCCCCGCGCAGGAACGCCTACTTCTGGCACAGGGCTTTACAACGTGTTGCATCTCCAAGATGCATCACGTTGTAAATACCCCGCAGCATGGCGCATCGTTTGCCCCGCCGCTACATCACAAAAGTGATGCAATGGCAGCGTAAAAGAGGCGCAAGATGCTTGTAAATCTGCCCCACAGTGTTTTATTATTTATTCATTAAGTGTTGGCAAAATTTTGTAGCGTTTTGTTATGGTGTACTTTGTTATTGTTTCTTATTAGTTCCACATACATTCATCCATGTCATTATCACTTCCCCACCTATAACCTTATAGACTGCCATGTTCTGATGAAGGATTTTCAATTTAAAATTCTGTGCACTGAGCAATGGCTTTATTAAAACAAAAGCTAAAGTATATTATTTTGTGTACACTTTTACAAGCATGTGCATCCCAATACATACAATTCTTTGTCATCAGAACACTAATTCTCTCTTCTATGTTTTTATACATCATGGGCACAGTCAATCAGAGAGGTCCCACAACTGGTCCATCCACTGGAATGACAGCACTTCATAGGGTGATTCATCCACCTAAAAGAAGAGAGCTAGTGAAGATGAAATACTCCTTTGGGCTGAACAAAAATATGAATGCCACTTTCTTAAAGGAACTGTACTGAATTGGATAGTTATGGTTAGGACCAAGTTTCCATAGGAAATGTGTTATCTGGTTTGCTTATAACTTTGGTGCTCTTTGACAAATCTTCATGAACCTATCCAAGAAACAGTATCATCCATCTCAGGTTCTTCCTGGAAAGTTTTGGGGTGATCCGTCAAGCAGGGGATGAGGATGTGAGGAGGAGCTCAAAACATGTTTCCCCCATGCAGTTTTTAATAGGAAAATTGAACAGTGATACCTCAAATTTGGCAGAAAGCTAGATCATGATCCAGAAGGCATGCTTTTTGGGATTTGGTGTAAATCTGTTCAGTAGTATTTGAGAAATTATAGTTCAAAACGTATCTACATTTCACACGGCAGAGGATCTGCGGACGAAACAGATTAAATGTTAAGATCTGATTGGCTGTCATCACGTCAACAAAGATGTTGCAGCAGCCATTGTAGGTCTCGAAGACTTAATACCCACTCCTGGAAAAGGATTTCTAAAAAACATATAGCGGAGCAGGGTAAGACACCCTGACTACCTTGCCCCAGTGCATTTTTAGTTGAGAGCGGGAAGTGGAGCCCACCTCCCTGAGTCATGGATGGCTCTAGGGTTCCAATCTACTAGGGCCCATCTGAACACAATGTACCGGGGACCCCAACACCCTGATCACAGAGGTTTTCTGCTTGTGCACTAGCCATGCACTACTTTTACCCTTACGTATTACATCACTCATGAAATGTTCAGTGACTGAACTTTATTAAAGTGGTAATAGGTGTAAACATATTTATAAGTTTCTAGATATTTTTCTTTTTAAATGTACTCAGTACCACAGTTTTTCCTAGGAAGTACAGCAGTATTTAAAAAAAAATAGGTAAAAAAACAAAAATAGACTGTACAACACTATATTTTAATATGCTATAATATATTTCACAAATATAGTGTGCTACACTGTATTTATAATTTCTTTACTTATTTACACTTTTTCTTTCCTTTCAATTCAATCAATATTTGCTTTATTCGGCACATGAATAGCCATAAAAGATACACAATAAAAACAAGCAAATGTTTAAAAAGTCAATAGAAAGATGTACATAAAATACATAAAAGGGTGAAACAAGTCTAATGACAGCAGCCTGGCTCTTAACCCTGGGAGCAACCCAGACCAATAACTGCCATTATCAATAAAACAGCCAGTACCCCCTCAGAATAAAACGAATTCACCACCTAACCCTTTATCGTTTTCTTGGATCTCAAAGCTATTTTTAAGAAAGCGCAGACCCTAAAACTTAAAAGTAGGAATCAAAGGAATGTATGCAAAAACCACAGTTGATGGACAGAATGCAGAACAATGTCATACATTCACCCCAGTACAGAGATCTGGGCCTAAATCCGTCGTTTTTTTGCACTCCACACCACCCCAGTTCAGACATGGCCATATGCAAATCAGTCTGACCCTGTGCCTAAAGGGAACAGTCCAGCCCAAACAGCCAAGCCATGTCTTCCCTGGACCGGAAACAAGCTTCCAAGGACCAGTTTCTGGCATTCCAGAGGTCTTCAGCCCGGCTTGCTTGAATCCAGTGGTGTGGAGTGCATGGGACTCACGTCTGAGCATACCCATCCCTCTCGGGGTGAAAATGCAAAAACCATAGTTGATGGACAGAATGCAGAACAATGTCATACATTCACTTCTGGGCCTAAATCCATCGGTTTTTTTTTGCACTCCACACCACCCCTTCTGGGCCTAAGTCCATCGTTTTTTTGCACTCCACACCACCCCAACGATGGATTTAGGCCCAGATATTTGTACCGGGGTGAATGTAAGACATTGTTCTGCATTCTGTCCATCAACTGTGTTTTTTGCAATGTTCACCCCGAGTGGGCTGGGTATGCTCAGACGTGAGTCCCAGGCTCTCCACATCACTGGAGTCAAGTTATCCAGGCTGAAGAAGGCTAATAGCCAGAAACCGGTCCTTGGATGCTTGATTCCGGTCTAGAAACGACATGGCTTGGTAGTTTGGGCTGGACTGTTCCCATGAGGCACAGGGTAAAGGCTGATTTGCATATAGCCATTGTCTGACCTACGGTGGTGTGGAGTGCAAAAAAACGATGGATTTAGGCCCAGATCTTTGTACTAGGGTGAATGTAAGACATTGTTCTGCATTCTGTCCATCAACTGTGTTTTTTGCAATCAAAAGAATGTATCCTGACAAGGAGAAGGTTTTTGGAACAGTAAAAGGGTGCACTGCCTGTTCATGCGCATACAGTACAAAATGGTACAGATTTTCAGGTGCTATTCGGCGAGTGGACAAACCTAAACCACTCATGTGAGTAAAGAACTACTACTAACAAGTAAAAGGTTTGCCGAAGCACTCTGGTAAGTAATTACGATTGTACAATGACAATATAACAACACATTCAAGAACACCAAATTGACAGAAGTAACCAAAGTTCCACAAGATGAGTAAATCTTGGATTCTTTAATGAAGATTACAGCCAGCCGACACGTGTTTCATCGCCTTCGCGATTCCTCAGGGCTGAAACAAACAAATAAGTAGCATCTAGCATATTCTTTGAACAGTTAGATTTTCATGCCAGACCATGCTGTCTGACCAAAGTAAATATACAGTAGATGCTGCCTCCAGCTGTGGACATACAGTGAATTGTTCAAACTCATTTCACTAGTGCCACCACAACACATCCGTGTCGAATAGGGTGTCTATGATCGATATTATATACAGACGTGAGTATATGTGATAGTGATTGTGATGGGTATCTGTGAGAGGAACAGGTAACTCAATTAAAGTGCTCGGCGATCTCCCATGACACAAATTGACAAGACCCTGCGGCGCAGTGGAAGTGTCCTGACCGTGTGCGGCTCTTACATACTACATGCCAAACTTGTGATATGGTGCAAAAGTGTGTCATAGAGAAGGCATACCTAGATGGCCGTATCGACATCAGAAGGTCTGTAAAATTATAGAGAGGGAGGAAAAATCGGAAAATTCTCATCACTAACCGCACTTAAGTGACTTTAGGGCAAGACGTCACCACAATGAGACTGTCTATTATAAAACTAATTCCGTCTGCTCACCGCTTAGCTGGTGATAATTCCGACCCAGCC
Source organism: Lissotriton vulgaris (assembly GCF_964263255.1). Taxonomy (NCBI): domain Eukaryota; kingdom Metazoa; phylum Chordata; class Amphibia; order Caudata; family Salamandridae; genus Lissotriton; species Lissotriton vulgaris. The sequence goes on from NC_141687.1 coordinate 1,961,896,012, forward strand.
GGGCCTTGCAGTATTGGCACTGGTTCGAGTGCGTCCAACAGCGGCGGAAGTCTTTATGTCTGTGACACAGTAAGGGTAAATTGTGTCACTACGATCTGTATTAAAGAATCTTCATATGGAGGAACTAGGTAGGACTATGTCTGTGCGAAAAATATATATCAAAGGGCTAACTTGCTGGAGTCCTTTTATTAAAAAGACATGCGATTGAATTCCCTGTCTATTATTCTTGCCGTGATACCCTTGTTGGTTTCAAATTCGGTTATTTGTATAGATAGTCATGCATTACCATAAGAGAGGTAACTCTATTCTACTTACAAATATTTATCTATCATATGAGTGTAAAGAGGGTTCGGAAATCACTCGATATGTTAAACCAGAATTTCGGTCATGCCGTTATTGACATCAAATGCTGTTAAAAGAGAAAATTGCTCTCGTCAATAACTCGATATAGTTAGTTATACATACGTGGGATTACATATATGTAGCTATTGACTTATCTTACCGATTGTTTTTTGTTATGCGGAAACCCAGTGCGGTTCCAATTAGTCTGTAAGTCAATGCTAAACAAAAAAAGGGGATAAAGGCTGGATTTACACATTCTCTCGTATCTTGCGAAATAACCAATTATACTCCTACGTTGGTTACAGTGCCCGTTTGGAATCCAACTTACCCGTGTGCGGCTTCTTCGAACGTAACAGGCGAGTGCACCTCTTCCGAGCCCGGTTCCGTGTTTGGACAGGTAACCATTATACACAGCAAACACAGGGAGATGATGGACAGAGCGCTGAATACAGGCCTGCGTATATGCGCGTCTCAACGTGAGGCGTTCCCTTCACTCGAGCGCATTCGGAAAGTAACTGTAGCGGCCATATTGGAGAGGATAACGTATCTAGTATCTAATCCCTCATATCGTATACGAGTTTTTGCTGATCAGATGCCCATTTACAATCTGATCAGCTGAATTTTGCGCGTGGTCCTGGTGGTCTGTAGAGGAGGGTGCCTCTGAGTGTGGTCTTGGGGTCGATGTGGATCTGGAAGTGAAGGTGTTCGGAGTTAGCGAGGTTGGCGTCGGAGCAGGTTTCGTCTTGCTCCACTTCATTGTGAAGCTAATTTTCCACAAGTTGTCGTTTAAATATTGAAAAAAACTCTGTAGTTGCTCCTCTGAGCCTGACCAAATAAGGATGCAATCATCAATATATCGACCCCACTGGGGCGACAAGGGCAGCCAGTATATCGACTCCATAATATTTTGGGGTCGATATATTGATGATTGCATCCTTATTTGGTCAGGCTCAGAGGAGCAACTACAGAGTTTTTTTCAATATTTAAACGACAACTTGTGGAAAATTAGCTTCACAATGAAGTGGAGCAAGACGAATATAGAATTCCTAGATATTGAGTTCTGTATCTCATCTAATTGCTTGCACAGTAGACTGTTCAGGAAGTCAACGGCATGCAATGCAATTCTGCATGCCTCAAGCTCTCACCCCCTATACCAGATTAACGCCATACCATTTGGTGAATTTATTAGGGCAAGAAGAAACTGTAGTGAGGATTGTGAATTCGGGAGATGTATTACCAACATGAAAGAAAGATGTCCAACCAGGGGCTATGCAAAAAATTCTATTATAAAAGCTGAGCAAAGAATCAAGAAAGTGAAGAGAACAGACACTCTAATCACTAGACAACAACGAAATTCTGATGATAGAGAACATATCAGAATGGTGACGGATTTCAATTCACTCCACTCTGATCTACGAAAAAGTCTAACCAAACACTGGAATATACTAAAATCCGAAAAAGCTCTGACCAACTGCATCACAGAACGACCACAAATTTCCTTCAGAAGAGGAAACACGTTACGGAATAAGTTGAGTCCCACTGTTCCCCGTGATATGAGGAATGCAGATTGGTTGACACAACGTGGTCTAGGTTTCCACAAATGCGGGTTCTGTAGTATGTGTAAATGGGCAAAACACGGGACAACAAGTTTCATGGGCCCGGATGGCATATGTCACAACATCAAAGATAATATCAATTGCACAACCAAATTTGTCATTTATATTATTGAATGTGAATGTGGTAAGCAATATGTGGGGAGCACAATTAGAGCATTGAAAGAAAGAATGATGGAACATGTAAGAGCAATTGTAAACTGTGACCCCAAATACCCTGTGGCCTTGCACGTAGCCTCCTGCCAACAAGGCCAGAAAAGTAAAAATGTGCAATTTTTTGGTATAGAAACTGTTCCTCTGGCACTAAGAGGTGGCAATCGCGAATTAAGACTAAGACGCATTGAAGCGACCTGGATTATGCGCTTGAAATCTGTAGAGTTGGGGTTGAATTACGACCAAGAAATGCAATACTTTTTGGGTGATTAAATATAGACAATAGAACGTTGCATTTTTTGTATAAAAATCAGTAAGACTGCAGAACTGTTTTTGTGGAAATCTTTGTAATAGCAATATCTTTCCCAATGCTGGTTTATGTCTCCCATACAGACAATTATACTTAGGAATTACCTAAACATTGATTTTGACGATGTACATGTTGTATTATAATAGGCAGTCACAGTATGAATGGGTCATCCACTCATATAGGTTATGCCTCTCAATTACGGTGCACACGGAAATACGGCACGCAATAGTAGAATTTGAATGTCACACTGCACCCGGGAGTATGAAACAAACCGGAATTCCCTAAGAATAATGATATACATATCAAATTAGAGCACCATAAACAATTATGTTGTGTTTTCTTGTTCGCATATCGACATCAAAACATTTGCATTGAGCAATATATATTACATACTTTTCAGCAATATTTCCTTTTAAACTGATCAGATTGTAAATGGGCATCTGATCAGCAAAAACTCGTATACGATATGAGGGATTAGATACTAGATACGTTATCCTCTCCAATATGGCCGCTACAGTTACTTTCCGAATGCGCTCGAGTGAAGGGAACGCCTCACGTTGAGACGCGCATATACGCAGGCCTGTATTCAGTCACGTGTGCAAACACGGAACCGGGCTCGGAAGAGGTGCACTCGCCTGTTACGTTCGAAGAAGCCGCACACGGGTAAGTTGGATTCCAAACGGGCACTGTAACCAACGTAGGAGTATAATTGGTTATTTCGCAAGATACGAGAGAATGTCTAAATCCAGCCTTTATCCCCTTTTTTTGTTTAGCATTGACTTACAGACTAATTGGAACCGCACTGGGTTTCCGCATAACAAAAAACAATCAGTAAGATAAGTCAATAGCTACATATATGTAATCCCACGTATGTATAACTAACTATATCGAGTTATTGACGAGAGCAATTTTCTCTTTTAACAGCATTTGATGTCAATAACGGCATGACCGAAATTCTGGTTTAACATATCGAGTGATTTCCGAGCCCTCTTTACACTCGTATGACAGATAAATATTTGTAAGTAGAATAGAGTTACCTCTCTTATGGTAATGCATGACTATCTATACAAATAATCGAATTTGAAACCAACAAGGGTATCACGGCAAGAATAATAGACAGGGAATTCAATCGCATGTCTTTTTAATAAAAGGACTCCAGCAAGTTAGCCCTTTGATATATATTTGTCGCACAGACATAGTCCTACCTAGTTCCTCCATATGAAGATTCTTTAATACAGATCGTAGTGACACAATTTACCCTTACTGTGTCACAGACATAAAGACTTCCGCCGCTGTTGGATGCACTCGAACCAGTGCCAATACTGGAAGGCCCGGCTGGGTCGGAATTATCACCAGCTAAGCGGTGAGCAGACGGAATTAGTTTTATAATAGACAGTCTCATTGTGGTGACGTCTTGCCCTAAAGTCACTTAAGTGCGGTTTGTGATGAGAATTTTCCGATTTTTCCTCCCTCTCTATAATTTTACAGACCTTCTGATGTCGATACGGCCATCTAGGTATGCCTTCTCTATGACACACTTTTGCACCATATCACAAGTTTGGCATATAGTATGTAAGAGCCGCACACGGTCAGGACACTTCCACTGCGCCGCAGGGTCTTGTCAATTTGTGTCATGGGAGATCGCCGAGCACTTTAATTGAGTTACCTGTTCCTCTCACAGATACCCATCACAATCACTATCACATATACTCACGTCTGTATATAATATCGATCATAGACACCCTATTCGACACGGATGTGTTGTGGTGGCACTAGTGAAATGAGTTTGAACAATTCACTGTATGTCCACAGCTGGAGGCAGCATCTACTGTATATTTACTTTGGTCAGACAGCATGGTCTGGCATGAAAATCTAACTGTTCAAAGAATATGCTAGATGCTACTTATTTGTTTGTTTCAGCCCTGAGGAATCGCGAAGGCGATGAAACACGTGTCGGCTGGCTGTAATCTTCATTAAAGAATCCAAGATTTACTCATCTTGTGGAACTTTGGTTACTTCTGTCAATTTGGTGTTCTTGAATGTGTTGTTATATTGTCATTGTACAATCGTAATTACTTACCAGAGTGCTTCGGCAAACCTTTTACAAAAGAATGTATCCCTACACTTCCTAAATCCCAAAGATTTCAGAATCGGTTTGATAAACAAATTAAAGTATGATCTACAAAAGTACAAAAAGGGTGCGTTTCTTCGCAGATCCCAAGGCAGTTCTACGTTTCCTAAAAGATAAGCTAGAAGGAAGTGGGGTTCCCCTAGGGGGTCCTCTCTGAACACTGATGCTGTCCCAGACTCTGAGGAGTGACAAGGGTGTGGAGCTGCACTGTAAAGAGAGCCCGGCTGAAGATATAATAAGCTCTAACAAAAAGGGCGGATCTGCATGGATGCCGTCTTCGCAACTCCATTGAGACTGCTGAACAATGTTGCAATGTGGATAAGTAGTAATCTCCCTTTACATGAGCAGCATGAATGTCATAGCGGGGGTTGCTGGAAGGTTGCGGCAGGGGGATAAAGAACAATATCCGCTGGCTTACCTCATAAGGCCATTAGCCTGTTTTGTGTGAAGGTTTCTACTCAAAAGAGGGGGGAAGATGTAATCAGTCGAACTTGAATCTAGGAAGGGGCATTTGTGCACAATAGCATATATTTTGTGTTGAGAGAGCGGCATCAAAATTTCAGAGAGATGGCAACATTTGCCACCAGGTGTATCACACTATTATGTATACTTTGTTTTGGCTTGTTTAGTAAATCCAGGAATGGGGGGAGGGGCTTTCAGTAGCTATGGAAGTTGGGGGATGCCATGGCGTGGGTGGGTACTGTTCTATAGATTGCATCCCTTGATTCAAATGTCATATTTTATTACAGCAGCTCTGTACCAGGTTAGTGACATGTACAATGATTCGAGTTTTAATTTGGATGTGCACAACAGATGAAGATAGATAGCAGTTTGCCGTGATTGGTGAGGCCTGTGACCTGGAATATCAGGGGGTTGAATGACAGTAGAAAAGTTAGGAAAGTCGTAGCGCACTTAAAGAGACACTCTATTGATGTCGCGATTTTGCAGGAAACACACCTGACTGTGGAGCGTAGTGAGGCAACATACCGCAAAATGCAGGGCTTCTGCTACGCAGCTGACTATACCTCTCATGCTAGAGGAGTACTGTTATGGGAGGATAAAAGATCGGGCATTGATATGAAGGGACTTACCAGAGACCCAAATTGGCGATTTGCAGTTGCCCTTCGCAGTAAGGGAGACCTTAAGTTTGTGTTGGTAGGAATATATGGCCCGAATATTGATGACCCCAGCCTCTACACTTCAATAGAGACAACACTATCACAGTGGGCTTGAATCCCACAGTTGGTGGGAGGAGATTTCAATTGCATACTTGACCCCCACATGGATAGATCTAGGGGTCAACCCAGGCACCCAGCGGCGGCTGCGGCATTGGACATTGTGGACATTATGAGCAGAGGAAGCCTAATAGACATTTGGAGATATCGTTGTCTGTTAGTCAGAAGCTACACGCATTACTCCTCAGCACATGACACGCACACTCGTACTGGCTATTGTTTGGGAGTTTGAGCGCCAGAGTGGGAGTTTTTACACACCTCCCTAGAACATATTCCGATCACTCCCCAGTTCTATTATCACTGGAATATAGCTCTCCAAAGGTCCCTGCATTCATTAGGCGAATCTCTCCATATTCACTGCCGAATACAGCTCCGTCCCTGTATTTACCACAGTATGGGAAGCCTTTATATACATCAGAGGGGTGGTGATATCTTTACACGCAGGAGTACTCCGATCTATATGAGGCAGGTTAGAGACTTTAGAAAAAGAGCTCGGGAACATCGAAAGGGCACTCTTGGCAAACACAGGGACCTACACTGAAGCAGAACTGAGTAACAAACTAGCAGTATTCCAGGACACGGCAAATGATGAAGCAGAAGATACCAGGTGCTACACTAGCAAAGATCCTAGGCCCTCCGAGGGACTTGGACACACTAACAGATCTGACAAATGACGAGGGGCTCACGCTACACACTCTGGAGGCAATTGCCGATCATTTCAGCACTTATTATCAGGCGTGATTTACATCACAAATACACATGGAGCAAAATGCGCTAGATGATTACTTTATTGTATATTAAAATGCCGTGGCTAGTAACGGAACATAGGGAGCACGTGATGGCTCCATTAGAAACAGACAAAATACGGTAAGCATTGCGTAGCATAGCAGCTGGTAAAGCTCCAGGAGCAGATGGTCTGACAGTAGCAATTTATAAAGAGTTTCAGGATTTGTTGAGTCCCCATATCAAAACTTCATATGAGGAAATGGCGGAGACAGCAGTGATGCCTCAACCATTCGAGAGGCAATGATAGTGACATTATTGAAGGCGGATAAACAACCAACTCATTGTTCCTAAGATATTATGTATTATGATTCATACTGACCCTATGGTGGTACTATGGGACAATTATGGGGTGGCGGCACAGAAATAAAAGGATGACGTGGATCGTGGGTTAGGCTTCCGTTATCATTAATGGGAAGGGTAGCTTTCATGAAATGGTGGTACTGCCCAGGTTTCTATTTCTGTTACAAAACATACCAATCTCATTGGCACGTATCCTTTTTAAACAACTGTGCACACAACTCCTTAGCTTAGCATGGGGAGGAAAGCAGCCCCGTATACGATGGGATTCGCTCACATTGCCATATAAGTTGGGAGGGTAGGGGGCCTCTGACTGAGAAGTACTACAGAGCAGCCCACAGTACTTTCACAAGCTATTGGGTGCATTGCCCGCAAGACACTCCTCACTTATACTTATAACGAAATGTGGTGGAACCTCTCACATTACCATGGGGGCTTTTTCATCCAGCGTCCAGGCGGCAGCAAATATTTGACCCGATAGCTACCACTTCACAGGTGTGGCAGATCTTACTACAGATGCAAGCAGGCGCTATAATGTACTCACCAGAGATTCCTCTGGAGCTTTGCACAGTGGGTATCTGTAAGATGGGGCACTTCTTCGAGGATGGATTGGTGTGCAGTTGGGAATCTCTTCAGGGGCTGGAAGCGCAACCGGCGAGTATGGTGCTATTTCATTTTTTTAGGGCGCAACATACTTGGCAGGCCCTACTAGGGAACGGAATGATAGAACCACAGGCTATGGGGGCCCTCACCACCCTTATTAAAATGAGTATCCCAGCCAAGCTCATTACTAGATTTTATACCAGTATGCAGGACACAAGATGATCGCAAGTACTGAAAGTCAGATTGGAATGGCAGCGTGAACTGGGTAATCCTTTAAGTGACAAAAAGTGGCAGTATTGCTATGAACACACGAAGACTATCTCTTTAAATTGGAGACATAGGCTCATTCATTATAAATTTCGATATAGAGCCTATTGAACGCCTGAGAGGCAATTTACATATGGGTTGACGAATAACTCAAGATGCCAGAGATGTGTGAGAGACAAAGCAGGCTTTTGGCATTTGGTATTTGGCATTTGTCTTGGCAGTGTCCCGGGATTCAGGCATTTTGAGGCGTGGTGTTTCATGAGCTGGGAACTATCATAAGTGCCAACCTGGAGCTGGATCCTAAGATGACCCTGTTGGGATGGGACTTAACTGTAGGCAAAGTGACCAGCCCCTTGATATCCATTGGCATCCTATTGGTGAAGCGTTGAGTGTCTATTAGATGGGGCAGGAGGCCGCTGCTGAAAATAAAAGAATGGCATGCAGATATGCTTTACTGCAATATGCAAACAGATTCCTATGATGAATTACTCCCTCCTACGAGTTGCCCAATGAGTTGCTGGGGACCCTATCAGACATATCTCCTTACGAGGGATACTGGTGCAGAGTTAGAGGTTGCTGAGAGTAATGATACGAATGCAGTACCTGAATGGAGGGAAGCAGTTGGAGGCAATGTATAAGGGACAAAGCGTGTTTACGATGTGGCAGCTCACAATGTTAGTTATGGGTACGGAGGACGCTTAGATGGAGTCATCATTAGAGATTCATAGTAATGGTGTTTCTCTTCACAGGTTATCATGGAATTATGCGGCTCATAGATGTGTAAAGTTACAGCTTTGTGTGCTTTCTCGTTTGGATTTCCTTGATGGTCACCCCACCTTTGTAAACACGTACATTTGTTTTCTGTACTGTCACAACTGGTCATGATGCATTTTTATTGTTTTTGTTTATTCAATAAAACCTTAACAAAAAAAAAAGAACCCAGACCAGCCCCATCAGTCACCCTCAAACTTGACATCCAGAACTTCTCCAACTGGAGCTCCACAACCGCCAACACGATCACCCACTTGGGGAACACCACCATCAACAAACCTGACTAAGCATGCCAGTTGGTTCACCCCGGAACTACTACTCAAATGCCACTGCAAGAAACTAGAAAGACTCTGGCGCTCCAACATAATCCCCACCAACCATGGCACTTTCAGGTCCACTCTCAATAACTACCACCTTCATCTCAGGGAAGCCAAGAAAGAAGTCCTCACCAACTGCCTTGAAGCAAGCTCCAACCACACTAAAGAGCTCTTCAGCATCGTCAGAGGTTTCTCCTGCCCTTCTGCCATCGGGAACATGATTTAGTCCTCTGCGACTCTCTGGGAGACTACTTCCACCACAAAATCACCATTGTACACTTGGCCACTCCCCTCTACTTCACAAGACTACAGTCTATGACACTGTACTGTATGAGACCCTCGTCCTCTCTACTGTAGTATGCTCCACTTAACAATAAATCATTTGACAACACTTGACTGTACGATTTCGATTTTTTTATTTATTAAAAAAATTAACTTCCATTAAAAAAAAAACAAAGATTAAACCCAAGTTATTGTTAGGAAAACTTTATTTGTTCTTTCTATACTAAACTTAAACTACACATCACAAATTCTAAATTACAGTTCTCCCTTAAAATTACTATAACTTTATTTATTCTTTATATGCAAACCAAAATTATGCTACACAAAAATTAGAAATGTTTAAATTATATCTATACCATTATTTTATAATTTACACAACACCTTCAAATTATTATAACATGTGCATCTCCATACACAGTGTATTGAACTTGTTTGCCACACTACATCAACTAAAACTCGCCACTCTACCTTGCACTGTTTTCTCACAAATTTTATGATTTGAGATGTCATAAGTTGTTTTGAAAATGCTATCATTTTAGATGGTACAAGTGATATAATATGAAATACTATAAGCAGGGCTTGGAGAAGGCGGGAGTTATAGTTAATGTAGTGTGGCTACAGAGTTCACTATTCACAGAAGCCAGAGGTCACAGGTTGGTACTTCTGCATTGAGAAAGAGAAAGATATGCTTCCTCAGGCTTTGGCAGTTGAGTGCCCAAACTAGAAAATTATTCGCTGATTCACTGAGACTTCACCTGGTAGAGCCATCTAGTAATTTCTGCCTCCTTCATGAAGGCCGAATTGAAGGTTCTTTAAATTATAAATCCTAAATATTGTCACGTATGTGTGTCAGTGCACAACATGCTTTTTTATTGGTTGTTTAGCTTGCTTGTAGTAAATTTACACTTGCTTCCTAAACTATTATGAACATAACTGTAATACAACTGTAAAGTAGATTCAGAAAATAAAGTGCACTCTGGACTGCTCAAAATCAGGACATCAAAGACCAATGTTCTTGAAATGAGATGTCAGATGAGATTTGTACTGACCTTGTGGTGTTCGGATTATTCATCCATTTTCTGTAGAGGTCTGACACCAGTGCCTGGCATGCTGGAATTCCATTAGAACATGCTGTGTTTATTGCATTAATTTCATTATACCTAATTGGGCAAAGTTATGACATTAGACAATTATTGGCAAGTCTGCTAAGGCATATCATCATTAGCATTGATATATGATAGGAAGCAAACCAATAATATATTCCTAGGCTGATATATTTAGTCCAAAGAAGAATATTAGATGGTATCTTATTGAGAAATATGATAGGAAAGAAGGAGATTTCAAAGTGAGAACACATTCACTGAAAGACTACATGACAGAATAATGTTGTATGTTAATTTATAACAGGGTTGACGAAATTGTTATGCATGTCATCCATAGGAAGCCTCTATCATTTACACTCATTTCTGAATGTGGTAATTCACTGGTATGCCATAGGAACAGCTGATATAAAACATTCTTATGAGGTGGCAAAAGTGGATAACGTAAGTTTTTTACCCACTGTAGCTTAGGGCCTCATTACAAGTCTGGCAGTCCACGGACGTCAGACTCGTGAGGGGGGCAGGGGAAGTGGTCTTCCGACCACCCTATTACAACCAGGGTGGTCTGATCACTGGCAGAGTTGTTGCAGTCTTGAGGCCGCAATATGTTGGTTGGGCCGCTGAGGCCCAGCCAAGCATATTCTGAGTTTCCTCACTGCCACACTTTTCATGGGTCACAGCCACACTTTTCATGGCGGTGCGACTACCATGAAAAGTGTGGCGCTGAGGAAACAAAAAGGGCCTTGCAGGGCCCCCTTGTGCCTCTGTGCCATAGGGTGCATGCAGGGGGCACCTGTTTCCAGGTCAGGCTGACAGCACTTTTTGAGAGTCTTATCAGCTTTGACTGAAAGCCGTAAACACAGCTGCAGGAGGGGGGAGGAAGACAGGGAGGGTGGTGGGGTGGTTGTTAAGGATTGCAGATAATGAGTTTTTTTTCAAATCTCGAACAGGGAGGGGGAGACATATTATATATTGCTCCGCCATTACTCATCTGCCTCAGCCTGGCAGTTACTAGTAAGGGCCAATGATTTTGGAACCTTATATAACATAAAAAAATAGATGGGTAGCTGAATTAGGGGGATGTTTTTCACCTAAGGGTTCTTAGCGCTTGTTGTCTATTTGATGTCTGGAAATAAATATGGATACCAACTCTAATTATTTAGAGTTTTGGGACTTCCCAAATCCCGTCCTTACTTTCCTTCACAACCCCCATTCCCTATTGCTAGAACGTAAGTGAATGAAGTGAGTAAGACTGTCTTAACACACAAAGGGAAAGTGATAAATCACATATGACAGGAGGACAAGAAATATTCATGGGAAACCCTCTAGTTTCTTAAAATTGCCCTCACCCATTAGCTAGTGGCATGCTTCAGCATTAGGCCACTAACACACCTTGACACAGACTAACGTCCAGGGTGGAGCGCTGTGGTTTTTTCATATAAAGAAAGTGTCTCAAAAGGGATCAAAGAATGTGCAAAAAAGGTGAAGATAAAACTGTTTAAGAGGTGCCCTCTTAATTTCACTATAGGCCCTCCTTGGTAGGGTTAAAGTGTCTGCTCTATTTAGATGTTGGTGGGTCTATGGACAATAGTCCATCAGATTGCCGGCGTCTGTGCCAGAATTTTACAAGTTTACAACATCCATTTCCATGCTGGGGTTTCAAGTGCTGGTCATCTTCTTCCACCATGATGCCCACTACTTAAAGGAAAAACCTAGCACTTGTCTGGAGTATGATTCTGGGTCAGAGCCTTAGCAGACAGGACCACACCGTCTTCCTCCTGAGGACTTCCTACATGACTTGGAAACTCTGTAGGGGCTTCACCTGCTCCTTTGCTCGCCAAACACAGTGGCATAGCAAGGGGGGCAGTCCGACCTTTGCAGTACAAGTTTTCGGGGAGGTGGCCTTGGACCCCTCGCTTTTACCTATTGCCATCACGGGGCAGGAAACGCAGGAATCGATTGCCAGCACCCTATAACCTGCTGCACCAAACACTGGGACTGACACGGGTGGCAAAAGGCCTAGTTATGCTACTGGCCACACAAGTGTCATCTCCTCAACTATCCTTCTTCTGCCACGTCTCCCTGGCTTCTGACCTTACTGCTCGGCCCTGTGTTGTTTCTGCCGTTTCCAGGTGACTCTGCTCCTTCTTGCGCTCCCTCTGACCACACTTGTTTGAACTTAAACTATTCTATTTCCTGATATTTGGGTCTGCTTCTCTTTGCATGCGTGGGCCTTGTGACAAATAGTACGCTGCTCTCCGTTTGTGAGTTGTCATGGAGGCCATATTGAAATCCTTGCTTGTAGTAACCAGCTTCTGGTTACATATACCTAAATACATTTACCTCAAATGTCAGTAGCATTTGATTTAAAAAGCAGATGCATACATGAACTGGAAATTATTTGCTTTGAAAATTTGGACAATACAAAATTGCACTAATATATAACAAAAAAAGTTTATATAAAACAGAATACCTCAAAAATGAACAAGAGACATTTTCAAAACTGGCACACAGCTGTGGTCCATGCAGGTAACAGTGGTGGGGTCGAGTTTGGGGGATTTCTATGGGCGATGCAGAGGGAAATTTTAATAAATAGTTAAATCTCCCTTTGCATCGTCTATCAAAATCAGCCCCCAATGCGGCTCTCCACCCCACTCCCCTCCCACTGTTACCTGCACAGACCTCTACTGCTGGCACATGCTTTCACCCTGCCGATCCAGGTAGACATCTGAAGTAGTAAGATTGTCCGAATACTCAAAGAGTATTCAACAGTTTATAAAGTAGTATCAAACAGATGCCAACAAACTCTTGGAATATTAGGTTATATTAAACTCAAGTAATTGAAATACATACATAAGTACAAAATAGTGAATAGAAAAACATAATCATAGTTTTGTTCATTAGTGTAATCAAGCATTCACGCAACAGGTTTAATGGTGACCAAATCTACCAATATCTCTATTTGGTTAATTGCATATTTTCATGTAAATAAATCACCAAGGAATAAACTAGAAATGTCTTCACTAATGCCTGGATTGCTGTGTTCAAAAAGCATACATTCAATTTTTGGGATCAGTTCCATTTCTCTACTAGAATAGTTCAATATAAAATCACAGACTAAACCTGTATCCATTCTGGCCCCATCTCACTAGCATAGTTGATAACATAATCCTGTATGAGACATGCATTAGGAAAATTAGGTCAAGCTTTCATGGGGGATGTAGTGGTGTTCCTAATAAGATGATTAGAATCTAAGTAGCTGGAGACAATTCTTCAAGTGTCCAGAGGGTCATGACTTAATGCCTGAATGTGAAGCATTTAAAAAACTGTGTGACTGACATACATATATTATCATCAGAGTACTCACTGATCGGTCAGGCTATCAGGGATGAGATTCCAGTCGTTTGTCTCATTTTTAAAGTGCAGGAATAAAGGATCAACTTGCTTACGAAGATACAGCTGTAGAATAAAACAAAATTGTGATATTAACTCATGTATATAATTTAGTTAGATTTCATGAAATATCACTATTTATTTCTACCCAAGTTGTGCAGGCTTTGAGTTACTGGGAAAAAGTATCATCAACCGCTCACCATGACTATTCAGACTCAATTCAATGCAAGAAGAAAAAAAAACAATATCTCATCTGTGTCATAAACTGACAGAACACTTGTGTCCTTTACACTGTTAAAACGGCAGAGCTTGTCCCAAGACCACATACTGGCTCCTTCATATTTACTATTAAAACTGATTCCAAAATAAAATTCTGAATTGCTGAAGGCTTGTTTTAAAGTTAATCATATATAACATGGGATCCCCCTACGCTCGGAGTGATGTATGATCTATATGTGCAAGCTGTTTAATAAACAAATTAAAAAAAAGATATAACATGGGGTAAACCCTATAATCCAATGGAACTAGGGTATAAAGGCCATTCATTTACAAAAAAATTTCCAAAGACATTCATTCAAGCAAAGTTTGATGCACTGGCAAGGGAACAGAGTACAACAAATCCTGCTTTCAAAAATATAGAAATAAAAAATTATTTCGTTTTATTGAATCCATTGTTTATAATCTTTACATGACAATTCCGGACAATGATGAGGGGCAACATGTGAAGGCACAGTGTAAGTGAAGGTAAGTGACAAAAGAAAGTGCATGACAATATATACAGTGTGGAAAACACAAACATGTCTTCACAAGCAGGACAAAATTCCAATAAAGAGTAACTTTAATTCAGTCAAATTCACAATTTTTGTTCCACATTAGTCCTTTCATTAATGTTTTTTTTGTTAAGACATAACAGTCAATGTTTCAATCCCAAAGAAATAACTTGGCAAGGTCTTCCTCAGGACAGATGTAGCAACCTAGAAGGAAAGTAGGAATTGTCAGGGGTATACGAAAAGAAGTATGATTAAGAGTCCACAAAATAATAAAAAGCGTAGTGGTTGTTCACCAGACCAATTGTGAAATGTATTTAGCAAATTCGACCATCAAATTGGAAGTAAAGTTGCTTGACCCAAAAAGCTTGTTATATGCTGATGCTAAAAGCAACAAAAGCCCTTTCTAGTAACGGGCAGTCCACGTGTAGCAAACAAAGAGAGTCTTGATTTTAAAAATTCCTAATTTCCAAGGCACCCAGTCAAAAAGGCCTGCCAAGTGGCATACACCTTCTCAGAAGGGAGATATGACCGTGCCGGTTGGTGAAAATTTTTTTTTATCATTATTGAAGGGAAACCAAGCACCGCAAGAATGATATTTAGACCGCTCTCCTAGAAAGCACTAATACACTGGGCTCTTTGAGGAACCGGAACCTGCACCCCCCAATCCCCAGTGCCTTGAGACCATTACTGGTGAGTAGTCGCGCTTAACAAACACTTGATTGATTGACTGTGTGAACTATTACTGAGAGACTGCAAGCATGAGATTACATAGAAAAGTGGGGATCACAATGAGGTTCTCTAATTAAAAAGATCAATAATGTCAATATCCACTTTATAATTCACAAACACATGCAGCTTTATAAGTGGTAGGTGCTGAAATCTACTCAATCGTGAGTAGATAAGTCAAATTATTATAGAGGGTACATTCAAAAAAGGCCTCCTCTCCAATTAGGGGGTAAACACAGGAAGCATAAAGGCAGGTATCAAAATGCTTTCTTGTGAAGGAAACAATAAAATCGGGGCCAAATGAGCCGAAGTCAATAGGCAGAAGTATGGGTCCAAAAATTAAACTAGAAACTTTTTTTTTCACTCATCAGTCTGTCCAATAGATTTAAACAAACAGCGAGACATGCTGCAACCAAACTTTAAAAACAGCCAGTATAAAGAGGACTTCAGAGCTATCCTCTCTGTCAGAAAACAAGGGCACCATCTATGAGGAACAACGCATAGCAATACCTGTAGAAGGGAAATTGCAGACAAAAAAATCATATGTTGAATTGAGCTCAAACATTTAATCAGACCTCATCAAACCTAGGGGTAGCGTCACTACTATATGTGACTCATTCACGGGAAGGAGCCCTCAATTAGAAATGGGAAACTAAGGAGGAAGAAATATTAGTCTCACCAACACACATCTCATAGACTAAAGGGAAAAAAGGGAAAAAGGGAAAAACATAAGCTCAGAATACACATCAGATCATAGTAATGGAAAAGAGTACCAAGGCCATTTTTTTTTACGTGAGATAGAGACCAGATTAAAAAGACAGCTCACATCACCCATCTAGTTATAGTACTGGAAAAAATTTACCTAATCCATCAGTGCACTAAATGCTCCATGATCAGAGACCTTTTAACTGGACATTCCCCACTGAGGCCTACAATCCCTATGTTGTGTAACCACTAAATAAAGGAAAGTAATGGAAATATAACACAGTGCCAAACAATGACCCAAAAATATATATGTGCAAAGAAAAACCTTACGCAGTGTAAGATTGAAATCTCAAGTCCACCAGACGCGATGAAATATCGCTAAGGGATTGATCACAAGTTCATCAATGGGTATATTCCACAATAAAGGAGTTTATTGTAAACTAGTCTTCAAGTCATATTACGTCATATGCTGAGTGATTCAAAGTATATGCATATTCAGTTCAAGGTGAATATTATTAAATATGAATATCCAACAAAGTAAATCCGTAAATCAGTCACAAATGCGTCCCCAATGCATTTCGAGCAAAGTGCTCTTCGTCAGGGAAAATTTATACAAGAAAAACAAAAATAACAGAGTATATATCGCAGTACAGGAGCAAAAATGTTTCAGAAAGTATGAAAATGTGCAGATTAAGCTGCGAGCTGAAACAAGGTGATGGGGTTTAAAGTTGCGAGGTGGACATGGCCATGAAAAAGAAAATGGCGAAAAGCATACAGAATGAGACACTAGGCTCATAAAAATACTGGATGTGAATAAAGACATGCATGCTTGAAAGGTAGTAATAACCAGCCCGAGTGGACGTGAAAACGCTGGCATTAGTGGAGTGAGCGAAAACGCGAAAGTGACAAGGGCGTGCTGGTGAAAAAATAGAATACCAGGGTTGTGAAAATGCTAAATGCAAGTTCATGTACATTCCAGCCAGTAGCCGGTCCGGCAGTGAACAACAGCATGGGAGATGACACTGCAGACCTGCAGAAGTAAAAACGAAGTGGCTAGAAGTATAATTAATTAAGTCCGCCTTCTAGCGAAGCGGATAAAATTTGGAAATGCCGGGTGTGAATTTAAACCAAATAAGGTGAATGGAACCAACTCCCTATTAGTCTTACTACAGGTGGTGCAATGTGCGGGCGTCTCGGTGAAATTACGGCTGTTCTGTGGCATGGTATTGACGCCGGAAACAAAGTCGGCATTATGAACGTGCAGGGAATGGACAAAGATAGAGGACTACGAGTGCCAATAGACGGGGGCTTGCGGGAGTGAATTTGTGCGGAATAATAAAGGTGAAAAGGGTTACAAAAGAAAAAGAAAAAGAAAGGGGAACCTTAAAAAGAACAGGATGTACCTGAACAGAGTAGTAAAGTTGGACGGAATAACAAGAAAAAGGAAAAAAGAGAAAATAAGGGGGAAAAATATAAAAGGTTTTGGGGAAAGAAACAGGGTATACAAAAATTAAGGGAAACATACAGAGATGCAAAGTGAGTGGAATACATGAGAGCATACACATGGAATGGAGAACAATAAGATGGGAACAAGAAAAGTGAGAGGAAAAGTGCAGAGGAGCCTTGCAAAGAGCCGGGTGCCAAAAGATGCACTGTAGAGAACATGCAGGAAAACAAGGGAACATGTGAACAAATAGCAAGCAAACTATCATGGTAAAACTGGGAAATGTGAGAAAGGGGACGTGTAAAATGAACATATAGAAGAAAGCTGAGTGGCTAGGAACTTGAAATCACGGAGAGGTAGAAAAAAAAGGAAATTGTTAGAAAAAAAAGATGGTGGGAAAACAATAAATGTGAGAACGGAGAAAAGAGGAAGTGTGAACATGGATAAAAATAGGTAGAAACATGAAAGAATGCGTGTGTGAAAAGTGCAAATGAAAATGGTACATACAGTGTGAAGGTACGAAGAAAAAACAGTAAAGTGAAAGAGGGGTCACTAAATATAACACAGTGCCAAACAATGAGCCAAAATATATATAGAATCACGTATCCGCTGAGTTTGTGGCACCGCGTCCTGCGTAACATCATATACGCATGAAGTCACTCCAGGTACTACTTTGGTATCCGACGGGTACGCAATACCAATCCACGCAGTATGTCATGTACGTATTGGGTCGCCCCTGCTGCGCGTTGCGTATTTGACGAGTACACACTGCCAGGCCCTGTGTTATGTCACAGACGTATAGTATTGCGCCGGGTACGTCATTCCCTTTTCTTTTTTTTGTCTCAAAAGTACATCTAAATAACTTTAAACAGTATATGAGAGCATGCGAAAATCTAAATTATTTTAAGCATTTATATATTTCTAACTGTAATAAACTTATATTATGGTAAATATATTTTGTCAAAATTGCATCGGGTGCAGCCTCCTTGTGCGCTCTGTTTGCGATTGCCATGTGACCTTAAAAAAAGGTATTTGATTGGATCATAACATTTCCCATTGTAACAGTTGTACAACCCCACCCATTTTACTCATTCTCTCTACAGCGTTTGAAGAGAGACACCTCTGCTGCTTAGAAAGCTTTTTTGAAAAGTGTTTTCCTGCATACACATATCTTATACTACACACAACATGCAATGATTATCTTGATCAATATTCATGCTCTGTACACTAGCCTTCAACGTGTGATTGCCACACATCTCAAACGTTCCATCAAAAAACATATATGTGTAACACAATGCCCCTGCTGTGTTTGTCTGCACATTATTGTGCTGCCTTTCGGCCTGGGCATTGGTAGCTCTAAGGAGCATCATCAGCCACGGGCAGACTGCACATCCTAGATCACATACCATCTCATTAACGATAGTTTCTGTCTTCCAGACACATGCAACACTAATCTAAATTGCACACTCTGTGAGGTCAAATCTACAAAAGAAACACACACAAGTACACTTCTGGCCAGGCAGGAACTGAACAACGCCCAAGTCCCCGAAATAATTATTCACACCCCTACGCTGGCCTGGCGTACACAAGCTCAGCCCACTTTGTGTACATATAAATATGATAATCACGATGCTGCACGTCCCTCTTCTTCCACACAACCTCAAATGATATGCCGCATCCACTTCGCATATCACAATGCGCAATAAAAAAAAGAAATGGATCCATGAGGTGTACATCATCCTTGCAATCAACACGGGCTGTAAATTGTGAGCCCTACTGCCCGTCGTCTACTAAAGGGATCCATGAAGTGTACACTCTCCTGCAATCAACACTCCATCTGAATTGTGAACACTGCTGCCCGTCTGCCCTGGACTCTCCTGCCTGCCGGAGCTCCGCGGCCACCTCCTCCCAGTTGTGGCTCCAGTTTTTCGGGTTCCAAACGCCCCGCACGCCCCTGCTTTTAATGTAGTGGAGTTTGAGGTGCTTCACCAGGGGCACGAACCTCCATTCGCCACCTTCGAGACTCTACCAGGCCTGATGAGACAGGGTATTTGGTTCAGGCAGCAGGCTAGCATTTTGAAATAAAAGCGTGGTTTGTACGAACACGGCATGCTGCGTGACTGCGTCACATTGTTTGCAACGATTACAAAGTCAGTACTCACCGGGGCACAGTCATGCGTGGGGGGTGGGCCATAGTCCGAGTCTGTCCAAGTGTACCGACCTGACAGGCGCCAGCCGCCCTACTCTGGCGGAGGGCGTTAATTCAAGATGAAAGAACACTGTACTCTTCTGCAAATAATGCAGCAGGACCGTCAATAGATGGCATGTCAGTGACACTAACACTAAGGAGGAATGGGTGCGGTAGCACCAGGCAGTTAATTGCTGAAAAATAGTAATGCAGGAAAGGCGCCACTCCCGAGTCACTTGGCCGAGATTCCCAAACTAATGTTTTATGCCGCCCTCCCACTTTTGCCGCCCTAGGCGGCCACCTAGTCTTGCCTAATGGCAGAAACGGCCATGAATAGGACAAATGTTTAATACTGTGATGAAGACCCGCCGGACGAAATACATAGGTAAAGGAGAGTGCTGTTACTGGCAGTGGCTTTTTTAAAAAGAACCTGTTATTTACAAATCTGGGCGAGTGCAAGCGTAATTTTTCGATGGTGGATTATTTTTCGAGGAAAGTCCGTCCCCGCTGCTTGCACCATGTGTACAAAGACGTGCCCTCTGTATTTGGACTACTTTGGCGATGAATATATATATATATATATATATATATATATATATATATATATATATATATATATATATATATATATATATATATATATATATATATATATATATTATTCAACACGTGGTGCAAGCGGCGGGGACAGACTTTCCTCGAAAAATAATCCACCATCGAAATTTAATTTAAAAAAAATGTATATATATATATATATATATATATATTTCACTTCTTTTTCCCGAGGGGCTAATTTTGCTTGCACTCACGAATGAAGGAATTTCAAAGCTTACTACAGTTTTAGTTTAGATTTATTCAGCATGCCAGAAAGCTCTATGCGTTTCAGTCTCAGCAGAGACCTTGTTTGTGTTGTGAACAAGGTCTCTGCTGAGACCGAAATGCGAAGAGCTTTCTGGCATGCTGAATAAATCCAAACTAAAACTGCAGTAAAATTTGAAATTCTTTCATTTGTGAGTGCGAGTGAAAATAGTCCCTCGGGGAAAAGTGGTGAAATCTGAAATGGCTTGGCTCTGCCATATCGCATCCGCATGACCTTGAGCGCCTGAATTGTTAGCAAATTGTAAGAAAATGGGGCCGTGTTGGAAAAATATATATATATATATGTATATTTTTGGGAGGGGGGTCCTTCAAGCATACCTTTTATAATTACTCTTACCACCCTATACCCCTACCCACCCCTAAACCCTAGAGAAACCCTTAGCACCTCATACCCCTACTGACCCCTAAACCTTAAAAATACCCTCACCACTCTATAGGCTTAGCCTTAACCACTCTTAACCCTTAAAACATCCTCACCACCCTATGCACCCTTGAATCCGAAAAATACCCTTACCACCCTATACTAATACTTAACCCTAAACCCTAAAACACCATTACAACCCTAAACCCCTACCCACCCCTAAACCCTTTAAACACCCTTAGCACCCTATACCACTACCGACCCCTAAACCTTACCTCCTACCTTAATGTCTCTGTAGCCTTTGTTTTTTTCAATTAATGTACACAGGTTTTTAATTCTATTTCCTAACTATAACGTCCCTGTAACCTTTGGGGTTTTTGTGAATTACTAGGCCTTTCTTCATGTAAAGTAATATTTAATTACCACACATTAATTTAACCACATGCAGCCCTCTGGCCAACTCCCCAAAGACATTCAACCCGTGTGTCCCCTTCCCAAGCCAGTGTTGGCCCCAGGGACCCCATACCAGGGGCCTGGCACATTTTTTGAGGAGAGGGGGTACATGACCTAGCCTCCCCAGGCTGTTTTTGTTTCTTGGGATCCCATCCTGAGTGGATCATCATCATATTTAATTTTAATTTTTAATTTAATAGCGATTTCTAAAGCGCCTGGTGACCCAAGGGCATCCCCGCGCTATAAGGTTTGTAATCCTGATGAGGGGAGGGGAGAGGGGGGTAAAGAGGGCACACAGCCCTCCTCCTGGGCCAATTTCTGTCATGGGGACCCTATCCACTGCGGCCTGGCCAAATTTAATAAGGGACACACAGTGACTGGCCTATGATTGAAAGGGGGGCATGCATGGCCCCCTTAATAGGCCGACATGGCCTGGGGAACTCCACACCCTGGGCCCGGACCAATGATTAAAGGGGGAGGAGGGCATGAAGCCCCATGCCCCAGGCCAATATCTGCCAATGGGACCCCATCCCCATGGATCAACCAACTAATGGTGCGTGCCCTAGTGCCCACCCAGGGCTCCCCCATATCCTCTGAGGGGACCACAGTTAGAAGCCCCAAGGCCATCATAGCTCCAGCATTGCTCCCACCCACAGGGAGCAGCTACAAGTGCTGTTCCTAGCATTAGGATCAATATTCAGATCAGTTTCCCAGCCCGCATCACATCCCACCATCTGGGAGCGGACTCCGCATTTCCTATCGCTTGGCACAAGCTTTGATATTGCTCCTGGCAAGCCAGGGCAAACCCAGTTTTCCTTGCACATGTCAATGCGGTCAGGGAAACAGCTTTGTCCCGACGGTGGGCAGCCTGCAACATAGAAGAATCCGGCCCTGGGTTACCCAGGGCCTCTAATGGTTCTGGGTGGACGGCCTTCCTACCCATGGCTATTCCTGCAGGGCCTCGGCAGATGAGGCCCCTGGGGACAATACTAGCCCAGGGAGGGGGCTATGTGTTCTCTCAACCTTTTTCCACCACAGCCGGACCCCAGGGGATGAGGTGGCTGGGGCTCAAATCGACCTGGGAGGGAGGCCACATTCCCCCTCCCATTTATTTATGAGGCTGGGAGATGAGATCACCAGGGATGTACACCCTCTTCCCTTTCTGAATATCATCTGTGCCCCATGTGATGGGATCTCTCAGGCCAAAATCAGCCCAGGAAGGGGGCTGCATACCCCCCTCCTACTTATTAATGAGGCTGGGCTCCAGGGGATTGAGTTCATGGGGCCAAGGTCTGCCCGGGGTGGGTGGCCGCAAGGCCCCCCTTTTCTCTTTTTAATATCAGCAGATCCCCAGAGGATGGGATCCGCTTGGTAAAACCGGCCTGAGGAGTGGGCCAAACACATCCCCCTCCCATCAAAAGAGTAGATATATCCCCCGGGACTTGGCCCACCGGGGGCGGGGGGCAGAGGAAAATAAATAAGAGCAGGAGATAACACTTCTGTTGTTTTAAAATGTCGTCATGGATCCTCCACTGTACAAAAACAAATGGCCTCTGCGACCCCACCACCAGACCTAGGCGGTCAAGGTATTCCTACACTGCTCACTTATGTTTTTTTGGCATTTGTCATGGCAGTTGACCGAGTCCAAGTCGCAAGATGGCTCCCTACACTTCCTGATTACAGTGGTGGCAGCCAATCAGATCTCATTTTGATCTGTTGGATCCACGGACCCTCTGAGTTTCTAGGTATACATAAATCTTTTTTCTTCAATAACTCCAAAACTTCTGAACGGATTTACACCTAATTACAAAAAGAGATCTTTTTGGAGCAAGATCTAGCTTTCTGCCAAATTGTGTGTTTTTCTGTTCAACAGTTCGGGCTGTAGTTTTGTTTAAATCTAATGGGAAATTGCTTGGGAAAATTGCGTTTTGGGAGCCCCCTTTTTTTTCGGTCCCACTTCACGAACAAACCCCAAAACATACCTAACAGCAGCTGAAGTGAGTGGCAAACTAGTTTTGAAAATGTCATGAAGATTTGTCAAATGGTGTGAAAGTCATTTGCTAAACAAACAATCACTTTCCCAATGGAAACTAGTTCCTAACTGGAACTATCTACTGGCGACTGCAAATAGGTAATATATGTACCTTAAATATACTTTCCTTCATGGTAAAAGCATGTCTGGTAAAGACTTTGCATTGTAAAGGCAATGCGTGGTAAAGGTATTGTGTAGTAAAGACAGTGTAGTAATATATCTTGCATTAAGCCATACATGACCTCCTAGCTTTCACCCATACATTTCAGGGACCATATATCACATGTGCATCTTTCCTGACAGATTTCCAAGTGGTGAAAAACTGTCACTATAACTCGTGCCATCACGGAAAATTATGACAAAAGGGTGTTCACCCTTATTCTCTAACAATTGTGGACATTAAAAAAGAGAGTGAATGCACTACCTTCATGGGTCCATAAACACTGCTGCGATCAAACATCAATGTCAAGTAGCTCAAGCTCTTCAACGCAGCTTCCCATGGCATGTACTCTCTTTCAAAGGCGAGAAATTTGGTAGTGTCCAGCGCATTTGTTGTGTCAAGGTGCTTTGCTCTGAAAAAAGTAATTCATATTTGTCACCAAATTCAATGTATTTGTCCAAAGCACTTGCACATGCCATTCTGTACAACGTAGAGATCTCCCAGAGTAACTGTACAAAAAACTAAAATATGCGGCTGATAAGATTTTTCTTTCGCTAAAGTCTGAAGTGGAAATGTTTTGGAATCTTTTGACTACTGCAGTAAGTGATTGCCCCTCCTGCATGAATGTAAAATGATCAGTTAAGAATACAGCTTCTATTTTCAACTCATGAATATTCTGTATATACTGAAGCGGAATAGTAGCTCAACACCTGCCATAACCCTCAGGCAAAACGAGCCAATACCAGGCAATCTGAATAAAGAGAAATGGAAGATAGCTCCTTCATTTGTTACCTAAGACCTACGTCATGTCAGATAAAGAAGGATAGGAAAAGGAAAACACACAACTGTTTTCTGTAATATAATAATGATAGAATTTCAGAAAGAGAATGAAATAGCAAATTCGTTTTAACAAGCAATTAAAATCGACCCCATTATTACAACACCTTTGATCTCATTGATAAGCAGCCACCCAAGATTGGAGGGGAACATACTTTTTGCAAATATATCTCTACCTAACTTTTAAGTCCTGTGTTGTATTGTCCAGTGATGGTTTACTGGATATAGTTAGGATTGTGTTTCCATCGAAAATGCACTTTTTGTGTTGCTAATCACTTGGCGCCATTTGACAAATCTCCACAAACCCTTTACCAAAAAGTGCAATCTTTTGACTGGTTTGCACAAGGAAAGATTTGGGTTCATCAGTAAAACAGGGGCCGAGAAAGGGGATACCAAAACATGTTTTATCCATTCATTTTTTTATAAGAACTTTAGACACAGCTGCAGCCTAAATTGCCAAAAGGATTTACACTAAATTTTGCAGAAAGCTGCATCTTGATCCAGAAAGAGTGATTTTTCTGATTTAGTGTAAATCCTGAAGTGGGCAGGGAAACAGATCAAAATATTGCTTCCGCCTGAGGGAGCAGCATAAGTAGCTGCTCACTCATGGTGGAAGCAATCCCAGCTTCCACACTGTGCAGGAAGCTGGCTGAGGCCACTAGTGCCTTGGGCTACACCATGGCCCCCAACACATTTATGGTGGGTGCTCTGGGTGGGTGCCAAGGCATCCACCTTTGTTAGTGTGGGCCCTGGGGAATGGGATCACCAGGCCAATAACAGCTCATCGGGTGCGGCATGCACGTCCCCTTCCCCTTTATTTTAAATAGTGGCCTTGGGGGATGGGGTTCCAAGGACCTAACAAGGTTCAGGGAGGGGGGCATGTGGCCCACTCCCCTTTAATAAAAGAAAGATCCTGGTCAATGGGGACACCAGGGCCTAAAAAGACTTGGAGAAGGTGAACTTGGAGACTTTGTAACTTTTAGCCCCATGGATGAGCTTCCCAGAGCCTATAATGGCCTGCGGAGGGAGGCCTATTTGTGATCAAGACTCTTTAGTCAAAATGCATTGGTGATGGTGTTGTAAATAAAACAGCTTTGACAAGAAACTCCTGGAGTGCTTGTTTAAATAATTGGTGTCAAATTGTGATCAAGGGTATGTTTCCGCCCCGAACACTGGCACCGACCATGAGCGCACTCTAAGGGGATCCAATTGGTGATGATGTAAGAAGAGTAGATACATATGGTGGGTACATATAATCTAAAACAAAAACACACCTCGGTATGAATACATGTATATCTTAACCTTGTTCTCAGTAGAGTTCAGGTGAAGTGTAATACTAATACATTCCCAAATTATCCAATATGTTTCCTGGCGTTATCATATAATAAGATTCTCTACTGCTCTATACAAATACGAACTTCTGTGAGTTATAGCGGCAGTGTAAGGGAAATACCTAAGACAGTAGACATATTAAATAATCAAAAACAAACTGTGTATAGGAAACACTTACTAAGAAACAATGCCGTCCCGAGCGTCTGAATTTTAAGGCCTTTTGTTAGGATCCACTCTATTAGTTCCAAGTTTCACAATTATAGTCACATTGATGAGCCAGGGGTGGTGGGGGAAGGGAGACATCATTGTCAGTAATTATCTCTTTCACGTATCAGCTTATTAAATAAGTATAGCATCTCAAGGGGGTTCCACAGTGTGATCATGTTATTGTGCCCTGTTTGTTACATCGTTAGTAGCGCCATCTCCTCTGCCACCCAAGGCTCCCAAGACCTCCGCCCAGAGACCCGCTAATGGATAATGGCATACCCCTCAGGCATCGTCTCAAATCCAGGCTCTCTCTTCAGCTCCATCCCATATGTTGACATCCTGTTCCCAGGCTGCCTATGTGGGAAATGTTCCAGCAATCACCATTGCTATACGTTGCCTTCCTAGGACCAAGGCGAGGTCCACAAACCTGGTACTAACCTTGCATGCCTTGGGTCTAGGGAACAAACCCAAGTGGAAATCCTCTGCTGTGCAGGGGAGCAAGCGAGCCAGTACTCCTTAGCCCACAATCACTATCACAGTCCGGAAGCCCTGCAACCTCAGGGACCCATGCTATATATGGAAACCTAGCATCCAGCTCTCCACACCTATGACAAGTCCACTCATCACCTCCATAAATATCTTGCAGTCTGTGTGGGGTCAGATAGGTCATGTGTATCTAGTTGAATTGAATGAGTTTAAATTTGGAATTCCGAGAGAGAGATATACTTTGGGATCCCTAGGATTTTACCACACTTCCCATCCGTCATCTCTCTGCCGAGCAATATTCCCTATCCCTCCTGAGTTTGGACCAATGGCTTTGTAATCATTGCTAGTTGTGCTCTATAATGCCATTCACAAGATGATGTGTAGCACCAAGAGTCACCAATGCCTGAAGAGGGAAACAGCATTTACAACACTGTTTCCACAACGCAATGGCTTCACAACGTGGTCGTTACAATGATTGTGTTGTTACCACGCATGCCATTACATCGCAAGTCGTAGCAACGACTTGCTGTAGGGCACGTGCGGCACCAGGGAATGTGTTGGATTTTAAATCCATTACCTTTCCTGCTGTTACACAAACTGGAGTAGGAATAGTAAATAATACTATTCCTAAGTCCAGCGCGCCCCGTACAGCAAGTCGCTGAAAGAACTTGCGATGTAATGGCATGCGTGGTAACAATGCGGTCGTTGTAACAACCACTCTGTAAAGCCATGCATTGAGAATGTATGCGAAATAACTTCATACATTCCCTGAAGAAGAAGTCGGACCGCCACACTGACGGGACCCTTGATCCTGTCAGACACAGCGGTCTTTACCTCGATGGCCGAGATCCAACCGTCATCATCCTAATGCGTCAGTCTGATCCAATGGCCTGGATGGCAGTGGGACCGCCACCGACGGCCTGGGGGTCTCACTGCCATTGTAATTGGAACCATAACTAAAATTTGCCTGCATCCAAACCACCATGTTCCAGAGCCCAGGGAAGCACTGCCAGCGAGATCCTTTTACATCCCTCATCCCAAGTTAGTTCTCGGAGTAGGGAGTCCAAGTTTCTGATCCAAGTCAGTGATATCACGTCAGAGAGATTCACAAAGAAATATGAGTCTGAGAAGCATAATCATGTTGATTAAGGCAATATGAGCCATCACTGACAATTTTAGAGAACTACAGAATTGTACACAAATCTTAAGTGATATTGTCACCGGTCCCAAGTTGCCTTCCTGTATGCCTAGATATTTGAAGGACTGAGGAGACCAACTGAGCCCTATTGGCAAATCAGCTTATTCAGTTGATTGCTAGTACTGAAAACTCCTCCAATAACGCCAGAGCATGAGCCACTCCTAGATGGCCGATGCCTAGGTATAATAATATGATACAAAAGGGGATGATGGACGGAGTGCTTGTATCGCTTTGTTCGCCCTAAGTTGGCAGAGTATGCTCAGACGTGATTCCCTTGCTCACTTGGCCACTGGATTCAAGAGTGTTTGATTTGCTCAAATGTTACGTCCATCATCCCCTTTTGTATCGCTAGGTATAATAATATGTCATCCGCATACAAGGATATAATGTGTTCTTTGCTCTCCAAGAGAAATCCATGGCACGCACCCCTCTGCTGGAAATGCTTTATCAGTTGCTCAACATCCAAAGCGAATAAAAGCGAGGACAATGGGCAATCCCTGTCTAGTGCCCCGTGGACGCCATTTGAGGCCAAAATGACACCTGAACGCTCACCGCAGGGTTAGTGTATATTAGATGCACCCATCTAAGCCATCCCTTTCCTAAACCCATTGACTTCATAACCAAATGCAGAAAATCCCATCTTACGACATCGAAGGCCTTATCCAGGTAATCTAACATTACTAAAGCATCTGGGTAGAGGCCAATATTGCAATGGTGAAGGATATGATATAGAAGGTGGAGGTTTCCTGAGGTGGACATAATCAGTATAAATATATTCTGGTCCTCATGTATGAGCCCAGGCAGTAATGGAAGAAACGTTGTTGTTAGGATTTTACTGAGAATCTTAAAATCTGCATTCTAGATAAAAAGGGGTGAAACTCAGATGGACCTGCAGCCAAATCGTTCATCTTTGGAAGGGGGACCACAAGTGCGTGTCTGGACGAAACTGGCAGTGACCCTATATGCAATTATTCTGCATGCAGCTGTAATCTATGGGTCATGGAAGGCGCAAATATAGATTCAAACTCAGGTCGAAATCTGTCTGGGCCTGGGTTTTTTGCCAATTGCCATCTCTTTGTTGGTCAATTGAATTTCCTGTACTGTCACTGGTCCCCTTAGATCCTCCCGAAGGATGAACCCAGAGTTCACATCAGTAATGGTTCCAGGAATGCCATCAGGCTCTCCGATAAAATTGCTTCAGGGGGGTTGTAGAGGGTTTAGTGATAGGTACAGAATGTTTTATTAATAGCCCTGGGCGAGTGTAATAAAGTCTCATCTTTAGTTAAGATCTGAGTGATGAGAGTGCCTTTAGTCTCCAGGCATGCCAACCATGCCAAGAGCCTGCCCCCCTCCTGGTGAACCCTTGCCAGATAGTCTTGTAGGTAAAGGCACCGCAGAGGCTCTAAAGCAGCATTATATCTACCCCTCGCTTCTGGAAACTCTGTTTGAGTTGAATACTCAGAACCAAACCTTTTGTCCAGATCATGTAGACTGTTTTCAATTGTGAAGAGCTCTATGTTAAGTTCTCTTCTCACCTCAATGGTTTGTCCCATACAGTGGCCCCTCTCCACCACTTTAAAAGTATCCCATTTAACAAATGGGTCACCAGCTCGACCTTGATTGGATTGGAAGTATTTCAGAGATGGCTTTCCATAGGGAATCCTTAAAACATAAATCTTCAAAAAAGGATTGTATAAAGCGCCACATAGGCATCAGTGTGGGTTCAGCAACAGGGCAAAATGTCAGCAGTAGCAGGTTATGATCTAATAGCATATGCCCCAGATACTCAGTATGATTCAGATTTGGGATAAGACTGGCCAAGCACACAAACATATCTAAGCAGGTGTGCAGGCTATAAATGTGGGAATAATGGGAATAGTCTCATATGAGCCCATGATGCACCATCCAGATATCCATGAGGTTCCATCACGCCTCACAAACCCTGTGAAGTCTTGGACATTAAAATCATCCCCTAAGAGGAGATCGTCTGCTATACTAGAGGACAAGGGCACACATAGAATCTTATCAAAGGGATCTGGTCAAGGTTTTGGTTCCCAGGGCGACCTCCATGCCCAGTAGGAGATTACGATCACTGTTGTGTTTCAGTGCAAAGTGTCTTGCTACGGGATAGTTTGGGTCATTATGTTCAATTGCTCTAGCGTGTTCTAGAATTCGCTTTTTGACAGGGTGAATTGAGCTCCCGACATAGTATAATTTACACGGGCATTCAAGACGATACACACAGTATGGGCTTGTGCAAGTGAGAAATTTGTTAATTTTCCTCACTGTTCCAGTATCTGGGATTTCATATGAGGTGACTTTGCCACTTGACTGGCAGGCCTTACAGTTTTGGCAGGGGAAAAACCCAGTCAGGTTTCCCAGTCATGGTGATCTTGAAATAGCATCAAAGTGACTGTGTATTAGAGTGTCTTTTAGGGATCTGTTCCTCCTGTAAGTGATTTTAGGATGGGATGATAATTGCTTTCCAATAAAACCATCTGTTTTGAAAATATTCCAATGGCGACCCATAATGTTGTGAATCATTGAGGAGTCATTAAAGAAAGTTGTGATAAAGCGAGGAGTTCTATCTTCACTTTCTTTTTTCCCACTTGGGTGCTTAAACAGACTTGCTCTGGGGATTAAACACACTTTGTCGTATGCTTTTTTGAGTGTATTGTCAGGATATCCTCTCAATCTAAACCTTGCCATTGAGTCTTGTGCAGCTCGCTCAAAATCCTCTGTAAGCGTACAGTTTCTTTTGAGGCGCAGTAATTCACCAAAAGGTATAATGTTCTTTAAAGGTTTGCGATGACAGCTGCTTGCTTCTAGGGTGGAGTTTCCGGCAGTGACTTTCCGAAAAAGAGAGGTGCAGATTTTTCCATCCTTGATGAAGACTTTAAGATCAAGAAAGTCTACCTTTATAGTGCCACTAAGATGCAGGTTGAGATCATTGTTATTTAAGGTTTGAATTAATAATTCAGCCTCTGTCTTGGAACCTTTCCAGAAGATAAACAGATTGTCAATATATCGGTGCCACCCATTAATTGACGTGACCCATCTCTGATTATCGTCGGACCAGGCCACCTGCTTCTCCCACCAGCCCACGAATAGGTTTGCGTAGCTGGGGGTGAAGCAGGTGCCCATCGCTGTCCCTCTCCTTTGTCTGTAATATTGTTTCTGGAACAGACAAATTTTGTTATGCAAACAGAAATGCAAGAATTCGACCAGCATGCAGTTATGTTTCATATATTTCAAGAACGAGTTTTTAAGAAAGTACTGCACTGCCTCTATTCCATGGTTATGCGCTATGCAGGTGTAAAGTCCTGTCACGTCCAACACTATCATCAGCATATCGGGTTCCCAGGGTGTATCTGAGATGATGCGAATGAAATCAGACGTGTCCCTTAAATATGATGAAAGGGATTTGACATGCTCAATCAAAAAGAAGTCAAGAAACTGTGACATGTTCTCAGTTAGACTGCCTTTTGAGGAGATTATTGGTCTTCCAGGTGGCAGTGTTGAATGTTTGTGAATTTTCGGCAAGTGATAAAATGTGGGAGTTATTGGCTGTTGACATGTCAAAAATTTCATTTCATTCGCATCCAACATCCCCTCTGTTGCCCACTTGTCAAGTAGAAGTTCATATTCCGTTATGCTGGAATTGTATTCATCCTCATTGATCTTTGTTTAACAGTCTGTGTCCTTAAGTTGTCGAAGTGCTTCTGTGCAATAGTATTCTCTAGTCATTAAGACAATATTTCCGCCTTTGTCCGACGGCTTGCATACTATGTTGGTATTTGCTTTCAATTTTGTCAGCGCATTCCTTTGGGCCAGTGATAAATTCCATTGTTTATTGTTAGTTTTTAAGGATCTTTAGGTTCTCAAACTTAACAGATCCGTTTTAACCGCTTCCTCGAAAAGATCAATCAATTCTAGATCAGTCGATAGGTGAACATTTCCCATTTGCAGATCCCCGCTCAAAGCGTTCTTAAGACTATGAAACTTTTGAAGTTTTCGTTTCCGAGTGAAGAGGATATATATATATATATATATATATATATATATATATATATATATATATATATATCTCTAGGGTTAAAGGGTAAAATAACTTTATAGTTAGAATATATTTTTCAGTTCAACTCCATTTGTTTTGCACATGAAAAACACTGAAATTGCCTAGTTATAATTTATCTAACCTAACTATAACTTGTGGCCCATCGTGCAGTGTTGCAAAAATGTGCCTGGCTGAGTTTGTGAGAGTATGCATGCCATGGTCCAGTTCTGCATTGGCATGAGGTAGTGTGAGTGGATATCTGTGTCCATGTGAGTACCTGTGTATTTGTTTGTGTGTGACAGTCTCTGATTGTATATGTGTGTTTGTGTGTATATGAATAAGTGTGTGTATTAGGAGTGTGAATGTATGTGTCTGACTGAGTTTCTGAGAATATGTATGTCTGGGTACAGTAGTTCATCTGCTCCGAGTGAGTGTGAGTAGATGTCTGTGGTTATCTGAGAATGTGTGTCTGTGTGTGTGTGTCTGATAGAGTCACTGGTTGTGTGTGTGTGTGTGTGTGTGTGTATAGGAGTGAGTGTTTAGAGAGTCTGAGTGCATGTGTCTGACTGTGAGGGTATGTCTGTTTAGGTCTAGTTGTGTAGATGCGTGAGTGTAAGTGAATGTCTGTGACCATGTGACAATGTGTTTGTCTCTTCTTGTGTGGCAGAGCCACTGATTCTGTATGTGTGTATGTCAGTTTGTTTTTGGGTTTGTGAGGATCTGTGTGACTCTGTGTGGTCTGTGATTGTGTAGTGAGTGGGGGTACAGAGAGTGTTTGTGTGCATCTGCATGGTTGTAAGTGTGTTTAGCACCAGGATACCTATGGTTGAGGTAGCTGTGTGCTTTATAACTGTCTTTTATTATTAT
This sequence comes from Lissotriton vulgaris, assembly GCF_964263255.1. Classification (NCBI taxonomy): domain Eukaryota; kingdom Metazoa; phylum Chordata; class Amphibia; order Caudata; family Salamandridae; genus Lissotriton; species Lissotriton vulgaris. The sequence continues at coordinate 1,961,928,314 of NC_141687.1, forward strand.
TATTATTATTAACCCCTTCTCTGCGGGCGTTTTCACCTGAAGTACGGGGGTGGGGAGCCGCACACGGCGCCGCTGTGCTTGTGACGAGCTCCGCTCGTCATGAGGCACAGTGGAGCTGCACTCATGACGAGCTGAGCTCGTCACAACCACACCCGTTTTGGAACGTTCAGCACAGCGGGGAAATTATCCCTGCGTGTGAATGTTCCAACGGTCATGACGAGCTCAGCTTGTCATGAGTGCAGCTCAACCGTGCCTGAGCACGCAACTGGTTAATATTATTTGATGGGAGTTGTATGGGTGTGTATAGGGCTATGTGTGGGGATGGGTTTCTGTAAGTGTATGTGTGTGTATGTGTGTGGTTGTGTCTGTGAATATCCATGAGGGATTGTCTGGGTGTCTTTATGGGGCTGTGTGTCTGTCTATGGTTCTGTAGGTGTATATGTGGGTGTAGTGTGTACAGAGTTGTGTATGTAATTATGCGTATGAGGTTGCGTGACAGTGTAAGTGGTATTTGTGCGGGGATGGCGTGTGAGTATGACTTTATGGGTGTGTGTGTGTGCGATTGCAGTTGTGTTGGTGTGAGTGAGTATGTATGTGATGGATTCTGTGCATGTGTGTGAGTAACTGTGGGGTTGTGTAGGTGTTTGTGTTAATGTGGGATTGTGTAGCTGTGTGTGTAAGGGGTTGTGTGAGCATGTTTCGGGGGTTGTTGGGGATTATGTGTGTGTGTGGGTTCATGTAGGTGTGCATGAATGGGGTTGTGTGTGTCAGTGTGAGTGTCTGTGTATGGGAGGTTATGTAGGTGTATGTGTGTGCTTGGTGATGCATGTGTGGGGTTGTGTACATGTGGCGATATGTGTGTGTGTGTGTGTAGGGTGGTGTGTGTGTTTCGGGTGGTGGGTGGGTGTCACTGTGTGATTCTGTGGGTGTGTGTGGGTGAGATTGTGTGGGAGTACGCAGTTGTTTGGGTGTGTGTGAGTATGTGTGTGAGGGTGTCTATGGGTGTGGGTGTTAGTGAGGGTTGTGTGGTTGTGAATGTGTTAAAGTGGGATTGTGAGTGTGTGTGAGGTTGTGTGCGTGTGCAATTGTGTGTTTGAGTGAGCATGTATGTAAGGGATTGTGTGGATGTTTGTGTGTGCGGCTATATATGTGTGAGAATGAGATTGTGGAGATGTGTGTGCAGGGTATGATGTGTGTGGGTGGGTGTTTATATGAGTATGGGGTTAGATGGGTGTGTGGGGGGTTTGGGTGTATGAGTGTGTTTTTGGGGTTGTGTGAATATGGAGTAGTATGATTGTATTTGTGTGTGGGATTGAATGTAATTGTGATTGCGTTTGTGTGAATGTGTTTGGGGGTTCTGTGAGCGTATGAATGGTTTTGTGTCTCTGACTGTGTGTTTCTGTGTAGGGTTGTGTGCCTGTATTGTATCTGTGTGTGCGTGCCAGTGACTGTCTGTATTTATTTTTAAAACATACATTTTTGTGCATATCCATGAAAGGGGGCAAGCACACATTTAATACAGTGCTTTGGTGCACTTTATTCTAGCTTTTAACCAGAGTGCAAGAATCTCACATTTTATGCTTATCTGACAGAGAAGGGCAAAGTTAAATGGGGAGAGGGGTCTGCAAGTATACTTTTTTTTGCTTACAAATTTAACACAGTATTATGGAGCTGTACAACACTTGAAAGACAGCTTTTTAGCTTACGCCGGATATCTTTATGCAAATCCAGTAAGGGGGTGGCATTTAACAGGTATGGCAATAAGATCCTTCTTTACATTTAAAACAAAGCTCTAGAAATTCATTAAAAAAACAAAGGTTAAAGTGCTATATAGTTAGTATGTTTATAATACCTTAACTTTATGTTTAAAAAAAACCTGAGAAATTCATTTGAAAAACCAAAGCTTAAAGTGACCTTATAGTTAGATGTAAAAATATAAAAACAAAAGTTTTTTTTTAAAACACTGAAATTCACATGTTATAGTTTATGGTGCTAAGTATAACAACCTAATTGTGAGCAACACACCAGTCAAAAGCTTTCTGAAAAGCACTGCTTAATGTGACCAAAATATTTAATTGCACTGTACCTTTTTTTAAATTGCATTTCTGAAGCTAGGAAAAAAGACTCACGTGAACTTGATGAACACTTCAGAAACCGGTGTTACATTTGAACTAGCCCAAGTAGTGGTCTCACCTTGCTAAGTTAAATGCGTCATCAATGATCTGCGCCCGGTTAATTACTGGAATAACCTACAAAAGAGGGAAATATGATACATAAACCACAACATGGCATTTGGGGCAGCAGACCTGATACTGACTTATGATTACTTTAAAAAGCTTATTAGTGTAATTACTGTAGTAATGTATCTTCGTAAAGTGAGGATGTGAAACAACAAGCATTGGTAAAGCCACCAGTTTTCTCCGTTATGAATATGAGTGCTGAGTTACCAATGTTTGGCTGTAAAGTATTGTAAAAAAAGTAAAATAAAAAAAACATTTCAAAATAGTGGAAATAAAACAAAACACACATCTCATGGTATCTCAAAGCGGTACATTGAAATAAATGTTTGCAATCTTTATAAATTGCATTGCTTATTTTTCAAGTATTTTCGCTCGGGAATTTAAAATGAATATGGCAGTGTCATAATGTAAAGGGAAATGTTTGCCAATGACAGTTTTACTTTTCACTGAATTCAGCGATTAGACCAGTAGCCCAGAAAGCGGATTTATGGGCCATCAGGAGAAATGTCATGCAGCACATGGCCCTTTCTCCAGTGCTATAAAAGTTTTTGTATGCCTATGCTGTGCTTTCAGGAGATACAGCAAACATAACATTTAAAGTCTACTATCTGGCCAAATCCCAGCAAAGTTATCCCTGTGTCCTTTCTTTTACAGACTTGTTGATAGGCGTGACACAGCCCCGGGAGTGATAGTTAGGGGGTGCCAATGCACAACATGAGGGAGAGAGCTAGGAGTAGAGCAATGAAGTAAAAAGAAAAAGGTAGATCCATGAATGTGATCAGTGGAACGTTACAAGTCAGCCAGTCAATAGGAATATAAAGAGACTATGCTCCAGGAGATGGACAAGCACAAGAAGTGGAAGGCAAGCCATTGAATAAGAAGCAAGCAAATAATGTTTGTACAACTAAAATGTGCCTGTGTGCTTTTTTATGCAATAAAGAATGCTCTTTATCACTATCAAATTTGACTTTCATTTTAAGAAAGCATAAAAAGGCAACAGACTGCAATAACCATTAAATATAGAAATACATATTTGCTGCCAAATCTACACTTCAAATCCATAATTACAAGCACCAAAAGAGTTTTTAGTTTAGTGTGTGGAGCATTATCCCGAGCCCCGGAGTATAAAGCGGATTACAACACACTCAGAGCTATGTTCTGACTCTGCACATCTTTATTCTCCAACATGCAACCGTTAACTGAATGCACTGCGTCACAAACTTTATTAACAACACCCATTCACACCCATCAGATTACATAAACCTTGTAATCTAGACTAGAGTCCTCATACACGTAAATACAGGACACACTACATCTCCCCCTCTGTTAAATAAAATGTATGAACAAATAAATACACATATAAACATGACATGTCCTTGATGAGTTGTCAAGGTACTCATATCAGTTTTACATATCTAGTTGTACAAGATTCTGTGGAAGAGTTAGATGCTTGACTTAGGCACTCATTTGGACTTTTCTCACTCTTGAGGTATCGAACTGATGGACATAGAGGCAAAACCTTAAATTGTGAGTCGTTGAGCAGTTACCAAGTGTCCTTTGCTCATTCAACTCTTAACAGTTCAGCTCAAATAGAGGGTTTGTCTTCCAGGTCCACTTTTACTTAACCAGAGCTCAATCTCCTTTATCGAAAACTATGTCTCGAGCATGTCAGTTCTTGTTGCCGTTGGCCTTCATTTTGCATTTGCGAGAGGCGCCAGTGACACAAATTTTGGCAGGGTCTATTGACCGGCTTGTAGTCCATTGAGGTATCTCTGTTCATTGATCTCTCCCCAAAAGCAAGGTGCAGGACTTTCTCCTGTGGTGGAATGAGTAGTGAAACAGTAAGCACGAATGGCTGGGAGCAGAGCAGCGTTTTTTTAAACTTTATTTTCATATGTTTCAGATCAGGTCATCTTAGTGGAAACGTAGTCATAAACATTTCAAATACATATCACAAACGTCTTTCACAATGGCAAAGATAGATATCCAATGCATAAGCGGGGAGCAATGAAGTTCATACATTTCAATATGTATAATTCATCACTGTGTCTAGCATGTTCGAATTTTTACCAAGGATTTAAATATCAATATCTCCCCATATGGTGGTGAACAGGGGGTGTTGTATGCAATGCTCTCCTGAAGGGTCTGATGCAAGCCGGTAGTCTCTCATTGGCCACCAGATATCCCGAGGTCTAGATGTGAGAGGCTGTACTGCAGCATAAAGCTCGCTATTTGTATCACAATACATCAAGCTTTCAATCCACTTCTTTACTGTGGGTGAGTTCTTGCTTCCCCAATGTAAGGCAAGTTTCCTTTTAGCAAGCAGTAGTGCCTTTGCGGCAAACTGGCGTGACGCCTTAGGTATGCTAGTAACATGGCCCAGCAAAGCTAACAGGGGGGATCGTTCAACCTGCAATTGTGTCATACGAGTGATTGCTGCAACAAATGTCTCTCCATTACATAGCTTATTTGCTGCAGGTCCATGTCATATGTGCAAAGTCTGGGGCAGGAGCGTGGCATTTAGGACAGTGCTCAAATTTGGTGGTGTTGATGCAAGCCATTGCTGCTGGTGTCACATATATATTCCGGGCCCGATTCACAGAACTAACGTAAGACAAAATCCTACACTTACTACCATTTTGGAATTCACAGAAGGCACTTACTCATTTTTGTATTCACAGAAGGCACTTACTCATTTTTGTATTTACAGAAGGCCCTTACTCATTTCGGTATTCACAGAAGTTAGGACTCCTAACTTTAGGGCTCTTAAATGCCTTCTGTGGCTACCGAAAGTCTTAAAGTGAGGATACATTAATAGTGTATCAATTTGTGGTGATGGTTACAGGATACGTAGCGGGTTTGAACACAGCAATATTGCCATATTTTACTTGTGACTGGTACCCAAGGTCTGTCACCCAGGTAACTCCCAACTTAGTGTCACGCGCGGGCAAGAGCGCCAGGCTTGTGTGGTATAACTTCAAGAGTAAGTGGTCCCCGTCTATGTCTGTGATGATCAGTGTAAGTGGTGGGAATTTATCTGGCTCTAGGAGATATGTGGTATCCTATCCCCAGGTGCAGCCAGGAGACTGTTTAATACAAATGATCCATGTGGGGCATGTTTTGAAAGAATGTGTCTTCTGTTCAAGAGAATACATGGCCATTAGGAAAGAGGTCTCCAAATGTGTGCAGTGCATATCTTCGATGGGTGCATTACACCAGTAGTTCTTGCATGATTGGCCTCCAATGGGAGTGCTGGCATGTATAGAGCCCGGCCGCCCATCTGCCATAGTAGTCTCTTCCACGCTCAACTGGTCTTGGATAAGGTTTGAATGTCACGTGGGAGACCAGCTGGCATCAGTGCCCTTCGTGGCATTAGAGATGCAAGATCTATCTCAGGCTCAGCATTTGGGATGCGCACATCTGAGTGGTTTCAATCTCGTGCAAAGCTGCACTGTACGACAAAACAGTTTAAATGTATATTAAAGACTCCAAACCCACCCGCTCATACGGGAAGACCAAAGTGTTACAGCTTATTTGGGGTTGTTTGCCCCCAAATGAGTCAAGTCAATATGTCAAGATTGTGCGAATGTTTACAAAAAATGCATTTGTTAATGGAATAGGTATGTTATTAAGTAGGTATAAAAGTTGGGGCAGAACTGTGATTTTAATAATGGCTATATGGCCTGCTATTGAAAATGGGAGATGGAATCTTTCAACCCTTGCGATCATCTTATCTATCACTGGTAGGTAAATAAGCAGTAAGATCTGTTCTTTGTCTTGATGTAAGTATATCCCCAGGTATCGGGTCTCTTCACTGCACCATGTTAATGGAAACTCACCACAGGTTTAAACCCTTGTGCTAAGTTTTCAGCTGAATGTCCTACGTAAAGTATGAAATCATCAGTATACAGTGTGATCAATAAGGGGCCGGTTTCAAACTGCAATTCCCGTTTGAGATGATTTTTCTGCAAATAGCACACCAGGGTTCCATCGCTATTATAAATAAAAGGGGAGATCCCCGCAAAGTTCGCCGCAATATGAAAATTGTCTTAGTCAATGTGCCATTGAGACAGATTTGTGCTGTTGATTGTGCATTTAGTATATTTATAAGCGATGTGAATTCTAGGCGAGGCACAGTTTTCACAGCGTGGCATGTAAGAAGGGCCACTCCAAGGAGTCAAAGGCTTTTTTGGCATCTAGCAGCGCTGTTAGCACCGGTACTGTGGGAGATATCCTATGCGGGACGGCAAAGATGATTCGCAAGTTTAAGGTTGTAGATCTGCTCGGCACAAACCATGACTGAGCGCGCAATATTATTTGTCCCATTACCAACACCAGACTGGGCACCAGCATTTTTGCTAAAATGTTATTATCAATAATGATATCGGCCTGTGGGACCCACACTGCAGAGGGTTTTTCGGCTACAGAATTAGTGTTATGAACGCCTCTCAAAGCATAGGAGGAAGGATTCACATTTGCAATGCTTCTGCGTATACATCTAGAAGATATGGTGCCAGCAAATGTTTGTACACTTTATAAAATGCCCTGGAAAACCCATCATGGCCTGATGCCTTAAAACCATCCACTGCATTTAAGGCTTGCATTATTTCATCAGTTGTGAAGGGTTCACTCAAGAAGTGTTGATGTGCGTGAGTCACACTAATGCTATTTCTATGAGGTATTTGAAAATGTCTGTGATATCGCTTGGTAATCTGGAGGTATAAAGGTCAGTATGATAATGCAGAATTTAATTTTGGATACCCACTGTGTCCAGTATGTATGTGCCATCAGGGTGCTGGAGGTTTGATATATGTGACTGACCCCATGGCTGCTGCAACAGCCGAGCCAGTGTTCGCCCCTTCCTTCACCCTCTATGTATGTGCAGGCTTTGGAATATTCCCCCAAAATATAGACCTTCTTCTCCACCGACTCCTGAAAGTCAGCCAGCAAGGTTGCCCACATTTGAAAATAATTTGGGGTCCATATCGTGGTCTGACTCTGGTCCAGTGCCAGCTTCTGCTTCCAGTCAGGTTAGAGTGCCTTGGAGATCTCACAAAATCCCAGCGTGTTTGGAGATGCATACTGTCCTTATATATGCATTAAAGGCCTCCCATAGCATGGCCTGCAAAGTAACTGAGCCTTTGTTTAATTCAAAATAGTCTGTTATTGCTGTACGAATTTATGCATGGTATTCTGCATCTTGAGGTACTATATCAGGGAACCACCACTGTGGTTCAGCCCCTCCCACCCAAAAGGTGCAGAGTTTCAAAGCTACCAGGAATGATCCAACAGTATGTGGGGAAGGTGATGATGGAGTGAAGCCAGGGTGTAAGTGTACTCAACAGGAACCACTATTCCAAATGGGTCCATGTGTTGTGTTGTGGTGAGTGGAAGGATTAGGGTGACACTTGAGGTTGTTGCTGATGCCATGCATCCATCAGCACATATGTGTCAATCATATATTCTGCAGAGTATTGCAAGAGCGGGGCTTATTGGCCAGGGCATTGGTGATGCTATCTAATATTGGGTCAAGAAGTATTTTAAGGTCTCCCCCAAGAAAATGGGATCTGTATCAATCAAGTCTATCTGTGATTGTAAGTGTTGATAACATTCTGGGCTGTCAAGATTTGGGGTATACATGTTAACCAATAAAACACGCTGCCCCAGTAAATGGCCCACCACTCATAGGTTTGTACCCTCTGCATCAGCAAGGACTTTCGCAAGTTGGAATGGTAGTCGCTTGTGTATTAAAATTCAGACTCCTCTGGCATAAGACATAGGCAAGGGACTTGCGGCCATGTGGGTTTCCTGCAGAAATACATTTGCACTTTGACGACACAGATATTGCAATACTTGTCTACATTTACGCAAGTTGTTTAGTCCTCTGACGTTCTAGGTCATGAAATTGATGTCTGAAAATCATCTAAAATTTGCCTGCCATGTCATTAAATAATAAAATAAAACCACCATGTAAATCAGGGTATAAAAAAAGCGGCACAAATAGCACTGAGATAACAAACAAACCATTGAGAAATTAAATATTAAACAACCCCTACCCCTCTCTTCTCCCATACCTAGTTACCAAGTACAAAATCCCTGCAGCCATAGGTGGCTGCAAATTAGCAAGACTTCCACATAATCGCACTACCAATATCTGTAAAGGGTAATATATAAGCTTGTACATTCTAGGGGTTAATCCGATGGAAAGAGGTCAATGCTGGTACAAGAATGGATGTCCAGTGGTGTTCTCCCAGGGGACTCTCGTCGAGTTGCCGACTGCTTCTCAGAATATTGTCTACAAGCATTTTGGACATCAGTTGGGCTTTCAAATATATGTGGGTTGCCATTAATTTCCACTCGTAGGCGGGTGGATAAATGATGTCATATAAAAGGCCTAGGTTGCGAAGGGTGGCTTTAACTCCAGATTACGTCCGTCAGGCCTCCTGGACTAGTACAGTAAAGTCCGGAAATATGGAGATCACAGATCCCTGCCATTTCAACTGGCCTTCCTCACTTGCCAGTCTCAGGGCATGATCTCACTCCCTAAAGTGTAACAACCTATCAATGAGTGGCCATTAGCTTTTCGAGTCTGTCCAGATTTTTAGTAGCGTGAGCCGTGCCATCCTCTTAGTCCGGCACCCTACCCTCTGCCATGTTCAGCGTGTGTTCTTGCTGATCAATGTGCTCTCCCATCACATCAAGCCATTGATCAAGTGTGTTGAATTTGCCTTTGGGGGCTAAAGTGCTCAGTTCCACTCCTTTATGCTAAATTGTGGTAAATTTGTCTCCAATCAATAAAATCTCCAAGCCCTTCGCAGTACTATGTCTGAATTTAATGCTGGCAGGTGGATTGCAGGTAGGCCTCACATGGGGAGGGGGCTGTCAGGAGAGGAGCAGGCAGCAGGCCGGCCCAATACAGCCGGGCAACCATATCCCCAGGCTCACCTAAGGCCCCTGTCACCACAGGGCCTCGGGGAAAACATCAGGATAGCCTTACCTCTCAGGCAGGTTCAGGATTCAGACACAGCCTTTGGCTCAGCCCAGCAATTCTCCATCCTCCATCTCCGCCGATATCCAGGCAGGTTCCAGCAACGCTCTCCACTGCACTACAGTCTCCTACGATAACAGGCACAAGTTTGCTGCCGATCCATGGGACAGCAGACCCCAGCGGATGGAGAGGCATGTTTACACGTCTGCAGGCCAGGCACCAAGCAACTCCACAAAGCTTCCCTCACCGTGCAGCATCTTGGGCACCACAGGCCTACGTCCTGTCACCAGCATAGGCAGTGGGCCAGGCCTGTACAAGGACCCTCACATTAGTACTCTCCCTTTCCTTGAACCAGCAGGTCCTCTCTGTATGTGGCGGCAGTACCGTCAGATGATCAGTTCATAGGGATGACAGCATTTAAGACACTTTTGGGTTGCATTGACGGGGATGCCGACGGAGCTTCAACTCCATAAGTCCATTACGGTCTGCAGCTTGGCCACACCCCCAGGAGCAGACCAGATTTGATATAGATGCCTTTCACTGCAACACATCAAACCCCCCCTTTTGAAACTACTCATAAATCGTTCAACAACGCCACTTGCCTGTGGCCAGAGAGGTGTACTTTTTTGATGTTTGATGTTCAAATGTTAGGAAAGTTTTTGAACTCTCTGCTCTTGAAGGGTGAGCCATGTTCAGATTTTAGAATGGAGCAAACACCCATGTTGTGAAAATGTCATCCAGCCTTTTGATGACTCTGTCATGTGTTATTGATGATGTCTTCCAATAGAAGAAACCATGAGTACTCATTGACAATTACCATGAGATGATGTCTGTTGCTGAGCTGTCCGAAGAAATCAACACTAATCCTCTCCCAAGCTTGCTTAGGTTGATTTGACATGTTCAATGGGTGCTGAGTCACTTTGGGAAACAGGGAGTTGCTTAGATAACAAGCTTTAAGCTCCCTTTCAACTCTTTCGTCAAGACCCGGAAATCACACTCGATTGATGGATGCTCTTTTAGTTGCAGCAATGCCATGATGTACCTTCATGTGTCAGGTCAATAATTTGCTGCCTCAGGTTTTCAGGGATAACTATTCTTGTCCCTCTCAGCATGGTGCCATCATGTGTAACACAAGTTCTTCACAAACATTTTTGAATGTGTGGTATTCAACGTCATCTGTAAGAGGTCAAGTATGCTTCCGCCATGATTATGTTGAAATGATTTCCTTGAGCTTAAGCATGTCTTTGTCAGTATTAGTAGCTGCCATAATCTGTGTAATAGAAATAGCTGCAGGTGCCCTTGACTTTACTATGAAATTGATGTAGGCCTCATTAACTTTGGACATTGTGATATGATGCAGTAGCGGCACTTGTGAAAAGTAGCCTGTGGGATTTTGATCTTTTCTCAGTTTTTGCACAATAGTGTGATCATACTCTTGCAGGTGCAACCCCACCTGCCTATGCGAGGGGCAGCTTGGCTTTTATATTTCCAAAAATGGTGAGTAACTATTGATGATCTGTCACAAGGATGACTTGCTTTCCATACAGAAACATGTGTTCACAAGTCAATACTACAGCCAAACTTCCTCTGGTTAGGAATAAGCACATTCCATCTGAGATAGACTGCGGCTAGCATAGGCCGCAATGTGTCTCTAAGCATCAGATTGTCCATTATGTTGGGCAAGGATTGCTCCCACTCTCACCGGACTTGGATCCACCACAATCTCTATATGCAATTTTGGACCAAGGTAAGCCATTTCAGTTACATTACATTTTTGCATTTTATTTTCTTGAATCTTTGGTCACGTTCAGATGACCTTTCAAATGGGATCTTGCTTTGTTAGTTCTCTCAGAGGAAACTCCCAATGGCAAAGTCACAAATGGACCTGGAGTAGTAGCTGGCCGTGGCTAAGAAGGATCTCAGCATGGTCGATTTTCTGGAGAGCAAGTAAATGACAATGCTAGTGCTTTTTCAGGTTCAGGGGTCATTCCCTTTTCCAAGAAAATATGCCCAAAGAATTGAAGTATATTTTTGTGAAATTCACATTTCTCAGCATTTAGTATGAGACCTGCATCATCTAGCAGATGGCATACTTGCATGAGTGCATTGTCATGTTCCTTTTGGGTAGCCTCAAACACCAGAATGTAATCACTGTAGCTAAAAGCATGTGCAACAGGTTGAATTACTGGACAAATTACATCTTGAAAGATTTCTGCAGGTGGTTACACACCCAAAATTGAGTATTTTATCATCTAAACAAACCAAAAATGAGTACTGACCTACAGTTAACTTCCAGCATAAGTTGATGGTAACTTTGTTCAGGGCGGGATGAGACGGTTGCACTATTCCACTGTGTGATCATGTCTGCAATGTGTGGATCTAGATGTCTTACTCTTTCAATTGCTTTGTTTGCTTGTCACATATCTACACAAATGCGCACTGAAGCTCCACTGTCCTTTTTGGAACCACAACAATGGGTGAATCCCACGGTGGCAGGTCAGTAGAGCACTTGATTATGTCAAGTTTTAACATTGTTTCTAGTTCTTTTTTAATGGCTTCCTGTAAATGAAAAGCAATTATATGGTGTTGCTGTGGAACAGGGTGAATATCTCCATTAATGTGAAACTGTATCCGCATGGTCGCCACAAAGGATCCTTTACTCCGCAAGGTGGTAGAAGTTGCCAGGTGCAAACCTTTGTTCTTGACATTGTTAGACATGTTATCATAGAGAGTTCTTTGTACTTTTCAGCCAGGATGATGTTTATCGATGCACCACTGTCTATCATGAAAGTTGTAGGGCACATATTCACCCTAAGAATGACTTTAGGACAATGACCAAAGAAACTTTGTTGCTTCATGTGGTGTTTCTTTTCAGATGTGTGCTTTTAATTACAAGCAGCCTATCCTACATGTGCACGTTGATCTGTGACTGACATCACCATCACACATACATTTTCCTCATCATCACTCGAAGGTGACGTCAACAAACCATGTGACGATGAATATCATTATGACCTATTTCGCTTTGTTTCCACTCCTTTCGTCAATGTTGCAGTTTGGCCATGTGGGAGTGGCTAGTGTGCCTCTGGAACTTTCTGACATCCAACTTCTCATCCTTTTGCAATGCGTGTAGTTTTTCTTTTGGTTTGCCAACCATTCTGAAAAAGTTTCCCTTCCCGCAGGCTTTGCATACTTAGTCTGATAGCAGGACATTTACCTTCATGTTGAAAGGAGAATCCACACCAGAAACACATTTTATTTTTCTACGGAGACATCACTCTATGGGCCTCTGTCCAGTGTGTCTTCTTACTTTTCATGCTCAGTGCTGTTTTTTTTTGAAGTTGCTCTAGCTTCCATATCAGAAGCTTTACGATCAGCACGTTCCACGGCTGTTGCAGCCATGAGCACTTTCTCCAAACTGAGCATTTTTCTTAGCATACGTCTTTGGAATGAGTCACAGAAGCAACCATCAATAACTCTAAGACACATGGCTTATTCATCATTGAATTCATAGCACTTCAAGTGCTTTATAAGCATGTCAAGTCTTTTACCAAACTCATCCATCGTCTCACCAGATTGCTGTATTGCTTGGTAGAAAGCGTACCTTTCATAGACGACATTCGGCATTGGACTGAACTTTGCTTTTAGCATCTTCTTGATTTGTCTGTATGATATTTCACCAGCATGCGTTATCTTCTTTAGCACCTCTTTTACTCTGTCACTTGCAAGGCTCTTTTTGACTGTTGTGATCTTTTTTGTCATTTTCTTCTTCCATGGTAGCCATGAAGTCAAACCAGGCAGTCCATCTGGCACTAATATTCTGCTTTTTGGCCCTATCAAATAGATGTGCTGTATTCTACTGACGTCGACAGTATATGCTGTTCAGGCAGTATTTGATCTTTTGCATTGCTTGGCTTGGTGGCACCTCTGCTAGCATCAGGCTGCGAACTGGTGCTTGGGTCATCGTGCCCGAGCTGCTGTTGGTGGGCACCATCTTACTTCCTCACATTGAGTAATGATTTCGCTTCTTGCATGCGTTCTTCACCATTTTCGATTGTATGAATTATACCTAGTTGTAGCTGCATTTTGCTCTTCTCCATTCCTGGTTGTCATGGTTTTTAACATATCTGCTTTGTATCAATGCTATCTCTGTGTTATGCTGTGGCCACCTATATCTTCCTACCTTCCTTTCTACCTGGATTCTTGACAGGCTTACTGACTGTACTCCTTTCTATGGTTTTCACCTTCTTCAAGGGCTTCTCAAAGCTCGAGTTGCACTTTGACTTCACTTACGCCAACTGTAGATCTATTCTTAAGGCGCATGGTCCAGCAGTTTACTGGACCATGGCAAACTCCCAAGGAGAGCACTTTTTTATCATTGGGAGCAATTATTCCCTAGCTTGTCCCCAGTTGTAGCGTCTTCCCCATCAGAGGAGCATGCATCAGACCACGCCACACACAGAGCTCTGGTTTGCACGTCATTATTCTTTAACATGCAACCGTTAACTGAACGCACTGTGTCACAAACTTTATTAACCACACCCATCAGATTATGTAATATTTATAAGGTGTAGGCTGAGGACCAGTAGAGCTTTCATAGGCGTAAACACAGAACACAACGTGTGCTTCCTTCCCTTGAAAATCTCTACCCTCCAACAACAGAGACTGTATTTCTGGAAATATGTGAGCAACTGAGTTCCATTATAGCAAAAGATTTGCCCTTTTGCAAGTCTGCAGTGAAAGACTTTGCAAGGATGAGAAGCAAAAACATAATTTCTCAAAGTGACATTGCTATTTGCAATGTAAACATGGCATTTTAATGTGCATTGCAAGAATATGGGGAAGCAAAGGGGCACCATATTTGGTATCATGGAAATTTGTCTTAAGCTTGCACTGAAAGGTTTACCAATTTCACATGTTCGCGAAGGACAGGTTCTATTGTGGGAGTAGCTGCTATAGGCCTCAGGGGGGCAGACACCTGCCCCATAGACTCCTTCATTCTCTGCTGCCTTCCCATTTACAAATATACGTTTTTTGGCCATTGTTCAATGCGTGTTTGTGAGGTTTCATAGAAATAATCCAGTCTGATAGTAATAAATGATGCAGAATGTTTGTGATTTCTTGTGGCCAGCCTGTTTGTGGTGTGTTGCATTGATACATCCGGATCAGTGAAATGAATAGGCAAGGTTGCATAGCAAACAGACAGAGCACTGTGATACAGGCTGGCCACTAATCCATTTGACCTTTGGCTCTTTAAGAGAATCTTCACATTGGCTGAGTTGTCAATCCTTATCTAGATGCCGGCCATGAGCAGAAAGCTAAAGATATCGTTATACGTGGGCATTATAGATAAACAAGAAAAAAAACATAATTGATATGCACATAAACTTTGTACTTCTTAGTTTGAAAAAAAACTCAGATACACCAACTGAAGTTTGTCCAAAGGTCACATCACTACCGAAACAGATTGTCTGTCAGCCAGAGTTTTTCCAGACAAGGTAAGCTGGTGTATTTTTATAACTCTTCCATGGTGCTGCTGGGAAAAGCAGGAACTGAAATGTGACTAAAGAGGAGCTGTGAAAGTGCAGGCGTAGTCTAAGCTTCCTACCTTCCAAATAACCTCTGATCTCTCCTGCTTCTCTGTCTCATCTGCTTCTCCAATATACAGCGGCTGATTGTAAAGGAGCCTGGTGTCAAAGAAAACACCAATAAAACAAGTTTTGCCTTAGGGTTCTGAGTGATCTCAATAGACAACGAGAATGAAGCTATGATGTCACTCTGAACCCTGTTATGGATGGCCCCCAAAATCATCTGTCCGTGTTTTCAACTGCTACGCAGGGGGCGGATTAATAATGGGGTAACCATACATAACTCAGCCTCTCCTCCCAGTTCCAAATTTGAAAACAAATCCTACCTGTAATCCCTAACCAACCCCGACCACCCTCCCTGCCTCCCTTCCCCCTCCTGAAGCTGTGCTTTCTGCTTTCAATGAATGCAGACAAGCACTGCTGTGCTGACAGACTCAAGTTGGGGCCTATCAGCCTGCCTTAGAAGGCCTTTATGCCATCACAGCAGTGGGTAACCAGTTTTGTTATCAACTGTTGCTATATCACACCAGTGAGGTATGCCATTTAAGAAACTGAAATAAATGATAGAAGCTCTCTATGAGAGCGCAAATTTGAATAAAAAATATGCATGAGCCATATTTACAAGCACATTGTATAACATAGGAATGAAATGCATAGTTGTAACGTGAAGTTGACACTTATAGCATAAAGTTAACCGATGTAATCAAAAGTAATATAGGAAATGTAACTGTATTCACTTTAGAACATGTATTAGATTTAGAAGGCCCGTATACGTAGTGGGCTAATGTAGAAATGTGTAGAAACGCTTACGAAATGTAGAACGTGCAAAGTAGAATTCATGTACGTGTGTAGCTTTAAATGGAGAAACCGCGTGAAATGTAACATGGAGAAATGTGCAGAGAAATGACACGGCGATGTAACAAATGAGAATATAAAGTTATACTCTACGTAGTTTATATTCTATGTACAATATATTCACTTATATGTAAAGGATTTGCTAAATACGATTGTATATAAATGTGTGTTAAAGGTTATACTGAGTAGAAGGCTTCTTGTAAGAATGTTAGGAGGGTTTAGGTCATTTGTGATTTTAACCTGACTGACCAAGGGTTCGCAGGAGGGTAGTCCGCTGTTTGTAATTTAGTGGGCTCACAGGAGTCGTGAATAGTCTTGCTGTGAACGTGAGAGCCAAGGAGTCTAGTTCTTGTTAGATTTAAGGTGACAAGGTCGGACGAAGTTTATGGCCTAAACGTGATAAGAAGCGCTTGGAATTTGAGTCTTGTTTTGAAATGACCATTCACAGGACCAAGAAAGGTTATATACATAACTATAAAGATTTGAGTTCTACTAAGGTTATGAACTTTTGATCTGAAATGTCAAGAGAAGGCATCAACGAGAAGACGAAGATGGCGTCTAAGAAGAAAGGTCAACTTAACAGACGACGCGAAAGAGACGAAGCAAGGAAAAAGCTAGAAGATGACCTCATGGGGAAAGTCCGTGGTGGGCGTCGAAGGGGCGTTCCACCCACACTGTGATTGTGTATTTTAGGGACAGCACCCCGGGGAGAAGATAGCAATTAGCGAAGGGAACAGCGAAGCGAATTGCTCAGAGCGAGAACAGAGAGAAGGGCGAAGAGTAGATGACTTGAGCAGATGCGCTGAGAGAGATCAGAGCGCAAGAGAGCAGTAGGCCGAGGACCCTTAGAGAGCGGATGTGTAGGCAGAGAGGGTACTGCTTCTTAAACTTAAGTTACCTTTAGAGGCTAAGAGAGTTTGAACTTCTTTGGGAGTCAAACTGCTGACACCTTTTTAGGTTAAGGAATCTTGCGAAGTAGGGATGTCACTTAGTATAGAGTAGGGACAGATTTAACTTGATTATCTTTTCTCTTTCTGTAGATGACGCGAAGGAACCACTTCATATCGAAGCTTTTAATTTGCTGATTCTGGAATTGATTTTGTATTCTTTTGTACATTGATTAAGATTTATCCTGAGAGGATTGTATATGCATTTTAAACTTTGATTCTATATAAAACTCTTAAAACTTTATCAGTTGCAAGTGGTTCTTCAGAGTGGTGTCAGTTTATGGGGTTTATCTAACCTATGCGGGGTTTGTCTTGTACTCAATGACAGATAAAAAGCGATCCAAAATTGACGAATGAGATAAGTTATTAAATTGATCATAAATTGATATCAAAATCTCATTCCCCGCAGTTGGTAGCAGAGAAAGATGGTTTTCTTCTTGAGGAAGACAACCTAGGTCAGGTTTAGTTTACCCCAAGGTCCCTAGTCATCGACGACCAGAAGAAGAATCCCTGCCGAAGACGGTGCTGACGGTGTGTCGAGAGAAAAGCAGCAGAGTCGGTCGAGAGTGAGTATAAGGGTCATGCGTTGTAAGATTGCGGTGTTTTATGTTGTTCCTGTGTTGTAATGTCAAGCGGAGTTGAATGCCTGTAGTGTGATTGAGGGAAGGTTGTGAGCGCGCGCAACCGGATGAAATCTTAAGCTCCAGGGAAGGACTTAAGTGGTTCGGGTGTATCGAACACCCAGAGTAATTTGTCTACCATTGAAAGGGGGTCATGAGGTACCATTGATCGCCCGACAGACCGATGATAGGGGGAGCGTAAGAGTGAGTGTATGAGTAACGGACGCTGGTCGTACGTTTACTGTGTGTAAGTAAGCTATCAGTTGAGGCGATCGTCTGACCGTAAGAGGGAAGACGTTTCGTCAGTTGAGGTGACAATTACAGTTAGACTGTGGCCGTACAGTCAGAGAAAAGTGATCGCTTGGACGGAAGTAGTCATTTTTCAGCGTATGAATGAAAACGCATGCGAAATCGTGAGACGAGTTGAGAAAGAAGGAGAACTGCTGCAGAGGGAGCGAGTGACGTCAGCATAGAACCGCGCTGAGATTGGTTAGGTTGTCAGACGTCAGCGTAGAGCCGCGCTGAGATTGGTCGGTCAGCGTAGAGTCGCGCTGAGATAGGCCGATTAGCGAGAGCCGCGTAGGGATTGGTTGGTTTATCATTGGGACGTAAACAAGGAAGAGAAAGAGGAGAATAGTAGAGTAGCGAAAATGAAGTGTTTTAAGAGTTTAAGGGCAATCTTTAGGAGGAATAGAAGAAACTTATATGCCGGAGAAGAAGCTCCACCAGAAGGCACACCAGCTTATCATATGACAGTAAATGTAGGCTTACACTCGATACTATGGATCTCCGAGTGGAATAAGCTAACTGAAGGGAATAAGGAACTGACGTTTCCGAGATTCGGAACGTTTAAGCTAGACGTGTTGAACGAACTGAAAGCGGTAATGCTTGCAACGAGACCTCTACCGAGGCCAACACAGTTTGAAGCCCTTAGTGCATGGTTTAGAGCAGCACACGAAAAGAGCGTAAAGAGGCGCCAAGAAAGAGTGAGACGATCAGTAAAGGCGGTACAGGATGCCAAATGGGATGAGGAAGCTAAGAAATGGGGGGTGCAGAAGATAGAAGCAGACAAACTGTACCCGATGTTAGAAGTTACGGGAGAAAAGAAACCTCTAGAGGAAGATGAGGAAAGCGAGACAGAAGAGGATCTGATAGAGAGGCTATTAACAGATAGACCACCTCCGTACAGCGGAGGGGCCGCAAGTCCCATATTGCAACAGGAAGACGGAGCTAGATGGGGGGAATATAAATCGATCCCAGTAACAGAGTGGGATGCCAAGAAAGATGAGGAAGTACCTCAATCTAGTTCAGAACAGAGAGTAGTGGGAAGATTCGTGGTTCAGAAAATGCCAGAAACGCAACATGCAAGGTCCTACCAAATGCCAGACGCTTTACAGGTACCGGTTACCATAGGCCCTATTGTGTCAATCTACAACCCAGAAGGGGTCCAGCAGGAGGAACAGGCACGATGGGACAGGGAAAGGGCAGAGATGGAGAATAGGAATACCATGATGAATCCTCAGAGACAGATACTAGCACCGATGAGTCGGAGTACCCCATTAGATGCCGCAACAGGTCCCTGGGTAGAACAGGGGGGTCAAAGAGGGCCAATGGACTTGAGGGGACCAAAACCGAAATCCCATAAGGAATTAAGGGAATACCTGAAAGAATGGGATACTGCCGAAGAGATTCGGAATAAAAGTTTAGAAACAGGAGCAGAGTGGAGAGACCAGGATAACAGGATCCTCTCTCATTGTGGAGCTGGCGAAAGCAGCCCGGAGTGGGAGAGAGGGAGCCAGGAAAACAGCGGGAATAATTGTCCTACTATCAGCGGCAATAGGCAAATGTGTGACGACAGGAGTGCAGGGTGTGGCGAAGTGCCTCGCGTCACCTTTAGTGAGGGGGAACGAAGGACGCAGGAGTACCGAAATACTTTTAGATGCACTCACCATACCCCGAGCGAAACAGTGCAACATTGGAATCACGGGAACATGGAGAGTCGTGAAGGGTCTCGCCATGCATCCGGTGATCGCGAGCGACGTCATGAGAATATAGGGAGTCGCGAAACGTCTCGCCATACTTCTGGTGATCAGGATCGAGATCGCGGGAGCATGGAGGGCCATGAAGGACCTTATCGTTTATTGAGCGACACCAGACAGAACAGAACGGTGGATCCTATCTCGTATCTGGAGAAACCGAGCCGAAAAGGCGCAATGTAGGGATGGGGGATGGAGTAATGTTCCACCACACCCCACGGGAAGATGGAAAGGCTTGGGATCTAGAGAGGTGGGAACAAAGAGATGGAAGGAAAACTCCTCATAACTCACCCGTGTTTAGGCGTAGGGCGCATAGTGGAGGTGAGAGGGGTATGAGCGAACCACCTAGGACTGACATACTGAAAGCTGAAATAAAAGCAAGACGGATTGATGTAATGAGTTTAAAATCAGACTTGGACGAAATAATAGACGGCACAGTGGCAATAGAGAGGCTAGAGCTGTACGCACCAGATGAAATATTGTTCTTATCCAAGGATGTTACTCGGAAAGCAAGGGCAGCTCATGAAAAACTATCCGAATTAGCAGAAAAATATATGATAGACATGTCACGGACTAAAGCTTTACAGCCCAATCATAGGCTAAATTGCACAGACCGAGATCTGGATGAACGTAGAACGATTGGACTAAGAGTACACATAAGGGAACTAGTCATGTGTATTAGAATATGGAGAGATCTGGATAGATGGGAGGAAAAATGGTCTAAGAGGGGATCTGTCAGAAGAAGTACAATTGTGAAGTCCCAGGACACAGACCTAATGCGAATGGAAGTTTTCCCTTTGCGAGAAATCGCGAACGGAAACTACGTTCATGTACCTTGGAGTAGGGGGGATTTAGCGGCATTCACTAATTCTTTCCCGAAGCTAAGAGAAAACCCCGTAGAGTGGTACAAGCAGGTAGAGAGGTTCGTGAAGATCTCTAAGGTGCTGTGGACCGATTTGAACACATTGTTCGATATCGTAGTACCCGGAGATTTATGGACGGCATGCAAACTTAGTATTGAATGGCCTACTTGTGAGCCTCCGAGAGATACCCAGACAAATGGTCCGTCAGACAGAGTCATGGAAAAGTACGAGAGGGTAATAACATGGCTAAAAGAGAAAGTGCCAGTGCAAGACATAGACTGGGTTAAGATAGATCGAACAACTCAGGAGCCTAAAGAGACAGTTCACGAGTTCTATGAGAGATTACTGAAGGCATTTAAACAATACAGTGGGTTAGACGTAATGGATCCTAAGGACATAGGACCGTTTGTGTCAAAGTTTGTTCTAGGATTAAGACCAGACATAAGCCTGATGATACAACAGCATTTGATCTGTTGGCAGAACAAACCTTTAGATGAGATTCTGAGGTATGCAAGGTACTGTAGCGATGAAATAGATTCAAAGGCAAAGAAACTCAAGGAAAAGCTAATGCTGGTACAAATGCAAGCAGCTGGAAAGGGTGGACAGCGGCAACAGGGAACAGGAACGCAAGCAAAGAAACAGAATAATCAGAGCAGAGATGAGGAGGAAAGACCGAGGCCAAGAATGGATATTGCGACACTGAAAAAGACAACGAGGTGTCATCAGTGTAACGAAGTGGGACATTGGCGACGCGAGTGTCCTTACAATGTCGAGACAGGGGAATTAGAACTAGAGGAGGAAGAGGCACAGAATAACGTGGTTAAGGGAGCCGCGGTCCCGAAGGGAAAATTTATCAAAGGGGGGACTCAGACTCCTCGAGCCCCGTTTCCTCAACCACCTCGCATTACAAATGGAGGAAAAACCTATAGACAAATGCCATTGTTCGTAGGAGGAGAAGAATGCTATTACGTTGATCCCCTTACAGGGCAACGAGTGAATAGGGAGGAAGATTGTACTCTAGGTGCAGCCCTGGAAGTAGATCAGAGAGGACCATACGTAGAGGCTGAAGTGGCTGGATGTCCTACAACCTTTTTGGTGGATACGGGGGCTACTCGATCCACGCTGAGATCAGCGGTAGTCCCAGGTCTGCCAATATCAGGAGAGACGATTCAGGTGGTAGGAGTCGCAAACAAGAGGATGACGAATCCTCTGACCGAGCCAGTGTCAGTAAAGATAGGGAATTACAGTGACGAACATCAGTTTGTGATCTGTGATTCTAGCCCTGTGTGTTTGCTAGGAAGAGATTTGTTGTGTAAACTGAATTGCACAATACATTGTACACCTGAAGGAGTAGAAGTGCAGACCAATGATGAGGATGCCGATTTTAAGGTTGTAAACTCGCAGGAGTGCGTGGAACTATATCCTACCTTAACAGTGGAGGAGCTTCCACAGGATTTGAGGGAGAAAGTGTCAGCTGAGGTGTGGGATTTTACTGGAGAGGAGATCGGATTGATCAAAGGAGTAGAACCAGTAAAGATCTTGGTAAGACCCAATGCTGAGTATCCAAGAACTCCACAATACAAGTTGACACCAGAGACGATTGCAGGAATAAAGCCTGTGATCGAATCCATGATTAAACAGGGAATACTGAAGGAGATCGTGGGTAGTCCATGTAACTCCCCGATTATGGGTTTGCAGAAGCCTAGTGGAAAATACAGGATAGTGCAGGATCTTCGAAAGATTAATAATATTGTTGTCTCATGTTGTCCAGTGGTACCGAATCCATCAGTGATATTATTTCAGATACCGTTCCAAGCTGAATGGTTTACCGTGATAGATTTGTGCCAGGCTTTCTTTTCGATTCCTTTAGATGAAGAGAGTCAGTATCTTTTCGCTTTTAAGCTGGAAGATCGCGTTTTAACATGGTGTCGTATCCCTCAGGGGTATACAGAAAGCCCATCGATCTTTAACCAGCTATTAAAAAGAAATCTTGAAAGTCTAGTACTGCCCAAGAATTCTGCCCAAGAATTCGGTTCTAGTCCAGTACATAGTTGCGTCAGAAACTGAGGAAGCTTGCAGAGTAGACACCATCACCTTGCTAAATCACTTGGCCGAGAACGGAGACAAGGTGTCTCCAAGTAAATTGCAGTATTGTAAGACTGAAGTGCAATACTTGGGCCATAGGATTGAAAAGGGAAAGCGGAAGGTGTCTCCAGACAGAATAGAGGCGATCATGAAAATGAACGCGCCTACAACACAAAGAGAAGTCAGGATGTTTCTAGGCATGGTCGGTTATTGTCGGCAGTGGATAGCCAACTTCTCACTGAAGGCAAAACCTTTATTACAACTGACGCACAAAGGAGTAAGTGATCCGGTACCATGGGACAAAGATTGTTTGATGGCGTTTTTGCAGCTGAGGGAGGACTTATGTCGCGCCCCGGCTTTAGGAATGCCTGATTACACAAAACCATTTTTGCTTTACTGCTGCGAAAGAGAGGGATGCGCGTTAGCAGTTTTGGCCCAATTACATGGAGATGCGCGTAGGCCAGTGGCGTATTTTTCGGCTACATTAGATCCAGTAGCCGCAGCGTTGCCCGGATGTCTCAAATCCGTAGCTGCAACGGGTGTCAGCATTAAACGTTCTGAAAGCGTGGTAATGGGACATCAGTTAGTGGTGTACGTACCACATTCTGTAGAGTTGTTAATGACCAGGACTAAGACTCAGCATCTGACAAATAGCAGGCTCACACGCTACGAGCAAGTCATACTGGCTGCCGAGAATGTGACCCTAAAAAGATGCTCCGTCTTGAATCCTGCAACTTTGATGCCACTTCCAAATGAGATAGATGATGAAATTTGTACAGATCATGATTGCCTTGATGTGACTGAACTATGCACCAAACCGAGACCCTATATCGTAGATGAGCCATTGACTGACCCCGATGAAATTTTCTTTGTTGATGGTTCATGTGTAAGAGACGATATCGGTCAGCTGAGAGCAACTTATGCAGTTTGCACAATTACGAGAGTAATAGAAGCCGCTTGCCTGGAAGGAGTACACTCCGCTCAGGTAGCTGAAATTGTTGCTTTGACGCGTGCTTGTCTAGCAGGCGACAAACTTCGAGTCACCATATACACCGATAGCCAGTATGGTTTCGGGGTAGTTCATGATTACGGGCAGTTATGGTCTCAAAGAGGTTACATGACCTCCTCGGGTTCTCCTATTAGGAATGGAGAATTCGTGAGACTCTTGTTAGAGGCATTGCAAGGCCCGTCAGCCATTGCAGTTGTCAAATGTGCTGCGCATACAAAAAATGTAGATTTTGTGTCCCAAGGTAACCGCTATGCGGATGAGGTAGCGCGTTACTGCGCAGAACAGGGATATTCTCACACTGATGTAAAAGTGGGGGGAATCCAAGAAAGAACTGAATTGACAATGTTGTTGGATACTGTAGATACGTGGGATGAGCTAAGGAGTGTTCAGGAAAATGCACCAGATGATGAGAAAAAGAGTTGGGAAACAGCTGGTTGTATTAGAAGTGAGATGAATTTCTGAATATCTGCAGATGGGAGAGCAGTTTTACCAAATGAACTTGTTAGTCCAATGGCAAGGAAATTGCATGGATCAGCACACATAGGTAGAGATGCTATGGTGAGAGTATTCAGACAAACATGGTTCAATCCAAAGTTTAGAGTAGCGGCAGAAGCAGTGTGTCAGCGATGTGCGATCTGTCAGCAGATAAACGTGGGAAAGAGAACACCAGTCACATTGAGTCATATTGGGAGGTCTGGGGGGCCTTTCAATAGAATGCAGCTTGACTTCATAGAAATGCCTAAATGCAATAGACTCAGATACGTTTTAGTGATTGTTTGCATATTTTCTAGATGGGTTGAGGCTTACCCTACACGTAGGTGCGATACACTTACAGTAGCAAAATTGTTACTTAGAGAGTTAATACCAAGGTTTGGGGTGCCATCCTCTTTGGAATCGGACAGAGGAACTCATTTTAACAGCGAAATAGTGAAGATGCTATGTTCAGCTTTGGGTATCGATCAGAAACTACATTGCAGCTATCGACCAGAAGCTTCAGGGATTGTAGAGCAAATCAACAGTACAATCAAGTCCAGACTTGCCAAAGTTTGTTCAGCAACATCCCTGAGTTGGCCAGACGCACTTCCAGTGGTTCTTATGAGCATACGTAGCACACCAGATAGGAAAACAGGTCTCTCTCCTCATGAAGTGCTAATGGGGAGAGCCATGAGATTGCCATCGGTTCCGACTGCAGCTCTAGTGAACATCACAGACGATTTGATCCTGGACTACTGTAAGGGACTATCTGATGCCGTTAATTCTGTGTCCCTCCAGGTCCAGGCTGCAGAGGTTCCATCAGCACAAGATTTATGCCATGACCTGAGTCCGGGGGACTGGGTTTTGGTGAAAAAACACGTCAGGAAGAACTGCTTAGACGTGCGCTGGAGAGGACCGTTTCAAGTCATACTTGTGACGAATACTGCAGTAAAGTGTGGAGGCCTGCCAAACTGGATATATGCCTCACACACCCGAAGAGTGCCAACACCTCTAGAAGAAACAGCTCCTCTCTCGGATGAGAATCCAGCGGAAAGCGGAGAAGCCATAGAGGGGGAAAGCCAAGCTGTGGAGGTGATAGAAGAGGCTGAGACTGAGACGGAACAGGTCGACGAAGGTCAGGACACCAGTGGGACCGAAGTCGCCTCAGGAGAAGAGAGTAATTGGGAGATCGAATCAGATACTGACCAAGCAGAGAGTGACCAAGAGACGAGTCCAAGAACAAGGAGCAGGAGGACAAGGAGTGATGAAGCTAGTTGGCCGGAGAGAAGGAGAAGGCCAAGCTTAAAAGCAGATCAAGAAAGAGCCCTTGTCCCGATCGCTGATGAATCGGATCAGGAAGAAGAAACTACAGACTCAGGAACTGAAAGTCCAAGAAGATCGAGAAGGGTACGTGTGCCCTGCAGAAGGTACGCCACCCCAGAGTGGACTTATCTAGCAGATGTCTTGGGGACAGAAATCTGGGAGAGTGAAGAAAGTGAAAGTAATCGATCACGATCCATTTGTGGCAGTGGAGATATGGATGTTGACGCCTGGACTCGAGACTGAGGGGTTACTGACTTTCACACTTCCCATACCCCCATATTTGAGTCAAATTCAAGATCTAGTGCTAAATAGATTACAGTTTCCGACTTTTGGTCATCAAATTCCAGAGGAAGAAGAAAAAGTCATTCGTTTTGAATTATTGGAAATTGTTGTGAAAGCTGCAGGTACGAGAATAATTGTTGATGCGTAAAAGACTTTTCTATATAAGCTATAAAGAAGAAGATAACCTAGCGCCGAGTGGAAAGAAGAATAAAATTAGGGATTACATTTAGAGGACGGAGAAGGGTTAGGGTTGTCTGTTGCTAAAAAGGAAAAGACATTGGTTGCGAAAAAGAGACTTTGTTGATAAAGAGCATTTTACAGACTGTGAAAGAAAATAAAGCGAACAAAGACTGCAAAGGAAAACCTTTTCGCAAAAGAAGGAGCTACGCTGTTTGATGACATGGAGAACGGCAACCCAAACCGAAAAGCTAAATGTATAGTAGGTACACTAATAGCAGTAGTAATTTTTCTCATAATTACAGTAGTGACAATATCATACATAATAGGATATGAAAGCGATAAAGAAACAGCAGATGTAAAGCCTGTAACGACTTTGAGACCTGCTCTTGTGGGGAAGAAGGAGGAGAGCAATGTGATACGTGAAAAGGCGTTACTGGCAGATGAAGCTCGTAGATTACACATAGACGAGTCACAGGGAAACTTTAGGTCAAACGCATATGCTAAACTATTGTACGAGTATATCGATGCCATGGAGGCCAAAGATTGCTATGTTTGTATGCAATTGCCGGCTTCTGTAGACGAAGGCATTAGATATCATCATCTCCCACTGACATATGGGATAACATGTAGTTTACTGCTTAGTATATTTTATGGTAGGGAAGGATTTGAGTACTACTTTTCAAATTATGATTCGGTACTACCTGAAGTTCCGAATTATAAGCAAATGAATAAGTGGGACCATTACAAAAAGGAGGATAGATTAGCCAAATTCTTTCTTCCTTGGGATACACTAGATACTTCATATGCACGCAGAAATAATCTAACTTGCAAAGTGTCAGAGGTAGAGAAAAAGTTTATAGGACAAGTAGATGACAGATACAGAAGGCAGAAGATTCTGAAAATGTCAGGACAGTGGAAGACAGATTGGACCGAAGAAGAGAAGGCACACAAAAGGAAAGGTAGCAATGGTCCAATAGCATTGGATAGAACGCAGAAAGGAAAGTTATGTTTAACTCGAAGCAAGACATATTATGAGAGTGTATTTGTAGGTGAAGTAAATTGCGAACATGCTTTTCGTTTAGAGTACTATACGAAAGATTTCATGAAAGGGATGCAAGCTATTCCTAATGTGTATTTTGTATGCGGAAGAAATGCCTATGTAAAACTACTACTTGGCAATTGTCTTCCCCAAAATATATCATGCAAAGGATTTAGCGATCATAGAAGGAAAGGCTTCGACGAGAGCGAAAAGGGAAGTAGGAGATGCAGAAGTGGTTGGAGATGTATTTGGAGCGATGTTTCCTATGTTAGGTTTGATACTTAATGATGTTAAGATCAGGAGACTAGCTACGGTTGTAGATAGATTGTCTGAAGCACTGCAAGGTCATTAATGTTAGTAGAAGGCGAGATGCAGTCGATTAGAGCAATGGTTCTTCAGAACCGACTTGCTTTAGATGTACTGCTAGCAAAAGAGGGCGGAGTTTGTAAGGCTTTGAAGGTTCAGGAATGTTGTACTTATATTCCTGATAATTCAAAACCACTTGAGAAAGTCATAAGCAACATTACACAGATTCATCAAGAGATCGAAGATTTATCAAAAATAAATGTTTGGGAAAAAGTAGGTCATGGAGTAGGAAAGGTTGGGAGTTGGTTTGCCAACCTTGGTAAAAGCATAGTATGGTATATATTAAAACCTGTATTAATAGTATTAATTTGCATAATCACATTGTTAGGTTTAGTAAAGTTGTATAAATGGTATAGGTCGAACCGGTTACAAAGATCCATGAGAGAGCAAGAAAGGAGATTAGCTGCGTTACAAGATCAACAGTACAAAAGCTTAAGAGCTCTCGAAACGATGAAAAGAGGGAATATTGTAACTAGTTCTGTGTAGAGATGTTATTCAAATTGCATTTAGTGATGACTCCTAGAAGTCATCAAAGGGGGGACTGAGAGAGCGCAAATTTGAATAAAAAATATGCATGAGCCATATTTACAAGCACATTGTATAACATAGGAATGAAATGCATAGTTGTAACGTGAAGTTGACACTTATAGCATAAAGTTAACCGATGTAATCAAAAGTAATATAGGAAATGTAACTGTATTCACTTTAGAACATGTATTAGATTTAGAAGGCCCGTATACGTAGTGGGCTAATGTAGAAATGTGTAGAAACGCTTACGAAATGTAGAACGTGCAAAGTAGAATTCATGTACGTGTGTAGCTTTAAATGGAGAAACCGCGTGAAATGTAACATGGAGAAATGTGCAGAGAAATGCCACGGCGATGTAACAAATGAGAATATAAAGTTATACTCTACGTAGTTTATATTCTATGTACAATATATTCACTTATATGTAAAGGATTTGCTAAATACGATTGTATATAAATGTGTGTTAAAGGTTATACTGAGTAGAAGGCTTCTTGTAAGAATGTTAGGAGGGTTTAGGTCATTTGTGATTTTAACCTGACTGACCAAGGGTTCGCAGGAGGGTAGTCCGCTGTTTGTAATTTAGTGGGCTCACAGGAGTCGTGAATAGTCTTGCTGTGAACGTGAGAGCCAAGGAGTCTAGTTCTTGTTAGATTTAAGGTGACAAGGTCGGACGAAGTTTATGGCCTAAACGTGATAAGAAGCGCTTGGAATTTGAGTCTTGTTTTGAAATGACCATTCACAGGACCAAGAAAGGTTATATACATAACTATAAAGATTTGAGTTCTACTAAGGTTATGAACTTTTGATCTGAAATGTCAAGAGAAGGCATCAACGAGAAGACGAAGATGGCGTCTAAGAAGAAAGGTCAACTTAACAGACGACGCGAAAGAGACGAAGCAAGGAAAAAGCTAGAAGATGACCTCATGGGGAAAGTCCGTGGTGGGCGTCGAAGGGGCGTTCCACCCACACTGTGATTGTGTATTTTAGGGACAGCACCCCGGGGAGAAGATAGCAATTAGCGAAGGGAACAGCGAAGCGAATTGCTCAGAGCGAGAACAGAGAGAAGGGCGAAGAGTAGATGACTTGAGCAGATGCGCTGAGAGAGATCAGAGCGCAAGAGAGCAGTAGGCCGAGGACCCTTAGAGAGCGGATGGGTAGGCAGAGAGGATACTGCTTCTTAAACTTAAGTTACCTTTAGA
Source organism: Lissotriton vulgaris (assembly GCF_964263255.1). Lineage (NCBI taxonomy): Eukaryota > Metazoa > Chordata > Amphibia > Caudata > Salamandridae > Lissotriton > Lissotriton vulgaris. The sequence continues at coordinate 1,961,956,936 of NC_141687.1, forward strand.
GGCTAAGAGAGTTTGAACTTCTTTGGGAGTCAAACTGCTGACACCTTTTTAGGTTAAGGAATCTTGCGAAGTAGGGATGTCACTTAGTATAGAGTAGGGACAGATTTAACTTGATTATCTTTTCTCTTTCTGTAGATGACGCGAAGGAACCACTTCATATCGAAGCTTTTAATTTGCTGATTCTGGAATTGATTTTGTATTCTTTTGTACATTGATTAAGATTTATCCTGAGAGGATTGTATATGCATTTTAAACTTTGATTCTATATAAAACTCTTAAAACTTTATCAGTTGCAAGTGGTTCTTCAGAGTGGTGTCAGTTTATGGGGTTTATCTAACCTATGCGGGGTTTGTCTTTTACTCAATGACAGATAAAAAGCGATCCAAAATTGACGAATGAGATAAGTTATTAAATTGATCATAAATTGATATCAAAATCTCATTCCCCGCAAGAGTCATACATAAACAAGACATTATAGTGGTATGCCATAGATGTTGGAGAAAACTAACCCTGGGCGAAGAACTACGCTTCGTTTGCGGAGTTTGCGGAGTTTCGGCAACTCCGCGCTCTGCGGAGAACGCAAAGTTGTTGAATACTCCGCAAACTGCTGCGTAGCGTAGTTCTCGCGCGCTCAATAGCATTTTCGCGTGCGCGAGGATGCTTGTCGGTAAGATCAAGTTGCCGAACACGCAGAAACTGCAATCTGGCACAGAATAACTCGCGAGCACGTTAGTAGTGACCGGAAATAAGGGGACGCGAGCGGGCGGGACAAACCTCATGGGTAACTTCGCGCGCTACACATCCCGAGCATGCATGCTATCAATCAATCAGGATATTTGTATAGCGCGCTACTCACCCAGAGGGTCTCAAGGCACTTGGGGGAGGGGGGGTCCGCTACTGCTCGAACAGCCATGTCTTGAGTTGCTTCCTGAAGCAGAGGTGGTCTTGGGTCAGGCGGAGGTGGATGGGGAGGGAGTTCCAAGTCTTGGCTGCCAGGTAGGAGAAGGATCTTCCTCCCATGGTGGATCTTCGGATGCGTGGCACGGCGGCGAGGGCGTGGCTGGTCGATCGTAGCTGGCGGGTGGGAGTGTAGAAGGTCAGGCGGTTGTTGAGGTACCTGGGGCCCAGGTCGTGGAGGGCCTTGTGTGCGTGGGTGAGGAGTTGGAACGTGATTCTCTTGCTGACGGGGAGCCAGTGAAGGTCTCTCAGGTGTCCGGAGATGTGGCTGTGTCGGGGGATGTCCAAGATGAGTCGTGCGGAGGCGTTCTGGTTGTGTTAGAGTCTTTTCTGGAGTTTGGCTGTGGTTCCGGTATAGAGGGTGTTTCCGTAGTCCAGTCGGCTGGTGAAGAGTGCCTGTGTGACCGTCTTCCTGGTTTCGGTGGCGAGCCATGGGAAGATCTTTCGGAGCATGCGTAGGATGTTGAAGCATGATGATGAGACAGCGTTGACTTGTCTGGTCATCGAGAGGGAGGAGTCCAGGTTGCGTGCGTGGTCCATTGGTTTGGGTGCGCTGCCCAGGGCAGGGGGCCACCAGGAGTCGTCCCAGGCGGAGGGTGATGATCCAAGGATTAGGACTTCCGTCTTGTCTGAGTTCAGTTTCAGGCGGCTGTTCCTCATCCACTCGACTACGTCTTTCATCCCTTTGTGTAGGTTGGTTCTGGCGGTTCCTGGGTCGTTGGTGAAGGAGAGGATCAGCTGGGTGTCGTCGGCGTAGGAGATGATGTTGAGGTTGTGTTGGCGTACGATGGCTGCGAGGGGGCTCATGTAGACGTTGAAGAGGGTGGGGCTGAGTGATGATCCTTGTGGTACGCCGCATATGACTTTGGTGGCCTTGGATCTGTACGGGGGAGGCGGACTCTCTGGGTTCTTCCGGTGAGGAACGAGATGATCCACTCCAGTGCCTTCTCTTGGATTCCGATGTTGCTGAGGTGCGGCACTAGGGTGCGGTGGCAGACCGTATCGAATGCTGCAGAGAGGTCCAGGAGGATGAGGGCCGCTGTTTCCCAGTTGTCGAGCAGGGCTCGGATGTCGTCAGTGGCTGCGATGAGGGCGGTCTCGGTGCTGTGGTTGGTGCGGAAGCCGGACTGCGAGTGGTCGAGGCTGGTTGGGCGAGCGCAATTGGTGATCCACTGTGTGAGGTTGTTGGCTGCTTGGTTGGGGTCCGTTGAGCTGGCGGGCGGGTTCTGGCTCAGTGAAGTGGTGAGCTGGTCGGTGGTGTTCTTGTTCCAGTTCCTGCGGGGAACCTGTTGCGGGTGGTGGTGAGTCGTGGTCTTTCTGAAGCTGAAGTGGACGCAGCTGCGGTCTGTCCAGTGGAGCCCGGTGGAGTGGCTGAAGGAGATGTACTTGCTGGAGGAGAAGACTGGGTCAAGCGTGTGTCCGGCGTAGTGGGTGGGGGTGTTCACCAGTTGCATGAGTCCGAGGTTGGCGAGGTTGTCCAGCAGTGTCGTGGTGGTGTTGTCGTTGTTGTTCTCCAGGTGGAAGTTGAGGTCCCCTAGGAGGATGTAGTCAGCGGAGGCGAGGGCGTGCGGGCTGATGAAGTCTGCGATGTCTTCGCTGAATTGTGTGTGAGGTCCTGGGGGTCTGTAGATGAGGGTGCCTCTGAGTGTGGTCTTGGGGTCGGTGTGTATCTGGAAGTGAAGATGTTAAGCGGCTGTGAGGGTGTCGTCTGAGTTGGTCGTGATGCGGATGGTGTTCTTGTGGACGATGGCGATGCCTCCTCCTGTCTCGTTGACGCGGTCTCTCCGGGTGATCTTGTATCCGTCCGGGATGGCGACGGCGATGTCGGGCGCTGAGGAGGTGTTCATCCATGTTTCTGTGAGGAAGGCGACGCCTGGAGATGTGGTGTCAAGCAGGTTCCAGAGTTCCACGGCGCTCCCGAAGACGAAAAATGGCTTGCGAACGGGTCAAGCAAGCTACTACGCATGCTCGCGGAGCTATGCGTAGTTCGCGGAGTGCAAGTGCATCTTCGCGTAGCTCGCGGAGTGCGGCTACGCGAACTACGCCCAGGCTTAGAGAAAACTTCCTGAACAGGGCAAACGGGAAAATGTCAAAGCCAAGGATGAATTAGAGCATTGGTTCCATGATGTTTAAGGGTGAGCGGTGGTATGCAATAAGCCATCCCATCTGAGTCAGCACTTTTTCCTGGATTGAGCTGGGCACACCTCTCAAAAGGTGTGCCCAAGCAAACCAGGAAAATGTTCCACATTATGGTGAATGCACTGCCCTGGGAGCAGCCACAAACTATGGCAGCCACGAGCTCACACTGTCCTGGGGGCAGTGCAATCATGTCAAAAATGGAGCAGCTGCTTTAAAGCTGCTCCGTATTTTCACAGTGCATGCAGCAACCCGCCTGCACTTTTAACGGGGATTAGCGATCCCTTTGTAGGTGGGTGCAGTGAGTGACTGCACCCACCTGCAAGGGGATGTCTGGGGGGTCCATTGGACCCCTCTCCCCTCTGCCAGAGGGCTGCAATAAGTGGGCACACTGACAGTGCACCACCTCTTCGGTAGCACATTGTCAGTGCGCCTCCTGAGAGTTTCTTTGCCTCTCCACCCGCATCTGCAATACGGCGGGGGCACAGGGCCAAAGGGATTCCCTCATTTGCATAGGGGTATGCTCTCATGCAAATGAGGGAATGCCCTCTAAAGATAGCGTTGGCGCTTTATGTGCGCCAGAGCTATTTGTATTACAGAAGTGGACTCCCAAGCGTCTGCGGCCCCTTCTGTAATAACAAAGTGCCCCGGGAAGTGCAAAGCAGGTTCAAACACCTGCGGCGACCCCAGGGCACTTGTATAATATGGCCCCTGATGTCTTTACAGTAAGGTAGCTCTAGACAATCAAAGATTATACTCTGTACAGGAGCTGAAGTTTAAGGCCTGTTGAAGTAACAGGAGGATGCTATGTAAAATTCGGCTATTCCACTTTTTTGCGCATGGTTTTGAAAAAGCTTCCTATTCATTAGTCAGGGCCTCATTGCAAAAGTTACCAGACCCATTGGGATTTTTAGATCTGATGTTACTCTATGCTGTAATAGTATTTCATCCAGAGACTTAAGCATCCACAAATACCAGGCAAGAAAAAGTGGAAATCAGTGTGGAGCCACTGAAATCAATATGTTGCTTGCTATATGCATGGAAAGAGGATTATTTCCATCCCCTGGAGTTATTGATCCCTAAATACTGGTTTATCTGGGTGGAGGGAAGACTATGGGCCATGTTTGACAGGCTTGAACATGGCCCCCTTGTCTAACAGTCGAGTTTGCATGTTTCAGGTTCAATTACTGTATACTATTGCCTATTGTACAGAAATTGCCTCCTTTTGCAATAAACAAGTTATATACTGATCATTTTAATTGCCATCAAATTGTAGTTGCTGAAGTATGACTAACTCTGAACAAATGAACACTGATCTCAATATGAGGAATGCCTCGCTGCTACCGAACGGACCAGTAACTAGAGTTATCACCCCTATTAAGATTACAATATTGCTGGTAAATGGCAGGCCCAAGGGGTTTTACCCAGACACTTCAGCTTCTGAAATTGGGGGATTACTGGGGGAACTGGGTGCAATATTGCACATTTCTAGTAATTCCTCATATTTTAGGGATACCTTATTTCTGACGGATACCCTAAGGTAAAACAGAATAGCCCATCATATTACCGCCCTACAAAGTTATTGATGCAGCTGGTATTGGTATGGGAATGTCACAATACCTGGCGTTTTCATGGCACACTTGAAGTACGGCCTTAAGATATTTATTTCACACAACTTACCCTGTGATCTAAAGATAACTGTTGTAAAAGCCGCTCCCAGTTCTGTTGGTCATACTTAACTCTGAAATATCCAGTGACATTCAGGTTGGCAAGGACCCAATCGGAGCTTCCAGATGGCAATTTAAGTGCATTGTCACCAGCTAAAGGAAAAAGAATAGAGTTTTGTAGTGTCTGTTGCATTTTTCTTTGATACACAGAATAATTAACTTGCAAAGAAAAATAATGCTACATGCTTAATTTTCTAATATAATCACAGTGGGACAAGGAACTTGAAGTAAGATATATCAAAAGACAGGTTGGAAAAAGTGGTTGGAAATTGCACATAGTTGTTTGGCAACCTGTCTCTGATTTTGCTCTGCAAATTATGTACTAGCAGATCACATCAAAAAATGCAAGTTGCATGCAGACCCTGAACGACTTGCCTAATTAATATTAATTAGGCAGGTTGCTATATATGACACCCTGGGTTTGGCTAAAAAGACAGGGCTGGTCAATCAATCGATCAATATGGATTTGTAAAGCAAAGCTAATCATCCAACGGGGTATCCAGGTGCTTGCAGGTTCCGGAAGCTCATTCGAACAGTCAGGTCTTAATAAGACAGTGTTAGAATTGGGTTTTCTGGTTAGCTATCGTAAACATCCAGGCCAAGCAGAACTCACCACTCTAGTCAGTGTAAGCTACACAACTGAGAAAACCTGTGCTTGTTCACCCAGTAGTATCTTGGCGCAGAGTAGACAGGCTTATCTAAAAGGCAATCTGTAAAGTATTTGTGCAACACAAACACACACAGCAATGCAGTGAATACACCACAAAACAACTCCACACAGGTTTAGAAATATAGCTCATTGTATTCTGAACAAAACAAGACCAAAATGAAAATAATCCAATGTACAGTTCTCAAGTTATACACGTTTATAAATGCAATGAAAAATATTGTGCTGTAGAAATAATTACAGAGACAAAAAATGAAATCACATTGACAACAGAACATATATACATTCAATACATAAAAAGCATCTGAATTCTCAATGTGTGTATCCATCTCCACAGAGAATAGAATGAGTATGTCCTAAACATAGGAACAAATACCCAGAGGGAAATGAATTTTAATAATTTCTAAGGAGAATGGAATTGTCGTCGACTTTCAGTCTGCGCTGAAACAAATCTGTGGGACCATCTTCAGGACCCGTGCTCTCCATGCCACTGGGGTCAAGCTATCCTGGCTGACGAGGGATGAAAGCCTGGAACTTGAATGACCTGGCCTGGCAGTTTGGGCTGCAGGGTCAAGATTGATTTGTATATGGCTGGATCCAAATTGGAATGGCATGGTGAGCAAAGAAATGATGGATTTTGGCCCAGATCTCTGTACTGGTGTGAATGTATGACATTGTTCTGCAACAAAAACACTACGGTGAGGTAGGACCCGGGGGAATATTTAAAGACCAGTCTCTGGGAACGACCCCCACAGATACAGAACAACAAAGAAGTACCAGAGGGTCTGAAAGGGAAGTAAGTTTACAGTGTGTAGGTAACAGGCCAACAACGAAAGACCCCTAAACTGGCCAGAAAAGCGTGGTATACAATGACAACTCAATAGATGGTCAGAGATACCCATCAGTCACCACTCGGAACCACCCTTCATCATTTGGGATTTGTCAAAACCATCTATGCAAGTATGTATTCTACAGACGTGAGGAGACCAGGTAGTAGATAGATCTCCTCCGCTGAACAAACAATAGTATGGTCTGCCACTCTTTAAGACTGATGAGTGGTGAAGCGTGGTGTGACTGGGGAGGTGCAGTGCAAATAAAGGCTTTAGCGTGAAAAAGTAAAAGTAAAAAAGCTTATATAAAATTGGATAAAGGAGCATAGAACAAACTTTATTCGGATGATGCTCGCTTCGCCAATGTTAAAAATTTGTTAAAGACAGTTTGAAAAATGCGCTGTCTAGAGATGGAACCAGGTCGACATGTTTCAGCAATGGGTGGACATAGTTGTCCTTGCTTTCTTCAGGACCTCATAACAAATGAACGCTACTGAAAATGTAAAATAAATAATAAGTGACAACTAAGAAACAGAATAAGACAGACAATTACAAAAGTCACCTGCAGTCTCCAGGTGAAGAGTCTTGTCTTTAGCTTACAGCTAGTGTCGTTCACATAATCTGTAAGATGTGGAGACCTCACCCCACCTGGCAGTGGCTCAGGAGTAGAGTCGGTTCAGACGCCGGCTAAGGAGTACCGACGGTTAGAGCGGTGCTTCACTCTACTGGGCCACCTATCCACTGGAACAGATACTCTACGGGTAAGGGGACTGTGGCCTCCATTAGGGGGAGCTATGAGACTACCCCCAGTTGATCCGGATCGGAGATATGACACCGAAATGTATAATTTTGCAAATGAGTGGTGAAAGGTTTTGTTCCGGGTGGTTTACATAAAGGGTGCGGTTGTCCGCATAAAGGGACACCACTAGCCTGTGGGTGGTGAAACCCAGTCCATGATCCGCATGATGTTGGCGGATTTGCGCAGCTAAATGTTCAAGTGCAAGAGCAAAAATAGTTATAGTGGACGCCCCTGCCTCGTGCCCCTGCAGACCGGGAACAGATACGATTTTTGTCCGTTTAAACGTATTGGGGCAGTAGGTAGGGTATATAATAAGCGGATCTGTGTGAGAAAAACATTGCCCAATCCCATCCTTCCAAGCAATAGAAACATTTGCTTGCAACCCAATGTATCAAGTGCTTGTGTAGCATTGAGCAGTGCCGCCACAGCCGTCAGGCGGATGCTTATGTGGTCCATCACTGAAAACATGGTCCGGAGATTCTGCGATGTTGATCGGCCAGGTATAAATCCTGATTGGTCAGGCCTGATCATCACCAGCAGTAGGAGTTGGAGTCTATTAACCAAGACCTTAGCAAATATTTTATTGTCAATGTTGAAGAGGGGTAGCGGCCTATAAGAGTCGCAGTTATGGACAGGTTTGTCAGGCTTGAGGTGTGTAAAAATTACAGCCTCATGCATCGAGGCGGGGAGCTGGCCTATCTCTACGGTGTCGAGGTAGACGTCCATGAGCTTGGGTGCCGAAATGCCACAATATTCTTTATAGAAAGCAGCGACAGACCTTCCCGCCCCGGAGCCTTATCTGGGGAGAGTCCAGCATTTGCCTGCTGTACCTCTTCCAAGGTGATCGGGTAATTCAGGAATTCCTGGTGGGTGTTTGATAACCATATCAGTTCCATGTCGTCGAAATTTGGAAGTCGGTGGGAGCGGTGGCCTGAGCAGTGGAGTACAGTTTTATGTAGAAATCTACCATGATCTGCATCAGTTTCGCTGTGGAGGTGTGTCGCTGACCCTACAAGTCTAGCAGGTCGGTGATGTATGATGTGTCATGTAGCTTCTGGAGCCCCCTACCTGTATCTAAGTGCCTAAGTTTCATTGCCCAGAAACAGGGTTTCCCTATTTGCCTCCTCTTAGTACTCTGATACTTTCTCCTGTATGCCTGCCAAAGCCGGGGCATCATCATAGCTGTGAAAGGGAGCCTCAAGTGCAGCTATATCATTCTCGAGCAACCTAGGTGTCATGCTCAGCCAAACATTGCCCCGATACACAGCCTTAAAGGCGTCTCAGAGAGTTGCAGGTGAATTGACTGAGCCCATGTTTTGATCAAAATAAGTTTGGACTGCTGTGTTGATCTCTTCTCTAAATACAGAGTTCCTTAGTACTCCAGGAAGTATATGCCAGTTGAACGCCATTGGGGGGGCACCCAGGGGTGTATGATCAGCTGCACAGGGGCGTGGTCCGATAATGTGCAGGTGATTGATCATAGGTTGCCACGGGAGAAGTTCCCTACTTAGCAACCAGTAGTCTATCCATGTGCCCACACGAGTAGAGGATGGATAGGCCTCCAGATGTCCACAAAGTGATTATCTTCTATGATAGTGTTCAGGACTCAGGCTGCTTGTGGGTGTGTGCGCATGGAGCTGCCCTCCCTGTCCATCTAATCCATGAGTGGGACATTGTAGTCTCCACACCAAATCGTTATTTGTGAGCCCATGCCTGAGTTCAGGTGCCAGACCATAGGCAAAAAAAATCTGGGTCATCCCCATTAGGTTCATAGATTGTGGACAGTGTGATTGGGTGATTATATGTTGTACCTGACAAAATAAGGTAGCACCCATTGCTGTCGCTGATGCACTTTTTTGTAGTCCAGGCCTGGCTTTTATGGATGAGAGTACATGTGCCCCAGGCATAGTTAGAGTATGTAGCTAAATAGGTGTCGCCCCACCCCCTCGTGAGCATTGGAGGCCGTCCAGTCAAGTGTGTCTCCTGGAGGAAACAAATGTCTATCGGATATCTGTGTAGATAGGCGTTAACCAAGCAGATTTTCCTGCTCTCATTTAGGCCCCTAACATGCCAGGTTATAAGTCTTTCTGAGGCCGGGCTACCCATCTATGTATAGGAGGTTGATGATGGGCGTCATGATTGGTTGTGTTTCAACATAAGGAATGCTGTTACTGATGTGCTAGTGTGTACGGTGTCCAGTGTAACTTGTGTAAGTGTAGAGTACCATACCAGCATTGTCTTAGAGCATAAACAGAACTCTCAAAACAGTATCAGTGAACCAACCCCTCCCATGCCCCTCCCTCTACCCACTCCAACCCCCAATCAGGTTGAGAAGGACCCAGCCCCCACGTCGTAAACATCTGGGTATCATCCCTGGGGACATTGGAGCCGCCGCACGGACTAACCCATCACTAAAGGCTGGGTGGCGTGGATATGTGATATTGGGAGCCCAGAAGGTTATTGTAATCTATTGGAGTTCTCTAGTTAACTGGTGTATAAACAACATTTTAGCCACATGTAGCCTATGACTAATAATTTGCTGTATCTGAAGAAGCGCAAGCCATCCCACAGCAGACAATGTATGCATATGCATAAATCAAATTCGATCAATGCCAAAGATTATTAGTCACTGTTGTTCAGCTGAGCGTCTGAGGGAGCGTGTGAAGACGGGCCCTGCCCCCAGTCTGAACTGTACCTGCTTCTTGAAAAACTTGAGGGCCTGCTTCGGGTCTGTGAAATGGTGCGTTTTCCCACCTTTTCCCATGAGCAGTTTAGCTGCATATAGTGTAGATTATTTCAGGATTGCCTGCTGCAGCAATCATTTGGGCAGCGGGAACTCCCGTCTGGCTGCTTGCATGGTCATTTTGAACTCAGGGAAACAGGATATGTGGTCCCCCTTATATGAATGGGGCCCTTTTCTCTTGCTGCCCGCAGAACCATGTCCCGATCTTTGTAGTTCAGCAGCCGGGACACTATTGGACGAGGCAGCGCCCCCAGAGGCGGACGCGGCCCAATGTCCTGTGTGCTCTCTCAATGATGAAGACTGGGGACAGCACGTGTCCAAAAAAGTTTTGAAGAAGTGTTTTTACAAAATCCTCCATTCGCGAAATGGCTGTCGACATTACAATTTACACAGGGACAACTTACACTTTAGCACTGGTTAGCAGTGGTAAATTGCAGTGGTAAATTGCCCAGAGTCCTAAAATCAGCAAACATGATGGCAGGTCTATCAACGGGTCCTTAATTAACAGTTCTAGTTTTAACAGTGGTTAATGCTGCTGTTGTACAGCGTGTTGCAGATCTCTCCCTTTATTGGCAGAAGAAAACTGAGGCAGAGGGAAATGATAGTCATTTGCCAAGGATCACAGGAGGTTACCAACTTGGGGAACAGGGATTCGAACTGCAGTTTCCGTTTCACTGTCAGCAGTTTACCCACATGTAACATTATCTGTTGGAGCTGTACGTATTTGACTGCTGTCATTCGGACTTTGTAGTACTTTTGGAATCTGGGATGCATTTTGTGCACTCCTGGAAGTACCAACAATCGTGTCTGTTGTTTTTTTGTGTGGTGGTGTGCGTTCAGTAGGGGCAGGATAGGGTTTGTTCTGTGTATAGCTTAGAAGTGATTTGTGTAGTTTATTGGCGAAGTGTCAAGAGTTTCATCTTTGGAAATCTTTGCAGTGTATTTAGTGCACGGAGTGCTATACTGAATTAGTTAACATTGTTCGTTCGCCAGTGTGGCCAGTTGTCAGGAGTAAGTGCTCTTTATATATGCATCACAATTCAGGTTGGTAAACCTTGCGATCTTTTGCTAAAGACAGTTTGAAGTGGTCTATGGATGGCGTGGTCCTCATTTGTATGCTGATGTCGTGCAGGAGAGTATGGCTTGTTTGGTAATGCCGTGCCAATAATATGACCTGGGCCATTGGAATTATTTGACAGGAGCACCAAATTATGCCGCAGGGTAAATTAAATGTTGTGGCAAGAAAAGACAAATTTAGAGGCATATTTTTTTACAGTACTAATTCAATATTTTGTCATTTTTACACACGATAATATTGTCTGGACAAGGATCTCCACTCATTAGTGTCCGTTTAACAACGAACTATAGAAATAAACAAATGGAAGAAGACCAGTTAACCTCGGCAAAGACGATGTTGCTGCGCTTCTAGTAACTTGATCCATTTCAGCTCAAAACAGTTTTTTGGGTAACATTTGCAGCTCATGCAGCAGATAATGTGTTACGTTGGAAATGCAGCAAATTCAAAATTATGCCAAAAAAGCCTCTGATGCAGTCCGCCTTAGTATGGCGTTTGAGGAAATCAAACTGTATTTTTTATGCAACATTTTAAAGATTTGTAAAGAGCAGGCAGTGCTGGAAAGCTCAAATTCTCCCTTATCAGTGTTTGTGAAAAGATGAAAGGTAAAGCCTTCCCAGACAATATAAACGTGTTTCTTTATTATAAGACTTGTTGCTCCATTACTGAGCCTCCTATTACTGGTGCATACAGTCTGCAATATTACTATAATTCTCAAATTGATGTCACTTTGATTAACAGAAATATGAAAGGTAGTGGAACCTCTGTGAAACAATAACATATTTTTCTTTACCATAACACTTGCACACCTGAGCATCTCATTGTAAGTTAATGTAGTAATACTGTACATACTGGGGACGATTAATTAACTATTTCAATTTTGCTAATGTAGTGGGAATGATGAAAGCGGAGGCAGCCCTGTCAAAGAACAAAACATTTTTTTGCATCATGCTTACGTTGCAAGTGGGGGTCCTTATCCCTCACCGCCACCACCAAATGCTGGAGGCGGGAGTCCCTGTCCCACATCGCTGTCGCCAGGTGCGAGATCTTGACTCCTCACTTCAAGTAAGGACACCGTATAAGATAGCCCTGCTCACCCCCGTAGTAGCTTGGCATGAGCATCAAAGCTTATCTCCAAGAGTCTGCAGTATCTGCAACCCCACTCACTGCAACCCGATGATGTCACCACAAATAGACTCCACACAAGTTTTTATATAACGAGTATAATCTTTCTATAAGAAGATATACCACACAATACAAAACCAACATATATTAATGGGTAGTATTCCTTCTGGTGGATTGGTAGATTCTAATCTCAACCACCGCTTCTAACCAACAGTTTAGTTTACTTCTAACTGTTCCCAAAAGGTTAGGCAGGTCATATTGCTAGAATCTCACACGTTGCAAAAAAAAAAAAGAAATACTGCAATACGTAACGATATACTCCTGTACAGGGCAATAGAGAAACAATGCCATAGGTAGCGCAATAGAAGGAATAATGCAATGCATATCACTATCAGTATGCTCTGTGCAAGGAAGAAACAAAGCAATGTGTCATGCTACAATCATGTACTGTGCAATCAAGAAATATTGCAATGCGCCACATTATAATCCTGTACTGTGCGATGAAGAAATAATGCAATGCGCCACATTACAATCAAGTACTCTGCACGGGAAAAATATCGCAGTGAGTAGAGCACCAAGCAGGTAGTTCGTCAGGCACAAATAAGGTCAGGCGTCATACGACAGTTCGATAGTTCGTTAGCATCAATAATGCAAAGTATAATACGACAGTTTAGGTGCTCTGTTAACAGTTGCTCCCAATCATGGATCAATGATGATACAAAAGTAATGCTTCTCACACCGGACCCAGTACTGCCCCTCCTTGGGCCAGCATGAGCCTAGATCTGAGCCGAAGCAACAGGCTTGTGCAGCTGACAGAAGCAAGAGGCAGGGAGAGTGTCCCTCCGGGCCCGCATCCCACCCCAGGTGGTTATCCACGTTACCTGGGGGGGCATGACCCCACTCTCCTCTACTCCTTCAGCGACTTGGGCCTTGATCCAGAACTCTGTCGATGGGTTACGGCGAGCAATGGCCAGCGGCTCTGCTCCTCCGGGGCTGCCGGTCCACTACCGTTTCACTCCGAGGGCCCGGTGACCTGGCCCTCCTTCCGGCAGTCTCAGTGGCCACCGAGACCTGCACTCAGTACTGCGAAGACTTACTTTGATTTTGCTGCACTTACTACCAAGGCACTACTCACCAGCGCCTCTGGCTGCACCTCAACACGCACTCTGTGCGCCCGAGATTCACCTCTTCTCGGGTGCACACGATGACCATGCACTCTTCACCAACGCCTCGGCTTGCACCTCGAACAGCACCCTGCACCTCTGAGTCTCACTACTTCTCCCGGTGCACATGGTGACCAGGCGCTCTTCACCAACGCCTTAGTTGCACCACGACATGCACCCTGCATGTCCAAGTCTCACTTCTTCTCCCGGTGGCCACGATGGCCAGGCGCTCTTCCCCAACGCCTTGGCTACACAACGACATGCATCCTGCGCGTCCGAGACTTACTTCTTTGCTCGGCGCACACCGACCAGGCGCTCTTCACCAATGCCCGGGCTGCACCACAACACGCTCCCTGCCTGTCCGAGTCTCACTTCCTCGCTCGGTGCACACAACAACCAGGCGCTCTCCAACAATGCCCTGGCTTGCACCATGACAGAGGTGTGGCGCCGTGGCCAAGGCGACTGACTCTGGAATCTGGGGATCACGGTTCTATCCCCGGCTCCAGCGGCAGGTTAGCCCAACACCATGTGACTCTGGGCAATAGCATGCTTAATCTTCCCGATGGCCCCCAGCGCCTAGAGACCCTGATGGGTGATTGTTCGCACTTTACAAATGTGGATTATTATTATCATTATGACACGCTCCCTGCTTGTCCGAGACTCAGTTTGCTCCTGTGTGCCCACAATCAAGGCACAACTTCTGAGGGTCTCAAGCTGCAAAAGCACGTGCACCCCGCGTTGCTTGGGACTTCTCCGGAAACTTTTATGGACTTGTGTTTCCAAACAGAGAGCCAGCTCACCTGGGGCCTTGGGTTCAGGACACAGCACAAAGCATAGTCCCGTTCAAGAAGTGGGGACACCACCCACTGCAATGTCCCTTCAGTCTCTTCCTTAGTAAAAGCAACAAACTGCAGGCTAGCCCCAGATCACGAAGCAAGGGTCAGTTCTATGCAGCAGAATCTTCAACAACTTCTTCCTTGGCCGAGGTTCTTCTTGACTACAAAAGAGGTCAAAGCCTTTGCAGACTCAACCTGTCCATTTTGCCTTTGTATTACTATCCCTTGCAAACACAGTGCACATCAATAGGGACTTTAGTAGTAAGGCAAACATACTAATCATGGCCAACCAATTACCATTACACTTTACATAGGGAACCCTTGTACTTTGACAATGATCAGCATTGGCAAAGTACCCAAAACATCTGAATTGGTAACTCTATGTCAGGAAAATGGTCTAGGGGGAAAGCAAAAAGTTAGGGAACTTTAACCAACAAGGTCAAGTTCTACACTTACTGACACCTTACTGTGTTTAGAAATATTTCTACAAGTTGCAGTTGTTATTGTTTACCTCAAAGTCAATAGTGTTTGTGGGATGACACGCTAAATAGGCCCTGCCATGATTCTAAGATGTAACTTGAAAGTTGCACGTGGGCATCTCACAAAAAAGGGCTGCTATGTACTGATGTTTTGGACCTACTAGAACCAAATAGGAACTCATATTTCTCTGTTTTCTCCATGTGTTTAGGTCCACTAACTCCATTTGTGAGGGTTTTGTTCACTCCCCCACCACCCCTCATCAGTCGACCCCATTTGTAACCCCCCCCACGCCCCACACGCACACACACTTACAGCTGCAGTCATATCACTAAATGACCGGCCGGAGTCGTGTGTTGCAAGAGGAAAAAGAACTAAATATCAGGACGGAAGCACTTAAAAAAACAAAGCCCCACTTTATTAGGTAGTTAGTTTAATGCCTTTCCCTAATCCCACTTTAATTGGATGCTGCCTTTCTGCTCCAGAGTGCCTTGGTGGGATTACAGTGATGGGAGGAAGTGGGCTTTGCAGCATCTAAATAAACTTTTTGTAAAGAAGATATCTCCAATCCAAGTATATAGTTGAAGTAAGTCTTTATTAGTCAGAAGTGAAGAGACCTCCAGCTCCTTCCACAGCTTCCTCTGTACTATCTGCTATTCACATCATAACATTCTAACCTCCTAGCAACATTCCCACAATTCTAATAAGCATAGATCCCAACACATCTCCCCCCAATACAATATCAGAAGAAATATACAAATAAAGTATCTAAGGAAAAACAAGGCTTACAGGAACAAATAATGGTCTATGGAGCACTACACTTTGCGACATTCCCACAGCTCCAAGCAGAACCATCATTTAGAATGAGAACATTTTTCTTCACAACCTTTACTTGTTTAGGTTGAGAATATTTACTTTCTCCCTTAGTTACAATGCCACATTTCTTTGTCACAACCCAATCACCAACACATATATTCGGATCCTTCACCCTCATTCTGATATTGTATGCATGTGTAGAATCACGCTGCCTACTGACAACACAATCCTTCACACTTGATCGGTCAACCCACACACATTCCTTGTTTTTGAGCCAACCCGGAACTTCCTTTAAACCTGGCTCACGCCCCTTTAGGGAGACAAATGGAGAGATACCGGTGACCGAATGTGGAGTAATCCTGTAAGACCAGACCATTTTCTTAAGCTCCTCAGACCACACCAAACCATTCGCCAATGACAACTGTATGTTCTCCATCAACAATCTGTTGATCCTTTCCACAAGGCCATTGGCCTGTGGCCTAAACAACGCAACCCTCTCATGACAGATTCCCATGCCATCTAAAAATTCTTTCATTTGTCTTGATACAAGCTGCACACCATTATCTGAAACCAAAGTTTTTGGAATACCTTCATTTAAAAATGTTCTCTCCAAAAAATGTATCACTCTCTTAGTGTCAATACTTTCAGTGGACTCCATTACGAACCACTTAGAATGATAGTCCACCAGAACCATTATGAACCTATTCCGAGTACCCAATTTGGAAATAGGTCCCAAGAAATCAATCGCTAATTTCTCCCAGGGCCGTACCGGAAATTCAACACAGGAAAGAGAAGGCTGCCTAACAACTTTTGTTTTATCGCTCGCAGCACACGCATGACAATGCCTAACCAACTCATCGATCTCACTATCCATCCCAGGCCACCAATAGGATTCGCGAATCCTCCTCTTGGTCATGTTCCTCCCCAAATGGCCTTCATGTGCTATATTCATAATCTTTGATCTAAGACTGCACGGTGGCACCAATCGGTTTCTCCTCCACAACTGCCCTTCAGATACACTCAATTCAGCTTCTACATTAGAAAAACTCTTCAAGAGAGTGTCATTGAGGGATTCTCTAGACCAGCCCTTAGAAACATGTTTCATAACCAAAGGAATTATCTGATCATCTGCCATGGCAGATTCCCAATCACTTTTATCAAAAGCAAGAATCTCATTACAACTAATTACAGTATCTTCCACATCTACCAGATCTACTAAGTCTACAGGCATTCTAGATAAACAATCCGCAATAACATTTTTCTCTCCTTTCACATATTCCATCTGAAAATTGTACTCCAGCACTGACAAAATCCATTTCGATATTCTAGGGGTGACATTACCCTCCAAGCCCCTACCTCCTTTAAACAAATGCACGAGAGGTTTATGGTCTGTGCGCATTCTGAAAGGCAAGCCCCAAAGAAAATATCTAAAGTGTTTAATCCCCCAGGTGCAAGCGAGAGCCTCCCTCTCAATAACCGAGCAAGATACTTCTGCCCCCTGTAACCTTCTAGAGGCGAAACCTATAATCCTTTCCACACCATCAGACATCTGAGAGAGCACAGCCCCAAGTCCCACAGCACTAGCATCAGTGGTAACAAAAGTCTTGGCCTTAACGTCAAAATGACCTAAGGTAGGTGCATGAATAATTCCTACTTTCACACGCTTGAAAGCATCCTCACACACAGGATCCCAATCAAAAACTACACCATTCTTCATCAAGCGCCTCAAAGGCTCGACAACATCCGAAAAATTCCTAATGAACTTAGAACAATATTCAGCTAACCCTAAAAAGGACCTTAGCTGCTCTTTAGTTGTTGGTGTGGGAGCATCATTAATTGCAGAAATTATACTTTTTTTTGGCTTAATACCTAAACCTGATATCTCATGACCCAGATACGTCACACAATCTCTCTTCAGTTGACATTTTTCCTTTTTTATGGTCAGACCATTAACCTCCATACGCTCCAAAACCTGTGTTAAAATCCTATCATGATGTTGACAATCCTTTCCAACTATTAACACGTCGTCCTGAAAACATAATACATTCTCAATCCCCTTTAAAACTTTCTCCATTACCCTCTGAAACACCGCTGACGCTGAAGCCAACCCAAATGGCATCCTGCAATAACGAAATGCCCCCAGTGGTGTTACAAATGAGGTAAGGTGTCTTGATTCTACGTCTAAGTCAATTTGGTGGTAGGCTGCAGACATGTCAATTACACTGAATATTACACCACCACCCATGGCACTTAACATCTCAGAAATATTAGGCAGTGGTTGCCTATCAACCCATATATTCTTATTTAAGTCGCGTAAGTCTACACAGAGACGAATTTTGGTCCCACCATCCTTGCGCGCGACTACAATGGGGGCGAGCCACTCAGATGCCTCAATAGGCTCTATAATCTTCAGGTCCAACAGCTTGTCTAGTTCTATTTTCAAGGGTTCTCTCATCAAGTGTGGTAAATTTCTTACTTTATGAACCACAGCCACCGCATTTTTCTTAAGAATGATTTTATGAGAAAATCCCTTCAACTTTCCTAACTTTTCTGTAAAAACATTAGGAAACTTCGTCATCACATCTGTTTCAAAAGTATCTATACTAAGAACAGAGAATGAAGAAACAGGTTCAAGAGCATTGGGATTTAGTACAATCCCTAGATCTTTCTGGTGACGCCAACCAAGCAGGTTAGACCCCTGCTTAGTGAGGTACACTCTACCAAATACTTTTTTACCTTGAAATGTGATTACCATCCATTTGAGACCTAAGATGTCAATGGTCTTTCCACCATATCCCACAGCTCTTATATCTGGAGAAGTCCAAGAGTTGAGATCCACATCACCATCCCAAATCTCTACATACATATCTTTGGACAACAGGGTATAAAGGCTTCCAGAATCTACCAGCATGTTAACATTTCTGGTTTGAGGATGCATAGGATCTCTAGAATCAAAATTGATCAGACAATGTGGCTTCTCAAGCTTATCAGTACTTTCAGTAGCTACATCAACAAGACAAATAGGGTCTTGTACGCAAAGACAATTTTCACTTAAAACCAGTCCATCTACACACAGCATTAAACTATCAATATTCTCACAAGAGTCATCAATTTCATTAACATGTTGAGTCTAAGCATTGCAAGCTTTAACTACGTGACCCCTCTTTCCACACCCTCTGCAAATAGCATTTCTAGCTGTACAACGAGGACTCGATGCAATGTGTCCTGGAGATCCGCATCTATAACATTTCACAAGACGTGAATTCCCTTGTTGCACAAGATTTGGAGGACGATAAATTGGAGAATGGAAGTTAGACAACTTATTGCTTTTAGAATCAAACTTCTTAACAAGTTTAGTTTCATCAACAAATGCTTGTGTTTGAGATTTTGTACTGGACTCTGGTTCCTTTGCCACACCATCTTTAGATATAGAACCAGAACATTTATCCATTTCTTTTATCCACAAGTTAGTATTTTCTATAGCCTTAACGATCTCAATAGCTTCTTCTAAGTTACAATCTTTACTAAGTAACTTCTCTCGCACCCTTTTATTATTGGTGCATCTAACTATTTGATCCCGGATCAAAGAATCTGTCAAATCTTTAAACTGACAGTTAAGTGACAATCCCCGCAAGGCTGCCACATAAGTTGCAACATCTTCATCAGCTTTTTGAACCCTACAAAAGAACTTATGCCTTTCTAAAAGAGTATTAACTTTTGTGATGAACCTCTTTTCTAGCATCAACATACTCATGTCGTAAACATTAGCAGCATGACCATCACCCACACCTAAAGATATCTCAGGCAAATCCTCGTATAATCTTCTACCCTCCACCCCCAAATTATGGAGAAGAATGGCTTGTTTGCGAACAGGACCATATTTGTCCGCACCAGATGCTAACACATATGTGAGGAACAATTTCTTCCATTCTTTCCAAGGTATAGGGGGTTCACCAGGAGTAGGGAGGAAGGAAGGGGGGCTAGAAAAGGTTTGATCACCCATGGTAAGTAATGTAAGTAATTAATAGCACCTTAACAATAATCAATATCACCTTTGTAAACTATTAATAGCACTTTTTCCCCTTTCCCTTTTTTTTTTTTTTTTTAAAAGAAGAAGATCAACAGAGTAATAAGTAATTACTCAAAGTAGAATCACAACCCAATCTGGGAAGAAATCGGCAGTTCAGCAATATTCCTGTCCATTCACGGAAGAAATCGGCAGATCAGCAGCATAGATTCAATCCAACCGGCAAGCAGCACGATAATGCAGGCCACCGTACTTCCTTGACGCTGCGTGAAGTTAATAAACCAATCCAAAATGGCCGCCGAGTGCACTTGACGCTGCGTGACACTGCGCAGCGCGATGACAGAAGCACAGGTCACTCCGGAAATGCAGCAGAAGGAGGAATGTCGGACGCGAGCAGCATCCGATGCTTGGCAACAACAGCGCGATGCAGATAACGACGGTAGACAGCGTGCACAGGTAGGCAGTTGAATAGTTTAAATAATGCGGCAGAAGCGCTGATCGCGTTTGAAAGAAAATTTGACGATTTTCTCAAAATAAAGGAAAATCACTGGCAAAATGATGCCTGGCAAGCCAAGGGTAAATCCAAACAAATCCAGAAGCACAGTCACGGGCAATTGTCAGAAGATCTAGACAATAAGGCTTAAACAGACAGTTTGAGATGGCACAATAAAAATAGTTGTGATTCTTGCAGCAAAAGTAAGAGGGCTTTTTAAACAAGAACAGCAGCTTTCTATTAAAGCGCAAAGGTGGCAAGATAATGAAATAAAAATCCTGTTGTGCGGTTGCCAGTCATAGAATTCGAAGCCTGAATTCAATCTATCTATCCACTTCCAGGATTTAGATAGAGAGCAATATACAAGCTGAAATGTACATACCACAGGGCTTCTGCTGCCACAGGATTGTTGCTGCCACAGGGTTGCTGATGCCTTGAGAAGAAAAGCAAAGTTGGAGGAGTAAATTGTATACCACAGTCCAATTCAGTTGTGGTATCATCCAGGGGTGGAGGTCAATTCCAATCTCTGCCCCTGCCAGAGTATAGGGTTCCCTCGTCGCCAATGTAAAGAAGATATCTCCAATCCAAGTATATAGTTGAAGTAAGTCTTTATTAGTCAGAAGTGAAGAGACCTCCAGCTCCTTCCACAGCTTCCTCTGTACTATCTGCTATTCACATCATAACATTCTAACCTCCTAGCAACATTCCCACAATTCTAATAAGCATAGATCCCAACACTTTTCTAGGTGGCAGCTGGACGCCGTCGGGGGAGCTGAGGTGCCCCATGACCGAAATGTAATGACCCCCTTCAGATGCATTAATGGCCTGACTGGGAACTGAAACTGGCCCAGGCACACTGCTCGGCTGGACCCCCTGTAGAAGCAGCGGTGTGTGCTTCAAAGCTGTGGCCCTAGAAGCCTCTTCCAACTTCACAGGTACAACTATGTAAAAAATCTTGGCCTTGGACACCAACTCTTCAGTACAATTCTTGATCTGTAAAACTTTTAACTGTTCTTAAAAAGCTCCTTAACTGTGTTTTAATCTGCAATGCTAGCGCAAATTGCACCATGCACTTTAGCAACTATTTGGACCTTGCTGTAAAAAGCATTGAACTGTTCCTAAAATTGCTTTTGAATTGTTTTTCAATTACGACACCAGAGCAAATTGCACATGCTAGTTTGCCTGTGTTCTACGCCCTGTTCCACTGTGGCTGGTGCTGTTTGCAGTGGAGGGCAGAGGGAACAGGAAACTCTTGGCTGACTTCCAGGTCAAAGGGGGCAGTCACCTGTTTGCGTGCCAATTTCCCTGCCACATTCGCCTAAATTCAGGATGCAGCAGCGGACGCACCGCTGGCGCGTCGAAGGCGCACCTAAGGTAAGCCCGTCTGCGCCCGTCCGCGCCTTGATCCAGCCACGACACCTGTCAGTCACATTCTAAAAAGAGGGACAAGACTGACGTATTCCAATGTTGCTCTTATTAACCTCAATAAAACCAGTCTTAAACCACCCTGCCATCAGCTTGTCCTATCCAATGAGCTCAAAACATGCCCCCACTGCAACGCAAATTTTCTCTTTATGAAAACTAAGGCATGTTTCACAGAGAAACATGTGGGCAATCACGAGCCCCCTAAACATTTACAGGCCTGCTCATCAATACCCGCTCCCTAATAAAACACAACATAGAATTTGCAGAAATACTGACCGCACATAAAATGGATATGGCCTTCGTAACCGAAACCTCAGCAAATAGCACCTCTGATTTTGACCTGGCCCTAGCTCTACCTCAAGCATTCTTCATTATCAAAAGTTATAGACAAAATAGATGGGGAGGCAGACTTGCGATTATAGTCAACAACTCCCTAGAGCAAAAAGGATACCAGCAGGAAGTAGCCCTGATTGAGAACTACTTTCTTTCAGAATCACCCCGAGTGCCAACTACACCTTTAATGACACTCTACTGTATAGACCTCCCAGCTCGAGAAGTAAAAGAAAATTCGAGGAAATCATCAGCCCAATAATAGAATCAGCACAAAGGGGAGTGGTGATGGACCGCTTTTGGCAGCCATAAGTGTGGCAGGGTATGCTCAGACGTGAGTCCCTTGCTCACTTTGCCACTGGATTCAAGCAAGCCGGGCTGAAGACGGCTGGAATGACAGAAACCGGTACTCGGAAGCTTGTTTCTGGTCCAGGGAAGACATGGCTTGGCAGTTCGGGCTGGACTATTCCCATGAGGCACAGGGTCAGACTGATTTGCATATAGCCATGTCTGAAATGGGGTGGCAGAGTGGGCTAAAGAACGGTGATGGATTAAACCCATATCTTTTGACTGGGTGTGAGTGTTAGATTGATTCAGATGCTCCGTCCATCACCACCCAGTTTTGTACCGCTTTTGGCCGCCATAAGTGTGGCAGGGTATGCTCAGACGTGAGTCCCTTGCTCACTTTGCCACTGGATTCAAGCAAGCCGGGTTGAAGACGGCTGGAATGCCAGAAACCGGTCCTTCGGAAGCTTGTTTCCGGTCCAGGGAAGACATGGCTTGGCAGTTTGGGCTGGACTGTTCCCATGAGGCACAGGGTCAGACTGATTTGCATATAGCCATGTCTGAACTGGGGTGGCAGAGTGGGCTAAAGAACAGTGATGGATTAAACCCATATCTTTTGACTGAGTGTGAGTGTTTGATTGATTCAGATGCTCCGTCCATCACCACCCCCTTTTGTACCAATAATAGAATCAAGCACTAACTCAGAGGAAAACTGTGTATTAGATGATTTTAATTACCACCTTGAAGATTTAGAAGACCACACAACAGCATCACTAATAGAGATGATGTCTAATGCTTCACTGGAACAGAAAGTAATGCACCCCACACATGATGCTGGTCACACTCTGGATGGATTACTTACATCCAATCCCCATCTTAAACTACAAGAAATTCTGCCAATTCTATGGTCAGACCATAGAGCCATCCTGTTCACAACAAGCACCACACACCACAACTCCAGTGTGCGCATACCCCATAAGATAATTAAAGGACACCTGACGTAAATAATTAATTTACTCTCTTAATTTCTATGCAGGTAAGTACTTAATCAATAATAACTCAATCGGAATGAAAAAAGACAGAGTCCGTGGTGTTAGAGTTTCTAAGGGTTTTATTCCTCATTAAGGAATGGTCTTGACCAGGATATCATGTTCTGACCACCACAGGGGTGTCAGAAGGGATAGAGCAAACTTTATTGATATTACATAGCTTATATACTTAATTCACATCATAAGTAATAATGTAAGAGGCGTAACAGCTGAGAGAAGACAAGATAACAGTATACACGTGGTACTAGTACGTGATCAAGAGGCGTGAACTAGGCGTGAACCAGAGGTGTGTGCTAGAAACGTCACTGATAGGTGACGCAAGTGGGTGGCACCAAGGGGTGGTGCTAACAGAATTGTTGCAATGTCAGCAGAAATCGGAAGCTTGGATGCGCGCGCAGCTGCATGACGTGTGATTGAAGGGGTGCAGGGGACTTGACATTTACACTGACGGAAAGAGACAGAAGTCTGGCATGTCAGATCAACTTGTACTTCTATCATATCTGATATCTGATGTTTAGGAACTATACTATCTGGGCGGAAAGGTCTCTAGGGCAGAAGCTATTCTATGCTAACTGTGGATGCGTGTATAAGCGCCTAAGTGTCTGCATGTGAAGCGTGGGGGCACGGGGCCTTCCATTGAAGCATGGTAACAGAGGCTATGAATTACTTGCATTGAGACAGGTCGGCCCTTTGGCTCTGCAGCTGGGGAGGATGTTTACTGGAGCTGGTAGGCAGGAATGCATTCTCGAGGAGCGGAACAGATAACTCGAAGGTTATAGTCAGTCTTGGCAGAAAGCAGGCTGAGCTGAGCGCGAGGGGCCGCGCTGAAAGTAAGTCAGAGTTCACGGGTACAGAGGTAGCCTGGGCAGAGGCTGTCAGAGTCAGGAGCCAAAAAGAGGTTCGATGGCAGAAATTCAGGGCCTACTCTGCTAGAGCAGGAAAACATGTAAAGTGTACTACAAAAAGACGGTGGCATAGCATACTTAGGAACGGACTATATAATCCATTCATGGTGGATCTGAAAGAGGACAAGTTAACGTTGGACGCAAATGTATTTGCGTCTTCATAGCTGGCACAGGAGGGAAGTTACATGCACTTTAAGCTGGTACATGGAGTCGGTGGGGTACGCGCTAGGGAACATAACATGACCAAAAATTTAATTTTCCTCATTCCCTCCTTGTTCCCTACGGACCCTTCATGATATATCGATCCTCATGAATCGATCAGTTTGTTCTTGTAGCATCATTTGTTCTTCTTTCTTTCGTTTACGTTTTGAGAGAAAACTGGAGTGTTCAATACAAGAGGTGGCACACAGTCCACAAATCGCTGGCCCACACTGCAGGCACAGGCAGCAACTGAATACTAGGACTAGGCCAATGCCTAGGAAGGATAGGATCTTCCATCCCCAAGCTGTTAACGTTGTCCAGAACCAACCGGACCAAGTCCAGGTGCCTGGATTCTGATGTATCTGATTTGCAATTTTATGAAGACGGGTGATAGCTTGATATACAGATGGTGCGTTTTGTGGTATGAAAACACAGCAACTTGACCCGATGACCTTACAGGCTCCACCTCTATCTGCCAAGATGACGTCAATAACAAGACGATTCTGAAGAACAACAACCCGCATAGCGGACTGCTCTTCTGTTAAGTTACCTAAGGCGGAGGCAGTTTCATTCACTACTGCTTCAAGTGTTCTAGTTAATCTGCGTATTAATTTACTATTCTGGACAGGGCCTAAAAAGAAAAAGAATCCTTTATTAAAGTCGGTGTACTGTTCCCATGCCGTTTCTGTGTAGTCGACAAGTGGGATATCTCTTCTGGGCCTATTCTTTACTAGATTGGTATTTCTATGGTAATCAGGAGGAGTTAGAAAAACAGGTGGCAGAAGGAATGCAATGTAACAGGTACCATCCCAATCTGGAGGTAGACGTATGTATGCGGTATGACCACAAACAAAGTAAGAGTGACTGATAGCTTTGAAGGACGATTTTCCATGATCACTGAATTCGACCACAGTAGTGCATTTACTATGACCTAAGTGTACTGAACCTTTCTTCTTGATACATAATTCACCAGTGACTGGCAATACTGACATAACGGGTAGAACGGGTGTGGCTTCGGATTCGACAGTGAGAATCATGAGGCTAACTGTATAATTACCTAATCCATACACTTCATTTTCTAGATCAGTTCCTATTCTGGTGGGGAGTCCCTCCTTATCTGGGTAACAGACGTCTAGTAGGACTAAGTTCAGGTTTCCCCAAACCCAGCCCCCATCGAAAACAGCAATATCAGGATCTAAGGAGTTAATTATTTTAAACCATGCTCCGCAGGAGCCATTGTGAGTGAACGGGTACGGAAAGAGGGGCAGAGCTCCCTCGTAATTCTGATAGGGAGGGAGTCGGCCACATATCCAGCAGTTTGTAGCATTGTTAGTTTGATGAGAATGATGTAACATACTAATGAATGTGTTGTTGCGCAGCGCAAGTCTGTAAGAAAGCTCGTGTGGAGGTAACTCACTAAAAGTGTGTTCAGCAGAGACATTATAGGCAAATTGTTCACGCTTGAAAATAGGATAATAGATAGGCAAAACGATACTGACAACAATAATTAAAATACTCAGAATAAACATGATTAATAGTGTCACTATACAGTGACTACGAAGTGATTTGCAGTATGTACGTTTCTTTGCTTCTCTCTCTCTCTCTCTATCTCGATCTAGGGGATACATGTCAGAAACTATTTAACCGATTCACCTAGGGGAGGACTTTAACAATTAAACTGTCTGACTTGCTAGATCGTAATTTCATGCGATAATTTTCTTGAGGAGTTTTTTCTCGTTCAGATTCTGTAAAGTCTTTTTGTTCGACACAGTCTTTAGTGGGGGTGGACGAGTCTCGGTCAGGTTTCAGTCCAGAGAATTTTTTTATATGACTCGTGTGAACCCACCCCTTTCTTCCTTCTATTTTCACGGCCGTCCTGGTGGTGAGAAGAACGGTCTTCGGAGACTTCCAGCGGGGCTCCAGCGGACTTTTTCTGTCGAAATTGCGGACGAGCACAGTATCGCCAGGACGGACGTCGTGTGGCTTTACATCAGTGTTGTCAGGGAAGGCTGCGGCAACCTGTGAACGACATGATTGGAGTGCAGACATCAAGGAGGCAAGGTAATCTGTCAACATGTTACAATCAACATCAGTAATCTTTTACGGAATGGGCGTCCCCCACATATTCGGTGGTCTGCCAAAGACCACCTCGTACAGGGATAGCCCTGATCTCGAATGGGCGACCATCCTCATGTAGAATAGTGCCACTGGCAGGGCGACTATCCAGTCGACCCCTTTCTCCTGACATATTTTGGCAAGGCGGATCTTCAGTGTCTGGTTATGCCTTTCTACAAGGCCTGCGGCTTCGGGGTGTCGGACACAATGGAACTTCCACTGGTATCCCAGTAATAAGGAAACTTCCTTCATTAATGCAGATGAGAATGGCTGACCGTTATCTGAGTACACGACACGAGGCAGGCCGTATCGTGGGAAGAATTCACGAACCAACTGTTTGGCAGTGGTCGGAGCAGTGTAATCTGGGACTGGGTATGCTTCGGTCCAGCGGGACAGAGCACAGACAACTACGAGAACATATTTAAATCCTCGACAACGGTCCATCTGGATATAATCCATCTGGAGGACTTCAAAAGGGTGATCGGGAGGATGAAATCCACCTTGCTCTACAGGGACGCTTTTACCTGGATTGAACTGACAACAGATCATGCAAGTACGCACTTTCTGTTTTGCGGCTGCTCGTAAGTGTTTATTGTTCCAGAGATTTTGTAAACTGTCTAACATCGCTTTTTCTCCTAGATGTGCAGGACTATGTGCTGTATTTATCATGACTTGAACCATAGAGTCAGGGAGAAACCATGTAGATTTTCCCTTTGTCATCCAACCTTGATCTGTCTGGATCCCTCCTAGTTCGATCCATCTCTTTATTTCTTCTGGAGTAGCATGTGTCTGAATGTCGATAACATCCAGTGTGGGATCCCTGACTGTCATACAGTTTGTCGGATCTGTTGTCATTGTCGTATCAGTTATCTGAGTGTGAGTCAGTGCTGTATGTTTTGCTGTCTGATCTGCCAGGTCGTTACCCTGGGAAACAGAATCTGTGACTTTAGTATGTGCTTTACACTTCATGACGGATATGGCTGAAGGCAGATGTATTGCTTCTAACAGTGCTTGAATGAGAGGACCGTGTTGGATTTTGGCACCATGAGAGGTCAAAAAACCTCGTTCTTGCCACAGCATGCCGAAGTCGTGTACGACTCCGAACGCATAACGGGAATCGGTGTATATGTTGACATTTCTGTTCTTGGCTAGGATACAGGCTCGGGTCAGAGCGATGAGCTCTGCCACTTGGGCAGACAGTGTATCAATACGATGTGTTTCTTTAACTTCAGTTTCAGTGGTCACGGCATACGCGGCCACTAGCTCTCCTGTACTTGTTCTCATGCATGAACCGTCCACATAAAGTGTCAGGTCTGGATTTGTCAATGGAACATCTGGTAAATCTCGTCGGGGCTTTGTTACTGCATTAATGATCTCTATGCAATCGTGCGGAACTGGATCTGTCATAACTGTAGGTAACAGTGTTGCTGGGTTCAAGATACTGCAACGTCTGATTTCTATGTGTGGCTGGAATAATGTCAATTCGTAACCTGTCAGTCGTGCTATAGTCAAGTGTTGAGTTTGGGTTCTGTTTAAAAGAACCTCTACAGAATGTGGGACTTGTACTGTTAACTGATGACCTAGAACAATTGAATCGCTCTGTCTGATTGCTAACGCTGTTGCTGCTACTGACTTTAAGCACGCAGGGAGTGCCTGGGCTACTGAATCCAATGTACTTGAAAAATAAGCGCAAGGCTTATGTGAACCTGCTTGATCTTGAGTGAGGACAGACAATGCTGTACCGTCACGTTCTGTAACAAAAAGTGTAAACGGTTTGCTGTAACATGGTGTCGCTAAAACTGGTGCTTGGCATAATGCTTTCTTTAATTCCTCAAAGGCTTGTGTATGTTCCTGAGTCCAAGGGAGGGCAATGGAAGTTGCTGCCTCCTGCGTCGTTAACTGGATGAGTGGTTTAGCTAGAAATGCATATTGAGGAATCCATTGTCTGCAGTATGAGGTGAGGCCTATGAAGGCCCGCACTTCCTTTTGCGTCTGGGGTCGTGGCATATTTACAATTAACTGAATGCGATCGGGAGTGAGCTGTCTCCCCACTTTGGACAGCAAGTGACCCAAGTACACAACTTGCTGAACACAGAATTGTAGCTTCGAAGGGGACACCTTGTGTCCCTTCTCGGCCAGGAAATGTAAAACCGTCAATGATGCTTGTTCACATTCGGGCTCACTTCGTGCGGTGATCAATAGATCATCAACGTATTGCAGTAAAGCGGTATTAACTGGCATTTGAATACAATCTAGTTGTCTTTTCAGTGCTTGACTATAGATGCTGGGGCTTTCTGTAAATCCTTGAGGTGCGCAGGAAAATTTGAAACTTCGTCCATTTAAACTGAATCCGAAGAGATATTGGCTCTCCGGATCAATAGGCACACTGAAGAAAGCGTTCTTGAGGTCAATTACAGTAAAGAACGTTGCTTCTGAATCAATAGCAGTCAATAGGGAGGAGATATCGGGGACCACAGGGTACTGCGGTACAATGCATTTGTTCAGCTCTCGAAGATCAATCACCAGCCGATATACTGGCGGTGCATTGCGGTCTGTACGTTTAAGAATTGGAATGATAGGTGAATTACAGATATTGGAGTCGGTCTCTACGACCACCCCCTGGGCAATTAGCTCTTCAATGATTTTCAGTAAAGCCACTACAGCATCGGGCGGTAACTTGTATTGTCTGATTCTGGGTAGAACAACTCCTGTCTTGAGTGTAACACGATATGGAGTGATATGCATACAACCTACATCAGCTGGGCCTTTTGCCCATAAGTGATCTGGTACATTTTTCAATCTGACATCAAATTCACGTAAAACATAATGACCCTTGAAATCCCGTAGAAAGAGTCTAACTCCCTCCGGGGAACAGCATATTATAGCTCCTAGAGCCTTCAGTGTTTTAATTCCTAACAGATTTTCTGGACATGATTTCGTAAGTAGCAAATCTGTAACTCGGGATAATGGACCCACAGCTAATGGTACTGGTTCCGATACTTCATTTACAATAGGCTGTCCTGAAAAACCAAGGGAAACATTCTGTGAGCCTGAGAGGGGTGCCCCTGGGACTTCATTATGACTGATTGTAGTGCCACTTGCCCCTGTGTCAATTAAAAACTTTCTGTCTTTTCCCAATACGTGACTGTGTACATAAGGACCTTCTTGATCTACAGGAATTTCAATAAGAGGCAAACCACCTTCCCTCTCTAGGCTGTTTCATGTATATCGGGGGTAATCTGGATATGCAGATTGGGCATACTGGTACATCTGTTGTGAGACTTGCTGAGTCGCGGCAATGGGCTGTGGCTGCGGTACTGCTACTGTCTGTGCTGTGTGGGATGGAGCATGCATAGGCTGTGTGTTCTGCATTGGCTGTACATTTTGTGAGGTCTGTTGCTGAAGCTGATCGTGTCTAGGCGGATGCGGTCTTTCTTTAGTTTTACCTGTCGAGATGTTGTGTTTCAGGACTGGGCATTCATGTACATAGTGACCTGGCTGCTTGCAGTAATTACATGTCCCTTTAACGGGAGCTGTAGAGTGATTGGTCTGGGCCCCACCTTTTCTTTGACCGTCGGCTGGGACCGTCTGAGCTACTAACATTTTCATTTTCGTGTCTTTCATACGTTTCTGTTCCTGATCTTGTTCTTCCCTAATTCTGTTCTGATGATACTGTAACATTTGTAACATCTGGGATGGCGTATTTGCCTGCCAAGTACTTTCAACTTTGTACACTCTATTTTTAACTAATGGTAGGGAATTCTCTACTAATTTTGATACAAAAAGGTGTGGATATGACTCGCTACTAGGTTGTAGGCCACTATTTATAATGAAACATTTCTCGAATCTGGAATAGAAGTCACTAGTATCTTCATCTTGTTTCTGTTTACAGGACGAGATGGCGTCCCAATCTTCCTTTCTAGTTGTCAATAATCTTGGCAAAACCTGTACTATTAATCCGGGTAATGCTTTAGTCCTATCCCCAAGGCCTAACCCTGGGATCCGTTTGCTTTCTTCGTCTTCTATTTCCGCCCATGCTATCTTTGCCTCCCCTACCTCCCAATCTTTTTCCTTTAATTTCTCGTAAATGCCCGTGGGCAAAAGTACCTTTAACATTTTCATGATATCATCATACGTGTAATCTCCCATCAGTAACATGTCTTTGAGCTCTCTGTGAAAACCTGCAGGGTCTTTATCGTGACACGGGACTAATTTCTTCATTTCTAACAGTTCTAACTTAGTCAGTGGTGTGTGAACATACACACGCTTCAAAACTTGATCCGCACCCATAACTGGGTGTACTTCTCGTAATGGGTTCTGACTTTCAATGCCACTCAGGCATTGCATGTGGTACGTTTTTCTTTCTGGAGGCGGGGGGGGGAACATATTCAGGGCTTATGAAGGTGCTATATTTATGTCGTTGTTCTAGAATTATTTGTATTAACTTGGTGCTGAAACCTCTCCATCTATCCATGAGTAGGGCTTCTAATATTTCGTGTAAGGGACCTGGGTCGGAATGGTTGTTTCTGTACTTGATGAGGAGGTGCTGAATCATGTATACACCTGCTATTTTCTGCTCTTCTGGGGAAAGGTTCAAGAATGTCTGTGCTAACGTATCATCATGATATATGTCTGGGTTTTCGGCCCATAACACGGCTGACCGAGCTAGTTCCTGTTCATCCATAGAATTGAGTACATGGTACCCCATTCGGTCTCGAAGCCTTTTATCAGTTTCCTG
This sequence comes from Lissotriton vulgaris, assembly GCF_964263255.1. Lineage (NCBI taxonomy): Eukaryota > Metazoa > Chordata > Amphibia > Caudata > Salamandridae > Lissotriton > Lissotriton vulgaris. The sequence goes on from NC_141687.1 coordinate 1,961,987,855, forward strand.
GAACTGATGTTCAGAAGAATTCGGGTTTGTTAAAGCAGAGAGAAAAACTCTCTTGTTTTCCGGACGGATGCCTTTCCCTAGGTAGTTTCCCTTACCTACATACGCTATAGTATCTGTAGTCCTTCCTTGTTCTGTAAGTTCTTCTTCCTCCTCGGAGGAAGCTTTATCATTCCCTTTCTGATGTGCCGTTATCACTGCCCTTCTAATTTTCTGGTACATACTGGCTATGCAAGCCCCCTTATCATGTTTTCCTTCGGCTATATTTTGACCCCACTTTGTTAGTCCATCTAATTCACTTTGATCTGTCTCGGGCCTGTCTCGTTCTCTTATTAGACAATTTATGAAAAATCGTAATATCTGTGCTTGAATGTCAACTTTCTGTTTATCCATGGCATCCTTGATACTGTCAGGGTCTTTCCCTGTCTGTATAAACTCATATATTCTATCGAGACGCTCCTTCATTCCTACATAGCATAGCAAGATATCAGTGGCAGATCTTAATCGTAGTGATGCCAATATCATTAGATCGTTTTTTCCGGGTACTGGATCATATCTGCAAACTGACATGTTTTCCTTTAATGCGTCAAGACGCGTCAAGTGGGGAGACTGGAAAGGATTCTGCGTGTCCCTTAAATTGAATCTGTGTGTTAATGGCGGGGTCTGAGGACCCGCAGTCGCACCTCCTGAGGCGGATGCTTGGGCATTATCTCTCCGCGGAGTCTGGATCTGAACTTGAATTTGTCGTTTAGTAGGATCAGGTAGGACTGGTTTCGGTAGGTCAATCTTGAGTGCGGGAAGTGGCGGAGCGGGCGGGACAGGGGAGGTCTGTCGCGGTACTGGTGGAACATGATCTGGGGGCGTAGTGCCACCCCCATCCCTGTCAGTAGGCAGGGCACGAACAGGCAGATTGGTGTAAGCTGGTGCTACATCCTCTAGATAAGAATTTAAGAATATGTCTTTAGTAGTTTTATGCCTTACTTTAGTTGGAACTAATGGTGGCGGTAAATTTTTCGGTAATTCTGATAGGCCTTCAGATGTGCCCTCGGCCGCGAGATACATTCCGTTTACAAGATTGTTTCGGGCACGGTCTATTTGTTCTGTTTTTACTCGGATCCCTTCAATAACTAATTCGTTTTCTTGGGCCTTTTCTGATTCTTTAAGTCTGTCTTCTCTACGGAGTGCTTTCTCAGCACGCTTATGTGATTCCTTACGCCAGAATTCTATGGCGTCTTTCTGGGATTGTCTAGCTTTCTTTTTCCATAATGCTTCTTCTACCTTCATGATGCACTCGGCATCCCATGTTCCGGTCACAGGCCATCTGTGTCTTTCGTCTAGGTGCTTGGTGTAATCGGCCCATAAATCTAGATATAATATGGCATCTATGCCATGTTTATGATACATAAAGTTACCTGGAGTGTCCCTAGGGGGAATAGGAATTTCTTCCTCCAGTATCCCTTTCCTAGTTCCTATCTGCTTTAATTTGCTGAAAAACGGCATCTTGCTTACTTATTACTGAATGCTCAATCCTTATTCCTTAATACTCTTGACAGCTAGTTTATACGAGAAACACAATAATACACATTTAAACAGTCACATTCATACCACGACATTAATCACATAAGAACATTGAAGACATAGATGACTACCCCCCTATACTGGATGTACTGCTCAACAGTACAGATACACTGGTGTAACAGTGCAGAAATTCGGAATACTAGATATACTGCTAAACAGTACAGATACACTGCCTAAAAACAGTGCAGACCGGACTTGCGTACCCAAACCCGTCTAGATACGACCCAGCAATGGTACTCACCGGGAAGCACGGAAACAGAAGGCCTCGGAAAACTCGACTGGACTCGACTCGGTACTTCGGAAAACTTCGGAAAACTTCGGAAAACCTCGGTGGGCCTCTTGACACCTCGGACCTTGCTTCTTTCGGCTAGGCTCTGGTCGGGATCCTCCGCACTCTTCACCGCCTCGTCTGGGCACTGATCGCAGTCTTCGTCACCTCCGTGGGTCAGAGGGAGATGCAGGAAATCCTGCCAGTACGCGTAGGTTCCTTCTAACTGATGGCAGGGGACAGAGCTTGCAACGCACCAACCGGCGCGTGAGGTGGGGGAGGGGTCCCTGTTCGGGCGCCAAAATGACGTAAATAATTAATTTACTCTCTTAATTTCTATGCAGGTAAGTACTTAATCAATAATAACTCAATCGGAATGAAAAAAGACAGATTCCGTGGTGTTAGAGTTTCTAAGGGTTTTATTCCTCATTAAGGAATGGTCTTGACCAGGATATCATGTTCTGACCACCACAGGGGTGTCAGAAGGGATAGAGCAAACTTTATTGATATTACATAGCTTATATACTTAATTCACATCATAAGTAATAATGTAAGAGGCGTAACAGCTGAGAGAAGACAAGATAACAGTATACACGTGGTACTAGTACGTGATCAAGAGGCGTGAACTAGGCGTGAACCAGAGGTGTGTGCTAGAAACGTCACTGATAGGTGACGCAAGTGGGTGGCACCAAGGGGTGGTGCTAACAGAATTGTTGCAATGTCAGCAGAAATCGGAAGCTTGGATGCGCGCGCAGCTGCATGACGTGTGATTGAAGGGGTGCAGGGGACTTGACATTTACACTGACGGAAAGAGACAGAAGTCTGGCATGTCGGATCAACTTGTACTTCTATCATATCTGATATCTGATGTTTAGGAACTATACTATCTGGGCGGAAAGGTCTCTAGGGCAGAAGCTATTCTATGCTAACTGTGGATGCGTGTATAAGCGCCTAAGTGTCTGCATGTGAAGCGTGGGGGCACGGGGCCTTCCATTGAAGCATGGTAACAGAGGCTATGAATTACTTGCATTGAGACAGGTCGGCCCTTTGGCTCTGCAGCTGGGGAGGATGTTTACTGGAGCTGGTAGGCAGGAATGCATTCTCGAGGAGCGGAACAGATAACTCGAAGGTTATAGTCAGTCTTGGCAGAAAGCAGGCTGAGCTGAGCGCGAGGGGCCGCGCTGAAAGTAAGTCAGAGTTCACGGGTACAGAGGTAGCCTGGGCAGAGGCTGTCAGAGTCAGGAGCCAAAAAGAGGTTCGATGGCAGAAATTCAGGGCCTACTCTGCTAGAGCAGGAAAACATGTAAAGTGTACTACAAAAAGACGGTGGCATAGCATACTTAGGAACGGACTATATAATCCATTCATGGTGGATCTGAAAGAGGACAAGTTAACGTTGGACGCAAATGTATTTGCGTCTTCATAGCTGGCACAGGAGGGAAGTTACATGCACTTTAAGCTGGTACATGGAGTCGGTGGGGAACGCGCTAGGGAACATAACATGACCAAAAATTTAATTTTCCTCACACCACTGGAGAAATATTGGCCCCCAGCAGATGCAATACACTCTGGCATCCTCTAAACCTGACCTAAAATATAAGGCAAATCAAGCAACATGTAATTTCATCATCTGGATTTAATCCGCAGTGAACTTACTGACACCAGAAAAAAGCATCACCAGCAAGCGCACAAGGAAATCCGAGCCCTGGTTCTGTGATGCCTTGCGCAAACAGAAACAACGTTGCAGAAAGACAGAGAGAGGCTGGAGAAGCAACTACTCAATAGCCAATAAAACTCTATACTCCCAATCCTTGAGCATATATAAAAAGATGTTACTTGACAAGAAAAATATCTACTTTCCAGATAAAATCCAGCAGGCAGGCAACTCCAGCGAAGCACTATGTTCAACATTGAAGAAGCCAGTCAAACTTCCTGAACCACAAAAAAAGACATTAGGCAGGGTTTTTTAAGGACAAAGTACAAATCATCTTCGAACTCCTCTTAGACCAGGACGAAGGCAGGGTAGTCACTCCCCCACATTCTCCCCAAACCCCTCTAATGTTTTGGACTCCTTCGTGCCACCAAACGTAGAACAGGTAGAGCAGGCAATTAAATCAATAAAATCCGGAGCAGCCTTAGACCCCTGTCCTCCCAATATATTTCATATGAGACTGGATACAATCAGTGAACGACTTACTATACTTTTTAAAGAAATAATTATCTCAGGTGTCTTTCTAGATGCATGGAAAATAGTATCAATTCTCCCATTATTAAAAAACCCAATTTAGATCCCAATGACAACAGCAGTTATAGACCTATAGCAAGGATCCCCTTACCGACCAAGGCCCTGGAAAAAATTCTTAATTCCCAACTTACGACCTTTATGTCCTTGGCAGACCTGCTGGATTCCTCACAATATGGCTTGTGACAAGGACATGGCTCTCAAACCGCCCTGATCATGATAGGAGAGGAGATCCGGCAATACTGGACACGGGTGCCAAGGCCGACTTGATCCTGTTTGATCTGTCTGCGGCTTTTGACACCGTGAACCATGATATTCTAATCAGAAGGCTCCAAGAGTTGGGAAATTAGAACTCCACCCAAAAGGTGCTCAAATCCTTTCTGAACAACAGATACCAATATGTTCAGATTGGGACTCCTGTTCAGAGCAGTTCACACTACCTTGTGGGTGCCATAGGGCTCCTCTTTTAGCCGCACCCTGTTCAACCTTTATGTGACCCCTTTAGTTAAGGTCATCAGGCAATTCAGCTTCACACTTATATCTTACGTTGATAACACCCAAATTGTGGTGTCCATCTCTAGTAGGCCAGAGGAAACCGCTGAGCGTTTCAACCAATGCATGTCCCACATAAACAAACGGATGGGAATAAACTGTCTAAAGCTTAATGGAACCAAAACAGAGGTTCTCCTACTAGATTCTGACACATCCTTCTCGTCACAGAACTGGTTGCCTCCCATCATGGGTGCTCACCCCACCCCAGTCCATAAAGTAAGGAACCTGGGTGTCATTTTTGATGACAGACTGACCTTCCAACACCTGGTCAATAAAGTCATCTCTTCAGTGTTTCTCACACTGAAATCAATCTGCAAAGTGCGCTCCTTCATCCCCCTTGAAGCAGTAAAAACACTAGAGACAAACCTAGAAATGCAATCTACCTAGGCCTTCAGAAACAGCACATGGTCAAACTCCAGTGAGCCCAAAACGCTGCCGCCAGAATGCTGATAGATGTTCCCAAATGCCAGTCTATCTTTGAAGGCTTGAAAAAACTCCCCTGCCTTTCTATGATGAAAAGAAGAATAGATTTCAAAGCTCTATGTCAAGCATACAAAGCGGTTCACGGAAATGGACCAGCATTCCTGAACCAACATATAACATGGCACCATCCATCAAGGCACCTACGCTCAGTACAGAGCAAACTCCGCTAGACACCAAGATTCAAAAAAGCAAGTTGGGGAGGAAGAAGCTTTGTCTTGGGTAGTATTAGGTTGTGGAATCTGCTTCCATTAAATATCAAAAGCTGCCCAACACTGCTCGGTTTTAGAAAGCTTCTAAAGACATGGCTCTTTTCAAATTAAAATATGCCATCTCCGGCTTTCTCCTCCGCAAAGCGCCTAGATGCCTCTGGGCAATCGTGCGCTAGATAAATTCTACAATCAAATCAAATCAAATCTGTGGATGCGCTACCAAGAAGGGCTGCTGTGCTGCTGAAAAGACTGTCACTGCTGGTCTTCTGCTCTGAAGGAATTCTGCTGTGCTGACCTGCTGCCCGAGAGGGTAGCTGGGCAGCACAGCACAGAACTTGACCTCCAACTTCACCCAAAGTGACAATTTTTTTTTTCAACAGAGGGTACATAAAGAATAAAAAACCCAATAGAAAGGAGAATAAGATAAGATAATTAAGAGAAAGAGAGAAAAAAGATATTAGTAGATACTAACAAAACAATTACATATGTACACATGTCTACATACAAGGAGCCCCCCTATTTCACTCTAAATATTTCCAGATATGCGAAAATCTTTGCATCCACCTTATGGTTCTAGTCTTAGCTCATGCTCGTTCCCTTTCATAGATGTCTTTCATAAGAGCCATCAAATCAAAAGAGGAAGGACGTTTAGACGAGATCTAGTCTCTCGCAACACATAGCCGAGCAGCGACTATTACATTAGATATAAAGCTCATGATAGCAACGTTATCACATTCTTTATATCCCAGCATGATCTCTTTAATAGTAAAAACTAAGTTCAATCCCAAGCATTGCCCAGTATACCCCAATAATCAGACAACATTGGACAAGTGTAAAACATATGTAGAATATCTGCAGCTCGTGGGCCGCACTGAGAACAACATGTTCTATCTTCCCCGAGGCTACCAGGTCCCTGCAGTTGTTGTTGCCACTTACTGATTCTCTCAGGATTGTAATATAGCTGACAAATTGTTTGAAATCGTTGCAGTTTTAAATTAATAGAATGAGTGGAATTGTTTAGCTTGTCCAGATCCGTAGCTATCTCTGGTGTATCAATAGTTGAACTAAGTGTTTGACTCCATTTATCAGTGCTTCTTAAATTACAAAGTTGTATATATTGTGTGTATATATATATATTCACTGAAAAAAACATAGGTTTCACACCAGTTATAGTTAACTGGAAATTTTACTGTCATAAAACCATTGAAATTCCACGTTATAGTTAATTGGACTCACCATAACTTGCGCGTGCAATGAGCTGCTGATGACCTCACATATTACATCACTCATGACATGGTCTTATTAATTTCCAAAGGGAGGCGGATGTAGAGGGCATTCCCATAATCCAACCTTGACAATATTGTGGCAGAGACGATGACCTGAAGGAAGGTCGTGGTGAGGAGTGGGACAAGTTTCAGCAAGCACCTCAATATCCCTGTACAGATACCAACCACTGCCAACACTTTCGATTTTCATGCCCAAGCTTTTAACCACTGGGACTGGAGTAGGGATGACTCCTAATTCCTGCTGCCAAAACAGGTCACACCAGGGGCTGTTGATGTATGGAACAGCCAGAATTTCCGTCTTATATGGATTAATTTTAAATGAATTGTCCGTCATCCAGCTTGCTGTAAAGCACAGCACCTCTTGTACATGTTCCTGATTAGCACTGGAGTTGTTAATCCGTACCAGTAGCTGGCTGTCGTCTGCATAATTGAAGACCTGGCAATCCAATTGAGCCAAGATCTCTACCAATGGTTGGAGGTATAGATTAAAGAGCAGGGGCGACAGCCCCGAACCCTGCGGGACACCACATACCAGGGGACCGGTGAACGAAGCCCGATCACCTAACTGTACCCTCTGCGTCCGGTTAGTCAAGAAGGATTCAAGCCATTGATAGGCAGGTCCCTCTATACCCACATTAGCAAGACGGGACAGGAGGGTTTTATGGCTGACCATATCGAATGCCGCTGACAGATCTAATAAAATCAGGGTATTCAACACTTTCTTGTCAGCCATAACCCTCATCTCATCCAGAACAGATAACATCACCAGCTCCGTACTGTGATGAGCTCTAAAGCCAGCTTGTCTAGGATGTAGTAGTCGGTGTTCCTCTAGAAAGGTGGAAAGTATTTTGAGTACATGCTGTTCAAGTACTTTGGCTAAATACGGGAGCTGGGAAATTGGCCTGTAATTTTTGAGGATAGGGGCATCCGCACCTGACTTTTTAAATAAGGGGAAAACTCTAGCCGCTTTCAACGCGGGAGAGAGGGAACCTGTTTCCAAAGAGGTGTCCAAGAGCTTGACGATAGGGCCTTCCAAGCTAGGAATAGCCAGTTGGAAAAATCTTGGTGGACACGGATCTGCCGGTGAGCCTGATTTCACCCGGTTTACCAGGGGAAGAAGAGATGAGATTGAGCATCCAAGGGGGTAAATTTCGCAAGACAAAATTCAGGGGGGGGGAGGGGGCTCCCAATGTCTTAATTAGCTGTAACCGACATGGTTTCTTTCCTACCTGGTCGGACACAATTGTGATCACTATTTTTAAAAAAGGGGATAGAAATTAACCAAGGTGCTATCGTCCAATCTCCCTGTTGGATTCCCTCCCAAAAGTAGTAGGGAGGTAATTCTAAAGAACTACAAACAGGCCCGAAGAGATAGGTGTGCTATCTAACTTGCAATATGGATTTCGTTTAGGGCTTGACACAATTAAGTAGGGTCTTAATTTATCTTTAATTCTTTAATTATAAGTAGACTATCAGCCCGTCCCGACGTTGTCTGGGTATGAATTGCTGCCGGCCAGTAGTTTATTGTTTTGTAGGATTTCGTTTTGATAGCATTTCTTATCTGTGACAGGCCTGTGAAACTCTCCGATTCACAGTGCACTGCTGATGCACTTAAGAGTGCGCGTTCAGTAGTGTGTGAACTCGAGTTTCCCTACTTTATTTTTCCTTGCAATATCATATAGCGCGAACTCGACAACATAGCATGAGCACAATTTATATTACAAAGAACACATTAATTTGTGGTAGGCACGGGGAGACAAAGCGATTTGCATGGAATCACCGGATGTTGAGCTGATGCTGAAATTCGAACGCAGCTCCCCTGCTCTAAATTTCTTAATTCTAGAACTTGTGGCGGGAGGTGTGCCTAAAAGTGTATATCGGTGCTGGCCATCAATGAGAGAGACCTGTGCATTTTTCAAATCGGTGGTGAAAAAATATGAGTATGTTGCTGGAGATGTGAGCCGCCATGCCACCAATGTACTTACCGGGGGAGGGTAAACACCCATTATTCCGCAACCTCCTTTCCGCATACCATCACTCCGCATACTTTCATTACGAAAGTACCATGACTCCGCAATGCCATTATATTGCATGGCATTACATTTTATATGCTTTTACCACGCAGACATTTACAACGAAATTCGTTGTAAATGCATGAATGGTAAAAGCATGTTTTTTATGCTTGGATAAGGTAAGTATGGGTATAGGGGTATATGTTTTAGGGTTCTGAGGTATATGTTTTGGGGTGTTTGGGTATTTTAAAGGTTCAGATATAGTTTTGGGTTATGGGGTACAGGGGTAGTTTTAGGGTTTAGAGATAGGTATGGGTTTTGGGGTACAGGGGTATTTTAGGGTTCAGGGGTAGGTTTGGGTTGTGGGGTACAGGGTTATTTTTATGGTTCAGGACTAGGTTTGGGTTTTGGGGTACTGGGGTATTGTTAGGGTTCAGGGCTAGGTTTGGGTTTTGGGTTACAGGGTTATTTTAGGGTTCAGGTGTAGGTTTGGGTTTTGGGGTACAGAGGTATTTTAGGGTTCAGGGGTAGGTTTGGATTGTGGGGTACAGGGTTATTTTAGGGTTCAGGGGTAGGTTTGGGTTTTGGGGTACAGGGGTATTTTTAGGGTTCAGGGCTAGGTTTGGGTTTTGGGGTACAGCGTATATTTATAGGGTCAAGATGGGTTAGTGTTTAAGGTTGTTGGGGTATTTTAAGGAGTAAGGATGGGTTATGATTATGGGGTGCAGGGGTATTTAATGGGAGCAGGGTGGACACCCGGAGCTGGAATGTACAGAACCTGGGAAGAAAAAACAATGAAATATTGGGCACAACGCTATCTTTTTTTCCTGTAATCCCGCGCCCCGCACGCGCCCACGCCCACGCTCCCAGCACACACCCACAGCATAGATATGAGACATGGGATGAAGGGCGGAACGTACCACACGCCCCCAGCGTTTGTCACGCCCCCAGCACACACCCACAGCACAACGCAGACACGCCCACAAGGGGCTACTTTGCTGGCACGGTTCTTTTACCTTTTAAATGTATATGGTGGGCATCTGTATAGCCTATGTCCTTCTGATGCAACTTCCCTTTCCAAAGCTGTATTGGGTGTTGTGATTGGTGCTGTGATTCCTGAGATTACCCGCCTCAAAGGTTTGGGCTCTCTCTTTATTATATTAGTATATCGATAGATACATACTAGCAAAGGAGGGAAAACCTTTTTTGTCATTCGTGGATTTGAGCTCAGCGTTTGATTGTGTAAAACACAATAAATTGTGGAGCGTTCTAAAAAATATCAAAGTCGATCCACCTTTGCTATCATTTATTAAGAAATTGTACAGGGGGGCTGGGGCAAGGGTGCATTATGGGAGGCATGGGGAGTGCTCAACTAAGTTTTGTAGAAGAAAGGAGGTGAGGCAAGATGTGTACTTGCCCCTTTTCTGTTTTCCTTATATATTAACAGCTTTGGTCAATATCTGATTGAACACCGGCAGGACTATCCGATCATCAAGAATTCTACCGTTCCTATTTTACTGTACGCGGACGATGCAGTTATCATGGCTCGGACGCATTTAGGCTTACAAAGAACTGTCACTCACTTTGTTAATTACATGCAAGATAGGGGCTTTAACGTACATACCAGCAAGACATACACAATAAACTGTGGAATAAAAAGGGGTAAAAAATGTGAAATTTAATAATAATAATAAAATCGAAAGTACCGATAAGTTTTCCTATTTGGGAATTCATTTTGACAGGACTGATTGTCCTGCACGTGACCAGCACGGAGCATGGTTCCCTCAGAGACAAATAGGGTGTGAATTATATCGCCCTGAGGTGAGATGATTTAAACATATTCAGTAATTTTAATCATCACATGGGTGTAGGTGGCTTCACCTTTAAATGCTTTTAATTCACTAATATCTTTCTGTATTTCAAAGACAAATACTTGGAGCTTTAGGTCTTGGCTTTGACATGTGGTGGCTGTCCTATCTTCTTTTGTGTGCATCACTAGTCACACTTGGAGGAAACTATTAGCTTATGAATTGATGAATAGGCGATGTATATACGTGTAGGAAGTGGATTTTTGGAGGTCAAGAGTCTTTTGTAGGACATCTTGTCTAATAAGCAATGTCTATATATATTTGTATAGGTGTAAATATGTTTGTCTACATATCATATGGACATGTAGATTACAAGACATTCTTTATATTTGATTTGCAGCCTTGAGGAAGCCCTGGTAGCGCGAAACGCGCGTCGGCTGTGGAACATTGTGTTATACAAAGGAATAAAATCTGATTTATCAACACTACATGATTTTTATTGATTGGGAACTCTATAATACATGCACATTCATTGAAGAAAAGTGCTGATGGCATGGAGGATGAGAGTGACTCAAACATGATGTGCTCTGGTGTTTTTAGTTAAAGCTAAATCTGTTTCACTAACTGTAGATGCAGAGTTTGGCATCCTAGGTGGATGAGCGTTGGACACCAAGCGTGCACTCAATACTTGATTTATTTCTACTGTTGCTGAATTAATATATTAAGGAGACACGTTGATGTGCGGGTCGTTAAAAGCATATCCACTTTGTTTTATATGTTGCATCATTCAGAATGCCCATCGCATTCTTTTGACTTCTACCTTATACTAGCCCCTGTAGAACTTTCGCCACAGCATTGATGTGGTCCTCTGCTAATGACCTAAGGTGTACGAAATTCCCATTTGTAGGGTAAGACTATATCTCTAACCTTACCATGGGTCACTTATTATATGTTTTTTGTTTGTTTGCGTGTCTGTTGCATGGGTACTCGCAAACATTTGCCCAGGGGCCACAGAAAGTACCTATCTGTAGTGTGTCCGAGGGCTGCACTGATGCTAGCAGTTTGGCGGTAGGGGTCTGGGTGGGTCAAGGAGGTCTAAAGAATGTTTAAATAAACAGGCAAGCATTTTTTTGCCGGTTAATAAATGCTTGCCTATTTATTTAACATGTTTTTCTGAATATTAGGCTTATCAACTAAACATCAGCTCATGCTGGTGTTCACCAGGTGGGCCGCATATAAAGCTCATATGGGCCGCACGCGCCCCCTAGGCCGTACTTTGAGTATTACTGGTCTGTAGCATACTATGGTCCTACTATCTATGATCAAAAGTTCACTCACCTAAATATTTGGGATGTGTGACGCGATGCACCAGATGTGCTTTGCGCTGCGATCCTAGTATGTTTTGATTTACCATTGATATTTCAATTTTATTATGTACTCCCTGTGGACAATAATGTGTGAACAAAAATTCCTAGGCAGCCACAGTGTTGTCTCTCTCTGACACCAATGATATTAATTTGCTGGGGTGTTCTTTACATGATCAAATAATATTTGTATGAATTGTATGTTTTTTAACTAATTTTATTATCATACGGTGGTTGTTTAGCCAGTTACCTGTATGATTTTAATCTATGTTCATTAAAATCATGATTGTTTTTATTTTACATTCTTCACTATCATTTTATGTTACTTGTTTGCCCATTTGTTGACTGCCTAGGAATTTTTGTTCACACATTATTATCCCTGTCCTAGGAGTTTACTGACACCAGTGTTCAGGGGGTCCTTGTTTTTTTCAATCCTCCCTGTGGACAACCCAGGGTACGTATAGTATATGAACACGAGAATACCATACACTTTTTTCTTTCAGGTTAGATTGTATAAAAAACTCAGTAGGTTTACCCTCAAGTTGGTACATGCTTGACTTACTGCCCTACATAATCACATTCTGGTCATCATTTGGCACCAAATCGCACTCACCCAACCCTGACTAAGGGTAGGGATACTAATTATTACTCACTGGTGCTGATGAAATGTCATGGAGCCCTCCTAGACCACTGAGGTGTGAAACATGTAGACCTACACGTTCTACACACGTTTTTTGTTTTTCTTCATAATTAGAATAGTCTACACATTCTTTTTTATCCTTACCACGGAAACCCCAGATTAAATTTCTTGTTGGTACACCTTAGGTATTCTTAATTCATCATTTGACTAATCCCACACATCCGCACTCATCCTCACAGCTATTTTGTTAAAAGATCTCTGCCAAAGAGCTCTCTTGCAGCGCCCATGGATCATTGCAGCACCGACCCCACGAACAACTCAGACCGGTGATGAAAAATTGCACCCTTATGGGTGTGTGAGGGCACTACTTCCTAATTAGGTAGACCCCCACTTTTGTCATGTATCCACCCTGAGACACACAACTCCAGGAACAGTTACCCTATTAGAATTTGAATAAATCCTTTACACAGTGCCTCTAGATTAAGCCAGACTGATTTTTTGCCAAGCTACCATAGGGTTGAGGACAGGTTAATTTAGGGTTAGCTTGTGCATTACTCTGACAAGGATTATGGTTGCTGCTTGACCAGGGCACACATCCCAGTGACTAACAACCCAATTTCTCACAGTGTGTCATGAGAATATTTTTCACAGCAACGTATAAAAATATCAACTACAAACTATCAACTACCACTATATCATCAAGGTAAACACATATAAGCAAATATAGATTTACCATTCATCTAAGTACTTAGATGATATATATATATCATTAAGGTATTTAGATGTGAAGTTAAAAAAAGTAAATCAATGCTCATCTATATATTTGCCTTGACAATCAGTGGTATTCCATAGTTGATATTGTGGTCGGCCAATGTTTATGAACTCAATATTCTGACATACAACTAGCGCATCCTGAATCTCAGCCTGAATCTCTGTAAGCTCTTGCAGATGACATAAATTGAATGATTTCTCTCTGCATTTAAGATATTAAGGAATATTGGATGTAACTGCAGTGGCGGCTAGAAGACGTAAACCTTTAGGGCAGTGAGGTGGGGCGGGGGATGGGCTGAGTGAGAGGTAGTGGAGTCCATCATGCGATGGCAGCAGATATTTATTTATTTATTTACGTTCACCTGTGACGTCATATGTCGGTATCCACGACCTCCCACCCAGCCCCTCCACCGCCTGCCTCACCACTCCACAGCGTTACTTCTGTGAGCTGCCACTGTGTAACTGTTTTTTATTCAACTTGATCAGTACAGCAAGTGCTTCAAATACTGCCTTGCAGCCCAACATGATTCCTGTTTTGGACACAAACCAACCTATTGGTACATGCTATCTTTAAAATATGAACTCCAATTTGCCAGAAAGAAATCCACAAATCAAATCGGGGCTTTGGCAACTTTCCCATGAGGAAAAGAAATGCAATTTCCTAATGCAGGAGAAAATTCGAAGTTGATGTGGGGCAGACACTTAGAATTGCTTATCATAGTAATTTCATTCAACCTGCAAAACTTGAAAGTTCACAAAAAACTTCAGGCATGCCCTGTTACACACAGAAGGAACACCTTTAGTAAGGCATACGTTTATTGTAACAGGAACATGGGTATTGCTATGTCTACTGCTGAAAATAAACATGCCCCAATTGGTCTTAGAAAATCTAGTATGCATTGCTGTGATTGGAAACTACCAATTTAGTTTGTCACGTTAAATTATATCTACAAATACAAAAATGTTGTTCTTCCTAGAGTGACGTGAACTGTGTTTGTTTTTATGTTGGTATGGCCATTAGACATATTCTTTGATTTTATTAGGTTTGTGACCATGCCACATTTTCTCAAAAGTGTGATAAACATAGCAACTGACCTTTCAAAACCAATGGTTCTGTGTGATAATAAGATTTCAGCATCTGCATACAGTATAAAAAGCCATGGTCTATTTAGTACTGTAGGCAGATCAGGGGATATTTTAAGCAGCTACTTATACAATAGATTAATTAATAAATAATTAATTCTTAATAATAAATCGATTAAAATAAGGGAGAAAACACATTCTCCGTGGGCACCCTAGTCTGAGCTAACAAGCCAAATACAACTGTCATTTTGCCCAACCCGAAATGAACCCTGCAACCACTTATACATTTGTTTCAGGTGGTATTCCAATTTTGGAGCTCCTCACAAACCAGACACTACACTCCATAATTTTGGTCTGTCTACAATATAAATAATGGAGAACAGGTTCATAAAAGCCAGATGCAAAGCCCCCTTGTTAGGGATTTCAGATTTGCTAGAGGATAGGAACAGATTTAGTCATAGTTCACAAGAATTCAGGCCCTCTCAAAAGCCAAACAGGACATCAGAAAAAAGCATTACTCTCCTTAGCCTAGTTTTGTTACCTATAAAACAGAACATTCCCCAGCTAGTTCAACTAGGAATTAAAAAAAAATAGAATAGAATTGCAACTAATGCCAATCTAATTGACTTTCTTGAACATGGGGTCTATAGCTAAAGGCACTAGAATTCCGGAAGTTCTAATTGAGTACAAAAGGGTTTAAGACATTCTTTAGATGTTGGACCTACAGCTCAACATTAACTTTGTAAAGGCCTTAGAGCATTCCTTGAGATGTATATCGATTCTTGAATATTAAGATTAAAGTAGCATAGTGAATGTTCACAATGTCATTTGTAATTATTTTTGTGTCATAATGTCTAGGAAGTTATGTATTACTATACAGCACTTAGGGCCATATGTATGAAACAAAATTTCGTTCGCAAACACCGAAATTCGCAGAATTGCTGCATTTCCAATCGCAATTCAGGTAAGTGGGATGTAACAGCCTTGCAAAATAAGGAATCGCAAAATAGTGATTCCCTATTTTGCGATTGCATTTAAGGAATCGCAAATTGTGATTCCTTAAATGCAATGTAAGAGGCAGAGAAAATGTGCTATTTGTCCATAAGGAATTGCAAATTACCACCAACTTCAAGTTGGTGGTAATTTGCGATTTCTTTGAAAAATGCAACTTTTTTGCACTTTTCAAAGTGCCATGTGGCACACATACATGTCCTTAGGGCATGTATGTGTGCCACATGCGCACACATGTACATTTCAAGGGTGCAACAGGGTGTCCTTTTGGCACCCTGGCTCCCTTGAATGTGCATTTGCAATTTGCGATTCTCTAATTGAGAAACGCAAATTGGGAATATCTCCCCATTCTTTCCTATGGGCTTAGAGGCCCATAGGAATGAACAGGGAGGTATTCCCTAATTGCGAATCACATTTTGCGATTCACAATTAAGGAATATGTAGGATTCGCAAAATTATTTTCTAATCCTACATACATAGCATTTTGCGATTCTCAAATAGCGATTCGCAAAAAATCGCTATTTGAGAATCACAAAATGACTTTTTGATACATATGACCCTTAATGTGTACAAAAATGAGTCGAGAGGTTCATATATTTTGTTGTCGCCTGCTTTGCTGGATATATTCAACCTAATGTCTCTTTCATCTATTGCCATGCACTTCCTGCCTGTTTCGTCATGCATATTTCAATCCCTGATTTCCCGTTTTTTCACAGTTTTTATCTTTCTGTCTTTCCTCTTTTTTTGCCTTTCTCTCTCCTGGTCAAAGTTGAATGCTAAAAATAAATCTGAACCCCTAAAACAAATATTGGTACCCACCATCTGCAACAACGTGCTCCAGGCACTGAAATGAATAAAGCAGTCAGTAGTTTGGTCATAACTTGCCAACCCCAACCTGCGGAGGCAAGAGCGATAGGGCAGTGGGGCCCGGTGTGTTGGAGGGGGGCTTTCGACAGACGATGACGAGGGAAAATGTATTATATATTTAATTTCCCTCATCATTGTCCGACAAAATGCCCCCTATACGTCCCCATCAACCCACCGCTCTTACCTGCACGTGCTGCGGCTGTATCTTGCCTCTGAATTGCTAGAATAAAAACAGTAAATACCTGATTTGCCCTCGAGCCATATAGTAGCTTGGGCATTTCCTGTTTTCATCCAGGTGATTGGTACAATCCATGTGTAACTGAAAAATGTATAAAGAAATTTCTTTATTAGGTACTTTGACATTCCCCTTGAAATCATTGCCAAATCCAATCTACTACCATACAGATATGTTCATAGCAAGAAACATATTCTTTACTAATGAAGTTGTATTGTATTGTTCTGAACTCTAGAATGTATTTAGTGTTTCATATCACAATGTGGCAAGGCGAAGCACATTTTCAGAAAGATAGCACATGACCCCATTGGGGTGTGGTTGCTTGCAAGAGTGTTGTACATATGTGAAAAGCATTTTGGTTTCATACATGAGTTACCAGATAACCACTTTTGTCTTATCTTTGTGTGCATCACCTAGTGGTGTGATGGTAAAAGAGGAAAGATTGACGTGAAAATATAAGTGTTAGAAATTGGGTTACTGGTTGAGGGGGTAGAAACCCTTGTTCAGCAGCAACCACTTTTCTTCTCAAGGTGAAGTCAAAAGCAAATCTTAAATTAACCTGGGCTCAATCCTCAGGAAGCTTGGCACAGAGCAGGCAGGCTTAACTCAAAGGCAATGTGTAAAAGCAGTTTTTGCAACACTTCAACAGTAATACAGTGAAAACACAATACAGAAGGGTCCCACATCAGTTTAGAATAATAGAGCTACATTTGGTGAATACAACAAGACCAAAACTACAAAAACCTAATCATTAGTACCGGAATTATGAATTTGCAAAGATTTTAGGGAAAAATTGTGCCGGAAAAAGTACAAAGTGATAACAGCGGCTATCTGGTTGCTCTGGACCGGGTCAAAGTCACAAGTTCTGGCAGACCGCAATGGAGTGCAGGTCAGCTATAGTCATGAGGGTAGGCCAGCTGTAATTTTACCATCTCAAATCCATACCAAGACTCCCATTTGTGGTGTAGGGGGCCATGAGAAGCAAGGAGAGTATAGTCGGAGGCTGCCGGCGCAGTGCGAAGAGCAGGCTAGGCGTTATGTATGGGCGTTGATAGAACTTCAAATTGGCGGTCCCTGTAGGGATCAATGCTGTAGCATGAAGAGTAGGGCTGACAGAGCTACGAGTTAAATCACACTACGAGCGGCGAGGTCTCAGGGTTAACAGACCCATCCATACCCGGCGGGCATCACTTGGAGATCACTTCAGCTGGGTCCAGCAGACTATCCCTTGGAGTCACTCTGGTAGCACTGGGTTCAAGATGAAGTTGCAGGTCCACTTCTTCTTCCCCAAGCAAGAGGGCCGCAGGCCAGCACATCAGGGCAGCAGTTCCTTCAGAGCAGCTGTCCAGAAGACTGGCAGTCCTACAGCGATACAGCAGTGCTTCCTCATGGGAGAGGATCCAAAGGTCCAGAAACGTAATGAAGAGGTGGTGTCTGATGTCCAAAATGTGTACCTGGTACCCTTTCCCTGGATGGTGGGAGAAGCATCTAGAGGTTCCCCTTCGAAATCCCCAGGCATCCTGCCTCCCCTGTCCTGGCTCCAGACTAATTACATGGGGTATGCAGCCTTTTGTGTGGTGACGGGACACAGCCTATTTAAATGTAAGTTGGGCTGTGTCCAGCTCCTCTCTTCTATCCTGCCAGTGATTGCATGTTATAAATGGGGGTCTCTAGTTGGCAATGGCTTGCATCTTTCTCCAAATAGGGACTATTGCTTCCAGGCAAGGTAAGGGGTTACACTTCTAAAATAACCTCTGATCACCCCCTTGGTAGCTTGGCATCAGCAGACATGCTTATCTCAGAGGCAGTGTGTAAAGCATTTGTGAACACATACAGTAATACAGTGAAAACAATACAAATGGACACCACACCAATTTAGAAAAATAAGTAATCTTTACTAGACTTAACACAAGACTAAACAACGAAAATCCACACTACTGTAATCAAAAATAAGTCTTTAAAATTGTAAAATTAGCTTAGTTCAATGTAGATGGTAAAA
The DNA here is from genome assembly GCF_964263255.1 of Lissotriton vulgaris. Classification (NCBI taxonomy): domain Eukaryota; kingdom Metazoa; phylum Chordata; class Amphibia; order Caudata; family Salamandridae; genus Lissotriton; species Lissotriton vulgaris. The sequence goes on from NC_141687.1 coordinate 1,962,006,260, forward strand.
GCGACACTTTACACTTAAAGTACCTTGGATGTGTCACGCAAATCAAACAAAAAGGTCGCAGGGAAGGTGATGTGTCAGTTCCTTGCTTCGAGGGAAGTGGTGCATCGGTTCCTTACTGCAGAGCAGGGGAGGTGATGGGTCGGTCCCTTACCGGAGAGGAGGTGATGCGTGGATTTCTTATTGCGTTCCGGCTATTATGTGACAAGATGGCGCCTCCATGTGATGCAAGGATCCGATACAATGTGACAAAATGGAGTCTTTGATACGATGCAACAATGTGGATGCGGTGCGTGCATGCCCGACGACCGTGCGGAGAACTGAGTAGACTTTTGAGCCACCACAGCCCCTGCGACACGCTTCTCCAGTGATGCGAGCGCAAACAGCTGCTGCGGTGACACGCTTCTTCAGCGATGTGACGGCAACTGCTGCGGCGGTGATGCGCTTCTCTTCATTGCGTCGTGCTTCCAGCTCCCAGCAACACGCAGTCTTCAGAGGGCCCAAAACAACAGCAGGCACCTCACTGCAGATAGGATTCCCAGCATTGGAATTCAGGGGGAGCCTGTGGTGAAGTCTGTGTGTGCCTGAGACTTTAGAACAGGAGTCAAGCTCAGCTTCAAGCCCTTGGAGATCTTTCTCAAGATAGTAAAAGTACACACCAAGTTCCTTTTCTCCTTTCCTTGGCAATAAAGTAACCAATGCAGGCCAACCCTAAAAAGCAAACAGCACAGGGGCAGTCTCTTCCTTCAGCTTTCTTGGGTCCTCTCCTTGGCAAAAGTTTGTCTTGATGCCCAGAAGTGATCTACAGTTCTGGGGTCTGGACTCCAATATTTATACTGCAAAATCCTTTGGCCTCTGAAGGCAGAGGGTGTCTGTGCCTAGTCAAAACCAGTTCTGTCCTCCTGGGTGCAGCTTCCTGGCAAGAGGTGGAGACAGCATTATTTGAGAGCAGACCTGGCCCAGGTAGCTGAAAGGAAATCTCCTCCCCCTACTCTCTATTCTATGAGGGCACAGGTCAGTGAAAGGGAAACCTCCGCCCGCTACTCTCTATTCAATGCAGGTCCTATTCAGCCCATCAGACTGCTGGAGCCAAGGCCCCCGCCAGCCCCCTGACACTCTCAAACCAGACATGGAATACACACACCTAGCACAGACATGCTGGATGGTTAGGCAAGAAAATACCTACTTTCTAAAAGTGGTGTTTTCAAACACAGAATGTTGAAATCACCCACACTGAAAGATGTGTTTTAACATTCTGAGTTAAAGCATACTAAACTCAAATTTCTACCTTGTTCCCTGGGTCACTTAGGATTATAAGATGTTATAATCAAATTACCCATTCTGGCCTATGGGAACACGTAGCCTTGCAATAGTGAAAACCGAAATTGGCAGTAATTGACTACGAGGACATGCCACACACACCAGGGCATATCCTACCTTTTACACACTGTGCACCCTGCCCTTGGCCCTACCTTAGGGGTGACTAATATGTAGAAAAGGGAAGGTTTAGGGACTGGCAAGTGTGTGCACTTGCCAAGTTGACATGGCAGTCCCAGACTGCACACAAGCTCTGCAATGGCAAACCTGAGCTATATTTTACAAGCTGCTACTGTGGGTAGCACAATCAGTGCTGCAAGCCCACCAGCAGCTGTTGATTTACAGGCCCTGGGCCCACATGGTGCACTGTACTGGGGTCTGAGAAGTAAATTAAATAAGCCAATCATGGAGTCACTAATCCAATACAACACTTTACAAAAGGGAGCACTTGCACTTTGGCACTGAATAGAAGTGGCAAAGTGCCCAAAGCATCTATACCAGCAAAAACATAGCACAAACTCAAGAGGCAAAAGCAAAAAATGGTAGGGAGACTCACGCCAATGGTGCCAGGTCTAACATTGCGCATTCAGGTACACCTAATCTCTCTATTTTGTGTGGTTGTCTAGGAGGAATACACAAAGCACAACTGTTAGCTACACCCAATCATGTGACCCAGGGACAAGCTACAGGCTCTAAATGGCTATGGCAGGAAAATGCCAACTTTCTAAAAGTGTAAAATAAGCAATTGATGGACGGAATGCTGGACAATGCAAACATTCACCCCCAGTCACAAAGATCAGGGTTAAATCCATCATTCTTTTGTCACTACACCACCCAACCATATGCAAATCAGTCTTGACCCTGTTCCTTGTGGGAACAGTCCAGCACGAACTGCCAAGCCAGGCCCTCCCTGGACCAGAAATAAGCATCCTGGGACTGGTTTCAGGGCATCAGCCTTCATCAGCCAGGCTACCTTGAATCCAGTGGTGTGGTGAGCATGTGACCCACTTCTTAACTGGAATGGCATGGGGAGCAAAAACATGGATTTAGGCCCAGATCTCTGTTCTGGGCTGAAGGAATAACATTGTTCTGCATTTTGTTTATCAATTTTTCTTTTTGCATTTGTTACCCCGAGTGGATGGGTATGCCCAGACATGGGAACCCTGCTCTCCATGCCACTGGAATCAAGCTGTCCTGGCTGAGGAGGGAGATACCCCGAAACCGGTCCTAGGATACTTGTTTCCAGTCCATGGAGGACCTGGTTTGGCAGTTTGGGCTGGACTGTTCCCATTGGGTGCAGGGTCAAGACTGATTTGCATATAACTGAGTTTAAACTGGAATGGCATGGGAAGCAAAAAATTATGGATGTAATCCCAGATCTCTGTACTGAGGTGCATGGATGACATTGTTCTGCATTCTGTCCATCAATTGTTCTTTTTGCATTTGTCACCTTGAGTGGGTTGGTTATGCCCAGATATGGGTCCAGTGCTCTCCATGCCATTGGAGGCATGCTGTTCTGGCTGATGAGAGGTGAAACCCCAAAACTGGTCCTAGGCTGCTTGTTTCCAGTCCAGGGAGGACCTGGCTTGGCAGTTCGGGCTGGACTTTTACAATTGGGCGCATGGTCAAGACTGATTTGCAGATTGATGGGTTTAAACTGGATAGCATTGGGGAATAATAAAACGATGGATGTATGCTCAGATCTCTGTACTGTCTTGAATGTATTACATTGTTCTGCATTCTGTCCATCAATTGCTCTTTTTGTAACTTTCTAAAAGCGGCATTTTCAAAATGGTAATTTAAAATCTAAATTCACTATATGTTAGGATTTCTCATCATATATCCAAAGAGACTAAACATGAAAGGATTACCTGTGCCATTTGGCAATTAAAGCTTATTAAATGTAATAAGGTAACTTCAATGTTATCCTATGGGAAAGGTAGGCCTTGTAGTAGTGAAAAACAAATTTAAGGATTATTTCACAACCAGGACATGTACAACTTGAAGGTACATCTCAAGTACATCTCAAACCTTTTGAATGTACTGCAACCTGGGCTATCCACGGCCTACCCTAGAGCTGACTTTTATGTATTAAAAAGGACATTTTGGGTGTGGCAAAAGGTTCATTTTGCCAGGTTGCAAAGGAAGATTTTAAATACTACACACACAGGCAGCAAAGGCAGGCCTGAGACATGTTGGAAAGCTACGTAAGTGGGTGGCACAATCGGTGCTGCAGGCCCAGTAGTAGTATTTAATTTGTAGGCCATGGACACAGGTAGTGTCACTTACAAGGAAATAAATATGCCAATTGGGCATAGTCCAATGCTACTGTTACATAATCGAGCGGGTGCCTTCAGCTTTATTTCCGCACGCTTGTGTATTGCTTACCTTGTTGTTATTTGAGGCAGATACAAGGTAGTTTCCACGCTCCAGTCTGTTTCAAATGGGTCAAAGGGATAAAAGATTCCACCATTGAACTAAATCAGTGTATATATGTGGGTATAACAGGACTATGCATATTGTCCTGCTACTAAGCGCTTCCTAACCTACTTACCTAGAGCGGGTTTTCCCCTGCTAGATGATTTAACGCCCATTACCTAAAGGAAAGTGGATGCAAGTCCCGGTCTTGGTCACAAGTTGAACAAACCTCCTCGCAGAGGGAAAACAGGAATCAGTTGGACTCAGACTCTGACACAGCAAGTGCTCCTCTAATTTGAACATGGAAATGCATGTGTATTTATACAAACAGTATCCATATATCCGTGTCGAGGCTTCAGCCAGTTGGCATTTGTTTATTCTATTGTGAGAGGCCTGTCTTGTTCAGGCCTTATACGAATGGAATTGTGAGCAATGTGGTTTCAGAGATACTAATCCTGCACTGTCACTCAAGCAATTGCATGTCAAAAGTCATTGTGTATAAAAGAAGGTAGCTTAAGAAATGTGTGCATTTAGAGATGACAGTGTTTCTACCCAACCCTAACATAGTCACATGACAAGTGTAGCTGACAAATAACATTATTGAGACTCCAACAGCCTTTGTTTAGTCAAGGTAAGATCTGAGGATTCTCCTGGCATCTAAGTTGGGGATGATCTTCTCCGTGCTTGAAGAAGGATTTTTGAGGGGAGTTTTATATAGTGTGAGCTCGACCCTAAGGTATCAGTTGTATTACAGATGGACACATTCCTTTTGTTAGGCATGGGGAGATTAAGTGATCTACCCAGAATCACAGAATGTTGAGAGTTCCTGGTGAAACTCGAATCCGGTTCCCCAGCTTTGAGGTTGACCACTGTAGCGTCTAGTCGCTTCAGAAAGAGAGTGCGAAGAAACATTTCTAGATTCAATTTAAAAACGCAATAGGACTTTTAAGACAACAGCATTAGTTAATAGAACTAGCAATTCCCTATGAAAAACACTATTAAGTTTACTGAAAGAGACATATTCCAATTGACTTATCCCCTTTCCTGATTACTGCATATCTGATGAAGAATTTAGAGGTCTTTGTCACAAATGTAATGTTATAGAATGCCACAGAATCTGCATTTTAGGGGGTACTTGTGGAGGAGGCTATGGTGTTTGACTACCAGATGCTACATTTAAAAAGTACTATTTTAACTAGTATGGGCACTAACCATTAGGAAATAGAGTCCAGGTAACTGCAAATAAATGTCTGACTAGGTTGAAATCAAACATGGTGTTGAACACAGAAAACGGTTTCATTTGTTTCTTAATAAATAACCCAGTGGCAAAACACTCTCTAACTGGACTTGTATTGAGATTTGGTTTATTATTTCTTTCCTGCCACTTAAGGAACGTTAACATCACCCTGGGATAGCCCTGCATGACACAGGCTAATCCTTCAGGAATTAGGTAGACAAGCTCAGGTAGAGAGAGAAAAAAAAGTTTCCATCCCATCCTGAGGTGACAAGACTTCAGACGTAGCATAATTGGGGGATTCAGCCGTCTCTTCTCGGTTCCTGAAGGTTGTTGGGTCACTTGAGAGCCACTAGAGTATTGCACAACGGAAGAGGCAGAAATGCCTGAAAGTGTTTCTATCTCTTACTCCCCAGGAACATCGATCTCCTATCTATCTATATATGGCAACTTGAAACCTTTTGATGTGCAGTGTAGCGTGGCTCGGAAAAAACTGACCCATTTAAAATATATGCAGCTGGAGGAGCAGATGGAATGAATAGAAGAGGCAGAACTCTCCAAGCGGGAGTATGACCCTTTTCGGGGCTCTGGAGCAAAACATAAACAGGCTCAAGTAGCCTAGGTCTTGTACAGTTTGTTGCTAAGGGCAGATCAGCAACCAGATGCAGCCTTACTAACAAGATGGTGTATTGCTTTAGAGGAATCTATGAGTCTTTAACTTGATTCTATTTCTTGTAAATTTCAACATGTACCATATCTTGCACCCTGGTACTAAAGAACAACCACCCAGCATGATTGCCACTACAGAACAAAACCCTAAAAGATAGCGTTAGTCTACACAATGGAGACCAAACAAAAAATATGTTCAAGGTCTTGCTAAAAGGGTGTGTGAATCAATCATTCTTATCTGTGAATGCAGTTTATTCTACAGTGTGAGGTCCAGAAAAGAAAGTTAACACTCATCAAAGGACTTTGGATTTATTCTAGGCACCCCCAACTGACGCTTGCGCATGCAACAAACTATTAAAGTCAATGAGTAACCCAGAATCCAAAACAAGAAGCGAGTGGCCCCAATCACAAAGAGAAGGGGTACCAAATACAATCAATGAAAAATGAAGGGTTTCTCTTGGGTAATAAATCACAAAAGGTCACCCATCACCACATTCGAGCATACAGAAACAATAAGCCTTTCAAAAGTGCTAAATCCACTTGGCATTCAACCCTATGGTTTGCGCAGGTAAGATGCTTCACAGCGGGTCTTCATAAGGACAAAAAACAGTAGACAGCCAAGACAAAGTATTCGTAATAGTTCAACCTCATATGAGTTGAAGGGAAATAGGCTTGTGACCAGAAACATCCATCAGGTATGTGGGCCTGAGATAGTTTGAATAATTGTGATGCCTCTACAAACGGATCGGAGTGTAGGCGAACATTGAGCCCCTCTCTTATGGGTTGTTTGAAGATTAGAGAGCATAGGCGAACAATCAGCCACAATTTCTATTGTTCTCTTGTCTTTAACACACTGAATGTGCAACAAACTGCACGGAACAAAGGCACCATATGAGATTGCAAGGGAGGGAGCACTTGGCCCAACAGCTATAAAAAACAGTAAGGCTGGTATCTCTTGGTGGGAAATATAAGAGAAATTTAAAATTCATATCCAAAAAGGTCTCTTGCCAGGAGGGTAATTTTGGCATCTTCAGCTGGTGAAGATTTCTAAATTTGGACTTAGTCACTTTATTGAAGCTCAGATTTCCCCAGCGGGGCAAGGCTGCATGATGTAGATCAATAGGAAGCCACAATGCCAGATCTTCTCCACAGCATCCCACTGAAATGTATTTGCTGCTACGGAAAAGTTTTAAGTGGGAGTAACCTAAATCTTTGGCCCAGCGACAACACACCTCCATCAGATAGACTAGGCAGGTTTGTCCCAGTCCTCTGGATGTCTCTGGAGCAAAAAAGTTTCAGAGTCCAAAGATTTTTATATGACGTAAAATATCTAAGGGAGTAACAAAGAAAATCCCAGAGCCCTTGATATTTTTCAGAAAACGACTACAGCTTGCCCATACACTGGCTATGCTGACTCTGACATGTGCCAAAAACAGCGCTTCCCTCTTACAATCATAATCCATGAAATGTGAAAATGTGTAAATTATCCAAACTGGTAAGACTGGCCTGGGCACATGGGAAGTGTTACCCTTTTAATATATTACATTGTTAAGCACTCCCATGATGTGCCCTATTTAACCACATAGCTGCTGTCCATTTTCCCCTCCTGTGCTGAGGAACGCAGGAGCCCATTGTTCATGACGAGCTCAGCTCGTCATCAGCACACGACACCCGTGGGTGATGACGAGCTGAGCTCGTCATCAGCATCGAAAGGGTTAATAGTAGTCAGTCAGCTGCAGCATGTGGTAAACTATCATAAGTCTGCACCGGTGTTAAGAAATAAGTGTGGGTGCTGATCATCAGCAAACACTGTCAGAAATTAGGCACTGGAAGGCAGTATGCAGCAGTAAGATCAATAGACAGGTGGGTGGTTGACTGAGGAGTTTCCTTGTGAAGGGACGGATGAGAAGCGGACCTACGGCCGGTCCAGGAGGCTCCTCGATCAGCACAGAGTTCTGTGTCAAAGCCCTATAGTGATGAGCTATCCTGCCTTGTCCAGATACTCACATTTCCTCCAACCCCTCAACCATCCACCACCCAATTGACTCTCCTCTCACTCCTGACAGAGGGGGTTTGATCTCGATAATAGCTGTTAGACCTGGCATCTTTAGCGTGGTTTCCCCTGACTTTTTGCCTCTACCTCCTGTATTTTTGAGGCTGTGCTGGATTCCGTTTTTGCTGGTTTAGATGCTTCGGGCACTTTGCCACTGCTGATCAGTGTCAACGTGCAAGTGCTTCCTAGATAAATTGTTTTTGTGATTAGTTATCCATGACTGGCCTATTTGTTTTACCAGTAGGTCCCTAGTAAAGTGCACTGAGTGTGCCAGGGCTGTTGATTCAAATGCTACTAGTGGGCCTGCAGCACTGATTGTGCCACCCATAGGAGTAGCCCTAAAGTGGTGTCTCAGGCTTGCTACAGCAGTGCCTGTGTGCAGTTGATAACTGCCATGTTGACCTGACCAGTGTCCACACTGGCCAGGCCTAACCCTTCCCTTTTCTGTACACATTGCACACCCATCTGGAAGGCCCTAGGTACCCCCTTGACCAGGGTGCAGTGTATGTGAAAGGTAGAGCATGTACTAGTGTGGGTGACATGCTCTGGTAGTGAATTACAGCCATTTTCATTTTTCACTATTGAAAGGCTATCTTGCCCGTAGGCTCTAATGGGGAATGCTGTGTATAATGTTTACCAAAAGGGATGATGGATGGAGCGTTTGAGCAAATCAAACACTCAGCAGCAGTCAACTAATCTGGGTTTAATCCATCATCATTCTATAGCTCACTCCAACACCCCAGTTCAGACATGGCCATATGCAAATCAGTCTGACCCTGTGCCTCATCGGAACAGTTCAGCCCGAACTGCCAAGCCATGTCTTCCCTAGACCGGAAACAAGCATCCTAAGACTGGGTTCGGGTTCATAACCCTCATAAGCCAGGTTACCTTGCATCCAGTGGCAGAGTGAGCAAGGGACCCACGTCTGGGCATACCCTGCCAACTTAGGGCGAACAAAGCAATACCAAAGGGGATGATGAACAGAGCGTTTGAGCAAATCACACACTCACCCCTAGTCAACTTCTGGGTTTAATCCATCATCATTCTTTAGCTCACTCCACCACCAAGGTTCAAACATGGCCATATGCAAATCAGTCTGACCCTGTGCCTCATGGAAACAATCCAGCCCGAACTGCCAAGCCATGTCTTCCCTGGACCGGAAACAAGCATCCTGGGACAGGTTTCGGGTTCATGACCCTCATCAGCCAGGCTATCTTGAATCCAGTGGCAGAGTGAACAAGGGACCCATGTCTGGGTATACCCTGCCAACTTAGTGCGAACAAAAGGATACCAAGCGGGATGATGGATGGAGCGTTTGAGAAAATCAAACACTCACCCCTAGTCAACTGATCTGGGTTTAATCCATCATAATTCTTTAGCTCACTCCACCATCCGAGTTCAGCCATGGCCATATGCAAATCAGTCTGACCTTGTGCCTCATGGGAACAGTCCAGCCCAAACTGACAAACCATGTCTTCCATGGACCGGAAACAAGCATCCTAGGACAGGTTTCGGGTTCATAACCCTCATCAACCGGGCTATCAGTTCAGTTAAAATATCTTTATTCGGCAAATTGATCACCATAAAAGAATACATATACATATACATTTCTAATCACCGGTTAAAACTATAAAAAGATACGGATATAAAAAGGGAATAAATGCACCACAGTCACTGGTTTGCTAACAGGAGTTTCAAGCATCAGACTGTAGGTCTCCCCGAGTTCAATTTCAGTAAACGGGAGGGCGTCACCCACGCACTGCCCAAGAATTTTGCCACCCCACAAATCATGATGGAGGAAGAAGAGTCAGTAGAAAGTACACGTAGTGCCTGGCTATGGCACCTCAGCCCCAGTTCCCTGCACACAGGTTTCAGCCAGAATTTCCGCGCCACTTTGTAAGCGGGGCAGGCAAAAAATAGGTGAGCCACAGACTCCTTTGGTGCTGCACAGCCAGGGCACGAGCGCAGGGGGACACCAGAGTTCGACCACCTCGCCGTGAAGTCATGCACCGGGAGCGTCCCATATCTCAATTTTAGATATAGCGCTCGATCTAGAGGTTTGGTTATCAGGTCAAGGAAGGGTTCCAGTTTTTTCACCCATTTAATTAACAGAAATTGATCCGTGAGTGAACCCCCATCCATGTCCCTTAGTGCATTGCTCTGTACCCAGTCCCAATATAGATTTTTGATCACTTCCTTGGGTGGCGGCATTTGTGACTCCCAAGCATCCCTTAGTCCCAAGTTATGAACCAGGTCTCTCAATTTATTCAGCCATCCTATTTTTTTCCCCGTGTCCAACAGAAGAAGATCATCTAGCCCTTCAGCATATTTTCCGAGCTCCTCGGTTCTTCTTAAACGAGTCCAGAAGAGCAACGGGCGTAGCCGTACCAAGTCCTTTAGGGCTCTTCTGCCCAAATCTAGTCTCAGGGGGATCAGTGGGGTGGAAGCGGGAAGAGCCACCACCTTCCTTAGAAAATTGTTTTCCGCTGTCGATAGATCTGAAACATTTTCGAACCCCCAGAGTTCGGAGCCATATAGTGCCGCCGGAAGGATCTGACCCTCATAAACCGCCATGGCCGGGGAAACAGGTTTGCTACTTGACTCGCGGAGCTCCCTCAGAGTCACCCCTGAAACTCTTTGGTGGCTGAGTAACATTTTGGCCAAGTGGTCCTTCCAGGTCATTTGACTATTTATCCGGACACCAAGATAGTCAAATGAATCGACCAGCTCCAGGGGAGCACCGTTGAGCAAGAAATTATTTTTAAATCTTTTAGAGGGGGAGAGTGCCATCAGTTTAGTTTTCGAGGTATTGATGGTTAAGCCTCTGTTGGTACAAAAAGAACTAAACCGGTTTTCCGCTCTAACCAGCAAAGGCTTTTGTCAGATTTTTCCTTTTGCCCTTGCACTGCTCTGTATACCAAGGTTTATTTGAAGTGGGAGGTGTAATAGTTTTCCTGTGGCTTTTCCCTTTCAAGATAAAAAATTGGCTGACATGATCTATTGTAGCTTTATAAGCCGAGTCGAGGGAAGAGTGCAGCAGCATGCTAATCTGGTTTTCACAAACCCAGGCCTCTTGATCAGAGCACAGACCCTCTACCAGGGATTTAATGGCCCCTAGGTCATCATCCTTGAGGTTAGCCTTGTCCCATTTCAGTCTGCGATTGTTGTTGTATGGGGTGATCTCTTTGGATGTTTTTAAGGGGGCATTCACCCTAGTGTCTTTAAAAATGCCCCAATTAAACTTACAACACAGGGGATTATGGTCGCTATCCTGACTTGGGAGCACTTCCATATCAATAAGGTCTGCCCAAAGACTAACATCCATTAGGATGTAGTCAATTCGGGACGGCCCGATAAGTCTATTGAAGGTCAGTGCACCTGCCCGGTCGGATATAGTCCTGCCATTGAGGGCTCTTAACTTGTGGTCCCTAGTTAATGCAGTGATTTGGATTGCCCTAGCTGACCATTTTCTAATAGGGGGCAGGGATAGAGTTGGGATAGACCATTTTGAGTCTTCGTCTTCAATACCCAGAGGGTCGTCTCCGAGGAGGGGTTCAAACGTGCAATTGAAATCACCCCCCACAATGATTTTTGCTGTTGAAGGGCAGTTAGCTAAGGCAGAGTCCAGAGCTGTTAAAGTTGAGGTGGCGGAGTCCCCCGGTGCCCCTCTGGCGTAAACGTTGAAGAGGTCAAGTCTGCTACCCTCCTCATTCCCTCTAGAAGAAAGGTGGAGTATAGCACTACACTCCAAGTTGTGGCGTGTGACCACCCAGTCCAACTCTATTTTAATCCAGACCATGAGGCCACCCGCTGGTCTACCCTTTCCTTTGCTTACTGCTGGCAAAAAATGGGTGATATACCCCGATTTATATAAGGGTAGTAGGCTCCAGGTTTCCTGAAACAGGCAAACATCGAACCTCTCAATGAACGTGTGCCACTCTGGTATATCTAACTTTCTTTTTAACCCCGCAACGTTCCAAGATAGGAGGTTTATTACCCGCCGTCCCTTGGGCACTCTGGTGAGTCCCTCCTTATTCACACCCTCATTATCCGTCCAGGTCATACAGCTGCCCCCATCTTGGATCAAGGGAATAAGATTTACAGGACAACTAGCCATGCTGGCCATAGACCCGGCTAACATGGAAGCCTCAGTAATGTTGTTAGTGATGGCAATTTGAGCTAAAGATGGACTAACTTGCCCTGCATCTATGCTGCCACGAAGTCGTGGGGCCTCCTCTCCAGGGAGTTCACATATCTCCCCCCTGGATGCTAAACTTCAATCGCAATCTTCCAGCCCAGAGAGCTGCGAAAACCGATTGTAAGTATCCAAGGGGGTGAAGGGTCTTAGGTGTTCCATCCAGGTGTCGTGGCTCATTGTGTGCCTATAGGGCACCGTAGACCAGGCAAAATGCTGGTCAGGCACCGAGGCAAAGTGTTGCCCGTACTGGGGATAATTATTGTTATATGGCAGGGTGGGGGGTGGCCTATAGATTTGGAACTTATTTGGATATTGGGAGGAATAGCCTCAGACCTGGGATAGAAGTGAATTAGGGCCCGAGGGATGATACGAGTTTCCCCGTTTCCAGGTGGCCAATTTAAGATATAATCTACTGCTCTGGGGTCTCTAAAGTTGACCACCACTAGGTCCCCCTCTATGTCTTTTGTTCAGTTGCAGGTGTATTTAGCTGTTTGGGAGGCAATGGATTATGGGTGGGAAGGTCAACCCTCCCCTTGGGCTGTGAAGTTTGTTTGGCCGGCTGAGCTGGTACAGTTGGGTTTTTTGGGACGGTGGTAGAAGGGGGCCTGACCATAGGTGTGGGATGTGCCACCCCACTCCCCTGGGTTTTAGTCATAGTAACCATGCTAGATATTAAGCATGGGCGAATTTTGCGAATCTCGCGTTCGCGAATTTTGCGGATTTGCGAACTCGCAATTCGCAAAATCCGCGGATTCTCGCGAAATTGCGGATTTTTTTTTTTTGTGTGTTCGCGCGGGTTTCTGCCAGTTCGCGAGGGTTTTGTACAATTTCGCAAACGCGAACTTACCTGTCGGGTCGCAAGTTTCGCGAACTTGTTGTTTCTACGTGTCCAGCCTGTTTGGGACACTCTTCATCATCACTGCCACTCTCTGTCACCACTGCCACTCTCTGACTACTCATGCCACCCTCTGGCCCACCCATGCCACCCTCTGTTTCATCACAGCACCCTCTGGTTGTCCAGTCAGTGTACATTATTGTGGCAAAGCAAGCACACCTTCCCTGCCTCAAGTGACCTGAATTAATTTGGGGCTGATTAATGTGTCACAGAATATTTTTTTAGCTGGCACCTGCTTCCTTAGTGCTTCCTGATTAGTGATCTTTTGCACTTGCTAAGTGCTTTCATTGTTGCAAAATTAGTTACAACACCTGCCCTGCCCCAACTGACAATAATGAATTAGGGGCTGATTAATGGATTTGAACTTCCAGCCTGGCTCCTGCTTGTCTCCCTTAGCTGTAATTCAGGACCTTTGTGGCATATGTGTAACTATTCTGAGGTTCAGAGCAGGGTCACATAATAGTTGCAACTGGCAACTGAACTCTGGAGGGGCCCCTCAGGAAGCACTACAGGAAATGGCTACTAATGATGAGCCTGAACTTTTGAACCTGGTAAGTAGTTTCAGTTTTGCTAAGATCGTATTTCTGCAATTTTGCGCTTATTCGCGGGGCGCGAAGTGGTACTGGGAAGCCGCGAACTCACGCGAACAGTGCGAGCAAGCCATAAAATCCGCTGCTCGCGGATTTTTCGGGAGATTCGCGAATCTCGCGGATTGCGAATTTACCGAAAATCCGCAAAATCCGCGAGCGAAACGGATTCTCCGCCCATGCTTACTAGATATAGCAGTTTCCAGTATGGTCAGTCTAATTTCCACCTTTTTAATGGACTCATTAATAGGTAAAAGGAGAGATCTCAGCAAAAACTCCAAATTCCCTATTAATGTGGGGGGTGGTGGAGTAACAGATGCTGTGGCTCCAGCATTGCTGTCAGGAACCGCAGCCTGTGCAACTTCTTCAATTGAACTATTTACCAATGGAGGTACTACTGCTGGTATAGGATCCGGCTCCTCTGCTAGAGTAGTCACCGTTGAATTGAGGGTTTTTGCCCCTTTACCAAACTCTGTATGCGGGATTTTACCTTTACCTAGTGCCACCCTTAGTTTCCTCCTTTTTTTATTTTGTGGTGGACGGTGGATCTGGACAGCAACTAAATGCTTAGGTTTCTGTTTCCTAGGTCTAGTTATGACAGAGGTACGACTTGGACTAGGAGTAGGAGAAACAGTTATGATGTTACCCAAGGGCAAACAAGGTGTGGATACAAAATCACGAAACAAAAGGGGAACGCCTTCTTGACTAGCATTATCCCCATTCAAATCTACTGACCCTCCCTCCCGGGTCAAAACAAGCAGGGAACTGTCAATGAGGGGTCTATGTTTCATGCTCTCAACTGAGCGACGTCGCTCGGCCCTACGCTCTGCTAAGATAGAATCCTTATCGCCCTCACTCTGAATCTTGGGAAAATAATTATCCAATGACCCATTGCGAAGTTTTCCTTTTTTCCCAGGGGTTTCCTCTTCTGTCGACATATCCGACGTGAGGCGGGGCACGGGCCACTGAACTGCGGGTCTTAGGGGGTAGGCCCGGCCCGGCCTACTCTGGCCTACTCTGGCCTCAGAGTGCCCGCCCTTTGCCCGGGCTTCGCCCGAGCTTCGTCCCGCGCGCGTCCCGCTGCGCGAGACGGGTAGACTGTTTTTATCCTCCCAACGGAGGGGGCGGGGCCGCTGCGGGAAGAGGCTGCAGGTGTTAGAGTGCCTCGCAGTCCCGCAGCGGTGTGGGCGGAGGGCGGGACCTGTTCCAACGATGGCAGCTCGGGTCCAAGAGCCGCGTCCCACAGCAATCTGCAACACAGTCAAGGCGCCTCTACGCCAGGAGCAGAGGCACGAAGCAACCCTCAGCTCAGGTCAGCCCACGTAGTGGAGATGAGTAGCACCCGCGCAGCGGGTGCTGCGAAAGTTATGCAGACACACCGGGCGGGGGGCGGGGCCGCTGCGGGAAGAGGCTGCAGGTGTTAGAGTGCCTCGCAGTCCCGCAGCGGTGTGGGCGGAGGGCAGGTCCTGTTCCAACGATGGCAGCTCGGGTCCAAGAGCCGCGTCCCACAGCAATCTGCAACACAGTCAAGGCGCCTCTACGCCAGGAGCAGAGGCACGAAGCAACCCTCAGCTCAGGTCAGCCCACGTAGTGGAGATGAGTAGCACCCGCGCAGCGGGTGTTGCGAAAGTTATGCAGGCACACCGGGCGGGGGCGTGGCTGCTGCGGGAAGAGGCTGCAGGTGTTAGAGTGCCTCGCAGTCCCGCATCGGTGTGGGTGGAGGGCAGGTCCTGTTCCAACGATGGCAGCTCGGGTCCAAGAGCCGCGTCCCACAGCAATCTGCAACACAGTCAAGGCGCCTCTACGCCAGGAGCAGAGGCACGAAGCAACCCTCAGCTCAGGTCAGCCCACGTAGTGGAGATGAGTAGCACCTGCGCAGCGGGTGCTGCGAAAGTTATGCAGGCACACCGGGCGGGGGGCGGGGCCGCTGCGGAAAGAGGCTGCAGGTGTTAGAGTGCCTCGCAGTCCCGCAGCGGTGTGGGCGGAGGGCGGGTCCTGTTCCAACGATGGCGGCTCGGGTCCAAGAGCCGCGTCCCACAGCAATCTGCAACACAGTCAAGGCGCCTCTACGCCAGGAGCAGAGGCACGAAGCAACCCTCAGCTCAGGTCAGCCCACGTAGTGGAGATGAGTAGCCGGGCTATCTTGAATCCAGTGGCAGCGTGAGCAAGGAACCCACTTCTGGGCATATCCTGCCAACTGAGGGTGAACAAAGCGATACCAAAGGGGGTGATGGACGGGAAGACCTTGTTTGGCAGTTCGGGCTGGACTGTTCCCATGAGCCACAGGGTCAAGACTGATTTGCATATGGCTGGGTCTGAACTGAGGTGGCGAAGTGAGCTAAAGAATGATGATAGATTCAACCCAGATTTGTGACTGGGGGTGAGTGTCTGAAAAGTTTCAGCGCTCTGTCCATCATCTCCTTGTGTTTGCTTTGTGACCCTAAGTTGGCAGGGTATGCCCAAACATGGGTCCCTTGCTCACTTTGCCACTGGATTCAAGCTAGCCTGGCTGATGAATGGGGTTACCCAGAAACCGGTCCCAGGATGCGTGTTTCCGGTTCTGGGAAGACCTGGCTTGGCAGTTCGGGCTGGACTGTTGCCATGATATCTTGTAACAATGGTCCTTTAGGAAGCAACATATACAACCATAATAGGTGCTATATTTATGCAGTGTCCATCCAGACAAAGAATTTGATGCACAAGAATAGAGTCAATCAAACACAATTAAGCAAACACATCAATAGAGCGGGACGCAATCCTGATCCAGTACAAAAGACCAAAAACAGATAAATAACAAACAAAAAGATTTTCAGGCGAAACAAAAAAACAGAAGCTTGGTTAAATCAAAAAATGAACAAGCTATCCACAATAGCAACCACACTAATTGAACACAATGGTTACGCGTGAAACTATTGAAGTGGTCGACGACGTTTCGATCCCTTGCAAGAAGAATAGTCGGATCATCATCAGGACTATTTAATTAATTGCCTGAATGTACAAACAATGCCTCCTGGCATCTCAGGGCATGCCTAGCTCCAAAATGGGTAATGAAGCTAGTACGATGCCTTATCTCGGCAGATGGCCGGGATTAAATTACTTAAGGTGGCGGGGCAGTGATGCCGTAGAACAGGAGGTTGCGGGCTAAGGACAGGAACGGACCCGATTTTTCAATTTTTATGTCCGGTCTCTCAATGGAGCTGTTGGCGGGGTTCTGCCTACGGTTCCTAAGCGCGATGGCATCATCTCCTTGTGTTTGCTTTGTTCGTCCTAAGTTGGCAGGGTATGCCCAAAGGTGGGTCCCTTGCTAACTTTGCCACTGGATTCAAGCTAGCCTGGCTGATGAAGAGTGTTATCCAGTAACCGGTCCCAGGATGTTTGTTTCCGGTTCTGGGAAGACCGGGTTTGGCAGTTCGGGCTGGACTGTTCCATGAGGCACAGGGTCAAGACTGATTTGCATATAGCTGGGTCTGAACTGAGGTGGCGAAGTGAGCTAAATAATGATGATGGATTAAACCCAGGACTGTGACTGGGGGTGAGTATCTGAAAAGTTTCAGCGCTCTGTCCATCATCTCCTTGTGTTTGCTTTGTCGTCCTAAGTTGGCAGGGTATGCCCAGACGTGGGTCCCTTGCTCACTTTGCCACTAGATTCAAGCTAACCTGGCTGATGAAGGGTGTTACCCAGAAACCAGTCCCAGGATGCTTGTTTCTGGTTCTGGGAAGACCTGGCTTAGCAGTTCTGGCTGGACTGTTCCCATGAGGCACAGGGTCAAGACTGATTTGCATATAGCTGGGTCTGAACTGAGGTGGCAAAGTGAGCTAATGAAAGATGATGGATTCAACCCAGATCTGTGACTGGGGGTGAGTATCTGAAAAGTTTCAGGGCTCTGTTCATCATCTCCTTGTGTTTGCTTTGTTCACCCTAAGTTGGCAGGGTATACCCAGACCTTGGTCCCTTGCTCACTTTGCTATTGGATTCAAGCTAGCCTGGCTGATGAATGGGGTTACCCAGAAACCGGTCCCAGGATGCGTGTTTCCGGTTCTGGGAAGACCTGGCTTGGCAGTTTGGGCTGGACTGTTGCCATGATATTTTGTAACAATGGTCCTTTAGGAAGCAACATATACAACCATAATAGGTGATATATTTATGCAGTGTCCATCCAGACAAAGAATTTGATGCACAAGATAGAGTCAATTAAACACAATTAAGCAAACACATCAATAGAGCGGGACGCAATCCTGATCCAGTACAAAAGACCAAAAACAGATAAATAACAAACAAAAAGATTTTCAGGCGAAACAAAAAAACAGAAGCTTGGTTAAATCAAAAAATGAACAAGCTATCCACAATAGCAACCACACTAATTGAACACAATGGTTACGCGTGAAACTATTGAAGTGGTCGACGACGTTTCGATCCCTTGCAAGAAGAATAGTCGGATCATCATCAGGACTATTTAATTAATTGCCTGAATGTACAAACAATGCCTCCTGGCATCTCAGGGCATGCCTAGCTCCAAAATGGGTAATGAAGCTAGTACGATGTCTTATCTCGGCAGATGGCCGGGATTAAATTACTTAAGGTGGCGGGGCAGTGATGCCGTAGAACAGGAGGTTGCGGGCTAAGGACAGGAACGGTCCCGATTTTTCAGTTTTTATGTCCGGTCTCTCAATGGAGCTGGTGGCGGGGTTCTGCCTACGGTTCCTAAGCGCGATGGCATCATCTCCTTGTGTTTGCTTTGTTCGTCCTAAGTTGGCAGGGTATGCCCAAAGGTGGGTCCCTTGCTCACTTTGCCACTGGATTCAAGCTAGCCTGGCTGATGAAGAGTGTTATCCAGAAACCGGTCCCAGGATGTTTGTTTCCGGTTCTGGGAAGACCGGGTTTGGCAGTTCGGGCTGGACTGTTCCATGAGGCACTGGGTCAAGACTGATTTGCATATAGCTGGGTCTGAACTGAGGTGGCGAAGTGAGCTAAAGAATGATGATCGATTCAACCCAGATCTGTGACTGTGGGTGAGTGTCTAAAAAGTTTCAGCACTCTGTCCATCATCTCCCTGTGTTTGCTGTGTATAATGTTTACCTGCATATCATCCCATAGGAGCAATTTAGAAAATGAAAGTTTGGTATCCCTGAACTCAGAATTTAATAACCTATCTTTTAGGAAGGATCCTTTGTTTGAAAACAGCACTTTGAGAAAGTGGCTGTTTTCTTGTCTGACCTTTCTGTATGCCGTGGGCTGTTTGTGATTTGACTGTCTGGTTTGTGAGTGACTGGTCCTGAGGTGGCTCACAGAGGCTGAGTGAGTCATCCCTAGGCTATATAGCTCCATCTGCATCTTGAGTGGTGGGAGGGGATAGCACGTGGGCCTGAATAGGGCTGTGGCCTGCTGTTTAGTGAGCTGGAAAAGAAGAAGAACATAAGATCTACAATTTTAACACATCGTTCGCTTGCGGAGCACATCGCCTCGGTGCGGGAAGATTTCTGTCGCTGCGAGTCCTGTCACAGAGCCTGTCGTCGCCTTGAGAAACCGTTGCATTGCTTGCTTGCGGATCGCATCCCATAGCTGCGAACCTCGTCGCAGAGCCAACTTATAGAGGGGCTGCGAGAGGAGAAGATCAACGCTGTGCCACGTATCGTCGCCGCACTGGAGATCGTCACCATCCCGAAGATCGTCGCATCGTGCCTGTGCGAGACGCTTCCTACCGAACTTGCGCACCGGAATCCAAACAAGGTATCGCATCCCCCCCATACAGACCGGATTTGTCACAACACGCCTGCTGCATGCAGTGGAGCTTTCACATCACCTACCCAGGGTCTCAGGAGTTATGCATCTCTGGTTTTTCAACGCTGCAGCTTCCACTTGGAACTTTTGTCGCATCTACAGGTACTTTGGGCTAAAAGTGACACAACTGTGGATTATTTTGATGCAAACCCCAGAACTCTTTTAAAATCATATTGTTGAACTGTGTATATTGGATTTTTGTCATTTTGGTCTTGTATAGTTTAGATAAAGATACTTTATTTTTCTAAACGGGTGTGGAGTCCATTTCTGGTGTTTTCACTGTGTTACTGTGAGTGTTGGTACAAATACTTTACACATTGCCTTTGATGAGCCTGTCTGCTCGTGCCAAGCTACCAAGGGGGTGAGCAGGGGTTATCTAAAGAGTGCAACACCCTTACCCTGACTAGAAGCATGGGTCTCTATTTGGACATTGGTGCCTACTTCTGCCAACTAGAGACCCCCAGATCTAACAATAGCCAGATGCTGTTACCAAACGCGTCATTTCCTGTCCTAGAAAACATCTGAACCTGCCTCCTTAAAAGGAGGCCCCAGCCAACAATTGAGTTGATTTAGCCTACTTGTTTATGTTACGTTATGTTACGTTGTGTGATGTGGTTATGCTATGCTATGCTATGTTATGTCATGTTATGTTATCACGGACCTTTTAAGATGGGTGGCAAGTGCAAAACTGTTTTACGCGAAAAGGCACGGGAATCCACAGGTTGCTACATTTAACTGCAGGCCTCACACCCTTACACATAGCTTATTTACAAAGATCAACCTGGTCTCTCACTTCATCTGTGTACTTCCATTTTAGAGCACTTCCTGAATAAAACTCAGGTCTGATTCAAGCATCTATTTTTTATGTTCATACCAACACTTACTTAAATTCTGATGGACGAGTGACGTCAGATTCAGGATCCAGGAGAAAGTGTTGCTGGGTAATTACCCCTGTCGAAGTGTTGATAGTGATAACGGGGAACCCCATCTGGAGCACCCACGTGTCCATGATGCTCTTGACGCTGCGGGGTAGCTGTACTGAAGTCTGGTTATCCACAGCCTGCGCAGAAAAGACGCTGCATTAGTTTATCCACGAGGCAACTTGAATTATCATATCCTGATTAGGCAATTGCATTTATTTTCCTTGTATTGAAACTGTACAAAATATTAACATCTAGTGGTGTACGCGTGCAAATGTATTAATGAGTGAAAATGAAAGTGGCCAGCTATACTTTTCATCAGATAGTGACGTAATTATATTGGTTTATTAGGTGTTTCTTTTAGCTTAAAAAAGCAAAAGCATCCCACAGGATGTCACACCTGTAACTTCTGCAGTTATCGGACGTTCCATGGGAATCCTACGCCACAATCAGTGAGCAGCTATTGCATGTATTTTAACATGATACTACAAATGGCTTACTTGTATTTAACTTAGTCAGGGGTGAAATGTTTGTGAGGCCGGCATTGTAGTGTCCTCACTACAATGATACACGGACACCGGGATCTGAGTTCAACTCTTTATTCATACATCCTCTCCGTGCCCCGTCCCTACTCTAACTGTCCCCTGGTTCCTATTCCCCGGCTCCTCCTGTTCCTGCTCCTCCCTCTGACTCCACCCCGCAACCACTAGACTACATCCCACAATACTACATCTCCCCCTTTCTTAACAAAATTAGCTTAATGTCCTCAGTGTTCGCAGTTCTTCAATCCGCCACACAGGTTGGCGGACAGCCTGTTCTTCAAGCCTCAGTAGTGTCGAATCCGCGGTGGGCTTGACTTTGGTCAATCTTTCTGGTTTCTTAATCGGGGCATTCTTGATCACGTTGCGTGTGAACTGTCTGCTCTCACATTCCGCAGTCAGCATGTCTCCTTCCAGTGGTGTAACTACTGTTGGTTCAGGTGCTCGATCTCTTTCATGAGTGGATAGTGTTCTGGTCCTCTTCCGAGCACCCGCATCTACTTTTGCTTCCGTTTGTCTTGTCCGGTTGAGGGCAACACTGTCCTCCAGTTCAGGGTCATGTATGCCAGACAGTATGGTGCTATCTGATGAGACTGTCTTGGCTTGGTTCAGTAATTCATTCACTGCATTTATTTTTACTGCCTTTTGCTTCGTCAGGTCAAGAACAACACTGTCTTCCAGTCTGGGATGCCAGCCGGTGAGGTATGAACGGTGGAGGTCATCTTGGTATGACTTGGAGATTGATTTGCTGTCTCGGGTTGTCTCTCCCACGCCTGCTCGCGCCTGGAACAGGCAGACCCTGGGGCCGGCTGAATGTTAGCGTGTCTTGTTCTCATCCGATGATGACTTAGTTCTCCTGACATGTCTGGCTTCCTTTGCGGATTGACTGGTTGGTCCGTTTTTATTTAGGTGCTATTGGCCACGATGTCGGATTCCATTTTAAAGGACCAGGACCAGGGCCTTCGAGTCAACCTTGCTGCCCCTACCCGGGGTGACGGTGTGGTATTAGTGTCGCGATGCACCTGTGCTCGATGCGACAGGTTGTCTGGTGGAGTGATCGAGTGTGCATTGACATTGGTGTGGGACACGTCGCTCTCGACGGGAAGAGTGTCCCTTGGTTCGCTGATGTGTTCAGGTGCTTGGCGCCATGGCCGTTGTCGGGACCACGACTCTGTCGACTCAAAGGATCGGACCGAAATGCTGTCTGAATCAGAGGAGTTCTCCCTCACTTCCCTCTGAGAATGTTTCTTTAAGAATGTTGCACGTGGTCGTTGTCGGGACCATGACTCTGCCGACTCAAAAGATCGGACCGACGTGCTTTCTGAATCAGAGGGGTGCTCCGTCAGTTCCCTCTGTGAGTGTTCATTTGGGAATGTCCTACTAGGTGGTCTTCGGAACCGGGTAGTCCGTGACGAGCTGCTTTCCACCTCGGAATTGTCTTGAAAAGCTTCTCCATGCGTCTTTGTTGGAATATCTTCAATGTTGTCTCATTTGGGAGATTGTTTGAAGATTCCGTGCTTGTTCCTTGTGCTTGATCCCAAGCTTTTGCCTCTTCGTCCTTCTCGTCTGATGTTACCCATCTGCGCTCTGTTTCTTCGTTGTCGCGGGCCCATGGATGCTTTGGGGCCCATGAATGCATGGATCTTTTCTTGCTGGTTGTTGTTGTTGTGAGGGACCAGTCCGTCTTGTGTGATCTGGTTCTCCTTTCCAATTGCTTGATGCTCCAACACCTCTGATTTTGGGTTTATGTGTTCTCAGGCCAGATGTTTCCTTGGACTCGTCTTCACTGCTTGTCGACTGATGTCCCTGCGCCGACTTCCGGTGTTGACCAGTGCGACCCCTTCTTCTATGGTTAGTCTTTCTCTCCCACTTGCTGTGTAGGATGCCTTCTTGTCCAGGAGTGCGATCTGTCCCACTTGATGCTCTTTCTTCATCCTTTGAATGACTCCTTGAGGAACTCCTGGGGGGTGAATAACTTTTTGGAATTTGTTGGACTTGGCCCGCAGGGCAGGTTCACCCCTAGACTTTTTGCCTTATTTGTGACCCTGTGTCAGTGATTTTTGGGTCTCTGCGCACTTTCCCCTGAGCCCCAGAGTGAAAGTGCGTGCGTGTAGTATGGCTGGCCTGCCCTCCCATAGGAATGCATAGGGAATGTGTGTGTCCCTGGTAGTTCCTGATGCGTGGGGAGTGCAGGCTCGAGTTTAGTATGCTTAAACTCGTGAGAGTGAATGCTGCAAGATGGTGTCTGCGGCATGTATGTGTCTAGTTGGGAAGTGCTACTTCTGGACATTGAGATATGTGTGCAGTGAGGGTGCTGGAGCGTGATTGGCTGGAGTTGGCTGGCATGCCAGGCTCCAGGAAGTCTGGATGGGTCTGCCCGGTGGTGAGTGGGAGATTAGCATGAGTGATGTGTGGGAGGAGTGTACCTGGGTCCTGGATGGGCTGGGTTTTCCCCACACAATGCTGGCTCCGCCCCCCTGTGGTGTGTCTAACGACCCTAGCCTCCCCAGTGAATGAAATGGGTGGTTGGGCCATCAAGAGTGCTCCAGAACCAGCTGCGACTGGTTTTCCCCCCACCCTGCACATTGTAACAAAGGATTTACTGTATAAAAAGGGGCTGTGTCCCCTTGGAAAATGTTCTACCTTTGGATCCTGCTAGAAGGGGCTGTTGCTGCTGCTGGGGCCAGAGGACCGCCACTTGGGGAGTCTCCCTGCCTGGAGACCCGGTGTGCTGGCTCTTGGCCCAGCCTTGCCCCCCTGCCCCTTGAAAGGACTTTTGCTGGGCTTGTTGGCCCCTAGCGCTTAAGAGCGCTTTATTTGGCTTGTAGCGCTTGGGAGCGCTGTGCCTTCACCCCAGCGCTGAGAGCGCTTTATTTTGAATTGTAGCGCTTGGGAGCGCTGTGATTGCCCCCTGGCGCTTGGGAGCGCCTTATCGACCTTGTAAAGCGAGTGCCCACCTCGCTGGTTTGGAACATTCGAGCGGCTGCCCACACCGCCTTTACCCCGGGTGAAAAGCACCGCCGCAGCCCGGAGGAAGCAGCCCCGCCTTTCTCCGAGCCGAGGAGAAGCCACGGAGCAGCTGCTGACGTCACCCGGGAGTCGCGCTGCCATTGGTTGTGGCTGCGGGAGGCTCGCCGGGTGACCTGTGCTCTGATTGGCGGAGTGGAAGAAGGCGCTGCCTGCGGGGGCCGCCCGAGGCTCCCCGAGCTGGAGAGGAGCCCCGGAACCTGCACCGGAAGCCGGTGAGTGCACCAGACACGGGAAGGGCGCCGGGACACATTGTCGGTGTCCATACCCCTGCCCCCCCCCCCTCGGTAGCGCGACCTCACGCTTTGTGTTTAGAGCCCAGAGAGGCTCGTAAAGGCGGCATTTGGTTGTTGGAGCCTGCGAGGCTCAGGGGCATTTTCTGTCTGCGAGCCCCGAGGCTCCGGGGGCATAATGTGGTAGTTGAGCCCGAGAGGCTCATTGGGGCAATTATTTTACAAGCCCTGAGAGGCTCTGAGCGCCCCACTTTCACTTCGAGTCCCCAGAGGGGGGACTCCCAAAGAGAAGCGCCACAGTTGTGTCTAGAGCCTAAGAGAGGCTCAGGGGGGCAATTTATTTCTGGAGAGCCCAGCGAGGCTCCCACATTGGCCCCATTGTTGTTTTAGAGCCCTGAGAGGCTCTCCCTGGTTGCCCACATTGTTCTGGCCAGAGTCTGCGAGGCTCCAGCAGTGGCCCAACAGTGATTCAGGTGCCCAGCACTTCGTGGGCAGCTGCCACGTTTAGGACCCTGACACTTTGGACACAGGGCGTCCTAGCCCCAACAAGGCCAGAGGGCCTAGGGACAGTCACAGGTGGTGACTTACGTGAGTTTGGCGCAATTGTACTTTCTATGCACCTCTGAATGTATTGTTTATGCGTCATGTGCCTTTACACCTCTGAATGAATGTCATGCATTGCATCATGTGTTTTGCTTTTACACCCCTACAGGTATTGTGATGTGTAGGTGGTTGTTTTCTCCCTAGTACAGGTGGTGCTAGTGAGGTCCTGTTACCAGTGATTACTGGTTGTGTGCTCTATGTTTATATTGTGTGCTACACTGATTTTACCTTCTGAAAGTATTATTTCTAAAAGTGCTGATACGCTTGACAGTGGTCCAAGAGGCCCTGTCCTGTACAAATATCCCTTGTAAATTCCGCCCGTGCCTGTTGGCACAGTGTAACAAGATGTGTGTTTTATC
This sequence comes from Lissotriton vulgaris, assembly GCF_964263255.1. Classification (NCBI taxonomy): domain Eukaryota; kingdom Metazoa; phylum Chordata; class Amphibia; order Caudata; family Salamandridae; genus Lissotriton; species Lissotriton vulgaris. Next base: position 1,962,031,088 of record NC_141687.1, read on the forward strand.
TGATGTATATTTATTATAATACAAAGGCTATTTTTACATAACCTTGTGTGGAGTGTTTCTTTGTGGTGGGCCTTGGGTGTTGTTGCTGGGGTGCGTGCGCAAATACTTAACTTACATCGCCTCCAAGTTTAGCCTTGACTGCTCGCGCCACGTTACCTAGAGGGCGAGTGAGGGGTTATCTTGGCGTGTAACTCCCTTGCCCTGACTTTAGAAATGGTGATCCCTGACTGACCTCGACGCGAGTCTTGGCCGGCCAGGGTCCCGTTTCTAACAGAATTGTCTTTTGGATGGTTGACTCTGGGTAATCTGACTCCGAGCAGTCCTTGGTTGACCTTGAGTAGTCGGATGCTGAGGAATCTGACTCTGAGTAATCCGTGTTATTTTCTTTGTCACTGTATCTTTCCCGTTGTCTTTTTGCTGGTCTGTCTTCCCTCTCTCTCCTTTCAGTTCTATTTGTTTTTTGAGGTTTATCTGTCCGGGCGTCTTGGTAATTTGCCTTCAGATTCGGGGCCTTTGATTTGTCTCTTATCTTGACGTGCAGTCCAATTTCAGCCTTCCTGATGATTTCTTCCAGTGACCACTTTCCTCGCAAGATCTTGAGCTTCGTGTCGGGGTTTGCGCAGCCTTCAATTATCCGGAGTCGAACTGCGTCCTCATTCGTAAAGGTGTTGAAGTGGCAGCCTTGTACCAGGTTTTTTAACCGAGTGATGAAGGTTGGCAGTGGTTCACCTGGTTCCTGCCGAGCTGTGGTGAAAGCGATGCGCTCTCGATCCACTTCCGTTTGTGCGGAGAGACGGGCACATAGCTTCTCTTGGAGTCTTTTATAGATGTCTGTGTCTTCTTCGGAAAATGTTTCGATTGGGCATCGGCCCTCTGGACCCACCAAATGGAGGAGCAGCATTAGGCACTTCCTCTCTCTTTGTTCTCCATTGGCATCCAGGAAATCACTCAATGTGGCCAGCCATTGGTTCCGTTTGAGACACAGACTCCAGGTATCCGTCTGCATCCCTGGGGGTGGTGCTTCAAAGCAGGGATTGAACTGTTGTGCGATTTCTGCCCCCGCCATAGGAGGAGGATTTTGATGGATCATGTTCGCAGGGCACAGGCTGTTCATTTGTCTTCTCGTCTTCGTAATTGATCCTTATTTAGTCGAAACCTGCGGTCTGTTCATGTGCTGGGACGTTAGCAATGCTTGTTTGGCCTTCGCCAGTGCTCGCTTGGTCTTTGCTACTGCTTGATTCTGTTATGTTCCCCAGTGCTTGTTTGGTTTTCAGCAATACTTGTTTTCTTTCTTTCCCGCGATTTATCCAATGCTTGTTGATCTGCGTGTATCAATGCTTGTGTCTCTTTGCATGGATCAGTGCTTGTTTCTTTGCACGTACCATTGCTTGTTGATTTGCATGTATCAATGTTTGTCTAATTGCATGTATCACTGCTTGTTTATTTGCATGTACCAGTGCTTGTTTACTCTTAGCCAATACTTGTCTTTGCATGCACCAATGCTTGTTGATTTGCATGTATCAATGTTTGTTTATTTGCATGTACCAATGCTTGTTGATTCACTTCCGCCAATGTTTGTTTGCATGCAATTGCCAATGCTTGTTTGTATGTCTCTTGCCTTTGCCAATGATTGTTTGGTCTTTGCCAATGTTTGTTTGTTTGTCCTTTACCAATGCTTATTCCCAGACACTGCTCGCCTGACTTAAAGAGGGCCGCCGCCAAATTTCACAGGGGATGTCCTTCCCAGCTGCCTGACTCCAAGATGGCCGCCCAAATCACACGAGATGTGCTTGCATTCAGTCTGACTCCACATGCAGACTCCACATGGACTCACCCTGAGCTTCCCTCTGGTGCAGGACTTCTCTTTAGGACTTGTCACTTCTCCACCATCACGGTAAGCTGAATTTTCGGCTCAATTCTCTCTTCCAACGACGGATGCGATGTCTCACGCATCGGAGGTGAGGTCTTTTCGGCAGGCAGCACGATTCCTTTGGGCAATGCAGCGCTCGTCTTCCCGGCGCTCCCGCGGTCACTGTGCGACTCCAGGCACCACAGTAGGGTCGCGGTGGGCTCCCGATCTCTTCTCAGTGTTACTTCTGCCCACTTCAGCCTCTCACCTCACGGGTCGATTCTCGGCGCGAAACGGCGCCAGATTTGAAAACGAACTCCCCGCACTGGCTCTTCAGCAGCCTTCTGCTCAGCTGCGCCAGGAGGAGGGGGGGGGGGGGGGGGGGGGGGGGGGGGGGGGGGGGGGGGAGAAGCTCCACGCGAGTCGCCACTCGCGGAGCACACGGGCTGATCGCTGGTCTTCCAACAGCGATTTCGGCGGGCTCACAGGTCGCGACGGCGACTCGGCCAGCACGACCCTCAGGGACCGGACAATACTTCTTCTAGGGTCTCGGGATGGCAGCCAGCCACATCCCATCCTCGTCGCCAGTTGTAGTGTCCTCACTACAATGATACACGGACACCGGGATCTGAGTTCAACTCTTTATTCATACATCCTCTCCGTGCCCCGTCCCTACTCTAACTGTCCCCTGGTTCCTATTCCCCGGCTCCTCCTGTTCCTGCTCCTCCCTCTGACTCCACCCCGCAACCACTAGACTACATACCACAATACTACAGGCATGATTTTGGCATTTGGCATTGCGCTTATTACTCGAAATTCTCAAAATGATGTTTTACCCCTTGTCATGTAATGAAAGACAATTCAAATGCTCTCGCGGGAGCACTGGAACAATGCCAATGACCAGACCTAGTCGGTTACTCTTTACACAGATTTAATTTCACACAAAAATACAGTATTAAATTCACGATTTCCATTTTGGAAATGTGTGGATAATGTTTTTCAAAACTCGGCTTAATTACGTACATTTTGTGAGTTATTCTGATCCAGGTCCGTCAGAACGTCATCACCAACTGTTGATTCTTGGACCTAGACTAATATTTTCTATTACCGATTGTCTTTGACAGTCCATTGACCCTTAAAGTTCATTTAGACCCAATGTTTCCAGTAGACCAAACAGGGCATGACCGGGGGTCGGCCATTCTGTGACAATGTTTCTCAATGGTAATAGTCCCTGACTGAAGCTCTAATCAGAATGTTTAAATAACGATTACTTTCTATGTCAAGGAAACTGCTGAGAGAAGTATTTGTAGTATTAAAAATACCCACACCTTTACCATAGTCAAAGTTGCATACCATAAAACGCACATCCAGCATGCCGGAAAGGAAACGTAGATTAAGATTTAGGGGCCAATTTATATTTGAGCCAGTGGCCCACCCCTCCTACAGGCTGACGGAGTAAATTACTCTGCTACTTGACGGAGTTGCTGACCAACAAATTTTTAAAAGACCGTTGGCTCGCTGGATATTCCAAGCATTGACAGGAACAGCCATCAAGGTGGTTTCTGCCAGTGCACTGTCACTTTGCCGGACTGCTCTGCCAAGCAAGACCAAGCCTTTATGGCAAAGTTACAATGTATTTCTATTTTCAAAAAGAAAATTCCTAAGCAGGATTTTCTATTTGTAAGCAAATAAACAATGCTCCCACGCCATGGGACCATACTCCCATGACGAGGGGGGCATTGAGCCCTTTTCAGTGCCCCTTCCTGCCAGGGTTTTACTAGTTGTGACAGGCATTCATAAACTGCAATATGTGCCTGTTAGACCTGGCCTCCTTAGAGTGGTCTTCCCTCAAACCTTTTTCTCTATCTTTTTTTGGCCTTAGGACTCGAAGCACTTTGCCACTGCTAATCAGTGCTAAAGTGCATGTGCTTCTTCCCTAAACAGGTGTGTAATTGGTTTATACCTGATTGGCATATATAATTTACTTGTAAGTCCCCTGTGAAGTGCTATACCATAAACCCAGGTTCTGGATGTTAAAGGCTACTAGAGGGCTGCAGCACTGACTGTGCCACCCACAGAAGTAGCCTTTCAAACCTGTCAGGCCTGCCACTTCAGTGCCTGTGTGTGGAGTTTACTGCCATTTCAACGTGGCATTTAAAGCTACTTGCCAAACCTTAAACTCGACGTTTATTACATATGTCATCCCTAAGGTAGAACCTGGGTAGCCCAAAGGGCAGGGTGCTATCTGTGTACTAAAACGTAGGTCATGTACTTTTATGTTTTGCATGTCCTGGTAGCGACTAACAGCCTATTTTATTTTTTCACCACTGTGAGGCCTACTCCTCTCATACATTAGCACTGGGAATTCCTTTATACCTTTTTAAGTGGTAATTCCTGATCAGAATGGAGTAGCTTTTTCATGTTTGATATATTTGGATTAGTAATCTTCCTTACTGGTGAAGTTGGATTTGGCCTTTAGTTTTTTAGAAATGGCCCTTTTAGTAAGAATGGCCTGCCCGAATCAAAATAGGGTGAACAGACCAAAATGTTTGCAGGGATGGAACTCCATTGTGAATGAGTTCCCCTCCACCATCATTTAAGTTGGGACCTTAATTAATGACCCAGTTTTTCAGGAAAATTCTGAACAGCTGTAATTAGATTTATCAAGGAAGCATAAAGCATAAAAATTGGTGATCCTGTGGGTCAGTGTAAAGAATGTACCTTTTTGCGCCTGTCACTAGACAAGACTTTTTGATTGTACTAAAATTATATGTAAAATATATTTACTTAAAAGGGCTTTAGAAAGCCCTCTTCATCATTGGTCTGTTATTGTGATGTTCATATTTTCTACTGCCCACTACAACAAACAGCACGGGGCACTAGATAAGCCCACTTATGTACAGACTAATTTCGCCTTGAGTGACATAATTCTGCCCCTTCACATGGAGCACTTCTATAAAAAAAAAAGTAGTTCACTAAAGAGCCATGGATAACTATGGCAGACCACAACAATGTTTTGCTTTGGCCATTGTTTTAGATTTTAGATTGATGAGTGCCCAGCAGCTTTCCCAAAAATAATGTTTTAGCAAAAACCATGACAAAACACTTAGACATAGCCAAAAGGCTTGTGGCCAATGCCAGAATTATTGGCTTTGCTAATGCTTGCCTATTGTTTGTAGCTATATGTTACACCTGTCAGCATTAGGGTGGTCTTTCACCTGACTTTTTGCCTTCCTCCTCCACTTTTTCTGATTTCTTTTTTGATGATAGTAGTATTGTGAGAACTTTACAGCTGAGAATCAGTGCTAAAGTGCATGTCCTCTCTCCTCTAAACATGATAAGATTGTCTCCTACCCGAATTGCATCTTTAATTTGCTGATAAGTCCCTAGTAAAGTTCACTAAATGTGCCCAGGGCCTGTATATGAAATCCTAGACAATTAAAGTAGACCTGCAGCACTGGCTGTGCCACCAACTTAGGTAGCCCTTTAAACATTGCTCAGGCCTGCCACTGCAGAGCCTATGTGGGTAGTTTTAAACTGCCATTTCTACCTGGCAAAATAAATCTTTTTCCAGGCCAAAACTTTCGTTTGTAAGACATATGAGTAACCAAGGCAGAAGGCCCTGGGCTGCCCACGAGCAAGGTGCAATGTATTTAAAAAGCAGGACTTCTACTTTTAATTTTTACATGTCCTGGTAGTAAAAAACTCTTAAATTCATTTTCACTACTGCAAGGTCTATGTATCCCAATGGATAACATTGGGATTACCATTTCCAAATGGGAAGATATAACTGGTTTAACCCCTTGCATGCTGATGACGAACCCCAGCCGTCATGCACTACGGTGCTCGTGTGCTGATGACGGTTGGGGTTCGTCATGGCCCGCCCCTGTTCATTTGTTTACCGCACAGGGGCGGAAACGGGCCAGCAGTGAAGGGGTTAAGTTTGGAATCTTTGGAATCCTAATTTAAAATCCTAATTTATAGTAAAGTTGGATTATAAATTACAATCCTGAAAATGCCCCTTTTAAAAAGTTGGCATTTTCTTGCCTTTGTCATTTGGTGCCTGAAGCCTGTCTCTGGTCACATGACTCCGTGTAGCTGGCAGTTGGGTTTTGTGTCCTCCTCATAGACAGCAGCATACAATGGGAGCTTGAGTGTGACTGAATGGGCCATCACTGACAGGATGGGAGGGAGTTGCTGGACCTAGCCTCACTTATATCTGAAAAGGCATTGTCCTGTCCCCACACAAAGGGCTGCATACCCCCTGTAGTTAGTATGGAGCCAAGACTATCAGTGCAGAGCATCTGTGCACCCCAAAGGCCTGACACTTGAAATTTCTTCCCCTCTTCAAAGGCATAACTGTGTATAAAAGAAGGACCTCAGACACCACCATTTCAGTGCACTTCTGGACCTATGGCTACCCTCTCAAGGAGAAGGGCTGCTGTGCTGCAAATGGACTGCAACTATGCTAGACTGATACTCAAGTGGACTCATGCTTTACTGTGCTGATCTGCTGCCTGCTTCCCTCTTGCCTGGGAGAGAAGTACTGGAGCTGCATCTCTTCATCCCAGAGTGACTCCAAAGGCAGGTTGACTGGCCTCTTGATCTGAAGCCTCAGGAACATAACAGGTTTCCAACCCATTCACCTGGACTCTGCCATCTGTCAGTCTACCACCATAGTCCTGAACCCTCTGAAGATGGCCTAAGGTTCTTGTAAGCGGAACTGACACATCTACTCGGATGATCGATGTATTTGCAACCGGAACTGATGCATCACCGCTACTGTATGGATTGAACCCATAACAAAAGAATCATACCGATGCTGTAACCCACAACTTGAGACTGACACATCACCCTTAGTACCACCATTACTTGACGCTTTTTCCAGATTTTTTTTCCAGATGCTTTTTCCGACGCAGCTCCTCACATCTCTCACCAACTACAGCCTCAACACCAAGACTCCACATCGCAGCTTCAACATTCACTGGAATCGACACATCGCCTCATCTATGCATCACAGCTACCACACCGGACTTCGCATTGCATGCCCCGGTGACTGGCTCGTCGGTGTCGACGCAACAGGATCTCACTCTACTGCCTCACCGCATCTCAGAACCGATGCATCGCTTTGGCTGTATGACTCATTGTCAATGTGGATCCACGCAGCGCTCTGCAACCAGGATTTAAAGTACTCTGCACAGTGGGCCTAACTGAGTCCCTGCAGCTGGCTCGCATTCCATTGTAATCGGCCTGAACTTGTGACTTTGTCCCAATCCAGCAGGACCATGTACCCTCAATAGCACTTTGTGCTTTTTGGTGCTAGTTTTCCACAATAAACTTCAAAATTCAATGTCTCCAGTTCTGCTGATTGGGTTTTTTCGTTTTCGTCTTGTTTCATATTCAATCTAAGTTCTGTGTTTATAAATTGGTCTGGGATCCTTTTTGTGAGGTGTTTTTACTGATTTACCGCAGCCACATCACAACCCACCTGAGAGACCAGCACTGACTCCCCGTCAACAAGAGGATAACCTTCAAGCTCCTCACCCACTCACACAAGGCACTCCACAACACCGGACCAGAGTACCTCAACAGACGACTCAGCTTCTACACCCCCACCGCCACCTCGCCCTCACCACTGTCCCCCACATCCGAAGAGCGAGCTGCGGCGGCAGAGCTTTCTCCCATCTCGCCGCCAAGACCTGTAACACCCTACACACCCACCTACAGCAGAACCAAGACCTGCTGACCTTCAGAAGACTCCTCAAGAACTGGCAGTAGCAGCATTCCCCACCCCCAGCGCCTTGAGACCCTCACGGGTACGTAGTGCGCTTTACAAATGTTATGATTGATTGATTTATAGTTTGAAGTGTTGCACAAATTCTTTGCACATTGCCTATTCTTTACACATTGCCTATTAGTTAGGACTGAATGCTCTGTGCCAAGCTACCAGAGGGTGGCCACAGATTAAGTTAGTGTGCACCTGTCCCTTACCCTAACTAGGATTGTAGTTGCAGTTTCACCAGGGCTTACACCCAAGTCAACCAGTACCCCCATGTTCTAACGTTGGAGACAACAGTGGAATTAGGACTTGTGTTTGTGAAGTGCCATACATTGATTTGGTGCACACTGCCATCCCATACCTAAGACCAATTCAAGTTTAAATTCTCCCTGATTGGCCTTTTTAGTTTTCTAAATTATCTCCATGACTGTTGCATCTGAAACTATAACTGCAAGGATGACGTTTGAGCTGGCCAACAGGGATGTCTACATAGTGACCCAGCTGAAAGAGTTCTTCAAGGAGGGGGGCTTCCTGCCAAGAGAACTACCAGCGAGATGGAATTGCAAAAGTCACTGGGGCATTGGGCAGAAGCACACCTCAAACTCGTTAAAGCCACAGGAGAGGCTGCTGAGAAGGAGGGGGGTGAAGAGGGCCATTCTGAGGAAACACCTGCAGTGGAAGGGGATGATTTGATCTCTGAAATGGAGCCCCCTGCCAGGACAGGGAGAAGTGTCTCTTCCTGCAACAACTCTCCAGAGGAGAGGAGAGAAGCGATAAGATAAGTTTTGAAGCTGCAAAGGGCTAAGTTAAAGATGGAGGTAGAATTCAGGAAATTGGTCTTAAAGGAAGAGAAAGTCATGAACTGAGTCTGAAGGAGGTGGACATTAAAGCCTAGCAAGCAGTGTTCAGCAGTGATGGTGACAGCATACCCATAGTTTTTGAAAGAGACAAAAGAGTCCACGTTCCCAAGAATTTGGTGCCCTCTTAGGTGGTTGGAGAGGACATTAACAAATGGTTTTCTGCATATGAGGTAGTCCTGAGGGTGCAGAACATCCTAGATAATCATTTGTGTGGGGTGGTTTGTGGAAACACATGCCTACTGTGGGGAGGGACACACTTCTCACTGTGTAGGTTGTCACTTTAGCGGTTGGGAATCAAACCAGGTACACTCTCATGAAAGCCATTCTGATTGCTAAATGTGAACTGCCCCTGAAAAGTATTGCCAAAGGTTCTGGGACAGTCAGAAGCCACCTAACCAACATGGGTAGATGTTGTGGATTACTGAACGGTTGGCTTTGGGGCAATAAAGGTCATGATTTCAATGGGCTGTATAATCTGATTATAAGAAAGCATATGCTCAGTATTTGTTTTCCAGAGCTACTCGAGCTTCTAGTTGACAGCAAGCTGACTGACCCCAGAGTGTCTAAAAATGTATCTGGGGGGACTCAAATAGGGATGGTCAGGGGTCCCACCAAGAAGAAAGGAGGAGCAGGGGCTTAAAAATAAGGATTTCCCTAAAGGTCCCCAAAATTATTCCCAAGGGAGTGGTGTTAACCAGTGCCAGTCTGAGCCCAAGAAGAAGGGTCTCTTTGATAAGCAAACACCGAGGCTGTACCCCAATGCACTGAGTGCTACAAGTACTGGCACTCCAAGGGAAACCCAAATGTCCTAAGAGGGCACTGCCCCCCCAGCAGTCGGCAGACTTCTTGGTTAATGAGTGTAGTGCTTGTGGAGGAGATGGTCTGAGTTAGTTTTGGGGAGCAGACAAAGGTGGCCCTAGTTTCCCTGGGGGATAAGGAGATGGTGCCAAAAGCCCATATTCCTCCCAATACTTCAGAGTACAAGGAATGGGTCATCATCAATAGGCAGTGGGAGGAGGCTCTGAGAAATACATGAGCCAGCATGACTACTCTGTGAAGTCAGCTGGTGTCCTCAGAGCTGGTCCTCCCTAAAACATTCCACCAAGTCATAGCCGCCATCAATCGTGAGAGCCATCTACAAGTGGCTCTGGTTCCCTTTGTGTGGGGGGACCTCAGGGTCTCTAAAAGTAGGTGTGAGCCCGCCATGCCTGTAGATTGTGTATTGGGCAATGATCTGGAGCACACTATCTGGAGGGAGGTAGGGGTCAGGTCACACTTAGAGATGTTAGGATTGTCTGAGTGATTCTGTATGACCACAGAGTTCATGGCTATCCAAGATGGTAGTCAAGGGTGTCTGGTGCCTAGAACAATGGCCCTGACAGCTACAGAGAAGGAAAAGGGTAAGGGGATTGTGAAACCTTTGCCTAAAATTCCATTGGTCGAGGTTGACGGTGCACCTGAGGAGGATGCTCCAAGCCGACCGGGGAGGACATTGTCAACATGGGTGAGCTGCCTGAGCTTGCTGGTTGGCAGGTTGAAGGTGGGCTCGCCAGGATCGAATTATGCAAAGCACAGAAAGAGTGCCCCACCGTGGAGAGCTTGAGGAGACAAGCTGAGACCCAGGCAGCAGGTGATATCTCTGGAGATCTGGCAGGTCGAAAATGAGCATGCTCCTGGTGACAGATGAGGGAGTAGCAGAGGAGAGCTTGCCTCTCCCTGACCTCCTAACTGCTGAGGGACATGATGGGTCAGAGGAAGGTGTGACCCCTGAACAGCAAAGTGACTGCTACCAGTTGCTGGGACAGTTTGCTGCTTTTTTCTCCCTCACCCCTGGACTCACAAATCTGTGAGTCCATGACATTGACAATGAAGACCGTATACCTAGGAAGAACACCATTTACAGGCTTTAAGATAATGTTAGGGCCAGTATCAAGGAGGAAGTCTCGAGGATGCTGGTTTTAGGGGTGATTGAACCATCCAGCAGCCCCTGGTCCAGCCCTATGGTGCTGGTACCTAAGCCTACCCCACCATTGCTACCTTAGAACTTAGGTTCTGTGTGGACTACCAGGGTCTCAATTCCGTTACAAAAAGTGATGCACATCCCATCCGCCTAGCTGATGAGCTCATCAACAGGCTGGGTGCTGCCAAGTTCCTCAGTACTATTGATTTAACATCCTGATACTGGCAGATCACTCTTACTGAGGGGGCAAAGGAAAGGTATGTGCTCTCAACCCCAGAGAGCCACTTTCAGTTTTGATTTTGAAGAACACCTCTGCCACCTTTCTGAGGTTGGTCAACAGGGTCCTAGCCAGGAAGGAGGCATTCTGGGCCGCCTACCTGGATGACATTGTTGTCTACAGCTCCAGCTTGAGGAACATACCTGTGCCACCTTCAGGAGATGCTTTGGGACCTGCGACAGGCATGCCTGAGCATCACGGCCAGTAAGTTCCAGATACAGCTTGGTTCTGTGGTGTATCTGTGCCATATGATGGGCAGTGGCAAGGTGCAGTCCCTCAAGGCTAAGATTGAGACTATCCTGACCTGGTAACACCATAAAACAAAGACTGAAGTGAGGCCTTTACTTGACTTCACAAGATACTACAAGCAGTTTGTTAAGGGATATGGTACCATTGTTGCCCCTTTAACGAAGCTGACTTCCAAGAAGTAGCCCAGAGAGGTGATCTGGACAGAGGCCTAGCAGAAAGCCTTTGATTCTCTCAAAGTCTGGACACTGAAGAAGCTGAGACTATACTTGCTTGGGACTCACTTCTGGGTTCAGACAGAATCCAGACCCATCAAATTGCTCATACAAATGAGAGGTGAAAATAGCAAACCATTGAGGTGGTCCATCTCCCTACTGCGGAATGGACTTTACAGTCGAACACCTTCTTCGGTCAGACCATGCCAATGCTGCTGGTTTATCCAGGTTCTTCTGCCTTACTGAAGAGAGCTCCCAAGGGGTTGATTAGTTCTTCCCACTTTCAGCTGGGGGACACGTGTTAGACCTATATAGATTTAGGATGGTCTTCCCCCAACTTTTTGACTTTCTGCTCTACTTTTTCTGACCTCGTTCTTGCTGCTATTAGAACTCCGGGCATTTTACCATTAATAATCAATGCTAAATTGCATGTGCTCTCTCCTCTAAAAATGGTAAGACTGGCTCATACTCAATTGTAAAATCTAATTTACTTATAAGTCCCTAGTGAAGTATACTCCATGTGCCCATGGCACTGACAGTGCCACAAACCGAGGTAGACCTTTAAATAAAGCTCATCGCATGTGTGTGCAGTGTTTAAAATAAACCTTTTGCCAGGGCCACACCTTCCTTTCTAATACATATAAGTCACCCATAAGGTAGGCACTGGGTAAACTAGAGGTCAGGGTGCAATCTATTTAAAAAGCTGAACATGTACTTTTAATGTCCTGGTAGTGAAAAACTATATTTGTTTTTCACTGCTGCAAGGCTTCTATCTACATTTTATAAGTGTAATTTCCCACTGAGAATATATAATTGATTCAAATTTGGTGTCTCTGGAATCCTAATTGCAAATCCTAAATTATGGCGAAGTTGGATTTTAAATTACAATTCTGAAAATGCCTCTTTTAGAAAGTTTGTAACCTAAAGGAGGCTTGGGTCCCTACAGAAACTAGATGGGACCACTGTTAAATTGTATACACATGTTGTATCTAGTTGCATTAATTCATCAAAATTATTTACAATAGACAAGCCGATGTCACAAATTCTCGAGCTCGTGTGATTTATTTCACTTATCTTCATCTTTTTTAGAAGAATATTGCATTAATTTGAATTATGTCATCATAAAGGGCAAGACATTATTGTTCAAATTATTTGCAAACAATAAACATATGCAAAAATGACAAATTTATGGACATGAAAACTAGAAATACAAAACATCAACTAAGAATTAACAAACATATTGACATTATGCTTGTATAACATATGAGACCAGTCATAGACTAAAAATGGCAAACACTAGGCGGAGGGCTTAAGTATCTCCAACTGAATATATGTTGTCTCCTGCCTGTGTATAAAGCCCTGGGAACTGTGGTTTAAAAGTGCTATCAAGTAGAGAGTACTATAATTGTGAACTCTCTCTTGGGGCACACTACAGGTGTCTTGTCCCAGAGGCTAGGGTCAACGTGTTTCAGACCCTGAAATCATTGTGGGGTTTTGTCAGGACCAGGACTTGGTCAAGTCTGTTTAGAAACAACCAAATATATGTGTTATATACAGGCATAAAGTCAATAAGTTTGTTAATAATGTGTTGCCATTTATCATGACATGATTTAAATGTATCAAATATCCTTCTAAATAAGTCCAAGGTAAGTGAAATAAATCACACGAGCCTGTGAATTTGTGACATTGGCTCGTCTATTGTAAATAATTTTGATCTTTTAGAAAGATGGCATTTTTTTGCCTTAACCATTAGGTGCCTTTAGCCTGTCTCCGGTCACATGGCTCAGTGTAGTAGGCAGTTGGATTTTGTGCATTCCTCCTAGACAGCTATACACAATGGGAGAATAGGTGTGATTGAATGAGCCATCACTGGCGGAATGAGAGTGAGGACCTGGACCAAGGCACACTTAAACCTGAATAGGCTGTGTCCTGCCCCATCCAAAGGGCTGCCTATCCCCTGTTGTTAGTCTAGAGCCAGAGCGGGCAGCACACTTCAAAGGGGTGCCTCTAGAACTTTCTCCTCCAATTCAAAGGCACAACTGTGAATAAAGGAGGACCTTAGACACCAATATTTCAGTTCACCCTAAACTTGAGAATACTCTGCCAGGAAGAAGGACTGCTGTGCTGCTAAAGGAATGACACTCTGCTGGACTACTACTCTGTTGGACGCCTGCTTTGCTGTGCTTATCTGCTACCCTCTTGCCTATGCGAGAAGGACTGGACCTGCATCTATTGACCCCAGAACCCAGAGTGACTGGGGTCAAGAGATGCAGCCTCAGGGACATAACAAGCTTCCAACCCCTGCACTGGTATTCTGCCATTTGTGACTCTGCCCTGCCAAATGGTGCCACTCCAGTCCTGGACCCTTGGAAGTGGGCCTAATGTGCTTGCCATTGGAACCAGCACATCGTCTCTGCGGAACGATGCACCCCAGAGCAGGACCAACGCATCACTGCTGCTCCATGTGTTCACAAAAGACTCTCATCACCGCCGCAACTCACATCTTGGGATCAACTTATTGTTCTCAGAACCACCAGTGCGCAGTGCTTTCCCCAGTGCAGAGCATGTATCTCAGCCTCAATGATGACTCCAAGACTCTGCATCACAGCTTCATGGCTCATCAGAATTAAAGCATCACCTCAGGTGTGCTTCGGATCCCCAACACCGTACTTCACTTTGCAAGCCCTGACAATGGATTTTCAACGTCGATGCAAGAGAATCTCGTACACACATCAAAACCTACACATTGCCTCGGCTATGCGACGCATCTTCGATGCTCATCCATGCAACGGTCAGCAACCAGGATTTAGGGTACTCTGTTTAGCTGGCCTAATTGGGTCATTGAAGCCGGCCCACTCTCTATTGTAGTCAGCCTGAACTTGTGACTTTGTCCCGGTCTGGTACAACCAGATATCTCTAACAGCGCTTTGTGCTTTTCAGTACTATTTTTTACTAAAACCTTTAAAATTCAATATCTCCAGTTTTACTGATTGGATTTTCTGTGTTTTGGTCTAGTTTTATTTAGTAAACTAAGTACTCTTCTTTTAACACAAGGCGGGTCTGGTGGCTCAGTGGTCTAAAGGAGCCACTGCAGGGGCCTGTGTTCGACCTCATGGTCACAAGTTAAAATCCCGGTGGGTCCACTCAGCCTTTCATCCATCTCAGGTTGATAAAATGAGTACCATTGAGTTGGGTAACAATAAACATCTTTTATTCAGCGCCAGGACACCTATGGGTAATCGTGCGCTTTAGAAATACACTTGTTATGTTATGTTAACTTGTTCAAACATTACTCTAGTTCTCTAACCTGGCTTGGGATCCTTTTATTTGTGATTTTTTTTTACCGCTTTACAGTTTGAAATGTTGCATAAATACTTTATACACTGCCTCTAAGTTAAGACTGACTGCTCTGTGCCAAGCTTTCAGAGGGTTAGAACTGGTTCATTTAGGGAGTACCTGTTCCTTACCCTGACTAGGATTGTAGCTGCTACTTAAGCAGGGCTCGCACCCCAGTGAACCAGTAACCTGGGGCCTTATTTATGAAGGACTTGCACCCCGATGCGTCACTTTTTCCCATGTTAAAAGTGACGCACCGGCGGCACAAGTCCTTCATAAATAAGGCCCCTAGTTTCTAACACTATTGTTGGAAGATATCTTTGGAACAGAATGATTAGATTAATCATCTTTGAATTGAAAAAAAATAAGCTTATTTTTGGAAGTGGTTTGCCTTGTGCTAAATGTATTCTACTTATGTTTTTATGATTGCATTATAGGTATGTACTCTCTTGTAAGAAATGTACCATGCTTTACATCTGTTACTATTGAAATTAGATGGTGAAGGGATTTTAAAGTCACAAATTAGCAGAATTTTGATTCACAATTGCACATTTTTCAGCTTTATAAATTTAGGCAGTATTTGTCCACCATTTTTCCATGGGAAGAGTGATCAAAACCTTGAACACCTTTTGAAACTTTACCATGGAATACCTGGAGGATATGAGATCTCTGTTGTGGAGCAGTGATGTAATCCAATGACACAATGTGTCTTCAACCAATAAAGTTTATTTTGGTACTATAAAAGCCAAAAACATTGCATACAAGTATATCATCATTCTAAATTCATAACAAATCCTTTAAAAAAATCAAAATCAATACTTAAAACCATTGTGATGTCCATTCCACAGAAATGTACATTACATAAGGCACACTAAAGGTGTGCTAGTGCCCATGCCCCTCACATTGTATGTCACAAGTTTATGTTACTGTGGTATGAATTGCTCTGTATGGATCTCCTTGAGGTAATCACACCACTGTCAACCCTCCTATGACTAAACTTGTGTACCATACAGCAGTGCTTAATTTGAGCATGTGGTTGCTGGTTGGGGGTCACCAGCACTAATTGTTAGGGCCTAGCACTTATTTTCCCTCATCAGATATTTACCGTGAGCAAGAGAGGGAAAAACACACAGAGAGGAAAGAAGGAGTAAGAGAAAGACAGAAAACCTGTCAGAAAGGGAGAAAGCTGTAAGAGTGTGATAAACCGGAAGGAGGTGTCTGGTAGTGGATTAAAGAGGATTGAGGTTGATTGAATACTACATAGCCTTGGTATTTGGTGAACTGACATTTGATAGCACCAACCGCAGGATGCTGAGCAGAGCTTTGGGCAAAGGCACTCATTTTTAAAAGACTTAACAGGTGTGGCCACTTTAAAAGGTGGAGCAGGTCATGCGATATTCTGACCTCTGCCCCTTACACAAAACTTTCCTGTATTTCCTCCAAACTGAGGCTGTGACAAAACCATTCTCCGCCCAGTAATCAAAGCTTAATGATTGCCCATCCCTACTTCTGTCTCATCTAGGGGAGTACCTTGAGAGGGTGGTGTCCTTCTGTTGCTATACTGGATATCCTGTGTCATAGTCCTGTTTTCATTGACTGCTGCTAAATTGGAGTTTGCAAATCTAGAAGTGATGCTTGCTTGTTCTGGAAATTAAGCATGTCTAAAAGTCTGTTAGGCAATGGCATTGGAGCTGTGAACTTTAAATATAATCAGTCAATCTTAGTGTCAGCACTACAAAGGCTTCCTAATCCATTTCAGAATGCTCAGATATCAGTACTTCCTTGGTTGAGGCTGCCAATGATTTTGTGTCGATTGGCTTTGGTTTGCCTTTCAGCAACGAGCCAAATCACATGTTATTGCCACTATTTTCCATTCAATCGTCTGACTTTTGGTGGGGCGAGCAAAGTAAGGTGATGCTGCCACTGGTTATTCCCCCTTCCTATTCTAAGATCTCCTCAATCCAGTCTCGTGTCTCAGGGTTTTAAAATACTTTCTCCTAGTTGCTAATATGTAGCATGACCTTGAGTGTAACTGTAAAGAGCAGCATATATTTCACATCTTTCAGGTGTCTTTTGACTGCAGTGAACGATGCACTTCAATGTTGAGCTGCTGCTGTGTAGTCTGGGTATGTGTGGACTTCTTTGTTTATTACTCTGATGATATGTTCGCAATGTAATGGTTTTCTTCCTACAGTGAAGCTCATGTTATCGCTTTGGTGACTTTGGTGACAGACTCCTGGTGGGGGCTATGTGAGCCCTGCTTAGCACTACCTCGGTTTCCAACCATTTTTCCAGATAGTTCAACATTCACTGACCCTCTACTCCATCAGCCAGGCATGTCAATCTTCTATTGTTGCACCTGGATCTGCACTCAACATTCACAGCCCAGCCCCCTCAGACATTTAAGCTAAGTCTTGATCCGCATTTTCACCTCTTTCATGTCAACCTTCAGCAAGGCTAAATTTGGTCCCATCTGTTTGATCCAGAAAGACAATTGTAATTTACCATATTGTAGCAGACGGATATCAACAATTGCAGTATTGATTTTGGACTCAAAGGCTTCTCTCATGAAGATTACAGCCTCTAATATTTAATCTAGCTTGTTTGTGCATGTTTCATGTCTGCAGTGTCCCACTCCTGTGGGCTGTAAGAAATTGGGTTACTGATTGAGGGAAGTGAGATCCTTTGTGAGCAGTAACCACAATCCTTGTGAGGGTGAAGTCATAAGCAAACCACTCATTAACCTGTGCTCAACCCTTTGGTAGCTTGGAAAGGAGTAGTCAGGCTTAACTTACAGACAATGTGTAAAGTATTTATGTAGCTCTTCAAACAGTAATAAAGTACACCATAACACAAAACAAATCTCACACCAATTTAGAACAATGGAGTAGATTGTAATGAATAAATCATGACCTAAATAATAAGAGTCTAATCAGTAGAACCAGAGATATGCAAGTTTAAAGATTGCAGGGAAAATAGTGCCAAAAGTATGAAGCACCAATGTGGCTATCTCGTCCTGCCAGACCAGAAAAAAGTCACAAGTTCGGGCCAACCACGATAGATCACGGGTCAGCTACAGATGCCCACTTAGTCCCACTGAGTACTATACCTTAATCCTAGTTGCGAAGAGATGTGGAGTTCCACAGTATAGGCACTGCGCAGTCCTGGCAAGGAGATGTGGCAGGCAGGGGTGGTTCTGGGGAGCTACGAAGTACAATGTGATATCCTTGTGTGGAGATGTGCCACTCAATGGAAGATCCAATGGGCTGTGTTGGGGGAGGAGATGTTCTTGCATGGAGATGCATTGCACAGCGGGGGATCCAATTGGCTGCAATGGGCGATGCAACGTCCTTGAGCTGGGGATTTTCATGCAGCAGAGGCAGTGTTTCAGTTCCAAGGTGATGCATCCTTTCTCACTTTGCCACTGGATTCAAGCTAGCCTGGCTGATGCGGGTTGTTACCCGAGACCGGTTCCAGGATGCTTGTTTCCGGTCTTCTCTCCAGTCCAGGGAAGACCTGGCTTGGCAGTTCAGGCTGGACCGTTACCATGAGGAACAGGGACAAGACTGATTTGCATATGGCTGGGTCTGAAGTGAAACTGGGGTGGTAAAATGAGCTAAGAATGATGATGTATTCAACCCAGATCTGTGACTGTGGGTGAGTGTCTGAAGAGTTTCAGCCTCCAGCCATCATTTAGTGATCCTGATGAAAGCCATGACACTCGTGTAGGTCAACAGGCTGAAACATGTCAATCACCTTCTAGTGCAACTGCCTCTCATTTTAGCAGTTACCCTATCCACTACTTGTTTTTTTTATCCTACCATCAGGTAACAACAATAAACTGTGTCTGGCTAACCTGGTAGCTAGTTTTAACCACTGTTTAAGTAGCACTGCACTCCCTCCACCACACACTCCTCTCACATTGGGTTATATGATTACCCCTCTTACCTGAAAACATCCCTGAGCTCCTCCCTCGCAGCGAGGGGGGTGTAGCCCGTATTACAACTAGGTTTGTGATGGAAGGAGGTATCCCTATGATGAAGAATGCAACCTCTGGTGTGTGAGGGAAACCGTCCTTAAAAGGGACCCTCACCACTCCCTTTCGTAGCATAGTTGTTATCACCCATATAATCACCTGGTGCAACTCTGGACCCAAGGGCTCTTTGTGTGTTAGATAGATTAAGTATTGGGGAGTTTCCCCCCGCTTGTCGATTAAACCTCCTCAGCGCCCCCTGTTGTCTTTCTTAATCCGAACAGATTCCCTGCTTTGGGCGAATCCTGGGCACTCGATCTCAGAGGTCCCAAAAATTATTGCAGAGCTCAGGGCACTTGCAGGAATCCACATGAATTGATTGGAATAGGTCAGCAGTGTACCTCCTGATAAGTTGGCAACCAGGTGATGAGTGCGAATGTCCCTTGAAAGGGAATTCCATTGTATTTATGTACCTAGGGATTTTTGTAACAATCGACCGAGATAGGTTTTATACTAACAATCTTGAAAGGGTCCTAGCAAAGGCTCCCCCTATTATTATTGGACACAACTGTCTTGTAGAAAATGATATATTTAACCAAATTCCTAAATGTCCTACCCAGTCCCTGACCAGTTCTTCCAGGAAGTGGACATGATGGTGAGAGAGCTGTTGTAGGATGGTGAATCTCCTAGGATAGCCCTTTCATCTCCGACCAGGAAACCCTACGACGGGGGAGTGGCTCTTGTCAATATAAAACTGTACTCTTAGGTATCCCAGCTACTGGTGACCAATGATAGGGTGTATGCGACCCAGCATGACCCCACTTTACTGGGGAATAGGTGGGCCATGGCCCTGAGGGATTACCTCAGATACCTGCACGGTGAAGACCGACCAATCGAATTGCAATACCCATCGGTGACTGGAGTATGACTATGAAAAAGGGAGAAGGGGCCATAGGTTGGAGAGGGAACTTAACAATGAAGGGTCCGTGTGGAAAACTAAGAAGCTGAATGACCTAGGGAAGATAGAAAATTATATGAAGTGGGAGCATTTGGGTATCTCCAAAACAGTGCCTCTATGGCGCGATGGGGATTTGATACACTGTCAGGAGCTCCTGAAACAATATGACATACCAGGTAGCCAAATTCTCCACTACATGCAGATGAAACATATACTGAAGACCCATGTAGATAGCCTAGATAAGATAGCGGAGGAGACACAGCTGGAGGTGAGAGTCTTGAAGAGCCCCCTACATAAACATGAAGCATTTAATAACAGACTTCCTCCCCTCACATCTCTCAGGGACGAATGGGAACAGGACCTGGGGAGACTTGAGGATGGCACCTGCGGCAAAGGATGTATCTACCTAAGTGAAGTGGCTATCTGGGCGGGATTCAGGCCAGTACAGCTAAAGATATTACATAGAGCATACTGCACCAGAACAAAATTTTGGGCAATGGTCAAGATAGATAACAACCTATGCCTTAGTGGTTACTGGCAGTATGGCACTCTAGGACATACTCTGTGGAATTGCCTGTGATGATGTGGCTACTGAAACATGATTTGCAAAACATTATCAAATGGACTGCGATACCCCCTGAGCCTTACTCTGGCCCTAGTAATGCTAGGTATAAGGGGTGAGCAGTCCATAGATAAATATGCACAACTGTTCTGCAATGTAGTGGTGGTCAGATGACTTTGGAGCAGAGGCACCTTCAAAGATAGTTAGTTGGAGATCGTACCCTTTCACAAGCCTAATCCTTTGTTTTTAATTCATGTAAGGCACTGCTAAGGTAGGACCAAAAGGCTCACAGGGCAGGGTGCAATGTATTTCAAAAGTATGGCATATGGGCTTAAGTTTTACATGTCCTGATAGTGAAAAACTCCTAAAGTTGTTTTTCATGAATATAAGGCCTATTTCCCATTGGCTAGCACTGTGTTCCCTTATTACATTTAATAGGTGTTAACATTGGATTGGAAGCAGCTAGAGATGTCATGTTTAGACTCAAATGTATTGTAATGTAAAATCTTCTTTAATGGTAAAGTCAGATTTTGGAAAGTTGGCCTTTTTCCTGCCCTAACCATTTGTGCCTTCTGCCAGTGTTTAGGGTCACATGACTATAAATTGTCCATGCTTTTGGGTTTTGTGTATTCCTCCGAGACACTACTGTAAAGGGGACTAGATGTTAGCAGGATGGACCATCCTGTCAGGATGTCTGGGGTGGAGCTGTGCCCTGCCCCACTTGCACTTCAAAAGGCTTGTCTACAGCACACAAAAAGAACCCAACAACAGCCTTTTGTCACCATATACTTCTTGGAGCGTTGACAGGAGAATAGAAGACCTTTACAATACCAGATATGGGGGTAGGACATGGTGTCCCCACCAACACAAAGACTGGCACCACGTACAAATATTAGAACCTAAGAGCAACTCTTCAGTTCATTCCTGGACCTGTGTAAGACTTCAGAAGGACTGCCTTGTTGCCAGAAGGACTGCCTTGCTGCCATAAGGCCTGCCTTACTGATTGAAGAGCTATATTGCTGACTGAAAGAAAACTGGACTAGCCCCATGAACCTGGGACCACCAGAGTGACTCCAAGGGCTAGTTGGATGTCCTCATGTATGAGCTACAGAGACATTACAAGTTCTTGAGTCCTTGTACCCTGATTCTGCTTCTGCTAGTGTGAGTTCTAAACTCTGCAACCCCAAGTGGTGCCCCCCTAGGTTCTGAACCCTTGGAAGTGGAGTTGGTGGCACAGTCGAACCACCCAGAGTGCTTTGCCGGTCCTCCTGACTTCTTGGTAGCTGCCTCTATATTCCTCTCCACAGCAGTAAATCCTCTTCTCCAGTACATCGCTGAAAAGGTTTCCTGTCTTATGGAGTCCCCTTCAGCTAGAGCCTGCAGCCACTTCCCGTTGGGTGATTCTAAGCTCCAGAAAAGCCTCTAAGTCCGAAGGTAAAAATTTCCACCAAGCTCGACAACGACCAGGACCTGAACAACGACAATGACCTCCTTAGCTTGGAAATACAGCTGTTCCAATTCAAAGCTTTTTCTCGCCATTATTGACGGCTTCACCAAAACTTTGCCCAGTTTCCCTCTGGCATCTGCGACTCAACCTCAGAAACATCCTACTGCCTTGCCACGCTGAATTCTACCTTTTCAAGACCTTTTCTTCAAAAATGTTAATAAGTCTGAAGGTAAGCCGAGACCGGGCCCAAACAACCTCTTGTATCCGACTCATGATACATCATGGTGGGCCTTAACTCTTGACTTTTACTTGGTCTCAAGAGACCAGATACCTGCAGCTGATGCTTTGATCTTTTAGGCACTAAAAATTATAAACACTCTGGTACTAATGAGGGATTTAATTTGGTATGGTTTCATTTTATTTATTAAAAGTTTCTCTATTGTTCCAAATTGGTTTGAGACCTTTCTTGTGTTGTGTTTTTCACTGTATTACTATTTGGGTGCTGCATAAATACTATATGCCTGACTGGTTTGTTCCAAGCTACCAGAGGGTTTGGCACAAGTTAATTTAGTGACTTATGTGGTTCATTCTGCTAAGGATTGTGGTTGTTGCCTGAGTAGGGTTTCCACTCTTTAAGAAGGGTTTAACATGGGAAGAGAGTTGCCTCTTTAGATTCACTTCTTAGGTTGCATTCATCTCTACCTGTCAGATTTGGACTTTTACCCTGCCAGTGAAAAAACTTTGACTAGTTGCCTATTCTCTACTGGGACAATATTGCGCAATAGAGCATCTTCCCTTTTTGGACAGTGTTTCTATCATACATGTTTCTTGTTCATTACCTCCATCAACTGGGAGAATCGTTCTGGCATGTCCTGGACATTTCTTTTTTGCCTTAAAATAACAAGCTTAAGCGACGAAAATGTGTTTTTGAAATAACAAAAAACTTTGCTGAGTTGGATTATTTACTATGGTTCCCACTCAGCAAAGCTTCAGTAGAAGCACTGAGAGCTTGACTGCCTGGCTGAAATCTCTAAATATGACATAAGGTCTCCTACCATGTCAGTGGACATCCCTACTCTGATCTGTGAACCAGCTACCATATTCTAAATGAGGCCCATGGACTCCGAAGAAAAATTATGTAAATGTCTCCATGCTGACGGTAAAGTTTGCTATTTAAAACTCATTTAGTAGTGTAAAGTATAGTAGTATAAGGTCTAAGTTTCATACTCCAAAGTGGATTATTGGTCCATCCCCCACATGCATCAACCTATTTAGGAAGTGCAAACGGTGCGAATCGGTAAATTCGGCCGTTTGCACTTCCTAAATAAGTTTTTGGGATGCATCATGCATAATTGCAAATTAACAATTAGGAGGTGCAAATTACCACGAGGTTGAACCCCGTGGTAATTTGCGAAAAGTTTTTAAAATGCTCAAAAATGCATTTTTTAAACTTTCATGTTTCAGACACACATGTCCTTAGGACATGTGTGTATGAAACATGCACTTCAAATTACATTTCGGGGGTACAGGGGGGGTCCTTTAGACCCCCCTCTGCACCCTTGGAATGCATTAACAAATTGCGATTTTCAAAAAGAAAATCGCAATTTGTTAAAGCCTTCCCATTGATCCCTATGGGCCTTTTGGCCCATAGGAATCAATGGGAATTACGAATTCGCACTTTGGAATTCGAATAATATTTGCGATTCGGTAAAAATTGCGATTTTTACCGAATCGCAAATATTTTGCGAAAATATACATGCATCCCATTTTGCGAATTCCAAATTGCGATTTCCTATTTTTCGCTATTTGGAATTCGCAAAAGGCCGGGATGATGCATGTGGCTGTTTATTCTTTAAAAAGACTAAGCACTAAAAAAAAATATGTTTAACTCTGTAGCTTGAACATATGCTCCCAGCCAAAGTCTTCCAGTGACAGTTAACTTGAACATTTTGATAACAAATGTATATTACAGACAAACATATTTATATTGGCAGCATTTCTACAATAAGACCAGGTTGCGGAATTGCTTTGAAATGCAAATTTATTTTGCTCTTCATGCAGAGCTTTGAGGAACTACAGCTTTATTCACTTTGAACAAATCTAGGTAAAGATTAGGATCGGCCCCCAAATCCGTTTGGGAACCAATTGCCATTTATACCTCTAAGAAAATTATTAGAAGTTGAGTACAAATTGGAACTAACTCTGGGGTCGGTCCCTGTAGTTTGGAATTTCGAGAGAAACTCGTTCCAAGTGTGGTTTTGAGTACCTGGTAATGGCTGGAGTCATGTGCTAACTGTGTCAAGTCCCCAATTCTAGACATGCAAACTGTAATCAGGTACATGCTGTGCACCCACTAGTTTTCGTAAGGTATGCCAACATGCGCCCCTCTTTCACCAGCATGCCTTGTCCTAAACTATGCATATCACAGCTTAATTTCTGTTTCTATATCACAACGACATCCAGTGATATAGGGTTAGGTTTATTTTACAGTACCAAAGTCCTAAATATAGCCTTTTTAAAGGTTCCTGGGATGCTACTCCATAACCTGCGTCAGATTTTTGAATTTTAGTAACAGGCCCATTGATGTAGGTACTGTGTGGGTATACTGGCATGCAATGTTGCATTACATCACAAAGTGGATTCGTATGTTCGGAGGGTCCAAGGCTGGATACTGTATCTGGGCAGGACTCACAATGCAATGTAACATTATGGCAAGGTACAGCTGCGTTGGTCTTCTTTGTGATAAAAAGCTTCCAGTGGGATGAAAGTGCAAACCTTGACTGCCTGAACGGCTTGGACACATTGTCCAGGGCCTTCAGAGGCTAAAAAACTGACCAAGTCCCTCAAACTTTGCCCCACTGAGAATGTCACTCCTCTCGCCTTTCACCTCCAGAAGCCTAGAAGGAACATTTTATGGAGCAGTTGTTGGCTCTTGAGTGCTAGCAAGAATAAGGAGTCCTTCAGTCTTCTTTCCAAAACAGTTCTTCCCAAGTCAATGAATGTTCTGAGGAGTTGGTGATGAAGTGCCATTCTATTCTATGTGCGCCCACTGACTGGAAAAATCCTTGAGAATATAACTCTTTTTCCAATACTTCCTTTCCCTACTTTCTGCAAAGTTTCCCAGATATTCTCATGCAAAATGAGCCTAGCCACTCTCTCTATCTGGAAGAGCTTTGTGTTCCCTTTGAGATGCTTATTGATATGAGGTACCCTCTACATTTCCTGAAGCTGGTATTTCTTTTGGTGGCAACCCTGAGAGAATATCTCTGAGAATGAATGGCTTCAGTTCCTGAGATTTTCATTTTTGTTCTACACTTTAGGAAGCATCCCTTAGAGTTCCTATCGTTTTCTGTCTTCTTCTCAGGTGACTCCTCAAGACAAGTGGTAACTGTTGGCACAATTTTATTGTGCGCAGGGCAGTTTCATTATTCTCTAGAAGTCTAGCCATTGACATCTCTAGAAGTTTAGTCTTTATCACATTTTATGGGATATCTATTCTTGTTTCTGGAACATGGCAACTGGGCAAATATTTCAAAACGTTTTGGCTCCTCAGCAGTGGAAGGTTCAGTTTCAACAATGAAAAGTGAAAAATATTTAAACAATTATTTGGCTGTCATTTCCCCAAGCTGAGTAATGACATTTCATTTTCATTCACAATCAGGTCTCTTCATGAAAAATAATAATTCACTTTTAAGTGGCTATCAGTTTATTTAAACTGTTCATGTATGGACATACTTTCCCTTAATATTTTGTAAGTCGCATTTTCATTTATTAAGTACACAGCCCTGTTGGCTGAGCGGGTGACTTATATTACGCACCCAGAAGCATATGTACAAGCCCCTATCGCCACGGGAACGTCAATTTTTGTGATGTTCCCGTGGCGATAGGGGCCTTGCCTTGTGTACAAGGCAGCACTAAGCCACTAAACGTGGCTTAACGCTGCCTTGTACATAAGGTACCCTTTCACGCTATATTTAGCATGAAAGGGGCGTGCAGTGGGTGTTGTGTTGGACTTTCCACCGCATCACCCATTGTATTTGATGCTATCCCCTATGTACCAGGGTGGTGTACATAGGAGGCAGTGCCAAATTTAAGACTAGGAAAACCCTGGTCTTAAGGTGGGGAAATGAGGAGAAATGCATTATTTCTCCTTTTTTTTTTTGCTTTTTCCATGTGTGCTGCCACACATGGAAAAAACAAAAGGCCATAGTTTGCTTATATACAGGAAAGTGTCACTTCCTGTAAATAAACAAACCCTTTTAGAAATGCCATGCATGCATGAAGCAGAACACATGAATGTTACAAAATGGCATTTTAGGAAGGGACACCTTTCTTACACATAACCAATCCTCCCATGCACAGAGACACCCTTGCACCCTGGTGCAAGGGTGCCTGCATTGGCGCTAAGTTGTGAAACTTAGCGTCATCGCAGGTGGAAACGCAAGGCTGAACCACATCCTTGTAAATATGGTGCAGCCTTGCGTTTCCTAAGTGGTAGAGCGTGTCGTTAAGCCCAGGAGGCTAACTACACGCTCCGCCACTTCGTCGTATATATGGTCCCCAGTCTTGTGGTTGTAGAGGTGACTTTGCTAATACATAAAAGTAACATTCTTAATAAGAAATTCTGAATAAGAATACCCATCCTTTGATGATTCCAGGAAAGCCCACACACGGATTGCGTGCACACGTGTACTGCATCCAAAAATACAGACCAGGTGGTTGCAATGTTATTAGAAACACCTAGCTCATTCACAGAATTCTTCTGCGAATATATATTGCTAGTTATTCCTTAAGGCTTGCTCGCCCCATCAGTTGCTTATACAGACTTCTTATAAATCCTGCTATCAGCTGTATAGGGTACAATGCACAGCGCTTACCTTTTGCAAGCAGGACCACAGATCATCATAAATGGTGTTGTTATATTCATACGCATGTAGGTATGACTGTGAAAATAATCAACAAAACATGAGTTCATTTTGAGTTTGCAATCTAAGTCATTTAAATTAAATCATTTAAATTAATCTAATATTCCGGAGGCAAATATTTTATCAAAACTAACGCAAAAATTAACAACCAACTTTTGTTTTTAACCTATTGTATCTGTTTTGAAAGTCGATGCTAGCTTTTCAAGGCTATTATAATTTCTTATTATAAATGATGAATGAGAACAGATGTATTCACATCTTAGTCAGTGTAAGCAAACCATACACATGCAAAGAGAGAAAGCACCAAAGACGAAGCATATGGTTGCACCTCAGTGTCTATGAATGCAGGGGTGGATATTGACTCATATATGCCACATTTGCACTAACAACGTATCACTGATGTTGTACATGACACCTTTTTAGCTTAGTGAATTTATGAGTGTCAAGTCATATTCCCATCATTGTTTCATGTATCATCGCCTTGGTATAATCGACAACAAAGGTCAGTTTTACACTGATAACAAGCCCTATGTTGGATGCACCTATACAAGCAGTTTGACAATTACTTATGATATAAACATCCGAAATAGAAGGATTATGTACATAATTAACAAGCATTTGCAATGCAACAGGTCTCGCATTTGCGAGATTATTTGCTATTTGCATTGTCAATGACACTGCCTTTTATTTATGTGTTTTAAAAACCTGCAAGCGGTGTGTAAACACGCACTTTGTAGTTATGGCAGTTGCCTACGAGAAGCTAGGCTGCCAGTAACAGCGCCTCTTTTACTGGCAGCCCTGCTTCTTGCAAGCAAGGACTAAAAGTACAAAGTATGTATTTACGCACCCCTCGCAGGTTTTCAAAAACACATAAAAGAAACATTTACCGGAGGAAAACAAGTTAGATGCCATGCGTCACTGATGGATCACTACTTTGCACACATTAGACCTCCAGCTCCAATATCAATCTGCGAGGATGAATGTTGATACTGGTAGTAGGGAAGATTATTAAACTTTGAGAGAGAGAAACTGCAATCCTGATGGGAAATGTGACCGGGCTTTCACAAAGTGACAATAATATGACTTGTATTAGTTAAACTAGTATCTAGGAGAAATTATTTTCTCATCCTTGGTATGTTGTTGTATGCAGCTAGGCCTACCTCAAAGAAAAATGTATGTGTTGTATGTTGAACAACACCAAAATAACCATATCATTCAAGCACTCCCCGCAGGATATCAAATTCTTCGGGCTGATCGGCCATCAGGAAAAGGCGGCGGCATAGCGGTCATATATAAAAAACGATATTCATGTCGCAGCTCCCCTACCAACCTGTCTAATTGTGAATATCTCACATTCTCGCTTGACTTCTCCCCTACATGTACCTTCTCAGGGACTCTTGTTTACCGGCCTCCCGGCACCCCCAGTAACTTTATTAACAACCTAGCACCCGCTATAGCTAGCGGAGTCTGCAACTTACCAAACTACACCCTGCTGGGTGACCTCAATGTCCATTTAGATGACCCCCAGGATTCGGTAGCTACTGAACTACTCCACAGTGTTGAGGCACTAGAACTTTCCCAGCGAGTGTTGGGACCCACACACTCCAAGGGACACCTCCTGGATCCAATTTTTAGCAACTGTACTCACCTCACAGTCAGCCCACCCATTCCCCT
This sequence comes from Lissotriton vulgaris, assembly GCF_964263255.1. Classification (NCBI taxonomy): domain Eukaryota; kingdom Metazoa; phylum Chordata; class Amphibia; order Caudata; family Salamandridae; genus Lissotriton; species Lissotriton vulgaris. The sequence continues at coordinate 1,962,059,149 of NC_141687.1, forward strand.
CCCATGGTCCGACCACTCCCTGATCCCATTTACCTGGTTACCGTCAGGCTCACGCCCTACACCACCCCCCGTACCCAGGAGAGACCGCAACTGGTCAAAACTTAGTACCAATCAGTGGGCATCTACTCTGGAAGCCTCCGTCCCAGAAGGCAATCCCGATCCGGTTGTCAGTAATGACAACTTCAATAAATGGATTACCAACTCTCTAGACCATATTATTCCAATCAAAGACATCAAATCTAAACTGAGACAAAAAAGTGCACCATGGTACTCCCAGGACCTACGTAATCTGAGGAAGGAATGCAAAAAATTAGAAAGAAAATAGGGCATTGACTACTCACAAGCTAGCAAAGATGCATACCGGACTGCCATAAAACACTACAAAAATGGCATAAAAGACGCTCAAGCCATTTTTTTTAAAAACAAAATAAATGAAGCAGGGTCCAAACCGAGGGAGATATACCAAATTGCAAAAAGCCTGCTCAAACTCCCGGACAATTTACCAGATCCTCTGAATGCTCAGACTCGTTGCAATGAGCAGGCCGAATATTTCCACAATAAAATAGCCACGATATACTCTTCCTTCCCTCAAGCCCCTTACATCCAAACAGGTCACAAGGAAACAAGCCCGCCCCCTACTGCCACCCTGGAATCCTTTCCTCCACTGGAGCCTACCACCCTGGAAACTATAATGCTCCAGGTAAAATCTGGATCTCACAGTGACCCAGCCCCAGCCCAGTCACTCAGAACAATTACCCCCATTATTCTGCCAACTATCCTTAATCTGATCAACAATTCTCTATCCTTAGGTGGCGTACCACCCAGGTGGAAACAAGCGACAGTTAGGGCCCTCCTGAAAAAGGCCAATCATGATCAAAAGAACCTGGGGAACTACCGCCCGATCTCCCTGGTGCCATGGATAAGCAAAATCGCGAAAAAACATGTAAACCACTCCCTCACAAACGTTTTGGAAACAAACAACTTACTGGATGCTTCACAGACTGGGTTCCTCCCCATGCACGGAACAGAATCTGCGCTCCTCGCTGTGATGGAAAGAGCCAGAATGATTGTGGATCAGGGCGGCACTGCGGCCATCATCTTATTGGACCTCAGTGCAGCCTTCGACACCGTAAATCATGATATCCTGCTGCACAGAATCTCAGAACTAGGAATCACCTCTAAAGCAGCAGCCTGGCTCCAATCATTCCTATCAGAACGCTCGTTCCGAGTTTGTGAGGGCAATGTCACCGCGCCCAGTAAACCACTCAGCTGTGGGGTTCCCCAGGGCTCCTCCCTGAGCCCCACACTGTTTAACATATACATGTGCCCCCTTGCTGAGATAGTTTGCCCTTTTGGCGTTCAAATTGTGTCCTACGCTGACGACACCCAGCTGGTGGTAACTCTGAATCACCCCTCCTCTCAACCAAGTGATCTAAGGGGCTGTATGGAGGCAATATGCGCCTGGATGACCCAGTCTTATCTAAAACTAAACGGAGATAAGACAGAGCTAATGGTACTGGGTAACCCCCCACAGAAATCCATTGACTCCATGTGGCCACCAGCACTGGGCCCTGCACCTCTAGCCAAGGACACCATTAAGAGCCTAGGAATCTGGATGGACAACACACTGACTCTTAGCTATCAGGCAACCAAACTATCTGCCACCTGCATGGGCATCTTGAGGCTCATCCGGAAGATCCTTCCGCTCCTATTATTATTATTATTATTATTATTATTATATTCTTAGATAGCGCTTGATTCGACCCCCGAAGGGGTATCTCCACGCTTGCCTTGGGAACCCGTCCTGGCTTTTCCCTGTGAGATAGCCCCTACAGGGCATCCCCAAGGTGAAAGCCAGGCATCCCGCCGCGGGTGGGCCGTTGTGGAGATTAAGCAAGCTTAATGCCCAGAGTTGCAGAGTGTGAACCCATGATTAGGTCAGGCACCGAAGCGAGAATTATCGAGTCCATGGACATTTGAGCTCAAGACCCTGCTGCGTCGGGAGTTGAACCCTGGTCCCGGGTCTGACCTCTGCTTCAGGGTCTGCCTGCTCTAACCAGTGAGCCACACTTCTCCACATTCAAGGCCAGACAGATCATGGTCCAGGGCCTAATCCTCTCCCGGCTGGAATTCGGGAACGCCCTCTACCTAGGAGCCCCTCAACTAACCCTGAGAAAACTCCAGGTGATTCAAAATTGCGCTGCCCGCACCCTCTTGCGCATCCCCCGCCGCCAATCTGTGAAATCCGGACTAAAAGATCTCCACTGGTTGCCAGCGAGGGAAAGAATCGACTTCAAAAGCATGTGTATTGCCCACCGTGCCTACTGGAGGAAAGGAGCAACTCTGAACCACACCCTGATCACCCCTACCATCCTAACAGACAGCTTAGATCGGCCAATACTTTCCAAGTCACCAATCCTAGGATCAGAAGAGAGAGGAGCGGAGGTAGAATATTTTCAGTAAATGCGGCAAAACTCTGGAACTCTCTTCCAATCCCCCTCCGATCAGAACCCAACATTCTGCTTTTCCGGAAAAAACTAAAAACCCTTCTTTTCAACAGATAACACAGCCTGCCACATACAGCTGTTGCTCTAAGCTCTAGGACGCCTACGGGTAGCTACCGCGCTATACAAATACAAATCCAATCCAATCCAATAGATAAGAGATAATTAATTTACACGTCGCAATAAAATCAGTAAAAAGGATACATTTAACACCTCAGAAACAGATAAAAACTTTCTGTATAGATAGCAAGTTTCTGCAAAATAAAACATGTCCCATAGTAAACAATGGGAAGTCAAAAATCAATGCTCCTCTAGGAGTGCTGTGGAACACGTCCTAGGCACTTTCAGAGGCTGTACAATAATGCATGGACAGGTAAATTATGTGAAATGCTATGCACAGCATAATATTAGAACACAAACGAAGGGATTGAGCATCTAATGTAATCACACAGTCAGCATAATTCAAGACCATTTCATTGTCATTGTCAAGTCCCTCAATGGATATTACTCAAGACAGTGGCTTCTTTGTAAACTAGCGGGTTTTATTCTGCTTAGTTCCCTCACTCAGCTTTTATTTGTTTTTATTTTGGATCACTTGCTTTTTTGATCTCTGTTAGGCCTGATATTTCCTGATAGAGTCTGACTCATGGGAATCTTCGGTCAAAATGGGTTTGAGGGTAACTGCAGGTCCCCACCTTTCAAAGTATGGATCACTGCTGTGCTTCTGGTTAAGAGGCTCTGCTGCTGGTCACGTGAACATGCCAAAAAAAACATTGATGGATAGAATGCAGAACAATGTCATACATTCACCCCAGTACAGAGATCTGGGCCCCAATCCTTCGTTTTTTGCTCACCATGCGATTCTAGTTTGGACACAGCCATATGCAAATCCGCCTTGACCCAGCACCCAATGGGAACAGTCCAGTACAAATTGCCAAGCCAGGTTCTCCCTGGACTGGAAACAAGCATCCTAGGACCGGTTTCGTTCTTTCAGCCCTCATCAGCCAGGATAGCTTAACTCCAGTGGCATGGAGAGGACGGGACCCATGTCTAGGCATACCCGTCCCACTTGGGGTGACAAATGCAACAAGAACAATTGATGGACAGAATGCAGAACAATGTCATACATTCGCCCCAGTACAGAGATCTGGCCTTAATCCATCGTTTTTTTGCTCACCATGCCATTCCAGTTTGGACCCAGCCATATGCAAATCAGTCTTGACCCTCCACCCAATGGGAACAGTTCAGTCCGAACTGCCAGTCCAGGTCCTCCCTGGACTGGAATCAAGCATCCTAGGACCGGTTTCTGGCTTTCAGTCCTCATCAGCAAGGATAGCTTGATTCCAGTGGCATGGAGAGCAGGAGAGCAGGGGACCCACTTCTGTGCATACATGTCCCACTGGAGTGGCATGATGAGCAAAAGAATTATCGATTTAACCCAGATCTCTTGACTGGGGGTGAATGCTTTGATTTCTTCTGCATTCCGTCCATCAATTGTGTGTCTTTTGCTTTCTTGCCCTAAGGGCGCCAGGTATGCCCATATGTGGCTCCTGGGCTCACAGTGTCACTAAAATCAGGCTATTCTGGCTGAAGAGGGGTGAAACCCCAAAACCGGTCCTAGGATGCTCGATTCCGGTCCAGGGAGGACCTGGCTTGGGAGTTCGGGCTGGACTGGTCCCATGAGGTACAGGGTCAAGACTGATTTTCATATTGCCAGGTGTAAACTGGGGTGGCATGGTAAGCAAAAGAATGATGGGAGCTGCAGCGTGTAGGTTCCTGGTTTGATTTACTGCGAGGGCGACTGCGGACCCTTGATCCTATCTTTGAACAGCCCACAGGACTCTGGAGGCAAGCGAGGAGAGCACCGTGACCCTGGGCTTGTGGTAGTCGCGCCGGAACACCAAGGCGGACTCCAAGTCCCAGGATCCCTCAGCTGGCACCACCTGGCCCGGGAGCAAGCCGCGCCCACACCTCCCAGCTGCTTTAATTGACCTCGCCGCTCCGGCTTCGCGGGAACCGCAGCGTGTAGGTTCCTGGTTTGATTTACTGCGAGGGCGACTGCGGACCCTTTATCCTATCTTTGAACGGCCCACAGGACTCTGGAGGCAAGCGAGGAGAGCACCGTGACCCTGGGCTTGTGGTAGTCGCGCCGGAACACCAAGGCGGACTCCAAGTCCCAGGATCCCTCAGCTGGCACCACCTGGCCCGGGAGCAAGCCGCGCCCACACCTCCCAGCTGCTTTAATTGACCTCGCCGCTCCGGCTTCATGGGAACCACAGCGTGTAGGTTCCTGGTTTGATTTACTGCGAGGGCGACTGCGGACCCTTTATCCTATCTTTGAACGGCCCACAGGACTCTGGAGGCAAGCGAGGAGAGCACCGTGACCCTGGGCTTGTGGTAGTCGCGCCGGAACACCAAGGCGGACTCCAAGTCCCAGGATCCTTCAGCTGGCACCACCTGGCCTGGTAGCAAGCCACGCCCACACCTCCCAGCTGCTTTATTTGACCTCGCCGCTCCCGCTTCGCGGGAGCCGCAGCATGTAGGTTCCTGCTTTGATTTACTGCGAGGGCGACTGCGGATCCTTTATCCTATCTTTGAACGGCCCACAAGACTCTGGAGGCAAGCGAGGAGAGCTCCGTGACCCTGGGCTTGTGGTAGTGGCGCCGGAACACCAAGGCGGACTCCAAGTCCCAGGATCCTTCAGCTGGCACCACATGGCCCGGGAGCAAGCCGCGCCCACACCTCCCAGCTGCTTTAATTGACCTCGCCGCTTCCGCTTCGCCCACAGGACTCTGGAGGCAAGCGAGGAGAGCACCGTGACCCTGGGCTTGTGGTAGTCGCGTCGGAACACCAAGGCGGAATCCAAGTCCCAGGATCCTTCAGCTGGCACCACCTGGCCCGGGAGCAAGCTGCGCCCACACCTCCCACCCTACTTAACTGCACCATCTTCCCCGCGACGCGGGAGCGCGTGGGAGAAGCGGTCAGAGGATGCTGGGCTGGGCCTCCCCCCCCCTTCGTCGTGCAACCCACGGCGAGGACGGACTGTTTGTACAAGACTCTAGTAAGCAGATCCACTTAAAGCTCTTCATTTGGCCTTCTTGATAATTGATACATGCATAATTACAGTACTGTTTGAGACAGCACTAAAGGTTAAGTGTGATTTCACTAGCTACCCATAGTTTTTAGCATGCATCATGGCTTTGCCTGTCTCTAAAGAAAAATCCTTAGTGGGAGGAGGAGTCAATCGAGGAACGTTAGACAATTATGTCATTAGGGCTACCACAGGAATTGACAGGGATATCGCACTTGCTGAGTGACGGGCCAAGAGACGTCGTTCTGTTGAGCTTATCAATAACAAACGCTCATCTCTGGGCCCGTTACAGCTAGCCATGTCACCGCACTCCAGCACGCTTCGCGAAAGCGAGGGTCTTGATGCATCTTTCTGTGACAACATACAATTACTCCTCCGAGATAGAACCCCCCCACTCGAGTCAAATAATGACTTGATCATAAACCTTTCTGCTTCTTTTGGTAACACGATACCATAGGCAGAAGTCCTGCCAGACACACTGTCACCAATTGTAGAGACTGTCCAAAAATCTAACACAATTCCGAAAACCCCTCGAGTACAAGGTCTACCCCTGAAAAAAAGGAGAAAGAGGGAGAGTGGACCACAGAGAAATAAGATTAATTTAACTAAATTTGGTAACTCTAAGAGCTCCTCATCCAATGCACCCACACTACCCACACCAGCTATTCCACCACACTTCCCAATAATAGAAACATCTGGCACTGACCTAATGGGAAGTATTGAAAAACTGATTAGATCTCTCACATTGCCTTTAGTAGAGAGACTAAAAAGAATAGCCCAACAGTTGGGGAACTTAGAACAGGCAATCGGGGAAATCAAAGAGGGAACTAAGGATTTACCAAAGCCCCCACTAGTGCCCCTAACCCTTGCATCAGCCCCAAACACTATTGTCCAAAAGGGAGTAACATCCACGAATCAAGTTAAATAGAAAACCCTGAAACCAATGTCCCCCAAAAAATCTCGGCAAAATGTAAAAATCAGACAAAAAGAGGCTAAGGTAGGTGGGAAAGCTAATCTCTCAGGAAGTGCCCAAAAACCTAATGGCCATGAAGACTTTGTGAGGACATCCTTGCTTAAGAGGTACAATGTGGAACTGCCTCCGCAAGCAGCTCCGCTTGTGGCGGTCCTCACGGGAGTCCCAGTCTTAGAGGATGGGAAGAGAGAAGACCAAAGCCAGCTAAAAAATAAAGTCATATTTTGGCTCAGGCAGAACCGACTACTTCCTCCAAACATAAATGGTGAAATTTTACACGTTAGGCGTCTTCCCTGGCTAGGACACAGAATAAAGGATATTACGGGGGATATTATTATAATAAATTTCAGAGATAAAAGGGTAGTTAGACATGTTTTAAACTGGTTCCCCTCAAATGGCAGCAATGCAATCACAGCACGTGAATTGCCCTACTTTTACCCTAGAGCACTGATGACGTCTGAAACTAATTCGAGGCCCCCATTTCGAAATCAGGACGATTGCATTAGACCTTTACTCCAACATCAGGATGATCACCTTAGGCCCCCACTTAAACATCAAGTTGATCACTTTAGGCACCCACCTCAACATCTGGACGACTGCTTTAGGCCTCTACTCCTACATGAGAAGGATCACTATAGACCCTTATATCAATATCAGAATGATGTTTTTAGGCCCCTACCTCAAAATCAGGATTACTGTTTTGGGCCCCCATCTCAGCCTCAGGTTGATTGCTTCAGCCCCTCACTTCAATATCAGAATGGTAATTTTAGGCCCCCATCTCAACATCAGGATGGTCGTTTTAGGTTCCTATTTCAATATCAGGATGACCGCTTTAGGTCCATATTTCAACATCAGGATGATCACTTCTTACCTGTCTACAACCGCTACGCGACATTATCAGGTTTGGATGGAGTGGACTGACTTGATTTTCGGGGTATAGTAAAGGATGCTGCTGACAGTCCACAAAAGGTGTCTTCCACAAGCATAGAACTAAATACTAACTATACTGTTCATGTCTCCCATGTCTCTCATCCAAGACGTAAACGGTCTCAGGTCACATCCATTGACCTGTTGGGCAAGTCCATAGCTCTGAATCAGGTCCATTCTATCCCTGTTTCTGAACAGGATCTAAATCCTAATCCTGTCACCGGATCCGTATTAGATATGCAGGGATGTATAGGGGAGGAGAAAAAACCCCGTATTGCAGTTCTATTTTGGAACATAGCAGGCCAACGATCCAAGGTCATAAATGACGAATGGAGGGACTTTAGCCCTAAATTTGATATTATAGCGCTTCAAGAGACCTGGGCTATTGACGCGATACACATGGAGGGATTTAAAACCTATTTCACACCTGCCCAACCTTCCATCTCAGGCAGAGCGAAAGGAGGTCTAACAATTTATGTTTCAAACCTCCTTAATACAATGGAAGTCATATTTTGGCTCAGGCAGAACCGACTACTTCCTCCAAACGTAAATGGTGAAATTTTACACGTTAGGCGTCTTCCCTGGCTAGGACACAGAATAAAGGATATTACGGGGGATATTATTATAATAAATTTCAGAGATAAAAGGGTAGTTAGACATGTTTTAAACTGGTTCCCCTCAAATGGCAGCAATGCAATCACAGCACGTGAATTGCCCTACTTTTACCCTAGAGCACTGATGACGTCTGAAACTAATTCGAGGCCCCCATTTCGAAATCAGGACGATTGCATTAGACCTTCACTCCAACATCAGGATGATCACCTTAGGCCCCCACTTAAACATCAAGTTGATCACTTTAGGCACCCACCTCAACATCTGGACGACTGCTTTAGGCCTCTACTCCTACATGAGAAGGATCACTATAGACCCTTATATCAATATCAGAATGATGTTTTTAGGCCCCTACCTCAAAATCAGGATTACTGTTTTGGGCCCCCATCTCAGCCTCAGGTTGATTGCTTCAGCCCCTCACTTCAATATCAGAATGGTAATTTTAGGCCCCCATCTTAACATCAGGATGGTCGTTTTAGGTTCCTATTTCAATATCAGGATGACCGCTTTAGGTCCATATTTCAACATCAGGATGATCACTTCTTACCTGTCTACAACCGCTACGCGACATTATCAGGTTTGGATGGAGTGGACTGACTTGATTTTCGGGGTATAGTAAAGGATGCTGCTGACAGTCCACAAAAGGTGTCTTCCACAAGCATAGAACTAAATACTAACTATACTGTTCATGTCTCCCATGTCTCTCATCCAAGACGTAAACGGTCTCAGGTCACATCCATTGACCTGTTGGGCAAGTCCATAGCTCTGAATCAGGTCCATTCTATCCCTGTTTCTGAACAGGATCTAAATCCTAATCCTGTCACCGGATCCGTATTAGATATGCAGGGATGTATAGGGGAGGAGAAAAAACCCCGTATTGCAGTTCTATTTTGGAACATAGCAGGCCAACGATCCAAGGTCATAAATGACGAATGGAGGGACTTTAGCCCTAAATTTGATATTATAGCGCTTCAAGAGACCTGGGCTATTGACGCGATACACATGGAGGGATTTAAAACCTATTTCACACCTGCCCAACCTTCCATCTCAGGCAGAGCGAAAGGAGGTCTAACAATTTATGTTTCAAACCTCCTTAATACAATGGAAGTAGTGCCTATAAATCTGGATCCTAATTTTCTGATTCTTAGGCTGAGCTTAAACAACAGGGATAGCTTCCTTATAGTGAACTTCTATAATAACCTTCCTGATGTTGAGGCAGTGAACTTGGTATCCTTGATCCGGTCTATATTATTAACCAAAACAAGGAAGACAACCAATGAAGAGGTAATTATTTGGGGGGGGGGGGAATTTCAATCTGGGACCATGCCTCACTGGTAATAATAATATCTGTGGTATCCTGGATGAATTTGAAAACCCCATTTCACACTTTAGACATTCTACCCTAGGTAAATATTTAAATGAAACCTTATTTGAGCTAGACCTGGTCCAGGCAAATACCCTGAACAAGGAGAATTTAATACTGGCCCCTACATTTCACGGGAGAGGATACCAAACAACTATAGACTACATCTTGGTCTCAAATGGTGAGAGGACCATAGACGCAGGATTCACTAGACACACAATTGTACTAAGCGATCATTATCCTCTCAGCATTTCTCTGTCATTGTCCCATAAACCGAAGAGTGGCCTGGGTTCCATTTTATCACAAAATAATCTGGCATTAAACAGATTAAATGGATATGCGCTGGAATGGGGGAAAGTAGACCCTATGGAAATAACAAAGTTAGTGATAGCGAGGGCCTACCCATCCATTATGAAATGCCTTACTCCAGATACTACACATACAGAAGTCATTGCCAACTTTGAATTGATCGTTAAAGCGATCAATGAGGCTCTGTGGGTAGAAATAAAACATAAGTCAAAAAAGAGGAAGGGTTGGTTTAACCACGAGTGCACGGTTGCTTACTCCAATTTAAAAACTGCATTGAGAAAACTGGTGAGGATCCCACACGAGATAACATCATTAAGGAAAGCTTATAACTCTGTATTAAAAAACAGGAAAAAAGAACAAAAAAACCAACTCTGGGACCAATTGCATGAAACCTGCACCCATAAAAACTCGGCTGCTTTTTGGCAAGTGGTCAAGTCTCCCTTTCTAACTGACAATATTAATCATGCAAAGTTAGATTTAGCAATAGAGGAAAAGGAATGGGTTCTCCATTTTTCCAAGATTTTTTCAGTCGGTCTGGAGTCTGTTAAATCTCAGGACCCAAAACCTCAGAACTCTAATTCCCGGGACGTCTTAGATAGTGCCTATCCCATCGACCTACAGTTCTCATTGAAACAAACCGCCCAGGCTCTGAGAGCAAGTAAACATGGGAAGGCACTGGGCCCAGATGGCGTCCCTATTGATTTGTTCAAAGCTCAAATGGACCTCTGGACCCCCCTTCTAACTAGAGTCCTGAACGCAACTTGCAATATAGCCTTACTGGTTTCATGGTCAAAATCCGTACTAGTTCCCATTTTTAAAAAAGGTGACTGGGAGTCAGTAACCTGCTATCGTCCAATCTCTCTCTTTGACTCCCTTGGAAAGGTGGCAGGTCGAGACATTTTAGAGCAATTGCAAGATTGGGCGGACGATGGCAGGATTATTTCAGATCTACATTACGGGTTTCGCCAGGGCTTGGGGACCATCGAACAGGCCTTAAACCTTTCACTACTGATAGATAAGTATGTTTACATCAAAGGAGGAGACTTATACATGGTCTATGTGGACCTATCGTCCGCATTTGATTGCGTTTCCCACTCCAAACTTTGGATATTACTGGTTGACATGGGGGCTCCATTGAATTTGGTCAAGTTCTTGAGGGAACTTTACTCAAATGCCACTGCAAGAGTGCGTTACGGGGTGGGAGGGGGGTGGGGGGTTGACGGAAGAGTTCCCAGTAGAAAAAGGGGTTAGGCAAGGGTGTGTCCTGGCCCCTTTCCTCTTTACACTATATACTAATGGGCTGGAAAGAGAGATGATGAAGGGGTGCCAGGATCTCCCAATGGTGAACAATCGTCCAATACCTGCACTCCTTTATGCAGACGATACCGTCATTTTAGCTTGTACCCCCCGTGAACTCCAAAAGAATTTGGACAGATATTCCACATTTATGGCAGGCCTTGACCTGAAGATAAATATCAGTAAAACCTTTGTCATGAGGGCAAGTTCTGGCCACAAAAGCAAAAGTAAAATGAGGGGTATCTATCTAAATAAAGAAAAAATAGCAACTACACAAAAATACTCCTATTTAGGCATAACAATAGATCACAAACTATCCTGGAAACCAGCTGTAGAAACGAGAAAACTTCTTTTTTAAGAACAACTACAGCCCATGTCAATTTTACCAGGAAGTTGGGAAAGAGAGCTCCCCCTGAAATTATTATGATCTATAAAGCTAAATGCCTATCTGTGGCTTTGTACGGGGCGGGTCATTGGGGTTTTGTGGTTACGGATAGCATTCAGAGAGGCGAAAATTCTTTTCTGAGGTTTCTTCTTGCAGTTCCGGGGAGTGCGGGTAGCTTTGCCTGTCATACAGAGCTGCGTCTTTTATATGTGATGGACCTAGCTAAAGTTGAACCACTTTTATTATGGCGCAGGATTTGGACTTCGGATAAAGCAACCCTTACCCAGTCTATTCTATCCGACTGTCGAACAATGGACAATGCTTGCAGGTCCAGGTGGTTGTGGTACATTGCGAGGTTTTTTCACGACTTGGGTTGGGATAAATATTATCATAATCCCTCCTCAATACGTGAGGTTTCGAGGAAGGCCTTAAAAAAGAAATGTCTCGCCCATCTTGAGGAGCTGAGACTGATGAGCAAAGCCGCCAAACCTTCTGTTACCCACAGTTTAATGATACAATTGGTACCCACTATACAGCCGTACCTCACTTTTAACACCACGAGTTACGAGCGTTATCTTTTGGTAAGATTTAGGATGAACTTTTTCCATCGAATGGTTGCATTTCCAGCTCGAAACAACTGGGCTAAAGAACTTTCTTGCTGTCCCTGTGATGACACTTCTTTGCAATCGACTTTGCACACCATTCTTTTCTGTAAATTTTATACTGAACCCAGGAAAAAATGGCTTATTCCGTTCCTGAGGCGTATTGGTTATAGACAATGTCGCCCAGCTTTACTTTTTTTACAGATGTTGGAGGGAGACCAGTTGGTATTTATAGTAGTTAGCTTTCTTAAATGTATTGTTCGCCATCGTAGGAATTTAGATTAATATTGTACGGAGACCAGCTCTGAAATTTATTAACATAAACATGTAATGTCATTTTTAACTTTAACGGATTTATTCTGTTGGTTGTGAATCGTCTTAACTAAAGATCAATTAGTTGTTATGTATATGCCCTTTTCTGTTTCCTTGTAAAAGATGAGGTAGGGCATATATTTTTTAACTTGTAAATATCATGTTTCTTATTGTTCTTTTGTACTTAGGTACGGTATTTTTATTGTAATGTTTTTATGTATGATCATTTTATTGTATGCTTTTATGATTTGCAACCAAAATCGAAATAAAGCAAGAATTAAATTGATTTGAATGATGGCTTTAACCCAATGCTCTTGACTGGGGGTGAATGTTTTGATTTGTTCTGCATTCCGTCCATAAATTGTGTGTCTTTTGCTCACGAACATGTGCACATATGTGCACGCTTGTGCAGTTGAAGCGAGGAAAACGGTTGTTGGTTAGTATCTACGCACAGGTGACCTGCCTCAGATGAGACACCAAATAAGTTGGTTGTTCTCTGTGCAGCCCTTATGATTCAATTGTAAAAGTGAAAAGAAAGATCTTATTTTTTGACCAATGTTTAATCTATACTGGCTCATTAGTAAGTGCTGCCACGTAATTTATGCACTGCTTTAAGCTAACGAAAAGTGTGTGGGCCCACATGGGGCCGAAAATAGGCATGGTGGCATTCCAAGCGCATGGTAACATTAGTGTTAAAACTGTGGTGTGAAACTTGAATTCATTTTATAGGCTCACCTCTGAAAGGCTGTATGGGCAGTGCAAGTCAGTCATAGTGCTCTTGAATCAAAAAGGGTAAGAGATTTGGGGATAGGACAGTTTCTGTATTTTGTTTGAACATCTAACATTCTCATTACAAGCCACAAAACTCTGGAACAGCCGCCCAAGGAATATTAACACCACTATAAGAAATGTGGCCTTCATAAATACATGTTCCACTAATCACAGTAACTATCTGCAGGACAGTCCCCTTGAATAAACAAAGCAGCCTACAAGGACAACTAGGGGGGGGGGGGGGGAAACAAAAAACTAAACTTTAAGAACAGACTCGAGTTCTGCAATGATGTCCCTACATTACCAAGAAGAGTGTCTATAGTCCTCCCATGTACCTGGGGTGCAAATAGTGACCTCCTTATACAGTGCTAACCCATCAAAACGTTTTTGGGGAACTAATCGGTGGAAGTTTAGAGTATCTGGTAACCTTGAAGACTCCCACCTTACATGCTTCCCACACCTACATGAATATTGCCAACCCAAATGGTACTCTTTTATTTATTTAATGCATTTTTATAAAGCGTGGACTTTACCCGAAGGTGTCAGAGCACTGTACAATAGAACCAGTTACGTTACATGAGAGAACTGTTACAGGAATGGAACAAAACAAAAGTAGCAGGCAAAAGGAACACAATCTCAAGCACAGCAAGCACAGAATGTACGGGCAAAAATATGAATGTATATGACAAATTTACAATGACTTAAGAGCTTCCTGGCGAAAAATAGCAGGCCATAGAATCAAAACAACGCAGGTAAAAGGAACACAATATCAAAAGCATCGAGCACAGAATGTACAAACAAAATATAAATATATATGACAAATTTACAATGACTAAAGAATTTCCTGGTGGGGTCTGAGAAGGAGGGAATTCGTTCTGAAAGTATCTTTGGAATAGAAGAGATTTGAGGTCCGCTTTGAAGATCTGGATGGAGGAGATGGCACGGAGCGAAGGAGGAAGCGAGTTCCAGATTCTGACCGCATTACCTGAGAACGATTGTGCCATCACTTTTTCCCTTTTGAAGGAGAGGGGCTCAAGAAGAAACTTTTCCGCATTCCGTGAAGGTCTTGAGCCTCCAGACAATTTCAGTTTATTCGCCAGATAGCGAGGGGAGGAGGAGTGCAAAGCTTTGTGGGTGATGCACGCCGTTTTGTAAATAGCTCTAGCCTCGATGGGAAGCCATCGGAGTGAAGACAGGATAGGAGTGATGTGGTTACTTCGGTTGGACCCTGAAATGAAGCGAGCTGCTGAGTGGAGGACGGATTTGAGGGGGGAGAGGTGAGATTCGTGAAGGCCAGTCCGAAGAGAATTACAATAATCCAGTCTAGAGAGAACTAGCGATTGGACCAAGGTTTTTAGGTCATTCTCCGGGAAGAACCGATAAATCCCCTATCGAAGGCGCAGCTGATAATGTTCGCTCTTGGCAATGGAGTTGATGTGTGAGATTAGGTTGAGACTTTTGTCAAGTATGACACCTAAGGATTTAGCGCAGTCCTCAATGATGGGTTTACTGTTGAGTAATTTCAACTGATCCATCTAGGATTGAACAGGAGGTGGGGAGAGAGAGCTAGATAAGAGGAGGAATTCCATTTTGGAGGGATTGAGAATGAGTTGGTGAACTAACATCCAGTTGTGAATAGAGTTGAGAGTAGAGTTGAGTAGTGAGAGATCATGAGGGGAAGACACCTTGAGGTAGATTTGGGTGTCATCCGCATAGAGATGGTAGAGGTACAGTTAACGTACCTTAAACATCCTAGGTCCTAGCTACCTAAAAGACAAATTTGTCAGGTACCTGCCTTCCAGACCCCTCCATTACGGATCTAAAGCACTTTTGCAAATCTTGTGCTTCAAAAAAGTGCGCATGGGTGGCAAAGGCTTCTACCACCTGGCCCCTCGACACTGCAACCAACTCCCCATCCACTTACGACAATGCACGACTACCTGAGGTTTACCTGTTGAAAGTGACCTTGTTTTGTTTTGTATCCCCTTGGTTGCTTATAGCGCTTTATAAATAAATAAGTAAAAGTAAAAATAAAACTGGGTAAATTAAGGAGAGAACATTGTGCTGGACGGCTCTCATTTCGCAGAGCTGGTAAGCCAAATGGCTCAGCAAGCTCGAAACTTACTGCTGCAATTGGTACTGACATAAGTGCATGGCATAGATGCATACTTACAAGTACAGTGGCGATAATATTAGATAACAATGGCAGCGCCTAGCAGAACAAGGGTATTATCCAAATAAAATCTCGTACCATGGAAACTGGGGGAGAGGTACACTGCTCTTTACCCTGCTCGGGACCAGCTGATGTCTGCTTCTCATTGTTGACCCAAGTTTTTTGTGTGTTTTTTTTTTAGCTTCAGTGATGAAGGGCACATATTCGCCTTTAAGGAGCGACCCAGAAATTATCATCAGGGGACTTCAACTGAAACACCAAGCAAAGGGAAGGGCTTGAAAGAAGAATAGAAACAAAAGAAGACTTCCATTATAAGGCCCTTTTAATGGCAATATGTGACAGCCATGTTGAATATTCTATAGAAAAGCAAATCATTTAAAAAACACTCTTTCTAACCTATATTCTAAATCAACACTTTTTTAATGGAAGCATAACATTCTTATCGAAAAAAAAAAACTGCAGGTTTGCTCAATGTTAAGATTTGTTACTCGGAATACAATTAAGCAGAGTTGGAAGAGGGGTTGCCCTGTGAATGTTAAAATATACCAAAAATGAAACCAGGAGCAGTGAAGGAAGGAAGGGGATTCAAGCACGACTCTCATGGGAAAGGTTTAAATTTCACCATATTAATTCACCACTAATCCTTTGTAGGCTTCCTGAATAGCCTGCGTCAACAAGCGCTATATAAGTACAAACCTTTGTCCTCCTCTATCCTTCTGCTATCATTCCAAATAACTGACTAACCTATCCACCACTTAAAATGTACTTGCATGTTACACTATACTAATGCAACACTAACCCTCTAAGGGTCCCGGAGTAGCGCCCCACTCGCCGAAAAAGCGCTTTGACGCCTCGTCAGGGGTAGTAAGCGCTATATAAATGCAATTGCAATATAATACAATTCCGATGTAGCCTGACGAGGGGAGGCTCAAGCATCCCCTGATTCAGGGCAAATCCCTTAATTTCCCATACCTGGAAAGTGAATGAACCGAGAGCAAGCGGATAGCATTTCTTTTTTTTTCATACAATGTCCTGGGGTCTCACCTGCATGCTGCTGAGCCAGCTCTGAGACATCCTTCTAGTCTTTAAGCAGAGCTACGTTCGCAGCACCTGAATGACCACTTTATTTATTTATTTTATGCGTTTTTATATAGTGCGCACTTTACCCGAAGGTGTCAGAGCGCTTCACAGTAGGAACAGTAATGATACATGAGGAGAAAATTACAAGTCAGCATGTTACAAAAGCAAACGTTACGTTACATGAGGCAAAAGTGACAATTGTGCAAGTATCAAGAGCAAACAAAGTACAAGAGGTAGCAAAAGGTACATTACAGGAGGAAAAAGTGACATGTGTGCAAGTTACAAAAGCGTACAAAGTACAAGTAGACGTATAATACTGCAATAAATGGCAGACTCTCAAACCACATGAACAAACCTTACGTAGGCTCTGGTGGCACTTGTGCAAGTATCTAAAGCAAACAAAATGTAAGAGGTAGCAAACCGTGTGTTACAAGAGAAAAGTGACGTGTGCATGTTACAAAAGAGTACCAAATACAGGTAGAAGTATACTGTTTGAACTGCCAGCACCAGCACTGCCTGCAGTGGCAGGGAGCTAAGCCAAGCCATGCTGCAGCCAAAGAGGACTTTGAGTGTTCAGTGCAACACCTGCAGCGAGCGCCGCTGACTCCATGCTCCTGGCACGAGACGCAAAGAGTGCCAGAGAATGGGGGCTCCACATGCACGTGCTCTCAATGACACAGGCAGCCTAGAGGCGGGACTAAAGTTTAAAATGCCCAAATTACCAGCCACCTTCTCCCACCTGTTGTAGCAGAGCAGCGAGCCCTTGTAGCTGCAGTCGGCGCCATGTTGGAAGAGCATTTCCTGCCCCTTGCCCCATATTTTTAGTAGCCTAGCGGCGGGAGGATCAAGCAAGTTTGCACTATATAAACTGCCCAAAAATAAAGCAGTGAACTTCCGGGTCAGGTTTGCACTATATAAACTTGCAACCAAAAAAAGCAATGTTGGGAGAGCGCTGCCTACCAGGACCCTTACAATAGAAGACATCAGACACCTACTTGCTGCAATTCAGCGATGCTCATAGACTGGTTGGGCTGCAACCATGATTGCAGCTCGGTGTATTTGCAAATAAACCCAATGACCTTTAAAAGAAAGCCCAAAATAAAACAAATCCTACCAAAAGAAGCCCAATTGCAGTGGACTTCGAAAAGTTTAAAAAACAAATAAAAAATACAGTAAGCAGAGCTGGAGGCAGTACTAAGACAACTGGGGTGGTAAAGGGACATGGGAGGGAGGAATGCAATATTTACAAATAAGCAGCTACAGCAACAAAGCTGAACACAGGCAAACAGTAATAGTAATAGACCAGAAAACCAAGAAGAAAAAAAAGTCCCCCTAAGATCACAAAAAGACCCATAGCGGAATGAGACAGTAGTTAGTCCCAGCTGCCTGGGAGGAACTGCAGAGAAAACAAGCATTTGCAATGCAATAGGTCTCGCAATAACGTGAGTTTAAGCTATTGGCATTGTCAATGACAATGCCTTTTATTTATGTTTAAAAAACAAAAATAAAAGGCATTGTTATTTGCGATACCAATAGCTCAAACTCGCGTAAATGCGAGACCTATTGCAGGTAAGCTAGTTAAGACTCTTTTTGGGGCCCATAATCTATTATGTACCCATTACGAGCAGGCTATTTGGTCACTATACCGTCATTCTGCATAGTATCGACACAATAAGGCAGGGGTTGCTAACTTAGTATCAGGAAGATTTTTCCTTAACCGGTTTTCTAGATTTAGACACGACAAAGGTATATACATTTAATCTAAACAAAACTAGTTTAAAGATTCAGTGGGTAACCAGAACATTTTGCAGGTGTGGCTTTCTGTCGTACACACGACACCCCTGCGATAAGGTATCCACATACGTTTTCCCAAATTACCAAACAGATGAGAATGAAGAACTAAGTAGCTTACACTGTACAGCACCATCCCTCGTCTCCCTCACTGCTGTAGTGGAGATGAATGCATCGCACACAGTGTCCCTCACTGCACTGCACCTTGCCTCCCTCACTGCTGCAGTGAATGCGAATCACTGTACAGAGGGCTTCCTCATATGGCAGCAGAGGGTGTGTCACGGCACTCACGGACTACAAAACTGACAGGGCAGTGGGGTGCACATTTGCAAATTATTTGAAACTGCCTAGGCCCTCACAGTGCAGCAGTGACAAGCAGTGACGGGACCATACCTTGCCCCCACAACACTACACCAGAGACAAGGTGCCACTGAACATCTACCTGTATTGCTCACACTACAACAGCAGTTATCAAAGTGAAGTGAGGGGAGGGGTGGTGTGGAGGAGTCACTGCTCACCTAACCGAGCAGTGCTCACCAACAAGCACTGATGTTGTGTCTATATTCCTATTGAGCCTTCCTCACGCTGCAGCAGGGGCCAGACTTTACTGCATTCATACCTCAGCTCTGATACTAGCAGTGAGAGGCTCCCCTCGTACGCTTTCACTGTAGCAGTGACCAGATGTTATTGCATTCATACATTGAATACCCAGTTACCTTGGACTTTCACGCTCTGCGTCAATGGGCAGATACATCTGCGCGCCAATTACACCACATGAGGTCACATGCATTATTTATAGGCACGGGCAGATTAAGTGATTTGCCCAGAAACACAGGATGTTGAGACGACCCTTCGGTAGCTCTGGTTGTTACGCCACATCTTCTCCACTTTTTGGGGCATATTACCAAGCCCGCGATAAATGCGTTAGCGACTTTTTAAAGACGGTAATGCATTTCTTTTATTGCACTATTCCCAATACGTCTTTAACCTGAGTTAGAGACGTATTCTTGACGTCATCCATCGCCCCGCGCTGGAGGCGATAGATAACGCTAATGGGATGCAGGGTGGGCGTTCCCACATCCAACCACATGTAAAATGTGGTTGGAGGTGTTAACACCCTATCATCAAGGCAGGCGTTGGGAGAAGGAGACCTGCGATAAACTCGTTTATCGCAGGTCTCCCAACGCCTGCTTTGATCAGGTGTTAGCCATTGATAACATGGGGGTGTGGATCATAAAGCTGAATCCACCCCCCATATTATCAAGGCACACATTTGCGTGTGAAAACAACGCTTGTTTTCATGCGCTAATGTTCCCTATTGCCGACTATCGCCGGATTTAATTTTGCCTACGTGTTGCACATTGATAATTACGCGCTATCACAGCGATTAAATCCGGCGATAGCCGGCGATATGGAAATGTGCGATGTGCTTTTATTAACGCACATCTTGTTAATATGCCCCTTTGTTTTTTTTACCTCAAACTAACATTTGCGTTAATTAAACCTAATATAATGCTTAATTTAAATAAATACAGCGGAGAAAACACTTGTTTATCGCAGGTCTCCCAACGCCTGCTTTGATCAGGTGTTAGGCATTGATAACATAGGGGTGTGGATCATAAAGCTGAATCCACCCCCCCATATTATCAAGGCACACATTAGCGTGTGAAAACAACGCTTGTTTTCATGCGCTCATGTTCCCTATTGCCGACTATCGCCGGATTTAATTTCGCCTACGTGTTGCACATTGATAATTATGCGCTATCACGGCGATTAAATCCGGCGATAGCCGGCGATATGGAAATGTGCGATGTGCTTTTATTAACGCACATCTTGTTAATATGCCCCTTTGTTTTTTTTACCTCAAACTAACATTTGCGTTAATTAAACCTAATATAATGCTTAATTTAAATAAATACAGCGGAGAAAACACTCGTTTATCGCAGGTCTCCCAACGCCTGCTTTGATCAGGTGTTAGGCATTGATAACATGGGGGTGTGGATCATAAAGCTGAATCCACCCCCCCATATTATCAAGGCACACATTAGCGTGTGAAAACAACGCTTGTTTTCATGCGCTCATGTTCCCTATTGCCGACTATCGCCGGATTTAATTTCGCCTACGTGTTGCACATTGATAATTATGCGCTATCACGGCGATTAAATCCGGCGATAGCCGGCGATATGGAAATGTGCGATGTGCTTTTATTAACGCACATCTTGTTAATATGCCCCTTTGTTTTTTTTACCTCAAACTAACATTTGCGTTAATTAAACCTAATATAATGCTTAATTTAAATAAATACAGCGGAGAAAACACATTAACAACTTGTCAGTCGTGATAAACATTTGCGCTGCAAGGAAAGGTGTTGAACAGATGGGATTACTGGATCAATCCATTCACCTCTTCTCAACAATGCATGCGTGCGGGTTAATAAGAATCGTTCCAAGCTCCCTTTATGCTGGACTGAAGCAAGCACAAGGCACTACAAAACTAAAGTGATAATGCTTTGGAGTGCGCACTGCAGAAACGGAGGGGCTCTGGGCCAGGGCCGGTTCTAGAGGTAGGGCAAGTGGGCTAAGCCCTCCCCTGGCCCACCCAAGGTTCATTTACAATTAGAAAACTTTTGTTCTGTTTTTTTTAATGTGTTCCCTAAACTTCAGCCTCGATTTCTCAGGTTTTCAGCGTTTTGCTTCTTGAAGTTTTTGGGACAGGTGTGAAGTCAGTCAGAATGGGCGTGTGTGTGGGGGAGAGTGTGCGCGAGAGTGAGGGAGTGTGTGAGAGTGAGCGAATGTGCGTGTGTGTGTGAGCGCGAGAGAATGTGAGTGTGTCCGAGAGTGGTGTGTGCACACAGCAGTGTACCTTGACATCAAAAGAGACCTACCAAAGCTCCAAGCTCACAGCACTCAAGAGACACCGTCTAGCAGAAAGAATCTGAAAGAATGTTGCTATCCCAGGAACAGTGCTTGAAAACGTATGCACAATTGGTACAGCTATCTCCATTCTGGTAACATCATTCGAATGACCTTAAGGCACAGACACCACACTTCGGCAAGCTGGTGGCTGTTTTTATTGTCTCCAAAAAAAGTATCTCGCAAGAAAATGTCGGATTTGGTTATTCGAAATGCCGCAGTCCTGAGAGAGGGCCCTTGTTGTGCTGCAGAGCCGAGCGACCTCGGCAGCGCTCACTGAAGCCCTCAGCGCTGTCCGCGCACTCTCTACAGCTCGAGTCTGACACCATGTTTAGCTTGGGTTAAACAAGGGTCTTCCTGAAACAGCTTGGAAGTGTGCTTTTGAGGGACGCTGGCACCTATGTGCCCGTCCGCGCCACTTTTGATTACGTGAACAGTTCAGCGGCCCAGCACCCATATTACCTGATGAGCGAATGCCTCAAAATAATTTTTTATTCAAGCATTTAAATTGTTATTTGTAAATGCTTCCACCGTCCCTCTAAAATCCTCTTGTTAGCATTCTTCTATCGGAGCAGCTGCAACTTGCTGGAGGTGCCGGGGGTGCCCCGCGGAGACGAGGTGACGAGGTGATTTATGGCAAACATAAAGCGTTGAGGCCCAGCACAATTCTTTCATGCAATGCTGCCGCTGTAGTTACAGAGGCTAATCCCACAAAGGAGAGTCTCCAGTTACAGACGCAGGGGGTTATCTCCAAAATAAATAAACAAACGCGGCACACTGCACGCAATTAAAGCGGACGGGAACTGTTGTTAGTCGCCGCTGCTTCAGGACTACACAGAAGTTAGCATAGGATCAACAGCCAACCGAAAGCTACATAACAACAGCAATGACACAGGTAAAGCAATCGCAAGAGGAAAAACAAATTACATGGAGTTTAAGCCAACATACACATTACTTTAGGTCTCGCTGAGACAGCGCATGCGCTGCCAAACACGAGACCTAAAAATGACTGCAAAAATCCAAATGTTTTATTTGATTCAAATAAGAGGAAAGCTTTGGTTGATACAGTGTAAACCCTAACACGTTTTTTCTGCCAATCAATACTTACATTTAGTCCTTCCACAAATAGATTCTCTGATAAAAATTCAGACAACATTCGAAGGACAGATGCTCCCTAGAAAACAAATGAGTCAATATCACCTATCAGTTTTAAGCATGTTAATAGGCCACATTTTGACTTATATTTGTTACACTGGTTCTACGAGATGAGTGTCAGTGGGAAGCATTGTCACTGTAGGCATTCATGCAGGGGAGGGCATGTTGGTAAGAAAGATTGTGGGGGGTGACCTTCAGATTTTTCAAGAATCACACTAACATATCTAGTTAACATACAACAAAACAACAAGCAGGCCATGAGGGGGGCTTAAGGGGCAGCTGAGATGGAGAGGAAGGTTAGTTGTTAGAACAGCCAATATTGTGTGTTTTCATCTGTGTGTATATGTAAGAATCCATGTGAAATCCGACAGAGAACACACCATACCCAACTTAGAGCACCTATGCTCAATGATTGGCTTCAAATTACTTTTATTAGGGACGGAGTATGGCCCCATACATCACCCCTTGAAGCTACGCCCCCGCACTTATTTCTTGATTCAATAGTTCCACAACACTGTCATTGAAGAGTCCAAATGATGTCATGCTGTAATGGTTATAATATCAGACATTAGTATAAACATAGCGGGTCTGTTTCACAGTTGTGGGATTATTAACTAAACAGTGAAGATAAAATAATGATGCAGAACTGTTAAGCATTTTCACCCCATATCATTTTATAGAGGTATTCATGCTGATAACTAAAAAATAGTAGTAAATTATACACTCCATGCTTAAGGGGCACTTCTTCTTGATTAACACTAAGGGTAGCGTATTTAATATTTATCGAGGGCTTTTACAGAGGAGATACAGCATCAAAGAGCTGGTGTGAGTCCTGAAACTAGACAAGGGACTATCGTTATACCTTAATATCGAGGATAAAAATATTGCTGGATAAGTATGGATATATTTTCTATTCTTAACTCTATACCTATGTATCTTGACAATATAAATATCTTCACACTGTGTAGTTGTGGAGTTAGAATAGTAAATCTACACTTTTGGCTTTGGCCATATCTTGCTATGTTGGATGCATGGAGAGGTTGGAAAAAACAGATAGATAGATAGATAGATAGATAGATAGATAGATAGATAGATAGATAGATAGATAGATAGATAGATAGATAGATAGATAGATAGATTTGCATAGATAGACAGACAGATAGAGTTGCATAGATAGATAAATAAATAGATAGAAGTGCAAGAATCGATAGATCTGTATCACACCAGACATAAAACGATTGGTTCAAGGTATTTTTTTATTGTTGGAAAAAAGAGTACTGTGAAGTTGGTGAGAACCCCTTAAAATCATTAACTTTTGTTTGAGAGATAATGGGAATGATAACAGTGTAATGGTGTAAGAAATTGGGTTACTGATTGAGGGAGTGAAACCCTTCTCAAGGAGCAACCACAATTCTCCTCAGGGTGAAGTCACAAGCACACCCTATCTGTGCTGAACCCTCAGGCAGCTTGGCAGGGAGCAGTCAAGCCTAACTCAGAAGTAATGTGCAAACTATTTGTGCAGCACTTCAAACAATAACACAGTGAACGCACTTCACAAAAGGATCCTACAACAGATTTAGGACCTGATTATGAGTTTCGGAGTTGTGGGAGCAGGTGGGCTTCCATTGCAACGCTCCTGCCCCGCTGAGGCTTACCGCTGTCTACCCACCAGATTACGACTTAAAAGTGGTCTGGTCGGCAGACGGTGTGGCGGTCCATGGTGGTGTCGTTAAAAAAGGCATCGTAATAGGAACCCCACACAAGGTTTCTGCATGGCTTAGACTTTAACGTTAATGCTGTGCAGGAACTAGTGTGCATGCACACAGGGGGCACATGTTATGCCCACCGGTTTACATACACATGGCTTGAGGCACCAGGGGGCGCTCCAGGGCACCCTTTGTTTCCTATCCGCCATGTTTTTCATGGCAGTGGACCCACCATGAAGAATGTGGTGGCGAGGAAACTTGTTACATGCCTGGTGAGACCGCAGTGGTCCTGCCAAGCATATTGTGGCCTTGGGACTGCCGTGCCAACGCTAGGCAATGGATGATCCCTGGCAGTGGTCCCAAGGTGGTCCGACCACCCAACTCATAATGGGGCAGTCAGACCACCGGTGGGGCAGTTGCTGGACTGCCACACCATGCCACCAAAAGTCCTTTGCCCCTCGGTATGCCAGACTCATAATTAGGTCCTTGGAAACATGAAGTTATTTTTTATTTAAAAAAACGAAGCCAAAACATCAAAAATCCAATCAGTAGAACAGGAGATATGGAGATTTCCATCTTAGGCAGGATAGGTCAGATAAAAGTCAAGTTTCAGAAATCACAATGATTTTATAGTTATTACTAATATGAAAGGTGACCATATATATGCACTGGTCGGTGTCACGAAAAGGCACTCACCAGTCTTTATAGTCTTTATATTTAAATGAAAAAAGTAAATTTAAACAACCTACGAAACAAATGTACTTTATTCCAGTACTGTTTACCTGCAACAACCAGAAGCCTATAATTTTATATCCTGTAACGTGGCCATTTCAGGAAGAAATGTTAAGTTGCCTGATTGCCAAGAAACATAGTGAGCCATGTAAGAAAATAAACAATTGCTTACTATTGTGAACATAAACTGTGAATATAGAAAAAATATTGTGATTCTAATAGAATAAGACATTGTGATCACCTTGCTGTAGGAAATGGCATCAAAGAGTTCACTTATCTCTGCTGGAGTATTGACTTCTTCTTCCTTCGATGAGAGAGGATGAGAAGATGCCAATGCATCTACCCCCATCACTTTGTAGACGTCGTTCAGTACTATTAGATCCTTCTGTAAAAATCAATGAGTAAAAATCTAAGTTGTAAACCACAGTGCAACTAGTGTTAAAGGCTAAATAATTTTAATCACTCATGGAGCTGTCCCACAATTACCAACATTATTATTTGAAATGTATATTTTAATAGAATGACATGTGGAAAATGAAACCATATTCCTATCGATGCCCAGGCTGCTGGCGCAAACCGCCTCTTAGTTCCCATTCTGAATAATTACCAAATAAAGAGACGGGCGCTGGGAGCAGGAATCAAGAACAGAGTTTATTACTCATGAGGAGAGCCAGTCATTTCGGACACGAAACACAGTGTCTTTCGGGAGGTGCTCTAACAAGTGAGCTGAGACTCTGGCTTTTTATACTCTACAGAACACAGGATAACACAATCAGGACGGTGTGACGCAAAAGGAAAGACATCCCTATAATCCTCGTGGTGATCCTACCCATATACATTCACAATGGGGACCCTTGACCTGCTGATAAGAGGGGAGGGCAATCACGCAACTGAGTGTTTTGTAGGATGTGTACGCCTGATCATAGCCCAAGGGGTGGGGTGGCTAAGACCAATAGAGGATCCTTTGAAGAGGAGTGACTTCATACAATAAGGGCAGTAAATGGTATCTCCTGGCTCAGGCGATGGCCTCGGACATGTGTGGTCAGCTGGACTCGGGGGGGGAAAGGGTCATCAAAGGAGTGGTATTAATGCCGCGTGGACAATTGAGTGCGGAGGGAAGGCTTGTCAACAGAGGGGCATTCATGGAAGGGAAGGAGGTGCTGGTCAGGCGCGGCCGTGACCCTCAAGGACAGGGCTTTGCGTAAGAAGAGGGTTTATGACTTGTTCATGTGAGGAGAAAGAGGGGGTCAGGGTGCGTGCAGGGCCGGGGTCGCGCAGAGAGAGAGAGAGAGAGAGAGAGAGAGAGAGAGAGAGAGAGAGAGATATCTTATGACCTGTACATGAGAGAACAGGGGCAGTCAGATACAACTGGGGGGGGGGGGCTACGTCAGCTGAGGCGAAGGATGCTTCTGCGAGAGGGAAGATGGGGAAGGCCCGGGTCAAGCAGGAGGGTTACCTTTCACATCAGGATCGCGCAGAGGGAAAGGGTTTCATGGTCTATACATGAGAGAGGGGGTGCAAGATACGCGCAGGAGGGAAGCTGGGGATTCCAATGGGTAAAAAAAGGGCCATGGTGCCTAGAATGGCTGTACATATGCATAGGGGTACGGGTTCTTACTGGCAGGGTGATATGGTCAATAATTTACAGTATCCATGGTGCCCACAGGGAGAGGAGTGGGAGAAGAAGGGAAATGAATGCTGTCTATGTACATCAGTTTCGTCAGATTTCACAGTCGCCCCTTTTTACATGACAGCAATCATTTTTTTTTTTTTTTCTTTTTCAGCTGATGGCATTACAGGTAGACAACCATCGTTAACGAATTAGCACTTTGTTGATACTAACATGTGGCGTACAATCATAGACAGTTAAGGTGATGGGAAGAATGCAGTACATAGGAAATTACTTTTTCGTTGTGTTCCTGGCAATGAAAAGCACTACATAGCATAAATCTTTCTGACTTAAAAATGTGACCAATGAACAGTTTGACCAGGTAGTTGAGAGCGGAATTCAGTTCAATACACAAGATCTCTTCGTCCCAGTGTCTTTTTATCAGCGAGCCATCACTGGTAGGCTCTAATCCGAGTATTTTTCGTTGGCGCTGTTGAGCACCGGCGGTGGAGCTATAGGTCCAGCTCAGTTCTATCCTTACGCGTCGCAGGGTGCGGTCAGTCCTCCGCTGTTAGACCACAGTCCTGTTCCCTAGGCAGTCCGTTTGGCGGCGCCTTACGCTCGGCACCTATAGTTCCGTGGCAACACCCTCTCCCCATATAATTGCAGTTCTTTTCCTTTGGCAAAAAGTCACGTGGGAAGGTGGGTGAGTGTTGTTCAAATAGTCGATAGGGGAGATAGTGAGCGGAGTTGGGTCAGAGTTCTTGGGACACACAAAAGAGACCCAGGGAGTAAAGGATAACAAGCAGGCAGGCCCATCAACCGGGCTCAAGGATGGGGGACAGAGATTCCAGGCACACGTGGGTTAGCAGACGGAGGGCTTCAGGGCGACCCATCGTTTTTCATATTCCACGTTGAGATTGCGGTCTCTCCCGTATCCTGTTGCTCTGCGGCTCCACCTTTTTGGTCGAGGTCACACGTGTCCCAGGATCTGCAGTCGGGCTGTACGTCACATCTGACCCATCTCCTTCGGCGATCGTGAATCTTTGAATAGGTACAAGACAATGTTTTAGAGAAATGGCAGAAGAAGATATCTACGCATATGAATTCCTCCCTCAATTTTCCGCATTTGAGTTCTTATGGTCATCGGTCACAGTCAGAGGTCTATTATCAAGCAGTGCATGTGTCAGCATTCCTACTGAGTTTATGGCAGGTATATTCATCGGCCCATTTATGATTCGAGTGAGGACAAGATAATATTTCCATCAACTGTGCATTACATCATTTTCAACATTAGCGCAGCATTTCTCTTCAGAACTGGCTAACATTTTCAGACAGGGCGGGGGTGCTATCGTCGAGAGTCGGGCAAAACAAGATTTCCTCAAGGGTCAGCAGCTACCCATGGTCATTATGTTTATACCTGGGACAACAGGAGTGGTTCTATCAAAAATGGGGCGGGGATGCTTCGGGCGCTTGCGCTTGGGTGCAAAGGGGTGGGGCAATCTGGGTATTGGGTGTCAGTCTAGACGTTGGTGTTCGTCTCTGAAGAACAGACATAGGATGCCATTGACATACAGTTCCCCTATAAATGGCCTGATTTGGGGGACTTTAGTCGTCTTACCTGTCCTTTCCTTCTCAGCCAATTCAAGTTCATTCATTTTACAGAAAGGAGAGGCAGTAACATGGCGAGATACAGTCATTTTAGTTTCGGTCAATTTCGCTGAACACCTTCGCGTTCAAACGTGTATCAAATCAGACTGGTGCCGGTGGGGCACAATTTTACCAAAAAGAGGGAGGAAAAATAGGGAGACTCTCATAGAGAGTGAGAGTCGTCCGCAATCTAAACGAGCCATTCGGTACACGTATGACATGTAAGGAGAGAGAGAGAGAGAGAGAGAGAGAGAGAGAGAGAGGGGGTGGAGAGAGAGAGAGAGAGATAAAAGGGAGTGGAGAGAGACGTGTACGAAAATAGGTCATTTAGTGCGCTCACAACACAGAACGGCAAAGGTCAGGCGACCTGTAGATACAGACAGAGGGGAGACATAAATTCGTACATTACATACACACAAACTCAGACAGGGAAGACGGCGCATATATTATACGTATACAAGACATTCACGACAAGACAGGAAACAATTGTTAGTTTACAAGATCTATTTATACATATATATCCTACGTATCTTTACTATCCTATTTATCTACGTGCTTAGCTCTTTCTGCCCTTCCCCCCTTTCCCTTCTCGCTTGTCATACCTGCGAGCGTCCCCAATTACCAATACTCACGCCTCGGGTGGTTGATCAGAAATTAACCTGGCTGTGCTAGTTACCCGTGGTTGGATCTTAACCCATTTTTCAGTTCCTTCCTTTGGTGGAAAGTTCTCCAGGCTGAGGCAACGGCAAATATTGATCGGGAGAACAGTCGGACAGCTTGGCTATATCTACAAGAGTGTGAGAAAGGGGGTAGTGCATTTTGAACATTAGCAACATTTCTAACTTCCTAGACGGGTGGTGCCGTGGCAACCCTTACCCGTACAATTTTCTTTGTCCTTTCCCTACCTAGTCAAACGTCTAGTTATATTATTTAACACGTCATTTCTAGTCAATTTTTCGTCAATCAAATTTTTTTTTTTTTTTTTTTCGTCATTCAGTACCTGTCCAGTTTCTGTGTCAGTCTATCCTCTCAGTCGCTATGTCCTAAGGAGGAACAGTCATGTTAAGTCTACGTCTTTTCTTTTAAAAACCTATCGTTATAACGACCACACACATATTCCCTCTTTTCCTGTTTCGTCGGTGATCCGACCGTCGCTCTTCCACACTTCAGCCGACGTTCTGACGTGACCTGCAGAAGGGAGGGAAAAGAAGGGGTGGGGAGGCAGCATTCAAAGTACATCAGCATGTAGTAGTCCGATAAAAGTTTTTACTTACCACATACTCGACCCCTCTCCACGTACTGCCTTTCTTTACCATCTCGGCGTTTAAGCCCAGATTGACCAGTAGTGTCAGATAGATAATCATTGACGATCTGCCCATCTACATGAGTTACCCGGTCGTAACCCTCTTTGTCGGGTGCAAGGGTGACGGTCAGGTGGCATTTCTGCGGAGTCGTTTTAAGGGTGTCTAAAACACCTTTCCTGGCTGCCTGCGATACATAATTGTAGCTGTCAAATATCTGATCCCTTTTCATCTACATCCTTCATCATACTTATTCTTCGCTCACAGTAGGAAGACATCCAAAACTCATTAAGGCAACTGCTACGACCACGCTTTCTTTTTCAAAATACTTTTAATAAACGATATCGGTGGCAGTTCATTGCATAAAGTGCAGCAGTGCAATAAAATCGTGTTAAAATTTTCCTTCAGAGCAGGCATGATGCATGTCAATAATTCAGTTTTAATCAATTCATAATTCATTATCCAATACTCATTCTTTATCTAAATTACACCAATTCATTTTCCAACTCATAATCAGTACCCACCCTAAGCCAATTCATTGTCCAAGCACATGCTCAATATCCTTCATATCTACTTTCATTATCCAAAACGTTATATATATATCTCGGGGTAAAAAAAATTGCATGGTCATGGTACAATAAAGTTCATTCAAAAAGTCTCATTTTGTGTCGGCGCCATTTTGGGTGGGGTCAGGCGAGTTCCAGCACAGTCAGGATGTCTCTAGTCTTGCATGGTTGGCCCAGAGCCTTCCGTTGGGAATTCAAAAAGTTTTGTGCTATAAGGTTAACAGTCTAACAATATGGACCATGAGTCAAAGAGTGGGAAGGGCGGCAACAATTTTCCTACCGGGTCATCCTGGTGTTCCTCCGGAACTGAACAAGTCTGTGCCGTGGCTGCATTTTAGCCATTTCTAATCCGAGGCTGGTGCCGGCAGGAGTTGCACCGATGTCGTGGTTCCCGGTGAGGTGGTGGGGGCACCCATGCAGGGGGTCGGGGGCCCCCCGGCTCTTATAGAATCTTCAAGGTCGAGGAGAGGCGATATGGAGCGAGTGCCCGTCCTGGGCAGAAGACCGCTTTCTGATGTTGACCCTCTTTAAGCAAAGAGTGTCGGGGTGTCGCTGGAAGCCTCCACCTGGAGGGAGGTGGGGGAGGGTGGTTCGCGCCGCCTCCCCCTTCCAGCGACCCCGCGCCGTTCCTCGGCTCCGTCGTCTTCGATATCGGCCATGCCAGCCATTGATGATGGGGGGGGGTGGTCGGCGGCTGAGGCAAGACAGCCCTCCCCCCCCTCACTTTTCTGACATGTGGCGGGACTACCTCCAACTCTCCGGGGAGCTTGAAATGTGGCAGGACTGCCTGTACCTATGCAGGCGGCGGCATGCGGTGAATTTGGCATCTGGCAGGACTACTTGATTTGCCGCCGTTTTTGCCTTGGCTTCGGCCTTTGACAAGCAGGCGATGGCATGCGGCGAATTTGAAATGTGGCGGGACTACTTGATTCGCCGCCGTTTTCGCCTTGGCTCCGGCCCTCGACAAGAGCCGGATCGGGTGAGAGAGAGGGGTGGTCGGCGGCCGAGGCAAGACAGCCCCCTCTCTCCCCGCGGCCTGCAGGGCGGCAGAAGAGAAAGGATGGAGAGGTCCTTGTCATCCTTTGGCCCGCCTGCCCAACATCATCTCCTCCTGACCGTGGCCAGGCGAGTCCCTCGTGTCTCGAGGCCTCGCCTTCCGGATGGGCGTAACTGCGGACCTGTTGCACTTCGGGAGTTTCCGGAATGGGGGTAGGTACCTATTGAGTTGTTTCTATTTCATTTGACCGTTATTTGGGCGGGGCGGGCAATGAGGCTGACATGTTGCGAGCAGGAACAGGCAGTGAAGCCTAGCTACCTCGCGGCTATGTTCTGCTATCAAATCTTTTTGCCATTTTACATTTCTTGTTACGAACTATTTCTAATGTTTCTTATTTTTGGTGAAGTCAAAAGCTCATCAGGGGGTTACTGACTTAGCCTGATTTCCTTTTATTTTTCTTTCTCTTCCTTAGCGTGTTTCGAGCTAAAGCTTTCTGTTAGTAGGGAACGGTGATCACTTCATATTTTTATGTGTCCTTTTCACTAGGGGGGGGTACATCTGGACGGACCAGACGAGTCCCCTCCAATAAATGGTCCGGGGTGGAACGAGATTATCGATCAAAAGGGGAACATATATTCCTTCATTAGGGTATCATCCTGGACGGACCGAGCAATGTACTTCCATTTACTAGGGTAGCCTCCTGGACGGACCAGTCGGTCTATTTCTACTAAATGGCCCATGAGTAGAGAGCATATGTCCTCCATAAGAGTAGTCTCCTGGGCGGACCATGCGAGCTACCCCACAATAGCCAACCAGTGGGGAGTGGGTAGGACTGACGAATTCACAAAGGGGCATAACCTACCCTTTTCTACTTGCAAAGACTAGATAGAATATCTCTATTCCACGTTGTTTGCAGGCGGAAAATACCTCAAACGAAACAATTCCTGGAACAATAATGTCCAGGTTTTCAATCAATCAGTGGGGAGAAAAACAGGCATGACGGATTACAACGGGGACAAATGTCTGAATTGCCTGCCCTTCGCTATCCAAAAAGGAAGACAGAATATTTCTACTCGTCTCAGTTTGTAGACAGGGAAGATCTCAAAGAACAACCATCGACTATCAACCGACTTCAAACAATTCTCAAAGAACAACATCGATTATTAATCGACTTCAACAATTCTTAAAGAACAACAATCGGTTATCAATCGACTTCAAACAATTCAGTGGGGAGAAAAGTAGGCATGACGGATTAATACCGGGGACAAAAGTCTGTATTACCTACCCTTCTCTATCTGCAAAGAGGGACGACGTTCCTATTCGCCGCTGTTTGAAAACAGAGAATGTCTCGTTCTCAGAAGAGAACCAATATGTCAAGTAGCCCTCAAAGCTAAATGAACCAATACCAATAATTTCGGTATACAAATACCGATTTTCAATACAAACAATCAACAATCAGCAATTTCGGTATACAAATACCGATTTTCAATACAATCAATCAACAATTGGGTGGATAGAACCACCCTACCAATCAGGCGTAGGAACGCCCTACTTAATCTTACCCGGACCGGACCATACGGATAGTTCTTCGACTTCCTCCTCCAGCGCCCATTCCTTCTCTTACTCCATGTAGCATTCCTGTGGGATCCCAGTCAGGACAATAGGTCACTGCAAGAGAGGTCCGTTCAGAATTGGTGAAGTTCTGCCGATCGGCCGCCGGGCGAGGGCCCTCTCAAGGCAGGCATGCCCCGATCATTTAGACGTTCACTTCTTCGTCTGGATCTCTCTTACCGAACCCTATGTCACTGATGGGCCCCGCGTTGGGACGCCAATTGTGGAAAATGAAACCATATTCCTATCGATGCCCAGGCTGCTGGCGCAAACCGCCTCTTAGTTCCCATTCTGAATAATTACCAAATAAAGAGACGGGCGCTGGGAGCAGGAATCAAGAACAGAGTTTATTACTCATGAGGAGAGCCAGTCATTTCGGACACGAAACACAGTGTCTTTCGGGAGGTGCTCTAACAAGTGAGCTGAGACTCTGGCTTTTTATACTCTACAGAACACAGGATAACACAATCAGGACGGTGTGACGCAAAAGGAAAGACATCCCTATAATCCTCGTGGTGATCCTACCCATATACATTCACAATGGGGACCCTTGACCTGCTGATAAGAGGGGAGGGCAATCACGCAACTGAGTGTTTTGTAGGATGTGTACGCCTGATCATAGCCCAAGGGGTGGGGTGGCTAAGACCAATAGAGGATCCTTTGAAGAGGAGTGACTTCATACAATAAGGGCAGTAAATGGTATCTCCTGGCTCAGGCGATGGCCTCGGACATGTGTGGTCAGCTGGACTCGGGGGGGGAAAGGGTCATCAAAGGAGTGGTATTAATGCCGCGTGGACAATTGAGTGCGGAGGGAAGGCTTGTCAACAGAGGGGCATTCATGGAAGGGAAGGAGGTGCTGGTCAGGCGCGGCCGTGACCCTCAAGGACAGGGCTTTGCGTAAGAAGAGGGTTTATGACTTGTTCATGTGAGGAGAAAGAGGGGGTCAGGGTGCGTGCAGGGCCGGGGTTGCGCAGAGAGAGAGAGAGAGAGAGAGAGAGAGAGAGAGAGAGAGAGAGAGAGAGAGATCTTATGACCTGTACATGAGAGAACAGGGGCAGTCAGATACAACTGGGGGGGGGGGGGCTACGTCAGCTGAGGCGAAGGATGCTTCTGCGAGAGGGAAGATGGGGAAGGCCCGGGTCAAGCAGGAGGGTTACCTTTCACATCAGGATCGCGCAGAGGGAAAGGGTTTCATGGTCTATACATGAGAGAGGGGGTGCAAGATACGCGCAGGAGGGAAGCTGGGGATTCCAATGGGTAAAAAAAGGGCCATGGTGCCTAGAATGGCTGTACATATGCATAGGGGTACGGGTTCTTACTGGCAGGGTGATATGGTCAATAATTTACAGTATCCATGGTGCCCACAGGGAGAGGAGTGGGAGAAGAAGGGAAATGAATGCTGTCTATGTACATCAGTTTCGTCAGATTTCACAGACAAGCAAATGAAAATTTAATCGATATGTTAAGCATTTACCATAAATAAAGCGGTCTATGGTTAAATGTTCTTGTGCCTGAGGATGGTGTAGGGACCTGCTCATCAACAGTAAAGATTTCTTTGTGTTGAGTTTAGTAGGAACACAAACCATGTAGTATAACATCTTGGAAAAATGCGTACATTGCCAACTTTGTAATCACATAGTGCAATTCCAACTCCTCGACCAATACCAGTTAGGTTTCAGACCAGGTCACAGTACAGAAACTGTCATAGTCTACATTTTCGACTATGACCTGAGACTTCTGAACCAGAATAAATCTAAGGGTGGGCATAGCAGGCGTAGTGCCTCTACGCGTATTTCCACAGAGTTAAAAAAACTCAGTAGAAATATGCTACACCCCCTCCCACCTCCAAAAATCCTTTAAAAATGATTTAAAAGGCACTAACCTCTTGTTTGCCGCCTCCCCTGCATTCGCACTCACAGTCCTGCTCCTCACATCTTCAATAATAGAAAAAACTACATTGTACTTCTGATACACTTGCGCATGCGCACGCACGTCAGTCGTACAACGTTGTTTTTTTCCTATTATTGAAGAGATGCAAGGAGCAGGAAGGGGAGCGCAAAGGCAAGGGAGGCAGCAAACAACATGTAAGTGCCTTTTAAATCATTTTTAAAGGACTTTGGCAGGGGGAAGAACGGCTAACTCCGCCGTGGAGTAAACAAATCTCTGCATACTCCATTTGAGGAGTGGAGTTACGCACCCAGGTTTAAATAAATCCTGCCTGTTTATCCAGCTTGATCAGGTCACCTGTATTAGACACTGTTAAAAATGAGAGCCTTTGGAACCTCCTAGAATGCAGGATGGATATCTCTGGTACTGTGTTAAAATGGTTCTCCTCATTCTTACATGACCGATCTCAAAGAGTTATGTTCAACCACGCTCTAGCTATCCAGAGGCCAGTCATGATTGGTGTCCCTCAAGGCTCCTTGTTCTCCCCCACCCTGCTCATGGAACACCTGACTGAAATCCTCCAACTCTCTAACACCTCATACCATATGTATGCTGATGATACTCGACTCAACCTGAAAATCGACTCTCTGAAAGACATCAGTATCCTTAACAACACACTGACAAAACCTCAACACTGGCTGACTTGTAACCACCTCAAAATAAATGCTCTCAAAACTGTATTCACCCTAATCTCTCCACCTAACCGTACAGCTAACATCAAAAGGGCATTCTCTCATTTACATGGGGGTATGGCCCTATGCAAAAGAGGGAATCTCTTTACATCTGTGCCCGCATTGCATATAGACACGAGCGCAAAGGCAAAGAAGCTGTCAGGAGGTGCACTGACACACAAAAAGTAGGGGCACTGTAAGTGCACTCCTGATTACATACACCTAACATCAAAGAATGGCTTGTTCACCTAACAGCTCTGATCAGTAGTACACACATCAGAATCTCAGCAAAATCTCTTGAAATTAACCTGGACTATAATCTCTTCTTACAGGATCACAGTACCACCACCAGAGGTGCCAGCTACCAACTGCTGGCACTAAGGAAATTATAACCTTTCATTCCGACTGTGGATCTCAAGACAGTGGTGTAGCAAATAAAGTTCTTGAATCCAGTAAGTAAATATAGGTTAGATTTATTACAGATTAATCCAAGTTAAATTTACAATAAAATGATCCATACATGTAATATTAAAAACCCCACCAGGAGCAGTTCTTCTCTCGCTCAGCCTGTCTGCCATCAACTGCCTCTGCTCAGAGCAGTCAGGTACCAAATTTTCTAGTGTGTCATCAAACATTCTTCTAGATGCAGTGGCTAAGCAATGGGGAAATCCAAGCAAGGGAAATGCAGAGCATAAGCAAGATGTAACAAGTGGTTCAAGCACTAGTGATCTTACAGTATTGCTACCCTCGTGAGTCTACCAAAAGCAAAACTGGAACCTCTGAAGGCAACCTTTAACATGCCAGCTTGACTCATAAGAGGCTCAAAAAAAGTGATCACATAACCCCAGACCGCAAAGCACTGAACTGGCTACCCTATGAGCAAAGATCCATCTACAAGTTGAATGCTAGATTAATAAAGCTCTTCACCACAACACTCTCCCTGGCCGAGAAACCCTTCCTATTGGGTGAGAATAGAACTCTGAGAAGCACAGGCTCCCTTCTACTGAAGCCATAAAAATGTTAAAAAAAAGAAAACATAAAAGCGTTCCTTTTCCAGAATTGCTTCCAAAATTTGGAACTCACTTCTTCTTGAGACCGGACCAGAGTCAAACAACTACAAATGAACAGATTCCTTAAACACTGAAGATGCAACCTTTCACAGACCTTCTCCTTCCATATTCCACACTCCCACAAGTCTAATGGTCCCTTTACAAAACATCAATTTTTCTTTGTGATGACTCTCCACATATTATCTAAATGACTACTCTGAACCCAGACTCAATGAACGTCAATTTAAGTCCCTATACTCTCTTTGTTGCTCTACAGCACTAGTATACTCTTTGCCTTATACTTGCTTTACCTTTCCTGATATACAATGCTCTGATTCCGGAAAGAGTCACCTGTATACTATTATTTGTTTTCCTTCCTGATTTACAGTGCTCTGATACCTGTAAGGATCATGTTCTTGTTATATAAAACTCAATAAATACATAGCTGAAAGTGTGCTGTTTAGGGAAAGGCCATCAGGAACAATTTGTTTCAACAAAAATGTTCACAATTGTTTAACTGATTTCCAATTGTCTTGCCTCTGTAACATGGCATGGAAATGAGTATAACTGTTCAGACTTCTGTGAAACACAGAAAATGCACCTTGACAAATGCACTTCATGACTTTTGAAAAGGTTTTTAAATGTTTCACAAGAACTTAACATCAAAGGTGTTGTCTTTGAATATGAATGTACTCTTACTAAAGCACAATATTTATGTATTTATTTTTTCCAGATTCCAACAAGGACTGCGGGCGGTCGCCGGCTGGATGACGTCCAACTGTCTCCAGCTGAACGCTAGTAAGACCGAGGTCATGATTTTTGGCAAACAGCCGGAACTTTGGGGAGAGAGATGGTGGCCAGGGGATTTGGGCCTTACACCCATCCCAGTTTCTGAGCTTAAAAATCTCGGGGTCTGGCTGGATCCTTCCCCTGCATTTGTCTGTCATACCAAACGCTTCGTCCCGTGCTTAAGTTTTTTGATGCCTCTACTAGGCAACTTGTGATCCAAGCCACTGTCATCTCTAGGATGGATTACGCGAGCTCCCTATTAGTAGGCCTGAATCAGGCAGAAATTGGTCGCCTACAGCGGATTCAGAATGCTGCAGCAAGAGCGGTGGTAGGGCTACCTAGATCATGT
Source organism: Lissotriton vulgaris (assembly GCF_964263255.1). Lineage (NCBI taxonomy): Eukaryota > Metazoa > Chordata > Amphibia > Caudata > Salamandridae > Lissotriton > Lissotriton vulgaris. The sequence goes on from NC_141687.1 coordinate 1,962,096,382, forward strand.
CCCACTTCTAGCACCCTGCGCTCGCTGCATTGGCTCCCGGTGGCTCAGCGGATTCAGTTTAAGGTCCTTTGTGTTGCCTATAAAATACTCAAGGGGTCTCCGGCTACGATTCTTTCTAAACTCCTGGTTCATTACATCCCAGCCCGAGCTTTAAGATCTGCTGATTTAGAACTGGCTGTTGTTCCTCGTTTTAAGCGGAGCAGGGCCGGCGGACGCTCCTTTCAAGTCCGCGCGGCGGTGCTTTGGAACTCCCTGCCCCCGGCCATCCGCGCCCTCAGGGATCTGCTTTCCTTTCGCCGGGCGGTGAAAACCTTCTTATTTCCCTAGTTTTAAATTCTCTGTTTTATTGTTTCGTTGTGTTGTGCTGCTGCCTTGTCGGGCGCCAGGACGCTCCTTCGCTGGAGCATCTGTGCGCCTAATAAAAACGCATAACATAACATAACATAACATATTTATTTATTTATTCATTTATTCATTTATTCATTCATTTATTTATTTATTTATTTATAACGCGCCAGAATGGACCCCCGAAGGGGTATCTCTGCGCTCCTAGACGGGCATCAGATGAAAAAGCTGTCTGCTAAGAATCAAAAGCAAAAAAGAAAGATCTTGAGCTGTTTCCTAAAATGAAGATAATCAGTACACTGTCTTAATTGCAAGGGGAGCTTATTCCAGTGGTAAGGACCCAGATAAGAAAGGGCCTTCCCGCCCTGTCTGGCTCTTTTGATCCTGGGTACCTCTAGTAAGGATTTGGATCCTGAGCGGAGAGGCCTCCGAGGGGCATACGGAATGAATTTGTCAACAAGGTAGGCAGGACCGGACTTAGACAGGGCCTTGGATATTGTACAGCAGACTTTGAACTGCACTCGCTCCCGTATGGGGAGCCAGTGAAGCTGGTAAAACAAGGGCCGGGAAGCGGTTCTTAAGGGGGCATTAAGGATCAGGCGAGCCGCTGTGTTTTGAACCACCTGTAGTGTATCTAAGGCGGCCACATTTGCAGAGACCAACAAAACATTACAATAATCCAGGCAACTTAAAATAAGTGCCTGGGTCAGTGTTTTCCGGGTGGAGTCCGGGAGCAAGGGAAGAATGCGGCGCAACAGGCCCAGCACATGAAAACAGGAGCCAGCTGTCTGAGCAGCGTGCTTCTTTATGGTAAGAGCCTGTTCTGGGCGAACACCTAGGTTTTTAAAACAGGATTTCAGAACAGGAGGAGTGCCCAAGTCTGTGGGCCACCAATTGGGGGTCCATATGAGTTGGGCCTCACAAAAATGCATGATCTCTGTCTTTCCTACATTGCACTGAAATAGACATTAAACAGATACAGTGATTTATTGCTGCTAGTATGCCAATGAGTTATCATCATAATCATCATTAGTTATAATACTCCTTACTATCTCTAATGCTTCGAGGTGATGGCAATATACATATTACTGTACAGCTATTTACTTGCAGAACCTCTATCGGAAAGTGGTTTGCAAAGTCGTTCAGAGGTTTTGTTTATTGTGATTATGTCAAACAAATGAATTTACACCTTGTTGCATATCCAAGAGCTATTGACTATATTGGAAAAGTTGTTTAGAATTTACACATAGTACCTTCTTTGAGGACATTTATGTCTTTGCTTAAATCTTTTTGTATTTTGTGCACAACAGGTACTAAATACAGCATTAGATATATGTATCACCCTTCTTTAGACTCTTTGACCCATGTCATTACAAGACAATCAGTAATGTTCTTCTGAGTACTTACAATATTCCATGATGGCTCAGCGTAGTCAGCTCCCAAGTATTCAACGTAGGAAGCAAAGCCCTCATTTAGCCAAATATCATTCCACCATTTAAGAGTCACAAGGTTTCCAAACCACTGAAGAGAAGCAACACAACCAAAGAAGGGTTAGAAAAAAGTAAAGACCATTGAAATAATCTATGAACAATAGAAGGGTGATAACATAATGCAATGCTTTCATCAGAGATCTTCTCAGGGCAAAATAATATGCCTCTACACAAGCCTTTCTTTAACTTGTTGAATTGCACTGGATCTACACAGAACACTAAGGTATAACTGGTTTTCATCTACAGAACTTCAAATAAATTGTTATTTTTTAATTGGTTATACCTATATCATACAATACACGAATGCTATATTGATTGGCTTCCCAAAGGCCAAAAGACCTGGAACTCATTTACCTCTTTACTCATACCCAAACAAGACCTTCACAAGCTCAAGGAAAAGCTTACATGTTGGTAGTCCAAGAACTCCACCTGGTATATTAACACACTAAACTTAGGAAAAGTCTCAGTGACGTTAGCTTAACCTCTCCTGGTTGCATATAGGTCCACTTTGATTAGTTACTTGTACCATATACTCTGTAACCACAATATAGTACTAGAATTACCTTTCCTTGACAGGCTTTTCAATATGAACCCAAGGAAGTCATGAAAATTAAAAACTGGCATGTGTTTTACTGTAAGTACATGCCAATTTCCAGATGTTATTAGATGTTTCAGAACAGTACCACCAATGATCTGATATGATTGCTACACATTTGGATATTATGTTGGCCTACAGATGATCTCTTCTCAGTTTATATTCTGATTGCTAATATGTTGATTCCAATAGTGTTATTCCATTTTGAAAAATAGCCATGCGGATTCCTCTCTCATGGGTGATGCTTATTTATGATCTTTGCGTCCGGACACAAAGGAGAACATTGGCTTTCCCAATATAGGTCGAGGTATCATATCCCTCTTCCTTATCCTTGCCTAATGTATATATCCTTGTGAACTCACTTAATACCTAGCTCAACTGTCATACATGCATTACATCAAAAGTATTCTGGGACTTTGTGTTATTGTTTGAAATGCACAAACAGAAAAAGAAGAGCTGTACACACAGTACCTGGTGGGCGAGCTCATGGGCAATCACTGTAACCACTCGCTCCTTGTTTGAAATTGATGATTCCAGTGGGTTGTACAAGAGTGCTGTCTCCCTATAGGTGATCAGGCCCCAGTTCTCCATTGCTCCTGCACTGAAGTCCGGAAGTGCTACCTGTTCTATAAAAAGAGACATCCATATAAGCAGAGGAATGGATGTGTCCTTTCACTTGTTAAACGACTAGGTCTTGAAGACAACGAATACCGTGATAGTTTTTTTATGCACACACCAATCAGGCAATTGATATCTCAGGCAATTGATAGATATCTCCCGCAATCATTCAGAACAAAGGTCCTGGAACCTTTAATTGTTTCTTCTTAAAAGGTCCTTTTTTTAAATCAACATCAAAATGTGTGTTCTGGTAGTACAAGTAAATTCTTGAACGTTACTGTGGGCAGAGGTAAAGCCAGCATTTCTCAAAGACGCTGGAACTGTATTTACTGTATCAAATAATTAAGACTCATTCTTTCATATCTTTCTTGGGCACACTGGGGTGGTACATGACATCCAACCTTTGAGTTACAATACAACCTCAAAGACAAATATGAAAAGCATCAAAGTAATTTCAAAATTATTTCCAAAATGTAACGGTTTTTGGAAATGACGAAAGAGAACACAAGGAAGTTTTCATTAAATAAATAAATAAACAAACACATATGGCAGTTTTTCAGTTGGTCCAGCTAGCTTGTTTTAGTCCTAACAGTTCATTTATGAGTCCCATCCAAACATATATGTCTCAAAAGAGCACATCTAGGACTGTGACAATCATGCTGGAGCTTCAAGCCCCAATAAAACACAGTTCTGGTGCAAGCAACTAGACACAGAAATCCCACTGCTTATCCGAAGCAAGCCAAACCACACCATTGCAGCATGCCCCTGGCAAAGCCAATGGGCCTGCTGTTGGCTAGTCACCTTTTCGCTTTTTTTTATTTGCAATTTTTTTTTGTAACACTTCATTGTTGGGGAAGCAACGGCCCTTGTCAATCTAAAACAAAACCAGTAGCTAAAATAAAGAAAACATCTTGGGCACAGAAAACACACATGGCCATAGTTAGTAGTCTCTGGCACTTTGTGTGTGGACGTGTGCCTTATGAAAGACTAGAATGCTGTTACTCAGATTAAAGTTAGCCAGTGTTTGAAGTGGACTTAACCATTGTCCTGTGCTGTAAAGGGCAGAAGAAAAATGTTAGTGGCACAAAAGCAGATCAATGGTTGGAGAGGAGTGGCCCAAAGACCCTATAAGTGAATTATTCATAGAATTTTAGTAAAATCATACAATCTTGGCTAATGCCAAACCTAATGACAATAGAAGTAATAGCACTTCTGTTGACAAGGTGCACAACAATGATTGGAGACTCCAAGGGTCATATCATAGAAAGTACCCTGTGGGCGCAATGGGCATATGTGCCCCCTTTGTGCGCCCCTAGGGCCCTTTGGGATTACAGAAGGGGCTGCAGATGCATATGCGGCCCCTTCTTTAATATAGATAGCGTTGCCACACTTTTAGCTTCAGCGCTATCTCAAAAGGGCATTTTCTCATTTACATGGGGGCATGGCCCTATGCAAAAGAGGGAATCTCTTTACATCTGTACCCGCATTGCATATGGACACAAGCGCAAAGGCAAAGAAGCTGTCAGGAGGTGCACTGACACACAAAAAGTAGGGGCACTGTAAGTGCACCCCTGATTACAGCCCTCTGGAGTGAGTAAAGGGTCCTATGGAGCCCCCAGATATCACCTTGCACGCAGTGCAGTAATTCACTGCACCCATCTTCAAGGGAATCTCTCTGCCCTCTTAAAATTTCAGGCAGGGTACCGCCTGCTCAGTGAAACACGTAGCAACTTTAAAGCAGCTGCTCCATATTTCACTTGAATACACGTGACGCAAACAGGGAAAGTGCGCTCTGTATTTAATAGGGCCCCCTAGGTTGGACCTTTGCTCACTATATTACAACCCTTGTAGGAGTAGGCAGAGCAGCTCTGTGTGTTGTCATAGGGAACCCTCATTGGACAAATTTAAGCGGTTATTTAACATACCTTTTATAAAAGGTTGTGTGCATACTGTCTGCTGAGTTAGTGCATTTTTCCTAGAAATAAAACTCAACAGACAACTGAATGTCTGCAATCTTCCCTAAGCTTTTAGACTCCAAAAAATAATACTGGAGACAGTTGCAACCTATGTGAGGGGCAGGGAGGGAGGCAACTATGGCTAATTAATCAATCTACATTCTGAAACAGGGGCAACAAGTGGCAGTCGTCCTAGTTTGTGAATAACATTTCACATATTGGTGCTAATCCCTCTTATGCTAACGGACCCCGTTTTAGGCAGTTTAGGGTTGTTTGTGTGATTCTCACAAGCGAAGTAAGATGTACAAAGAACCACAAGAAACTAGAGCCGTACATCTATAGTGGAGTTTTGTTGAGTTGGGTATTTACTTCTGCTGCATTTTGTCCCCTCTGAGCCCCCGTCCCTGCCTCGCGCGTCCCTACCCTCACGCTCACCCCTTATGACATCAGCTGGCATTCTTGAATGCCAGCTGACAGTTTCCTTTTACAGTTGACAGTTGTCAGTATGTATTGAGCCCGGGACCTGTACGCACCCCTCCTTCCACCCGGTGTGTTGTTTTGTTCGACTTATGCATTAAACTTAACTTCGGAGCTCATCTGTGTGTCCTCCTTCTTTACAATATTGGCGACGAGGATGGGATGGTTTTTCGACTATTCTTGTATTTCCTCATTGCTTCATTTTCCTGCAGGGTTGGGGCAGGGCCGGACTGGCCGTAGTGGGCATCAGACATTTGACCACAAGGCTGGAAGGGTGGGGGATGGTTTTGGAGCAGTGGTGCCCGATTTTGTTACTGGGGTCTGGTTTTGCAGCGATGCTGAAATGTCGGCCCCCAGTAGTAGAAGCAGCAGAGCTTAGGGCTGTTTTTTTAAACAGTTCACTCTTGCTTCCTGCCCGGGGTTGGGGACCAGTCCAACAAAATTGACAGGGCGGCTTTGGGTTCCCAATCCGCCTCTGGAACTAGCGGGGGTCACAATAGCTAATAGCAAAAATGCAGCCTGAATTTAAGTTATTTGTTTGCATACTAGTTTAAATAGAGGGTGTATCTATATCTATACTACTATTATAAAGGAAGAACTTTGAGGCTTTGAGGCGCGTAAACTCGGGAACCACAGTGCCAATCCACACACCCGATACATCGTTGGAATCCTCAGGGTGTGCAGATGGACATAGGCCATATAAAGTTAAAAAATATGTTATGTTTCAAAAATTTACATTATAAAAATGTAGTCCCCTCGAAGTAGCGTCAGCCGCGACCTGCGTGCTGACGTCAGGAGCACGGGGAGGAGCGGTGGACATGGCACGGGGGAGGAGCGGTGACGAGCGGCGAGGAGCGGTGGACTGAGGAGCGGCAGCAGAGGTAAGGCAGCAGGGGTCGGGGCAGGCGGGAGACGGGGTGATGTAAGGCTCCAAACTACCACGATCACGCTCATTAGTTTTACCTTAAACACAGCTCAGGAAGTTCAACTGCAGAGCGCCAGCGTTTCAGCTTTAAGGGTCATTAGTTTGACACGCGGGCATTATGTTACCATGCTGGAATCTCGGCACGCCGAGCTCCGTCAAGGGTAAACCCCGCTCAAAGAGACCCCACAGGCGAAAGTGATCCGTCAACCTCGGAGCCGTGTTTAAATGTGCCCTCTTTTCGTGGTACTTTTCATGTGGACGAGGAAAGCAAACCGCCCGAAGCGCACTATTGTGACTATCATATGTCGCCTTTTTAAGGCTTTGGGGGACAATGTCGGTGCAGGCGGGGGTCGGGGCAGGCGGGAGACGGGGTGGGCGGGGACGGGGAAAGCAAGCAGCCCGAAGGAAAGCCAGGAAATCTGGTTCGGTTTATCCCCACTCTAAACACATGGAAATGGTAATTTCCAGGCGAAGGCTGGAGTAATAGCTGCAATACAGTGAGACGGTTTTACATTATAGTGCACTGCTGTGATTCTCATATGTCGCCTTTTTAAGGCTCCGGGGGACAATGTCGGGGCAGGCGGGGGTCGGGGCAGGCGGGGGACGAGGCGGGCGGGGCCCGAAATGCTGGACAATGTCGGGGCAGCCGGGGATCGGGGAACCCTGCTAGTTTCAAATATTTTGCGTGCCGTACTATAGTTTTATACAACTCTACCCATAAATATATTAATGTAGCATCTCCATTCATTTCTCCTACTTACCCATGCGCATCTGGCTCCTTTTCCTGATGAAACGGGCAAAGTTAATATGGGAGGATACAGCTAAAAAGTGTTGACATTTTAAAAATGATACAGTTCAGCACTTAAACACTGACAATTTGTATATTATCAAAAATATATTTATAATAAAACTCCTTCAGAACTACCAATAAATAAAAACCTGTAACTAAACATGCACCTATACCGCTAGTTTGATCATTTTTGTGATATTATTTTACAACATAAACATTTTATGGAACTTATTTCTCAATTTAGAGCCATTTATGACAAGAACAGCATGTGATTGTTACAGTCAAGACTCTTTTGAACTCCTTTTCATAAAAACAACTTTAAACAGAACTTGCATAAATCGCTGCTTACCTGACTTTGGAAGTGGGTAGGGCACCTTGTAATAACTTTGCAAGAAATTCAGAATTGGTCCAGTTACATTCAAGGCGTATGCTCCTTGCTCTTCCTGAATTGCCTTCTTCCTAGCCCAGATGCGAATCTGAAAAGTAGGGAGCCCGTTTTAGCCTAAATACCGAATCAAAGGCCTGTCTGTATGCTCTGCCATGCTCGCACGCTTTACCTGCACTTCATTGTTCATCTTTTCAATCTTATCAAAGTCAGACACTATGAACGCCAAGAGATAGGTGGACATCTTTGGAGTTTTTTCAAATGTGGTGACGTGCCAAGTCACAGAATCTATGACTTTTGGGACTGTGCCTAGAATAGAAACATATTTCCATAAGAGGAAGTGCCATTGTGTCCAATGTACATGCAGTTAGGGTCAATGTAATAGTGCGGACACCTAACAAAATAAGAGTGGTAGGGGATTGACATTATATCTTTTGGTGAAATCTTGAAGACACACAGGACATTGCATAACTTGGTTTTCAGTGATGGCCTCTCACCAATAATAATCACTGAGGTTAATAACAAGATCTTGGGTGTTAAAGTAATCTTAAAATATACTAAAAGCTATTTTAATAAGCTACAGTCCTTTTGTTGCATCGCCAAAGCCCTCACCTGAAAGGACACAGATATCATCTGGGGTCATGTTAAACATAGTGACCTGGGGAGGGGGGGTTTGGTGTGGTGTGCAGTCCACGGGCACTTTGGTAGTACAGAAGGGACCACAGATGTGGCCACGTCTGTAATACTGATAGCCCTGGCAAATATGTGGTGCCAGCACTATCTTCACAGTGCATTCCCTACTTTGCATGGCGTTCTAGCCCATGCAAATAAGGAAATCACTTTGATCTCCTCCCCAGCCATATTATGGATGCAGTGCAGAGGCAAACGTGCCCTTAGGGGGGGGGGGGGGGGGGCAAATGTAAAAGAGCCATAAATAGGTGATGGCAGCACTCTGGGGGAGAGGCAGTCCCATGGATCCCCAAACATCCCCTGTAAGGGGGTGCAGTCACTCAGTACACCCTCCTGCAGGGGGGTCTCTAATCCCTCTTTCCAGTGCAGGGAGGTTGCTGCTTGCACAGGGAAACACAGAGCAGCTTAGAAGCTGCTGCTCTGGATTTCACTGAATACATTGCCCCCAGGGCACTGCGAGTTTCAGGGTGTACTGACCAATGCACATTGATTTCAACACAGCGCAGTGTCATTGTTTGCACAAGCTGTACCTGATTAAAGATGAACCATGGCACACAAAAGGACAGTGTGTCCTATATGTAATATGTGCCATGGTAGGTAAAGCCTTCTATGCTCAGGAACAGCTTACTAGGCTCAAAACCATTACTGTATGCAAGAAACAACCTCATCTAAATACTGCCCAACACACTCTGACACTTTCTTCAGAATTCTTGCGCTTGTGAGTGTCCATAGTGGATGTAAATATACATACGTACACATATATACACATGCACTCACACACATATATTACACACATATATATATAGATACACACACACATATATGTCGTTTTTGTTAAAATAGCAACTAACAATACTGGTGACAGAATATCACCTAGCACTATATCAACAAGGTAAATATATAAAGGTATGGTAAGGTAGATTTACTACTTTTAACTTCAGATCTACTTACCTTGACTATGTGTGTGTATATATATATATATTCACTGAAAAAACCATAGGTTTCACACCAGTTATAGTTAGGAATTAGCATTTAAAAAACCTATTAAATTCACTGAAAAACCATAGGTTTGACACCAGTTATAGATAGCTGGAAATTTTACTGACAAAAAACCATTGAAATTCCCACGTTATAGTTAGTTGGACTCACTATAACTTGTGCGCCTGCAATGCACTGCTGATGACGTCACATATTACATCACTCATGACATGGTCAGTGGCATCAATTTAATAGGTTTTTTAAATGCTAATTCCTAACTATAACTGGTGTGAAACCTATGTTTTTTTCAGTGAATTTCATAGGTTTTTAAAATGACAATTCCTAAGTATATATAGGGCCTCAAACCTATGTTTTTTCAGTGAATTTCAACGGTTTTTTAATAGCAAATTTCTATAGCTATGAAATATAATATTTTTTATAATGAATCCTATATTGTATATTTATGTAATACTATTTTTTTATGTATATTTTTCATGGTTTTTTTTTTGCCCTGGAGCGCTCCAGGTGTGGAGAAGTGTGGCTCAAAGGTTAGAGCGGCAGACCCTGATGCAGAGGTCTGGTCCGGGACCAGGGTTCAATTCCCCACCTTGGCGGGTCTTGGGCTAAAAAAAATTCCACGTACCTGATAATTCTCGCCTCGGTGCCTATTCCAATCATGGAGTCCCACTCTGCAACTCTGGGCAATAGCTTGCTTAATCTCCACAACGGCCCCCACAACGCTAAGGATGCCTGGCCTCCACCTTGGGGGTGCCCAGGAGTGGACGCCTCACAGGGAAAGCCAGGATGGGTTCCACAGCGGTATTCGTACAAGCGCCTTGAGACCCTTGCGGGTGAGTAGTGCGCTATACAAGTATCAATTTACATTTACAGGTGTGCGTACCGGTGAGCGCGCCGGTAAGCGCAGTCTTGCGGCGCACCTCGGTGCGCGTACCGAGGAGCGTCCCATTAGCGCTATTGCTGCGAACGTAAACATCATCGTGACGTATCGCGTAGCAGCGTCCACGTGATATGCACGGCGTAAGCGCACCCGGAAGCACCCATGCGCACACGATCGCGATACGTAAGCGCCCCGGGGCGCGGCCCGGAGCGCATAGCATAAGCGTGTCGGGTCATGTGACCTGAAAATAACACTTTTCATTGGTTCAGAACAGTTTTGGTTTCCAAATGATGAAAGCCCGAGTCATGTGACCTGAAAATAACACTTTTCATTGGTTCAGGACAGTTTTCTTTTCCAAATGATGAAAGCCCCCACCTATTTTCCTCATTCTCACTTTGTACTTTGAGTGAGGAAGACCTGTTTGCAGACCTATTTGTACCTATTTGTACCTATTTGTACTGAAAAATGGCTACAGTAGCAGCAGCAGCAGGAGCATCTCAACCACCTCCACCACCACCACCACAACACCACAGTGGTGGAGATGAAGAAGAGGAGGAGGAGGAGGAGGAAGGGAGGAGGTTTCTTCCTGAAGATACTACCCCCTATAAGCCAAAGGAGCACATTATCTGGGAGTTTTTTTAAATCCCAAAGGACTTCAAGAAAGTAAATGCGCCAAAGGTTACTTGTCTAATCTGTGGCACTGTACTTTCCAGGGGGAACCCTAACAAAAAGTACTCTTTTGGCAACAACACCATGATTCGCCACATGCAACGCCGGCACCCTAACAACTATGCTGCAGCAGAGGTCAGAAAACTGACCAGAAACCCTCCCCAGTCTTCTCCCAGCACCTCCCAAAGTAAACAACCCACTCCATCGGGTCCAGAGACAAGGGAGATGGTCCCAAACATCCAACCCAAGTTTGGAGAATTCAAAATAGTATGTATATTTTGTGGAAAAACAATTACTTATGGAGAGCAAAGTATTAAACTCATCAACCGTGCTGGAGACAACCACAACTGTAGTAAGAAACCTTAATTTTTTCCGGTTCTTTTTTGCTCCAGTTGAGCCGTTTACAATTCCCTGTTTTTTGTTTGTCCCCATAAAAATTACAAAAAAAATATAAAATTGTTCATAAAAGCCAAAAAAAGTAAAAAATGTTCCAAAAACAATAAAAAAAGATAAAACAACAAAAAGAAGAAAAAAACCAGTTCTTTTTAGAACTACCTCTACATTTTTTTAAAAATCTGTCATTCTTTTTTCCCCATGGTACGCTCCTAGGTACTCTCCCCGGTGCGCGTACTGGGCGCTCCCCCGCTCAAATCGGAAAAAAATAATAAGTTAAAGCCCCGCGGGGCCCTTTTATGGCCCCCACATCAAACCTAGCGGGTCAGGGGGGGTCTACCCTGCCCCCTTTTGGTCATTTCCCCCTTTGTTTTTGCCACCTCTTGTGTCTCGATCCTACCGAGACACAAGATGGCGGCCGCTCCGGACTGTTTGGAATGTTGACAGACACCCGAGAGCCAATCAGCTTTCTGCTCGTGAACTCGCGTAGCGCGCTGGAGCGCGCCCCGGTGCGCGTACCGGGGCGCGCTTATAGATATATATTTTTTGGAACCTAAATTACTCAAAATCCACTGGAGCACAGATCTTGAGACATAGCAAAGGCTGGGGAAGAATGTTTGCATTGTCAGCATTCCATCCATCATTTGTTTGCTGTAACACTTCGCCCTAAGTGGGATGGGTATGCCCAGACGTGGGTCCCTTTCTCACTGTGCCACTGGATTTAAGCTAGCCTGGCTGAATAAGGGTGACATACCCTGAAACCGGTCCCAGGATGCTTGTTTCTAGTCCAGGGAGTTCAAGCTGGACTGTCCCATAAGGCAAAGGGTCAAAACTGATATGCATATGGTTGGGTCTAAACTGAGGTGGCATGGTGAGCAAAAGAACAATGGATTTAACCCATATATTTTGAATGTTTTAATTGTCAGCATTCCATTCATCATTTGTTTGCTGTAATAGTTGAGACTGATGGTAGCTGGGGAGGTGTCTTGCACACTACCATACTGGACTCCAACAAAGAAATACAGGATGGAAATATTCTGGGCTTTTTATGCTTGAATCTTCCACCCTTTACTCAAAATAAGGTCTAAAAAGAAGCAAGGAAAAAGAGTGTCATATTCTTCAAAATCTCCATAATTTTTGGAATACAAGCATACGTTTAAAATGAAAGAACAACACAGAGGAGACTTCCACAGAATAGCCAGCAAACAACACAACATTAAGTTTTTTGATGTGATCATATAGCTTCATGTCATTGAAACATATGTTTAATTCTTGGAACTCCTTTACATTAAACAATACATTTTGCTGGTGCTAGTATTGAGTTATGCTCACCCGGCATCTACTTGAAACACATTTAATAGGCTAACTCACTTATTTTCGGCATGTTTGATAATGCTTCATATTTTGGATTATGGATCAGTGTCAGATTGAATGTGGCTTTCAATGCTGGTTCATCAAAGCAGGGGAAGGCCTTCCTGGCATCAGGAGCAGCCATCTGTGTGGTAGCAATGATCCTGAAAAGAAACAAAGATGTGTTTTGAATTGTGCATAGCATTAGCTGTTGCAGTCTCGGATTCTTCAGAGGGTATTAGAACTGGGGGTCTCTAGTTGGCAGAGGTAGGTACCACTGTCCAAATAGGGACCCTTGCTTCTAGTCAGGGTAAGGAGGAAACCCTCTGAGATAACCACTGCTCACCCTCTAGGTAGCTTGGCACGAGCAGTCAAGGCTAATCAGAAGGCAATGTGTAAAGTATTTGTACCAACACTCACAGTAACACAGTGAAAACACCACAAACGGACTCCACAACAGTTTAGAAAAATAAAGGTAGTTGATCTAAACTACACAAGACCTAAATGAGAAAAATCCAACATATACAGTTCAAAAATATGGTTGCGAAAGAGTTCTTAAGGTTGCAATAAAATACTCCACAGTTGCGTTAAAAGTTCACAGTTGCGTCACGTTTAGCCAACAGTACCTTTAGATGCGACAAAGTTCCAAAAGCAGAAGCTGGTGCGGTGGAAAACAAGCGATGCGTTGCACCTGAGACCTTGGGGAGGTGATGCGACAACCCCACTGCGGCAGCGGACGTGTTGCGATGAATCCGGTCTGTATGGGGAGGAAGGCCACTTGTATGGATTCCGGTGCCTAGGTTCCGAAGGAAGTTTGTTCTCGCAAAGGCATGATGCGACGATCTCATAAGTGCTGCGACTATCTCCGGGGCGACGATGCTTAATCCAGCGGCGATCTCTCTCTCGCAGCTCCTCGATGCGATGGCTCTGTGATGATGTTCGCAGCGACGTGATGCGGTCCGCAAGCAAGCGGTGCGGCAATCTTACCCACCGATGACAGGCTCTGCGACGACACTCGCAGTGATGACAGTCTTCCCGCACCGGTCTGGTGCGTCCCGCAAACAAAGGATGCGAAGGCTCTGGCAGCAACAACAGGCACTGCGACGATCCCGGCCTTCGTAGCGGCGGGAATTTCCTCGCACTGTCGGGGATGTGCTCCGCAGCGAGCGATGCAATAACTTTTCTGTAGCAAAGTCTTTAAATCTTGGTTTCCAGCTTCCCAGCACAGTTACAACTTCCAGAGGCACCAGACATGGGCCATGCACTCCAGGAAGGACAGAACTCTCTTAGTAGAGCTCAGGGGAAGCGGGGGTGACATCCTTTTGTTCCTGGGACTTCAAAACAGGGAGCCAGCTCTTCTCAGGCCCTTGGAGATTCCTTCAAGCAATGGGACACAGCACAAAGCAAAGTCCTTCCCCTCTCCTTGGCAGCAAAGCAACAGCAGGGCAATCCAGCAGAGCAACAGCAGGACAATCTTCCTTCTTCAGTTTCAGCTTTCTCCTTGGCAGAGATTCCTTCATGATTCCAGGATGATCTAATTTTCTGTAGTCAGGGGTCCTGAACTTATACCCCTAAAAGTCTTTGTTCCCTTTGTGCAGGAAGGAACTGAACCCGGTCTGAACCAGTTCTGGGTGTTCCTTGAGCACTTTGTTTTCCTGGCTTCTTCTTTCCTTTCATAGAGAGGGGCAGGGTCGTCAGCCGCCCAGCAGGAGGTGGAGCCAGCATTGTGGAGGGCGGGCACAGGCCTATTCAGGTCCCAGGTGCAACTCCTCCCTCCCATCTAGATGCAAATCTCTCTATTCACCACTGGGCAGACTCATTCTGTCTTCTGGAATCCCCCAGCCCTGTCACTCACAAACCAGACAGTCAATTCACAAACCAGCCAAGGCACACAGAGAGGTCAGACAAGAGAACAGATACTTTCTAAAAGTGTTGTTCTCAAACACAGGATTTAAAAACCACCTTTCCTAAAAGATGTGTTATTGAATTCTGAGTTCAGGAATACCAGACGTGTATGTCCTATCTTGCTCCTATGGGAAGATATGCTGGTAGCCACTGTAGCCAGCATTCCCCATGATAGCCTATGGAGCAAGATAGCCTTGCAGCAGTGAAAAACGAAAATGGCTGTAATTCACTACCAGAGCATGTCACCTGCACAAGTACATGCTCTACCTTTGGGGATAATCCTACAAGAAGGGCCAGTACCAACAGAGGGTAACTGTCCATTCAACACTAGTGTCTTTAGACAATATCTAAGCTTATGAACCATCCCGTTACATGACTGTCAATAACATGCTCAAGAGGTTAGCTCATGTTTTTGATATAATGTTACATTCTCTAACCTAGTTGAATGACATCCCTGACTCTTGTGTGAGAAGGTTCTAACGTTGTGAGTCGCAGGTAATAGAACATCTTATGTTCCATTAACTAGAAAAAAAAACATTGTGACTTTAGGGCCTCATTATGATGTTGGGCAGACTTGCGTCTGCCCTACACGGTTGCGACAAAGCAACCGCCTGACCATGGGTCGGCAGTTCCAACATCCCAATTGGGATGCGTCCGCACATAGTGTGGTCGGAAACATTTATTTTCCAATGGGAGCTTGTGTGTTGGGTAGAAAACGTCTGCAATGCCACCTCTCATTGTAAAATTGATGTAGACTACGGTGCTGGAATGTTGCAAAGGGCCGGGGGAAGGCGTCCCTGCTAAAGGCCCCCTTTGTCGCTTTCTAACAACCTTTTCATGTCTGAAAGGCTGACATGGAATGGCTGTTGGAAACCAACATCATAATCCTGACGATGGAGCTGCTGTCATAAAGGGATAATGAGGAGTTTCCAACAAACCCAATGACTACTTGAGCCTATCGGAAAGCGTTGGTCAGTCCCTCCGACTGCTGCCTCCGACCACAGGCATTCTAATGCACCGGTCGAACTGCAGCAGCAGATGGCGGTCAGACCGCAACCAACGGCTCATCTGTTGTGGTCCGACCTCCATCATAATTAGGCCCTAAACATTTCCCATAGATCTGTGTACTTAGTGCATGAAGCTTAACATTATTTTGCCCCCTGAAGCTGAATGAAGAACACCCTGATTTAGTTTTACTTACACTTGTGTCTAATGGTGCTCAAACCTTTAATATTTGTCTCGGGGAAATTAATAAACTGCTTCAGCAGAACATCAAAGCTAAACATCTCTTTAGAAATAATACAAAGAAACTACAGCCTTTTGTGATTTGATATGAAATAAATCATTTGTTCAACTGGATTTGATAACATTCTCACTTCTGCCATAACTACTATCTTCAGTATGAATATTTCTCTGAATAATTTAGTAAAGGCCAGTTAATTGGTAATCATAATTATGGAAATAGTGATACAGTTAATCTATTACTATATTGTCAAACATTTTAATAGCTAATTTTTAATAAGTAGCACACGCAACTTTGGACTTGGCACTTTGTGGAACATACTGTTAAAAATTGTACATGGGGACCAAAATTTCTACCACAAATTTAACCAAAGTCTTTTAATTGGTAAATGCAGTGCATGCCATAAAATTGTGCCAATATGTATCATAAATAGTAAGATGATGTTGAAATGATGGATGGTAGCCGAGTGGTAAACCAAAGTAGAGGTTTATTAGGCAAGTTACAGGATGGTAGTTACAAGTAGATAAGCTGGTAATGATAAGATCAAGGTTAGTTCATGACTAATTCCTAGCACCACCCGGAGCTGCATCTTTGCTGCTCAGCCCACTCTCTCTAACTGTCATTCCTCCAGTCTACCAGGCACACCAAAATTCCACACAGTCATCAGGCATTCCAACATTCCATACACAAACCTAGGCATACTGGCTGAGCAGCAGGAAATGTAAGTACAACACATCCTCTTCCCTTGAGAAATTAAAGGACTAAAAATAGAAACAAGCCTATATGAGAGTAGCACCGATATGCAGAAGGCTTGTTTAAAACAATGCATCCAAATGAATATCTGAGGTGAAGAAAAGATGCATAATGAAGAAGGGCAGTGGGCTTAGAGAGAGTGAGCTGAGCAGCAAAGATGCAGCTCCTGGTGGTGCTACGAATTAGCCATGAACTAACCTTTATCTTATCATTACTATCTTATCCACTTGTAACTACCATCCTGTAACTTGCCTAATAATCCTCTACTCTGGTTTACTACTCGGCTACCATCTATCATTTCAACAGATGACAAATGCACTATAAGTGTTTTTAGTAAGGTTGAACAAATTTGCACTTGCCACTTTATAGAACGTAACGCTAAAAATTGTACATAGGGAATACACCTTCAGGGACAAAACCAATTGAAGATTTCCAACTGTGTAAATGTAACACACTGATACATAATTTTACTGCTGATAACTGGGAATATTAGGAGGATCAATGCACTCTATGTGTTTAATCTACCAATGTTTTTAGTATCTTAACAAAGCTTAGATGATTCTGTGAATCGTATAAAGTTCATCTGATAATTATATATATATATATATATATATATATATATATATATATATATATATATATATATATATATATATATATATATATATATATATATATATATATATATATATATATATATATTTGTACAATATTGAATACTGGAGCAGATTATCTGTGATACGGCCACTCATGATTGATTTCCTCGCTGAAAGACAATACTTTGATTACTTTCCAATAATTACAGTAGAAGCCGCTCCTTACCTGGTCTCATTATCCTCCACATATTCGCTCCTGTAGAACCCGGCCAGGTCATCCGCCAGCTCTCCCGTGAACTCAGTGTACATTGAATAGCTCTTCCCCTGCTCCAGGTTCCTGCTGAGCTCCACCACCAAGTACTGGGTTGGAATTTCGAGGCCGGTCCTCTGAATGGGCGGTGGATCTGACCCATCATCCGTCCGTAGCGAGATGTGAAATTCCCCCTGGCGGGTGTAGTTCAGTTTGTTGCTGTGGATCAGGATCAGGTTGGTTGCTGCTGCAGCTGTGAAGTATGCGGTGCTTTTGCCCTTAAAGATGTAAAGGCCTCTAGAGTCCTTCTCCAGATAGGGCTGCAGCTCCAGGTCATAGTGGTGCGGTATGAGGGTGTTTGGAAGCCTGTATTTGTTCCAAGGGTTGCTTGGCTGCGGTGTGGGGGTCGAAGAGGCTGTGGCGGTGGTGGACACGGTTGGGCTGCTTGAAGGAGGACTGGAGTTACTGTTGGCTTTTTCCTCGGCGTACACCACCGACAGGGCAATGACTGTAGCCACGGATGCTACTGTAAACAAGATGCCCACCACCAGCAGCGCACGATTGATATAGATGCCCTTTGCCATTTTCAGGTCCACAGATGAGGAGAAGCAATCCTTGAATAAGAAAGTCTTACTGCTGTCTGAATGTCTTCAGTGACTTTCAGACTAACAGTCGAAAGTTGCATTAGTGCAAAGGTATTTGGCAACATATTAACTTAGTGATATGCAAGTGCAGAGGTTGCCAAAGTGTTGAAATTACTTTCCGAGTGTAAAGGTGGTGAACTATTCACGCTAACCTGCTGTAAGCGTCACACATTGAACGAGTGGTTTTCCGAAGAAACCCCTGAATGCACTTCTGCCCTCCTGTTTTTGCTTCTGCTCAGGGGGTCTGTGTTTCTTCCTTGTTCCTTGAAAGTTCACAATATATTTTACCCTATACATGGAAGCTCTTTTGAAATAATAATTTACTTCTGATTATGTAATCATGAAGTGTAATCCATTTATGAATCTTGATATATTTTAAAAGCCAGAGACGTAACAATGCTAAGCAGTGAGTGTAACAATCTTCAGATACATGGAAATAAATCTGCAAGACATGTATAAACCCTGTCGCTGGTTTTGGTATTACAGTTTGGCAGCACTAGTCAGCTGTAATAAAACAATAACGCAGCTAATCTACTGTAAATTATTGCAGTTGATTAGTCACGTCATAATGGAGGCTAGAAAGTTTATAAGATAGTTCCTGGGGCATAATTACAACTGCAATTTACGCAAAAGAAATAATCAGTCCTCAGTTCTTCTATTTTTCCCTGAAAAAGAAAGTCCTTGGCTGAGGAAACTTTTATAGCATTATGTTTTATTTATTGCATTCGCGTGTTCATTAAGCAAGTGTGAATCGCCTTTTTTGGATTCAGTCATGTTTTTTAAAAGCGATTTACATTAATTTATTAGGATGTGTTTTTGTCTCACATTATTAGCTGAGTATTGACGTATTTAATTTTGCACTACAGATATTCCTATTTATTCTATGTAACTGCAGGCAGGCTATCTTTTTCAGATGTATGAGTAGGAGACCAAGGATTTTTAATAGCAATAAAAGTGTGACCGTGTAATGTAAAAAATAAAATAACTTCTGACATACCTTAACATGATAATGCAGGTCACCTTTGAAGCTATGTGACCTTACAAAGAAACCGAGCTTTCAGAATCATTACTGTTATGTCCTCAGAACAACTTGGAGGCTTGAATATTTTCTCAATACACAAAAGGAGGTGTTTTATTCCATGTATAGCAGTTCAAACACAGTCAAAAGGTTTCAGTCAGCTGTCCTTATATTGCATACGTATGCAAATAATGTTGTGTCTTTAGGGAACGTTTACGAAGTTCGAGACACATTGGAGCCCATTCCTAGTCCGGTGCTGTGAGAAATTGGGTTACTGGTTGACTGGGGTGTGAGCTGTGGTCAAGCAGTAACGACAACCCTTGTCAGAGTGAAGCACAAGCAACCCTAAATTAACTTGTGCTCAACCCTTTGGTAGCTTGGGACAGAGCAGTCAGGCATAACTCAGAGGCAATGAGTAAAGTATTTGTGGAACACTTCAAACAGTAGCACAGTGAAAACCAACAAAAGGATCCCACTCCAGTATAGACAAATAGAGTCATTCCTAATAAATAAAACAATGCCCAAACAACATAAATCCAATCATTTGATATGCAGGTTTAAAGATTTCCTTTACTATAGTGCCAAAAAGCCCATAGTGCTAACTGTGGTTATCTGGTCTTACCAGACTGGGAAGAATGCACAAATTCAGGCCGACAGTGATGGAGCAAGGGCTGGCTAGAGGGACCCAATTACGTCTGCTGAACACAGCACCTTAAACCCTAGCACACAGGCTGCACAGCGTTGCTTTGGAAGACTTCGCACCATCCGGCTTCGGATCTGATGTAGCTGTGCGGCGAGGATTTAGGGGGCTTGGCATCACTTCATGTCAGCCAGGTGAGCTGTGTGGCGTAGCTTGGCTAGGCTTTTCATCAGTTCCAATGAAGCTGGCAGATGTGCAACAAGGCTTTGCAGGACTTCGGGCCGCTTTGTGTTGGTTCTGATGAGACTGGCAGCTATGTGGCAAGGATTTTTAGGGCTTTGCGTTGCTTTGCATTGGCTTAAATGAAGCTGGAAGCTGGAAGCTATGCTGTGAGGCTTTGCGGGGCTTCGCCTAGCTTCGTGTCGGTTCAGTTGGGGACCTCAGCTAGGCTTGGCAGAGCACCTTTAGGCACATTTTCCAAGGTCCAGGGCTGAGATGGCACCACTTGGGAGGGCAGGACTCATAGATGGCAAATTCTAGGTGCTGGGTTCATGGTTATTGTAATTCTGTTATGTCTCCGAGGCATCTGATCAGGAGGCCAGCCAACTAGCACTTGGAGGCACTCTGGGATCCTTGGCTCAGACATGCAGGCCCAGTCCTTCTCACCCAGGCAAGGTGATAGCAGGTCAGCACAGAAAGACAGCAGTACGCCAGACCGGACGTCACACAGTTGTTTTTGCAACATGGCAGTTCTTCTTCCTGGAAGAGACCACAGGTCCAGAAGTTTACTGAAGAGTGGGTGTCTGGGGCCCGATATTTATACCTGGTGGTGGGAGAAGCTTTCAGAATTTCCAGTTGAAATCCCTAGACATCCTGCCTTTCCTGCTGTAGCTCCAGACTAACCACAGGAGGTATGCAGACCTTTGCGTGGGCACGACACAGTCTATTCAAGTGTAAGTCGGGCTGGGCCCAGCTTCTGCTTCTCATACTGCCAGTGATTGGCCATATAGGCACACCTAAGTTCTCTATTGTGTGTAACTATCTAGGAGGAATGTACAAAGCCCAACTGCCAGCTACACCCAGTCATGTGACCAGAGACAGGCTGAGGGCACTAAACGGCTAAGGCAGGAAAATGCCAACTCTCTAAAAGTAGAATTTTCAAAATTGTAATTTAAAATCCAACTTCACATTAATTTAGGATTTTTCATTAGAATTCCAAAGACACCAGACATGAACTAGTTACCTGCTCCCATTTGGAAATGACAGCTTATTAAATGTAATAAGGCAACTCTGACCTTCTCCTATGGGAGAGGTAGGCCTTGCAGTAGGAAAAATAAATGTAAGAGCTATACACTACCAGGACATGTAAAACTTAAAAGTATATGTTACATTTTTTTTAATGCATTGCACCCTCCCCTCTGCGCTGTCCAGGGCCTTTCCTAGGGGTAGATTTTATGTTTTAAAAAATAAAGTTTGGGTTTAGAGTAAGGTTTCTTTTGCCAGGTTGTAATGGCAGTTTATTCTGCATGCACAGGATACAATGTTAAACCTGAGACATGTTAAAGGCTTCTTAAGGGGGCGGCACAATCAGTGCTGCAGGCACACTAAGAGCACTTATAGCATTTAATTTACAGGCTGTGGGCACATGTAGTGCTACTTTACTAGGGACGTACAATTAAATTAACTGTGCCAATTGGGAGCAAGTCATTTCTACCATGTTTAGAGGCGAGAAGAGAGCACAGGTACTTTAGCACTGGTTAGCCGTGGTAAAGTGCGCAGAGTCCTAAGGCCAATTAAAAAGAATTCAGCAATGATAAGCGACGTGAAGGTAAAATGTCTTGGGATGACCTTGTGGGAAGGGCCAAGTCCAACGGGCACCATAACAAATAAGGCACACATAGCTTGCAATACCATAAAATGCTGTATTTAGTGATGCACTTAGAGTGGCCTCCTCCCTCCAGGTAATTGAGGACACATGTTCCAGTTCTGGTCTTTTGTATGACAGCCTATTGCATTCTAGGAGCTGTAGTCTTATTTGCCCAAATGTAATTAATAGGACTAACACACCTGAAATCAACGGATTTATAAATGAAAAGCGTAGGCCTGGATTCATGGCCATAATGACCTGGAGTGAGATTTCTGTGTGATATTTCTGCATCATTCCAATTTGTGCACCTCTGAGTGTGATATGCCGCTCCAATTGCATCTATTGTGGTAACATTCTTGCAGGCAAACAGCATGGGTTTTGGTAATTTCCACACAAAGGTATAACTCCAAAATGGCCACAAACTCCAGGATTTGCCATCAGTTAGAATGAGACGTTGTGAAAAGTGATTTATTCTCCAGTGGCAATTACACAAAAAACATTTTCCCAGTATAAAGCACATATACATGAAACTTAAATTTATTGAAATATGCATGACAACTCATTTTAAGTAACAGAGTTTACACGGGACGTGAATCATTAAAAATGTCACACCATAAATGATACATTTTGCGCTTAATGAAAATTAAACGAGAGGTAAAAAATAACAGTATTCAAGCAGCTAATTTTTAAAACTGATGTCTCGGCCTTATTCAGGCACTTAGTTACTGCAAACATTGAATGTATGTACTACCAAGGTGCAGCATTCTATAAATGGCATAGCTGGTTGCTGGGTTCTATTGCTAAGGTGAGAACTAACATTATAGCACCCCCTTACAAGTAATTCACAGTCCGACAAGAAATTTCTTAACGAATCACCAACATTCCACTATACATTCATATTTTTGAATTTTTCTACAAAGTTATCAATGTAAAGTTCATTTGGCATACATCACATCATAAATAATACAAATAAAATCAATTTTCATTCATTATTTCTCATTTCATAATTTCTTATCATAAGATCATAATACTAACACATACTCTATTTATTTATTTATTTAAGGTTTTTGTAGAGCGCGTAGTAACCCTTGAGCATCCCAGCGCTTGAACCTGAATTCAGGAGGGAACAGCAGCAGGAGGGACGAAGAATCAGGGGAAGAGAAGAGTTTTCAGTGCCTTCCTAAACTGGAGGATATTTGGTTTGGTTCTTAGTCTCCGGGGGCGACTGTTCCAATGTTTAGCAGTGTGTACCGAAAAGCGGCGACCTCCAGACCGAGCTTTTTTTACTCTGGGAACAGTAATAAGGTTCTCGTGGCTTGATCGAAGAGCTCTTGTAGCTTTGTAGGGAATGATAAAATTATTGAGAATGGGTGGGCCTTTATTATGGAGAAGTTTATGAGCCAGACAGAGGGCCTTGAAAGCAACCCTCTCTCTGACTGGGAGCCAGTGAAGAAGCTTCAAAGCTGGCTTTGCCGAAGATCTGGCCGGGATGTGAGTGAGTAGTCGGGCCGCGGCGTTTTGGATTCTCTGCAGGGTATTGAATGTAGCTTCAGGGGCACCCAGGTAGATTGCGTTGCTGTAATCTAGCCTCGCCAAGATGAGGCCCTGGATCAGTAGTTTCCGGGAGGTGGCGGGAAGCAGGGGGAAGACCTTCCTGCATGCCCTGAGAAGTCCGAAACATATTCCTGCTGTCTTTTTGGCCTGAGTTCTAAAGCTCAGGTCCTTTTCGAGCCATACGCCCAGGCTCTTAACCTCCTCCTTAGGGGCAGGGGGGTCACCAAGGCAGTCGGGCCAGATGTTAGGCGGCAAGGAGGGCCCTTTATGTCCAAGCAGCAGGATTTCGGTCTTGGACCCATTCAGTTTCAGCGCTGAGGTGTTCATCCAGCTGTGGATTTCAGTGAGACAGCTGTGTAGATCGGAGGGTTCTTGGTGAGGGTATGAGAGGGTCACCACCAGCTGGGTGTCGTCGGCGTAATTGATGATCGTCACGCTGAACGGGGTGACCAATTCCTCCAGCGGAGACATGTAAACGTTGAATAACGTCGGGCTAAGAGATGAGCCCTGCGGTACTCCACATCGGAGGGGGATCGCGGGGGAGTGGCTGTCATTCTCCCAGACTTGGAAGGAGCGGCCATCTAGAAAAGACATGAGCCACTTCAAGGCCGAGCCCCTTACTCCAATGTCTCTCAGGCGCTGGATTAAAACCTGGTGATTGACAGTGTCGAAGGCCGCACTGAGGTCCAGGAGGATCACTGCCACTGATCCTCCTGTATCCAGAATGCTTCTGGCCTTCTCCACTGCCGCCAGGAGGGCAGTGTCAGTGCCCCTGCCTGGGCGGAAGCCTGTCTGGGAGTTCCTAAGTAGGTTGTTGCTTTCTAGGAATAGTGATAGTTTTTTATTCACTAGCTTCTCCGTGATTTTACTGTTTCCTGGGAGAAGGGAGATTGGCCTGTAGTTGGCTAGGTCCTGAGGGTCTAGTGAAGGTTTTTTCAAAAGACCTTTTACCACCGCCGCTTTCCAGCTGGGAGGGACTACTCCCTGTGTAAGGGAGGCATTGATGAGGGACGTGAGAGGGGGGATAATAGTGGTGGACACTTTTTTCAGGAAGCGTAGCGGAGCCGGGTCGCTGGGGGAACCACTTTTAATTGTGGCCAGCGTCGCGGCTACCTCTTCCGTGGATACTGGGCCGAAGGTATCGAGTAGGGGTGTGGGGGCATCGGGGGAATGACTGTGGCTATGGGGAGAGTTGGGAGGGTCCCTGTCTGTGCGACCAACGTCGAAGGGGGGTAGGGATGCGAGAATTTTTGGGATTTTCTTATCGAAAAAAGTGGCCAGTTTAATACATTTACTTTCCGCGGCTTTGAGGTCCAGGGGTTTCGCAGGGGGATCTGGGGCGTGAAGATGTTCTGTGAGAATGGAGAAGGTTTCCTGAGCAGAGCAGGACGACTTTTTAATTCTATCTTCGTAGAATGAACTCTTGGTTTTATGGAGCGCACGTTTGTAAGTTTTTATGGAAGCCCGAAACATTTCTTTCTTGTCTGCTGTCTTGTCTTTCCTCCATGTGCGTTCATTTCTCTTGCATTCCTTCCATAGGAGATTCAATTCAGGGGTGTACCAGGGGGAGGGGTTAACTCTCTTGGTACGTTTAAGGGTGCTGGATCTCGGTAGGAGGCAATCCAGTGATTGGGTGAGCCATGTATTAAATTCAGTGTCGGCAGTAATGGGGTTTTGATTGGGGAGGGGGGTGTCTTCCCTAAGTTTGGCTGCCCATTCTTCAGGGACCAGTTTATGCCAGCGTCTGATAAGGGTTCTGATTTTGGGCAGTTGGGGTGGGGGAGTATTGATGTGCCATTCGAAGGGGACCAGGAAGTGGTCAGTGCAGGGGAGGGGGAGGTGCGCGCGGGTATTAAGATCTTGAATGTTTGTAAAGATAGGATCAAGTAACTGTCCTTTGTCGTGAGTGGCCTGTGGGTTCTTTAAGCCGAGACCAATGGAGGAGATGTCCAGAAGAAGTTCGGCTGCGTGAGTGTCGACTGGGTCCAGAAAGTGAAGATTGAGATCCCCTAATAAGAGGTAGTAAGAGGAAGTCGTAGATTCGAGAGTGACATGGTCAATAAGCTTGCTGGGGAACTCGGTCAGTTGGCCGGGGGGGCGGTATACAAGCAGCCCCGACAAAGATGTTACTGGTGAGATTTGAATGGTGAAGTGGCAGCTTTCGCAGTCTTTGATGTTGCCATCCAAGATTCTGCAGGTGAGGGAATCTTTGAATATTATGGCTACACCGCCTCCCCTGCCACACGGTCTATTCAGTGAGCAAATTTGGTAGCCCGGAGGGAGTGCGTTGACAATGTCAGGGCCGTTGTTGGGAGTGAGCCATGTTTCAGTGAGAAACAGAATGTCCATGGCGTGGTTTAAGATCAGGAGGGTTATTTCGTGGGCGAGTTTAACAAGCGACCTGCAGTTGAGTAGGCCTAATTGTAGGCCACCGCGTACAGTTTCTGCGCAGGGTGGATTGCAGAGACTGCAGCCGGTGAAAGGGTTTTTCAGTCATGGCTTAAAATAAACATTCACCTGAGTCCTTGAAGTACCTCTGACGGTGTTCAACAAAGTCATGTTTCTATGCCTCAACACTGGTCAAAAGTATATATTTTATTGTGCAAAAGTCAAATGTCAATATGAATTGCTGTTGAGCATAGGACTTCCTGTTCCATATCTCTTCATGGTCCATTATGTTCCTACATTTTCATATCTTTTTTATCCAATAATATCATTAATTTAATATACATCTTCCATCTTCACTCCTTTCAGGTTTTGCAGGCCCGACACTCTCTCCACTCCTCTCAATTTTCCCGATATTTCCAACTACGCCATGCCCTCCGTTCCTATATATCGGACAGCACCTCTTTGCCCGAGTCCACCTGAAGCTCAGGTCATGACCGGCGATCTGAGAAGGGGAGGGATCTTCCGTGTTTACCGTTCCCTCACAAACAACACCCCCATCTCCCTCTCTCAACTTCGGGACAAGTGGGAGGGTTGGCTTGGGACCTTGGAAGACGCCGACTGGAGAGACGCCCTGACGGCTCCTAAAATAATTGCGGTCTCAACAAGGCTTCGACTAGTCCAAATATACTTCCTACATGCTGCCTATCTTACACCGCTTCGTCTTCACCGTGCGGGGCTTCGACCTGATGCCCTCTGCTCCCGCTGTCCTCACTCACTGGCAGACTTTTATCATGTGGTATGGCTTTGCCCTGTGATACATTGTTATTGGGAATCCGTAACGGAGGAGCTCACGGAGGTCCTGGGCGGGGAGGTAAATCTTGACCCTACACATGTTCTCCTGGGCATCACCGAGGGGCTGGATAGCAACAGGGCTGAGAAGCTCTTCCTTAATGCAGCACTAGCAGTAACCAAATGGGACATTGCAGCTCACTGGCTGAACACTACCGCACCTACATTGGAGTGCTGGCGCAGAGGAGTGTACTAGTGTGCACAGCAGGACAGGCCTCTTTATGTGGCCATGGGTTGTTGAAATTTCGTCAAATGTGGGTCGGAGTGATAGAACATTAATTTGGACTGGTATGCTATCTAGATTGGGAGTGGGTATGCCAATATCAGCCATATGTACATCTACCCTTTTATGCCAATGTGATATGTTTGTGCCTTGGTCTTGCCTTTTACAATGTATTTCTGAACGGTGCTGTTTTCTTCTTTGCAACCAAAAATCAATAAAAATTGGTTATCAAAAAATGTAATATACATCTGTTGTAGCCTCTCTTCCATCATTTATATCGAATCTATGTTGGCACTCGTTTCTGTGAACCAATAGTAGCTGCTCACCTTCATCAAGGCACAGAAGGACTTATAATATCCAGTAGGTGGCAGTGTGACATTAGATTCGATCTAATATGATAATGATGAATCTCCATAATCCCAAATGGAACTATATACATCAATACAAGGCAAAAAAATGTCTCCTCACTTTGTGTATCTTTCTAAAACCAAGCATATCACTGTGGTGCTAAACAACAACTCAAGAACAAAAAGCACCTTCACCACACGTAGTATCACGATAACCAATCTGTTATACAAACTAAAGTAAATTGAAATCCCACCACCTACCAATCAACCTAATCTCTTCCATATGTTCTCAAGGAAGTAGAGAGGTATAGTAGTGTCACTACAACCAATGTGATGTTCAAACTAAAGGAAATTGAACAACCACCACTTGTGATCATCCTATTGCCTTGCATATGTTCTCCATAAAGTATAAATTGACCTTCCCATAGATTATTCCTTGGATGGTCCTTGTTTCCACCAGGATATTTAGTGCATAACAATTTCATGCCACCACTTCAATAAAAGGTAAATACAAACCTACAAGAAACCATCAGGCGATAAAGTCTCTAAAATAGATCCTCGTAATTAGGGGTCAAATAAAAATCTCACTGATAATTCTGCCTCTGGTTTTTACTTCACGAAAACACAAGGAATTAAAACAATAAGATAGAGAAGATTCCTTGAAATGGGCTTCTGTCACATACTCTGTCTTCCTATTTGACTAACTACCTGGATCTTTAGAAGGTTTATTAGGAGTGATACAAATTCCGCTGAAATCAGCCAAAATGCCACCATGTATCCACGTATTAGCAATGTTTCATATCTGTGGGCAAGAAAGAATAAGTCAAAACGTTCCTCTTTATATAGGCCAAGCAAGATTCACAGACTGGCCCCCATATGTTACCCCACATTCAATATCCATTTAGCCCCAGCTGGGATGCGTGATTGAGGCATGCATGGCTAAACTACGCATGCCTCTACCTCGCAGCCCATACCATGAATGTGTCTTAACCACGTATTCCTTTACCATGCATGCATTTATCACGCAATTTTGAGGTAAAGTCATGAATGGTAAAGGGGTATGCCTGGCTAAGGTCACGACCCCCTCTACCTGCCCTAAGCTACAAACCCCCTACCTGCCCCCTACCCTGAGGTCCAAATACCCCAACCCTAACCCTTAATATACACTCCCGACCCGCTCCCTTCCAGCTTTATCCCTAAAACTTCTCCATCCCCTTACACTGCCCTTACACCTAAAATCCTAATCCCTATTTTAAGAAACCTCCCTGACCCCATACCTGTAAGCCCTAAAAAAACAACCCACCCTCCCCTAACTCCTGAAAAATACCCAACTGCCCATTCCCCCATGTCCTGAGGCCTAAAACCCTTTCCCTTAACATACATTAGCCTAATACCCTAACCCCTAATTAAAAAAAACTCCCCGACCGTACCCCCAGCCATGAAAACTACCCCCAAACCCCCAGCCTCAAAAACGACCCAACCCACCAGCCCTGAAAATGATCACTGCACCCCCAGCCATGAAAACAACCCGACCCCCCCCCCCCCCGACCCCCCTCGCCAGCCCTGAAAATGGTCCCTGGCCCCCTCAACCCTGAAATAACTCAAACCCCTCCTCAGCCCTTAGAACGATGCCCGACCACCCCAGCCCTGACAATTACCTGATCCCTCAGCCCTGAAAATGACTCCGACCCCCCCACCCTGGAACAACCCTACCCAGCAACCCTGAAACAACCACCTAACCCATACAAACTACCCCCCAACCCATACAACCTACCCCCTCCAAACCCAGTCCAAGCCCCAGCCCAACTAACCTTACCACGTCATCTTTTCCTGGTGTCTTCCTGCTTCCACCGATCTGCAGCCAGCAGCTGGACCGTGCACTGCCTTAACCATGCCTATGTGTGGTTAAGGCAAATGCGTGGTTAAGGCAAGCGTGGTAGCACTTGCGTAGTTGGAACATGTGTGGCTCTATATAGCAAAATGTGCGTATTAATTCTTCATGTTATATGTTCTTGATTTTCAATTGATTTGTATGTATGGAATTTCAAGTTGTTTCTTGGTGTCTATTTAATGTATAAAAATGTATTATTTATGCCTGTATATTTTGCATTCATGGTGTATACAATTGCTTGTTTTTGTTTTGTGACTTAACTGTTATGACGGTGTGTTTTTCCTTTGATGTCACGTTCCCATTAACTTTGAAGATTTGCCTTATAATTAAAAATAAATGTTTTGCTTAAAAAAAGCTTGACCACGCAGCACTCATTGGCTGTGTGGGCTCCGATTGTAATTCTAAGCAGTCTGGCCAGCCAAATGCTTTTCTCTATATAGCAAAAGACACACCTCTAGTCTCATCCATGTGTATCAAAACAATTTATGCAGTTTAGCCCTACCTCTCTTGAAACTAACTTAAGTGATGTTTATCATCAAGGGGGAGACATCCCTTAAGGATAAGAACCCTCACTCACCCGAATGTGACATGCTTCATCATATGGGTCCTCCTTACCAGTGTAGAAACCTAGTCAACACTGGGAGCTACTACTTCGAGGTTTTAAGGAAGGAGCTCAGAGATATTTTTTGGTAAGGAGAAGGATAGTAATCCCATATGTGGAATGATGGGTGTAGTGAGGTTAGCAGCGCTGTGTGTGAGAATAGAAAGTGAGTTAAACCTGTCTAGATAGAATTCACTGTCAACTACTTTATTATAGTGTTCTACCTGACAGGATTAAAAGGAAACAGCACAGTGGTATGGATATATAACCACTGTCACTTTATGGTCAACATGTTTCAGCCTGTTGATCAAAACCTTTGTATCAGCGGCTTTCTTCAGGACCAGGTATAATTGATAGCGCCAAACCACAATTGTTCTTTTTAAAAAAAGGATAAGCCGAGTTAAATCCTTCATCTTTTTGACCAATTTCATTGATAAATAGTGATAGCAAAATATACTCAAAAATATTAGCATTTAGGTGGAGGTGATCACCCGGGTAGCGACACGGCGGACCACGTTCAGCGGGTCATTGCCCTATTGGATTGGGCTCAGGTTACTGCCTCCCCCCTCAGTGTTATCCTGTTGGACACCGAGAAGGCGTTCGACAGGGTCTCCTGGGGGTTCTTGTGGGCAGTGCTTCGCTGGAAGGGCTTCAGTGTCAAATTTATTCAGGCCATTCAAGCACTGTATATCTCCCAAGGTGCAGCATTACGCATCTTTGGTCAGGAGTCAGGGTATTTCAACATCAGTAGAGGCACCAGGCAAGAGTGCCCCTGCTCACCCTTGCTTTTTGCTCTGTACATCGATCCGTTCCTTAGTAAAATCGAAGGAAATTCGGATATATTACCGATAAGGATCGATGGTACAGAGTATAAGACCCTGGCCTATGCGGACAATATTGTTGTTTTAACCTCTGAAGTTGCCCCTGCCTTCTCTGCCCTAAAGGTCTGTGCTTAACAATTTGGTTGGCTTTTAGGCTATAAGTTGAACATCGCAAAAACGCAGGACGTGCAATCAGCTAATATGCGACCCTCTGACGCTCCAGTCATCAGCGAAGCGATCTATCTAGGGGTTAACATTACTGCCTCTGTTGACTCCATTCTGGATTTGAATATCCTTCTGGTAGTCGAATCTGTAAATACTAAGCTGGAACGGCTAGATCATTTGCACCTTTCTCTATATGGCCTCTGTAGTGTTCTCAAAATGCTGGTTCTATCAAAGTTTTTATGGCCGAAAAGGTTTGCCACAGGTTCCTCTGAGAGTATCGTCGCTCGTGTAGGGACACCAAATGGATGTGTCTCCCCCGGGACTGTGGTGGCTGGGCGGTCCCAAATTTGGCATTATATTATTGGTCCGCTATGGTGCAATATCTAGGATTGCCCTTGCTGGGAGATAACACTGAGGTTCAGCCTTCTAATAGACCTACTGTCTATAAGATAGGCCTGGGTGTGGCCTTCAAGGGTATTTAGACGCAAGTTCTCGAGCAGAGCTATTTCAAGAAGACAAGGTTTAAGGTCATTACTGCTATGTTCCTAGTTTGGCAGAAAATCCGGCGGAAATTGTCTATCCCTAATGTTAATATTTATACACCATTTAAAGCCGCCCGACTACTGCCTGCTATTTCCCAGGACCAGACCACCTTTAGATTGCAGTTATCGGGTCTTAAGGTTATAGGCGATCTAGCCATTGGAGGGCAAATTGCTTCTTTTTTGTTTTTGAGGGATAAGTTCCAGTTAAACACTCATGATTTTTTTAAATATCTCCCGGTTAGAAGTTTCATTGATAAACACCTATGTGAAACCCCCACAATGTTAAATAAGGTAACTATGTTCGAACTTATTCAAAAGAAGGCTAGAATAGGGACAATCTATCAGTACTTGATGTCTGACTTCTTGGACAATCTTGAGCTACAAAACTTCAAGTGGGAGGGTAAACTCGGTAAGACTGGTGTAGATATAAGGCTGGCATTGGACTTAGATAGTTATGCCCTAGTTTCAGGTAGTCTGCGGACCCAAAGCTATATGGCAATGTTTGACCTTCATTATACGCCTGCTAAAATAGCGAAATGGGGGGGCAGGAATGGTGACCGCTGTGCGAGGTGTGGGCTCCAAGCAGCTGATTCTATACACATGTTTTATTCTTGTCCGAATCTGCGCAAATTCCTGAATGATGTGGAGTGTTTTATAAATTCACTGCTTAATATCCCACTCACCATCTCCCCGGAGATGGTGGTAATGGGGTCTGAAGGAGTAGCGTTGGCCCAAAATACGCGGTATGTGTCCACTTTTTTGTTCATAGCTATGCCAATGATTCGGCTGTGTATCACCTCACAATGGTTAAGCCCAGAGGCACCCACGTTCGTCAATTGGAGAGCCAGGCTGCTTGCCGGATACAATCTGGAGTTCTCAGTATTCTCATTAAGGGGCAGGCGAAGGAGGGAGCTGGCCTGCAAGATCTGGGCTCCGCTCGAGGAATGGTTAAAGCATTGTTTAGTTTATCATTGTCAAGCTGTAAAAGTATAAAACTGTATGTTTAACTTGTTTTTCATCCCAGTTGCCATGACTTTATGCTGTTGCCTTTCTGTGTTTGATTTTCTTTTTCAAGGCGTAGAATTGGTTTTCTAAAGTTCCATGTTCCTTTTACTGTTTTTTTAGTTCTTTTTGCATTACCCTCCCCACGTATTTAGTCTCCTTTCTACTGTTTCTTCCCTTCTCGGTTGTCTGATGTATATATTTGTGTAAATATTGTTTGCCACGACCCGTATTTTCTCTTTGTTGAAAAAATTAAAAAAATAAAAAATTAAATTTTAAAAAGAATTTGCAGGCACTCTGTTCGTGGGCTAGCCTTTACTAGGCACTTCCAAGTAAATTAAACTTGCCAATTAGGAATATGCCAGTTCTAACTTGTTTAGAGAGGAGAGCACATGTGCTTCACCACTGGTATGGTTTACAGGAGTAAAATGTGCAGAGCATTAAAAGAAAGAGATGTCATCAGTGATTTCACTGACCATGTCATGAGTGATGTAATATGTGAGGTCATAAGCAGTGTATTGCAGCGGCGTAAGGTAAAGTTTGCTCAGTTAACTATAACTACTGAATTTCACTGGTTTTGTACAAGTGAAATCTGCCCCTAACTTCCTTGTAACCTTTGTTTTTTCAGTGAATTTCCAAGGTTTTTTTAATTCTATTTCCTAACTATAACTTACCTGTAACCTTTGGTTTTCTCAGTGAATTTCTATGTTTTTCTAACTAGTAATCATGTTTGCAGAATGGTAAAGAAAGGGGGCTGGGACTTGAACCAGGTCTTAGGAATTCCGCCGTGTATGACTTTCAAGTGGTACCAGAAGGGCTTCTTGGTCCCCAAGATCCCTTACGATTAAAGTGGACTTCATCAAGGCAAACTGCTGCTTGGGAGAAGAAGTTCACTTTTGTACTGAGGCCCTCAGGAGGCAACGGGACATCATCCCCACACCAGCAGTTCACCAAACTGCGCGTTTGCAGAGGGGTGGAGAAAGCTGTATAAACTCTAACCACCTCACAGCAATCCCTCTGTGTGGGGCTTACTGGAGGAAACAGGAGGTCTTCTTGGCCCCTAAGGACCCTCAGCAGGCAGGCAGATGTCTTCTCCCAACCAGGAGCATGCCATGAGGCATATTTGCAGAGTAGTGAAGAAAGGGGGCAGACCCTCCGGCGAGTAACTGCCTTTTTATTTATTTTTACGAGGGGGCCCCCTTCCCTTGACCATTCTGGGCCCCAGGGATCCCATTCCCCGGCCCATGCCCAATTTTAATTTATATATTTTGTAAAATAATTGGAAGGGGGGCACATGGCCTATTTTGGCACCAGGGGCACCATCCTATGCCCCAGGCCTTGATTTTTTTTTCAAATGGAGAGTGGGACCAGAGCAGCTCCCCTCTCTGGACCAATATTGCCCCGAAGACCCCATTCCCATGGGGCATGGCCGGCTCCTTGGGGAGCACTGGAGGAGCCTCAAGGCCCCCAATCCATATCGGCTCCCTGCAGTCCCAGCAAGCCGCTGCAGTCCCTGCGAGAGCCGTCATTGCTTTTGGACAGACGGAGCTGCTAACGTGTAGCTCTCTCTGTCCAAAAGCAATTCTGCTCTGCTTCCTGGAAGCAGACCAGAGTTTGCTATAGCATGGTGGGAGCGGTGCTCCCGCCAACCCATAGCAAACTACAATGTTCCAGGGTGGGCACCCCGGGACAGTGCTGGAGCCATCACCAAGTGGTGGTGGTCCCCAGGGTCATGTAGGTCTCCTGGAGGGCGCCATACTGCCCCTTACCATCTTGTAGATAGCCTCAGGGGTGGTGGTCCTTTGGGCTGCGTAGTGAGCTGTCAGGTCTCCCTGGCATTTGTTTAAGAAATGCAGAGTGCCACGTAGAGGTGGCGATCCCCGGGGCTGCAAGGGAGGCAATATGGCCCCCCACATTTAAAAAAAGTACAATGGGACCCAGGGAGGTGGGGGTCTACAGGGCAGCTGGGGGGCTGAGAGGGCCACCCACATTTGTAAGTATATGTGCCCCAGGGAGGTGGTGGTACCCAGGCTGTGGGGGCAGATTGGACACCCACATTTTAATGTTTGCCCAAGAGGGGTGCCTCATGAACCCCCTTCTTCATGCCCTCAGGATTTGGCCCACCTGGGTGCTTCAACAAAAGACACACGGGAGACCGCACACCATTTCTTAAAGAATTTTGCCCTGGATTCATGTATCCACCCGACTCCGCAGCACAACAAAAAAAAAGGCTTTTAAAACGTGGTGGGGACTCTTTAGGACCCCCCCCCACACTATATCTGGGAGGTCAGGTTATATATAAATATATATTTATGCACAGACCCTGTTGACCATTGAAGGTCGTGGTTTGTACAAAATCAGGAATGCCCATCTATATAACGGACACCAATGGAAAGCTTGTGTCAACACCCAGCTGCAGGTGAGGGGCGTATAAGGTGCAGTGTTTCAATTATCAACTTACCGCAGTGAAAAATGTTGGCAGGACTGGTGCAGGTTAAAGTGTTGTGACATCCAGTGGAATATCAGGTAGGATTGTTTAATGGAGCATTGAGGCCAGTAATTCAATGAATCTCTTCGGGGATGTTTGCGCTCCACTAGCAGTGCAGGGGAATTGCGGTCCTTCCATTGGTCACAGAACAAACAATCATACTACCGAACATTTCAAAAAAGCTTACACTGTGTTCTTCTACTTTTGCTTTATTACACTGAAAAAGGCAATGTGCTGAAACATGTCTGCGATCATTAAATCCTCGTATTCAGAATTAGACTTCCTAGTAAGTTTAAAGTGCACCCTACTTTCCATGTTTCTCTGATCAAGCAAACAAAACAAATCTTAGACAGGTTGTTCCCCCAGCTCCCATTCAAGTGTAATCTGAAGAAGAATTTGAAGTTAAGAGAATTATTGATTCCAAGTTTAGGAGAGGTAGAGTTTTCTATTTGATTGATTGAAAAGGATTTGGTCCTGAGGAAAGATACTGGGAACCCAGTACTAATGTTCATGCCCCAAGATTGGTGAAGAAATTCCACAAGGCTCATCCACAGAAGCTTAGGGAGGGGGCTTTGGTGTGGGGTACTGTCAGGACTGGGCAGACTTTCTTTAGATCAAGACATTCTGGTCCTATTTTCAAGATTACGCAGGGTGACACATTTTTGCACTCTCCAATCAGATGGAGTCAACTGGTAGCGAGGCTATTATCAGACACTTAACTAGCTTAGAAAAAAGTCATGTGGGGTATACACAACATGGAGAACACACCAGAAGGTCAGCGTTCTAGTGTTTTCTTCTCTTCCTTCAGCAGGTACAGCTGTATTGTGCGCGTGAACCTTTGATACTGTGTACCTCAACTGTGAGGAGACGTTTCTCCCTTCAGCGCTCCTGATTTTTCAGTATTTCGTCAGCGAATAGTTTTTTCGCTCACATTGTGCTACCCTCCGCCCTACCATAGCAAACACTGCTTTGCTTCATTGAAGTGAGAGCAGGGAAACCTGCTCTTGCTTCAATAAAGCAAAGCAGGATTGCTTTTCCACAAGGGGAGCTGTATGCCCACATGAAGGTCTGGCACCCCAATTTAAATGCTGGTGGACCCTCACTTTGGCCATGGCGGAGGCTACTCTGTCTCATGGCCAAACCTCTTAAATGCGTCTGGCTATTAAGTGCTGTCAGAGAAATGGCTACATGTCTGCCCACCCTATTTAGATGGGTAGACATGCAATTTTTTATTGTTTCTTTCTGGTAGG
Source organism: Lissotriton vulgaris (assembly GCF_964263255.1). Taxonomy (NCBI): domain Eukaryota; kingdom Metazoa; phylum Chordata; class Amphibia; order Caudata; family Salamandridae; genus Lissotriton; species Lissotriton vulgaris. The sequence goes on from NC_141687.1 coordinate 1,962,131,977, forward strand.
AAAAACCTGGTGGTTAGGAACAATAAAAACATTATAATGCTCCCCATGCAAATATACGTTTTTCTTTACAAAAAGAAAATCGTTGTTCAGGATTTTCTTTTAGTAAGGAAAATGCAAACTGCTGTGCTACAGGGCTGCTGCATACTGCTGACACAGCCCTGTAGCACAGAATAAAAGGCACTGACAGGAACAACCGCAAAATTGGTTTGTGCCAATGCTTTTATAAGCGCTTAGCGGTCATTTATAAATTAGGTGGGTGGTCCCACCATCATGAAGACTGAGTGATTTACCTTGGCCCCATGGCGGAATGGCGAGCCGTCTGTCTATATATAAATAACCCCCTTAGTCTCGAAAATGGAAATCAAAAATCTTCAGCCGGGCAAAGAGGGCTCCATGACGTCAGATAGCCATTGGATGAGGACCCACAAAATCAGATGGGCTGCTGCAGAGAAGCATCAACCTGAATCTTCAGCACACTGATAATGCACTTCTGGGGGATAGGTTTGGAAGGTTTGTCCTGGCCCTCCATAGTATTGAAGTTGACAAAGTTTCTAGCTCCCAGGTTTTGAGGGATGGTGGTAGAGGTACGCCACAGAGCTTCAATGGACGGACCACAGCTGCGTCCACTTCACCTTCAAGAGATCGACGACCCACCACCACCAGCATCAGGCTGCCCGCAGAAGCTGGAACAAGATCACAGCAGACCAGCTCGCCGCTTCCCTGAGCCAGCACCCTCCCGCCAGCTCAGCGAACCCCAGCCAGGCCGCCGACAACCTCACGAAGTGGATCAGCAACTGCGCGGACGAACTCGCCCCGCTGAGGACCCCGCCCAGCAGATCCGGCAGCAAGAAAGCCCCGTGGTTCACCGACGAACTCAAGAGCTCCAAGAAGAACTGCCGAGCCCTCGAGAAAGTCTGGAGAAGGGAACCTACACCGGACAACAGGACCACCTTCAAGCTGGCCACCCGGAAGCACCACCAGCTGATCCGCGCCACCAAGAAAACTGCTTTCAAGGACCGGCTGGACAACAACGCACACAACTGCAAGGAACTCTTCAACATCGTGAAAGAGCTATCCAACCCCAACGCAGGAAACAACGACATCACCCCATCGCAAGACCTCTGCAACTCCCTCGCCTCATACTTCCACAACAAGATCGCGGACATACACAACAGCTTCAACAACCAACCAACGCACACCAAGACCGAACAACCACCCCCCACCACCACCCTCCACGCCTGGACCCCGATCAGCACTGAAGACACCATCCGCACGATGAACTCCATCCACTCCGGATCACCGACTGACCCCTGCCCTCACCACGTCTTCAACAAGGCTGACGCTGTCATCGCACCCCACCTGCGAGACATCATCAACACATCCTTCGACACCGCCACCTTCCCTGAGAGCTGGAAGCACGCCGAACTCAGCGCTCTTCTCAAGAAACCCACAGCAGACCCCACCGAACTCAAGAATTACCGCCCCATCTCGCTCCTCCCGTTTCCAGCCAAAGTCATCGAGAAGACCGTCAACAAGCAGATGGCCGCCTTCCTCGAGACGAATGGATCCCTCGACCCCTCACAGTCCGGCTTCCGAGCCAATCACAGCACCGAGACCGCCCTCATCGCCGCCACCGATGACATCCGAGCCCTGATGGACAACGGAGAAACAGCGGCCCTCATCCTCCTAGACCTCTCCACGGCTTTCGACACTGTCTGCCACCGCACCCTAGTACAGCGCCTCAGCAACGTCGGAATCCAGGACAAGGCGCTGGAATGGATCATCTCCTTCCTCGACGGAAGAACACAGAGAGTCCGCCTACCACCGTACAAGTCAGAGGCCACCAAAGTCATCTGCGGCGTCCCTCAAGGATCCTCTCTGAGCCCCACCGTCTTCAACGTCTACATGAGCCCCCTCGCGGCCATCGCACGCCAGCACAACCTCAACATAATCTCCTACGCCGACGACACCCAGCTGATCCTCTCCCTGACCAACGACCCCGCCGCCGCCAGAGCCAACCTGCACGAAGGGATGAAAGAGGTAGCCGAGTGGATGACGATCAGCCGCCTGAAACTGAACTCGGACAAGACGGAGGTCCTCATCCTGGGCTCCTCACCCTCCGCCTGGGACGACTCCTGGTGGCCTCCCGCCCTGGGCACCGCACCCAAACCGACAGACCATGCACGCAACCTGGGCTTCATCCTGGACTCCTCCCTCTCCATGACCAGGCAAGTCAACAACGTCTCCTCGACGTGCTTCAACATCCTGCGCATGCTACGGAAGATCTTCTGGTGGATCCCCACCGAGACCAGGAAGACCGTCACCCAGGCCCTCGTCACCAGCCGACTGGACTACGGCAACGCCCTCTACGCCGGTACCACAGCCAAGCTCCAGAAGAGACTCCAGCAGATCCAGAACGCCTCAGCCAGACTCATCCTCGACATCCCACGAACCAGCCACATCTCCGGACATCTGGTAGACCTTCACTGGATCCCCGTCAACAAAAGAATCACCTTCCGCCTCCTCACCCATGCACACAAAGCCCTACACGACCAAGGCCCGAGCTACCTCAACAGCCGAGTCAACTTCTACGCTCCCAAACGCCACCTCCGATCAGCCAACCATGCCCTCGCCGCCGTCCCCCGCATCCGAAGAGCGACTACAGGAGGAAGGTCCTTCTCCTACCTTGCCGCCAAGACCTGGAATTCCCTCCCGACCCACCTGTGCCTGACCCAAGACCACCTCTCCTTCAGGAAGAAGCTAAAGACCTGGCTGTTCGAGCAGTAGCGGCACCCCCCCACCCCCAGCGCCTTGAGACCCTACGGGTATGTAGCGCGCTCTATAAATGTCATTGATTGATTGATTGAGAGGTAGAAGTCCAGCTAGACACAGCCAAGGGTTCCAGGACCTCAGGAAGAGCACTAGGGGATCTGGACTTACTCCAGCAGAGGCCAATAGTAGGATCCAGACCAAGTCCAGTTGGTAATGGTCAACTGAGCAGTTACAGAAAAAAGTCCGATTGTAGATTGGTGTGCCCCTGTCAGAAATGTTTTAAGGCATCGTCAAAGTGGACAATTACCCAAGGCTTCCAAGGGGTCCGCTGGTAAAGTGAATAGGAGAGCCATTTTTTCTGCCATAAAAACATTGCTCATAAAACCTGCTCCTTTTTCTAACTTGACAGCCAAACATTCTTATCATAAGCTTAGGGCCGGATTTACCAAGGGTTTAGTAAGCCAACACAATTTCTTGAAAAGGTATTTACTTTCTCAGTGTGAGCAGCTCTTTGCACAGCTTTGGTCACTTTGTATCAAGAGGGCATTAAAGTGGTGTAACTTGGGCAGATTAGTGCAAGCACCCATACAAAGTCCAATCTACTAAAATGGCGCTGCATGACAAACAAAACTTCCTTGAAGTAGGCCCTAACCTAAAGAATTTTTCACTTCTCCAAGCGTTACACCCATTGCATGTGTGCTGCATTTTACAGGAAAATGTATGGACTATTTCATGATTGTCCAGGGAAAGGATTTTGTACTAGAGTATGTTTCCAGTACAAATGTTCTTCTATACAGCACATACACCTTTACACCATGGTGTCTTTCAGTCAAATAATCTTTATTCGGTCGAAAGGACCATAAGAGCACAAGAAAAACAAGTTACAAACAGAGCACACAAAATAAAAACACAAAGATAAAATTACTCAGTTACACATCACCAATTGTCGTTACCTCCTGACATTAACCATCGCCTGGGTAAATAAATTCAATACTGCAAAACAGATAGTAGGAGACTCACAGCATTGTAATAACAGTAAACCTTCTTTATGAGTTTTAAAAAAAAATCCTACTAAAATTGGACGCAAAAAACGGGTTCTAAAAGCTGAGTATAAAGTGCAGAAAAACATAAAGTTCTTGGTGGACTGTATGGACACTGAATCACATGGGCATTGGGGTAATGAAGCAAACCAAGTCCCAGTAATGGGGAAAGCCACCAGGAAGTGAATCAAATTTATTTGGAAACCGGTTAAATAAAATCTGTGTTCTGATACCTTTATCCATAATAGAAAAGGCTCAATTTCTTCACAAGTTGCACTAAAGTGCAAAGGTTGCGTGTGGTCATAGGAAGCCTGTTTGTGCACTAGGACAGGGAAATGAAGCAGACCATTTTTAATAAATATGGCTCTATGCTACTGTCTTACTGTTGTGCAATGTAGCAAAGCAACCAAAGTTGCTGCACTAATAAATAATAGATCTTTTAGTGTGCAGGCCCAGCTGGCATAGCTTTATCCCTTCAACTCTCAGGCTTTTGGTGGAAATTGAATTGAAGAGTACTCTCACTGTGTCCTTTCCCTCTCCATTCTTCACCTTACACCTTTTCCTATAACCCTGTTTTAAAGAGCTGAGTTATTAGTTGAGAGGGGTGGGCACCCAACTCAAATAATAAACAGAATAATTGTCAAGGTGCACCACAAAAGTCACTAAAGTAACCTGTTCTTAACCCTCTTGTAGATTGACACAAAGCAGTCAGATTTAACTTACAGGCAATGTGTAATGTTTTATACAACAGACAAACTTTAATAAAGTGAAAACACAACACAAGAAAAATCCCACGCCAATCTAGAAAAATATAGGATATTTTAATAAATAGAACAACCTCAAAATGAATAATTCATACAATGTGGAATTTTAAACAAAAAAGTAGCCATTTCTCTGGACTTACTACTCTGTGTGCCTGATAGCTTGTCTCCAATACTTGTTTCGGGGTGGGTGACAGCTACACATTTTGCATCCCCTCTACACAGCCCCAACAATGTAGGTGTGTGTGGAAGTGACCATCTACATAACTCTGCATTCTGATGGCCTTGCCTGGGCAGGATGGAATGGAGGGGCTAACACTTCACTTGAATAGGCAGTGTCCTGTCCCCACACCAAGGACAGATTACCCCCCACAGATAGTCTGGCAGTCAGGATTGGGTTGAAAGGGATACTTGGGTACTTTAGGGAGCTTCTTTAACGTCACCACCCCCCACATCAAAGTTATGTGTTGGCATACATAATGGATCTCTGACTACCTAAAAGCAGACACTACAGGGCTTGTAACTGATGCTCTGCCAGAAAAACTGTTGTGCTGCTCAAAGGATTCAACTGGACTGCTGATCTGGCAGGTCTCCTTTTCTATTTGTTGCCCTGCTACCTGCTGCTCTCTGACTCTGCTGAAGGACAGCTGGACTCTGCCATCACTCCAAGTGATCTCCAAGGGCTTGTTGGCTTGTCTCCTGTTGCTTGAGGCTCAGGGATATCAAAGTCGCCACCCCTGCTCCCGTGCCTGTCTCACTGGAAGTGGTCCAGATACTCGCAATGCAGATTTCAAAATCATCATCTTTTTGTGTGCAGAAGAACCGGTGCATCAACCTGTTTGCAGAAGTAAAGTCAGAGCATCACTTCTGATCCAGACCTTTGCCTCCAGAGATGAACGCCTCGGAGAGCATATCATCACCGCTGCTGCTTGGTGATATTGACGCATCCCCTAGACTTCGTGGCTGAATCTGGTGCATTGTTTGTCGGCTCTTGACTATGGCACTCATCAACAGAACTGACGCATCACCTTCACTGCTTGGAGAAAAAGACGCATCCTGCATCTAAGGGCTTTGATATCAATGCGTCTCACTGTTTGTGACCAGAAAAGGAACTTTGTTTACTAGGGCCAGTGTGGGTTCTGTAGCCGTCTGGAACTCCATTGCAGTCGACCTAAAATAACCTTTTGAGTGCTACTTGCTTCTGAGCACTTTACTCCATTTATTCCTTTAAAATTCAATTGCTCAACTTCTAAACATTGGATGTTTGTTGTTTTGGTCCTGTTTAGTTCAAAATATAATAATCTATTTTTCTAAACCTGTTTGGAGTCTTTTTGTGGTGTTTTCATTGTGTTACTGTGTGTGTATGTGTTGCACAAATACTTTACACATTGCCTCTTTAGAAAAGCCCAACTGCTTTATGCAAGCTACCAGAGAGTGAGCGCAAGTTGTCTTTTAGTGTGTATCTAGCTTACCCTGACTAGAGTGGTGGTTCTTAGCCGGCAGGGGTGCATACCTCAGTCAACAGGGAATCCAATGTCTAACAATTATATTTAAAAAAAAATCAAGAACAATAGATTAGCAAACTACATCACCCTCAAGGCTCCAAATTCCATTCTACTTTTAGACTTGGGTTCTTTACACCTTCACTAATAGATTTACCTTTTTCATTTGCTGTGCTTCTTTCAGTTTTCTCTCAGTTGTCAGTCAGTCAAAAAACTTTATTTGGTTAATTAAAACCATAAAAGCAGTGCATGATACATAGAATCAGATTTAAAAAATACAATTAAACAGATGAAGAGAATTGATTGCTACTCCTTCTAAGAACACGATAAACACATTCATTAAAAAGGGGTTGATAGATAAGGGGAACACCTATGTCAGCATTTTAGAAACATTCTCGCCAAAGTTTATACAGAAAGTCAGATTTGATGATTAAGTGGTGCGGCGGCTCTTAGTTTATTCTGTCTGGCGGCTGCTACTAAAAAACAGGCTACACCATATGCAACCGGCACCGAGTTCAACATCTGGAGGTATAATAGTGCTGGCCGTACCTGGGCGAAATTCAAAGGTTTCAAGATGGGAACAAGAATTTTTTTCCGCGGCGCCATATAATGCTCACAGAACATGACCAGGTGCAGAGTGTCCTGTGTTGAAAAACAGTCACATGTACAAGGGGGAAAGTTTTCTGGGGTACCCCATTCTGTGTACGAGCCAAGGATAAGGTGGATCAAATTAAATCTGAACCTTATGAGCAGGAAGCGATGGTAAGGCTTTGTGACATATTTTAAATAGGGTTCCATAGCTGTAGTTGTGGAAAGTTGAAAGAGTAATCTCACCGTAGGTTTACTGAGTTCAACCGATTCTCTTTCGCATTCCAACAAAGTCCGAAAGTGCTGCTTCACCCATTTTACATCCTCTTTTTTAAGATTTTGTGGTAGCGAGTACATTTCCGGTCGCCCTAGCCTCGCACATGCCGCTCTAACATATGCCAGCCATGGTATAGTGTGAGCTTTGTCCAGAGATATACAATCTTTAAGGATGCAATGATTTAAGCTGATTTCCTCATTTGTCCAGGTTTTAATCCAGCAAAATACTGGGGACATTTTTAGAAGATCAGAGACATATCCCATGCCTATTTCATTATGGATTGAATGTGTGGGAGAAGATTTCGGGAGTGTTAGCAGGGCCCGTATAAAGTTGTTTTCAGCGATTTGTATGCCTGGAGTTGGGACGTAGCCCCAAATGTCTGCCCCATAGGATGCGATTGCCACACATTTGGTTCTATAGATCCTGGTCATGGCTTCCATAGGTTTCGAGCCCAATCTTTTGGAGAAGCTCAGAAGTGCTGTGATGGATCTAATGACTCCGTTTTCCTTAAGTTTCATTTGTGGCTTCCAAGTTCCTCTCTCGTCAAAAGTGACGCCCAGGTAGCAGAAGGAGGGCACCCTCAAAATTGGTGAGTTGTTAGAGCTAAAGGATCTAATCTTCATATTTTTCTTTCGAGAGCCTACGACCATAACATGGGATTTGGCAGTGTTAATTTTTAGGTCGAGGGCTTCCATGAAGAGGCCAAAATGGTCCAAAAGTCTTTTCAGACCTATACCAGTCCGCGCTATAAGAACAGCATCATCCGCGTATAGGAGGACCGGGATAGGTAGCCCCCCCATACGCGGGATGTCCAGGGTGGCTGGGTTCAAAGATTTACCCAAGGCATTGATGTACAGTGTGAAGAGGAGAGGGGCCAGGATGCACCCTTGTCTGACCCCTCTCCCTGATCTAAACTTTGCTGTACACCTTCCATCCTTCGTTGCCCTAACAGACGCAAACAAATTTAAATGAAGGTCATGCAAAAAACTAACCAAGGTAGTGTCCAAACCCAAATTTTGTAAGATGGACCATAGTTTTGAACGATTGACCAAATCAAAAGCGGAAGATAAATCCATAAACCCCAAATAAAGAAGCCCCCCCTTCACCACAGTATATTTGCTAATGATTAGATGAAGGTTCAAGCATTGGTCGATTGTCCCTCTGTGTGCCCTGAAGCCGTACTGCAAATCTGAAAGGATCCCGCTCTCCTCCAGCCAATCCCCCATTCTGTGCAAGATGACTCTGCCTAAGATCTTGACGGCAGAGTCCAACAGGGAGATTGGTCTATATCAGGCCGGGTCCGCCCTATTCCCTTTCTTAAATATAGGCACAATTATAGAGGTGGACCAAGAAGGTGAGAAGCCAGCTGTGGGAATCGCGTTAAAAACGTTGGTCAAAATCTTTGACCAAAATTGTGGGTACTGTATGTAGAGATCAGCGGGTACCCCGTCGGGTCCTGGGGCCTTGTGTTTACTGGTATCTCTAATCGCCCTTTCGACTTCCATGGTGTTAAAATCCATAACCAAGTTGGCGTGGTCATGGGTATTGACAGGTGAGGCAGGTACTGTAGATTCATAGATTTTGCCAAAATGGGCTAGCCATCTGTTGTCCTCTATGACACAGTCTAAGTCCGATGTTCCGTTATCAGAAAAAAAGGGCTGATTTAAAATGGCCCAAAACTTTTTGCTGTCTCTTAGCACATCCACAGATAAAAGGCTATTCCAAGCTTCCTCCTTGATTTGGGTTTTACGCTTATGGACTACGGTTTTATATTCCTTCCTTAACTTGGCCACTATTGACCTGTCTCTGGGTTTTTGTTCAATGGCTTTCAAAAGAGCACTATGTATCCTCGAACATTCCTTGTTGAACCATTTATGAGTCTTTGTTTTCGCTTGCCCAACTGACCTTCTTTCCAAGTTTTTACTGATCCTTGAACAAATCTCCTCATATGCGACCAAAACCCTGGGGCCCTCGGCAGTTGGGTCCAAGCACACTGCTATATTGGCCTCGGACTCTTGGGCGAGTGAATGAAAGAATTCGTCTGGGACAATCATCTCCCATTTTAAGCGCCTTCCCTGATCTTTAGACTTCAAATCCTTTGGAGCTGCCACGTTCAGCGGACTGCCAGTACGGAAGCAGTCTAGGTCCAAGGTCAGGAGGACAGGATAATGATCACTTGAGATAAGATCGATCACACTGTACTCACGTGCCTTTGCCAGGGCCCCATTTGAGACAAAAATATAGTCTATAACAGTGTTGGCATCTCTCCCAACAAAGGTTGGGGCTTTAGGCTCGCTAATGCCTTGGTCAAATTCGTAGAGGTTTAGATTAGCTAGAAGGAACTCTAGGAACTCGCCTTCGGATGTATGCTCGAAATGAGGAATGGCTTCAGCTGATATACCCCCATATCTATCGTTAAAACAACCTCCCTCACAGGGGTGAATGTTAAAATCCCCCAGAATAACCAGTTTTGGGAGGGTAGTGCAATCACGCCTATAGGCTGACAAAAAGTTTAACAAAGAAATAAAATGTTCGTTTACAGTAACTGACTCCTTTGAGTTATAAAAATTAATCAAGAGAAAAGTCTTTGAGTTAGGGAGGGTCCACTCCACCGCAAGCATATTTGTTAATGCGGTATCTAATTTTTTGAAAACCCCTACTAGATCTAGAGAGCACAATATGAGTAAACCACCCTTTGCTCTCCCTCTTACACCTGGAACTGCCGGAGTGGAAAAGCTACAGAAACCGTCCAGGGAGAAACTGTGTGTTGTATCCCACGTTTCTTGAAGTCCTAAAATGTGATGTTGTTTAATAAATCTTTGCCATGTTGGGTCTAAAGCCTTTGCATTTAATCCTGCCACATTCCAGGTAAGGACTTTACAGAGTGCTAAGTCTGTATTAGGGGCAATCGATGAACCCACGCCCCGAATCTCTCTCATCCTCGGGCTAGTTCCGAGTGTGGGGGATGAATTAACTATGGTCGGGTCCGCTATGGCGGCATCCTTGCGGAGACGGGTTGGATTAGCACAGGCGCTCCTTTCCCCTGGCGAGCCCTGAGTATGTCTGTCCACCCAATCTGTAGTTGACAGACAATCAAAGCGATTTGCTATAGGGAAATGCAAGGGGTTAGATGGGCCATTTAGCGGCTGCTGGTAGTAAAAGGGCTGGGTGAGATGGGAACCATGAAAGGGGCCACCTTGGCGTAGTCTACCTCCTCTAGTCCCCACCAAATTCCATCCCCCATCCCAGCCCTCCTCCCTGGCAGGGGGTTGTATGTCCCAGGGGAAGTTAAGCCTCTGTCTAGGGATGCGATTGTGTGAACCTTTAAGCCAGCTCCAGCGGTTATCCGCTTGATTGTGTGGAAGATAGAAATACAAAAGAGGTCTGGCAGTCACCGTACTCGCCTGGTATCTTGGGGCCCTGCTATTACAGATAAAATCTACTACCTCGGGATTCTCAAAAGTAACCACCACGCAGTCCCCTTGCAAATTTTTTCTGTTGCCTCCCACCCAGGGAGCCCTCTCTATCATTAAAATGTTGGTAGGTATGTTTGGTGGAAGGGGATAATTATTCGCTAGCCAGTGGCAGACTTTGTTTTTAAGAGCCTGATATGATTCTTCTTCTGGCGAACGAATTTCAGTGACTCCAGTAAGGATAACCACATAGGGCGCGGCATCCGGGGGGAGGTGAATATTTCTACGCACCATATCCTTAGCCTTATACTGTATATCAGGTTTGGGGGCCTGAGATAGACCATCACTGGGTGTGAGCTGGGAAGTTATATTGTTTTTGGAAGAGGTCAGTGTAGTGTCAGTTTTCTTGATTTGCTCTACACCAGGGGGTTTAGGTTTGGAGCCTGCCTGATTTAAAGTGTTACTGGGTTTCTTAACCGTCGTTTTATTAGTCTCCAACACTTTGTTGGGAACCACTGGGGTCTTTGCGGGTTTAGGTAGATTAGTAACCTGGGTGGGTTTATTATTTAAAGTGAAACTAGGGGCACTTATGTCCTTATGTATATTTTTTAGGACCGTTTCCAAGCAGCGTAATCTTACCTCTATGGGTTCTAATAATGCTTCTAGCATATTAAGGATTACTGTGTTATTTGGGCTTGAGCCGGTCTCCTCCTGTGATGGTGTTATTATTGGGTTATCTGTAGGTCCACTAAGTTGCAAAATTTCTTCCAGACTTTGGTCAATTATGGTATCGTCTGGGAGACTCAGCAGTAAACCTGGGTTGTTAGGAAGTGAGCCCTCTATGGGGGTAGGTAGACTGACTGAGGGTTTTTCAATGTTAAGAAGGTTGGGTAAAGTAATGGCCTTCTTCCCTTTCGCAACAGTTGCGGTATTGTTTTTACGTTTTTGCTTAGGGATTGCCCCTTCTGTCCGGGCCCTTTCTTTTATGTTGGCTGTAGAGATACTAATGTTTGTCTCACTACATTGCGTTCCACTCTCAGTCAAAATATTGAGGTTAGGTGAAGCCTCCAGGTCCTGGACAATATTTGAGGCATCCAAGTCCCCGTTAGCTCCAGGATGATGTACTAAGACCTGTACTTCTGGTCGGGAATCAGTTTTTGGTGTCTGAGCCTGGGCAATGAGGCCAAGGGAAGACCGCTTGGCCATGGCCAGGTCTTGGGAGACTCTCCTGTCCATAAGTATGATCCCTTCCTCAATAAGTGCGTGTGTACGAGTAATGAAGTCGTCCAGGGTCCCTGTAAGCTTTTTAGCTCCTGCAGCGGCCATACTTCTCGTTTCACGGCAGGACATAACCCGTATATTCAAGAAGAATAAGAGAAAGATTGGGTGCTATATGTGCCCAACCAAGATTTCTGGCCCAGTCCAGTCTCCTCGGGCCTCTGAGGGCCACAGAGGGCCCGCCCTTTGCCCGGGCTTAGCCCCGGGCGCTTCCGCGCAGCGGAGTGCGCCGCTTCTTATAGGTGTCAGTAAATGGGCGGGGCGGTCAGGGAGAGCGGGCCAGGAGACTTGGCCTCGGGGTTGCCGGGACTCCTGGAAGAGCGAGTCCCGGTCCCAGCGCTCGCAGCCCTGTCACTCACACACTCACCCAGCAGGGGCCAACAATTGGATGGGCAGCCTCGGCGAAGCGGGACCCGCGGAGCGGGTTTCGCAAGCTGCAGGTAAATCCTTCCCTTCGACGGTGGCAAATCCTTCCTTTCACAACAGGGCAGAAGTCAGTATGGCGTCCCGGTTTGCTAATCAGGCGGAATCCTTTTCAACTGTTCTGCTGGGCGGGGCGGTCAGGGAGAGCGGGCCAGGTGACTTGGCCTCGGGGTTGCCGGGACTCCTGGGAGAGCGAGTCCCGGTCCCAGCGCTCGCAGCCCTGTCACTCACACACTCACCCAGCAGGGGCCAACAATTGGATGGGCAGCCTCGGCGAAGCGGGACCCGCGGTGCGGGTTCCGCAAGCTGCAGGTAAATCCTTCCCTTCGACGGTGGCAAATCCTTCCTTTCACAACAGGGCAGAAGTCAGTATGGCGTCCCGGTTTGCTAATCAGGCGGAATCCTTTTCAACTGTTCTGCTGGGCGGTGCGGTCAGGGAGAGCGGGCCAGGTGACTTGGCCTCGGGGTTGCCGGGACTCCTGGGAGAGCGAGTCCCGGTCCCAGCGCTCGCAGCCCTGTCACTCACACACTCACCCAGCAGGGGCCAACAATTGGATGGGCAGCCTTGGCGAAGCGGGACCCGCGGAGCGGGTTCCGCAAGCTGCAGGTAAATCCTTCCCTTCGACTGTGGCAAATCCTTCCTTTCACAACAGGGCAGAAGTCAGTATGGCGTCCCCGTTTTCTCTCAGTTTATAGTCTGCTGTAAGGGTTTTCACATGTTATATCACTTTGTTTCTCACAGGGATTTTGAACTTTTCTCTCAAATGATTACTTTGTTCATCAGTGCGCCAACTCGTTTTACAAAGGTAAGCAATGTTATTCTTCTCCAAGATTGAGTTTTATCTCTGAAATGGTTTTTCAGCTATTTTGCGGTCTTTCTCCTTCCCTATGACTTTATTTTTTGACGAATAATCTAATAGGCTTCCCTAATGGAACGTGTCTTTTCAAGCTAAAATAAGATTCACATCTTTGCTCGTTCCTGTCCCTTATTTCACCTTCCTTGGGTTTCAAACATTCCCTAGTGCTGTGAAATCAGGGGGTATGCACTGCCAGGGGACACTCCTTCATTGAAACACTAAAAAAAAACAACATCTTGACTTGTGTGCAGGAGATCCCTTCTCACACTGGGAATATCTTAATAGCAAACAGGCATGCCCTAGCACTCCTCCCTTTCATATAGGCAGCTGTGCAAGATGGCCACCGCTTGGATTCTGGAAATGTTAGTCCCATCCTCTATTGAGCCTTGTACTTGGCCACCTTCAATGGTATTTCCTGACTGAATTAGGCCATCAGGAGAGATTCTAATGAAATGTCAACTTACAGAATTCAATGCATGGTATTGCAAATCTTTGCTTTGTAATTTTTAGTTCTAAGGAACCAGGGGAAGCAGGAAGGTTAATTGCACTACCTCACCATCTCTTCCTCCCACAACTGTCTACTTCATGTATGTCACTCAACTTCCTCTTTTGACTCTACACCATATTTTTCTTACTCTCTGTGAAAAACTGAATTGTTGATTGAAGGGGGTGAAACCCTACTTAAGCAAAAGCCACAATCCTTATAAGGGTAAACCACAAAAAGTCACTGAATTAACCTCTGCTTAACCCTCTGGTAGCTTGGCCCAAAAGCTGTCAGGCTTGACTTAGCGGCAATGTGTAAAGTATTTATGCAGCACTAAATAGAGTGAAAATACAATAGAAGAAAAATCCCGATTACAGAAAAACAGAGGAAAATATAATAAATAATTTGACACCAAAATGACAAAAATCCAATCAGTAGAACCAGAGGGTTCCATTTTTAAAGTTTAATCCCTTCCCTGATGCCGTTGGCCGTTGGCCGTCACGAGCACTACCTTCGTAGTGCTGCGCACGTCCAATGGCCGGCGCGGCCCTACCCGCGCACAGAAGCACCCGCACAGCGGCGGAATTACCGCCGCGGTTAACAGGTTAAAATGGAATATATAGTGACTGAAAGATCAAGGCGTCAACAGTGGACATGTATTCGCGCAAAAACGGTGCAAAGTCATAGGCTATGGCTAAGATGGAGCACAGTTCAGATACATGAAGTGGATTGGGCCTGGCCTGCTGACCTTCGAACTTACAAGATTTGTTTAGAAAAAAATGTCTGAGACTGTAAAAGTTAGTTGTGCAAGGTTGCTGATGGTATTCGAAGAGGCAGCCTCTTTTCTGGACGTGGAAAATCTGCAAGGGGTGAGGCTGCAGGCTGTTCTGACAAGGACTCCACAAGGTTGGATACCATTCTGTAGGGGAGTCTCTGAGTAGGATTTTGTCCTGCAGAGCAGAATGTAATGAGAACAACTGCAAATCAGGCCTACTGGTGATGCACCTTGGGCAGATCAGCGAGCAAGTATGTTCCAGACTTCCCTCAGAGCACTTTTGGCACCACTGCGAAAGGTCCACGACTGGAGGAGCACCACTTGGAGAGTCAGGGCTCACTCAGGCTGGTTCTAGATGCAGATTCAAGATGAACAGTGGGTCTGAGGGTCCTGTTTGGTACCTAGTGCTAGCTTTGAAGTGGAAGTAATGTCTAGAGCTCTACTACAAACAGATAGTGTGGATATTCCCTGCCCATTGTCCACTGGTCAACCCTCACAAAAGACTGGTGTGAAGTTCTTTATGCGTGTGCTGAGGGGGCTGCTTTTAAGTGTAAGTGAGGCTGAGCACGGCTCTGTCCCCCATCCTGCCAGGGAGCCCATCCTGCCAACACCCAGTCCCCTTACTGTGTGGCTGTCTGGGGGGAATACACAGAGACCAATGGATAACTACACCTAATCATGTGACCCAGGAAACAGGCACCAATGGTTAGGAAAAGAAAAAGCAAATGTTCTCATAGTGGCCTTTTAAAAATTGTGACTTAAAATCCTACTTTACCATTAAGGAGGATTTTAATTTACAATTCTTAGGACACCAACATAAAATGTCTACCTGCTCCAAAAAAAGCATATCATTTTTTTAAGACATTAATAAATGCAATATAGTAACCCAATGTTATCCTATGAAAGAGATAGGCCTCTCTGTAGTGAAAAACTAAATTGTGAGTTTTTCACTACCAGGACATGTAAAACTTAGAAGTACATGGGCAAATTTTAAAATACAATGCACCCTGTCCTAAGGGCTGTGGAGGGTCTACATTACGGGTTACTTATATGAATTAGAAAGGGATGTTTGACCTTGTCAAATGCTTTATTTTGCCAAATTGAATTGGCAGTTTACAACTGCACTCAGGGTGAAATGGATTGGCTACTTAAGTGGGTGGCAAAATAGGTGCTGAAGGCCCACCAGTAGCATGCATTTTACCAGCCCTGGGTATATGGTATACCACTTTACTAGGGATTTAAAGTAAATTAAATATGACAATCTGGTATAAGCCAATTTTATCATATCCTATGAAATGAGCACAGGCAGTTTAGCACTGGCTATCAGTGGTAAAGTGCACAGAGTCCTAAGCCCATCAAAATGAATTCAACCAAACGGAGGGGGAAGACAAAACTTTGGGCGAGCACCACACTAAGTCTGACAGGTTTAGCACTACATTTCACCCCTCTCTCTAGCTTCCTCTCTATCTCACAGCTTTTTTACTTGACCTGTTTTTCTATACCTATTTTGATGCCTCTGTACCTTGCATTTCTTTGTTTTTCCTCTTGTTTGAATTTACCTGTCTCTGATTCACCTTTTTATAAATTACATATGTTATGTTATGTTATGTTATGTTATGTTATGTTATGTTAGTGCAATTTATAGAGTGCACAGCTACTCAAAGAGTGTTCCAGCGCGAACCGAGTAGGGAGAGGAGAAGAGAACCGCTAGATGAAAGAAAACATCTTCAGTCTTCTACTGAAGAGCTTGGAGTCCTGAATGCTATAGAGGGCCCAGGAAAGCAGATTCCTGGCAGAGGCTGCCTTAAAAGCGAGAGAGCTCCCTCCAGTTCTCTTGAGGCGGAAACGTGGGATGTAAGCATGTCTAGTGGGAACATAGAACTTGAAGCGCTCTCTGAGATAGGCCGGGCCACGTCCATACCGAGCTTATTGAGCCAGGAGAAGGGCTCTGAATTTGACTCTTTCTATCACAGGTGCCTGACGCCTTGAAGTGCTATATTCTGGCGATTTCTCTGTATTTCCTTCTCTGTAGCTCTATATCTCTCCACCTCACTTTAAAATCTTACCTATTTCTTTATCTACTTTTCTCTATTCATATCTATGTTTTCTCCATTTCTACCCCTTTTCCCTCTATTTCAAATCTCTCATTATACTGTTCTCTTTAGTGTTTATGTCTCTGTCCATCTCCAGTGTCCAGCCCTATCCCATTTCTTTTACTGAGCAGGGACACAGTTAACTGTCTGGTCATAGACCTGCACACATATAAAGTGGAGAAAGAGGTTGTGAGAAATTAGGTTGTTGGTTGAAGTGGGTGGCCACTGTGCAAATAATAGACCCCATCTCTGTCAATTGGAACCACAAAATTCACTATATTAACCTGTGCTTAACCCTCTGTCAGCTTGGCGCAAAAGCAGTCAAGCTTAACTTAGAGCTAAGGTGTAATGTATTTATGAAGCACACAAACAGTAATGCACACAACACAAGAAAAGTCCCAGATCAATTTAGATTAATAGAGTACATTTGAATGGATTATTTGACACCAAAATGACATAAAATATGGCCAGCCGTGATTTAGAGCAGTTCAGATACAAGGAGGACATTGGGCTCAGTCCACACTTACCTTCAGACTTCAAAGATATTCTGATGAAAATGTTCTGACAAGGTAAAGTTCAGTTGGGCAGGCTACAGGTGGTGTCGGAGGAGGGAGGGTCGTCATCCGGGAGTCACTGGACAAAGTCTTGGTGACGAAAACTACTTTTGTACTTAATCAATTTTATGAAAGTCAAAATCTCCAGTGGAACGAGGCGGGAAGCTGGATCAAATGAGAGTTCCAGGATACTGAATACCCCTTTGAAGAAGGACTGCTATGCAGTCTTTGCTGATGCAGAGATGAACGTAGCAGGAGCAGCCGCAAAGTCAATGTGACCGGCAAAACACCATGGGTGGATTGACGAGCAGATTGTTCCCAGTATTCCTTCTGTTCTCATATATGCTTTTAGCTAGAAATGTCCCAGCTTTTGTATTGTGGCTATGTGGGTTCCTTTAGCAACACCACCAAGGGTCCAGGACTGGAGGGACACCACTTTGGGGTTAGGATTCACTCAGGCTAGGTCCAGGTGTGAGTTCAAGATGTGTGAGCCTATTATGTCCCTGTGGATTTGAAAAGGAATCCAGCAAATGAGCCCTTGGAGTCACTCTGGTAGTTCTGGGTTCAGATGAAGAAGCAGGGCTCAAGCAGCAGATCAGGCCTCTTAGGGTTCAGGGCAGGATCCTGACAGCAAAGCAGTCCTTCCAGGTACAGCACAGCAGTCGTGTGGAGTACATAGCAGACCACAGCAGCAGGCAGTCCTCTGAGAGTCCTTCCAAACATCCACAAGTCCATAAATTGAACTGAAGAGGGTGTTGTAGGGCCATATTTTTATACCTGGAGCCTTCTTTGAGGTTATGAGAAGCTTCTAGATGTTTCACTTTCAAGAGTTAACATTTCTTGACTCCAAGCTGGCTGCAGAAACATTGCAGTGATGACAAGCCCTTTGTGTGAAGGAAGAGTACAGTCTATTAAGCTACAAGTGGGGCCGGGCCCAGCCATGCCCCCCCACCATACCAGCAGATGGTCATTTCAGGCACATCTAATCCCTCTATTGTGTAACTGTCTTAGAGGAATTCATAAAGTCCAACTGCCAATTTTACTCAGTCATGTGTCCTAAAACAAGCTGCAGGCAACAAAAGGCATAGGAAAGGAAAATGCCATCTTTCTTAAAGTACCATACTTTACAATTAAAGAGGATTATTAATTGCAAATTCGTGGATACCACGCATGAAATGTCTACTAGTCACCAATCAAATGTTAGCACTCACAAAATCGGTCTCACAGTACTGAAAAACAAATGTAGTAGTTTTTCACTACCTGGAATTGTAAAACCTAGTAGTGCATGCCCAACCTTTTAATTACAATGCACCCTGCCCTGTGTGCTAACTAGGGCCCAACGTTGGGGTTTCTCATATGCAATAAAAGGTATGTTTACTGTTTGGCAATGGAGTTACATTGCCAAGTTGAATTGACAGTTAAACAATGCGCCAGGTGCAATCGCAGATCTGGAACATGTTTTAGGGGCTACTTAAGTGAGGGGCACAATATGTGCTGCAGGCCCTCTAGTAGTATTTAATGTACAAGGCCTGGGCATATGGTATAGCACTCTACAAGGGATTGCCATGTAAAATAAATATGCCAATTAGCTGTACACCAATTTTGCCATGATTAGGGGGAGTCAGCACAAGCACCTTAGCACTAGTTAGCAGTTAGTAAAAGGGCCAACATTCCTAATGCCAACAAAAACAAGTCTCGGTAAAAAGGGGGACGAAATCACATAAGACATGTAAGGGGAAGACCATCCTAAAAATTAGTAGAAATGTACGTTTTAAAGAATAAAATGGTGAAAATCCTCGGAGAAGCACTTTCATTTTCCCTGTTGCAGTAAGAACACCATTAGTGAAGGGGGGATACATGTGATTATAAATATTCAGCATGTAAAGCAACAATATTAAGTGCTAATTGAATCTGTCCTCTTTTAATATATTCCTCTAGTCCATTAAGCATCTAACAAGTGAACCTCAGCATGTTGTTCCTACAATGGGAGTAGCAAACTGGTTAGACACGAAATCCAAATAAATGTAGTTGCAATTAATACAACTTAGATTCAGACTAAAAAAAGAAATGGGTTTATCCAGGCCCAAGTTTGTTTTGGTACTCTTTGCTGATGGACACCAGACAAGTTGAACTTTCAGCTGTTTTTGCCATTTCCAAAGGTTTAACATATAATTCAGCATGTTGGTAGGTATCATGAGGGCTTGTATGAGTGGTAATACATTCAAAGTGATTCCAAACAAGGGGCCCTAAAATATAGTCTTACCTAGAGGCCCCACAAGTCCTTAAAATGTCACTGACTTATGTTCATTGGAATCTATTTATGTATGTAATTAAATTTAGTATGCTAAATTATAATTATTTATCTTTCCAGTAGTAATTGCTTGCTAGATTATGCCTAATAAACATGTTGAAATCTTTTTTGAAAAACTCTAATGGATTCCAAACACTGTGAGCTCCTGCGCGGGATACAGAGAAATGTTGTAATATTCCTTTAGAACTAAGTAACTTAGAACTTTAGGGCCTCATTTACAAACCCATTGCGCCTAGGTGAGTCACCTTATTAGACGCACCAGCAAAGCAGTGTGCCTGCCCATATTAACAAGGCGACGTAAAGTCACCCTGGGTGACTTTTTAAAGTAAATATGAGCTCCTTTCATGCTTTGCTCTGCGTGAAAGGGGTGTTCCATGCATATTGCTGTTGGTTTTCCCATGCAACATGCATGGAACCTGACACATTCCTACATTTGCAAAATGTCGTAAACCTGGAAATGCGACAGAATCCTGCGTCTCCCCAGGAGAGGTGTAGGAGTGGTGCAACAAGGAGAAATACTTTTAATTTTGTTCGTTTTTTGCTCCTTCTAAATGTGCTGCATCCTGCAGCACACATTGAAGGAGCACATTGCCTTTAATGATCGTTTATGTGCAGGAAACCTTCCTGCACATAAACAATCAACCCTGCAATGCATTTCACCATGGCACAAGAGTGTCTGCGTTGATGCACGGCTGCTGTTTGTGTTCTGGCATAGGGGCGAAGGACATCAATGCCCCATTTCTTGTAGATACAGCGAATTCCTGCTCTTTCACTTTGACACAGCAGCACAGAAGAATGTAGTTAATGAGGCCCTGGGTGTACTTGGTACCAAGGGGCCTAAGTTATGTAAAGTGGCGCATCGCTGCATGAAAACAGCGATGCGTCACTTTTCACTGCGCACTCCTTATGACATTCCTGATGCGTCATATTTAATGTATGACGCATCATGTCGCAAGGAGTTACAGATACGTCAGTATTTCTGACGTATCTGTAAGCGCAAAAGTGACGCATTGCTGGAGTGTGTCACAAAAGTGACGCAACTCCAGCAATGCGTCCTTTCACATGGGGAAAGCCCCATGTGAAAGGGCTTGTGTCAGTCTTACGCCTGCTGTAAGGCAGGCGCAAGATCTTGACGCAACAGCATCCTAAAAGTGACGCAGTGAAATCTCATAGATTTCACTGCGTCACTATTACGAGGCTTTTTGCGGGGGAACGCCCCCTCTGCATACATTATACCTGACGCAGGTATAATGTGGCACAGGGGTTTAAAAAGTGACGCATCTACCTAGATGCGTCACTTCTTAAATATGGCGCAACGAGGCGCATTTTTTACACCGCTGGTGCGTCACAGAAAGTGACGCACCGGCGGTGCAAGACTGACGCAAGGCCTCATAAATAAGGGCCAAGGTGTCTAAATGTTATGATTCAGTAAGTGACTGGAGGTTGGAGCAGTGGATGATCTCTGTGAATGAGGTTCTGTGGATTAGACTTGGAATAAACCTTTGAATTCCTACGTGGCTTGCCTGCTTTTGTGGTACCTTACACAGTCATCAAGTCGAGAGCAGTCAAGCAAGATAGACAACACAACCATGCAGTCTTGAGCAAGGGGATGAGTGAAAGCCTACTCTAAGTATATGTAATGTTTTGGAAACACTAGTGTAATAGAATGTGTTTTAATGTTGTTTTAGTTATTATGTGGATGTTATTCTGTGTCTCTTTAAGAGCCTGTATCATTTGAATGGCTCAGAGTGTTCCTGGCACGAGGTTCGCTCAGTGACTACAGTTACTGAGTGAACTCCGGCCAGAGAGGACACATTTGTCGTAAGTGAATTACTTTGGAATAAACTACTTCTTCAATCTGTGGTACTGAAAAATCTGGACCCTGCTATTGTAAGCTACCGAAGCTCTACACTCGTGTCAGAAAATATCATCACACCATGACGAATTTGGTATCGGCGGACCGGTAATGATTAAGATATTATGCCTGTGCATTTGCGTCACGATTGAGTGACGAAATCACCCTTAAATCATAGTTTTCTGTCTTGAACCCTCGGGTTCCATTTTGTGAGCGGCATCCATCTTGTGGTTGCCCTTACATAGTCAATTGACCAAGGCCGAATTCGATCTGAAAGGACACATACACCTTTCCTGACTCCTCTGTGACCTGGGCGAGCTAACTCCACTGCCTCAAGCCAAACCTGTTCGGGCAGTCCCCATCCCAATGGCCGAGCGAGATTAGCATCAAGGCACAACATGCCATAAACCGCTCATCGCATACAAGCCATGTCTTATCACACACACACCTGTCCCTGTTTCTTCTTTATGGTCTGTTTTACAAGGAGGAGGTGCACGATTTTATTGGGGGTTCATCGATATCTGATGGAAGTTCTGGGCCTTGCTGGGTAATCTATCACGAACTGGACAAACCTAAATATGGGCTTGCCATCATGACTCTGCTTTTTCTTTATTGTGAAAATATGTATCTGGCCAAACTGTAAAACTCGAATTCTTGCCCGAAGCTGATATTTTTGTATAAAAGGAGAAGGCTGGTTCTGTAAAAACGAACAGTCTCCTGAGAATATACACACCGTGCTGTTGTACTTCTAGGACGCGTGTTACTTGGTTGCAGCCAATAAACTCGATCCTTGACATCACCTAGAAGACTCTGTGCTTCTGTGGTCCAAAACAGGAAGAACTCAAGAGGTCTCTGGGTGTTCCCCCTGGCACCGCCGGGTCCCTAAAAACCCGGTACCTCAGTTGGCGCCCAATGTGGGGCGGTATCGGTCCAAGCCAGATGTTCGTGAGGAGCTTCGTGTGAAAATTCCAGAGGACGGCCAGCCACTTCAGCGACCCCTGCATGTCGACGTCGTTCCGAAGGTCTTTGCTGCGAGGTTCCCTGCGTCCTGTTGGCTACGAAGGACGGCTGCCCTGACTATCGCCCTGTTTTGGACCCATTGATGCTTGGTAGAGCGAAACGATAGACAAGTCTTCTAGTGACGTCATCGATCTTCAATACTTCAGTTAAGTATAAGTGGAGCGACTCCCAGTCCTTAGTTTGGTTCTTAGTTTTGGTATCCTTGAGATACGCTTTGTTTGGAACTTGCAAGCGCCAAAACCAAGGGACACGAGACTATCATATTCGAT
Source organism: Lissotriton vulgaris (assembly GCF_964263255.1). Taxonomy (NCBI): domain Eukaryota; kingdom Metazoa; phylum Chordata; class Amphibia; order Caudata; family Salamandridae; genus Lissotriton; species Lissotriton vulgaris. The sequence goes on from NC_141687.1 coordinate 1,962,154,249, forward strand.
AATCCTTTGAAGTTTGAAGCTAGACTAGAGAGCGAAGATGCCTGGTCTTAGCAGACTTGGAAACTTGTTTTGTCTTGGTTGTATTAGGGACTCCCGATTAGAGGACTCGTGTCCGGTTCCTCCGATTGGAACTCCAACATATGAGCTCTATGTGAAGCACGGCGTAGGCCCTATTGCATATAATGAAGTATGGATCCAATACACCAGAAACGATGGTGTTTTAAAATGGCCTCAATACGGTAGCTTTGACACCAAGATTTTAGATAATCTAGAGGTGAAACTTTTCAAGAAGAAAGCCGGGCCGGCGATGTTTGACTCCTTTCGCCTATGGCGCAAGGAAGCCAAACAGAAAGAAATGAAATTAGCAAAGAAGAATAAACGAGGTATGTCAATGGTACAAGCTGCCGTTGCATTCAGGGTTAATGAGGAACAACAAGAGAGTGAACAAACACTTAGAAGTAGGAAGTTAGCAGTGGACAAATGCTACCCAGTGTTGCCACGTAAAGGACAAGGATCAGAAGAGACACCTGAGAAGGATCCTTTAATGTCCCATCTACTGAGTTCTCCACCTCCATATGCGCAAAGTGCTACAGCACCGCAACAACCTTTAGTTGTACAACCCCCTATTGTTGGACAACAGGTTCTAATACAAGCACCAGCTCCTCTTCAGCTGGTTTCTACTCCTCCGGCGCAGCCCTCTCAGGGGCCGCCGCCTTTGCTACATACTCCATCTGTTTTTTCTACGACTTCACCTACTGCTCCAACTGCTTATCTTAATACTCTTTCTGCTACTGCCTCGACTTCTACTTTACATCAGCTTGTCTTTTCCGGCGTTTCTGCCTTTCCACCAGCTTCTCCTTCTGTTCGACAGAGAGTGGCAAACACTGTCACTGGTCTTTTCTCACCTTTCTTTGGGTCGCCTAAGACTCCCCCTAACACAGAACGTAGACAGTTGCGGAGTCGACTGCCTGACTATCACGAGAGAGAAGTACTGAATGAGTTAGCACGTAAATGGGTTACTGATACTGTAAAGTATGATGTTCAGTCCGTTATGGAAGTTTTCCGTCAGTGGGAAGCATCTACACAGAGATATGTATTTGAACAAATGTGCATATATCTTTGTGAGGATTTGAGAGGAAATGATCCTGAGTACGACCTGCACGAATTATTCCGTGTGCGGTTCAAGTTCGCAGAAGGCATGATTATGGGTGCCGATGTTGAACAAGCAATAGAAATATTGTTGTCTTATAGGAGTAAGGGAAGCAATTCTAGATCACTGTCCGAGCATAACATGCCAGGTAGGAAAAAGGTGCGACAGTATCCCATCAGAGAGGTTCCTCCAGTTTGGAGGGAAGGTGATGCAAATGCGAATCCAGCAATTCCGCCGCATTTTCAGCGTGTGTGGGTACATGTCCCTTGGAAAAGATCTGAGGTTTTAGCGCTCAAACAGACATTGCCTGATCCCTGCAAAAATCCTGCAGGGTATTATAAGGAGTTATCACAAACTGCCAGTTCATGAATCATGAATCTAGCAGATGTAGACATGTTGTTTGGAAATGTTGCTCCACAGCCTTTATGGGGTAAGATTCGTCATACAGACCATGATCAAGTGTTAGGTGATACATGGGTTAATATTGCTGCTGCTGATGCTAGACAAGTTGGTGGCTCTAAACCAGAGCCTTTAGTAGCAGAACTTCCTGGTTGAATTATCACATATATGAAGACTTTAAAGCACGAATTGGGTGTGAATTAGGACAAGTTGTCTGCGTGCAAACAGAAAAAAGATGAGAATGTGTCTGACTTTTTCACGCGGTTTGAAGAAACCTTTGTCGATCATAGTGGTCAGGATATGGCTACTGAGGGTGGCCAAAGATTGTTTGTTGACAAATTTGTACATAATTTGCTTCCTGAACTATGTAACAAGTTGAAAGATTCTGAGAGTGCATGGGCTGTTTCCACGTCAGCGCAGATTTTAGCTACAGCCCAGTACTACGAAAATAGGCGCAAAGATGAGCTAGAGAAAGCAGATAAAAAGACTAAAGAATTGAAAACTAAAGTCCTTCTACAGCAAGCTTATCCACCTCGTACTGCTAGTCAGCACGATTATCAGCAACCACAGCAGTATTCGAGAAACTCGCAAAGAAACGAGTCTTCTCAACAGCGTTTACCGTATGGTCCGAATCAGTGTGCGTACTGCAAGGAAGAAGGTCATTTCAAGAGTAGTTGTCCGGCTTTGTTACGGCGTTTGAATGGTGTTTCTGGTGCAAAAGGTAGAGGTGTTCAGCAGGCCCCTAGAGGTAGGGGTCGTGGAAATTTCCCCTAGAATGCTCCTTCTTTTCCGCCTCAGAATTCTATGAATTGTTTTGACCAACAGAATAATGCGTTTTCCAGGACAGCTCAGTACTATGCTGATGACTACTATGCAGAGACCGAGAATGAGGGTAATGATTGCTAGGACAGCTATGGACAAAGAGAGGGAGTTGTTTCAGTTCCAGTAGATCAGAATGGACCTTATGTTGAGGTGATTACCTCAGGTGTGTCAGAGCCTTTTCTTTTGGATACTGGTGCTACAAAGAGTTCTATCATGCACTCAAAGCTCCCTGGCGCACCTTTGTCTGGCGAAATGAACGTCTCAGTAGGTTTTTCTGGCTCCCCAGTTAGGAACCCGATCTCTAGTCCTATGTCCTTTCTGTTGGGCCAAGTGAATTAGAAGCACCCCTCATTCTTACAACAGGTTGTGGTGAAAACTTGTTGGGATTGGATCTGTTAAAGAGACTATATGGGACTTTGTTCTGTTCTCCCTCGGGAGTACAACTTACCCTAGGTAAGAAAGTGGTTTCTCCAATGTATTTGTCAAGGGAAAAACTTCCAACAGAATTGTCTTCTCTTCCAGATATACTTTGGCCTACTGGTTCTAATGATGTGGGTCTTTTAGAGATAGCGCCATATGTTGTAACATTGAAGGCCAATGTTAGGTTGCCACGTATTCCCCAATACAAGATCTCTAGCGAAGGTGAAAAGGCGTTGTTAGCGATCATTTACGATCTGATTGAGAAAGATGTAATTGAAGAGACAACAGGGAACATTTGTAACAGTCCTGTTCTGCCGGTTTTAAAGCGTACTGATCCTTCCCAACCACCTGTCTATAGGTTCGTGATTGATCTTAGAGAAGTGAATAAGATTGTTGTGCCACAGTTTCCAGTTGTTCCCGATATCACTGCCCTATTGACTATGGTTCCAGCTTCAGCCACTTGGTTCACAGTGATTGACTTGAAGAACGCTTTCTTCAGCATCCCTATTGCCGAGGGGAGCAGAGATATTTTTGGCTTCAATTTAGGAGGCCGAAGCTTCCGCTTCAAACGCGCTCCTCAGGGCTACTGTGAAAGTCCATCTATATTCAGTCAGGCTATGAAATCACAACTTGACACGATTGTTCTACCTGATGGCGCGACCCTTATTCAGTACGTTGACGATTTGCTGGTCGCAGCAGATACAGAGGAGATTTGCAAGCAAGCCACTTTGTCATTGTTGCGTCATTTATGTGATATGAAGCACAAGGTCTCTCTTTCAAAACTGCAATTTTGTCAACAAGAAGTGACCTACTTAGAATACATCTTATCGAAGGAGGGAAGGAAGTTGACCCCAGAGAGAATACAGGCAATTGCAAAATTGAGTGTCCCAAGGACACAAAGAGAAGTGCGTGCTTTCTTGGGCATTACATCATATTGCAGACAATGGATACCGAATTTCTCCTTGTTGGCCAAACCTTTGGTGGAATTAACCTGCAAAAATACACCGAAACCCATTACGTGGTCTGAAGATTGTCAGAGAAGTTTTCACAAATTGCGTGATACATTGTGTTCAGCTCCTGTGTTGGGTACCCCCGACTACAGTAAGCCTTTTACGTTGTATGTCCACGAGAAGGAAGGTTGTGCATTATCAGTCCTGACACAGTCTTTTGGGTGCAAACAGCGTCCATGCGCATACTTTTCAGCAACTCTAGATCCAGTAGCTAAGGCATTGCCAAGTTGCTTGAGAGCCACTGCGGCAGCAGCTGTCTGTATTCGACAGTCTGCTAGGTTAGTAATGAATAATACACTGATAGTTATGGTCCCACATGCAGTAGACATTTTGTTAAACAGAACGAAGACACAGCACTTAACTAGTGCTCGATTGTCAAGTTATGAGCTGACACTATTAGTGAGCCATGTCCACATAAAGAGGTGTGACACACTAAACCCAGCCACGTTACTGCCCATTCTGGTAGAGACAGATGAGGTTGAACAACATGACTGCTGTTTTAGGACAGAAGAAGAGACAAAAGGGAGAGTGGATCTACAGGATACTCCTCTTCCTGAATGTGACGATACCTTATGGGTTGATGGTTCATGTTTCAAGTTGCCAAATTGTGATACGACTGCAGCATATGCTGTGACAACATTGCACATGATTGTTGAAGCTGCACGTATCCCACACAATTCTGCGCAAACAGCAGAGTTGATTGCACTTACAAGAGCATGTGTGTTGGCAAAGGGAAAGCGAGTGAATGTGTACACAGACAGCCAATACGCCTTTGGCGTAGCTCACAGTTTTGGACGATTGTGGCGTGAACGTGGGTTCCTGACATCGCATGGTACAAAGATCCAGCATGGTCAGTTAGTAAATGAGCTTCTCGAGTCACTGACCTTGCCACTACAAGTCGCGATTGTGAAATGCCGTGCACACAAAAAGATTCCAGACGATGTTGGTCGTGGGAATGCATTTGCGGATGAAGTCGCAAAAGAAACTGCAAGGAACGTGATGAGCCGAATCTATGTTGCAGGCCCTGCGAGATGGATTGGTGATGTTGTTATGTACGCAGACACGATTGAGAGTGTGAAGTCTATCCAATCCAAAGCCACAGAGAAAGAGGTGAATGAATGGAGAGAAAGTAAGGGTAGATTGGACGCGAAGGGTTGTTGGGTCGAACTGTCAGAGCATCAGAGATGGCTGCTACCCGATGCGTATGTGCTTGCAATGGTGACAATGGCTCATGGAATGGCTCACATCAGTCTGAAAGGGATCTGTAAGTTGTTGGCTCCAGTATGGCAGAATAGTGGAATACCTAAATGTGCGGAGAATGTGGTCAAGAACTGTATGGTGTGTCTAAAGTACAATCCTGGTAGGGGAACCCCAACTCCAGCTGGTCATTTTGCGCCTCCAACGTATCAGTTTGAGGTTTTGCAGCTAGATTTCATCCACATGGAAAGGTGCAATAATCTGAAATACGTACTCGTTGTTGTTTGTGCCTTTTCCAGGTGGGTGGAAGCGTATCCCCTTAAGGACAATACTGCCTTGTCCACAGCCAAAGCCCTTGTCAAAGAATTCTTCCCTAGGTTTGGAATGCCTAGAATGGTCTGGAGCGATAATGGGAGTGAATTTGTGGGACGAGTGATGAAGAGAGTGTGTGAAGGGCTAGGCATACAACAGAAGTTTAACGCTGCAAATCACCCCCAATCAGCTGGACTAGTAGAGTGCTATAATGGCACTCTAAAATTGAAACTGGCCAAGATCCAAGCAAGTATAATGTAAACAACAAGGACCCCCTGATAGGAAACTGAATTCCTAATACAGGGAAATAGACAATGTGAGAAAAGTAATTGAATATCAATACAAAAAGGGAGAAAAAGTATGAAAAGCACACCATCAATAAAAAACCACAAGATTGCATTTATTTTTATATACACGTATTCATATTAAAAACATTTAATAAACAAACATAATAATCTAATAATCACATAAACAACTCAGTAGTACATTAATCATATGTTTATAACACAGTTACACAAAAATATCATAAAACAGTGGCAGACAATGTAAATCGACGCACGTTTCGGCGTTTAAAGAAACGTCTTCTGCAGGAGCCACGATAAAATCTGAAAGACATACATAAAGCAAATTTAAAACAAGGAATTGCAATCTCAAATTCCAATTTTAACTGTAAAAAGTGCATGTGCAAAATACATATATAACTGTGCTTACATACCAATAACTCCCTACTTGTGTAGCTTAAAGATATAGCTACATAAGGTACAAACTAATAATTTTATATTTGAGCAGTAGTATATGAGCGAGAGGCAATGGGGGCGGGGTTTATTTGGGGGCTTTTATTTTAAGGGGGGGCACCCTATAAATGAATGAATACATAAAAGTAAATAATGGAACGATGAACTCACGTGCTACAAGGCTCTGATACTGAATAACCTTATAAATTCTGTGCACTGCACAAAATCCTGGGGCTACATGAGGAGGGATACATGTATATATTTATATATATGGGGGAAACCTCTTAATCAAATATAATGTATGACTTCAAATAAAGATCCCAAGTACCTATATTTCTTTTAGCTATTTGAGAGAGGCAATCTACAACTGTCAAAATTATATGGTACAAAGTTTTATAGACAAATCACTAGAAGTTATCTTGGATGATTAGTAAAAGCCGCTTACATATCTTAATTCTAAAGTAGGCACGTCGGAAAATGTGTTAAGGTATTCGCCCTAGGAGCACTGGAAAACTTAATATCGCTGATTGAACCTTACCATAGAGAGCACAAGATGCGTGTTCAGTACTTATTCTTTAAACGTGCACCAGAACGGGACAGTTCGCGATCCCTTGATTTTTCTAAGGTCTGGGTGGAAATTTGACTCCACAACGGAACTTTGATACTAAAAAAGAATTGTGACAGACCTATGCAGTTACAAAACAATTTTTTACCGCTCTGTATTTTATACACGTGGATAAACCCTAAATACGGTAAGGATGTGTATCTTACCATTAATATGGAAATGAGCACGTGTTTAACAAATAATCGTTGGCGTCACACATACGCTGGAGGGGTAGGATACTTCGATATGTCAACAAAGCCCTTCTTTGAGTTTCTTAACCGGATAAAGTTGTAACTGAATATCGGGCTATGTTTCTGAAAGGGGAAAACAAAGTGGCTACTAATACGATAGAGAGCAAGTATACTTTGTATCACCAATACATTAGTCGCTTTGGTGTGTGTTGTAGATATATTTCTTACCGTAAATATGTAGGCAAGAGCGTATTTAACAGTCTATGGGAGCCACATAAATGATATCAGGTAGCAGCTTCCAGCCGTTGGAGAAGTAAAATAATTCGAAGTGCCCTTCCTTGTCTAAGTGGACTGTATACACGAAAGGCCGTCCGTCCGACTTTAATACTGGAAAAGAATTGTGCCAGACCTATAGTTACAATTCAATGAACAGTTAATCTATATTGCGTGTGCAGTACTAAGCTAAAGTTCCAAGCGTGGGCAGCTATCTTACCGAAGATAAGGAGTCACGGACGGTTACATCAACCTGCGGGAACCACGCACGAGATATCTGCTGGCGTCCCGCAGCCGTTGGAAATGAATCACCCAACCAACTGCTAAGCCCCTCCTTAAGTATGTGTAACTCGTTAGCCTATAATGACGTGCCGGCCTACCAGTTCTTCCTCTTAAAGGGAAAGGAGCTCGAAATTAACCGCTAGGTGAAGCGAAATTAACAAGGCATTACAAGATTCAAAAAGATGACACGAGTCGTATATAGTACCCGAATGGGTGATGTCTAAAGGCCCACCTATTAAATCTCAGTGTGAAGGCAATATTCACAAGTAATAAAGACTAAGCTGAGCGTACCGGGTGGCAGAGGAGGGGCTTCTTAGCATATTTGCACATTGTAACTCGGTGGCTAGTACAAGACACTCGATCCCCTATCAATATGCAATCTGAAAAAGCCTCAAAGGGAGGAGTCTTCTCCCAATAATGATCGATGTTCTCAACTGAGGCTGGATCGGCGTTAGAGCGGCGTATCTAAGCTAAGCTATTGTCGAAGGAATTATTTTGCCCAAGAAATACCCCTCTTGTTGAAAGGTTGTTATAGGGGAGCTCTTTATGAAAGGGTTCTTGGGCTAAAGACGAAACACAAATGACCACCTTTAATTCTAATTCCAATAGCATTTTTGCTGGAGACAGATTGATCACGGAGAATGCCCTTTATGTAAAGTTATACAATGGCATTCTCCCAGGGAATTTCGTTGTTTAATCCCCTCTTATGTGTGTCCAAAACAAAAATCCAGAAAACTTCTCGTTTTTTCCGGATGGCGCATCCGGAAAAGATATCTACCGCCAACTCAGGGGTGTCAGTATGGGGGCGTCGGTGGCTCCATCGATAGCCAACATATATATGTCCCGCTTTGAGGAACAATTCATAGACAACGAAATAGCACCCTTTTTTGAATCGATTTCCCATTGGTCCAGATATATTGACAACATCTTTTTTATCTGGACCAATGGGAAAGACACGCTTCTGGAGTTCCTAGAGTGGATTAACCTGACCGACAGCAATTTAAAATTTAATGCGCATCATAATGAGAAGCAGGTCGAATTTCTAGATCTTGTGATTCGAGTTAACAATAATAAATTGGAAGTGGACTTATTTGTGAAAAAAACAGCTCGAAATACTCTACTACATTTCAGTAGTTTCCACCCCAAATGTCAACGAGAAAGTATCCCTTTCTCCCAATTTCTCAGGGTCCGCAGAAATTGTTCCAACTTGTCTGATTATGACAAACAAGCGGCAATTATGCGTAAAAAGTTCCTTGACCGTGGATATCCACACAGATTAATAAGAAACTCTTACAAACGTGCTCGATTTTTCGATCGAAACGCGTTACTAACACCTAAAGAATATCAGGCCAAGGATCAACTTGTGTGTGTAACCACACATTCCACCATGAATGAACGTATAAGACAGATTATCAATGCCAATTGGCATATTTTGAATTGCAATCCATCCTCTATGTCTGCCTTACCAAAACCCCTATTTGCACATAGGAGAAATAGAAATCTTAAAGATAAGATAGTTCATTCCAAGTTCAACCCCAAATTGCCCAATAGCAATCAGACTCAGAGATCATTACTGACAAATCTGCCGGTCAGAGGAACAGTTCCTTGTTCCTCTTGCAAATCTTGTAAAAACATTATGGTTGGAGAGGTGTTCACCCACAATGGCTCCACCTTCAAAGCAACCGACTTATGGAACTGTAAAACCACAAATGTGGTCTATTTCATCAGTTGCCCATGTGGCTTAGGCTACGTCGGCGAAACATGTAGATCGATTCAAACGCGGCTCACAGAGCATAGATCAGCTATCAAAACTCAGAAACTAAATGCACCTCTAGTGAAACACTTCCTTGACCTACAGCACAAACCTGAAGATCTGTACTGGCGCGTCTTAGAAAAGATTAAAACCCCTGACAGTAAGGGCGGATGCGCCATCCGGAAAAAATGAGAAGTTTTCTGGATTTTTGTTTTGGACACACATAAGAGGGGATTAAACAACGAAATTCCCTGGGAGAATGCCATTGTATAACTTTACATACACGGCATTCTCCGTGATCAATCTGTCTCCAGCAAAAATGCTATTGGAATTAGAATTAAAGGTGGTCATTTGTGTTTCGTCTTTAGCCCAAGAACCCTTTCATAAAGAGCTCCCCTATAACAACCTTTCAACAAGAGGGGTATTTCTTGGGCAAAATAATTCCTTCGACAATAGCTTAGCTTAGATATGCCGCTCTAACGCCGATCCAGCCTCAGTTGAGAACATCGATCATTATTGGGAGAAGACTCCTCCCTTTGAGGCTTTTTCAGATTGCATATTGATAGGGGATCGGGTGTCTTGTACTAGCCACCGAGTTACAATGTGGAAATATGCTAAGAAGCCCCTCCTCTGCCGCCTGGTACGCTCAGCTTAGTCTTTATTACTTGTGAATATTGCCTTCACACTGAGATTTAATAGGTGGGCCTTTAGACATCACCCATTCGGGTACTATATACGACTCGTGTCATCTTTTTGAATCTTGTAATGCCTTGTTAATTTCGCTTCACCTAGCGGTTAATTTCGAGCTCCTTTCTCTTTAAGAGGAAGAACTGGTAGGCCGGCGCGTCATTATAGGTTAACGAGTTACACATACTTAAGGAGGGGCTTAGCAGTTGGTTGGGTGATTCATTTCCAACGGCTGCGGGACGCCAGCAGATATCTCGTGCGCGGTTCCCGCAGGTTGATTTAACCGTCCGTGACTCCTTATCTTCGGTAAGCTAGCTGCCCACGCTTGGAACTTTGGCTTAGTACTGCACACGCAATATAGATTAACTGTTCATTGAATTGTAACTATAGGTCTGGCACAATTCTTTTTCAGTATTAAAGTCGGACGGACGGCCTTTCGTGTATACAGTCCACTTAGACAAGGAAGGGCACTTCAAATTATTTTACTTCTCCAACGGCTGGAAGCTGCTACCTGATATCATTTATGTGGCTCCCATAGACTGTTAAATACGCTCTTGCCTACATATTTACGGTAAGAAATATATCTACAACACACACCAAAGCGACTAATGTATTGGTGATACAAAGTATACTTGCTCTCTATCGTATTAGTAGCCACTTTGTTTTCCCCTTTCAGAAACATAGCCCGATATTCAGTTACAACTTTATCCGGTTAAGAAACTCAAAGAAGGGCTTTGTTGACATATCGAAGTATCCTACCCCTCCAGCGTATGTGTGACGCCAACGGTTATTTGTTAAACACGTGCTCATTTCCATATTAATGGTAAGATACACGTCCTTACCGTATTTAGGGTTTATCCACGTGTATAAAATACAGAGCGGTAAAAAATTGTTTTGTAACTGCATAGGTCTGTCACAATTCTTTTTTAGTATCAAAGTTCCGTTGTGGAGTCAAATTTCCACCCAGACCTTAGAAAAATCAAGGGATCGCGAACTGTCCCGTTCTGGTGCACGTTTAAAGAATAAGTACTGAACACGCATCTTGTGCTCTCTATGGTAAGGTTCAATCAGCGATATTAAGTTTTCCAGTGCTCCTAGGGCGAATACCTTAACACATTTTCCGACGCGCCTACTTTAGAATTAAGATATGTAAGCGGCTTTTACTAATCATCCAAGATAACTTCTAGTGATTTGTCTATAAAACTTTGTACCATATAATTTTGACAGTTGTAGATTGCCTCTCTCAAATAGCTAAAAGAAATATAGGTACTTGGGACCTTTATTTGAAGTCATACATTATGTTAGATTAAGAGGTTTCCCCCTATATATATAAATATATACATGTATCCCTCCTCATGTAGCCCCAGGATTTTGTGCAGTGCACAGAATTTATAAGGTTATTCAGTATCAGAGCCTTGTAGCACTTGAGTTCATCGTTCCATTATTTACTTTTATGTATTCATTCATTTATAGGGTGCCTCCCCTCTTAAAATAAAAGCCCCCAAATAAACCCCCCCCAATTCCCTCTCGCTCATATACTACTGCTCAAATATAAAATTATTAGTTTGTACCTTATGTAGCTATATCTTTAAGCTACACAAGTAGGGAGTCATTGGTATGTAAGCACAGTTATATATGTATTTTGCACATGCACTTTTTACATTTAAAATTGGAATTTGAGATTGCAATTCCTTGTTTTAAATTTGCTTTATGTATGTCTTTCAGATTTTATCGTGGCTCCTGAAGAAGACGTTTCTTTAAACGCCGAAACGCGCGTCGATTTACATTGTCTGCCACTGTTTTATGATATTTTTGTGTAACTGTGTTATAAACATATGATTAATGTACTACTGAGTTGTTTATGTGATTATTAGATTATTATGTTTGTTTATTAAATGTTTTTAATATGAATACGTGTATATAAAAATAAATGCAATCTTGTGTTTTTTAATTGATGGTGTGCTTTTCATACTTTTTCTCCCTTTTTGTATTGATATTCAATTACTTTTCTCACAAGATCCAAGCAAGCACAGGTCTTAAATGGCCTGACACTCTGCCTTTGGCACTCCTATCGACAAGAATGACTGTCCACTCTAGAGTGGGACTTAGTCCACATGAAATTGTGTTCGGCCGCCTGGCCAACATACGGGGAGTGCCAAGGCCCACAAGGTTCAGTGAGATAGAGCATCCTGTACTGCTTGACTATCTGTACAAATTGACGACTAAATTGTGTGTTTTACACCAACAGGTTCACAGCTCTTCCCTGCCAGCGTCTGAGGATCCAGGCCACGCAATTGAACCTGGCACCTGGGTCCTGGTGCGCAACTTCCAGCGAACCAAGAACGAGCAGCCTCGCTGGTCCGGACCATTCCAAGTTTTGCTGGCTACCCGCTCTGCAGTACGTGTCCACGGCAAGAAGAACTGGGTGCACGGCGCCCATTGTAAACGGGTCCCACTGCCCCTTCCATATGACCGATGGGTCCAGGAGGGAATTGCTGACTCTGAGACCGAGACTGTGCCTCGCTTCTTACCCTTCAGTGATGCACGTTTGAAAGGAACTACTTCAGAAAAGGAAAGCGACAACATTCTGCAAGGATCTGTGCCACCTTCAATGCAGTTGGACACTACTGAGCCTGAACCCCTGTTTCTAGACCACACAACTCCTGGTCGAAACCGTTATAACTTAAGGCCAAGACCTATGACTATGGACAAATAAACAAGCTTTTTCTTTTTTGATTGTGCAGCTCTCTCATCCAAGAAACTTGCTCATTTTTGATTTTCGAACCGCCATCCGGTTCTGCTGCTAGGGTCGTGGTTGCCACAGTCTTTGGAGTGCAGCTGGAGACGGTTAGGTCGACAGTTCTGGTTGGTCTAAGGGAGTTGCCCTAAACTGACAGAAGCACTCCTTAGCAGAATCAATCTCCCACCGAGGGCAGCAACTTAGAGGATGGAGTTTCCCAAGATAGAGAGACCTGCCAAATCAGCGAACTTTGAAACAAGAATATGCACTGTGATGGCGAAAAAACAATTTTTAATAATATGCATCCTTATGTTGTGCAGTATAATGATGTTTTTGATTGGCTATGCTTTATTCACCTTTCGAGTTTCATTTGCACATGACACTCAGCCCACACCTCCTCCTACTGTTTCCCCACACTCCTTTCACCCTCTACCTGAACACGAGTCTGCCAGAAGGCTAAAATTTGTAAATAACTCATTCGTTCAGCTCCTACACCAGCACCAGTCTGTAATGAATACGACGAATTGTTGGGTGTGTGGACTCATGCCACATACAACAGATAAGGGTATCCCATATTTTGTCCTGCCATTTAGCTACTATGGTTCTCTGTGGGCATTCCAAACCATGTTCCTATTCGCCATCGAACCGTATCCCCAGCGTCCCACAGGAAGAAATTGAAGCAACAAGGCACTAGTGGCAGGAATCAGAAATATGAGCAGAGATATCGACACATATCAAACGATCCCTAAAGATGAATTTAAGGCGTACAGTAGATGGAATATAACTAATTATGGAATTTCCTTGAGTGAGAGCCAGCGAGCAAAGAAATCCTCCCCAATCTGGATAGTACCCCATCAAGGTCACCTATGTCTGCAGGGAAATGGCAACAACCCTGGAGCTCAGTTAGGGAATAGTGTCTGTACCGAAGCTTACGTTTTCCCGTCTCAGACCTCCCCTTCATTCTTAGCGGCTAAGGGTACCTACTTCGTCTGCCATGATAGAGCGTATACATGGTTGCCCCCTGACTTTTCGGGCACATGTTTTATCTCGTTCCTGTTGCCACCCACCTACACGGCCGAGGCAGATTACCATCGGACAAGGACAGTTAGGGGTGTTGTGAGTAAAGACGACACCGCGGAACAGGAGTTTGGAGATTTCGCAAAAGGTTTTCTGCCGTTCTGGGGGCCTATGGTGAACAGCAGGAACATTCGCCAGTTGACGAAGGTAGTTGAATCCGCCGTGATTGAAACGGCTGGTGCCCTTAGTAACTTGACTGCAGAGCTCCAGTCAGACCGCCTCATGACTCTTCAGAACAGGGTTGCCCTAGATGTCATACTTGCAGACCGTGGTGGGGTGTGTAAAGTGATCCAATCCAGTTGCTGCATTTTCATCCCTGACAATGCTCCGACAGTATACCAGGCCATCTCCAAACTGAATAACATCTCTGAATCCATTTACGTAGATAAAGGGGACTGGTCCTTAATGGGGTGGTTCTGGGAACTGATATCTGCCTGGGGATGGAAAATCCTGATATTCATTGGAATGGTCTTAGCCATTCTGTTCCTGTTCTGCCTGTGTGTACAGTGCGCTCCTGCAATATGTGGCCTCTGTGCTACATCATGTGTAAGGAAGCCTGTGTTAAGGGACGAACTAAGTAACAGGATGATGCTACAGCAGCATCTCCATGACCTCATGAATACAGATTTGGACTCAGATTAGCATGAGTTATTGCCTATATAAGGGCAAAAGGAGGGGCTGTGGTACTGAAAAATCTGGACCCTGCTATTGTAAGGTACCGAAGCTCTACACTCGTGTCAGAAAATATCATCACACCATGACGAATTTGGTATCGGCGGACCGGTAATGATTAAGATATTATGTCTGTGCATTTGCGTCACAATTGAGTGACGAAATCACCCTAAATCATAGTTTTCTGTCTTGAACCCTCGGGTTCCATTTTGTGAGCGGCATCCATCTTGTGGTTGCCCTTACATAGTCAATTGACCAAGGCCGAATTCGATCTGAAAGGACACATACACCTTTACTGACTCCTCTGTGACCTGGGCGAGCTAACTCCACTGCCTCAAGCCAAACCTGTTCGGGCAGTCCCCATCCCAATGGCCGAGCGAGATTAGCATCAAGGCACAACATGCCATAAACCGTTCATCGCATACAAGCCATGTCTTATCACACACACACCTGTCCCTGTTTCTTCTTTATGGTCTGTTTTACAAGGAGGAGGTGCACGATTTTATTGGGGGTTCATCGATATCTGATGGAAGTTCTGGGCCTTGCTGGGTAATCTATCACGAACTGGACAAACCTAAATATGGGCTTGCCATCATGACTCTGCTTTTTCTTTATTGTGAAAATATGTATATGGCCAAACTGTAAAACTAGGAATTCTTGCCGAAAGCTGATATTTTTGTATAAAAGGAGAAGGCTGGTTCTGTAAAAACGAACAGTCTCCTGAGAATATATACACCGTGCTGTTGTACTTCTAGGACGCTTGTTACTTGGTTGCAGCCAATAAACTCGATCCTTCACATCACCTAGAAGACTCTGTGTTTCTGTGGTCCAAAACAGGAAGAACTCAAGAGGTCTCTGGGTGTTCCCCCTGGCACCGCCGGGTCCCTAAAAACCCGGTACCTCAGATCACCAAGAAGACTGTAAATGTAAATGTACAGGAATTTATATAGCGCAAATCACCGAGCGGTTTCTAAGCGCTTGCTTAGGGAACCCGTCCTGGTATTCCCCTGTGAGATAACCCCGGCAGGGTATCCGCAAGTTGAAAGCCAGGCATCCCGCCGCGAGGGGCCGTTGTGGAGATTAAGCAAGCTATTGCCCGGAGTCGCAGAGTGTGAACCCGTGAATCGAGTAGGCACCGGAGCGAGAATTGTCGAGTCCATGGACATTTTAGGACTCAAGACCCCGCCGAGCCGGGAATTGAACCCTGGTCCCGGGCTGACTTCTGCTTCCAGGTCTGCCTCCTCTAACCAATGAGCCACACTTCTCCACTGTCGACATTCTACTTATTACAGATTGGCGACGACTGGGATCATTATTCACCCACCGACCCACGTTGGATTATTTTTTTTTACGAGTCAAAATTTGTTACAGAGACAGGTTGGCGTAAATCACCTTTTCCTATGTCCTATCGGCAATTTGTTGTTTTCATTCGCCGACTTACGGTAGGGTTATGTGTTGAGGTGTCGCTGCTTGAGTAACACAACTCGTGAAAGAGTGAAATTAACGTTTTGCTGATCTACTGAAGTTGAACGATTCTGACGAGACTAATGCTCTGCTGTCATTTCCTTTGGATGTTTGTGTCCGCTTTGATTTTTTTAAGCATTTTTGGTCGTGAAGTGGCTCCACAGTGAAGATTTTTTCTTTGTGCATTTTTTAAAGGGGTGTTCAACGTTTTCTTTTACCAGCATGTTCTGTCAGTGCGCTCCTCTGCTTCCAGAAGCCGTAAGCTTAGGGATTCCAAAGGGGTCCGGATTCCAAAGGGGTCCGTCAAGCTGTGTGACGTTGCTCTTCGCAAGGAATCCTGGGCAGCGGTGTGACGTAGGACGCTGTTACAGGACGCCCTCAGCTTCTATGTGGATTTGCACACTGTGAGCCTCCCAGCTGCGCGTTTCATGAAGTTCCGCCTGTGTGTGTGACGTAGGACATGTCATTGAACTCACGGAAGACGTCTTTCTTTGCACGCTGCGAGTCATCTGGCGGCTCGCTTACGATTTTTTTCGTTTCGACAAGGAAGACTTTACAGTTCTAATTTATCGTTTGAAGTTATTGTTTTGGGCCTAACATCAGTTGTCATGGATACGAACTAGTTAATTCCATCATAACTAGCAGAACTATACCATCTTGGTTCTCCAGTGTATTCTGCATAGCACACCTCAGAATTGCCAATTGTATTAGTCTTTTTTTTTTGTATAAATTAGTCTTTTGTGTATGTGAAGATAGAGATGTTATTTTTAGAATAGATCACAGTATGATCGGTATGTAAGAATGTCTGTATGCATGTTCAGATTAGCTGTTATTAGAGGGCACCCTTAACGTAATGTTTTTTATGTTATGAAAGTGTGTTTGTAAATTTGATCAATTTTTTGTTGAGTATATAATGACCGACCTAGTTGATAAAATGTGTCTAAAAATCTTTTTATAAAAATGTGAAAACACCAATAAATCTATTTTGAATAATACCTTACAGTTTCTCTCTTTGGCATCTTCTAAAAAATGATGAGATTGATTCAATGTTAAAAAGAAATATAGGTCCTTACTGTGGTTCAGTACTCTTTGCTTAATTGTCTCTCCCCCCTCGGGACCTAAACTTACTAGGGAGAACTCTTTCTTACTTTATTTTTACTTTATTGGGATTTTGTTCTCGCACGCTCAAGATAACTTTGGTTCTTTGACACACGCCCAAGACAATATTTAATTGACTTTCTTTGCTTCCACCATTCGGATCGACTACCGCAACAAGACTCTGGTTACTATTTTTTTTCTTTGCTCTCTTTAGTTCAGCTGAGGCATTCTGTAAGTGTTAGATTAACTAGTTAGGAGTGGGTTTTGCAGGATTATTATGTCTTCTGTTAAAGAGATCACCCAACCACCACCCTTTCTGGATAAACCTGGTAAACCAACTCTTTTATGGTCAGAGTGGTTAGGTTTATTTCAGAACCATTTTGTAGCCATTGATGCCATTTACTATACTCCACCTCGCAAATTTGCATTATTATTTGGCAGTTTAGGGCTAGCTGCCCAACGTATTTTCAACAGTCTTACTCCTATTCCTCCTCCTGTAGGTCAGTCAGGGGACAGGCAATGGAATGTGTATCTTGAAGCGTTAGCTAGATTAAAAAAACAATTTGATGAGTCTCCGAATATTATGCTTGAAAGGCATAATTTTTACAAAACGAAACAGAAGGAGGATGAGAAAATAGAGGAATACGTGGCTGCTTTAAGGGTTTTGTCTATTTCATGCGATTTTGGTTCTCTCTTGGATAATTATGTTAGAGACCAGTTAGTGTTTAATTGTGCTTCTGCTAAAATTAAAGAAAGAATACTTAGCTGTAAAAATCCCTCTTTGTCAGAGGTGATTGACCTAGCGTTAAGCATTGAAAGGTCAGTGTTATCTACTAAAGTAATGTCCTCTGAGACAAATCCTAAGGTCAGTCTAGTGTCCGATGGGAATGAGAAAGAAGGTTTGTATGCTGTGGGTAACAAAAATAAAGCAAAACTTCCTCTGGGTAAAGGTCAAAACTTTTGTTTCAGATGTGGTTAAAAATTTCACATTGGTAATTTTAAAGGCTGTCCTGCTTTGGGTAAACGTTGTTCTGTTTGTAAAAGAGTGGGTCATTTCCAAAAAGTGTGTACATTTCAAAAAAAGAGTATCAAAATTAACAATGTGGATTGGGTTGATTGTTCTGAATCCATGGACAATCTACTTTTAACTTTAGACATGGAAGGAGAGGAAATTAAATGTCCTTTATGTTCTGCAGATATCGACGGAGCTCAGCTACAAGTGATGGCAGATTCTGGATCGCCCATCGCGATCCTTCAGGATTCTACGTTCTTTGCCCCACGCAAGGAAATGGTACTTTTAGAAACTGATGTGACCCCTAAAGCTTTTGGGGAAAAAGATATTGATATGCTGGGGTTCTTCATGGGTACTGTGGAAATTTTGGAGAGGTCCATTTGTATGAAGATTTACGTGGCAATAAAAGGTAAAAATATTGTTGGGGGGAAGGACCTCGCTAGAATGGGGTTGTATTTGGTTCCGAGAGATGAAAACACAATAAGAGCAAGAGACTTACCTATTTGTTGCATTGAAGATATGATGATTGATTGTGGTGATTTAACACCTTGGCTGCTGTGACTTTTCCCCTCCTGTGCTGAAATTCCTTAAATACTATAGTTTCATGACGAGCTCAGCTCGTCATAAGCACAGCTCAACTGTGCCTCATGACGAGCTGAGCTCGTCATGAGCATCGAAAGGGTTAATAAACGAGTTTAAAGGGGTTTTTAGCAACAAGGTGGGTCTAGTAAAGGGAGTGGAACATAAAAACAGACTTTTTCCTAATGCTTCACCTATAGCACACAAGGTTCGTAATGTACCGTTAAGTGTAAGGTCTGAACAAAAGAAGAAAATGCGAGATGATTTGTGTAAATAGGAGATTATTAAACCGACAGAATCATCTCAATGGGTTGCCCTAATTGTGGTTGCATGAAAAAAGAATAACAAAATGAGGTTGTGTGCGGACCTCAGGGGTTTAACAAGAACATTAAGGTGGATTGTCATCCCCTTCCCAAAATTCAGGAGTTATTGGCAAATGGTTCTCTTTAATACACCTGAAATCCGTGTACCATCAAGTCCCATTGACCAAAGACTATCAAGAATTGACCACTTTCGTCACTCCGTTTGGAGCGTTCAAAGTTTTGAGACTTCCCTTCGGTTTGGCGTCAGCGGCCAGTGTATTCCAAAGGTTGATGGATACTTTATTTAAGGATATGAAGGGGGTCCAGGCTTATCGGGATGATAACCTAATTTTTGCAGATAGCCTGGATGAACACACCGTTTTGTTGAGGAAAGTTCTCTCTTTGTTAGGGGAGCGAGGAATGACTATTTGGGAAGATAAATGTAAGTTTGGTGTGCAGGAACTGGAATATCTATGGCACACTATATCGCAGACTGGTATTAAACCAAATTTTCAGTAATTAAAGCTTTGAAGGAGGCAAGAGCTCCCACGGATAAAGATTCTCTGCGCTCTTTTCTCGGGCTAGCGGAATATTATGCCAGATTTGTGAGTAATTACGCTCAGATGATAGAACCTCTTAGAGTGCTATTAAAGAAAGGTCAAAAATTTGTATGGTAAACTGATTTGGAAGGGATTTTTGAGAAGGTAAAAGAGTTGATTATAGCAGCTCATCCTCTGCATGCCTTTCATGATGATTGTGTTTCTACGATTGCAGTGGACGCGAGTATGACTGGATTAGGCGCAGTGTTGAGTCAGGAGGTAAATGGGGTTGAAAAAACAATAGCATTTGCTTCAAGGTCAGTAAAGGAGTATGAGAAACGTTACAGCACCATAGAGCAGGAGCCTTTAGCCTGTGTGTGGGCAGCCCAGAAGTTTAAAATGTACGTCTGGAGTAGAAGGTTCATCATGTTTTCAGATCACAAGCCTCTCTCTTTTATTTTTAGTAAGGTGTCTGGGAACAATAATTTATCTCCTAGATTGACAAGGTTGGTTTCGAAGCTACAGGAGTACAATTTTGAGTTGAGACACATTTCTGGAGGAAGGAATTTCCGGACCGATTGTCTGTCTAGGATGTCACTGGATAAGGAGGGAGGTGATGATTTAGTGGAAGATGATGTGGAATGTGTGACTTGGGTAGATGCCACTGATGAATTTAAGCTTTCAGCTTCGGAAAATGATTGGATAAGAGCAAGTAAGAAGGATTTAACTTTGTCTAAGGCCATGGAGTTTGCGTTTGGGAGATGGCCGGATGTGAGGAATTTGTCGGGTGATCTAAGAACTATGGCTGAAGTGGCGGAGGAGTTGTCAGTAAATGACAACGTCCTTCTTCGAGGGGAAAAAGTGGTTCCCCAATCTGAGTTAAGGAAAGAGATTATTAGGTTGGGTCATATAGGTCACTTAGGAGTGTCAAAGACCTGCATGAGGATAAAATTGCATTACTGGTGGCCTGGTTTGGATACACATGTAAGGTCAGTTGTGGATAATTGTGATGAGTGTTTGCTTTCGGATAAACACTGGATATTGCCTAGTGTACCTTTACATCCCACGGTTTTACAGATTCAGCTTGGGAAAAGGTTGGTTTAGACTTCTCGGGACCTTATAGCGTCTTGCCAGATGATATGAGATTTTTGATCTTAGCAGTGGACTACTTTTCGAAGTGGTTATATTATAAATTTGTGGATGCTCCTAGTTCGGATAACACAATTATATTTTTGAGGAAGCTCTTCAGGTTGGAGTGGGCCCCTAAATTTCTGGTGACGGACACTGGTACTCACTTTATTTCGGAGAAGATTTGTATTTTTGAAGACTCAAGATGTCAAACAACTCATGGTGGCACTCTATTCTCCAGCCTCTATTGGTCTGGTGGAGCGTGGCAGTAAAGTGGTGAAAGAGGGTATTCAAATGGCTGTGTCTTCAGGTTTGGAGGTCGGGACCTTTATTGAGGAGAAAGTTTGGAATTATAACACGTCTCCTCATTACACTACAGGGGTTACGCATTTTTAGTTGCTTAGGGGAAGGAAGGTACATTCATCACTGTTTCCCGCTTGGTTAGACAAAAAATGCCCTGGTGTGGAGGAGGTGAGAGAAAATGGAAAATTAGCTGAAGTGGTCAGAATAAAACAGGAAATTCTGGAGAAAAAAAATTGATGGAAAGAGGTGCACTGTTTCACAAGGTATTGTGGCCAGGGACTGGGTGATGATAAAGAAACCTTTTAGAGTTTCAAAAGGAAATTCTGTTTTTTCTAGGCCTGTGCAAGTAGTTAAAATTAGTAAAGGTGCAGTTTTCTTAGGGGAAAAAGGTTGGTAGAGTGTGAGGCAGCTGGTTAAAATTTCCGAAAATCAAGCATTACTGGTTAACAGACTCAAAGACAGAGGGGTTGTGGATAATTGTGGTTGGTCTCACTGGTTACCGTCTAGTACTGGTGGGGGGAATGTGAATGCTTCCACTTCTGATGCTTCAGTTTCCAGTTAACCTTCCACTTCTTTGGGTTCATATGCTACTACTTTCATTCAGCCTTCTACCTCTACTTCTTTCAACAGGAATGGTAGGGTGATAAAGGCTCCTGCTAAGTTTAACGATTTTGTTAGGTTTTTTGGGGAATGTTTTATTAATTTGTTTGTTTGTTCTGATAAGGGGGTGGGTGATGTAATAGAATGTGATTTAATGTTGTTTTAATTAATATGTGAATTGTTATGTGGATGTTATTCTGTGTCTCTTTAAGAGCCTGTATTCCTTTGAATGGCTCAGAGTGTTCCTGGCTCGAGGTTCGCTCATTGACTTCAGTTACTAAGTGAACTCCGGCCAGAGAGGACACATTTGTCGTGGGTGAATTACTTTGGAATAAACTACTTCTTCATTCATCAAGAAGACTGTGGACATTCTAATTATTACAACTAGGTCTTGTGAACAGAAAGATAAAGCTATCTTTAGCCGAGACCTAAAATGAAGATGCATCATTTAGTGCAATATGTGCTTCCTGCTGTCCCTGTGCTACCTGCTGTCCCTGCACTGCCTGCTGTCCCTTTCCCTCCATTGCCTGCTGTCCCTGTCCCTGCACTACCTGCTGCCCCTGTCCCTGCACTGCCTGTTGTCCCCTTTCTTGCACTGCCTGCTGTCCCTATTCCTACACTGCCTGCTGCCCCTGTGCTGCCTGCGTTTCCTGTGCTGGCTGCTGTCCCTGTGCTGGCTAGTCTGCCTGTGCTACCTGCTACCCCTTTGGGGCTCCCTCTGCCCCTGCATTGCCTGGTTTTGGACCACCCACCAGGATCACTAATGTAAGGCCTCCGTATGACCACATAGCGGTTCCTTGCAATGGCCCTCCCGCCAACTTATACTAAACCTGCAAGGAACTCCTGGACCCCTGGAAACTAAATCAGCTGCTACTCCTCCTCCCCATGATCCATAAAAGGACCCTTCACCACCCGACACTACTACTTCTCCTTCAACACAAACTTTGAAAGATCCCACACCACTCCTGCCCACAAGACAAGGTACACCCGCAACTGCTCCATTGTATTCTGCTCAACACATGCTCACTCTGCAAACATGCCACAGAAATCTGTGACACCCTCACCACCCTCTCCACAGATGTTGCCTTCAATACCGAAACGTGACTCAACCCTCCTCGAACCCAGACATCACAATCACCACTCCCGAAAGCTACGAGATGATACACTGAGACTACCCCAACAAAGAAACAAACAAGGTGGAGGCATCCCCATCATCTTCATGGAAACCATCAGATGCGCCATCACCAACGACGATCCCACACCTCGTATTTATTACTTTTTATTTCTATCACAAACTGACGTTAAGACCATGATAAAATGCACTCTCAAATATAGACCGCCCCTGGGCCCCGAGCAACATTCTGCAACACCATCCCAAAACTCTTTGCCTCCCTAGCAATTAACTCTCAACACTACATCTTACTCTGCAACCTCAACTTCCACATCAACGACTCCAGCAATGCCAACTCCATCACCTTCCTGAGAGAACCTTGTTACATTCTCTTACTTCCCTGTTTTCCCTTCCATCCTTTCCCCTTATTGCATCATTGGGTCCTTTGCCAGCCCTGGCATGCACTATGTTGATTTTATATTAACATTCCAGATTTTGATAGCTTCCTTGATACTGTATGACTGTTTGTCGCCCAGTTGCATCTTGAGTTGTTTATGGATGGACTCATATTGCTGTGCTGAACTGGAAATAAATCTACTGCAAAATGTTATTGGACTTGAGATAAATTTTTACATTTGGCGATGAAGGGAAGAAGAACCACTCTTGTCATTTTCTTCAGCACAGGTACAGAGTGTCTTTTTGAACCCATGAAGAAAACTTTATTTAATATAACTCTAGGAACAATTTTTCATTAGACTACACTTTATGGAAATATTAATATAATTTACCCACAACAACTTTTAATATAATGAATTTTTACTAAATTTTCATTGGTTTTTACAAGTGATTTGATAGCACCAGCAGCATTTTTAAGTATTCAGTGTTTTGATTGCACCTGCTGGAGATTTTAATGGCATGGAATATATTGTTTATTACAAGTTTACTTGACGTGATTTGATGGCACCAGCGGCAGTTTTTACAGGGCTTTGATTGCACCTCCGGCAGTATTAATATTGTGAGATGAATTATTTATAGTTTTCAGCATTAATTGTTCTGATTACAGCAACTGCCAGAGAATGATTTCTTTTAATTGGATATTGAAGAAATCAGAGTTCCTGTGTACCGTGAGGATGCTGTGTATGTCAATTTACTTGCTTTGTTATAAAACAGAACAATGTCAATCAATATTCTTTGAAAGTAAACACAGCGATCAACCTTACACTCTCCAGCTGCATTTTCCAAACCATCGGTGGCAGCTCTCAGCAGCAAGTTCCATGTGAGGCGCGTTCTGAACCTGCTTCTGTGTATGACGCCTTCTCATTCTGCAGTTATCGTCAGATCATCATCAGCGTTACAACGCACTACGGGCAACGTCAC
The DNA here is from genome assembly GCF_964263255.1 of Lissotriton vulgaris. Taxonomy (NCBI): domain Eukaryota; kingdom Metazoa; phylum Chordata; class Amphibia; order Caudata; family Salamandridae; genus Lissotriton; species Lissotriton vulgaris. The sequence continues at coordinate 1,962,178,085 of NC_141687.1, forward strand.
TGGCAGTCATCTTGGTTACCGTGGTAACCGAAGTACAATAAATATAACGCTGCGTTGCTGTTTTATCATTGAATTCAAGCATTTTAAGGATTACAATACTATTTTTAGCCACATAGTGTAATGAACACGAATTTTACAATTACTACTATTATTACCAAAAGGTTGTACGTATTTAAAGGAAGTTTCATCATTTTTTTTCCAGAGTAACAATGATACATTATACTTAAATAAGAGAAATCAGACAAAGTGAGGTATTTTAACAAGCTTAAAGTATTTTGAATGCAAAATTTTAAAATTCTGATATTACCATTTATACATTCATTATAATAGTATCTATTTACAATGCAATTCGACCTTCCAGCCAAGTTTTTACAATTGAAAGGTGATCCACCCATGCCGTGGTCAAGGTGGAAGGAGTAGTTTATAACATATATGAAGGCTACTGATGGGGAACGCATGGGTACTGAAAGGAAAAAATATATATTTTTACATTGTTTAGGATCTGAGGGACAAGTTATCTTTAGAACATTCCCACAGGTTGTTACACCTAATGATGGTAGTGGAGATAATATTAATGTTTACACTGAGGAGCTATTAAGAATGGAGAAGAGATTTAAGCCTGTGACAAGCATTCCATTAAATCGATTTAAGTTTTATATCAGAGCGCAAAAAGTAGAGGAATCATTTTATGATTTCCTAACAGCTCTAAGAGCATTGTCTATTCATTGCAATTTTGGTTTATAAACAGATGAAATGATAAGAGACCAAGTTATTGTACATGTAAAAAATATGAAAATTCAAGAAATACTTTGGGTCATGGGTGATCCAAGTTGGGCTGAAGCCATTACTGAGGTTAAAGCTCTTAAACAATCTGAAAAATGGATGGAAGTTGTAAAACAAAATTCCAAACAAAATACTAACAGCTTTACCACAGTAGAAGAAGTTTGTGTTCTTAAACCCAAAAGTGAACATCATCAAACACGTTACATACCTAGTATGAAATATAATAGTAACACATTTAACTACAACCAGGTGCACAAAATAAATGATACCTCTATGGGTTATAATGCATGTAATAGGTGTGGTAACAAGTCACATATTGCTTCCTTTTCAGGTTGTCCAGCGATAAATAGAGAATGTAAAAATTGTGGCAGGATAGGACATTTTAGTAGTATATGTAGAGATATCAAACGCAATACTCCACAGGCACGTGGTGCAGTATCCTATGTTGTCACCAGTAATGTTCAACCTTGTGATCGTAGTTCTGACATCAACAAGGGATTTGTAGTATCAATAATCAAGAGTGTTCCGAGTGACATGATTAATCTCCAAATTGACAATCATCACATGGCAGTACTACCAAGAAATACTGAGTCACGAATTACAATATGATAAAATATAATAGCAGAAAGTTTTGATGGTACAAAAATAGACATTGAATGTTTCTTTTATGTAGAGTTACAGTTCAAAAATAGATGTGCTAATGTAAAACTATATATTACACAGAAAGGTGTTAATTCCTGGGGATGGCGCGACCAATGAAAATTGGGTTTAACACTCAACCCAAGCTCTAGTGAACCTGTATCCTTGTGTGATGACAAATTATTTAGCAAAATTGCAATTGTTCATACAGAAAGTGATCTGAGCTGCAAAGAAGAAAAACTAATTAGTAAGTATAACAAAGTTTTTTGTGACAAATCGGGGAATTTGAATTTTTTTCACATAAGATTGTTTTAAAGATAAGGTCACACCGGTAAAACAAAAAATATGAGGTGTTCCAATAAATGTTAGAGAGGAACTCGAAGTGACATTTAAGGAATTAGCTGATGAAGGTATTATTGAGGCTATTGAATCTTCTGAATGGGTTTTACCAATTGTTCTTGTTCATAAATCTGACCAAAAGTTGAGAGTATCTGTGGACTTGAGGGCTCTAATTTAAACATTATAGTTGATTATCACCCATTACCTAATATCAACGAAGTAGTTTCCATGTTCGAGGGTGCTCAAATATTTTCCACATTGGATTTACACTCAGCATACCACCAGATAGAATTGATGGAGGAGTCAAAGAGATATACAGCTTTCATAACACCATTTGGTTTATATCAATACACTAGAATGCCTTTTAGATTGGGGTCAACAGCGTCATTTTTCCAGAGGGTTATGTTTACCATTTTCAGGGACGTAGACGATTATGTAAAATGTTTCCAAGATGACATTTTAATATTCTCGAAGAAGGAATCTATGCATGTGTTACATTTAAACGAAGTGTGTAAGAGGCTAGAGAGCCATGGTCTCACACTCAAAGCACATAAATGCAAGTTATTTAAAAGTTCTGTCAAGTATTTGGGGCATACGTTGTCAGGAGATGGAGTAGTTCCAAAACACACTAATGTTGATGCCATAATTAAAGCTCCATCGCCAGTAAACAAAGAACAACTATTATCATTTGCAGGGATGTGCGAATAGTACACCAAGTTTCTGGAACAATTTGCAACCAAAATGGAGCCTCTAAGAGTGTTATTGAGACAGAATGCAAAATGTGAGCGGACAAATGAACAACAGGAAGCATTTGAGGGTATAAAAAAAGATATTGTGAATGCACCTACTTTGAAACCATTTAGAATGAAGAAAGAATGTATTATTACTAGGTGTGGGCGTAGTTGGCGAAGTAGCGTTACGCGTAGCACTACGCGAATTGCATAGTAGCATGTTCGCACTGTGCAAGATGTCGTTTTTAATGATTGCACAGTGCGGACAAGCATCCAGCACTGTGCAATCATTGAAAGTGGCATCTTGCACAGTGCGAGCTGTACTTTTCAGCCGCTCGAAGAGATTTTTACTCAAGCTGCAGCTTTCTCAGCGCGGACTGGTAGTTTCTCATCGCGAGCGGTCGTGAGCAGGTGCGACCACTCGCAATGAGAAACCTGACCTCCCCGCATTGAGAATCTCGGCAGGAAGTTTATTTTCCATGCTCGCGATCGGCTACTTGATGTTGCTGATCGCGAACAAGGAAAAAGTCTTGCAAGGATGTCATTTTGCTTGCTCGCGGTTGCCAACTTACGTTGAGGACTGCGAGCAAGTAAAAAATGACCGCTGCACTATGCTACACTACGCAACGCATGTTTGCATTGTGCTATGTGCAGTTCGTGTAGTGCGAAGATGCGCAAACTTTGCAAACTACGCGAGCATAGCGTAGTGCTTTACCCAGGGTTAATTATTACAGTAGATGCCAGCCTTTATGGTGTAGGAGGAGTAGTTTCACAAAAAGAGGGCAAAGAGGAATGGAATGTGGCCTTTGCATCACGCACTTTGAATGAATGTGAGTAAAAGTATGCTGTGATTGAAAGAGAACTCCTTGCGTGTGTATGGGCAATTGAACATTACAGGTTGTATGTGTAGGACAGTAAATTTACCCTTAGGACTGATCACAAACCATTAGTCAACATTCTATCTTCGGGTGGAGGTTGGAATTCTACTGCCAGAATTGCAAGGTTAATATCTAGGTTGCAAGAGTATAATTTCAGTATAGAGTACATGGCTTGGAATAAAAATTTTACTGCAGATTTTCTTTCGCGCTTACCATGTGACGAAAATTAGGTAAACATAATCAAAGAATGTGATTTTGTTGTTGCAATTGGTGATATTGTTTCCAAACAGTTTCAGGAAATTACTGAAGACAAGTGGTTTCATTGTGAGGAACTAGACCACAGGTGGTGTGATTTAAAAAAAATGTGTCATTGATGGATGGCCTAAAAAACATAGTAAGACCAGATCTTATATCATTCTTCACTAAAGCTAGAGAACTAGATTTTGAAGGAAATTTCCTGTTTAAATCAGGGAAATGTGTTCCTCCTAGAGGTATGCAAGACATTATACTTAATATAGCCCACAAGACACATCCCGGAATTTCATCCATGAAGCGTTTGGTTAGAAATTATTGTTGGTGGCCAGGTATGGACAGGTTTATAGATCGCATAGTTAGGGAATGTCATGATTGTGTATAGAGTGAAAAACAATTTGAAATTGCAGGTTCCATCGTTAAAAGTTGTCAAGTGACCTGAAGTACCATGGCAGAAGGTAGGTTCTGATATATCTGGTCCTTTTAGAGATTTGACTGAATCATCACGATTTGCTTTGGTTATGATTGACTACTACTCTAAATGGGTCTGGTCAGGGAAGACATGGTTTGGCAGTTTTGCCTGGACTGTTCCCATGAGTCACAGGGTCAAGGTTGATTTGCATATGGCCATGTGTGAACTGGGGTGGCTTGGTGAGCAAAATAACGATGGATTAAACCATATATCTTAGACTGGGGATGAATGTTTTGCCATTGTTCAACATTCCGTCCATCATCTTGTGTGTTTTACCACTCTACATGGCCAGAGGTTAAGTTTATTTCCAAAGCTACGAGTAAAGTTATTGTTTTTTTTAAGGATGTTTTTGCACAGGAAGGGTGTCCCTCCATGGTAGTCATTGATAATGGGGTGCAATTAACCTCTGAAGAAATGGAAAATTGTCTTAAAGAATGTGGTATTGAACATAAATGTACATCCTTATATGAACCGCATGAAAATGGACAAGTGGAACGCTTTAATAGAGTTCTGAAGACTTTCATTGCTGATTGATTGAAATTGGATGTACTCTTTAAGAGAAAAATTATAGATCTTTCGCATTACACCGCATTCTACTACAGAGATTAGTCTGTTCAAGTTGCTCAAAGGAAGAGATCCTGCATCTCATGTATGTCCATGGTGGTTTAGAAATAAATGTCAAACTAAATTTATTAATAAGGAATGTGTGCAGGATACCACAAAAAGAGTTGAAATGGAACAAAGCAAAAGCATGAGATGGTACAACGATAGATGGAAAGCCAAGGTACACAGTTTTCATGTTGGAGACTGGGTTAGAATTCTTAGACCTGGTATAATGAATAAAAGTAATAATACATTTGGAAAACCTATTCAAATCAAAAAGGTTTTCAGCAACAGCATAATTACTCAAGATGGTAAGCTTTGAAATGGAATAAGAATAGCTAAGTGTCCTAATAATGACAGTATTCAAAACAATAACTCTGCAAATACTAATGTCTTCAATACAAAGACATGTGATGTAATGAGCAATGAGATGGTTGCCTCAAGAGTCAAAGTATCTGATTGCATTAGACAGGTACGAAAAAGGTTTAATGATTTTATTTAACTTTGTTGAACTTACATTTAGGTTTAAATAAAAAGGGGGATGTGTTACATTCTCTTACTTCCCTGTTTTCCATTCCATCCTTTCGCCCATTACATCATTGGGTTCTTTGCCAGCCTTGACATGCAATATGTTGATTTTCTATTATCATTCCAGATTCTGATAGCTTCCTTAATACTGTATGACTGTTTGTTGGCCAGTTGCATCTAGAGCTGTTTATGGATGGACTCGTATTGCTGTGCTGAACTGGAAATAAATCTACTGCTAAATTTTATTTGACTTGGGATTAATTCTTACAAACCTCAACAACATCAGCCACATCCAAATGGTCACCGAACCAATGCACAAAGTCGGACACACACTTGACCCCATTTTCACCTCCAGTGACAGAATCAGCTTCAGCCGTACCACGGAACTCACCTGGACTGACCACACCATCATACACGTCACCATCACTGACGCCCACCACACCAACACCAGGCATCAGATCTCCTTCTACCTCAGCTGGATCAAGGTCACCGAAACTTAGTGGTCACAAGTCCTCACCAACTCCCATCCTGAGGCCACAACAGACTTCAACCAGGCTGTCCAGAGCTTCCCAGCCTGGATCACTGACAGTGCCAACAGATTGCCCCACTGAAACCTACAAAATCCAACAAGATCCCTAAACTTGCCAACTGGTGCACCTCAGAACTCATGACCACCAAGCACAACTGCCACCAACTGGAGAAATGATGGCACACCACCAAGAACCCCACTGTCAGAGCTGCATACAAAACAGCCCTTAGCAACAATCTCTGGCACATCAAAGAAGCCGAGAAAGCAGCAATCACCTCCTGCATCGACTCCGTAGCCAACCACACAAAGGAACTCTTCAAATAGTCCAAGAATTCTCCAACCCGACAGCACCAAAGAACACCATTCACCCCTCCCAAGAACTGATGGGCCAATGGACCATTAAATGACCAGCATCAGCCAGATTCTAGCAGTTTTACCTCTACTATTTTTGTCAGTGTGCATTAAAATATTTTAAAGCATTTGTTTAAGATGAAGTGTAAACTAAGATCCAATTTAATCTTTCACAATGAGGTTGAAACAGATTAATACAGTACTTTCATGGGGGAGGTAAGATAAGACCTCGAAAACACAATTTCATACTTGGCACTCCTGTTTTCGGAGGATGTAATGGTCTACCCGTTTTTGGTAAATTTGATAATGCATTCACTTTCCATTCCTCCTTGCTGGTTTCATGATGAGGAGTTGGAGGCATCTGAGTTGGGTTGGAGCAAATGTTTTTCAGTGAACCATCAACTTCCATCTATTGTTGGGTCTGGTAAGCACTTGAAGAATGAAGCGTTACCTTTCTGTAGGATTAACAACTCTGATATGGAAGCAACGGCTTGCTGAAAGTCAGGAGCCTTTTTCTTTTGCGATTACGTTCTTATTTAATGGCAATCAGGGATACAATTTAGCAATAAATCTCATTTGTTGATATATTTAATCTGCATGAGTACTTTTTATTAACATTATTTTGTCCCATATGCGATGGTGTCCTTAAGCTATTTCCATTTTACCTTTAAGATGAACACTAATGAACATTTCTGCTATAATCTTTTGAAAACCTTGCAAACATGAATATGCTGTCTTGAGGAATACATGTGGTGCAAAAGTTGTATTTATTGGTTAAAAATCACTTAATTCCCTCTTGAAAATTACTTCTTTATTTCATCTTTTCCTTTTTCCCAACAAAGTGCGTGGAGCATGATCCACTGAACGGTCAGAGGGTATTTCGAAATACCCAGTAAAACAATGCTAGTCGCCATACATGTATAGTCAACCTGGTCCAATAATTTGCCAAGGAAGGGAGTTCCTCGTAGGAGACCACGTTGAAGCCTGGGGCAGTGAGTACATCTTCCAGCCATGTCGACAGGAGTCCGATTTTTGCTAATGGTCAGACACAGTTATGAACTGTAGCTCCGGGACAGCCCCAGCAAAGGTGGAAGGCATTTCTTTGTGGAGAAAGTTTTACGAAGAGTTTCTGACTTCGGCCTCAAACCACAGCTGCACCGGCTCTTGGTTCTTTTGGACCCACTTAATGTTCGCTTTGGTCTTTTCCAGCGCCTGCTCCAGTTCTCGTGTCGCAGGGCCAAATCCAATGTGTGCATAGTCCTTTTTGAACTGTTCCAGCTGTGAGAGAACATTAGATGGATAAGAGTGGGAATGAATGACTTAAAACATCAGAAGCAAGCCCTTATTTGCAGCAGCACATATGTTTTCAGTTTACAGACACTTTAAAATAACTGTTCTTTTGAAATGGCAAAGCGTTTCCAGTGCCCTTGGAGAGCTGGCAGCATTTTGTGGATATTATTGGCTTTGTAATTTGCCTCACCGTTCAGGTACTCACCGTGAGCAACTTTCACATACCCATTATCTCAATCAGCACAAGCACTACAAAGGAGCGAAGATCTTGGCAAACACTGAGCATATATTATGATATTAATGATGTCATTATTAAACAATCTCCCCTACTTTTGCAGACTTCTGGCACACTAAATATGCTTGGCACCCTCTAATACAGTATTTTACCTTCACGAATTGAGCATGCGCAGAGGGCTCCACCTTGTTTGATGTGACTGCAGAAAACAAGTTAATGTTAAAAGGATAATACCGTTTTTCAACACCGAATTTCTAATAATTCACAGGTGTGATGAAAGTGCTTTTTTGAGAATTACTTATACTTTATGGTATGAAGAATTCTGATATGGCACAGAATTGTCTCTTGATGAGATTGTTAAGGTACACGCATACCACTCTTCGGCTACATGGGGCTGGTGTAGTAATTCCAGACATCCAATAGTATTTAAGTAAGGTTACTTGTAGGATTAATACCCCAGCAACAGGAGCAGCAGCATCCAACAACCAGTCCAAACACTGGCTGATTACAAGATAAAGCTGTCACTACATTCTACGCACATCATAAAATTCCAACTCTATTTTAGTTAACTAAGGAACCCCTAACAGGTCAAACTAAGGACACATAAAGATAAGAAAACCCCAATACACAATACAACAGCTGACAAGTATGTTTCAATAAGCATACATTTAGGCACAAAGAAAGACTGCATTCATGACTCCCCAAACAACATGGCGTAGGGCACCTCACATCACATTGGAAATTGGTATTAGCTCTGCCAAACTTGTAGCTCCTCCACCTCACTTAGTGGTGGAAGATGCATCACTGTTACACCAGCAGAACCAGGGAAGCATGACATTGCCACCCCCCACTGGACCACCCGGTCAGAGTGACGGTTGGTCTGCTTATTTCGGGTTGGAGTGGCCATTTTACTACTCAGGATTATCATGGAAGCCATGGCAGCTCAAAGGATTAGTATTGCCTATGCCACATTTACAGCTTAGCTTTACTAAACAACTCCCTCGCTACCGGAATGGTTCCATCTTTTTTCAAACAAGCTGCAGTCTTACCCATATTAAAGAAACCCAATGCAGACCCATCAATTCTCAGCAATTACAGGCCCATCTCCCTCCTTCCCTACCTAGGAAAGATCTTGGAGACCTACGTTACCCGCTGCCTGAGCTCTTTTATAGAGAAATCTTTCTTCTTAGATCCTCAACAAGCGGGTTTCAGACCCCTCCACTCCACTGAGGCGGTCATAGTAGCAGTCATGGACACTCTCAGGAAGGGCGCTGACAAAAACATCCATCAAGCCCTCGTCCTTTTGGATCTTTCAGCGGCGTTCGACACGGTCGATCACACCATCTTGATCGACCGTGTCCACAACGCCGGCATCCAGGGATTAGCCCTCGACTGGCTCAGATCTTTCCTGCACCAACGCTCTCAGTCCGTTCACCTTTCCACCTTCTCTGCACCCTACACTTCTCTTCCCTGTGGTGTTCCTCAGGGCTCTGCACTCTCCCCTCTTCTTTTTAATTTGTACCTCCAACCCCTGTTAGCCTCCCTCCACAACTCCCCGGTCACAATCTTTAACTATGCGGACGATCTCCAGTTAATTTTTCCTATAGATTCCCTCCCCTCCTCCCGCTTGAATTTCCAGTCCACTATGCTGACCATTGCGGAGTGGATTTACCACAGTCACTTAAAGTTGAACCCTACCAAAACTGAGCTTGTTCTGGTAGGAGGCCCCAACCATCCTTGGAATTCCACCTTTTGGCCAACATCTCTGGGGACTGCTCCCACTCCCGTGAGCTCAGTCAAAAGCCTGGGGGTGATCATTTCAGAAGATCTATCCATGAGACCGCAAATCAACGCGGTCACTTCTGCTTGCTTTTTCCACCTCAGGCGGATCCGCAAGATCAGCAGATTTCTCACCAAAGAAGCCCTGACCCAAGTTGTTATTGCGCTTATCACCTCCAGGCTTGATTATGCCAACACTCTCTATGCAGGAATCCCTGCATGTCACCTCCACCGACTGCAGCTGGTGCAAAATCAGGCCGCCCGCCTGATCTTCCGCCAGCCCAAACATCAGCACGTCACTCCCCTCCTCCGTAGTTTACATTGGCTCCCTCTTTCTAAACGCTGCACCTTCAAACTGGCATGCACAACTTATAAGGCCCTCTCGGATGCAGCCCCTGCGTTCATCTCTTCGGCCCTATCCCGTCACCTCCCTTCTAGAGCCCTTCGCTCAGCTTCACAAAATCTCCTTGTTGTTCCCAAATTTAAAAGAAAGAAGCATGGCGGCCTGAGCTTTTCTGTCCTGGCTCCTTCCACCTGGAACTCCATGCCACTTTCCCTCCGCCTCTGCCAAAATTATGACTGTTTTCGCAGACTGCTGAAAACGCTGCTTTTCCAATCCGCATATGCATAACCCTCTCACTCTGGATCACGTTATTTGTCAATGAGCGCCAAGAAACCTACGGTGATAGAGCGCGTTACAAATAATTTTAACGTAACGTAACGTAACGTAACGTACAGCTACCCCACCTCACTTAGCGATGGAGGATGCATCAGGTTCACACCAGCGGAATCAGCTGAGGCCTGACATTATTGCTCATCCCCCGTTGGGCCACCAGGTCACAGTGGCAGTTGCTCTGTTCTATTTAGGTTGCGGGTTGACAAATTACTGCTCAGGATTAGCATATAAGGCTTTGCAGTTCTGAGAGGTAAATCCAAAACAAGCATTGGCAGAGCCAACAGGTCTCTCCTGTGAAACATAATGGATTTAACATAGATTTTTCCATCCTGAAGATAAGCTGTGCTGAATGTGCGTGCATTTGTAGAAGCTATCTTTAATTTTATTACTTGTGCTTTAAGAAAAGACTTAAAAAACTGATAGTTGAGGAGGGTCACACATGTGTGGCAGCCATGTAATAGTGGATACACCCCTATTAAAATTATGCGTAGTAAATAAAGCATGATCTGCTTTAGCCACACTAAGACTTTTTTAAATGCAGTGAAATCGAACTATTGTAATCAGCAGATTTTTAAACAGAATAGAATTATTAAATACAAAATGACTGAACAGAAACCTCTGCAACATTTAAAATAATATTTACAAACACAGAACTGGAAGATGCTGCTTTAAAGAGCAATTGAATCAACAACTACAAATAAAACCTAAATGCGTTGTCTTAAATCATTCAGCTAATATGACTTGGTAAAGTAATTGCACAGATTCTGTTGTTCATAGTAGAAGTTATGAGCGAAATCTGTAGTGCACCGTCCACCTGATGCATGTAAAAGCAGCATGACCCAAATATGGTGCTTAAGGCTCAATCCTAAACGAGTTCTTATAGAATGTGATATCATTATAACTGTTTTTGATCCACAATAAGTATTATAATGGGAAGAGTAACGAACTGTAAATAAAATACTCCCTAAACAGATTCCAATCAGTCAATGCAGATTTAATAAAGGAACCTTTCACAACATTTTAAATATTTAAAAACGTCAACCCAAACGTGTTTCTTGACATAGCATTAGCACCCATACTTGTAAAGTACACAGGAATCTAAATACAAAATCGTGGTCCACTGGCGTATCTTCATTATGAAATATAAGGACACAGTTTCTGTTGGTAGCATTACATTTGCCGCCTAATGGTTTGAGCAGCCATAAATCTTGCCAGGAAGCTCATATATATAAAGAGCACCTGTCAAAACAAAGAGGTGGGGCAGGAATATATGTGAGAAAATCGCTGTGCTGTGTGTGGTATCCTGCTCTTCCTGATGTTTAGTCTTTCCTTTGTATTCTGTGCCCTGCTGCTCAGCCATTGTGTGAGTGATGTCATGGAATGTTCCTGTGTGTCTGGTTGAGTGAAATGTCAGTTTGTGTATGTGGGCTGAGCAGCTAGGATGCTACTCCCGGTGGGGGTTCTGCTACATCTACTGCTACAACTACCTTATTTACTATTAAAACTGTAACCTAAAATGCCAAACTTTAATCTGAAGAATAAACTACCTTTTGAATTGACCATATAATCTGCCTGTCCCCCTTCTTATTTCATTACACTGTTCAAAGAAGAAGCATCAGCATGTTGGCTCTGCTGGGCTCTAGTGTGTGGGAAGAGTGTCAAAGCAGAAGGAATACAGAGGAGCTGAGCAGCATTTTGACTCCCTCATTTAAGTGAAGAGCACCTTTATACTTAGCTAACCCGTGCTTGTACAATCGTGTCCCACTAGCACAAGCTCGTGCTCACTCAGGATGAGCTGAAGTACAATACAAAGTACACGTCTACACGTCCCTAGGCACTCTTAAAGGGCACATTCACATCTACCCCTCACATGTGTATGAATGTTTAGCCTGCCATCTAAATCACTCATGGAACTTAGTTCATTGTGACATTCAGTTCCAGTGCTTAATTTGAAAAAGAATGAATGCTGGTGCCCAAAACTCTGCTGATAACCCCACTGGCAAATACGAAAGCTGTGGAGCCTTGATCCACCTCTTGCCTCATAAATTCACTACCACTTTTTCTCATACTAACAGGTTCCCTATATGGGGTTTTTCTGTCTTTCTCCGCCCTTCTTCTTTTGTTTCTAGGTGCTATGAATGAAATGAGTTACTCTTATCAAATCTATGATGATTAATTTACCAACGTTTGGAAACAGAGCTGGCCATGCCTGGATTCAAATTCCAAGACTGCGCTTCACATATGTTTCTTAACCCTGGGCGTATTTCGCAAAGTAACGCTACTCGAAGTGCACTTCGCACTACGTGAGCTACACGAACTGCGTAGTGCACTGTGCAAAATGCTGTTCGCACTGATTGCACAGTGCCGGATGCTTGCCCGCACTGTGCAATCAGTGCAAACCGCATCTTGCACAGTGCAAGCAGTCATTTTCTGCCGCTCGCATAGATTTCTCCTCGAGTGACAGCTTTCTCAACGTGGACTGGTAGTTTCTTATCGTGAGCGGTTGCAAGCATACGCAACCACTCGCAATGAGAAACCTGACCTCCCCGCGTATAGAATCTGGCCGGGAGGTGTATTTTCCACGCTCGCGATCGGCAACTTGATGTTGCTCATTGCAAATGAGGAAAAAGTCTCACCAGGATTTCATTCTGCTCGCTCGCGGTCGCCAACTTGATGTTGAGCACCGCGAGCAAGAAAAAAATGACCGCTACGCTATGCGTGATTGCAATGTGCTACGTGCGATTCGCATAGTGTGAAGTAGTGTAAACTTCGCAAACTACGCGAGCGTAGCATAGTACTTCTCCCAGGGTTAGTTTCAATGGCGAGCGTTAAACTTGCCAAGCCACACTGCAGACATGATATAATGTTTTTGAATGGGCGGGCTGTGATGCAGAGGGTGTGAAGTGCTGATCTTGATGATTAGTCCAGAAAGGAGAAGGCGAATCACGTAAGTTAAAGTGCAGCTTTTATTCTGTCTTTACAGCATCACATGAGACCACAGCCATCCTCTGGGAAGTGCAACTGTTTAATGGCTAATTCCACAGTTGGAGCTTCAGAGTTGAACAAAAATCTAACAATGCATCTTCAAACATAAACATGTCTGAAGGAACTCATGCTGCAAGTATTACACAATATGTAAACGTGACAGTAAATGAATATAAAAGAAAGACATAACATTATAAAGATGAGTGAGGCATTAAAATATGAAAGTAACCTTTACAGAGGGTTGCCTGCGCTAAACGTTGGGCACTGAGCCTCGCATTTCGAAAAGGGTGTCTGTTTATGCCAGGGGCGTACAGGCGCAAACATTCAGATCGGAGATAACAGTGCAAAAGTGCCCCCCAATGTCGATCTTGCATGTTCACTTTTCTCACAGCATGGTCTATTATTAAGAGGGTTCCACCACAGATCCACATTTGCCCCGAACACACTCAGTTTTCTGACGAGCCAACTGACTGATACACTTCTTTCCTTTGTTTAGAAAAAAAAATTAGCAATATCCAAACTTTGCTTATAAGAAGCATAAATTGTCTACAGTGCCACGAGCCCACAAAATGGTGGCGGTAGGCTCTATGCAAAAAAAGTATTACACAATATTTACTGCCTAAACATCCAACCAGTGACACCACAATGTTGGTAGGAAAGTGCGATAGATGGAGAAATCAAGCAGCTATTGGAAAGGGAGTGGGGTTGTGAAAGTACCTTTGTACACTCACTAGTAGCCCTGCTGTTCCCAACCATGGAGTCATTTGGGGAGGAAGGGCCTTTTCCTCACAAACTCTGGAACATCCTCCCTCCTGAACTGAAGTCACAACCCTCTGACATGCTTTCCAGGAAAGGATTAAAAACGTGGCTTTTTGCCGAGGCATATCCATAATTGGGCACCTGGCCCCTATTCTATCTGTTTTTTCTGATAGGCGCCTTGATGCCCGTTGGGCTAAGTCGCGCATTATAAGATGGCTTTCATTCATTCATTCATGAATTCCGTATCCAAGGGTGGGCTGACCCGTGCTTGCCCAGATTAAATAATGAAGTGCGGAAAGAGATGATTTCTGAACCTGGTTCACCGGCATTGTGTAAAATATAACTCACACAGCAGAGTAGAATTAAATGGCAGAGGACTCCCACAGGAAGGGCTGTCATTTCTCTGTATTCAGAGTGTTTTAGGAAACCGCATAATTTTCATAAATACAAAACAAATAGTAATACAGATCTATGTTGTTGCCATGTGATGTTTACAGATCCGTGGTTGGGTTTAAGAGGAACAAAAACACACTCTCTCTGTCTCTCTCCCACACACTCACACTCTCTTTTTCTCACTACCCCTCTGCCCACCCACTTCCAGGTTTCTAGCTGAGTGGATTCAGCATCCTGTACAAATATGCATGTGTGACAGGTGCTATATATGCAGACAGATATGAAGCAGTATTTAACTGTTCTTAGGCAGGGCACAAATTCCTAAAAAAAGAAGTGCAGGGGCGTTGACGTCACGACAGAAGTGACGTCACAAAAGGTGTCTTGCGCCATCAGACTCATTGCCTCCCCTCGCTCACCCCTTAGATGCAATTGCATCAGAGAAGCCACCGCGTGAGCAGCATTCTGAATGAGCTACGATATTGCCCCAAAGAGGCCAAAGAGTGAATGTGTGGCTCATTTGCTCCAGCTATCGAGCTCCCAATAAAATAAGTGGGGGGACGCTGTCCACCCGTGTGGTACCTCGACTTGAGCCCTGTTCTTAAGTGATAAAAATTAGTAAGGTTGCCGGTAGGGTGTCCAGTTAGCAATATGCCCTGTATTAATCATGACTATCAGTTATTATCACCAAGAGTAGCGCGCCCAGAGTTCTTACACAAAGATTTGTACACTCCATGTAGATTTTGCAGATCGCCTGTAGATTCTGTAATTGTTGGAAACTGCCGCCAGATTTTCTTTTTTAGCCTCAATTTTCAGTCATTCGGAGGGAAGAAAGAATGACCAGATCACAGAGACATGGCTGCAAACACAGCAGTATGTGTGCGCTGGTGCTGCTGGGAATGCATGACCGAGGCGGAGAGTGCAGCTGGACTCTGCAGTGTCCCAAGACAGCCATCCAGTCTGCGTCATTCAGTCACCAGGCTGGACTCTCATTCCTAGCTGCCATTAGACCCTAGGGAACCTTGTGCAAGAATGTGCCCTCGTCGGGGCATGAACAAACAAGGGGCTTGTTTTGTTCAGCCTGCTGTCCTTAGTGCAAGTGATTGGCCATTGGCTCCTTAAGTGTGCTGCCATTACTTTCCTGCAAGGAAGGAAGAGGAGGTGAACAGGATGGTTATGGCATGCGAGGCCTGAAAGAGAGATGCCGGCTGCCTGGCAGGAGCCACAGTGCGAGTGCTCCCTGTTATAAATTGATGTATGGATTAGTGATTCCACGATTGGATGTTTGGTTTACTTGTCCGACCTTAGTACTGTGCACTGAGTGTGCCCGGGGCGTGTTATCCAAATGCTGCAGCACTAGTTGTACCTCCCGCAGAAGCAGCCATGTAAAATGTGTCTAAGGTCTGCCATTGCAGAGCCTGCGTGCAGTCTGGTACTGTCATGCTGACTGGGCAAGTGCACCCACTTGCCAATCCCTAAACCTTCCCTTTTCTTCATATCAGTCACCCCTGTGGTAGGACCACGGGCAGGGTGCATTGTAAGTATAAGGTAGGACAAGCCTTGATGTGTGTGGCATGTCCTAATAGTGAATTACAGCCATTTTCGTTTTTCACTATTGCATGGCTACCTGATCTCCATAGGCCAGAATGGACTGTTAGATTGTTACATTTTATAATCCTAACAGACTCAGAGAAAATGGTAGAAATTCGAGTTTAGTATGCCTGGACTCAGAATGATAAAATACATCTTTTAGTGAAGTTGGTTTAAACATTCTGTGTTTGAAAATACCACTTTTAGAAAGTAGGTATTTTCTTGTCTAAATATCCAAAGCCTGCCCCTGCTAGGTTGTGTATTCCTTTGTCTGGTTTTGTGAGTGACAGGGCTGGGGGATTCCAAGAGGCAGGATGAGTCAGCCCAGTGGTGAATAGAGAGATCTGCATCTAGATGGGAGGGAAGAGATGCACCTGAACTTTGAATAGGGCTGTGCCTGCCTTTCCCAATTCTGGCTCCACCTCCTGGGGTGCGGCTGATGTCTCTGCCCTGCACACTAAAAGAAGAGAAGGAGTCCTGTCAACAAAGTGCTCCAGGACTGTACTTGCCTTCCACAATGCTGGATCCACCTCCTGTGGGGCGTCTGATGTTTCTGCCCTGCACTGTGAAAGGAAAGGAGAAGTCTGGTAAACAGAGTGCTCGGGAACTGGTTTGGACTGGGCAAAGTCCACTCTTCCCTCAGAGAACAAAGGATTTGGGAGTATAAATATTGGCACCCTGATCCCATAAAAAAAATTTTGGATTACAAATAGAAACCTTTACTGAGGAGAGGAACCTGAAGAAACTGAGGAGAGACTATTCCTAAGCTGAAGTGCTGCTTAGGTAATTGGCCTGCAGTGGTTGCCTGACTGCCAAAGGAAGGAGAAAGGAACTTTGTGTAATTTGCTCTCAACTAGTAAATTATCCCCAAGGGCTTGGAAAAGAGATTGCCTCCTGCTGAAGTCTCAGGGACAACAGACTTCAACCCCCAGCTCCCCAGAGTTCTTGTGGAAGTGCCTGCTGCTGTTTTGGGTCTTCTGAGGAACTGCGGTCGCAAGGTGCTGGAAGCTCCACTCAACGAGAACGAAGCGTGTCGCCGTCGCTGCTGCTGCCGTCGCACTTCTGAACACGGTTGTCGCCGCTGGAGTTGTCGCACGGCACCGCATCGAGAGAAGCGTGCCGCAACGAAGAGGAAGTGTGTCGACGTTGCTGCTGCCTGCCGTCGCACTTCTGAACAAGGGTGTCGCCGCTGGAGTTGTTGCACTGCACCGCATCGAGAGAAGAGTCTCACAATGAGGAAGCAGCGTGTCGCCGTCGCTGTTGCCTGCCGTTGCACTTCTGAGCAAGGGTGTCGCCGCTGGAACGTGAACTGTCGCATTGCACCGCATCGAGGAAAGCGCCACGCATCCCCGCGAAGTGCGCCGCCGTCGGAGCTGCTGCTGTCGCATTTCTGAACAAGGATGTGGCCGCTGTCATTGCCGCATTGTGCAGAAGCTTCACGCATCATGGGAGAAGAGTGTCGCAGTTGGAGCTGTTGCCGTCGCACTTCTGAGCAAGGGTGTTGCCGCTGCAGTCCACGCATTGAACCGAGAACTTCTCGCATCCCTGGAGAAGCGTGCCGCATCTTGAAGATCTTCATGTGTTTATTTCTTTGCACCTGAATTTTGCCGCATTTCCCTCGCTGCGACATTGCTTGTCGTGGAAGCGCAACGCAACCTAAGGTACATTGACGCTAAGTGTTGCTTCTTAAGAACTGAACTGTTGCCATTATGAATCATTTTGTTAACATTAGTAAAATCATTGACTCTATTTTCACAGGACGAACATTAGGTAATGCTGAACACAAAAAGAGCTGGTTTGACCATGCCTACACAGCCCTCCTTGCCCAACTCACACAGGCACTAACACTCAGACCGAGGGATCAGAACCAAGTCACACTCTTGAGACGTGACTATAAAAAGACAGCTCAGCAAACTTACCAGGAGAGCTCGGGTGGGGTGTCTTTGCCCTTCTTGCCGAAAACCTTGCCCTCTTCATTTCCGGAATCGCCGCCTGCCTCCCGCTGCACGGCCCCGCTCCCACTAACTGCGGGGGAAGTGCCGGCTGTTACATTGTACTTGCTATGTCTCTTTAATGTTTTTAGAATGTTAATACACTGGTGATTCTTGTCAGAATGTTTTACTGACACTTTATGATTACCTTTGGATCTTCATGCATACCTGAGATTTCTCTCACGAATAAACCTACATAAAGACTATCCTTTTTGAGTGTTTTGGTACTTTTAAAAGTGGCGACGAGGGAAGAAACGACCCATCTTTGTTTTCATTATTTTTGCTCATTTTTTCTTGGCTTTCACAAAGACGGACATCATTTATTCTTCAACCTGCGCGCAATTTTATTTATTTTCAAATATACATCCTGAAGGATTTCTCTGCAAGACGCTTCTACAACGCTTCAATCAAAACGTGAACGCTGAATAAAACTCTTCAATTAAAACGCTGTAAAAGACGCTTACATGCAACGGTCTGATCTCAAGAAGACGTTAATGCTGTAAAAGACGCTTACATACAACGGTCTGATCTCAAGAAGACGTTAATCTTCTCCGTGTCAATAACGAAGGTATGACAAGGCGAGAGTGGCGTTTGGAAGATGCGTGAAGTGTGTATCCTAAAACTGCAATTTTAAACGCGCAAAGCGGCAATTTTAAACGTGCAAAAGCGGCAATCCTTGGCATTTTACAAAACCTTGCACGAGCTGTGTATATTTTCGAACACATTACCTCGTGGATGCGCTGTATCTTCCTGGTTTCAACGGCAAACTCCAAGCAACACACGAATGACGCGCAATGCATTCTGGGACCCGCAATGCATTCTGGGGCGCGTTGCTTAGCAACTCTTCGTTATTCACTGAATTAACTGTTTACATGCCACAGATTCATTAAAAACTCGATTTTAACTGCATTTTACCTACAATCAACACGCATTTTCAAGAACAAGACTACGGTGACTACTTTTATTTTGTTAATTTATTTTTTTTCTTTTCTCTCTTCTCAAAATTATATATATTGACTTATAATTAATATTATGGAAACTAACACCATTTTAGCTCCTCCTAAATTTTTACAGGACCCTGGTATTCCTCCTATGAACTGGGAGGATTGCCGTGAATCGTTTGAAACATACTTAGAAGCCATTGGGGGTGAGGTATTTTTAGCTTCACGCAAATTAGCTCTACTTAAACACAGCCTTGGTGTAGAAGGCAGGAAAGTATTAAAAACATTACCCTTACTGTCCAATAAAATTACCCCTAAGCTATGTGATGTTGGTGATGAGGACCTCAGTGATGAAGAGGTTGTGTTTGATTCTTCAAAAATTGAGACATTTTCCTCAGATGAATATCTTGATTCTTTGAAAGCTTTAAAAGAAAATTTCGGAAAAAAAACAAGTATAGTAGTAGAAAGACATAAGTTCTTTTCAAGGGCACAGTTACCTGGTGAAAATGTAGAACAATATGTTACTGCTTTAAGAAGATTAGCAGTCACCTGCAAATTTAAAGATTTGCATGAAGAAATTATACGAGATCAATTTATTAATAGAACCAACAATACTAAAATCCAAGAAAAATTATTAGATTTAAAAGATCCTTCTCTCCACAAAACCATTTCAATTGCTAGAAGGGTAGAAAACAATTCCAGATATGTTAAAGAGTTAAGCTCTACACATAGCAAAGATTCTAAGTTTGGCGACAATAAAGAGTCCAATGATGTGTGTGCTGTAGTTAACAGGTCAAAATCTTTTGACTATAAACAAAACATAAAACGTGATTTTAGAATTAGACCTCAAACATTTTCCAATACTAATAAGAACACTATTTCATACAATAAACCGATGCCATACAATAAACCACTTTCTAGCAAATCTCCCAGTTTCAACAAACAGTTATGTTTCAGGTGTGGAAATGCAAAACATACTTCAGAAAATTCTTGGTGTCCTGCATCAAATGTTACATGTTTTAAATGCAACAAAACTGGTCATTTTGCAAAAATGTGTAGATCTGACAATCCTGGTGCTTGGAAAAATTCTGTCAATTATATTGATCAGTTTAGTCACTCTGATAGTGATACTGACATAGAGGTCATGTCTATTTGGAATGAGGTCAATCATGTTGACGATGAAATTCAACCTCCCAAGTGTGATATCATAATCAATGGTCACACGTTAATGCTTTGGGCTGATTCCTGTTCATTATATACCATAATTGATAAAAATATGTGGGAAGCTTGTGGAAAACCTATATGGCTGAGATACCCGCCACCCCCTCTCAACACAATCCCCAAGGATGGGAAACCGGAAACAGTTCTGAACTTTTGGAAGACGGGAGGGAGTGACCCTCCCGGCCGTATTTATTAAAATATGAAACAAAATTAAAACATTAAAATAACAGTTTCATATTATGTACAATTTCATTACCACATTGCGATGTTTGGCTAACCTTAACATATTCTCTAATACAAAGGTTCTCCTAGCCGAACTAACATCCTACAAAACATCTAACTTGAAATTTTGAAATTGTACATCCTAACGTTTAAGGGCCAACGGCAAGGTCGTAACCAGTGTCAAGATCCCTAACCAGAAATATCCCCCTCACTTGTGAGGGGCGACCGCACCGAGGTGTACCTCGAGTGCAACTACCAATTTCCCTTGACTTGACGGGGGCCCCAATAAACTCGACGCCACTTAAAGGTCGTCCGAGGACTCGAGTGAGGAATCTAGAAGGTAGCGTAGACCCCCCCCCAAACCCCACACAACTTACCACATCTGCCGTCGCAGATGTCCTGGCCCCGGGAAATTCTCCGGGAGGGGGCTGTAGCCCCTCCTACCCAGGAAGGGGCCTTGACCGCCTTTCCTTTCCTTTCGGCGTCCCATCCTTAGAAGGGACCGCCTTCCCCGTTGAGGGGCCAATGGCCACCTCCCTCGAGCGCTCCCATCCGTAATGGGTGACGCCCACTCATAGGGATCTTCCAATTAGTGCTCACCGATCATGACCTTACCGCCCGACCAAAATAAATACGACAGTTCTAAACTAAATGAGTTCTAAACTAAATGACTAAATTACTTAAAAGACAGTTAAAAGCAACAATTTTATTAAAAACATGCCACTGATCAACACTAGAGCAGGATTACTTTATTTGCAAAACATACCACAAATTGACCATTTCTTTATTGCATATTCAAAGTTATCACGATAATAATCCGGACCTGCAAACAAAAGAGTTACCACATCAAACTTTATTCAAAACCACTTGCTGTTCTCAGGGGCTGGTGGGTGGGTCAAAATTGGCTCTTCGTTCCGTCTCGAGCTCACGTGCAGCGAGGTGGTGCAGCTTCAGAGCACAAAGAACAAGAGGATGCTTCCTTGGCTTGTTGCTCCTTTTATCCGTCTTCAGGGCGGGCGTAAACCCGCCCCGGCCTGCCCCGAGGGCGTGGCCCGGCCGCGTCAGTGTCTAGGCCAGCCCACTCCAGGGCGGGAAAAAGGCGCGGCCGGCTACGCCGCTTCGGGCATACCAGCCGAGACTCGCCTCCCGCCCAAGATGGCTTCCCGGGAGGATCGTGGTACTCCGCCATACGTTCGGGGGGACCGAATGGTCGCCCCTTTCCATATGGCTGAGATACCCGCCACCCCCTCTCAACACAATCCCCAAGGATGGGAAACTGGAAACAGTTCTGAACTTTTGGAAGACGGGAGGGAGTGACCCTCCCGGCCGTATTTATTAAAATATGAAACAAAATTAAAACATTAAAATAACAGTTTCATATTATGTACAATTTCATTACCACATTGCGATGTTTGGCTAACCTTAACATATTCTCTAATACAAAGGTTCTCCTAGCCGAACTAACATCCTACAAAACATCTAACTTGAAATTTTGAAATTGTACATCCTAACGTTTAAGGGCCAACGGCAAGGTCGTAACCGGTGTCAAGATCCCTAACCAGAAATATCCCCCTCACTTGTGAGGGGCGACCGCACCGAGGTGTACCTCGAGTGCAACTACCAATTTCCCTTGACTTGACGGGGGCCCCAATAAACTCGACGCCACTTAAAGGTCGTCCGAGGACTCGTGTGAGGAATCTAGAAGGTAGCGTAGACCCCCCCCAAACCCCACACAACTTACCACATCTGCCGTCGCAGATGTCCTGGCCCCGGGAAATTCTCCGGGAGGGGGCTGTAGCCCCTCCTACCCAGGAAGGGGCCTTGACCGCCTTTCCTTTCCTTTCGGCGTCCTTAGAAGGGACCGCCTTCCCCGTTGAGGGGCCAATGGCCACCTCCCTCGAGCGCTCCCATCCCTAATGGGTGACGCCCACTCATAGGGATCTTCCAATTAGTGCTCACCGATCATGACCTTACCGCCACAGGCCGGATAGTTGACCGGCTATCCGGACCCCCCACAACACTCCTACCTAAAGGTCATGTCTTAAAGTCTTTAGCCAAGCTATACAGTCTCCTATGAGTAACTCGTTCCCCACCCGGGACAAATGAACACCATCCCCCAAATACATACTGTCACCAGTAATACAACCATGCGAAATAGAATGCAGTGTATTGGAACGGAACAATCTACTCACTTTGTTATTAATTTTTTTTACTGAATGATTTAGAGCAGAAACAGAAATAGCCCCCCGCCATACTTTTCGTGGGATCATATGTGACCATGCAATCGTGCACCCTGGAACTCTCCTCGCCAACCAACTTACAGTGGAAAGCATCGCCTCAAGAAGAAGTCGTCTACCAGTGGTGACCAAATCATTGCCCCCAAGATGTACTATGACTATAGACGGCGGTGACCTCGTCCGCCCTAGCAAACCCTCAAAAAATGATTGAAACTGGTCAATACAGAGTCCGCCCTTTCCGTAGAAGGACACACTGTACCCGTATTCCCCAGCCACGTGATTCATGTCACCTGCTTTGAATACGTCCGCGGCACGCCTCACGTATGAGTGGCCCACGACCCACACCTCCTTTTTCACAGCCGGTGAAGTCTGACCGCTGGCCCGGTGTTGGGTCGACTGCATAGTCCGCCCCGCCTCGTAGGCTTGCGCAACTGAAACCAAACAAAAACAAGAAGCGTGAGTACATCGTTACAGCTTCACAACATGTGCAACCGCACATACCTCTTATAACAATTGGAGGACCAACGCCCCACACGTTTAATTTGTTCAACATTCAGACCCCTGGCTGTAGCCTCTGTAGCAGCCCCTATCCGAAAGGAATGGGTCCCAAACTCGCCCGGGTTCAAGCCCGCAGCAGTAATCGACATCGCAAGCACCCGCTGAAACTGAAACCTCGTCAGTGGGGTGGCGTCAGCGTGTCTCAACAAGGTCCCCCCCCATGATGCCACCCTTTGTGCTAAATACTCCTCTACACAACTCACCGGGCACATGGAGGACCCGGGGATCCTTTGTATGATTATGCAATCACCCATCGCACCCTGATCGGTCTTGGACCTGACGAACGAGACAGTCATTGTCTCCCCTCTGATCTGAACGTGCTCTTGGCACAGTCCCCCCATCACGTCCTGCTTGTTCCTCGCCACTAGTTCGCTTACCCGCATAGCCCCATGGAATGCCAGCGTAAAAGCGGCTCGGAATAACACTGTTTCATACTGGGATGAACATGTTGCAGGGAGTCTAGATAATAACAGGGCCAACCCATCCAAACCTATCGGGCTCCTTTCATCTACTCTGCGACCCTCAAGGCGTTCCCACCCACGTAGCGCTTTTTGCACAACGAAAGACGCTGTCGGGTCCTGGATCCCATGAGCCCTAGCCACAAAGGAAATGGCGGCCCGGTGCCTCTGGGCCGTAGCCACTGATTTGCCTGCCTGACGTAAAGACAGCAGGAATTTCACTACCAACTCCTCCTGGCCCCAAAGCTCCCCTCTAGCTGCCCCCAAAAAGGCCCAATAGGAACGGAACGCCCCTTCATATGCCTTCCTCGTCCTGGGTGCTAAACTCTCTCCCACGAGGTTCTGTAGTTCGGGGCACCGAGAGACCAGAGAGCTTCGGGAAAGGGTGCTGCCACCGGGTCCGCTGTGGGCAGAAAACCCCAGAAGGCCTGCATACGAAAACGAGAAAGCGCATCAGCCGCCTGGTTCATCACCCCCGGGACATGTCTTGCCTTAAATAGTACATTCAATTGCATACACAATAACACAATTTCCTTGAGCAATCTCAGAATCCATTTGCATCGTGCTGCCTGGCTATTGATACACTCAACAACGGTCATGTTATCAGACCAGAATACCACAGAGTGATCTCTGAACCCCTCGGGCCAAGTTCTCAGGGCCACCAGAATGGGAAAAAGTTCTAGGAAAGCAATGTTACTTGTCAGACCACTATCATGCCACCATGACGGCCATTTTTGTGCCGACCACCGAGTGCCGAATATGGCACCAAAACCAATGCTCCCTGCCGAATCCGTCCACAGCCCCAGCTCCTCAGAGGACACGGCCGGTTTGTTCCAGACAATTCGGCCATTGAAATCCGCCAGAAATGCCAACCAAATGCGCATGTCCTGGCGAACCTCTGCCGAGAGCCTTGTGCGATGATGACCCTCCTTCAGGCCGACCATGGCTTGAGCGATCGAGCGAGAAAAGGGGCGGGCCATCGGTATAACTCTTAGGGCAAAATTCAACTGTCCCACCAATTGCTGTAATTGATGTAGCCTAACCTTAGACTCACTTATACACATTTGCAGGGATGCCCTGAATCTTAACACTTTGTCACCTGGTAAACGAAAACAACCTTCTTCGGAATCGAGCTCGATCCCCAGAAACTCGAGGCAAGTCGAGGGACCCACAGTCTTACCTGGTGCCAATGGCACGCCAAACTGATTCATCAAGACACAAAATGCAGTCAAAGCCTGTCCACATTCCGGATCCCCGGCTGCCCCCAGAAACAAAAAGTCATCGAGATAATGCATAACATGTTGAAACCCCGTTTTCTTTGTGAAGACCCATTGCAGGAAGCAACTGAACTTTTCGAAATAGGCACAAGATATAGAGCACCCCATCGGCATACACCTATCCATGTAATAATGACCCTGAAACATGAAACCAAGGAGACGCTGATCGTCTGGATGTACCGGGAGCAACCGGAACGCTGACTCGATATCAGATTTTGCCATCAGCGCACCGGGCCCCAGGCGATTCAATATGGCTACGGCCTCATCGAAGGATGCGTACCGCACCGAACACACTTCCGGGTCTATCGCATCGTTTACGGAAAGACCACGTGGGGCTGATAAATTATGTATCAGCCGAAACTCACCCGGGTCCTTCTTGGGGACCACCCCTAAAGGGGAACAAACAAAGTTAGCAACTGGTGGCACATTAAATGGACCGGCGACTCGACCTCGAGCCACCTCCTTCCCGATCTTTTCCTGTACCACGGTCGTATGCTGTAAGACCGATATCTGCTTTTTACATTTTGCTATACCCTGAAACTCCCCCACTGGGATGCGGAAACCATATGAAAATCCGTTCCGCAACACCCCAGCGGAAGCGTGATCCGGGTATTCGCTGAGCCAGGGAATCATTGCCATGGTAACAATCGGGGTAGGTAAAGGCGCCCCTCGGACTATGTCAGACTTGTTTGGCGCCTCCTCTACCCCCGTTATCACCCGTTTTGGCTCTGCACATGGACTCAGGATGGGATGATTGCCCACACCCCCCACATTCGTGCCTAAATTTGCATGACCCCTGGGGCCTAGTACATTTCCCCCTGTTAAAGTTCCAACAAACCCCCCTTTTACCTGCGTTGCCGGTTGGCCTCGAGTGATTGTCGTTACTCGTACCTGATCGAAAGGGCGTCCCCGCATATGGGCGGGAGGATTCACCAACGTTACTCCCTACCAACGGCACCTTCAACATACCAGAGTCCTCCATTTTGGACCAGGACACAGAATCATAACAATCCCAAGTTAAGTTTTATCATGCTCTTTCGCTTTTCTGAAAATATTATCGTAACAAAACCAATGATTGCCCTCGTGAGATACTGAATACCCCATGATCCGTGACTGATAAATCGGCAATTCGGGCAGCAATTCGGGCCTACGTTCACCCAAGATGGATGTAAAAACCCCCCATGCTTTGCCCCAATTACCAATGTTTTCATTTACCTTAAAGGCGGCCATCTTTGCGCGCCAAACACTCGGATGCATGAGCTCCTTCTGGCTCTTAACATGCTCCATTTCATAATGATCGGTAAGCAACGAGAAGATGTTTATATACTCCCCTGCCCATATCTTCTCTTTGATAGCCAGAGGGACATGTTGACCCAACTTTTCCCTTCGAGAGGGTGCCGACTCATCCCTCGCAATCGGCAATGGCCGCTTACCTGAACCGGAAGCTGTATCTGCGACTGGAACTGACGGCGATGGTGCCTTCGTCGCTTCCCTTGTTTCCCGCAGCTGCTTCATCAACACCTGCGCGTCGTCAGCCGTGGCGCCCTTGCTACCTTTACCCAACCACGCTGCTAATTGTGCTGCCAGCTCGGGCGGCATATCCTCCCCGGACACGGGGGTGACCACTACGGGAATCGGATTCCCTTCCTCCGGCACAGGAGTGGGTGCTTCGAGTGGGGTACAGGGAACTGGGATGTCTCCCCCAGCTGCTCCCCTTCTGGGCCTCTTGCCTTTTCCTCCTGGAGCTGGTCCTGCCAGAGGACGTTTCGGCCCCCCTTCCTCGTCTTTCTCCGCCATTCGCTTCTTTAGGTCGGTCACCTCCTTCATGAGAACACGCAGCATCTGGTCGGTAGTCATTCGCTTTCCCGCCTTCTTAGGCATTCTCCGACAGAGTATCTGCAAAACAGACAAGAAAGATTACAACGCTCAAAATTGGCTCTTCGTTCCGTCTCGAGCTCACGTGCAGCGAGGTGGTGCAGCTTCAGAGCTCAGGAACAAGAGGATGCTTCCTTGGCTTGTTGCTCCTTTTATCCGTCTTCAGGGCGGGCGTAAACCCGCCCCGGCCTGCCCCGAGGGCGTGGCCCGGCCGCGTCAGTGTCTAGGCCAGCCCACTCCAGGGCGGGAAAAAGGCGCGCCCCGGCTACGCCGCTTCGGGCATACCAGCCGAGACTCGCCTCCCGCCCAAGATGGCTTCCCGGGGGGATCGTGGTACTCCGTCATACGTTCGGGGGGACCGAATGGTCGCCCCTTTCCACTCTCATTTGTTCACAAAGAACACCTGTAGGCTATCTGAATATCAAATTACCTGTTGTTGGATGTTTTGTATCTGAAATTACTTTCAAGGACAGGAATACTTCAGGTACTATTTATGTTGTAGAAAAAGGAAGAGCGTTATTAGGATGGAAAGAAATATGGAATCTTGGTATGACTCTAGATCCCAATCATCCAGATAAAATTGTATTATCACCAAATTGGCACAAAGGAGAGTCTGATACAGTCTTACTAACTCAAGATGATACCGGGTTAGAGTGGCACAAAAAATTTCCTAGTTTATTCAGTACAAAATTAGGGTGTCTTAAGAAATTTGAACATCGTATTATTCTTAAACCAGATTGCACTCCCATTGTCCACAAAGTACGCAATGTTCCTTTGGTGCTACGATCCCAGCTTAAAGTGGAACTAGACCGTTTATGTCAACAAAATATCATTGAACCCATAGAGGCATCGGATTGGCTTAGTCCAGTAGTTTTGGCATGAAAACCCAATGGAAAATTGCGCATGTGTGTGGATTTAAGAGATTTAAACAAGAATATTTGGGTAGACCGCTACCCATTACCAAATATTAATGAGATGGTTGCTTCGGTCAGAGATGCTAAGTATTTTTCATCTATTGATTTGTCAAATGCTTATCATCAGATAAAATTACATCCTGAGTCTCGTCATTTAACGTCCTTCATTACTCCAGAGGGAGCTTTTCAATTTTTAAGAATGCCTTTTGGTTTGTCTTCTGCATCTGCTGTTTTCCAGAGAGTCATGACTAGAGTTCTTGAAGGTATACCAAACATGTTAGTCTTTCAAGATGATGTATTAGTGTGGGGGGAAGACAAAAATATGCATAATGAAATCTTAAATGATGTATTAATTAAACTTCAGAATGCAGGTTTAACGGTGGCTGCTGAAAAATGTAAATTTGCCACTAATGAAATTGAGTATTTAGGACATACTTTATCTGCACAAGGTGTTAAACCAAAGAAAAATCTATTAGATGCTATCAAGAATGCTCCATCTCCGTCAGACAAAGACCAACTTCGCTCATTTTTAGGGCTCGCGGAGTATTATTCAAAATTTGTACAAAATTTTGCTTCCAAGGTGTTTTGCTTAAGATCTTTAATGAAAAAAGGTGTTAAATTTGTGTGGAGTTCAGAATGCCAATCAGTTTTTCAAGATGTAAAAAAAGAAATAATAGATGCTGTTGCACTCAAACCTTTTGATCCCAACAAGAAATCCATTATTGTTGTTGACGCTAGTGCATATGGTTTAGGTGCGGTTTTGATGCAAGGTAAGGACAAGTTGGAATGGGTGGTAGCTTTTGCCTCCCGTACCTTGAAGGGCGCTGAACCATCGTACTCGGTTATTGAAAAAGAAGCTCTTGCTTGTTTCTGGGGTGTAAATTACTTTAGAAATTATGTATGGGGCACTAATTTTGAGTTAAGAACCGACCACAAACCTCTTGTTGACATATTTTCAACCAAGGGTGCCGGGAAAGCTACTCCCAGAATTGCGAAGTGGATCTATAAACTACAAGAGTATGATTTTTCTATGATGTATGTACCAGGCATTAAAAATGTTAATGCGGATTGTCTATCCCGCCTCCCTATTTGTAGTGAGGATTCCGCATCTGACCAAGATGAAGAATGGTCAGTAGCTTCTATTCAAGAGGTATGTAGTGGGGTCATTGATGAGATAGAGTGGAAAAAAGCTGTTGAAGATGACCATATTTTGAAAGAAGTAATTGTACGGTTAACCTCACCGTGCAAGAATTTTTCATGGAGTGATTGCGAGCTATCTGAGTATAAAACTGTGTGGCCAGAACTTTCCTATAATATAGAAACAGGTATAGTCAGAAGGGCAGATAAACTTGTTGTACCATCTAGCTTACGTGATAGATTGCTTGATCTTGTCCATGTTGGTCATTCGGGAATGTCCGGAATGAAAAGGAGGTGCCGATGTGATTTTTGGTGGCCTGGTATGGATAAAGATGTGGAAAGACGTGTCAGAAATTGTCCTGCATGCACATGTAGTGATAAATTCCACATTTCTCAAGAATCTCACATTAGTTCTGTTGTGTTTCCTGATAAACCATGGCAGAGGTTAGCCATGGACATTTGTGGTCCGTTTAGTTTTGGCAATATTGTTGGAAAATTCGCTATTGTTTTAATGGATTATTACAGCAAGTGGCCTGAAGTGGCATTCGTGAAGGAGATTAAAGCTGCTAACATTATCAATTTTTGTGATGAATTGTTTCATAGGGAAGGTTTTCCTGAAACCATCACCACTGACAATGGTCCACAGTTTGTTGCCAATGAATTTCAAGCGTATTTACGTTCGTGTGGTGTGAGACACTTAACCACCGCTGTTTATTGCCCTAGAGAAAACGGCATGGTTGAGAGATTCAACCGAGTATTGAAGGAATGTTTACAGTTAGCTGCATTTGAGGGTACTGATTGCAAACTTGCCGTCAAAGATATGATTTGGAGCTACCGCAATACTCCACATTCTGCAACTTTGATATCACCTTTCCATCTTCTTAAAGGGCGTTCTGCTGGCAATAAGGTAACCCCTGCTTGGATGCTTAATGCCTCTAGTCCTGTCCTTAAAAAGAGTCTGGATGAGAGAATGCATGCGTATCAACAGAAATATGTGGATAGACACAACAGTAGAGTTAAGAAGGTGGAGAGATCTTTTGTTATTGGTGATATTGTGAGATCGTCCCGTTTTGGTTTGTCTAAGGATGGTTCTTCTAGATGGTCTCATCCTAAAAGAGTGTTGGAAGTTATGGGAAATTGTGTTCTGTTAGATGATGGTCGCAAGTGGAATGTGTGTAACGTTGTTTTATGCAATGAATTAGAACGCAAGTTATGGTTAAATAGGAACTGTGATGTTTCCACATCTAAACCCTTTCCAGAAGGTTCTCCTACAACCAAATCCAATTCCAATGTGGTATCACCTAAGGTTCCTACTTCATCAACCGTCTCAACTGGAACATCTTCTCCATGTTCAAGGAGATTATCTGGAAGGATTATTGTTAAGCCTGTTAAGCTCAATGATTATATGTTGTAACATATTTATTTGTTGTAACTTATTTATTTTTTTTTTTTTTTTATTTCTCTAGAAGGGAAGATGTGTTACATTGTACTTGCTATGTCTCTTTAATGTTTTTAGAATGTTAATACACTGGTGATTCTTGTCAGAATGTTTTACTGACACTTTATGATTACCTTTGGATCTTCATGCATACCTGAGATTTCTCTCACGAATAAACCTACATAAAGACTATCCTTTTTGAGTGTTTTGGTACTTTTAAAACCGGCCCCAGGGTGGAGTGCAGGTAAGGGAACTACAAGTCCCAGCCTGCCCAAAGGGACCCACGTGATCGGACTAGAGCGACTGGAGGCGCATTTAACCACCGTCAACGCTCCCTCGCGGGACGCGAGCGGGACACCGGGCTAAGCCCGGGCAAAGGGCGGGCCCTCTGTGGCCCTCCGTGAACCGAAGGGGACAGGACAGGCCCCCTCCCTTGACCCAACTGCGAGAGGAGGTAGAGTGTATCCACATTCTAATTGTCTATTTCTGTAGTTCAATTAATCCAACTCTAAACATGCCATGCAAGGGGGGAACAAGCTTAGCTACGCAGAGGGGCCCTGGTCAAGGGGTACAAAAGCATCACATGATTAGTACAAGCACATTGCCTACTGTACTTAAGACAGACAACTATTCTCCTCGCCACTCTCCAATCAGTACGCAATCTCCCCCACAAACTTCACCAAGAGTGCAAAACCTGTCCCTGTGGGATGAACTAAACATTCTATGCAATACTAAGTACCTTACAGTGAATCACCTTTGCCTGCTAAAGGCACCAGCACTTCAAGTACTAAAGGCAGTATATGGGAATCTCCCTCTTTACCTAAGAAAGACAACACCCAAGACTCAGTTCTCCCTCGGCCATTACCCATCAAAAGAAAGCATGATGAGGACAATGCCGAAGG
Source organism: Lissotriton vulgaris (assembly GCF_964263255.1). Classification (NCBI taxonomy): domain Eukaryota; kingdom Metazoa; phylum Chordata; class Amphibia; order Caudata; family Salamandridae; genus Lissotriton; species Lissotriton vulgaris. Next base: position 1,962,209,065 of record NC_141687.1, read on the forward strand.
GAATCAATCTAAATTCCATAAACTATCTGTAAGCCCTACATCACCTGCCAATAGTCCCCCTATCACCATGGAGACTGCAGACAAACTGGATGACTCAATACTCTACCCTCAGTTGTCTCTATTGATCCAGATCGAGCAACTTGTCAAAACCATCATGTCCCCACTAGTAGAAAAAATTAATTCCATAGGGGAAAGGCTCTCAGGTCTAGAGAATAAAATCACAGCCATTCTGACACCTATCAATAATTCAGTAACATTGAATCGCTCCCAGCCATTTACTACCTTGGAAACAGCCAAGTTAACTCCCAATCACAAAAACTCCCAAGCCACATCACAACCACCTAAAATCCCAGACTCAATCGCTTCCAAAGCCCCCTTCAAATCTGCTTTATCAAGGTCCTCCGGGGTTAAAACAGCACGCAAACCACCATACATACACCTTCCCCCAGAAGCCGCGCCATATGTGTCCGTCCTCTCAGGAGTACCAGCACTTGCGATAGGAAAAGCCGAAAGACAGCAGGACCTACTGAATAAGGTCATATTCTGGTTGGGAAAAAATAGACCCCTAACAGCGGATCAAGATGGCGGAATCCTGAGTGTGAGAAGGGTGGGCTGGCTGGGCTCACTACCAAAAAACATTCCTGGGGACTTGGTTCTGGTTAAAGTCAGGAACCGGAACATCGTCCCGTACCTAAGATCCTGCCCGCCCCAAGAAGGAGATGGCCCAATACGCACTTGGGATTTACTTGACTTTTATCCATGCATGCCAAATATCCCCCTGTTAAGACCAACAGTAGAGCACCACCACCCGCTGGGAGGGGGGGTCCACGTATCCAGTGGTATTAGTTTCTCCGCTCCCAATAGATTTGAATCATTGTACAATTGTCGCAACTCTTGAGTGCTCCCGCCTAAAGGGACAATTTTATGTATTTCTACAGCTGACAGGGATAAACCGCATGAATAACATGTCACACTATGGAACTTTGAGGTTGGGGATATGTCTTTTTAACCTGAAGTTATGTTGTTATTGAATGTATGTATTTATTTTAAGACTGTTTTTATGTACGCTTTTATGATTTTAAAACAAAAATCGAATAAAGCATTTTCGTATCGAGACATGACTATAAAAAGACACTCTCTAAAAGGAAAAGGGAGCTGCAAATGGAAGCATGGGATAGTTTATCTCGGGCAGCAGAAAACTCTGATAGTTGTTTGTTTTGGTCCACGGTCAATTCCCCCTTCCTTAAGGACGATAAAGTCCCACATCTTGCATCCAATGTTAGCAGTGAGGCGTGGGTATCTCATTTTTCAGCCATATTTCAGGCTGGTGGCACCTCTGAGGGAAATCAAAGTTGTTGGCCTATAATCCCGTTGGACATCTCGCTGCGAGAAGTTGAACGTAGTATTGGGTCTGGCAAGGGAGGCAAGGCAGAAGGGCCTGATGGAGTCCCCATTGATATGCATAGGGCTGCTGTGGGGACCTATTCTTACCTTGATTCTTAACGCAGCCGTGACAGCCCTGATTCCACCTACACGGGGAGACTCCATTATTGTCCCTATTTATAAGAAGGGGGACAAATCAGCAGCAAGTAATTATCGTCCAATTAGTCTGCTGGACTCTTCGGTGAAAGTCATGAGCCGAGTGCTGCTGTCTAGATTGGAAGTTTGGGCTGAGGAGAAGGGGATCCTTGCGAGTTCCCAATATGGCTTTAGAAAAGGTCGAGGGACACTAGATCAGTACCTGAATTTAGAACTCTTAATTGGCAAGTATACAAAGGCGAAGTCCGGTACCCTATATCTCTGCTTTGCCGATTTAAGTAGTGCATTTGACCTGGTGGACCATTCCATCCTATGGCCAGTCTTGCTAGAACTAGGTGCACCGGAGGCTATTATCTTTTTCTTAGCCAGACTCTACGAAAAGATGCAAGCCTGCGTGCGCTATGAGGTAAAATGAGAGTGCACCCCAAATCTTAATGTAAAGCGGGGAATTAGGCAGGGATGTGTTCTTGCCCCCTTGTTGTTTACTCTTTTTGTTAACGCTGTGTATCCCGTTTTGAAAAAAGTTAAGGCGGATGCTCCACAGGTTAATGGATCAGGCGTGCCAGTTCTGCTTTATGCAGATGAAGCTGTGCTATTATCAAGGACTCCTATAGGTCTACATCGCCTGATGGATAGGTTATCTGTTTTTATAAGGGAAAGAAAGTTGTTGATCAACAAGAGTAAAAATCTGTGGGGCTAAAAACTAAAAAATCATGCCTTTTTTATTGAAGGGGTGCAAAGTGCTGCAAGTGGAAACATTTTTCTACCTGGGTGTCACTTTTACGTGTACTGGTAGCTGGACCCAAGAACTCTTGAATGTTAGGACAAAGATGGTAAAGAGTGCCTATGGTAAATTTAAATTCGCCTCCAAGATCGGCGATAGGCGGATCAGGGACATGATGTCAATATATAAGGCTATGAGTGTCTCAATTGCGTTATATGGGGCTGGGCTATGGGGTTATACTAACGTAGATTCTGTGCAAAGGGAAGAGAATACTTTCCTCAAAAAACTTCTTTGCCTACCAACCTCAGCCCCAAATGAGTTGACCCACAGGGAATTGGGTGTCGCTTATTTAGGCGACCTCATCCTGTTGAGACATCTGATGATATGGCGTGCGATTTGGCAGAAGGAAGAGACTAAGCATGGGCGAATTTTGCGAATCTGGCGTTCGCAAATTTGCGTATTTGCGAACTCGCAATCGGCAAAATCTGCGAATTCTCGCAAATTTGCGGATTTTTTTTGTGTGTTTGCAAGGGTTTCTGCCGGTTCGCGAGGGTTTTGTACCAGTTCGCAATTGTGAACTTACTTGTCAGCTCGCAACGGTCGCGACTATGTTGTTTCTACGTCTGGTTCATCATCACAGGTTCACAGCACCCTCTGTTTCACCACTGCCACCCTGTTTCACCCATGCCACCCTCTGGTACATCAATGCCACCCTCTGGTTCATCACTGTAGATTATGGGGGGAAAAGCAAGCACACCTGCCCTGCTTCAACTGACATGAATTAATTTGGGGTTGATTTATTAATGTGTCACTGTTTTAAAATTCCAGTCTGGCACCTGCTTCCTTATCTGTAATTTGCGTTCTGTTGCAGTGCAATTTTTTTTTCCAGGACCTTTGTGGCCTACTTGTAGCTATTCTATGAGCCTGCTGTGAGGGTCAGAGCAGGGTCATAGAATTGTTGCAACTAGCAACTGAACTCTGGAGGGGCCCCAGTCGGGAAGCACTACAGGGAATGGTTACTAATGATGAGTTTGAACTTTTGCACCTGCTGAGTGCTTCCAGTTTTGCAAAACTCGTTTTTCTGCAGAACAGCAACTGTAATGCCCCAAACAAACATAGGCAACTGAACTCTGGAGGGGCCCCTCAGGAAGTACTACAGGGAATGGTTACTAATGATGAGTGAACTTATGCACCTGCTGAGTGCTTTCAGTTTTGCAAAACTCATTTTTCTGCAGAACAGCAACTGTAATGCCCCAAACAAAATTACTTGTGAAAGTTGATTTCTAATCCAAAAGTGATCCAAAGAAAGTCAAAAGGCCTCAAATCCAAAAAAGTGCAGGCAAATGTCAACCTGAGGAGTTATTCTGATAAAAATCATCATTTTCAGAAGGTCTATGCTGCTTGCTAGTGGATTTCTTGTGCAGAATTGCAAATTTTGTAATTTCGCGAGTGACATTGTTGCTGCCTGCCGCACCTACATGTTCGCAATTGCGAACTCTCGCGATGCGTCGCCAAACTCCTGCGGGATCCTGCAGCAAGATCCAAAATGGCGCAGCACTTGCAAAATATCGAGAAAAACAACTTGGCAAACGCTGAATGACTGTAAGTGAACGCCGCACATTGCAATATTGTATCACCAAGAAAAAAAATCCGCTGCGTGCAAATTTGCGGATTTTCTGTAAATTCGCGAGAGTTCGCGGATTGCGAATTTACCGAAAATCCGCAAAATCCACGAGCGGAACGGATTTTCCGCCCATGCTTAGAAGAGACAGCTTTTAATCAAAACGTCATTAAGGACTGTCTAGATCTGGACAATCATACTAAGATACCTTGGCTTAAGTATGTTGTAGACAGTTTCCGGGATATTTTTGGGCTCAACATTCTGGTAGAACCATGTTCTGCAGGGAACATCTCTAAATCAGATATGAAAAATATCTTTATGCTGTATAGAGCCCAGAAACGCCTAGTAATTAACTGTCGCCTTACTACAGTTTACCTTTATAACAAATACATTGAAAGTGATGGATTCCAGTTGTACCTGAACATGGTAACAAGACCTACCCATAGGTTTGTTTTAACCAGACTCAGACTTGGCACGGCTCACGTTTTGGTGGCTTTTCCTCAACCAAAGAAGCACCCTATTGGGCCGTGTCCATGTGATGGGCGTTCAAAGCAATGCACTCTGCACTTTATGTTAATTTGTACCCTCTTTCTGAATGTCAGGGTTGCCTAGTTGAAGCCAATCTTTTTAAAATATGGTGTCAGAAATGTGGAGGACGCAATGAAGTTGATTTATAATGTGAATTCACCGGACAAATGCTTTTTTACTGCGACTTTTATATGTAAATCAATCCAGCTTAGAAACAGTATGATGTTTTAAATATTTATTTTTCCATTTTTAAATTGTACCTGTAATTTTATCATGCATTTTGCTTGTGTGCTTTTATGGTCATTGGCTAACATGTACCGAATAAAGCTTCATGAAATGAATGATTACTTACTCTCCTTTGATCAACCTCCAGACCTCTGCTTTCTTGCCATACTCATACTCCACTTAGAAGGGGATTTTTTCTCCATGCCTCCAACGTACTCTTGTCTTATCACACATCAACAACACTACATTTAAGTGAACCATGAAAAAATGTCTGCATCGCATCTACCAGTCCAACCATTTCAAAGAGCTAAAAAACCTTTTTTTTAAACATTCGATCAGTATACAACAGTTACCCCACAATCACCAAAAGCAAACAAGCATTGACAAAGCTAATAGGTTGCACTGGTTTTACTGATGTTTTAACCATGCTATATACCATTGCTACTGCTATGCAGCATTACTTTTTAACAAAAAGTGTGATATATTGCCGCCATTTGAAGGTGTGCACATACGTTCAAAACACATGCAAGCGCATATAAAAAGGTTCTGCCTGCGACAGACACAGGACCTGCTGACCTTCAGGAGACTTCTCAAGACCTAGCTGTTCGAGCAGTAGCAGACCCCTACTCCCCCCCCTTTAGTGCCTTGAAACCCTGACGGGTGAGTAGTGCGCTCTACAAATGCTTGATTGATTGATTGAGATGCAGCAAACGTGACACAGGCAGTTAAATACTTTGCAAAAAAATGAGTAGAGATATGAGGCAGGTAGACAGCTAGTAGAAAGTGGTGATTAACTGGGTAGCTTGTAAAATGGAGCAACGCTGGTAGCCAGGCTCCCGGAACATCAAAAGTATTGTAGAGTAGGTACCAGGGCACCTCACAGGAGGAAGCATTAAAATTCAAGTAACTAGACTTCTTGCATTTGGGCAGCGTTGAACCCTGAAAAGAGTGTACATACCAAGTGCCACGGCAGTAGACACTGCAAACAGAAATATAAACTAATTTGCTAGGGACATCTTCTGTGATCCAGTGAGGCTCTTGATTACAGAGTACCAGTCTAAGTAGGTGCAGTTGGCATTGCATGCAACATGCATGCAGTCGAGAACAACACAGAATTCCAGCGGCAGGAGGCCAGGGTGCTTGAGACCCAAACCAGATCTGAATCACTCACCAAGGGGCTGTGCAAAACTCATTGCATTATTAGCCCTTTCCTCTGTCAGAGCATGTGTGGAGCCTGGCAGACACGACTTTGCAGTGTAAAGCATGCACCTGGCTAATTCTCACTCACTGCCATCAGCTGTCTTCAACTGGTCTGGGCAATTAATCTGACGTCTCGCGATGATGCAGGAAACATTTCAAGAATTCTTTATTCTAACATGAGATGAATGGCTGGGAGTTGCAGAGTGTGTATGTTAAAGTGAGAGAGACAACGAGCCGGCAGACAGAGAGTGATTTTGTTCTATTTTGTTCTGCACCACTCTGGAATTGGAGGTGAGTTGGAGGTGTTTTTATTATTTTTTTAAACAAAAATGAAACCATTCAGTTGGAATTGAATTCTGTTTGACCTTTTCTAAGTGCTGGTTACCTAAATTGAATTTAGTTTTTTTGTTCATTTATTGAATATAATGACTGATTATCACCCACTTTATTCATCACAATTAGACTCATTGGAGTATTAGTATGGCTACTTGCCTACTGCGATTCCAGAAGCCTGCCTAAGTATGTTTGTGTTTTAGTCCAGAACAGAAAGCGACACAAATACCCAACCAATGAGAGCCCCGATCTTTCTTTATAAATATATACATTTATATACCTTCCATGTCTTCAATCAGCATGAATGTGATGTTTTTACAACTAGTTTATTTTGATGAAACCTCAAGTAGTGTTTTTTTATTTTTATTTTCATCTTTGCCGCTAGCTTCCGTAGTACTGTAGTAACTAACTGAACTTATCCCATTCTAAAATGTCCGACCAATACGTGCGTGTGAAATCGAGAAGGTACGAAACATCTATTGGGTGGTAGACCTTTAATATAGCAGCCAACTTAGGATGGTAATTGTTTGCAACCAAATCAGGATCAAAATTGCTTTAAAGAGAGAACTTTCTTCTTACTGATGTTTCTTAAGTCGATAATACTTACTTTGATTGGATACAATGCTATACAAGCGGGCCACCTCTTTGAATTGTTATAGGTCTTTTCCTGTTGTGACTACTTCAATCTTCTCTGATCTAAATTGACCACCATATTTTCACCTTACCATCTTTCAATGTGCAATGTCTTTTTATTGGCATCATAACCAGCTTATCGGACTGAAGCTTTTCCTACGCCTGCCCCAATGAGCACAGGGGCAGGGTACAGGACTTTACTGACCTGCCCCGTTGTGACTTGTGGTTAAATGTCACCAAGGTGGAGCATGTATGAGAATCCATGAGGTAGTGAGAAGAGGTGGAGGTTGTGCTGCTTGGCCTGGGAGAGTGCGGCTGAGGCAGCGGTATGGAGTGCAGACCGGACCCCTCCCTCTGGCCACCAATGAATAGAGGGTCCTTGCTAGCTACTCAGGCCCCCAGGCTTTGTGTGTCCTCAGATCTGTGACGGAGGAAGAGTGGCTGCTCCAGTAGCTACAAAGCACTGCTGTCGAGGGGGGCTGGGCTGTGGAGGTGAAGAGAAGCGGTGGGATACCAGAGAGGCTGGTCCTCCTATTGGGAGTGACTTACAAACATTGCCATGTGCTGTACTGATAAAATAAAAAGGTGCATGATGGTGAAACATCAATGCAGTGCTGTACTGGCAAAATACAAGAGAACAGATGTTAAATTGGTAACTGGTGGATTATATTGCACTTGGTCCCTGCTCTCAGGGATGGATGAACACTGTAAGAGGCATGACAAATGCATGCCATCAACAAATAGGATAAAAGAATAGAAGAGTGACAATGACTCCAGCAAATAGCAAGCCTATGGGCGTGATGTAAGCCTACAGAGTGAATAAAGCATGTCTCAAAGAGACATCACAGGCGTTGCCCAGGCTCAACCTGATAAAAGAAATATTTAAAAGCTTGTTTACAGAAATGCAGCAGCTGAGCAAGTGAAAACAAGACCATCATATAAAACGTTTTTCAAGAAAGAAAAAGGAGTTCCAAACAGATATTAAATTGGTCTCCAGTGTATGTATGTTGTACTTGGCCCCTGCTCTCAGGGAGGTTAAACACACCAAGAGTCTTGACAAATGCATGCCTTGGACAAGTAGAGAGAAAGAATAGGAGGGCGATGATGGAGCCAGCAAACAGGAAGCCTATGGGTGGACAGAAGCCCACAAAGTAGATACACCATGTCTCGAAGAGACAGAGCAAGCGCTGCCTAGCCGAGATCTAATGTGCATGATGTTCTGAGAGAAATCTTCTCTTGTGTCAAGACTGTTGTTTTATTGTTTTCAAGAAGTAAAATCCTGCTTTATTAATCTATTTCTTGAAAACCAAAACCCTTTCTGAAGTGGGTGCAACAAACATGTAGTGCTCTCTCAGCAAAGTTCAGCACCTTCAGTGGAGCTGTCTTACCTTTGGGTAGAGGCCATAATCTTCACCAACCTGGAAAGCTGGAGGGTTGCCACCAGGGTATGTAAATGTGTTGTACACGGCTGCCCCAGCGACGGGGCGTCCCGGTGCTGCACTCATACCGCTGTGGAACCCTTCCTGGCTTTTCCCTGAGGAAATGTCCACTCCTGGGCACCCCCAAGGTGAAGCCAGGCATCCAAGCACTGCTGTGGTCGTTGTGGAGATTAAGCAAGCTATTGCCCAGAGTCACAGAGTGGGACGCATGATTAGACTAGGCACCGAGGCGAGAATTATCAGGTCCAGGGAGATTGAGTCCGAGAGCCGCCGAGGCAGGAATTGAACCCTGGTCCCGGGCCAGACCTCTGCATCAGGGTCTGCCACTCTAATCATTGAGCCACACTTCTCCACAGAACCTGTGGCTCAATGATTAGAGCCACAGGTTTTTAGTAGCAACAACATTTATTCTACTGGTGCTTTTCTGCAAAACATGGGCAGCATATTGTCATAATTTCTGACAAAACCCTATTATCCAAGGGACCTAATTTAGAGTTCTGTGGTGATAAAAAGTCTTATTGTTTCTGGAAGAAGTGCTAAAATTAGAGGAAAGTCGCTAGAATACATTTTCTCCAGCATGTTATCCTTTTGGCAGAAAAAAGTTTTCTAGTTAATTTTTCTGTAGATTTAGCAGTTCTTCCAGAAATCAGAGAGATTTTAATTACCATCCAATTGTAAATAAGGCTAGTTTTATCTGTAAAATCCTGCAATGTGCGCAAGCAGACTAGCTACATGTTGATCATGTTTACCAGTTTGTACTAGAAAAATTATCCTACTAATCAGATATATTTGCTTTAATGTTTTAATATACTAGATGATGCGCAATGCTGCCATGGCATAATGAGTATTTGTTCCATTGTGCAATCAGTGAATATTTTACTCTAGAATTATGGATAACTCTATTGTCTTGTTGACTGTAACCCCATGTGGAACTAGACTCTATACCACATTATCACAGACAATATGCCAGCAAACTGAGGACCAGCTTTTAGCTTCTAAGAAATATTTGAACTCATAAGTTACAAAACATATCTCATCATAAACAACATCTTTTGCCTTCTTGGTAGCTTAAATAAAGTATTACTGAAAGCAAAACTCACAATAACTACTTTTCAATAATTCAAAGTACACCATCTCCCCACTGTAATTGCAACACTTCTTTTTGGCTTAGGAGCAGGGTGCTCTTTTCCTGTAAGTTTGCAAAGTCCACCAAGAATGCACCGTCTACTCTACAAAGAGTCATGTGGGAACTTGCCTGCTTTAGCTCAAACTCTGAAGAAAATCTTTGTGTCACACCACCAATCAATCCAGAAATGGAAAATGAACTTCCACTAAACCTGAAAAATAAGAAATAAAGGAAAAAGGGTAAATGTGTTATTTTGTTCATGCTGTGACTTTGCAGAAGTAATGGACGTCTGTGGAACCTACAGTTTCCACGATCACAGTATATGCACTTTAAAATATATATTTGCACCTATGTCCGTTGTGAAATATAAGTAGTTAAGAAACTGAAATTCAGTACAATATGCTCTTTAGAGGTATAGAAGGAGGGGGGCAAAGGTCCTATGATGACCAAACATTTCCTCATTAGCTTTAAGGATTCTTTCGTTATCTCTTTTACTTTAGCATTAATGACTCTTTTGAAACTTTCCCAACTCCAATTGGGGTTCTTTGTAAATTAATGCGACCTATTCACAAACTGTATTTTGTAGTATGTTTAGTTTTATTAGAGCAGTACTGCTATTTTTACTACAAAATGCAATTCACAAACCTACAATTGTAAACCTCCATCTCAAGCTCTCATATATTTTCTATGGGGGAGCTCGTCACATATGTAAGTTTTACTACTTATGACCCGATTTCGATGTCGGACAGACCTGAGTCCATCCGACATTGATTCGGTACTGGGACTGACCGACCTCCTGTCGCCGGTCCCAAGCCAGCAATAAGGATGGGACCAAACACTGTTTGGTTTCACTACTATTCTTTACAATGGTAGCATGCATTCCGACCGGAATGCATGCTCTTATTGGAAGAGAAGAAGTGCTGTTCATACCGGCACCCCATGGAAGGCACCTCAAGTTGCCTGCCACGGGGTGCAGGGATCAACAGTGGGGCAACATAGGTGCCCGCTTGGCCTACAACCAGAGGCCACCCCCAAAGTTGACTCCTGACAGACTTTCTGTGTCCAAAAGGCTGGCACAGAAAGGCTGTCAGAATCCGTCATTGTAATCCCTCGGGCGGAATGAACCGCCCTTGGGATTACTGGAGGGTTTCCGAATGGAAGACTAGCTCTGCAAGCCCGTCGGAAGCCATTCTGACATCCAGTTCGGATTCCTTTCCTACCGACTATGTCCCAATGGGTCAACTGTAAATGAATCCGAAAACCTGATTACGATGCCGTAGGAACGGCTCTGACCAATGGTAGGAGCAAATTACTACGGCATCTTAATTAGCCCCTTAGTAGTAAATAAGAGAAAGACCTGGGAAGTGGTTGAAAACGAGGGCATCATTATTGCAAAATAGGTGGGGTCTAGGGAGCAGTAAGGATAGGTTAAAGGGGGGCTAAGGAAAGGGGCATGTTATCAACCATAAAAGAGTATGCCATTACTTTTGAAAAACTGCACTTCTGAAGTTACTGCAGCCAAAAAGGGTCAAAGGTATAGTGAATGAACTCTAGCTCTGCGCCTAGTACCACACACGGCAAACTACTGGTACTGCAACACCCTCTCAATGAAATAATGGAACCATGGACTTAAATAGAAATCTCATGGAAAATATTGTAAATTAAATTAAACTATTAAAAATATAAATGCATGTTATTTAATGTGAAAGAGTTAGCTAACAATAAAACATTTGTTATTTTTTAAAATTGTTTTAATAACCTTTTTTGATCTAAAAATTATTATAATATTATTTGTATTAAAAGTTAGTTAAACAACTGTTATCATTTCTATACATTGCTTTTAGTAATCATTAATACAAAGTAAGTCTATATATATATTTTACTTTGGCTGGGGTTTTACAAAAATGTCAGATTTTTTAAAATTTAATATATACATTATTTGAATATGGAATTCCAAATTAAGTTATTAGTGCTACGACATTTTGTGTTTTGTACTACATTTAAAATAAATATATAAGATTAATTTAAATTAGTATTTCACTCAGAAATAATTAAACTATTTGTTTCCATGTTCAGTAAACATTTTTATTTTTCTTCATCCGTTATCATGGAGGTAACACTACAACCCGGGTGGAGATCTCCCTATTGCTGGGTATAGGGCATAACAGTTTATAAAGGTTAAAAAAATATATAATATAAAACATTAATAACATTATTTCTAGATATATTTTAAAAGTAGAACACATTAAAATGTATTAAAATAACAAAAAAATATTTTTCAAGATGTATTTAGGATGATGCCTCTTAATATAAAATCTTTGTATTTACCTATTGTGTATTAAAACTTGCAAAAATGTATGTATAGAACTTACTCAAATGAATTTTAACCAATTGAAAAAAACGGTTTTAATTTAACATCATTTCCTAAGGCATTCTGTTTTAAGTCTCTATTATTTTCAAGGGGGGCGGGGGGTTTGCAGTATCATTGGTTGGTCATATCCGGTAGTGACTTGCATTCATAAATTTAGCTCAACTCCTTGAGGAGAGCGAGCCATTAAAATCTACATTTTTGAGTAACTTTATACATGGAAATGGTGAATAGCAAAAAGTAGTAAAGTTACTCAGATATGTAAGAGTAAAGTTACATGTGTAAATTACTCACAGATTTAATATTGCTTAATAAATAGTCACTATTGAGTCGATAATATCTTATTTTGATGAAGACCTACACCTACAAACATATTGCCAGAGTAAGCACATACAGGGAAGTATAGATTTACTATTTCCAATTCATAGTTTATTTTGATATAATGCCTCTTTTGCACAATATGATTACAGACGAGAGTACTGCTCACTCCCTCCTGTTGGATGATTTAAAGTGATTTCCATTGTCTCCACAAGTTAATCTTTACACTAATCATCATTCTTTTAACCCATTATTGTAGAGCCAAGTTGAGTTTGAGAAATATGCATTCTGCATTAGGCTTTGCAGTCATTGTTCAGTGTTAGAAAGATAGCTTGTTGGGTTAATGCCCTTACTGCATAGAATTATACATAACATCAGAAGAATGCCATCTCTGTCAATCTTTAAAAAGGAAGGTAAAACCTTCCTAATGAGCAAATTCCTCTCATAACTCTCTTTTGTCACGCATATCGCCTTGTGTCATTGCTTTTGTTCCTATGCAAAAATTTCCAGTTCTGCTTGGTTGCCATTTCCTTGTACCGATTTCTTACTCCTTCAAGTGTATTGTTGGTTTGCACTGCTGTTTGCTGTCATATCCCCCTCATATATAATTGCTGGTTTTCTCTATATATTGCTGACATGTCGCTCTGCTGATTATTGTATTTTATTGATCATTGTATATAACCCTGGTTTTAGTCCTAACGTAGTCAATTCCCTCTATCCCTATCCATGTGTGTTGCCCTTGCAAAACCTGTTCACAACGTGTAATACCTGCAAAGCCCTCTGATACCCAAACGGGTCAAGTCCGCGCTCCATAAAACTTCAAATAAATAAAAAGGTGTTTGATGTAATACTGGCATGTAAGCACTAATTTAATAAGTTGTTATTATTGTCATTTGTTCAAACATTCATATTAACTTTTACCTATACTTGCTTTATTAATGTCACACAGAAGAAACTTACTGATAGTAAATCTGCTCCCATTTGGCTCTGATAAAGTCCCATGCTAGACTCTGTCCTATAGTGTTGCCTGCGATGTAACTGATGGTTGCAGCAGCATCCTGCTTTCGAATTTTTGTGGCATCCAATGTGTACTCAAGATACCTATTGAAGGAAATAATATGCATGCTGCTGATTAAAAAGAGCAACATATTCACCAGCTAAACATAACAACTGGAAGCATGTTGCAACAAAAAGTTCATGGAATATGAAATTAATAAAAACATACTCATATATTACATGTTGCAATATTTTCTATAAACCATTTTACTTTAAAATGAATGCCAAGACAAGCTATGTTCCCAGTAGGTTGCAAGCACACACACATGTGCAGCATACTTTCCATCAACGCCCAGTGCCTCTCCAGAAACACGCACAATTCCCTGCATCTGGAAAGAAATCTAACCAGCATTAGCAATGAAATATGTCTTGCATTTGTGAGAGTTTAAGCTATTGTCATTGTAAATGACAACCCCTTTTATTGATCTGTTTTGATAATTAACATATAAATAAAATCCATTGTCATTTACAATGCCAATAGCTCAAACTCTTGAATATGCAGGTCCTCGACTGCCATTGTCCCGGGCTGCTTGGAAAGTAAAAGTATGCATGACCCACTGAAAGTTGCAGGAAAGTATGTCATGCCTCCAGTAGGAGAAACACATTTAAGAAAATAGTGCTTACAGACTAAATAAGACATACTGTGTAACAACTGAAGTAAAAGGACAAGTTCTCATGGGAGGTTACAAATGAACACAAGGCGGTACTAAGGAGAGGACTAACCAGACAATTAACGAATCCAAAGCCAGCATTTACAAGGAACAATGACACAAGCCAATGAAAAATTTGGGTGGAGCTTTAAGTCCATACTCGAATACACCATGCCTCACAGAGCAGCGCATGCGCTGCCCAGACCCGCCCTAAAAAGCAGCTGGTTTAAAAAGATACGGAGCATTTCAGTAGAATGTATTTTTTCGGCCTGTCTTGACACATTTTGGGAGTCAGGAGTTCATGCTTTGATTGGGCAGAAATTGTGTGCTACCTCAAAAAACCGCTTGCTCCATACTCATCTATGATGATTTTGTTTATCATCCAGCCTCCTCAACTGGAAATATTAGGGTCACAGACATGGCATTGTAATGCTATTAAAGTGTCTTAGACAACTAGATAATTTATGTTTTTTCTCTGGCAGACACACAGATGGGAGGAGGGCAGTCTTTAACCTGCATGGATGTTTAGGTCTGGTTGACAGAGCAAAATGTCACCTGACCTTTTAACTAACACAAATATAATTGCACAATTCTTTGCTTCCACATAAATACATATTCAATTCTATGCTATGTGTAGGTAATGCTTCATATTTCCATACACCATTCCTTTGAAACCAGACTTATTGGTATTGGCATTTCTTGTTTTTCTGTGAATGTAGTCTGGTAATTCCATAACTGTAGATGTGGTTATTACTCACAAATAACATCGTAAAACACAAACTTTGACCTAATCGGAGTTATCATAGGAACTTCACAGACTTTATTTTAAAGTTTTGTTTTTAATAATGTTTATTAGTTTTACATGTAGGTTACACATATGCTGAGATAGTGGGAGGAGTCCATAGTGTCACATATCAACTCAAACATAATATAACAGTTGCTACATTTTTCACAAATATAAGGCTGTCAGTGATGTCTTTTCATACTACTACAGTACTACACAACACTACGAACATATTTTGTAAAAATTTGGCGTCCGTCATGTGCCAGAAAATATTGTTGGGTTAGACAGTGGGGCCCATTGTATTGTCATGTTCACTACAGTGTGATTTGTCTGGTTGTGTGTGTTAGGTCCTGGCCAGTTTTGATTATGGGTTGAGCAAGGGTAATTAACAATATGATAGCATGGGTATGTGGGTACTTCCAGGAAGCGTTGTCATCCTGGCTAGGAGGGGGCACATCAGATGACAGGATGAAATGGGTTGAGAGGGAGAGGCATGGTGGCACCGCCTGGTTGATGGTAACAGGTAGATAGAGAGAGGTGACTGTCTCTAGGTGTGAGAATTGTCGCACAGTGGCACCAAGCCGGATGTGATTTGCTGCATTTTTGATTCTATAAATATTAAATTATTTTGCCAGCCTGGTGCATTAGTGGCAGTACTGTGTTTTTGTGTGTTGTCTTGTGACAGCATAATATGTTCAGACACCAACGCCCTGCGAGGTCGCACATCCATGTATGCATATATGGGGTTAAATTCAACTTCCAAAACATAGCCAGTCTGTGTTTGGTGAAACCGAGTGCTAGGTCTAAGAATTTATTAATAGTTTTCCGTCTTGTGTTGCATTTAGTTATGCCCAGCAGAGAGTCAAGGCCCTGTGCTATGATCGTTGTGTTGTAGGCTTCTGATAATATAGTGGCTATTTTGCCCCTGTATCCTATTATATGAGGACAGTCCCAGACCATGTGTATGAATCTAGCTTCAGGTTTATGGCATCGAAGGAAGCTCTCGTACATGTGTGATAGTCTGTGCAGGGTTAAATACGTCTGGTGAAGATAATTGAATTGAGTATATTTATTTCTGGCATTTGAGGATAGTACCTTGGGTACCCAATACATTGCGCCCACTGCTTGTCAGTTAGTTTAGTTGATAATGTCACGTCCTGATAGTCTCTGAGTGGTGCCAAGCGCTGGACCAAATCTGGTTGCAGGGAGTTGTACAGCATGATAATTACCCTTTTGCCCGCGACATGCATTAATATTATTTGGAGTGGGCTGGATATTTTGGGTGTGTCCCGTGTATTACCCCATGTTTTGAATAACGAATGAGTGAGTGATGCATATAATGAGAATGAGCCTGGTGAAATGCCATTATCGTCCATTAGGGTTGCGAACTTGCAAAGCATGGAGTCAACAAATAAGTCACCCCATGTCTTTAGACCGGTTGCGCGCCAGTCTCCCATTTCTGTGCGCTTTATCCTTGTGTTGTGACCCGGGAATATCCCAAGCAGTAGGTTGGGAGTTTAAGCTGGGGTGAATGCCTGGTCTGCAGGTACCAGGTCTCGTAGCTGTGAGCTGTGGAGATTAATATGTTCCCTGTCTTCTTCTGAATCATAGTCTCGCAGCCACTCAGCCACTTCAGTATCATATCTAGGAATATTTGGGATGACCAGCATCTCAATTGAGTAGTGTTGCAACTTGCCAGCCAGCGCATTGGCCATTGTAGCTGAGCAGCTGTGTTAGATCTGGGGTATTCACCTTTGTCCAAATAGGGCCCCTAACTTCTAAGTCAAGATAAGGGGATTACACTCCTAAATAACCCCTGCTAACCCCCTTGGTAGCTTGGCACGAGCAGACAGGCTTATATCAGAGGCAGTGTGAAGCATTTGTGAATATTCACAGTAATACAGTGTAAAACACTACAGATGGACCCAACACAGGTTTTATAAAAATAAGTATTCTTTATACAGACTTAGCACAAGACCAAAAACGACAAAAATCCACAATACTATACTTAAAGTTGACTTAAAGATGGTTAAAGTTGCTTAGTTCAAGTTAATGATAAATGAGACAAAGTTCTCAACAAATTACCTGGATGCGTAACGCAAAAATGAACAAAAGGCTTGCAAAAGGGGAGATGTGTTGGTTCCGTGATCCGGTGGAAAGGATGCGTCGTGCCTCAATGCTTACGCAGAGTAGGGGATGTGTCGTCATCCTTACCGGTGTGGAGGTGATGCGTAGATTCTCGGCCTGCGTGCCCGTTGAGGTGCGCAAGATGGCGCCTTGATGCGATGCGATGATCCGGTTGTGATGCAAGAAGATGGCGCCCTTGATGTGGCGATGCGATGATGATGGGAGGACGCCCTAGCAGCCTTGCGACAACTCTGTTCTTTGGAGCCCGACAGGCCCTGCAACACGCTTCTCCGGTGATGCGATGACGACTCTCTCGATGGCGTCACGCTTATCCGGTGGTGCGACAGCAGGCAGCTTTGACGAAGACATGCTTCCAGGGAGATGCAGCAGCGGCACCCTTCTCCGGCGATGCAACAATCTCAGCTGCTGCAGCAACACGCTTCCTCTCGGTGTGTCGCTCTACCAGCTCCCAGCGACATGCAAATGTCTGTAGATAGAATTCCAAGCAAGGAAATTCACAGGGGGAGCTTGTGGTGAAGTCTTTTGTCCCTGAGACTTCAGCAGGAGGCAAGCACAAGTTCAAGCCCTTGGAGAACATTCTGTAGATGATGAAAGTCCTTAAAAAGTTCCTGCTCCTTTCCCTTGGCAATGAAGACACCACTGCAGGCCAACCCAGCAAACAGCACACTGGCAGAGGGGCAGCCCAAACTCCTGTAGCTTCCTTGGTTCTTCTCCTTGGCAGAAAGGTTTCTTGTTCCCAGCAGTGATCTAAAGTTCTTGGGACTGGGTCCCAATATTTATACCCCAAAATCCTTTGTTCTCTGAAGGCAGAGAGGCCTCTGCCTAGTCCAAACCAGTTCCTGAGTACTTTGTTTCAGTGTGCAGGGCAGAGACATCAGACGCCCCACAGGAGGTGGAGCCAGCAAAGGGAGGGAATGCACAGCCCTGGAGCACTTTGTTGACATGATTCCTTCTCCTTTCACAGTGCGGGGCAGATACATCCGCCGCACCCCAGGAGGTGGAGCCAGCATTGTAGAGGGAAGGCCCAGCCCTATTCAGGTCCCAGGTGCAACTCCTCCCTCCCATCTAGATGCAGATCTCTCTATTCACCACTGGGCTGCCCCATCCTGTGTCCTGGAATTCCCCAGCCCTGTCACTCACAAACCCAGACAAGGGGTACGCAACCTAGCAGAGGCAGGCCTGGACAGTTAGGCAAGAAAATACCTACTTTCTAAAAGTGGTATTTTCAAACACAGAATGTTAAAAACAACTTTACTAAAAGATGTATTTTATCATTCTGAGTTCAGGCATACTAAATTCGAATTTCTACCATGTTCCCTGAGTCAGTTAGGATTATAAGAATGTAATAATCTAACTGCTAACTCTAGCCTATGGAGAACAGGTTCCCTTGCAATAGTAAAAAACGAAAACGGCTGTAATTCACTATTAGGACATTCTACACACACCAGGGCTTGTCCTACCTCAAATATTCAATACATCCTGCCCTTTGGCCTACCATAGGGGTGTCTGATATGAAGCAAAGGGAAGGTTTAGGGACTGGCAAGTGGGTGCACTGGCCAAGTCGACATGGCAGTACTAGACTGCACACAGGCCTTGCAATGGCAGGCCTGAGACACAATTTACAAGCTGCTTCTGTGGGTGGCACAACCAGTGCTGCAAGCCCACCAGCAGTATTTTATTTACAAGCCCTAGTGCACTATACTAGGGTCTGACAAGTAAATCAAATAACCCAATAATGGAATCACTAATCAGTATATCAATTTAAAATAGGGAGCACTTGCACTGTGGCACTGAATAGCAGTGGCACAGTGCCAAAAGCATATAACCAGTAAAAACATATCAAAACAGAGGAGGCAATCCGTCAAAAATGGAAGGGAGACTCACACCAATAATGCCAGGTCTAACAGCTGCAAACATTTTGGATATGGATATACACCCCATTGGGGAGAGTGGTAGTTCTGTCCAGAATGCTGTGGAGAATTGAGCGCTTGTGATCACTCTGCCCAGGCTGCTGTCTATTGTGTCCACTTGGGACTGGTATATTTGAACTCCCAAGTATTTAAAGGACTTATATGCCCATGTAAGGGGGGCCTGTGCTAGGGATGCTCAATGACTGGGGTGTCATTGGGTATACAAGAGATTTATCCCAGTTCACTTTGAGTCCAGAGACACGTCCGTAGTGGTCTAGTAGTTCCATCAGGCCTTGTAATGTTGTCCATTTGCCAAGGAGATATATCAATGCATCATCAGCATATAATGAGACAATGTGTCATTGAATGTTCACCTTGATGCCCCATTCCATGACTCGGCTGTGCAATGCACAGGCCAATGGCTCCATCACCAGAGCAAAGATAATTGGTGTCAGGTGGCATCCTTGCCTGGTTCCCCTTTCGATATTAAAAGCGCCCTAGACCATGCGGCCTGTCTTTACTCTTGCTTGCGGTGACTTTTATAGTAAGTTGATGGAATTGAAGAGCTTAGAAGCCCTGCCGTATTTTGCTAGCGCTGCTCTTGGATAATCCCATCCCAAGGAGTTGAAAGCCTTCTCTTTATCCAAAGAGGTGATCCATGTTGATTCACCCTATATACTGGCCCAGTCCAATAACTGGAAGAGTGGACGTAGGTTAAGGCTGTTGTTCCTGCTGGGATGAATACGTTTTGATCCGTATACACCAACAATTGCATTCCTTGTGCCAGTCTACTGGCCAGCATTCTGCCCAGTATTTTGTAGTCCAAGTTCAAGAGGGATAGGGGGGCAATATTATCTCATCTAAAGTGGGTCTCTGCCCAATGTAAGAAGTACCACCAATACTGCCTCTCGAAGTGAGGTCGGCAGTGCGCCCCGTTCATAGGCATCAGCATACGTCCGATAAAGGTGAGGGAACAGCTGTGCACTAAATAGAACTGCAGGCACCAGCGGTCAGATCCCAGGGTTTTCCCCTGTGCCAGTTGCTGGATGGCCCCTAATATCATATCTCAGTGTCCGAGATGGAGGATTCCAGGGCCATATAGTGAGTTTGTGGGATCGGGAGGAGTGTTATATGTTCCAGAAAGGGCTGTATATCTGTTGTATTGCTAACCAGGGGAGCGCTGTATAGAGAGGTGTAGTAGTGACAAAATGCTGAGTTGATTTTGGCCTGGGTGTTAACCAAACAGCCCGCGGAGTTGCAAATGGCAGTTATGGGTGTTTGGGATGCGTCTGTCTTCAACAGCCTTGCTAGTGTTCTGTCCGCTTTGTCTCTTTCCGCGTATCTTCTGGCTAAATATATTTTTTTTTCTAAAGCGCACAATCTGTCCAAAGTTTCCTTATGGGACAGTCTGGCTTGCGCTGGCATTGGTGTTATCTATGGGTCGGTAGGCATCAATTGCTCACAACGCTGTATCTCCAACCCAAGATCTTCTAGCTCCTTATTAAAGGTTATGAGTGTCCCATATACTGCTTTAATCATATGACCATGCAGAAAAACTTTGAATGTGTCCCAGTCAAGCCCTACA
Organism: Lissotriton vulgaris; assembly: GCF_964263255.1. Classification (NCBI taxonomy): domain Eukaryota; kingdom Metazoa; phylum Chordata; class Amphibia; order Caudata; family Salamandridae; genus Lissotriton; species Lissotriton vulgaris. The sequence continues at coordinate 1,962,229,252 of NC_141687.1, forward strand.
TTAGATGCAGTATTCTCATTATCCTGAAAATATGTTACAATGAATTGTGTTGATAGGGTGTGCAGTGGGGTGTCTTTGAGTGCTTCCAAAGGAAAGCGCCAGGTTGCGTTTCTGGACCTGGATTTTACACATGCTAACCAGATTTGCAAGGGGTTGTGGTCTGAGAGTGTACAGCCGATGTATTCAGCTTGAGACTCTCTGGGGAGGGCTCGTGGGAACAGTACACCCAATCTATCCTCGTGTATAGAACGTCAAGCCCTGAATAATGAGAATCCTCTCTGTACGTGGGATGCAAGCCACACCACGCCCCCTGCAAGTTTGGTGTGTTGGCCCAGGTTTGTAGGTGCTGTGATATGGAAGTAGCTTGGATGCCCGGGAGCGGCCCTTGTCTAGATCCGGTATACAATTAAAGTCCCTTACCCAGCATAGTGGTGCTGAGGGGTCATGACATAGTTCTGGTGTTAGTGTCTTTAGGAACAGTTAGGGGCATATAGTGACATCAATGGTATTGGTTGTCCATCTTGAGCCCCTTCTAATATCGGGTAGCACCCAGTCAGGTCAGTTCAAGTGTGTAATACCTCTATTGGGGTTCCCGGTACCACCCATATCAGTGCCCCTCTTGCGTATCCGGCAGTAGCGGTCGGCAGTAGGTGTTTCTATAGGGCGGTGACGTGGGCAGGAGGAGGGTCAGGGTGGGGGGAAATAATGTATGGATTACGGAGTTTTACAGGTAAGTAAACATTTAAATACATAAAACGAATTTCGTTGCGCGCACTGCATCACATTTGGTGATGCAGTGTGCGCAACGAAATTCGTTTTATGTATTTAAATGTTTACTTACCTGTAAAACTCCGTAATCCATACATTATTTCCCCCCACCCTGCCCCTCCTCCTGCCCACGTCACCGCCCTATAGAAACACCTACTGCCGACCGCTACTGGTATCCGGAGTATGTGGTCCCCACTATCATGCCCTTCCAGCGCTTGCTCATTAGGGCAATTGTCTGTGGGGTCAAATGAGTTTCTTGGAGTGGAGAAAGTGATCCCACACCCACCTAGGTATTGATTAACCCTGTGGCACTTTGCGCGCTCTACTACCCCATGGACATTCCATGTCAGCAACAAAATAGGAGTTTTGTGTCTGCCCATCCCTGTAGGTTCGGTATAAAATGTTGGTCTGAGGCACATTGTGGTGGTAGTATTCCCCTTGTCTGCCCATAGATGTGCTTTACATGCTTTGTGTGTGGGTAGTAGTAGCCACCCTGAGTGGTAGGTATTATGTCATGGCACAGATAGTGCAGATTAAACAGTAACAGTCTTCGACTCCCACTCCTATGCCTAAGCACCAATGGGCAGTTGGCCATGGTTAAACTTATAAATGGAGAGACAGAGGAAGAAATTAAAAACGCAGGAAAAATATTAAGGAACAATTCTGTAACAGTAACTCTGTGTGGGTAGGGAGTGAAGACTGTGTGGCGATTTTGGAGTGCCCGCTTGTGTGCTGTATTGTTTGTGGCTCTGGAGTGACTCAGAGGATAATGTTCAGGTGGGGGCGCCTTGGCTACCCTAGTCACTATCCGGGTCTGGCGGAGAGGGGTAGGCTACACCGAGAGGACACGGGAGCATCAACCTTAGCTACAGAGGCTTGACTCACCGATGTCTATCCCGCCAGACACTGCTGTTACATTTAACCTGTGACCTTTAGGCATGGAACAATGTATATGCAGGTACTCTATTTCGTAACCATAAACACTAGCACTGATACTTTGATGGATCAGCATAATTGTAGACACTGAGTGCGTTTTATAGGTCCTGAAGAATCGCGGGTAATTGAGCCCTTGCGAGAAACATGTCGACCACAACTTTCACCTATTAGCTTAGTCGGGAGTGGGGAAAACATTATTTTCCAAACCTCCCAGGCTAATTGTTTTTAGTTAGCACATGGGACCACCTGAATAAAGTTCCTTCCGGTACCCCTGCGCTATTTTAACTTCACATACTGTCTACATCTCTTCTAGGCCCCTCATCCACACTTCACCCAAGGGCAGTTGGATTAAAGGATCTCCATTAACCGCATCGCTGCGGCGGCTTTTCCCGCTGTGCGCGGCATTTTAAAAAATCCCGCGTAACGTGACAAAGCCAGCTCGTCATCCGCGCAGCGCAGGTAACGCCCATGACGAGCTGGCTTTGTCATTGGCGTCGAATGGGTTAAAGAGCCCCTCTTTGAGGTGTTGCCCATTGGGTATTGCACCGCCCACCCAACGAGGAGCATTGCCCATGATGAAGCATTACACCTGTAAGGGTGTGTGAGGCCAATATATCCAACAAAATGGATACCCATAGGTGGGTTACTTATTAGCCCCACTACATATCCACTTCCCTTAGACCTGTTTTTTTAAAAACCAGGAACAGCCCAGTCCCTTCCTTGTTATCAGTTAACTAAGGGCCCACACTGTGGTCTGGGCCTTCCAGTCTGTTTTTGAGTGGTAATTTGGCCCTCCGGATCGTAAAGATCCTCCTTCCCCCTTGTTGTATACATACCCTAGTCTGTACTCACGTTAGCAGCATGGGACCTTGCATGTGGCTTGTATCAGGCACATCACATCCAATCATCGGTAGTCTAGGGGGTGGCGGTGATGCTTCCTCCCACCACCGCTGCTCGTTGTGAGCCTGTCAACGATTGGCTGTCCTCTGTATGGTTCTCGAACTCCGAACCAGATGATGAGGGAGTGTGGGTTGACGCTTGTCTTTCAGAATTTTTCACCGCTTGAGCCCTTTCTTTCGCTGCTTGGTCCTTGGTGAGTCTCTGTCACTGGTTTCTGATCTGCTGTCCGTGGCGTCTTTGTGTCTGCCATCTTTGTGGAGGTGCGGACCTTATTATCCTACTGGAGGCTAGGCCGTTCTGTTCTATCCAATCCCACACAGTCTCCGGGGTGGTGCAGAAAGTAGTTTTTCCTTCTTGCTGTATTAGTAGGGTGGCTGGAAATTGGAGAGCTTATTTCAAGTTCTGTTCTCCCAAATCTTTCTTTGCATCAAAAACGAAGATCTGCGGCATTGTACTGCTAGAATGTAGTCTGGGTATATGTGTACGGCATAATTTTCAATTGACCATGGCCCATGGACTATTGTAACCTGAAAAATGTGGTCCCTATCTCGGTAGTTGAAGAGGTGTGCCACCACAGACCTCCTGGGCAAAGGGAGCTGCCGGGTACTTTATGGGCCCTTTCCACAGAGAAGAATTTGGTTTGTTTGCCCTGGAGGACCGTGTCGACAAACCAGGTCTCGAGATATAATCCTGTGCTTTGGCCCTGCGCTCGCTCAGGAAAGCCCACTATATGCACATTGTACCTACGTGATCTTCCTTCCTGGTCCTCCACACGATCCTGCAAGTATTCCACCTCATTTCATAGCTACTTGGTTCATTCATCTGACTCTTATCATGTGCCACCAATGACGACTTTGAGTTTTCAACTCTTTCCTTGAGGCTCTTATGGTGTTCCTGCATGAGACCCAGTTCAATACAGAGTGAGTCAATCTTGGGGTCCACAGTGGATTTAATGTCCAGGATTGCCACCATAGAAACAATGTGAATGATCGGATGGTGCATCCGATGCTTGGCTTCCAGTTTAGAGGTGATCTGGTGATCTATTTGCCTGGTAAGGTGTGTTCCCTGCTTATGCTTGAGGTTTGTCTATTTTATTCCTGCCCATCTTGAAAGGGTCGTTGTTTTTTTAAAACCCCTGTGGCTATTGTCTTCCGTGAGAGATGTCCAAACTCTGTCTTCGTCCGTCACAATGAATGCATCTTTTGTTTCTCTACCCCTCTGGGGCTTGGCCTGGTCTGCGCACTGGTCCTTTCGATGCATGGAAGAAGGGAGGGTGTGCCTGTCCTTTCCTGTTTGTGTGATATGCGGGGAACAAGCTGCCTGAGTTGCAGCACACTCGGAGGTCCTGACAAGGAGTTGTTTATTCATCGTAGTGTTTCACACTTTCAATGGAGTCAGGTATTCGTGCCTAGCGTGAGTTAAGAGAGTAATGTTTCATTATTTGCAATATGAATGCTCCGTAGGGGAGAGAGGCAGATGGTATTGGGAGGTTTTGGGTTTACTATTCTCTGCTCCTTTGTCTTCCCTTCTACTTCCTCTCTTTTTCACCCAAAGTTTGTATGACAGAATATAAATTGGGTGGAGCTATTCCATTCCGATCTAAAGGCATCAGCTTGAAACAGGGGGTACCCCAAAGGTCCAGTCTCAGCCCAACCCTCTTCAACCTGTATGTTGCACCAGTTGCAGAGATCACGGACAGGTTTGAGGTGGAAGTCGTGTCTTATGCACACGGCACGCAACTGGTTGTGACATTGACACAGCCGGAAGAACAAGCCGCCACCAACTTCTGCTCTTGTTTGGAGGAACTGGCAGCCTGGATTGCAAATAACTGCCTCAAATTGAATGGAAGTAAGACCAAGGTACTAATTGTGGGGAAGGCTCTCTCGGTATGGACCTTGGTCTGGTGGCCTCCAGCATTAGGTCCTCTACCCAATCCAAGTGAACAAGTAAGGAATCTGGGGGTATGGTTTGACGCCAAAATATCATTTGAGCACCATACCAAACAGGTGGTAGGATCCTGTTTTGGGATACTGAGGGTTCTCAGAAAGACTCTGAACCTACTGCCACTCTCAGCCAAGAAAACCATGGTCCAGGCCCTAATTACATCAAGGCTGGACTTTGGGAATGTCCTATATCTGGGAGCAAATGCCAAGTGCACTCAGAGGCTGCAACGTATACAGAATGCGGCCGCACGCCTGGTACTGAAGTTACCCAAGAGAACATCATCAAAACGAGTACTGAGATCATTACACTGGCTCCCGATGAAGGAATGTGTAATGTTTAAAGCCCTATGTGTTGGCCCTCGAATCTTACAGGGTAAAGGGGCCACCTACCTCTACAACCTGTTAACCCCGTACCACCCATCCCGACAGCTGAGATCCAGCGGTACGGGACAGGTTCAGGTTGCAAAATTTAGAAGAGTCTGAATGGGAGGACACTCCTCTTGGGTTTTAGTAGCCCAATAATGGAACAGACTCCCTCTGAATCTCCGGTTACAGACATCAGATCGGGTTTTCCGCAAAGAGTTGAAAACTCACCTGTTCCCTAAGAAGTAGGGAGGGAATAGGGTTGGGGGGCTGATGATAGCAACTGCAGCAGAGGTATCTCGGCTTTCACGCTGGTTTCTATAGAGCGGGGACACACCAGTAAATGTAACCAGGTGCTTTACAAACTCAATTTACTTAATTACTTACTTACTATCACAGTGAGTACGCAGATGACAGCCCTGTAAACATGAAGTGTTGTTCTCTTCAGCGGTGGAGCCCTGGTGTCTTAGCAGGGGCAGTGCACTCCATCCTTCAGAAGGTAGGCATACAAAACTGTGAGGTGTGTGCCGCAGCACAGTCCGTAGTGGAGGGACTTCTCACTCATTCAATTTGATGCACTCAAATGCAGGGAGGCACTTGGGGCCGTCTGCTGCATTTTCACCCTCCTGAGGAGGCTCCTGTGGAGCTCTGAGTAGGAGAAGGAGAGAGGAGTGATGCCTCCCAGCGCTGGGAACAGATCAGTATTGTAGGCCACAACTGGATGTCAGCCTGCTGGTCTGCTGATGTCGGTGGCTCACCATTAGCATCCACACTTCTCTGGTTGCGTATCGCTTTGGTGGCTTATGTCCTCAGAGTCTTCTCGCCGGGCACGACACTGCGCTCCCCCACTCACCTGAAGCCAGCTCCAGTCGGGGCAAACTAGAGCAGGCCTACACTGTCACTGGCAAATGTTAGCTGACACCTGGGCAGGCCCACAGAACTGGTTTAGAATGACTAAGGGAAGGGGTTGTTAATTTTCATGGTAACACTTCTAGGGTGGGCACAGGGACTCTGTACAATGGGAGAAGGGTTTCACCTTCATGGGTATAAGCACAGAGGGGCACTGTGGGATCGTTTGCAGTAGTGCATATAGTAGGTCGGTAAAATTGGATACTTTTACCCTACTGGTTAGGGAGGGCCCAGAGTTACTCTCACCCACAGGTGGGTGCCAGGCATATATGTGATATCCTCAGTCCCCCGCCTCAAAACACTTTTTGGACCCATGGAAGAACAGAAGAGACTGGACCTGCTGCTGTGACTTGAGAAGATTCTAGAAGACAAGACCTGTTCTCTCTCTTGTACCGAGGACAAAGGAGACTCCAATGGTCATAAGGATTACTTACTGTTCAAGCAAGAGAGACTCAAAATGCTACAAGAGGCCTTTCCTGCATCTGCTCAGCTGACTAGTTCTGACTGGACTTGCCATGGACCCTGCTGATGTCCTCTGCTGGAGCGAGTCTTGAGCCCCAAGTGCTATCTCCAAGGTCCTGTACACCTGGCTGGTGTAAAGGTGTACTCCTCCTAATATATCCTGAAACCTTGGACTTAAAAACATTTTGTTATCAAAGACCTCTGGAGGTCTAGGAACAACTAATTCAAAGAAGGTACATTGTTGATGTGCCAAAGAATCTGATTACTCCCTCTCTGACATTTTCCAAAGCAGCAAATCTGATTCACCTGGACCTCGCAGAGAAGGTATCCGAACTTGTAGAGCCCTTTCCATCTACTGCCTGCAGTCTGCCTCGCTGGAAGAATCTGAGCACCAGAAAATTGACTAAGTATGAATGTAGAAATCTTAACTATGTGAGGGTACCAAAATTGTCCAGCATGTGCAGGACCTTCTCTGGGCACAAAATTCAAATGTATCCCTCTTGGACATGCCACTTCAAAACTCAACAGCTCCTAGTGAAGTGATGATTTTTTCTCCATCCTCGAGACTAAGGGCATGATTATGATCTTGGCAGATGGAATACTCCATCTCAAATGTGAAAGATAGTCCGTCCGCCATACTACAAGTTCCATTATATTCTATGGAACTTGTAATACGGCGGACAGGATATCCATTACATTTGTGATGGAGTATCCCATCTGCCAAAATCATAATCAGACACTAATTCCAAAGGTAAAACGTCTGAATGGGTCAAGCCTGGTTTCTGTATCTGACCAGTAATCCATCACAACTGCAAAATCATGCTCAGCTGTGGGCCGACATAGGTCAGAAAAAATGGGTATGTGCTAGATTTTCAAGATAATCACAAACAAGCTACTTATTTTTGTTGACCATCAGTGTGTGAATGTGAAACCTGTGAAACCTGTTTGGGACATTATCTTTGGCCGGGCTTAGCTCCGCCATACGCTGCTGCCAGGACTACATCCCCCAGCAACCCCGCTCGCGGCGAGGACGCCGCAGACGCGATCATCAGGCGCCAGGAGGCGCATAAAGGCCTGCTTGGGGCCGAGGCCTCTGTGAAACCTGTGAAACCTGTTTGGGACATTATCTTTGGCTAAGCTTAGCTCCGCTGCACGCTGCTGCCAGGAAAATCTTCTTGGTACACAACCTTTGGCCGGGCTTAGCTCTGCCATACGCTGCTGCCAGGACTACATCCCCCAGCAACCCCGCTCGCAGCGAGGACGCTGCAGACGCGAGCCTCAGGCGCCAGGAGGCGCATAATGGCCTGTTTGGAACCTCGTCCCACGGGGCGCGCGCGGGACATGCCGGGAGAAGCCAGGGACAAGGACGGGGCCGTCTGTGGCCGTCGTTGGCCGGAGGAGGCTGGGCTGGGCCACCCCTCTAACGTGACATTGATCAAAGTGAGACCTTTTAATTACTGCATACTGTTTGCTGTACGTTTTGGTGTGTGCTCGATTGATTATATGTTTCCCGAATCTGCCACCTGCCCCAGGTAACCCCTGATAACCCAAGGCCTATCAGGGTTTAGGATCATGGCACTACGTACAGGGAAGGGGAGGAAGGCTGGGACATGCTCTATTGGGGGGAGTATCACTGGGACTCTAGACAACTTTATTACTAGAGCTGCGGTGGTTTTAGAGCACGAAAAAGCACTCACAGAAAAGCTCCTATCACTGGAATCTTTATATTTGAAGCGATCCTCCCTGGGCACCATTATGTCTGCTAAAACACCCGAACAGCCTCGGACTCAGTTAAATGGTGACAGTCTGTTAGAAGAAAGTACAGGGTCTGCTGGGCAAATTATTGGCACCACTTTGAACCCCACAATCGATAGTGCCTTATCTGATGAAAGCCGGCCGTCTATAACATGTACACCAAAGGCTCCTTTCGATTCCCTGCCCACTAAACAAGTATTAGGCCCTGTGCAAATTGGTAAAAGGAAGCAGGGGGTAGGACGTCACAAGGGCAGATGCCCGAAAATAACAAAAACAACTAATAAACTAGGGAACTCTCTGATAGTTACCATACCGGGCATAAATAACCCTCCCCAGAGACCGCTCACTGCAGCCCAAGTTATCTCCCAGACACAGTCATCCAAGCAGCCTCCCATAGCCTCACAAATCCCTGAAGGTCTGGCAGAACAAGTGGAACAAATAATGAGGTCCTTCATGCTTCCTCTAATAGAAAGAATGAAAGCGATAAATGTGAGCTTGGGGAAGCTGGAGCGGGCCACCACAACTAATTCACAGTTACTAGCAACTCTTGTAGCTAGCAGCTCTGAAACTTACGGCCCAGTTATACAACATTAAGGGCCCGATGTAGGTATCAAATACCGGTCGGAAACGGCCGATTTCGGCCGTTTCCGACCGGTATTTGGCCTACTGAGATGTAGGGGACCTTTTTTTGTCCGATTCGGTATTTTACCGATTCGGTAAAATTACCGAATCGCAAAAATACCGAATCGGTAATTTTACCGATTTTTAACTTTGGGATGTAGGTGGGACTACTTTCTGTCCCACAGGCCCTTCAGATTCGGTATTTTAACACCCAATCCAATTGGGTGTTAAAATACCGAATCCAGGTGTGCATGCACATGCGTGCATGCACACCTATGCCATGTGACAGACAGACATGCCCTTAGGGCATGTCTGTGTGCCACATGGCTCACATGCCTGTTTTGGGGGTGCTAGAGGGTGTCAAAGTGACACCCCCTGCACCCTTGCACAAATCGGTAATTACTGAATCGGTATTTACAGAATCGGTAAATACCGAATCTTACAGATTCGGTATTTACCGAATCTGAAATACCTACATCTCCCCCCCTCTAATTTACCACTTCATAAATACCAATTCGGTATGATTCGGTATTTATGAAGTGGTAAATGTAGATTTACCTACATCGGGCCCTAAATAACTAACAAGTCCAATACTAGTTTTTCACAATTAATCCCTCAAAAAAATCTCTAACAGTGAAAGGGCCACAAAAATCATCTAATATTGAGACTAGTAAAGAGTCTGAAAGGGAAAAGCCAACAAGTACAGTAAAAGTAGAAAACCGTAAGGGGACAGTTGGGAAAAATTCTGCAGCCATAGACCGGGCTGTGGAAAAACCAAAGATAGAAAACAGAATGTATAATGTGGACAATTTACCAGTCATTGATCTCCCTCCTCAATCAACGCCGCTGGTTATTATCTTGGGCAATGTACCCCCTCTGCCTGAAGAAGTAAAAGAGGGTTTTGGACAACTTAAAAATAAGGTAACACACTGGCTGTACCGTAATACTAAAGAAGGACACATTGCCATGCACAATGTTATTATGGTTCGCCGAGTTTCCCGGTTGGGTAGCTCCTGTAAATCAAGTAGGGGGGATTGCATAGTGGTACATTTTAATAACTTCCCGCCAGTAGAGCGGATATTTAGGGAGGTTGGCTCTGGAGGAGCTTTCAGGGGTCAAAGTATTGAGATATTGCCATTGGGCTTCTTCTACAGGGAGGAAAATCTTGGGCAAAACAAACTGAACTCGGGGCACCTTGACTGGTTTAATACACACAGGGAACACCCTAGGCCTGGTATCCTGTCCTTTGGGGCAGAAAAGGCCAATGCCTGGGGTGATTGTAACCGCATTCCACTTATGCAGGGCCAAAATAGATATGCAGCCCTTTCAGGCTTGAACAACTGTGACCGACTAAGTGATAACTTGGTCAGCTGAGTCTATACTACCAGTACCTGTGCACCAGATGATACTCCTGTTTTGGATGAAGGGCCTCTCCTAGAAATATCGGAAGTATTAGATATTGATACAAGAGTAGTCTCTTGGGAAACTGAAAACCCTGGAAAAAAACATGTTGACTGTCACAGAGAGTTAATCAGCGATCCCCACAACAACCATGCTAAGACGCTTGATTATAACGCTTTATAATGGAATATCGCAGGGTTGGCTGGAAAGGTGGTAGATCCTTTATGGGTGCAGTTTATCAGCCAGTTTTCGGTGATTTGCCTTCAAAAGACATGGCTGGTTAAATCGCTGGTAGGGTACAAATCCTTTTTTGTTCCTGCAATTCCAGCAAATAGTGGCAGAGCGATGGGATGTCTGGTCATCTATACTTCCTTGGCCCTGATATGTAATGTCAAGGTTATTTCATCTGACCATAGAGACTTACAGGCAATTGTACTGGGGCTAAAGAACGACAGTCTCTGTGTGATAAACTTTTATAATGCAGTATACAGCCACACAGGATGCAAGATATCTGAGTTGAATAATTTTGTAGAACAGCCCTGTGGCACCTTCAGAAATAAGCTTATGATTGTAGGCGACTTTAATGCCCACCCTTGTGGTAACCCTAAACTCACCGCCATGGACTCCTTGGGGTGTCTACTGATGGAGGGACTTCACTTCGAGCACTCTTTACAGGGTAACGTTCTTAATGATATACTCAACAGGTACAACTTATCCTCTGCTATGAGTTTTGCTCCATCTTCCAGCAAACAAAGGAAACCGACCTTTAAAGGCCGTGGTAGCGGATCTTTCATAGACCATGTTTTGATCTCTAGAACCATATTTCCCTTCTTGCAGGGCTTTTCCATCACAGCAAGTGCTCACAGTGATCACAACCCAGTGTGTGTTAACTTAGGAGGGAGTCTTTTGAGGAAAAAAGACACGATAGGCCCTGCCATGTTAAAACCTACAGATGGTAGGCACTGGCTGAAATGGACCCGAGTAATTCCGTCCCTTTTCTATGAAAAGTTGCAAGAAATGTGTGTAGAAGAATTTTCTTGTTGCCTGGACTTTGAATCAACTGCCGTGGGTACACACAACGCTTTTGATGGAATCGTTGCTAAGGTGGAGTTTCTGCTATCTGCCACGGGAAAAAATAGAGCGACTGGTGATCCTAAATGGTTTTGCCCCCTTTGCTCTAAAGCCACCAGAGACCTCAAGGCGGCATTGAAGGTACTCCCTAGGGACAGAGTACAGATCCGTACTGTACGCACCAATTATAAAAAAGTGCTAGCAACTCGTAAAATGGTATTGAGGGAGGCTACATGGTGTGAACTCCTAGATCCTTTGACCCTTTCCAGCAGCTCCGGATTTTGGAGCATTATTAACAGACCCCTACTCCCAACGGAAGGAGCAGAGGAAGTGGGCACAAACATAACGGAAGAGGAATGGGTGCCCCACTTTGTTTCCATTTTTAAAAGTACATCTACTTTGCTGAAGTTGCCAGCAAAGACATTGATTGAGAACCCAGTTGTGCTCACCCTAAGAGAAGTGGAGGAAGGCATTAATAATCTTACAAACAAAAAGGCCCCAGGCCCGGATGGAGTCCCACCAGACCTTTTTAAATCTAACCCTTCTTTTTGGGTAGCAATCTTGGTTGCGGTGGCCAACGCCGCAGTAAAGGAAGGGTGCCCAAAATCCTGGAGAGTTTCCACAATTGTGCCGGTGTACAAGATGGGAGACCGTAACTGCACTATGAATTATAGACCGATTTCCCTCATCGATTCTGTAGTAAAGTTTATCGGTGGAGTGATCTTAAAGAGATTGACCGCCTGGGCGGAAGAGAACAAGAATATTTCAGATATCCAGTATGGGTTCCGACCAGGCCACTCGACCATGGCACAATGCCTTAATCTCTATTTGCTCCTCGGAAAGTACACCATTGCCCGCCCAGGGACAATCTACCTGGCATTCATGGATCTTTCATCCGCTTTTGACTGGAATCGGGGAAAGTTGTGGCAATCCATGAGGGCCATGGGGGTGGAGTCAAACCTGGTGGACTTCCTGTTGGAACTACATATAGATACAAGGGCAAATATTAAATACGCTTCTGACCTTAAGGTAACCAGGGATTTTAATATTGAAAGGGGGGTTCGTCAGGGGTATATTTTAGCCCCTTTTTTATTCAACCTCTACGGTAATGATCTACAGCAGATCCTGTTGGTGACAGGGGCTGATTACCCGCATGTGGAACGCCGGGGACTGCCCGTCTTGCTATATGCAGATGACGCAGTCCTCCTGGCACGTACCCCAAAAGGTTTACAAACCCTGCTTGACACTTTTCGTGGGTTTATGGAAGCTAAAGGTCTTGCCATAAACAATTCAAAATCATACGTCATGTGAGTAGGGCAGCATCTTAAAAAGCAGTTCCTCTTTAAGGTAAATGGTGTGAGCGTGCCATCTTCAATGACCTTTTCCTACCTGGGTGTTCTACTGGACGATCGCCTGAACTGGGCTGCACTGCTAAATATAAAAAGGGGGAGAGGTTACCAGGGCCAATGCAGCGATATTCGGATTTGCAGCTAAAATGGGAAATCGCCCGGTGTCTGCAATGTTAAAAATTTACCGCACCAAAAGTGTATCTATAGCTAGCTATGGGAGCGATTTATGGGGGTACACTGGTCTAGTGGGTCTACAGGTGACGGAAAATCATTTTTTAAGACAGTTGTTGTGTGTTACAAAAGGGACAGCAAATCTAACGGTTCATGAAGAAACTGGCCTTCCTTATCTTCGTGATACCTTGGCTTTGCGCCCCTTACTTTTCTGGCTCAAATGTTGGTTAAATGAACATCTTGTACTGACTCATAAACTTCTAAAGGAGTCCTTGAGCCTGGACCACATGAATTACATTCCGTGGTTGAAATACTTACATCCCGATCTGTTTCTTAAACCTGATTGTATCACTCTTTTCTTCTGCGCAAAAAAATGGACAGAGAGGAGAAAGAAATTTTAAAGACTAGTGTCCGCAAGCACTTGTTGCTCAAGACATCCTTAGACCTAGAGCCATACCTCCTGTTGCCGTTATCTGCCTATGGGCGATTTTTATTATTCAGATTTAGAATTAATTGTTTTCACTTTTTATTAGCTGTTCCTAGGGGGTGCCATGAAGGTAAAGTGCTAGAACCCTGTGGCTGCGACAATATGTCTCCACAGGATCTGTTGCACTTTATGTTCTTTTGTAAATTCTATGAAACACCCAGGAGGCTATTTTTAATATCTCTTTTAAAAAAGGTACATTTTACACAGGTACACCCCGCTCTCCACTACTTACAATTGTTAAAACCCGAATGTATCCCATTTGTGGCTGGTTTTCTAAAATGTTCACTAAGGTACAGAAAATGTTTGGAACCATAAAAGAATTACATGATGCATTGATATTAACTAATTGTTTTTATTTACACAATGGATTTTTTTATACTGCCTTCCTTGTATTTATTACTGAACACATATCGGAATTACTGTACTGTTTGTCTGGAAATATATATTTATTGGGATATGTAATATGTATTTTTAACATGAGCTTGTAATGTAATTGGAATTTGTAACTTTTATGGTTTCATATTATGTGAACCGAATAAAGTTTATCGAAATTGAAATTGAATGTGGCAGTCCTGAAGCTCTGCTAAACAACACTGTCCTAACAAGACAGTCAGGACCTATGCATTTTCTCTATGTCATGTGTGAAACATTCTGCCAGTCACTGGCTTTTTGCCCTAAATAAGTGCAAAGCACAAGGTACTGATGTAACCATTTGGTTAGGTATGCAATACCATTGAATCAGTTGCCTAAAAAGTGACCTTTATTTGCTGATTGTTGGAATCCTAATGAACACGCTATTATTGGAGTAAACACCACTAATTTTAGGAGCTTTTGCAGCATACTCACTTGCCCGTTGACTTTTCACTAATCGTCAGTGCACTTAACCTTGGCTGTAGTGCACAGAGATCCTTAACTGTCACACACAGAGGAAACAATTAAAGGGAACTTTGGTCACAAGTGAAAATTTCCTTAGAAATTCAGTGGGCATAGGCAGAATGTTTATGTGCTAAAACTGTGTTAACAAAATCCTATACAAAATCAACAATGGAAAGATTTCTATCAAAGATTTTGGTCCTGAGTTCAGAAAGAAAATCAATTGTTCTTTTTAGGACAAAAGAAGGCAAATGGAAATATGTTTCTCACTGCAAAAGTTTGAGCGAATGTTTTCATAATTTGCAAGCACTGCAAACAAACCTTCTGTGAGATTTAGGTTTGTACATGACTAAACAGAATTGGCAACGTGCACCAAAATGTCTAACAGTACTGTATTGATTACAGTTCATATTGGTATTACAAACAAGACATTGTGAAGGGAGATTCTCTGAGGCGTAAAGAAGGCTTGTGCAATTGTGTGTATTTTCCATTTAAGGAATTCTGGGAAGTTAACAATGCCTGCTTGGGAAAGAGAAATTGTTAATACTAGGAAAAGTGTAACCAAAATTTCTAAACAAAATAAGGACGATAGGTGATTAAGATTTTAAAACACCACCAATTTGGCAGTCACGTAAAATAGAAAAGAAAAGATTATGACAGTTGAATTGTCAATATTTAGGACAGACCCAAATGGCAATACTTATATTTACATACAATTCCAGGAATATACTGAAGAAATTGCATTGGGGCTTTTTTATGTAATTTTCTCAATTCTAGATAGAATTTGGAATATGTTATATTTTATTGAATTCTACAGTTACAGCACATATTTATGGTGCACATCAAAAATGGGTCCCAATATTATAAGTTGCTACTGAATAACATTTCTTAGTTATTTAGGAAGTGGCTCCTTAAAACTGATAGACTGATGCAACGATGGAATAGTAAAGGTTTTGCGCTTTCCCCCTTTCTACCTGCTTGTGGGAGAAATATTGCTCCATGCAAATATATTTTAAATTGTAAAACATGTTAACTCTTCTACACCTATTTTGTTACAAAACATGGTTTACATTACAATCTGTTGAATACCAAACAAGCCGAAAAAAATAATATACATTTTTTCAAGAGTATATAAAACTATAAAAATGACTATAAAGTTAATTAGAAGACTAAAGGCCTAATTATGACTACGGCGGTTGCATGGACCACCGTACCCAAGGTGGTGGTGCCGGCACCATCACACCAGCAGTCCGATAGCCCTATTACAAGTTGGGCAGTTGAACCATAATGGGACCACCGTACTCTGGCTGTGTTGTGGCGGTCTTGAGGCCACAATTTGCTTGGCGGTGCGACTGCGGCACCGCCAAGCATATTACAAGTCTCCTCTCTGTCACAGTTTTCATGGCAGTGAGCTCGTCATGAAAAGTGTGGCGCAGAGGAAACAAAGGGAGGACTAGGCGGCATCCTGCTGCCTCAGGGCCATTGGGTGCATGCAGAGGGGCCCTCTTGTGCTCCTCTGTGTGCATGCACCCCCGTTCCTGCACATCATGCACTGCAGAGTCCATGCCAGGCAGGAGCTGCATTTGAGGCAATCAGGGCTAATTATTAGGTTGCATATTCACATTAACAAAGTACCATCTCAGATGAAGATTTGTTGGCAATTTCATAATAATTTTACTTATATACCAATAAAATACCCTCATGTACATTTACTCTAGACTGCCAATTGGAAAGAACGCCGAAAAGGTTTATTTAAATGATCACATTTGAAGGTCCACTATTATTGCATATCAAGATGGCCTTCTTCACACGCAGCCGAAAAAATGGATTAGTATATATTCTGGTGACATGGCATGTGATACTATTAAAAAGTTGTAAAAAAGGTATTCCATATCTGTAATTTTGCATGTGATCATTTAATGTGTTTTCAGTCAGCTGAGCTCAATGGTGAGGAGTGTTATGTTACGTCTCCTTCAACCTTCTTTAAAACCTGCAGATGCCTAGAGGTTTTCAGTGGCATCCCAAATGTCCATGCAGTTTTCGGATCAACTAGAAGCAAATAATTATTGTTCATGAAGAATTAGCTCCAGGCAAACTTCATTGTATTTCTTCTAATGTGTCTACCAATAACTGGTGCCTGCTAAGGTGGTGGGTGTAGCATATTTGCAGGCACATGCATCAAAAGGAAAACCGGTCGCAAACCGGCGACCAGTATTTTTGCATTTGGGATGCATCATCCCAAATCCAAAAATCGCAGTTTAAGTAATCTCTAAATTGCAATTACTTAAATTGCTATTGCATTTAAGGAATCATAAAGTGAGATTCCT
Organism: Lissotriton vulgaris; assembly: GCF_964263255.1. Taxonomy (NCBI): domain Eukaryota; kingdom Metazoa; phylum Chordata; class Amphibia; order Caudata; family Salamandridae; genus Lissotriton; species Lissotriton vulgaris. The sequence continues at coordinate 1,962,245,588 of NC_141687.1, forward strand.
TAAATGCAATGCATTAAAGTAAAAAAAAATACAGATTACGCTAATAGGGGGCGTAAATTACCATGAAGTTGTGTAGGCCCATAGGAATAAAAGGGAAGCCATTCCTTATTTGCAACTCGCAATTTGCGAGTCGCAAATAAGGAATGGGTAGAAATCGCAATTTTTACAGCAATTCCGACATGCATATGCTTTTGCAAGTCCTTAATTGCAATTCCTTAATTATCGCAATTAAGGACTTGCAAAATACTACCTTGATGCATGTGCCAGTTGGAGCCTTGCAAGAAGAAAGTGGAATTAGGTGTATGTAGAACAGAAATATGTTCCCTAAGTTAGAGACTGTGGGGCACATGCATAGCGATAAGTAAATTACAATCCCTACATATTTCCTATTAGCGAATTGCAGATTGTGATTCGCTAAGAGGGAATACCTTCCCATTCATTCCTAAAGGCCTAGAGGCCCATAGGAATGAATGGGAAACCACTCGCACTTTGCGATTACCAAAAAGGTAATGGCAAATTGCGCATGCAATTTCAAGGGTGATAGTGGGCCAAAAGGCCACCCTGATTCACCCACAAAACTGGCATGTGTGCACATATGGCGCACACACATGCTCTGAGGGCATGTGTGTGTGCCACATGGCACTTAGAAACATGCAATTTCTAGCATTTTTCTAAGCAATTGCATATTACCACCAACTTGAAGGTAGTGGTAATTCGCGATTCCTTAATGCTAAATTGCAATCCCAGATTGCTTCTTGCATTGCATTGAAGGAATTGCAAATTGCGATTCCCTAAATGCATTTGCAAAATAGGTAATCACAAATTTTGTGATTACCTATTTTGCAATTGGGTTTGGGCTTGATGCATCCCAAATTGCTAATTACCTGTCGCATCGTCCCCTTTGAACCGGTATTTAGCTTGATGCATGTTGTCTTGTAAGTAGTAACTGAGAGCAGATTTTTTTGCTATAGTGTAGTGTTGTAGAAAATATAATTAAAAACTCTACACCACATGATACTTTTGTACCTAGATGATCCTCCTCACCTTGTTAAGATCCATGGTTCCTTGCTGCAGGCCATTGCCTCTCTCAGTTTGTCGGCCTCTGTTGCCACAGTTGCTTTGGTGAACATTTCCCAGGCGAAGTTCCACTCCTTTTCTCCACCTGTAGCTATAGCACTGCAGTAGACTGCAGGTCTCAGGTTTGGTGTAATACTGGGAAAAAGAAGAGGTTAAGGGTCAGCAGAGATGACTGTGTCAGAATGTCAACCATTTACTTGTCAGACTTATTGCATAGGTTTATCGAAGGCATATTTATAAGCTCAGATCAGTTTATTTATATTAAAAATAAAATCAATATATCATATCACAAAAGATAAATTCCACATTCTTAGATAAAACAATTTAGTTACAAAGCTATTCCACACCAATAGCATTCATGTCCTTGTACATTTATTTTTTATCTATTTATTTACTCTTTGAGGAGCAAGTCCTCGCATATTGGAAGAGATAGGGACCTAGTGTATTGCTGAAGGACTTAAGTTTCTGGCTGAAATCGTAATTAGAGAATCAGTCTGAGCTGGAGGTGAAAGATCTTACACACCGTTTTTATAATCTGAAAAAGTGCCAGTCATACACAAAGAATTTTATTAGGTAGGCAATAGACACCCACAAGTGAAACAAATCCCACCTACACTTTCATATAGCCAAAAACCTGCAGGTTATTTTAAAATCAAACACTTTTTAAAAGACAAATAAGTCCAAACTAGCTTACTGTCACAAAGAAGATACTGACATTGGTATCTCTACAAAATAAGAATCTACCACAAAGATATTAGTTGTAAAAGTAATAATTCTTCTTCCTACCCCAAAAAAACCTAATCATCGGCAGACCCGAGAGCAGAGGACGGCCCGGGACCAGGGTTCGATTCCCGGCGCGGCAGGTTTCTGGACCAGGGTCAGCGGACTCGATAATTCTCTCGCCTTGGTGCCCACTCTGATCAGCGATCACACTCGGCAACTCTGGGCATTAGCTTGCCTCATCTTCACTAACGGCCCCACCAGACCGCCGGGGATGCCTGGTCTCACCCTGGAGATACCCATTAAGGGACCATCTCTCAGGGAAGCCAGGAAGGGTTTCGCAGCGGTCGAAGCGCCTTGGGACCCTACGGGTAAGTAGTGCGCTATATAAATGCCAATACACAATACACAATACACAATACACAAAACGTTGGACGTATACTATCACAGACTGTAGGCTAATCTGTTGTAGGATTCCACTTGAATTACACAGCTTTTGTATACCTAGCCCATATCACTCTAACAAAAATATATATTGTTCAAAAGCCTTCTAGTCAAAACATAAATATAGACTAGCTCTCCTACGAAATGCAAGAACAGAAGTATCCCTTGCCTCGACACAACATTATGTCTATCACTGTCACACTCAGGAACATGATTTAGAACTCTAGATTATCAAAGATTTGCCACAGTGAAATTGACAACCTTATTTTCATCCACAGACTCTACATTTAGTGAATCACACATTGGACGCCACCATAAGACCTTACGTTTGCAGCCTTGACTACAATTCCAAGAATCCTCCAGGGAGGGGGAGCAACAAGGACACACTGATTGTGCCTAAAAGCAGCCAGGGAGTCTGCAGCATGGGACACATTGGACGCTGCCATCAGTCCCGACTTTTGCAGACTTGACTACAATGCCCAGAATCCTTCATGGAGGGGGAACAGCGAGGAGATGCCGAGGGTGCTTTGCAGTTTATGTCTGTACAAGATTGATACATCTGGAAATAATTGTTAAATGTTTTTGTGATACAAACATTTTGTGATAGGCAAATTAGGTTAGCTGGTCAAGACCAAGGGACATATGTATGAAACTAATTTTTAATCGCAAAAAACAGTGGTTGTGATTAAAAATTCGCAATTGCCGATGTTTGAGATACAATCGCATCGCAATCTAAGAAATAGCAAAAATAGCGATTTCTATTACTGCAAAACAATAAATTTGCGAATATCCTTGCGATTTCTTAAATTGCGATTTTCTCATTTTGCAAAATGGAAATCGCAATTTAAGAAATCGCAAAGACATGTTTGAAAATCACAATTTGCTAAAAAGGCAAATTCGCAAATTAAGAAATCGCACTTAACACAAAGTGCATGCAGGTGGTAATCAGGTGCAAGGTACTTAAACCAGCCCACAACGCAACTGATCCTTCCACAATGGCAGCACTATATGTGATAGCCAGGAGGCTGCGTATTTGGTCTCTTGCACAGTGGAGAATGAGACAAGAACTTATCTTCAGGCTGAGCATTACTCTGTTCCAGCAGACTGAAGAGGAGATCCATGATAAGACCATCTTGGACCTGATTGAGGAGCTGAAATACTATTTGGAACACCCAACACGCAGGACCCAAACAATTCCCACCCATGTGCAGGTCCTGTGCTCCATGCACCCCCTGGCCTCAGGGAGTTTTCAAGGGGTCATAGCAGAGGTTGGTGGGGTCTCACAAAGTGCCCTGTAGCGCTTTTTCCATGGCTTTCTAGATGCAATGCGACAGAGGCTATCACATCACACATACTTCCCAAGCACCCAACAGGCATTACAGCCAAGAAAACTTGACTTCTACCAGATTGCACGTTTGGCCCACGTCATTGGCTGCATTGATGGGACCCATGTGGCCATCACACCCCCATCAGCAACTGAATATGTCTACAGAAACCGTAAATGCTACCATTCCCTGAATATACAGATTGTGTGCAATGCTAAGTATATTATCAATGACATTGTACCTAAATACCCTGGCAGTACACAAAACTCTTTCATCTTTAGACATAGTGGGTTACACAGACGTCTGAGTGCTGGAGAGTTTGGAGAGAACACCTGATCGTTAAATGCATTGCACACATCCATCTATCCACTACATCTCCTGGGGGGGCATTGACTCACCTATTGTGTCTATCCTTGCAGGTGACAGTGCCTATGCAGTGTGGGACTTCATCCTGACCCTGTACCTGGATCCAGCCAATGCAAGGGAGAGAAGATACAACAGGGCACACAGATCTACGCGCTGCGTCATAGAGTGTACGTTTGGAATCCTAACAAGCCGGTTCCGGTGCCTGCATAAAAGTGAAGGAGCACTGCAATACAGCCCTGAGACCTGCTGTAAAATCGTGGCTAGCTGTGCTCCATAACATGGCTATGAGGAGAGTCACCACAACTGACGTGACCAATACAGATACATCAGATGACGATTGCCCTGCTCCCCCTGGCAGACCAGCATCAGGAGTTTGGGCAGCTGCCGGACGTCAGAGACGGACTTAGATCACACAGAACTACTTCGAGGTGAGTAATGAAGTGGACCGAAGTTACATGTGTTGTTTCTTTTTCGCGCAATCCTGAATGTGTGCATGGGATGGGGATCTGTGCAGATATATTTGGCATGCATCTTACCTTGGCTGCTGGTTGCAGGGTCAGAACTGTCTATATTAGCCACACCACTGACACTCTCAGGCAGGAGGGTTGACTCCACCAGCTCCTCATGGGGTGTTGGCTCTGCTGCTGTGGATGATCCTCCCCCGGTCTTGTTTGACTCCTTCAGTCTGGCTGCCACCCTCTCCTTCGACCTTTGCCGCATATCATACAACCTCTTTCACAGTTTTTCCACAGTGCAATGAGTCACACCCACAGCATTCACTTTTTCCTGAATGTCCATCCGGATCCTTCTTTTACTGGACTCAGGGACTCGCAGTGCCTTTTTCCCAAAGAGGAGCTTATGGCTCCACACAATCTCCTCTATGAGCACGTCCTGCTCTTTGCAGAGAATTTGTGTTTTCTCTTTCTTTTTTCTCCCTCCTTGACCTCATGCTGCTTCTGGGACTCCATTGGGGTTGTTTCTCTGCTGAGCTGACTCATCACAATCTCCAAATAGCCTCTGACTGTGGCTCAGGCAATCAGGTGCCGTAAATCACTCCCACTTCCTGGTTGTGATGTCATCAGGCTGCACCTGTATTGCAGGTTCCCGCTTTTGCGATTTCTTAATTTGCAAATTTCGCAATTAAGGAATCGCAAATCAGGTTTCTGAGACTTTTTTGCGATTTGTAAGAAATCGCTAAACTTTAGCAATTTTTTATATACATCCTGATTTGCGAATCTCAAACTGGAAATTGCAAAATATCGCAATTTGAGATTCGCAAAACGGAATATTCATACATATGCCCCCAAGTACACTAATTGATTCAAATGATTCATATAATAAAGAGGGTGCTTTGGAGGTTGCAGCACTGGACACATTGAACACCGCTATCAGCCCTGACTTTTTCACGCTTTACTATACCACCTGTAATCCTACAAGGAAGTAGAGCAGCAAAGAGACTCTAAGGTCACTTAAATGCAGCCCGGGAGCCCCCAGCATGAGATACACCCATCCTAGTGCCCTGGCGAGGACCAGGTTAAGAGCGGGTCTCTCTGCACCTGTTAGAGCCTAGAGGAGGCCTGGCCACCCCTCTTGGTTCTGGTTCCTTCAAATTTGCAAAGCACTGCTATATATCACATAGCACCATATGAAGCATCAGCCACAATAGGCAAGAAGAAAACTCTGTTACGCCCTACTTAGGACCTCTCCATACTAATTCTATCACTAATTGTTTATCTTTAGCCATGGTGGCTACTGATAACGAAATTTGTGTTGTGGCTGAGTGTGAGAAAGTCATCCTTTTTGCCCTGATGACCCCCATTTTTTGACTGATACTGGTGGTTACTAACTCAACTTGTGCACCGCTAAAAAGGCCCAGGGCAAGTGTTCTGTGTAAAAGGTATATGATAATTAGATGCATTACAATGAGTTTGAGAACCTACCTGTACCCTCCTAGTATATGGTAGTGCATGTAGGTTTAGAGGTCTAGTTGATCTAATGCATCTACATGTACACTGCTGTGGTGCCTGCCTTGCAGTTTTCTTTTAAAATAAAACTATGTCCAAATTCGTCTTTGCAATTAAAGGTACTTCCAAAGTCTTAAACTACCTTATTTTTCCATATGTTACCCCCAAGGGTATATTGCCATGTTGAAATAAGCAGAGACATTGTAAAATATGTTTTATATTCCCTGGTGAGGGAAAAAGTACAAATTTAGTTTCTCCCCTTTGCAGTGCATTAGCTCCTCATGCTAACATGGGAAGGCTTAATTTAAAATTATTTACAACAAGGGGTGGTGATGGACAGAGTCTCTGAATTAGGCAGAGTACTCTCACCCAGTCAAGAGATCAGGGCTAGATCCAACACCGTTTTTTAGCTCATTGCATCATCCCAGTTTCAGAACCTGGCTGTATGCAAATTAGTTTGTCCCTGGCCCAGTGCATTATGGGAACAGGGCAGACCAGACTACAACAGCCAATTCTTACACTGGGAAGGAAACCAGCTTCCGGGGACCGGTTTCTGGCATTACAGCCGTCTTCGGCCCGGCTTGCTTGAATCCTGATGGTGCAATGAGCAAGGGACTCACATCTGAGTATACCCTTCCACGCTTAGGGTGGACAAAATTATTTACAACAAGGGGTGGTGATGGACAGAGTCTCTGAATTAGGCAGAGTACTCTCACCCAGTCAAGAGATCAGGGCTAGATCCAACACAGTTTTTTAGCTCATTGCACCATCCCAGTTTCAGAACCTGGCTGTATGCAAATTAGTCTGTCCCTGGCCCAGTGCATCATGGGAACAGGGCAGACCAGACTACAACAGCCAATTCTTACACTGGGAAGGAAACAAGCTTCCGGGGACCGGTTTCTGGCATTACAGCCGTCTTCGGCCCGGCTTGCTTGAATCCTGATGGTGCAATGAGCAAGGGACTCACATCTGAGTATACCCTTCCACGCTTAGGGTGGACAAAATTATTTACAACAAGGGGTGGTGATGGACAGAGTCTCTGAATTAGGCAGAGTACTCTCACCCAGTCAAGAGATCAGGGCTAGATCCAACACCGTTTTTTAGCTCATTGCACCATCCCAGTTTCAGAACCTGGCTGTATGCAAATTAGTCTGTCCCTGGCCCAGTGCATCATGGGAACAGGGCAGACCAGACTACAACAGCCAATTCTTACACTGGGAAGGAAACAAGCTTCCGGGGACCGGTTTCTGGCATTACAGCCGTCTTCGGCCCGGCTTGCTTGAATCCTGATGGTGCAATGAGCAAGGGACTCACATCTGAGTATACCCTTCCACGCTTAGGGTGGACAAAATTATTTACAACAAGGGGTGGTGATGGACAGAGTCTCTGAATTAGGCAGAGTACTCTCACCCAGTCAAGAGATCAGGGCTAGATCCAACACCGTTTTTTAGCTCATTGCACCATCCCAGTTTCAGAACCTGGCTGTATGCAAATTAGTCTGTCCCTGGCCCAGTGCATCATGGGAACAGGGCAGACCAGACTACAACAGCCAATTCTTACACTGGGAAGGAAACAAGCTTCCGGGGACCGGTTTCTGGCATTACAGCCGTCTTCGGCCCGGCTTGCTTGAATCCTGATGGTGCAATGAGCAAGGGACTCACATCTGAGTATACCCTTCCACGCTTAGGGTGGACAAAATTATTTACAACAAGGGGTGGTGATGGACAGAGTCTCTGAATTAGGCAGAGTACTCTCACCCAGTCAAGAGATCAGGGCTAGATCCAACACCGTTTTTTAGCTCATTGCACCATCCCAGTTTCAGAACCTGGCTGTAGGCAAATTAGTCTGTTCCTGTCCCAGTGCATCATGGGAACAGGGCAGACCAGACTACAACAGCCAATTCTTACACTGGGAAGGAAACAAGCTTCCGGGGACCGGTTTCTGAATTAGGCAGAGTACTCTCTCCCAGTCAAGAGATCAGGGCTAGATCCAACACCGTTTTTTAGCTCATTGTAGTTTGGTTTGCCTTGTTCCCATCATGCACTGGGACAGGAACAGACTAATTTGCATACAGCCAGGTTCTGAAACTGGGATGGTGCAGTGAGCTAAAAAACGGTGTTGGATCTAGCCCTGATCTCTTGACAGGGTGAGAGTTTTCTGCCTAATTCAGAGACTCTGTCCCTCACCACCCCTTGTTGTAAATATTTTTGTCCACCCTAAGCGTGGAAGGGTATACTCAGACATGAGTCCCTTGCTCATTGCACCATCAGGATTCAAGCAAACCAGGCCGAAGACGGCTGTAATGCCAGAAACCGGTCCCCGGGAGCTTGTTTCCTTCCCAGTGTAAGAATTGGCTTTTGTAGTTTGGTTTGCCCTGTTCCCATCATGCACTGGGACAGGAACAGACTAATTTGCATACAGCCAGGTTCTGAAACTGGGATGGTGCAGTGAGCTAAAAAACGGTGTTGGATCTAGCCCTGATCTCTTGACAGGGTGAGAGTTTTCTGCTTAATTCAGAGACTCTGTCCCTCACCACCCCTTGTTGTAAATATTTTTGTCCACCCGAAGCGTGGAAGGGTATACTCAGACATGAGTCCCTTGCTCATTGCACCATCAGGATTCAAGCAAACCGGGCCGAAGACGGCTGTAATGCCAGAAACCGGTCCCCGGGAGCTTGTTTCCTTCCCAGTGTAAGAATTGGCTTTTGTAGTTTGGTTTGCCCTGTTCCCATCATGCACTGGGACAGGAACAGACTAATTTGCATACAGCCAGGTTCTGAAACTGGGATGGTGCAGTGAGCTAAAAAACGGTGTTGGATCTAGCCCTGATCTCTTGACAGGGTGAGAGTTTTCTGCTTAATTCAGAGACTCTGTCCCTCACCACCCCTTGTTGTAAATATTTTTGTCCACCCTAAGCGTGGAAGGGTATACTCAGACATGAGTCCCTTGCTCATTGCACCATCAGGATTCAAGCAAACCGGGCCGAAGACGGCTGTAATGCCAGAAACCGGTCCCCGGGAGCTTGTTTCCTTCCCAGTGTAAGAATTGGCTTTTGTAGTTTGGTTTGCCCTGTTCCCATCATGCACTGGGACAGGAACAGACTAATTTGCATACAGCCAGGTTCTGAAACTGGGATGGTGCAGTGAGCTAAAAAACGGTGTTGGATCTAGCCCTGATCTCTTGACAGGGTCTCTCGACACCGCCACCTTCCCTGAGAGCTGGAAGCACGCCGAACTCAGCGCTCTACTCAAGAAACCCACAGCAGACCCCACCAAACTCAAGAACTACCGCCCCATCTCGCTCCTCCCGTTTTCAGCCAAAGTCATCGAGAAGACCGTCAACAAGCAGATGGCGGCCTTCCTCGAGACGAACGGATCCCTCGACCCCTCACAGTCCGGCTTCCGAGCCAACCACAGCACCGAGACCGCCCTCATCGCCGCCACCGATGACATCCGAGCCCTGATGGACAATGGAGAAACAGCGGCCCTCATCCTCCTAGACCTCTCCGCGGCATTCGACACGGTCTGCCACCGCACCCTAGTACGGCGCCTCAGCAACATCGGAATCCAGGACAAGGCGCTGGAATGGATCATCTCCTTCCTCGACGGAAGAACACAGAGAGTCCGCCTACCACCGTACAAGTCAGAGGCCTCCAAAGTCATCTGCGGCGTCCCCCAAGGATCATCTCTGAGCCCCACCCTCTTCAACGTCTACATGAGCCCCCTCTCGGCCATCGTACGCAAACACAACCTCAGCATAATCTCCTACGCCGACGACACCCAGCTGATCCTCTCCCTGACCAACAACCCCGCCGCCGCCAGAGCCAACCTGCACGAAGGGATGAAAGAGGTAGCCGAGTGGATGACGACCAGCCGCCTGAAACTGAACTCGGACAAGACAGAGGTCCTCATCCTGGGCTCCTCACCCTCCGCCTGGGACGACTCCTGGTGGCCTCCCGCCCTGGGCACCGCACCCAAACCGACAGACCATGCACGAAACCTGGGCTTCATCCTGGACTCCTCCCTCTCCATGACCAGGCAAGTCAACAACGTCTCCTCGGCGTGCTTCAACATCCTACGCATGCTACAGAAGATCTTCTGGTGGATCCCCACCGAGACCAGGAAGACCGTCACCCAGGCCCTCGTCACCAGCCGACTGGACTACGGCAACGCCCTCTACGCCGGTACCACCGCCAAGCTCCAGAAGAGACTCCAGCGGATCCAGAACGCCTCAGCCAGACTCATCCTCGACATCCCACGAGCCAGCCACATCTCCGGACATCTGAGAGACCTTCACTGGCTCCCCGTCAACAAAAGAATCACCTTCCGCCTCCTCACTCACGCACACAAAGCCCTACACGACCGAGGCCCGAGCTACCTCAACAGCCGAGTCAACTTCTACGCTCCCAAACGCCACCTCCGATCAGCCAACCACGCCCTCGCCGCCGTCCCCCGCATCCGAAGAGCGACGACAGGAGGAAGGTCCTTCTCCTACCTGGCCGCCAAGACCTGGAACTCCCTCCCTCCCGACCTGCGCCTGACCCAAGACCACCTCTCCTTCAGGAAGAAGCTGAAGACCTGGCTGTTCGAGCAGTAGAGGCACCCCCCCCCCACCCCCCCAGCGCCTTGAGACCCTACGGGTATGTAGCGCGCTTTATAAGTGCCACTGATTGATTGACTGGGACAGGAACAGACTAATTTGCATACAGCCAGGTTCTGAAACTGGGATGGTGCAGTGAGCTAAAAAACGGTGTTGGATCTAGCCCTGATCTCTTGACAGGGTGAGAGTTTTCAGCTTAATTCAGAGACTCTGTCCCTCACCACCCCTTGTTGTAAATATTTTTGTCCACCCTAAGCGTGGAAGGGTATACTCAGACATGAGTCCCTTGCTCATTGCACCATCAGGATTCAAGCAAACCGGGCCGAAGACGGCTGTAATGCCAGAAACCGGTCCCCGGGAGCTTGTTTCCTTCCCAGTGTAAGAATTGGCTTTTGTAGTTTGGTTTGCCCTGTTCCCATCATGCACTGGGACAGGAACAGACTAATTTGCATACAGCCAGGTTCTGAAACTGGGATGGTGCAGTGAGCCTAAAAAACGGTGTTGGATCTAGCCCTGATCTCTTGACAGGGTGAGAGTTTTCTGCTTAATTCAGAGACTCTGTCCCTCACCTCCCCTTGTTGTAAATATTTTTGTCCACCCTAAGCGTGGAAGGGTATACTCAGACATGAGTCCCTTGCTCATTGCACCATCAGGATTCAAGCAAACCGGGCCGAAGACGGCTGTAATGCCAGAAACCGGTCCCCGGGAGCTTGTTTCCTTCCCAGTGTAAGAATTGGCTTTTGTAGTTTGGTTTGCCCTGTTCCCATCATGCACTGGGACAGGAACAGACTAATTTGCATACAGCCAGGTTATGAAACTGGGATGGTGCAGTGAGCTAAAAAACGGTGTTGGATCTAGCCCTGATCTCTTGACAGGGTGAGAGTTTTCTGCTTAATTCAGAGACTCTGTCCCTCACCACCCCTTGTTGTAAATATTTTTGTCCACCCTAAGCGTGGAAGGGTATACTCAGACATGAGTCCCTTGCTCATTGCACCATCAGGATTCAAGCAAACCGGGCCGAAGACGGCTGTAATGCCAGAAACCGGTCCCCGGGAGCTTGTTTCCTTCCCAGTGTAAGAATTGGCTTTTGTAGTTTGGTTTGCCCTGTTCCCATCATGCACTGGGACAGGAACAGACTAATTTGCATACAGCCAGGTTCTGAAACTGGGATGGTGCAGTGAGCTAAAAAACGGTGTTGGATCTAGCCCTGATCTCTTGACAGGGTGAGAGTTTTCTGCTTAATTCAGAGACTCTGTCCCTCACCACCCCTTGTTGTAAATATTTTTGTCCACCCTAAGCGTGGAAGGGTATACTCAGACATGAGTCCCTTGCTCATTGCACCATCAGGATTCAAGCAAACTGGGCCGAAGACGGCTGTAATGCCGGAAACCGGTCCCCGGGAGCTTGTTTCCTTCCCAGTGTAAGAATTGGCTTTTGTAGTTTGGTTTGCCCTGTTCCCATCATGCACTGGGACAGGAACAGACTAATTTGCATACAGCCAGGTTCTGAAACTGGGATGGTGCAGTGAGCTAAAAAACGGTGTTGGATCTAGCCCTGATCTCTTGACAGGGTGAGAGTTTTCTGCTTAATTCAGAGACTCTGTCCCTCACCACCCCTTGTTGTAAATATTTTTGTCCACCCTAAGCGTGGAAGGGTATACTCAGACATGAGTCCCTTGCTCATTGCACCATCAGGATTCAAGCAAACCGGGCCGAAGACGGCTGTAATGCCAGAAACCGGTCCCCGGGAGCTTGTTTCCTTCCCAGTGTAAGAATTGGCTTTTGTAGTTTGGTTTGCCCTGTTCCCATCATGCACTGGGACAGGAACAGACTAATTTGCATACAGCCAGGTTCTGAAACTGGGATGGTGCAGTGAGCTAAAAAACGGTGTTGGATCTAGCCCTGATCTCTTGACAGGGTGAGAGTTTTCTGCTTAATTCAGAGACTCTGTCCCTCACCACCCCTTGTTGTAAATATTTTTGTCCACCCTAAGCGTGGAAGGGTATACTCAGACATGAGTCCCTTGCTCATTGCACCATCAGGATTCAAGCAAACCGGGCCGAAGACGGCTGTAATGCCAGAAACCGGTCCCCGGGAGCTTCTTTCCTTCCCAGTGTAAGAATTGGCTTTTGTAGTTTGGTTTGCCCTGTTTCCATCATGCACTGGGACAGGAACAGACTAATTTGCATACAGCCAGGTTCTGAAACTGGGATGGTGCAGTGAGCTAAAAAACGGTGTTGGATCTAGCCCTGATCTCTTGACAGGGTGAGAGTTTTCTGCTTAATTCAGAGACTCTGTCCCTCACCACCCCTTGTTGTAAATATTTTTGTCCACCCTAAGCGTGGAAGGGTATACTCAGACATGAGTCCCTTGCTCATTGCACCATCAGGATTCAAGCAAACCGGGCCGAAGATGGCTGTAATGCCAGAAACCGGTCCCCGGGAGCTTGTTTCCTTCCCAGTGTAAGAATTGGCTTTTGTAGTTTGGTTTGCCCTGTTCCCATCATGCACTGGGACAGGAACAGACTAATTTGCATACAGCCAGGTTCTGAAACTGGGATGGTGCAGTGAGCTAAAAAACGGTGTTGGATCTAGCCCTGATCTCTTGACAGGGTGAGAGTTTTCTGCTTAATTCAGAGACTCTGTCCCTCACCACCCCTTGTTGTAAATATTTTTGTCCACCCTAAGCGTGGAAGGGTATACTCAGACATGAGTCCCTTGCTCATTGCACCATCAGGATTCAAGCAAACCGGGCCGAAGACGGCTGTAATGCCAGAAACCGGTCCCCGGGAGCTTGTTTCCTTCCCAGTGTAAGAATTGGCTTTTGTAGTTTGGTTTGCCCTGTTCCCATCATGCACTGGGACAGGAACAGACTAATTTGCATACAGCCAGGTTCTGAAACTGGGATGGTGCAGTGAGCTAAAAAACGGTGTTGGATCTAGCCCTGATCTCTTGACAGGGTGAGAGTTTTCTGCTTAATTCAGAGACTCTGTCCCTCACCACCCCTTGTTGTAAATATTAATTTAACATTAATCAAGTCTAACTATTAACAGGGGTGAGCTAAAATATTAATTCAAAGTATCAATAGTTAGAATGAAGGTTGGATTTATCATAACTATCACAGAAAAGAAGGTATAGAACTTGCTTTTCTGATGTACCTGAATCCAGTTCTGGAGGAGGCTATTTTGATTTGTTAAACTTTGACAGGCTGAGCCAAACTATTCTGCTGATTTGCAAAGTGGGCTGCAAGGAAACAAAGAGATGTCTGGTGGGAGGAGATTTGCAGCTGCAGTGCAAAAGGCAGAAAGGGGCTGGGTAGGCAAACTGGTCTTCAAAGGGAGAAAGACATTACGGACAGTAACCGACAGTAACCAGGCCCACTCCCAATTCTTGCACCTCCAGCCAGATGTAATATAATTAGCAAAGGGGCTGGAAGGGGAGTGTTAGGGAATGTTAGTCAGACCTGAAGTTTGGGTTAGCCAGCCCTGAACATCCAAGAGAGATTTTCTCCATTTTGGATTTTTGAGAACAGTGCTTTCTGGGACAAGAAAATGGCATACTACAGGGGAAGTGGTCATTACAGAGGGTGGCACCCTGCACCCCATTTGTCAGGGGTACCACCTGTAGTAAATGAGTTCCATTGGCCAAGTGAGTAAAGTATGAAGGGTTCTTTATTTAAGATAAAGTGTAGAACAAGAGCGGACCCTTCACTGCAGCAGCAACCAGTAAACTGTCACAGAGTGGAATACAGAACATACAAAGCACAGAATATAGAATACAGAATACCATACAAGTAAGTTCCATAAAGACTAGAAAGATAACTTATAATGTACTACACATCTTCTCTCCTTCTTTCCAAAACAAATACTAAATAAATTGAGAGAAAAAAAAAATTAGCAAATAAAATCCTTCAGGTTGGCAGGTGGTCGACGAGACCTTACAGAACGTGTATCCAGTACATCATTCAAAACAGGAGGAGTATTGCACAAAGGGGCAGGAGCATCCCTACCTCCCGAACTGCTGAGCTCAGTGTAGGGTAAGGACTCAACAGGGGTATGCTCGGCCAGCAAATACCCACTTCTAGAAGGAGCCAAAATGCTAGGAGAATCACAAGCATCACATGAAGGAGAGGAGAGAGCATTGCCTTGAAAAAATAGACTTCATTTTCTTATAAAAAGCTACGCTCCTAAAATTCCAGCACTCCCCATTATTTAGAATGACACAATGATTAAGTACTTTTTTCACCTTGAAAGGCCCCTTGAATTTTGACAAACCCCTTTGTACTCTCCCGGATTTAACTTTGACCAAGTCACTAATTGAAAAAGGAACAGGATCAGGTGCAATGATAGGGGAAATGACGTCACTTGGTTGAGTTTGGAGAGTGACAACATGTCTCATCCATGAAGGAAACAATTTCAAACCCGGATCACTCCCCCTCATTAATTGAAAAGGAGACTGGTGTCCATGGGCAGAAGGAGTTGTGCGATAAGCCCACAACATCTCACTGACGATACCTCCATTGCTGGAAGCCATCTGAATAATACCTTTCACAACCTTGTTAGCCTTTTCACACACTGTGTTGCCTTGTGGATTATATAAAGATGTACGGTGGTATGAATTGCCACAATCTTTTAAGAAAATCTGCATATCCCTAGAAGTGAGTCGAGTCCCATTATCAGTAATGATGACTGAAGGTAGTCCCTCATCTTTAAAAAGATTCCTTAAGAACCTGATGGTGTTTCCTGTAGTAATTTCGTTAGTGAAATGTACAACTAAACATTTCGAAAAAACGTCCACCACAACCATAGCAAACCTATCCCATCCTTGTCGCCAAAAGGATGTAGTAAATGAGTTCCATTGGCCAAGTGAGTAAAGTATGAAGGGTTCTTTATTTAAGATAAAGAGTAGAACAAGAGCGGACCCTTCACTACCGCAGCAACCAGTAAACTGTCACATAGTGGAATACAGAACATTGTCAGTATGTCAACATGACAGTATTGTCAACGCTCCGTCCATCACCCCCTTTGGTTTTTCTTTGTTCGCCCTAAGTTGGCAGGGTATACTCAGACGTGAGTCCCTTGCTCATTTTGCCACTGGATTCAAGCAAGCCCGGCTGAAAACGGCTGTAATGCAGGAAACCGGTCCTGGGAAGCTTGATTCCGGTCCAGGGAAGACATGGCTTGGCAGTTCGGGCTGGACTGTTCCCATGAGGCACAGGGTCAGACTGATATGCATATGGCCATGTCTGAACTGGGGTGGCGGAGTGAGCTAAAGAACGGTGATGGATTAAACCCAGATCAGTTGACTGGGGGTGAGTGTTTGTATTATCAACGCTCCGTCCATCACCCCCTTTGGTTTTTCTTTGTTCGCCCTAAGTTGGCAGGGTATGCTCAGACATGAGTCCCTTGCTCACTTTGCCACTGGATTCAAGCAAGTCCGGCTGAAGACAGCTGGAATGCCAGAAACCGGTCCTGGGAAGCTTGATTCCGGTCCAGGGAAGACATGGCTTGGCAGTTCGGGCTGGTCGGATCCCATGAGGCACAGGGTTAGACTGATTTGCATATGGCCATGTCTGAACTGGGGTGGCGGAGTGAGCTAAAGAACTGTGATGGATTAAACCCAGATCAGTTGACTGAGGGTGAGTGTTTGTATTGTCAGCGCTCCGTCCATCACCCCCTTTGGTTTTTCTTTGTTCGCCCTAAGTTGGCAGGGTATGCTCGGACGTGAGTCCCTTGCTCACTTTGCCACTGGATTCAAGCAAGCCCGGCTGAAGACGGCTGGAATGCCAGAAACCGGTCCTGGGAAGCTTGATTCCGGTCCAGGGAAGACATGGCTTGGCAGTTCGAGCTGGACTGTTCCCATGAGGCACAGGGTCAGACTGATTTGCATATGGTCATGTCTGAACTGGGGTGGCGGAGTGAGCTAAAGAACGGTGATGGATTAAACCCAGATCAGTTGACTGGGGGTGAGTGTTTGTATTGTCAACGCTCCGTCCATCACCCCCTTTGGTTTTTCTTTGTTCGCCCTAAGTTGGCAGGGTATGCTCGGACGTGAGTCCCTTGCTCACTTTGCCACTGGATTCAAGCAAGCCCAGCTGAAGACGGCTGGAATACCAGAAACCGGTCCTGGGAAGCTTGATTCCGGTCCAGGGAAGACATGGCTTGGCAGTTCGGGCTGGACTGTTCCCATGAGGCACAGGGTCAGACTGATTTGCATATGGCCATGTCTGAACTGTGGTGGCGGAGTGAGATAAAGAACGGTGATGGATTAAACCCATATCAGTTGACTGGGGGTGAGTGTGTGTATTGTCAACGCTCCATCCATCACCCCCTTTGGTTTTTCTTTATACAGAACATACAAAGCACAGAATATAGAATACAGAATACCATACAAGTAAGTTCCATAAGACTAGAAAGATAAGTACATACTACACCACCCTTCTGGCCAGCCCAGAAACCTGAATAAATATGGAAGAGCTACCCCGCCACTCAGATCCCCACCCAAAAACTAGAAGAAGAAGGACTGCACAGCTGAATCCCTGGCCTGCACCAAGAAGGACTGTACCTGCTGCACACTTTGGGCTTCACCAAAAGAAGGACTTTACCTTGGTCTGAAGGTTTAAGGAGTGGACTCCCTGAAAGCAACATGTTAAAAGAGTTGCACCTGCATCACCTCCACCAAGAAGAACCCAGCTCATTATCTTAACCTGGGCTTTGTAGGATTTTAGCAGGGTGCATTGTAGGTCTTTTAGTCCCAATTTCCTAAGGAGGAACTCAGAGCTTCAATAACCTTGGATTGGTGTTTTGGACACTTCAAGACCCCAAAGGCCAATCTGGAAAGAGATTCAGAAGTTTGAGAATTTTGGACAAAAGCTCTATAAGTTGACTGATTACTCTTCGAAAGTGAAGCCGGCGACGTCGAACCGTGACTGGGCCTGCAACCCAGGCTTGCCCTCTGGAGCTCTTTGCCATTGATGAACAAGAACCGAGACCTCCAAGAGTCACAGAGGCATTGTGTGAAAACCAAGCCACCATCTTCAAACTGCAACCCAGCATGATGAGGAGCCCCGCTCAACATCAGGAGAAAAAGTTCCAAAAGTGACTACATGAGAAGGTAAAACCTTGACAGAGGGGCCCTACCACTCATCATATCTGAACCGCACTCCATCGCGGTTGGCCTGAAACTTTGACTTTGTCCCGGTCAAGCAGGACCAGATGTCCCAAGCTTGCGCTTTTGACTTTTAGATATTAGAAAGCATTTAGGGCCAGATGTAGGTAATCTACATTTACCAATTCTAAAATACCGAATTTTACCAATTCTGTATTTTAGAATCGGTAAATGCTATGTAGGAAAGAATTCGGTAAATTTCACAGAATCAGTAAAATTCGGTAATTAACTATTCGGTATTAACCGATTTGGTAATTCCCATTCATTCCTTTGGGCCTGGAGGCTCATAGAAATTAATGAGAATTACTGATTCGGTAAATACCGAATCGGTAATAGGGGGAAGACTTACAAGGGTGGCAGGGTGTCACATTGACACCCTGTTGCACCCCTGAATAGTGCATAGGTGCACATGTGGCACACATACATGCCCTAAAGGCATGTATGTCTGCCACATGGCACTTTTGGAAAAGCACAAATTTGCTTTTTCAAAGGTTTTCGATATTTACCACCAACTTGTTGTTGGTGGTAAATACCGAATCCTTAAATGAAAAATGCACTCACTTGACTGCTCTCTACATTAAGGATGCAGTAATTTACAGAATTGGTATTTAAGAATTAGGTAATTTACCGATTCCTTAAATTACCGTTCGGTAAATTACCAAATCCTTAAACCTGCCTCCTACATCTCAAATGCCCAATACCAGTCAGTAACGGCCGAAATTCAGTAATTTCGACCATTACCGATAATATTGGGCTATCTACATCTGGCCCTTAATCTTTATTAATTTATATCTCTGTTCCCCTACAGTATATTTTAGTTGTATAGGTGACATTTTAATCATAAAAACATTTTGTAGTTTTATAAAATGATGTTACACGACTATCTCCCAAGTTAAGCCTTAACTGCTCATGAGGTTGCAGAGGGTTAAGCAAGGATTACTTTTTTGAGACTTGACTGGACGTCATGTGTTATTGTGGAGATATTACTAGCTATAGGTACCTACTTGCACCATCTAATAAACCGCCTCCCAACATTGAGCAGCTAAACAATGCCAAAGCTTCAATTGGAGCAAAGCAAACACCTACCACTAACATAACTTGTAACTATCCAAACTCTGTTAATGCTCTGTCCCTGGATGAGATGCCTGGTGGTCCTCTCAAAAGTTGTGCAAAAAAGACCAACACCTCTGTCACAGATGTGCCTCTGCAAATAGTACAAAAGGGCAACGTGGACTCGAAAACTATCACTGATTCCTCGTGTTTGCCACTGCCAGCCAAGAAATATAAGGGAACCAATATACCAATGTGGGGTAGAGGAAAAATAGTTTCGCACATTACCCAGCCTGAAACCCTCTGCAATTGTCAGTTCAATGCTTGAGTGATAACGGTTAATGAGGATTATTCCCTCAATTAGATAGGTCCAGCCCACCACTTACTTGTGACCAGTCACTCACCTTTTGAAGGACATTTCAGATCCTGCCTTACTGCCTCCCGCCTCATATCCTTCAGCTCTTGCTTCCACTCTCTCTCACTTGCTCATCATCTCTCCCTTTCTCTCATATCTTGCTCAGCTATTCCTTTTTGCACTTTTCCAGCTCTTTACTGACTCAGGCCAATTTTTACTTTTGCTCTTTTTGACTTTTTGCTTTAGCTCTTTCAGCTGATTTTATATTCTGATGTGACCCCTTTGTTTCACAAACATGTAAAGGATCCAGTGGGAGAGGCCCTAAGCCAAAACACGTACTACTCCATCCCTACATATGTATCTCACAAAAAGTGTGTCTGGTGGAACTAAAGATTGGGGTTGACTGTCCACAATCTTGTTGCAGTTTGGATGTTGAACAAAGTGTTACAACTATTATTCAGGAGAGAACCTCTTTCAGGACATGAACCCTCACTCACCCAGTGGAGACATGCTTCATCATTGGGT
The DNA here is from genome assembly GCF_964263255.1 of Lissotriton vulgaris. Lineage (NCBI taxonomy): Eukaryota > Metazoa > Chordata > Amphibia > Caudata > Salamandridae > Lissotriton > Lissotriton vulgaris. Next base: position 1,962,265,177 of record NC_141687.1, read on the forward strand.
TCTTCCCTCACACCAAAGCCGCAAGGCCATTGGCGTGGGCTAGGATGAGGAGGAGCTGACGAGTTGTAGGAAACTCAAGAGAAAAGTTGAAGAGAGTGTGGGGCAGAGTGCAAAAAAGGAGTAGAAAATGAAGGCCAAACGACCTTCATTCTGCTGTCTCCTGTGACAGGGTTAAAAGGAGAGAGACCTAGGGGTTGTCAAGAAATATACCCCTGCAGTAGGTCAACATGTTTCTGCCCTTGAGTGACCTCACCAGGGGTTCTGGGGAATTCTTCAGGACCAAGTAGGTAGTCGCACTGCATAGAATCAAGAGAAAATATTTAAAAAAAACATATATATATACTGGCCACAAACTCAGTAGCCTGTCAGATACAGCAATGGTCCATGTTTGCTGTGGGTCTACCATCGATCTATTTGGTAACATAGAGAATCCAATTTCTAGCCATTAAGGTGACACCACTGTTGCACAGCTCAATAAGGTCTGTGTTCAGGATGTAGATGTACCAGCGAGAGTCTTATCCTGAAAGAGGTTCTCTCCTGCATTTTAGTTGGAACACTTTGTTTAACACCCAAACTACAACAATATTGTGGACAGTCACCCTCTATCTTTAGTTCCACCAAATGTTTCTCTCTGTTACAGCCAGTTTCTGCTTTTGCTTCAGCTCTTTTCAGCTGTTTTTCTCTTTTGCTCTTTCCTGCCCTTTTTGCTTGTTAAATATCCTCCTCTGTGCAATCTTAGTCTCCACATCTACCTGTGCCTTTTTTATGCCACTCCTGTTCCTTACCTGCTTCCTTTCTCCTGTGTGTACTTCCCACTCTGCCACGCAACCCTGCCCACTGCCCCTGCACTCCTTCACTCTCCCAGTGTCTACTAGGGCTCTGGGATAGGTGGGTGTCTTGATTCATGATGGGCAGGTTGGTGATGAGTCCGCTGGGATCTGGTTGGTGCACAAAGTTGCTGATGATGCTTAAGACAAAACTGAAGAACTGGTCTTAAGAAACAAGAACTCCTTGTGGGATGCCACCTGGTGGCCCATGCAACTGGGTCCCACACCAACATTCACCCATCATGGCAGAAATCTGGTGATCATCATGCACAAGCTGAACATGGTGGCACTGGTCAACAAGTTAGCTCTGCTTACTTCTGTTTTCTCCGAATGCCACAAGAATCTTCAACTGACTTCTACAGAACACCAGACAAACCGTCACACAAACACTTATCGCAAGCCGACTCAACTATGGCAACCAACTGTATGCCAGAATTTCCAAGCAGCTCATGAACAGACTTCAGACTATCCAGCAAGCCCCTGCAAGACCCATACATGCTGCTGCAATGCCCATATTCAACTTGGCAGTCGCTATGAGATATCAGTGAGCGAGTGCCCTAGGCCCAGCCCCCCACTTACCTGTGACTGGTCCTCTGACCAGTCAAAGGCCCTTTTGGACACAGCCTTGCTGCTTTAAGGCTCCCGCTTCATCTTCTTTGGCTCTCTCTCTCTCACGCTTTCATCTTCTCTTTCATATCTCTTGGTCATCGTTTCGCTTTTGCACATCTCAAGCTTTTTTCTGACTCATGTCAATTTTCAATAGATCTCTTGTTGGCTTGTACCACGTTTCTGCCTTTGTTTTGGGCTCTTTGCATCTCTTTGCAGCTCTCTTGCCTAGTTTCCTCCATTTCAGCCTTTTTTGTCTATTAGTTTAGCTCTTCTTTTTACCCCCCATTTTCTGCTCCTTTGCTTTAACTCTTTCAGCCATTTTTATCACTTGCTCACACCCTCTGTTTAATCTAGTTTTTGCTCTTGCTTTAGCTCTTTTCAGTCTTTTTACTGTTTACTCTTCCCTCCAGTTTCCAGTAGTTTTAAGTTGTTGGCTTCTCTCACCTCTTTTTGGTCCTTAGATTTCTCTAACACAACAGCAAAACAGCAACCCAGAACGCACACACTGCATGCTACTCAATACCCGCTCGCTCAGCAAACACGCAACTGAAATCTGGGAGTTGCTGTACAGTGATGCACCAGACCTCCTCTTACTCACAGAAACCAATCTCAACCCAACATCAGTACCCAATATTGCCACAGCAACCCCAGTAGACTCCAAGATTGCAAAACAGGACTGCCATCAGTAGACCAGTGGTGGGCTTGCGATCATCGATAAAGATACAGTCTTTATAGATGCGATCACCTATAAAGATGCTCAATAACTACAGAGAACACCACTCCACTGGAACTGCACTTCAAGCTTCAAATATCAAACAATGTCACCCTAAACAGAATCTACATCTACCAACCACTGGGACCATGAGCTACCTTCGCCAAATCATTACAGACTTCATGATCCACCTCATCATCGACTCCAAAGGTTCATTCTCCTAGGAGACCTCAACTTCCACCAGGAAGACAGAACCGACCCCTGCTCCACTACACTCCTAGAAAGCCTAAAAAACATACAACTAACCCACCTTGTCACAGAACCCACACACATCGCTGGACACAGACCTTATTTTCATCACCTCCAGTGACATCAAGTTCAGCTCAACCTCAACCCTCACATGGACCGGCCACTCCATAATCCACTTCCAAAGTAATAGACCACAAACCAACGCAAGCACCTATGTCAGCCTACCCAGCTGCAGCTGGACCAAAATCCTAAAATCAGAAGAGATCAACACCCTCCACGTAGACCTACTCAACCTTGTGGACATTATCAACAAGGACAGCAACAGCTGAATCATGAACTGCGCAGATTCCCTCACACCGATCAAACTCAACAAACAGAAGATTCAACAAGAAAGCCTGTTGGTACACACAGGATTTCTGGGATACCAAAAGACACTGCAAACAGCTAGAGAGAAAGTGGAGAGCTAGCCACAACGACATAGACAGAACCACCTTCAAAGTAGAGAATACCACCAGCAACTAGGAAGAGCCAAGAGAAGAGTGTATTTAATGTATTGAAGAAAGCTCCAACAGCAGCAAAGAAATCTTCTCAATCATCAAAGAGTTCCCCATGGCTTCTGTATACAGCATCACACCCTCTCAAGCACTCTACAAAGGCATATCCAACTTCTTACACAACAAATCCATGAGCATCTACACCAAATTTGCGCACCAACCAGATCCCAGAGGACTCATCATCAACCTGCATCTCAGCAATCAAGACAATTACCTGATCAGATGAAAGACACTCACCAGTGAAAAAGCAGCCACAATCCTGCAGACCATCTACTCTGGTGCCCCATCAGACCCTTGTCCCCACAACATCTATAACCTTAGTGTATCACCAATCCGCACAGCACTCACCCACAAATCACACACCTCCATCACCCCTGTTACATTGCCAGAAGCCTGGAAGCACACAGTAGTCAATGTCGAACTCAAGAAACCTTAAGTTTACCCAAGCCAGCTGTAAAACTTCCGGCCTATCTTCATGCTTCCCTACCAGCAAAAGAAATTGAAAAGGCCTTCAGCAAACAGCTCACGAGTAAGTTTGGACAGTGAACTCTGCTCTGCTCACAGAGTTTGCAGATTCTTCCATATTCTACGTTACGCGGAGTTCCGAAAAACTCCGCTTCACTTAGCAGAGCAGAGTTATTTTCCTTGCTCGCGTTCGCCAATGACCAGTTGATGTGCGTGAGTGAGGAAAATCCACCTCCTGGCGACATTTGTCCTCGTTCGCGATCATCAACATAAAGTTGGTGAGCGCGCGCGACCGCGAAAAATCAACCTACCGGCGAGATTTCTCAATGCAGGTGATCAGGTTTCTCTTTGGGAGTGGTAGCGTATGCTCGCAACAGCTCGTGTTGAGAAAGCTGCAGCTCGAGTAAATATATACTTGAGCAGCATTTATCTAATACCCTCCACAGCTTGTGGAGCTCCGCGTTGCGTGGTGGAGTTTTTTTGCATAGCGGAACTCTGCAAACTCTGCCCAGGCTTTCGCATGAGCCACTTCGAGCTCCACCACATACTGGACACCCAACAATCAGGCTTCAGAAACAACCACATCACAGAAACAACACTCATCTCAGCCACCAATGATATAAGGACCATCCTTGACCAAGGAGAAATAGCCGCCCTCATCCTTTTTGACCTCTTAATTGCACCATTTGACACTGTCTCCCACACATTCATCAGAAGGTTCCATGAGAGCAGAATCTAAGGACCAGCACTCAAAGGGGTGGGCTCATAATTCTAGGGCCTGATTCACAAAGCTAAACTTAGATTTTTGGTCTAAACTAAGACTAAACTTCTAAGTGTATGACTTTGGGAATTCATAAAGGTCATTTATGTGTACTCTCTTTATGTCCTCACTCGTACAACTAAGTTTACCTTTGTGAATCAGGCCTCTAGTGTCTGATACTTTCCCGAGTGGTGTAATCTGGACAAAATTATTCACCCCCTAGTTTCAACTTCTCTAGCAAGGGATTCCTTGTGGCAAGTGTTAGCCCATTTATGTGTACAGAGATCTCTGACACAAAAGATGAGTCCTGTACATCTGTAAATCCCACTCAAGGGGTAGGAAAGTGGGCATGCTGCTGTGTGGTTTGCATTGGAACCACACAAATTGACATTTGTTGGCATACACAAATTCCTCTTTTTCCATTTTCCAGACAGGAGAGTCTTGGATTTAAATGCCATTCAAGGGAGTTTTCAGTTTGGGAATGGGTATGACTAACTCCCACATTTGGTGAGTATGTTGAGAAAGGCATTTCTCCTCAGGGAAATATGTGTTTACACAGGAAATCCTACACCTCCTGTGCAGAGTTCTCTGCTATGATAACTCTGCACAGCAGATCCTGCTGGGAAGGTTACACTGACTTCCCAGAGGTACCCCTGGAAACCTACACCTGAAGTAGCTTTCCAGGCGCCATACTATAGGATAAGTACGTGTAGGCAGAGGAAAAGATTTCTACTAATACTTTTCCTACTTTGTGAAGAATTGGGTTCAATATATTTCATATCCCAAGAATCTGCTGCACTGCTGAATAACCATGTAAATCATGTTGGCCTTTACATCTGCTTCTTCTTCCACTTTCACAGCCAAAATTAATCTATTGGTTATTCAATTTGCAATTCCACATTTTGTGTTCTCACTCAAACTCTCCCTCAGCAGTAGGAAAAAAATATGAGGAGTTTCAGAGTTTTTAAAAAAGCTGTGAGGAGTGACAGAAGCTGAACACTCACTAGTACTGGTTTCTGGATTATAGTAGGAGCATGTTTTGTACCTCAGGACACTCCACTTCATTTATTTTGCAGAAAAAGGTTAACAAAGATGACTGAATTATGTAAAGTCAGCATAAACAAAACATTTAGTAAAACTATTTGTTTGACATTTCTGCTAGGACATTTAACCAGCATTGCCCATGAATATTTGTAACTGTAAAATACAATTAGATGGTAATAAATGCAGCACTTCTGGTTGAAAATATTTCAAAATGTGTTAGGTGGCACACTACACCTGAAGAAGAACTCTAACAGAGGGAAAGGAAGAAAAACTCATCATAAGAGCAATTCCAAACTGTACCAGCAACAACATTTGTTGCTGAGGATATACTGAACTCACGTGTTGTTGTTTGAATCTGCCATCCAATTTTGATAAAGTTCAGAAGCAAGTGTCCAACACTCTGGAATTCCAGAAGAACAAGCTGTGCTGATTGCGTTTACTTCATTGTACCTAAACGAGAAGAGAATGCAAGTACATTTATATAGTGAGGATGTTTTCAAAAGACATATGCTCTATTGTTCTTCAGATGCAATTTATTAGAGCTCCTTTGAGAGAAATGGTTAATAGTTGAGTAATATTCATGAGGGCACTCCGAGGTAGGTAATAACCGGGGAGGAGATCCCTCTGCCTCGGACAAAATTACTCTTGTCAATCAGATCTTTGAATTTTGAGGTGAAATTTGCAAAAATGGTTGTTAGATAAAGTGTTCTTTTCATGGGATTACTTTAGTGAAAGGTTACAAGAAGCATACTTGTTGGATTTCTTTTGTGAAACGACTATGTCATTTTTGTCACTTTAAAGTGCATTGTATTGAATACCTGTTTTTGAAGGTTACCAAAATATTTAAATGAAAAGGGAGAAAACAGATTTTAGTTACAATATAAATCATTTTCTAGTGGTGTGATAATAATTTTATGAAGTGTGATGAATTATAAAGGGGTTAAAGCCTGAAAAAAATGATAATTCTCTGCTGAGATTTGATGAACCATGCTTTAGAGAAAATTGTTTTATATCATGATTTATTCACAGAAGTTATGGAAGGTGTTCCCGAATTTACGAGAAAACATTTTCTATACATTCACAAATTTGTTTGCCAGCCATGTGAGGAAAAAACCTGATATTGCTGAGTAAAACATGACAGCATCAGTCTGTCAGTTGGTCCGCCAGTATTCCACTGCATCTTCAGCCAAGTGTTGTAGTGAACAACTAGAACAATTAAATTTTGTATTAAAGACAAATGTCAGACACTCGTGAAGGCCATGTTTCTTGAATCAGAGCTGTAGAAATGAAAGCATTTCCCGTGAAGTAGACTGCAGTAAATGGACCAAATTTCGGGGTTAATTGCGTTAGTGTCCTAGAAAGCTATGAATAGAAACACATTTTCAATGTGTTTTAAATACCTTCCTCATCCATGTCAAAAAGTTTGGCATACTGAGCGAAGTTTGTACTTCCAACTTCAGCAGCTGTCTGTTGACCCCAAATGATCTAGTGTAGTTTCACCACAGAGTTTAGGAAGATCTTGAGTGCTGACATTCACATTCCGTGTCAAGGTGAGCCATTCTGGAAAGACGCTTTGTTGGAATGGCAGCTGTCGAACTTACGGCATATCCTGTGGAGCAGGGTGAAGTTAATGAGCCTTAAGGTGTTAATGCAGATACAAAACTAAATGGTTAAGCAATGTGAGAGGGGACGCGGGTTTTTAGTCATTAGATTCATAATATTCTTTTAATGAGGCTAAAAATAGTAAAATAGATAAACTCCTACCTAGGCCCAGCATCTCCTTTCCACATCTGTTTACTCTGTCTGCCCTTCTGGTTCGTCAATTAATACTTTCATAATTTTAAAACAGTTGAATTGTGGTAGCCCTCAAAGGTTTTGTCAAGCCTTCCATTTTACTGTATGTGTAATAAAATGTATTGCATTTTATCGTATGTTAGTAGGTTTTATTAGAAGTGTAGGAAACAATTTACCTACAACTATTATATTTAAAATGTATAGATGTGTGCTCACATGTGTAGTGAGGCCCTCCGTAGAATTCCATTTCTCTGTTTTCTTTTTCTCACTTCGTGTCACCAGTTGCACCTCCCTGTATGAATGTGCACTGGCCTCAAAATAATTTTGTTTAGTGAGTTAAATAAAAGCAACATATAATGCAAATTTAAAAATACGTATGTGTTATCTATAGACATGGCTTTCCATGTACATTATAAACTATTACATTCAAAGATATTATTTTAAAATAAGTAACGTTGCAAATTATACAAAATAAATTAGGGTACTGTTTTAAATGCAGTGAAAACTGCCATAGGCTAAAGACTTTTCACAAATTGGCGAAGCTTTACATATACAATAATAATGCATGGAAAAGAATGTTTTTGGAGACTCATTTACTTCAGTATTTAGCTCTTACTTTGGTTTAAAAACATCTCTTAATATAATGATTTTCAAATCCCTATCAAAATATTATTTGGTGCACACTAGATAATAAGATTATGACCACTATAAAATATATTAAAAAGTGGAAGAAAATGTTTTTCTATTTAATTGAATATAGTTTTTAGGTACCACTCAATGAGGAACGGGAAGGCTAGTGCTATGACTCTCTGATAGCATTGTGCTGTTTGTTGATAATGCCCATGTTTAAGTCACAATGATCAAAAATCTTTTGGAGAGTCATTTACACTAGAGTGATCAGGCTTGAGCTACAGGTGACAAGTATTCTTTGTAAGATGTGGAACTTTTTCAGCTAAGTGGAGGACATCTCCAGTTTTCAACTCTGGAAGAAAGCCATATTGATAATATTGTATTTACAAGATGGTGTGCGACCTGCAGTCTGTGAGAACTATGTTTTAATTGTGCATTATTGCCTGCACCTCCCTTGGCAGAGAGGAGAAAAATTGCTCCTGTCCAGCACTGCAGCAATTCAGCTGTGGCCCTCTTTTATCTTTAGCTAGGTATCTCTGTCCTAGTGTCCTGGCACCTCCTCTTACTTCACTAAGAGTGACAATCCCATGCTTGAGTGTTTGCAGAAACATGATTGTAATGCATTAATGGTTATAAGTGGAGCCACAATGAATTGGCTAAGGTAGGCACGTAGTTCTTGCTCTGTAGATGTTGCTTTGAAAGGTGTTATACCCCATGCAATGTCCCAATCCACAATATCATAGTGAGTGTAGAAAAGTAGCTCGGTGGAAATTGTATTATCGCTGATACTTTTAATGTTGTCCTTGAAAGAATTCATCAAAGTCTAGCCAATTGTTGAGAAGGCTCTAGAGTAGTTTATGCTCCTAGACTGATCATGCACTTCAAATCTTAAAAACCCTTTTGGGCATAGTTTGCGGTTTGGGTAATTCAATGAAAGTCTTTTTGTAGGCCCAGGAGGGAATATTATACGCTGTGCATTTGAATGGGAGTAAGGTTTTGATCCAATTTGTCTAGAGGGATTTGCTCTGGTATCTCTTTAGAGGCAACACATGTTTGCAATTCAATCGTTTGGCTGTTTCAAAAATGATTTGTTTACCACATTTGAATGCCGCCATCGTGTCATTTTTGCTTATAAATATGTATCTGGTGTGGATGAGCACCTAAAGTCTGTAGTCATGTGAGCTGGCGTGCTTTGAGGACATTCCTACAGATGCCTTTGGTTTCTGCTGGATCCGAGGAGATCTCACCTGGGCTGCTTGTTTCAATGTGGAGGAGCCGGTTTCAGTCCGAAAATTGATGATGCATGACCACTTCATGAAGAATAATGTGTGTAGAATTTTCAAACTTTGGCATCTATATGTGCTTCAGGTTAGGATGTGGCCACCCAAGTACCTAGTTACTCAATTAGTGTAAAAAGGGCCAAATGTTAGACGTCTTCAATGTTTCATTTGTCGAAGGAGTGTGAGGTGTCACCAGGCACAAATTAAAGCTATAAATGAAGGGTTGCTCCAAAATGGACGGATGTGATGTACTATATTGCGAATGTCCAATAAGAAGAAGGAACATTGCATAATTAATTTGTATACAGGATCCCAGACTTAACACAGTGATGGCTACACTATTTGTCTTGATATTTTATAAGATATTGTGATTAGTTGGGAGCTTATCTAAAATGATTGCTGTGATAAAATGGTCAGAGATTCACTTGTGTGGATTTGCTGTACTTTTGGTAATGTAACTTGGATTAAGCCACACAATATTATGCTGCTGAATCACGATTTTATTCTAGTTCATGGCTTTTTCCAAGATATATGTGTATCAACCATTCGAAAACTAGAGTGGAGTTTAACAGACACAAGGAAAGGGTAATAACAAACCATTTATAATTGAGGCAATGCTCATGGTTTCACAGGCAGCTGCTTTACAGATTTTTCACACTGTTTGGTGAATGTATCTTGTCTAGCCGCCAACTACATGTATTCTTTGCTCTGTGTGGGGTGGTTTGCCCATTGTTCATGCTGATGCACTGCTGTTCAGATCGTTTGTGCTCTCATGAGCTGGTAGTGCATCTGGATATTTTGGTGTCTGTCCCTCTTTCCTGTGTGTATGTATGTTTAGTGGCTTTTGGTGTCTCGTTTTACTTTGTGCCCAAATTACCCTGGTAATGTACCAGGGTCCTGCTAAGTGTAGATAATTTCCCATCAGACTGGTAATAAACAGTAATGGGGTAGTAGAAGTGAAAGTAGGTACAATCGCTGTTAAGATGATTAATTGTTTCTGTTATAATGACCCAAATGCAGGTTCCGACTACAGAAAATAGTACATTTCTGCACCTATGAATTGAATCTCCTCTAAATAACAGGGCTGATTGGGTTAAGGAGTTAAAGATATTTCTACACGGTGAAAGTCCCAGGGAGAGATGTGTGGCTGTGGAAGATAGTGCACAGAACTGAAGAATTATTTTAGTCCCCTCTCTATTCATTGAGTGAGTCACTATATATTCAATGTCAATGTCAAAAAGTCTTTATTTCACTATATATTCATAGCCTGTGCTTGTCAATGATGGTCTAAAATTGAAACTAATCCAAAATGCTCACGATTTTGTGCAACCTTTGTTGATGTTATTCATTGTGGATATTTACCATAGGGCTTCAAGTACTGAAAGCACAACATTCCAAGACTGAAAGTCATTTTTGATTTACTGTTTGCAAAACACAGTCTTCCGTTTTGTTTTTTTTCTTCACACAGATTCTTCGAATATTATCAATATTATTATTACTAATAATATTTTTATTATTATATTTGTTTATTAGATTACTTATCAGTTTTACTACTCCGAGAGCTTTCTACATAAAGGGTGTGAGAAAATCCCTATTTTTGTGTTATTATACCCATTTTTTGCTGACTGATATTGCTGGTTTTTACAGTGTATTTGATCTATCTGCCCCCTAAAACATAGTAAAATTGGGTTAATCTGTAATTGGCATATTTAACAGTCCAGTAAGGGCAAAGTATATGTCTGCCTGATCTCTAGTAATGTAATTAGCATTACCCTGTCAGGCAGTGGCCCTCATCGGTACTTCCCCTTAATGAGGAGTGAAAACTGCCCCAAAGCAGAAAAAATTGTTTAGGACTTTTTAAAGAAAAACCAGGAGGTGAAGTATGTGATTCCTGTCTGCTCAGGGAGGGCAGCTGGGGAGGGTCCAGGAACTACATTAAATTGAAAGTAGTCAGGGTGAAGCCTGCCCATCTATAGTTAAGGTAGAGGTAGACCTGTAGAGGAGAAACGTTTGTTTCCCTGGCCAATTTTAGCCAGCTTGGTGGAAATATGGTTCGGGACCAGCTTGGTGGTGTAGAGGAGGAGTGGACTGCTCATTTCTCTAAGCATACCCCTGTTTGGGACTCCAGAAAACTCGAAGGAGGGAAGGTTGCTTCCATGGTGGATTTTGAAGTAAAATGGTGCACTTTGGGATCAATCTAGCAATCACGATTTATAAAGCGTGACAAATCAACTGTGAGGGTCCTAAGGCGATAGTTTGCAATAAGCATGATCTGCAAAGCGGAAAGGTTTACCCATGTGAACTTTTCATATTCTTTAGGGAGTGAACAGGAGATACCCCCACCCACTGGCTAGTGAATCGCACAAAAGTGGCTCCTCACTTGCAGCTCATCAGAACATATCTGGACCTTAGAAAGAACAGAAGAGGACATAACCTGTCGCCTGTGAGCTTTGCGGAGACCTGTGGAGTTGGACCTGATCCTACCTGTACCTAAGACTAAGAAGTGAACTCCACGGGTCAGTTGGCTCACTACCTGTATTACCACAGGGACACAACAAACTGCAGGAGACCTTTTTCTTGGAGTGTCAGCTGACAAGTAGTAATGGGACCCCAAATGCAACATGCTGGAGGCCTCTAGTGGAGTGAGGTCCAGTCCCTAATTGTGTTTCTGAGGTCGTGGGACACACCAAAAGCGGCTGCAAACAATCCCAAAGATTGAGACTTAAAAATCATTTGGTCTTCTAGCATCTCTGTGGTGTCAATAGTACTTTGCTGCAAAGGTGTCTGACTCTGAAGATAATTTATTGAAACCAACTCAAGGCTTGCCTAACTGAAGCATTCTTTGTTCCATCAAAAAGTCTAACCCCAAAGGTAGAATTCTTGACTGGACAAAGGCGGAAAAAGTATCTGACTGAAGAGAATTCTATAGCTGGCATAATTCACATTTTTCGGCTTGGTGTTTTTCCCTCCAAAAACAGAGGCTTCAGCAGAACCTTGTTTAGCAGCTGTTGAACACGTCACCAGATACAATGCCAGAATTGCTTAGCTTCAGCATTTTGTCTTCCATTTCTGAAGGTAAAATATTTGACCCAGACAATACACTTGAGGTATCTCATCTCTGGTAATGGAGCTTTCCATCTTCATCTTCATTGTACTCTTGTTTGAGGAACTCTGTGGTTGTAGAGGGCAGCACATTTCCCATATACAATGTACTGTTCTATTAGGATCTCTGTTTTTACTACAGTGCAACTGCAGCTTTCCACCAAGCACAAGGCTTTAAAGTAACAGGAGAGTATATGCAAATTTCTAGGTTAAAGCCACTACCCCACCTCTGTGACTGACATTTCAAACAATTGTATCTGGCTTCAGAGGGACCTCTAGTAAAGACTTGATTAACTGCAGCAGCTTTGCAGCCCTTGCACTTCTTTCCTATCCACTGGTGCTGCAGTTGAAAGTATTCATTATGGCAAAAATTCCAGGATATCATTTATGTATGGAGAATTGTACAGTTGCCATGGAGTGCATCACAATTACTCCACAGGAATGCATCACAATTCCTAGAAATAAAGAAAATATTTAGCAGTTGAAGTCAACCCATGGCAAATGTGATCTTGCTGAAATTAATATGCTTGTTTAATGCACTTGTTTAAGAGAAAAACATGGATCTGGGGGCACTGTTGTTTGCCTTTTGCATAACTATTTCATGTACACCTAGAAAGAGCTATGATGTTATTGGACTCTTCTGTGAGGCCCGCTGTTGGTGGTACGACAAATTGCAGCTTCCTAACTCCATTGCACACTTATGTGAGGGCCTCTGTTTGACGTACAGTGAAATTTCTGCTTTCAAGCGGTCTAGTATTCTACTCTCAGAACAACTGTTAGCAGTACAGCGCAACAAGCTTTCCATCTCCATTGTACTCTCCTGTGAGGACATATGTAAGCTGCATAGTGACATGTCACCATTCCAACACTGTACGAGGCTGTGGAAAAACTTGGACCTAGATACAGGGCTGTGCTGCATGCATTTTATCAAGATGTCAACTTTGTCAGTATGTATTCATGCCTTTGTTTTGTATAGTACAAGTATGGTTTCATATTTACACAAAATAAATATTGAGATTGCATAACTCACTTTTTCGATGCCTACGTATGAATATGAATAGTGCAAAACAGCCAGATGTATTTTTGTTTTGGTCTAGTACTGCTGATCCTGTGCATAGATATTGATTACCAATAACAGAATGCAAGGAAAAGTTTAACAGGTTGATCCATTTAGGGGCCGATTCCGATTCGAGAAAAAGCACTCCGAATAGCCGTACAGAGTGTTTTTCCCGTACGAATCGTACCCTGCAACGTCCCCTTACGTATGACGTAGTACGATTCTCACCCAATGCAGCTCCCCATACGAATCGTACCAGGAACCGTATGCCTCAAATTCCTGTACGAACCGCCGCCGGAAAACGCAGCAAGCGACATTTGTACGGTTCGAAGCAGGTTTTCCCGACCCAGCAAGTACGATCCGTTCCTTCTGACCCTCCATACAACTCTTTTCCTACGGGAGCTGAAAACTGTCGGAAAAGCAGAGTATGCCTCGAAACAGGTACGGCCCGCCCCCCCGGGTCCAGTACAGTGCGTACACCCCATGATCGCAGGGGTACGGTGCATATCCCTGCGATCATGGGGTGTACTTACCATATCCCATGATCGCAGGGTGTACGGTGCGTACCCCATGATCGCAGGGTGTATGGTGCGTACCCCATGATCGCAAGGTGTACGGTGCGTACACCCTGCGATCATGGGGTGTACGCACTGTACGGTGTGTTTTTAAATGTGTGACCCTCCATATGAATCGCACTTACCTGACGTGTACCATACGAATCGCGTGTCCAATCCACGGTCCGGATCGTACTCGTCGGGTCGTACAGCATGTGTACGAATCGTACGGTCCACTGTGAGTGTACGAGTCGCACGGAATCTCCGGTGCAATTCGTGTGGGTCACGATGATTCAGATGGAAATTGTCCGTACGAATCATACTACGTGATTCGGACAGACGTGTACGATTCATACGGAGAGGGCTCCGGATACGATTTGGACGAAAGTTTTTTTTCCCTTATCGGAATCGACCCCTTAGTGTTGTGATCCTCCGAATTTTATGCCCTGTCCAGCTTTCTGCATTCATGTTTTTAAGAAGCACTCAGGCAATTCTCATTTGAGGACATATGTGGGCTGGTTAGGGAAACTTTAGGATTCCTGGTCATAGCTTGTTTGCTATTAGCAACCTCAAGGTGCTCCGGGTAGAAGGAGAAGCATCCTTTTACATGTTGGATTGTGCAGAGACTCGTGCCTCCCAATCTGCCAATGACAAAAGCAATTATAAAATTCCTGTCGCAGTGCAAAACAAAAAAAAATGCATTTTGCATAAAGTCCATGAATGAGATAAAGAATTAGATCTTTTGTGACAGAGTCTGCTTTTCAGATATAAAATAGTTCCTCGTGCGTTCCACAAAAAAACAAAAGGACACATCAACGCTGACAGAAAAATGCGAAAATAAAATGCTACTGTGGGATGATCCAAGATCTGTTTATCAATGTCTCAAGCCAATAGTGGAAGACACCTGACCTGAGGCCCCTTTCTAAAGTATGGAGAGCATTTTGAAAAATAATATGTTTGCCAAAAATGGTGCAAGTCCGGTTCACTCCAGACCTCAAAATACATATACATTCCCATTCTTTTCTTACGTTTATCATGCATTCAGAATTGCCATATAAAAAAACACACTTGAGGCCAGCCCAGTGCTTGCTAATGAAGGAAAAAAGCTAAAAACTTCCCACATTAATCCTGCTTTTTGGGCAAACATTTACACCCATTATTTGTATAACTGTTGCTACTGTCTCCTAACATTTGCACATTTCTAACACATCAAAATTGCGAATGAGAACGGTTGCCCACCACATAAATGAATATATTTAAAGCTGCTTCCAAATAAAGAGTGGTTCTTTATGATATTCCAAAACATAGGCTACTGAACCTCCATAAGATAAAACTGCCTGTGTGCATAAAATAAGCGCAAATCTGTGACAACTCACTGGTCCATCAAGCGTTCAGGAAGAACTGTCCAATCCTTGGTCACATTTTTAAAATGCTGGAACAACGGTCCAACTAGCTTTTTAAGATATAGCTGTTGTAAAGAAATACAAAATAAGATCGATTATGGCACAATGGACAGAAGGAAATGTACAATAGTGTGCATTATTTTGTAATGTAGCACATATGATAGGTACTCTATTTGTAAAGGTAAATTCTTGATTTTTCCGTTTATTCATGTATCTAAGTTTCACTTTACACAATGTTTCCTGCTTTGCTTTCGTAATGGACTTAATTACGAGATTTTGGCGCAGGGCAGCGCTGCAGGGATATCTTGCTGATCTGCCCTGCATAATAGGCTTCCATGCACCCATGTAGGCACCCTTGCACCATGGTGCAGTGGTATCTGCTTTGTAGAAGTGGTGTTATTTTTTGCAGGAAGGGGTTACTTCTTGTACAAAAACAATCACATGAAGTGCAAAATGCAAAGCACATAGAAAAAGGAACAATATAGAAGTTGCTCCTGGTTGCACCTCCCTTACGTCTGCCCTGGGGAGGAGTAGGAATCTGACGTATTCTCAGGATTACGAAAACTTGTAAATATGGGAATGCATCAGTTTTATGGCTGCTGTGTGGGAACTCAAACAGCAACACCCATGGAGCCCACTTTCACACAGAGTAATGCGTGAAAGGGGGCCATATTTACAAGGCCATGAAAACACATGCAGGGTGGCTTTATGTGTCCTTGTAAATATGGGCAGGCACACTGCGCCGCCTGTGTGATGGGCTTGTAAATAAACCCCTAAATCCTTATTTGCATTTTATACCATACTATGGGTGATTTTTAACCCTTTGCAAAATTCCTAATAGAAATAATACTGAGATTCTTAAAGTACAACGCAAATTAGCAAACACAAGAAATTTGGTACTTGTTCCATATCTTAAGGAAAATGAATAAGTGCAAAAGGTTTTGCAAACTGTTACACTAATTATAAAATGGTGTACATTTCATAGTTTCTATCAGATTTTAAAGTAAGCCATGGGATAATTTGATCATATTCTCCAAACATAACAAGAGGTTTAACAACATTAAGACACCAATGGCATTCAATAAAGAATGCAAACTTATAGCGAGGGAATGTACCAATGCACTTTAGAAATAGAAAACAAATTTTAAATAGATTATATCATTCATGACATGCAATTAATGCTAAGTGCCTACGCTTGCATAGTTGGAATTAAACAAATTGCACTTTATATTTAGAACAGGAGCTCATCTTAATTCGAGAGGCCTTTAAATCTAGGCTGTATCTGGGCATATAACATATCACATATCAAATACTGATCAGTGGTATTCAGTTTTTAAATCAATCTTTATCATTACCTCAGTGCATATAAGGTAGAAAACGACTTGTATATTTGCTTTTTATTGTGCATTATATAAATACTTACATCAGATTTTAACCATAAATATTTCTACGAATATATTTAAATTTAATGTATATTTGTGGTTTTATCAAATTACGCAGCCAATCTATAGAAATATATTATTTAAAAGACTTAAAGCACGCTAGTCCATGCATTCCTGCTCATTCACACCTAGCTAATGATTAAGTCGCAGTGAGAGGAGATATACATCATGAAGCAATGCGACCTTCCCCTCCCCAGAATTTATTAGTTAGGTGTGAATGAGAAGGAATGCCTGATACAGTTATTTTATTATTTTTTTAATACGTTCCTAGATGTGTTATGTAAATGATAAAAACAGATCAATACAAACATTTAATTAAGATTGTAGAAATAGTTATGTATTAAACCTGTTTTGGTTCATATATAACACAATAAAAAAATATATAAAATGTTCTATAACTTTTATGAACGGAGATGATGACAAAGGTTGAATCAAAATTTCAATAACACAGGAGTAGTATAATTATTTGAAATTAAAACGGGAGCTGCAAACCTTTGCTCTAAAGAAAGACATCTTCTTAATTAGAAATAGAATGTTTGGACAAAGTTTAGGATCCTGTTGGTAAATAAGGCTTGACAACACCAATGCACAATTACTACACGAGCAGTACAATAGTGGATATAATATAATATCATATAATATAATATGATATGATATAATATAATATAATATAATATAATATAGATAAAGTACCCCCTGCCATACATTATAATAACATTGCAAGTCACAGAGAAGTTCCATAACCATATCAAGGAATGAGTTGGGAGGATGAGTTCCTTTATACGGTTATGGAACTCTGAGGTGACTTGCAATATCTTTATCATGTACACCAGGGTGTGCTTTATCCCATGTATTACATGATCACACCATCACCCTTCTCACAAACTACTTAAAACCTTGGTGCGTAGCTCTTTTATATGAAAAAGCTAAAATATTTGCAAATAACAAGAATAAAAATTAAACCTCTATGGCAAAAGCAAACACATCAAAAATCTGCTAGATATTATTGCAAACAAATATTAGAAATAGTTCAATACAAGCCAGTTTTTTTTTAAATAAAAGCTGCATTATCTCAGAATGTGCAGAAACATGAAGACAAATTATAACTCTACTGTAAGGAGTGCAAAAAATAAACATACTCCATCTGCTTCTGCTTGTCATTGTAATCTGTTAGAATGGAGCAGAAGAAAGAAAAGCAACATTCTTTTGCTTCTTTTAACAGCTGGTTCAATTATGTTCTGTGACCTGACCTGCCTTTTACCTTGACTGCTGGCAGCAGGCATAGTGACACCAGAACTAGACCATTATAACTTACAAACGTTGAATTGTGATGCTTTTCTATATAACCTGTGACTGCGTGCATCACAAGTCACTGATTATAAAGAAATTAGAGCCTTCCATTTATACAGGGATGAAATAATCTCATATAATTTAATATAATATAATATATTATAATATAATATATTATAAGACAATATAACATAATATAATATAATATATGCCGCCTAAGTATTTGCCTATCCATTTAAGTATTGCTATAGGATGTTTTTCAATGATTTAGTATTTGGCAGATGGTTCCTTGCCAGTAAGGGCAATGGAGTAAAATATTATGCTCTGACAGACATGCCATCCACTAAATTGAGAGATGACCGACTGCCCTGTGGAAATCTCTGAACACAAGCAGGAATCACAGTCATGACAGTTCCTATACATGCTTTAAGTTTTACGGGCCCTTTTGGCAAACATGATGGGTGCTCTCAAAGTGGGAATTTGTTAATGAAAAATGAGAAACCAGTGGCCCATGCACCATGGTAGTGATGTTTATTTTTTTTTCTGTCCTGCAAAACCAAGGTTTTCCTGTCAGTGAAAGACAGATAAAAAACATAATGTCATCTAATTTAAATCGGGCAGACTGTGGTATATGTTAAATTACCCCTAATCTGTCAGGCCGTCAAAGGAGTATATCAGAAATGGAGCCGGTTCAGGTTTCCTCTTCGTAATATTTGGCGTCCACCCACCTTTAAATCAGGAAGTCAGACCTTGAGTTTGGCAAAGAGTACGTTTCGCTTTTCTTGCAACTGGATACCCTTTCCTTGAAACTCTAAATCATCCTCTAAGATCCTATTTTGAGCCATCAATTTTTAAACCAAATGTTCTTACCTGCAAATGCCAACCAACTAAAAATAGCCTGGGATCAAATTGGATCACTTTCGATCATTCCTCAAGATCAGGATCATTTTTATACACATTAATCTACCTTCATGGGTCCATAAACGCTGCTCCTGTCAAACATTATGGTGAAGTAATTCAAGCTTCTAAGGGCCACCTGCCATGGCATGTACTCGGTTTCCTTGATGAGATACTTGGTGGTCTCCAATGCAGAGGTTGTTCTGAAGTAGTCAGCTCTAAAAGACAAGTGATGCAATATTTACTCTTTTACATTAAAACCCTTTCAACTGGATGAATTATCCCAGGAAAAGGACCTGCTTATCAAAGGAATTATCTCCCTGCAATTTGTTCTGCTTATCCAAAGTAAGTTTTATTTCAAAACATTTTAAAGTTCAACAAATTATATCAACCTCTCTGATGTCTTATTTAGTAAAGCATAGAACAACCTCTATTGAGTTATTTCAAATACATTATGGGGTGCAGCTCAGCAGGGGAGGTGCTAGACATTTATTCCATCACTACCACTATAAACATCTCCAGATGTTACTTTGAGGTACAACAGTAATGCCTCATAGTGTGTAGGACTGCCATTTCACCTTCTAGTAATTTCTAGAGTTGTCTCTGACAGCCTTGTGCTGCTTGGAACATGTAGTAATGGTCAGGGAAAAACATTTCAAGACGTTATTCCCTTATTCGTCAAACTACCTTTTAAAGACAGTAGAAAAATATGTCATCAATGGCGAGGCTACCACAGACACACACTTCTGCTTTATTTGCCATCCAGTTCCCAATTGAACTTTAATATTACTAATGGCTACAGATGTGCAATGAGTCGACTTTATTAATTGCCTGAATTCAGTGACAGTGTAAGAGTTCTCTTACTGGAGAAATTTGATTACATATGCAAACCTTTCACTGCATTGGCCAAACTGAGCTATTTGCATGATCCTCTTAGGTATGTTTTAAAGTAAAGATGAAAGGGGGAGAGGGGTAAGGAGTTCTGCCCTCATGGTTACAAAATAAATCTTTAGCATCCACATCTCACCACCATAAGGAAGGAAAACTGCCATGGGACAAATTTAGTTCTCTACTAACTCATCTCTGACCCTTCAGGAAGAAGGGAGAATTATAAAACAATGACAAAGGTAAAAGTGAAATATGGTAAACTTATTTATTTTCTTAACACGCTATGACATTTATTTAAAGAGCCCATAAAAGGAGTACAATATGTGTTAATCAGATTTCCACACATTTAGCAAGTGTTTGATTAAAAGTAATGTGTTCATATTCTATTAACACATGTGGTAATGATGCATCAGAAACATTTGCTCATTTATCCACAGTTTTTGCTGACGATAATCATGCACAAGTAAATGCAGAAAACTTGCAGAAATAATAGTTCAACAAAGTTTTTCCAAGTCTTTGAGCAGAAAGCAACATTGCATTAATGCAATTTCTGGAGTGTTTGTTACAACAGATTAGCTGACACAGCCAGAGTATGTCTTGCTATATTCTAATGACTAGCTAGATAAGAATGTATGGATCTGTAGCCATATTAAGTAGTTTAGGCATTCCTATCTTTGCTTTTTGTTGTTAGTTGTGCAAGTTAATGTGAAATTTTACAAAGGTTACATGAGAGTTACATTTGTCCTAATGTATTTGATTATATGGAGTGCTATGTCTACTACCTGTATACTGTTGTCCAGTATTGTCTTTAGTCCCACCGAATTTATAATGCCATTCTAAAACAGAATTTTGTTACTATGAGTTCTGTGCTAGTATTGTCAATTAACACATTATGTTCCAGTGGTAAAGACAGGACATTGTGCTTGCTATTTCAGCCTTCATCTTCACTGGTTGCATTCAGTGGCATGCAGTAGCGCATAAAGCGAGACAAATGAAGGGAACATAAAGGGGTGGTAGGTAGAGTCACCAGTAGTACAGGGTTGGAATCCAATTACCTCAAAGCAAAAGCACTAGTCAATGTTGGTATAAAGTGATGGGAAGTTGGTGTGAATAAAACATAACTGCTGCACCACTTATCCAAAGAAAAGATGCTCATCGTATATTTTCTGAGTAATATATTCACATGATGCCAAGTGTACTGGGTATATTAAAAAGTATTTAATGCACTCACTTAAATGTTTGCATAGCTGCAGGATAGAATAGGTATAGATAAGAATGATTAATTCTGCAGTATTACATGGTCTCCCCAATTCGTGATCGCAATCTTTGATAGTACCTGTTTTTAAAAAGGGAGATAAGGCTGATCCTTATTGTTATAGGCTAATCTCTCTGATTGGCTCTACAGTCAAGGTATTGGGGTGCATCGTTTTGAATAGACTGTGTGGGCTCCTAAAGTCAAGATTTTCCCAACATTCAGTATGGTTTTAGGTCTGGCCTAGGGGCGATTAATCAGTATTTAAATCTTTATTAAATCAATGACAAATATACCATGGTCAAGAAGGGATCCTTGCATATTGCCTTTATAGACCTTAGTTCTGCATTTGACAGAGTCAATGGAGACAAACTGTGGAGCAGAATGATCGTTCTAGGTGTTGAGTTGTATATTGTACACTTTTGTGAAATCTTCATCAGAGTTTACTGGCTTAAGTGAGATATGGTGAGAGACGTGAGTGCTCTGCTTCGTTGAAGCTAAAAAGAGGTGCCTGGCAGGGGTGCATTCTTGCTTTTTTCTTTTTACCCCCTGTATTAATCAACAAGAAAGTGTTCTTATGAAGAATGGTCATGATGTTCCCTAAATTGGACGACATCTGGTTCCTGTGCTATTGTATGCAGCAGAAAATACAGTTTTAATAGCCATAGCAGCAGTAGATGTTCAACATTTATTAAAATTATGTGTGGCTTTTATGGATTCATTGAATATAAGAGCACATTTTAAGAAATCCCATGTAATGGTGTTTGGCCCTAGATTAACCAAATCTCTGTTTTTTAAGGTGAATTACAATGTTATTAGTAAGGTTTACTCATATCCTTATTTAGGATTGTATTTTCACTCTGCTTGAACCTGGTCTTCTCTTTTATCTTCTAGATCAATGATTTCTATGAAATCCGTTTCTTCTATTTTTGATTATGTTACGAGACTTGTCAATAGACCTTCAGCAGCCATTTGAAGGATTTACGAGGCATAACATGTCTCTATTTCTACCTATGGATGTGGTATTTGGTGATAAGCTGATATTCCTTTGCTTCAAACCGTGGAAAACCACATTTTTTTAGAAACAGGTAGTTCTGCCGAACTGTTCAGCCTCTGTTGTATTTCATGAAGAATTGGGTGTTCGTTTCCTTAGCGATATTGTGAAAAGGCGTCCCTTGCTACAGTGGATCTCGGTTTGGCTAAAACCAGATTCTAAGTTAAACCAATTGATAATAAGTGGCAGTTGTGCTTTGAATGGATCTAATAGAATTCCTGTCTCTCTTTTGCTGAATTGGGGTGACTGGGAATTCTTAATAACCAGATAAGCTGGTGAAAGCAAACTTGCTTAGGACAAAGAAAGCTATTATGAATTTATTTAAGTCCATAAAGTAAAGTACGTAGTTGGCTAAACCATCTGTTAAATCTCACAATTTGTTGTTGACCTCACCAACTCTCGAACCTTATTTGAAACTAGGACTGTCTTCTTATCATTGTTTTATATTTACCAGGTTTAGACTTAATATGATACACCACTTGTTGCCTGTCCCTAAAGTTTGGTATAAGGATTCTTTATGGAAAGGGGCGACCATTCGGTCCCCCCGAACGTATGGCCGAGTACCACGATCCCCCCGGGAAGCCATCTTGGGCGGGAGGCGAGCCTCGGCTGGTATGCCCGAAGCGGCGTAGCCGGGGCGCGCTTTTTCCCGCCCTGAAGTGGGCTGGCCTAGACACTGACGCGGCCGGGCCACGCCCTCGGGGCAGGCCGGGGCGGGTTTACGCCCGCCCTGAAGACGGATAAAAGGAGCAACAAGCCAAGGAAGCATCCTCTTGTTTCTGTGCTCTGAAGCTGCACCACCTCGCTGCACGTGAGCTCGAGACGAAACGAAGAGCCAATTTTGAGCGTTGTAATCTTTCTGTTTGTTTTTCAGATACTCTATCGTGAGAATGCCTAAGAAGGTGGGAAAGCGAATGACTACCGACCAGATGCTGCGTGTTCTCATGAAGGAGGTGACCGACTTAAAGAAGCGAATGGCGGAGAAAGACGAGGAAGGGGGGCCAAAACGTCCTCTGGCAGGAGCAGCCCCAGGAGGAAAAGGCAAGAGGCCCAGAAGGGGAGCAGTTGGGGGAGACAACCCAGTTCCCTGTACCCCACTCGAAGCACCCACTCCTGTGCCGGAGGAAGGGAATCCAATTCCCGTAGTGGTTACCCCTGTGTCCGGGGAGGATATGCCGCCCGAGCTGGCAGCTCAATTAGCAGCGTGGTTGGGAAAAGGTAGCAAGGGCGCCACGGCTGACGACGCGCAGGTGTTGATGAGGCAGCTACGCGAAACAAGGGAAGCAACGACGGCACCATCGCCATCAGTTCCAGTCGCAGAGACTGCTTCCGGTTCAGGTAAGCGGCCATTGCCGATTGCGAGGGATGAATCAGCACCCTCTCGGCGGGAAAAATTGGGTCAACATGTCCCTCTGGCGATTAAAGAGAAGATATGGGCAGGGGAATATATAAACATCTTCTCGTTGCTTACCGATCATTATGAAATGGAGCATGTTAAGAGCCAGAAAGAGCTCATGCATCCAAGTGTTTGGCGCGCAAAGATGGCCGCCTTTAAGGTAAATGAAAACATTGGTAATTGGGGCAAGGCATGGGGGGTTTTTACATCCATCTTGGGTGAACGTAGGCCCGAATTGCTGCCCGAATTGCCGATTTATCAGTCACGGATCATGGGCTACTCCGTATCTCACGAGGGCAATCATTGGTTTTGTTACGACAATGTTTTCAGGAAAGCGAAAGAGCATGATAAAAACTTAACTTGGGATTGTTATGATTCTGTGTCTTGGTCCAAAATGGAGGACTCCGGTATGTTGAAGGTGCCATTGATAGGAAGTAACGTGGGTGAATCCTCCCGCCAATATGCGGGGACGCCCTTTCGATCGGGTACAAGTAACGACAATCACTCGAGGCCAGCCGGCAACGCAAATAAAAGGGGAGTTTGTTGGAACTTTAACAGGGGGAAATGTACTAGGCCTCAGGGGTCATGCAAATTTAGGCACGAATGTGGGGGGTGTGGGCAATCTTCCCATCCTGAGTCCATGTGCAGAGCCAAAACGGTTGATAACGGGGGTAGAGGAGGCGCCAAACAGGTCTGACATAGTCCGAGGGGCGCCTTTACCTACCCCGATTGATACCATGGCAATGATTCCCTGGCTCAGCGAATACCCGGATCACGCTTCCGCTGGGGTGTTGCGCAACGGATTTTCATATGGTTTCCACATCCCAGTGGGAGAGTTTCAGGGTTTGCCACGATGTAAAAATCAGATATCGGTCTTACAGCATACGACCGTGGTACAGGAAAAGATCAGGAAGGAGGTGGCTCGAGGTCGAGTCGCCGGTCCATTTAATGTGCCACCAGTTGCTGACTTTGTTTGTTCCCCTTTAGGGGTGGTCCCCAAGAAGGACCCGGGTGAGTTTCGGCTGATACATAATTTATCAGCCCCACGTGGTCTTTCAGTGAACGATGCGATAGACCCGGAAGTGTGTTCGGTGCGGTACGCATCCTTCGATGAGGCCGTAGCCATTTTGAATCGCCTGGGGCCCGGTGCGCTGATGGCAAAATCTGATATCGAGTCAGCGTTCCGGTTGCTCCCGGTACATCCAGACGATCAGCGTCTCCTTGGTTTCATGTTTCAGGGTCATTATTACATGGATAGGTGTATGCCGATGGGATGCTCTATATCTTGTGCCTATTTTGAAAAGTTCAGTTGCTTCCTGCAATGGGTCTTCACGAGGAAAACGGGGTTTCAAAATGTGATGCATTATCTCGATGATTTTTTGTTTCTGGGGGCAGCCGGGGATCCCGAGTGTGGACAGGCTTTGACTGCATTTTGTGGTCTGATGAATCAATTTTGCGTGCCATTGGCACCAGGTAAGACTGTGGGTCCCTCGACTTGCCTCGAGTTTCTGGGGATCGAGCTGGATTCCGAGGAAGGTTGTTTTCGTTTACCAGGGGACAAAGTGTTAAAATTCAGGGCATCCCTGCAAATGTGTTTAAGTGAGCCTAAGGTTAGGCTACATCAATTACAGCAATTGGTGGGGCAGTTGAATTTTGCCCTAAGAGTTATACCGATGGCCCGCCCCTTTTCTCGCTCGATCGCTCAAGCCATGGTCGGCCTGAAGGAGGGTCATCATCGCACACGGCTCTCGGCAGAGGTTCGCCAGGACATGCGCATTTGGTTGGCATTTCTGGCGGATTTCAATGGCCGAATTGTCTGGAACAAACCGGCCGTGTCCTCCGAGGAGCTGGGGCTGTGGACGGATTCAGCAGGGAGCATTGGTTTTGGCGCCATCTTCGGCACTCAGTGGTCAGCACAAAAATGGCCGTCATGGTGGCATGAGAGTGATCTGACAAGTAACATTGCTTTCCTTGAACTTTTTCCCATTCTGGTGGCCCTGAGAACTTGGCCAGAGGGGTTCAGAGATCACTCTGTGGTATTCTGGTCTGATAACATGACCGTTGTTGAGTGTATCAATAGCCAGGCAGCACGCTGCAAGTGGATCCTGAGATTACTCAAAGAAATCGTGTTATTATGTATGCAGTTGAATGTAGTATTTAAGGCAAGACATGTCCCGGGGGTGATGAACCAGGCGGCTGATGCGCTTTCTCGTATGCAGGCCTTCTGGGGTTTTCTGCCCGCAGCGGACCCGGTGGCAGCACCCTTTCCCGAAGCTCTCTGGTCTCTCGGTGCCCCGAACTACAGAACCTCGTGGGAGAGAGTTTAGCACCCAGGACAAGGAAGGCGTATGAAGAACGTTCCGTTCCTATTGGGCCTTTTTGGGGGCAGCTAGGGGGGAGCTTTGGGGCCAGGAGGAGTTGGTAGTGAAATTCCTGCTATCTTTACGTCATGCAGGCAAATCAGTGGCTACGGCCCAGAGGCATCGGGCCGCCATTTCCTTCGTGGCTAGGGCTCATGGGATCCAGGACCCGACAGCGTCTTTCGTTGTGCAAAAAGCGCTACGTGGGTGGCAACGCCTTGAGGGTCGCAGAGTAGATGATAGGCGCCCGATAGGTCTAGATAGGCTGGCTTTGTTGTTATCTGTACTTCCTGCAACATGTTCATCCCAGTATGAAGCAGTGTTATTCCGAGCCGCTTTTGTGCTAGCATTCTATGGGGCTATGCGAGTAAGCGAATTAGTGGCAAGGAACAAGCTGGATACCAGGGGGGGACTGTGCCGAGAGCATGTCCGAATCAGGGGGGAGACAATGACTATCTCATTTGTCAAGTCCAAAACCGATCAGGGTTCAATGGGGGACTGCATAATGATACGAAGGATCCCCGGGTCATCCATGTGCCCGGTGAGCTGTGTAGAGGAGTATTTAGCACAGAGGGTGGCATCATGGGGGGGGACATTGTTGAGACACGCTGACGCCACCCCACTGACGAGGTTTCAGTTTCAGCGGGTGCTTGCGATGTCGATTACGGCTGCTGGCTTGAACCCGATCGAGTTTGGGACCCATTCCTTTCGGATAGGGGCCGCTACAGAGGCTACGGCCAGGGGTCTGAATGTTGAACAAATTAAACGTGTGGGGCGTTGGTCCTCCAATTGTTATAAGAGGTATGTGCGGTTGCACATGTTGTGAAGCTGTAACGATGTACTCACGCTTCTTGTTTTTGTTTGGTTTCAGTTGCGCAAGCTTACGAGGCGGGGCGGACTATGCAGTCGACCCAACACCGGGCCAGCGGTCATACTTCACCGGCTGTGAAAAAGGAGGTGTGGGTCGTGGGCCACTCATACGTGAGGCGAGCCGCGGACGTATTCAATGTTTGTTATATACAAGGGAGCCCCATGCAGTTGAACCTGGGGTGGAAAGATAATTTTATAGAACAATGGTTCGGAGTAGGCCTTATGTGGTCCTTAAAGGAAAACAGGGTAACAGCGAGTATTTAATAAATCGCTAGGGAGCATTGGTAGTAGGAAAAATGAGTTATTTATTTCTACTTTTTACTCTTTTCTTATATCAAAACACAAGATATTAAAAAATATATATACACTGTATTTCAGGTGCTCAGGTGAGTAGTACGGTGCAGGACGTGACATAAGTGAGCAAAGTGAACGAACTGTCACACACAACAAGGATAAACACACACAACAATTATCTACAATGATACACGTGAAATTCCTTGGGTAGGTCGACGGCGTTTCGATCTATATTATTTTAGATCTTCATCAGGACAGTTGAGCCTCCTGAAACTTGCCAAGGGAAAGGGCAAGGATGGTCACTTGTGCAGAGCAGCTGGGCGCATGTCGCAGCTTTTCAAGGAATATTAAATTAAGTTAGATTCCAAGCTCTACTTGGGGATTCTGGTGGTAGCTGTTTCTTCCAGTGCGTGGAAATTATGAAAATTGGGTTTTAATACATAATCAAAATCGCTGCCAAGGCGCGTTCGCCGCTATGGTAGGAAAAATTGTCTGAAAGTAATTAATCGGGGTTTTTTTGACACAGCGCATTCGTCGCTTTTGTAGAAGCCTGAAAATTAATTTTATCAGGACGGTGCAGCAGGCGGGGGGTCAGAGTACCTCTTCCTAGCAGCTCTAGGAAGAGGTACTCTGACCCCCCGCCTGCTGCACCGTCCTGATAAAATTAATACTCGCTGTTACCCTGTTTTCCTTTAAGGACCACATAAGGCCTACTCCGAACCATTGTTCTATAAAATTAGCGGACGTATTCAAAGCAGGTGACATGAATCACGTGGCTGGGGAATACGGGTACAGTGTGTCCTTCTACGGAAAGGGCGGACTCTGTATTGACCAGTTTCAATCATTTTTTGAGGGTTTACTAGGGCGGACGAGGTCACCGCCGTCTATAGTCATAGTACATCTTGGGGGCAATGATTTGGTCACCACTGGTAGACGACTTCTTCTTGAGGCGATGCTTTCCACTGTAAGTTGGTTGGCGAGGAGAGTTCCAGGGTGCACGATTGCATGGTCCCATATGATCCCGCGAAAAGTATGGCAGGGGGCTGTTTCTGTTTCTGCTTTAAACCATTCAGTAAGGAAAATTAATAACAAAGTGAGTAGATTATTCCGTTCCAAGACACTGCATTCTATTTCGCATGGTTGTATTGCTGGTGACAGTATGTATTTGGGGGATGGTGTTCATTTGTCCCGGGTGGGGAACGAGTTACTCATAGGAGACTGTATAGCTTGGCTAAAGACTTTAAGTCATGACCTTTAGGTAGGAGTGTTGTGGGGGGTCCGGATAGCCGGTCAACTATCCGGCCTGTGGCGGTAAGGTCATGATCGGTGAGCACTAATTGGAAGATCCCTATGAGTGGGCGTCACCCATTACGGATGGGAGCGCTCGAAGGAGGTGGCCATTGGCCCCTCAACGGGGAAGGCGGTCCCTTCTAAGGATGGGACGCCGAAAGGAAAGGAAAGGCGGTCAAGGCCCCTTCCTGGGTAGGGGGGGCTACAGCCCCCTCCCGGAGAATTTCCCGGGGCCAAGACATCTGCGACGGCAGATGTGGTAAGATGTGTGGGGTTTGGGGGGGGGGTCTACGCTACCTTCTAGATTCCTCACACGAGTCCTCGGACGACCTTTAAGTGGCGTCGAGTTTATTGGGGCCCCCGTCAAGTCAAGGGAAATTGGTAGTTGCACTCGAGGTACACCTCTGTGCGGTCGCCCCTCACAAGTGAGGGGGATATTTCTGGTTAGGGATCTTGACACCGGTTACGACCTTGCCGTTGGCCCTTAAACGTTAGGATGTACAATTTCAAAATTTCAAGTTAGATGTTTTTGTAGGATGTTAGTTCGGCTAGGAGAACCTTTGTATTAGAGAATATGTTAAGGTTAGCCAAACATCGCAATGTGGTAATGAAATTGTACATAATATGGAACTGTTATTTTAATGTTTTCATTTTGTTTCATATTTTAATAAATACGGCCGGGAGGGTCACTCCCTCCGTCTTCCAAAAGTTCAGAACTGTTTCCGGTTTCCCATCCTTGGGGATTGTGTTGAGAGGGGGTGGCGGGTATCTCGGCCATATGGAAAGGGGCGACCATTCGGTCCCCCCGAACGTATGGCCGAGTACCACGATCCCCCCGGGAAGCCATCTTGGGCGGGAGGCGAGCCTCGGCTGGTATGCCCGAAGCGGCGTAGCCGGGCGCGCTTTTTCCCGCCCTGAAGTGGGCTGGCCTAGACACTGACGCGGCCGGCCCACGCCCTCGGGGCAGGCCGGGGCGGGTTTACGCCCGCCCTGAAGACGGATAAAAGGAGCAACAAGCCAAGGAAGCATCCTCTTGTTTCTGTGCTCTGAAGCTGCACCACCTCGCTGCACGTGAGCTCGAGACGAAACGAAGAGCCAATTTTGACCCACCCACCAGCCCCTGAAGACAGCGAGTTGTTTTGAATAAAGTTTGATGTGGTAACTCTTTTATTTACAGGTCGAATTATTATCGTGATAACCTTGAATATGCAATAAAGAAATGGTCAATTTGTGGTATGTTTTGCAAATAAAGTGATCTTGCTCTAGTGTTGATCAGTAGCATGTTTTAATAAAATTGTTGCTTTTAACTGTCTTTTAAGTAATTTAGTCATTTAGTTTAGAATTCATTTAGCTTAGAACTGTCGTATTTATTTTGGTCGGGCGGTAAGGTCATGATCGGTGAGCACTAATTGGAAGATCCCTATGAGTGGGCGTCACCCATTACGGATGGGAGCGCTCGAAGGAGGTGGCCATTGGCCCCTCAACGGGGAAGGCGGTCCCTTCTAAGGATGGGACGCCGAAAGGAAAGGAAAGGCGGTCAAGGCCCCTTCCTGGGTAGGGGGGGCTACAGCCCCCTCCCGGAGAATTTCCCGGGGCCAAGACATCTGCGACGGCAGATGTGGTAAGATGTGTGGGGTTTGGGGGGGGGGTCTACGCTACCTTCTAGATTCCTCACACGAGTCCTCGGACGACCTTTAAGTGGCGTCGAGTTTATTGGGGCCCCCGTCAAGTCAAGGGAAATTGGTAGTTGCACTCGAGGTACACCTCTGTGCGGTCGCCCCTCACAAGTGAGGGGGATATTTCTGGTTAGGGATCTTGACACCGGTTACGACCTTGCCGTTGGCCCTTAAACGTTAGGATGTACAATTTCAAAATTTCAAGTTAGATGTTTTTGTAGGATGTTAGTTCGGCTAGGAGAACCTTTGTATTAGAGAATATGTTAAGGTTAGCCAAACATCGCAATGTGGTAATGAAATTGTACATAATATGGAACTGTTATTTTAATGTTTTAATTTTGTTTCATATTTTAATAAATACGGCCGGGAGGGTCACTCCCTCCCGTCTTCCAAAAGTTCAGAACTGTTTCCGGTTTCCCATCCTTGGGGATTGTGTTGAGAGGGGGTGGCGGGTATCTCGGCCATATGGAAACATGTAATTGTGATCTGTTTTCAAAACAGGATATTAAGCACTTTGAAATGTTTTGTGTTTTTTATTTGAATCTGCGAAAAAAATGGATGATTCCATTGTTAGAGGAACAGTCGAGCCCACCTTGTTGCAATTACAAATGCTTTTAAATCAGCGCACCTCTTTCCATGTGGCATGTTTTTTAGCTGGCGTTATTAAACTGAGGAACTGCTATTATGAACCGTGGATTTATATTTATTTATATAACTTCATATTTAACAGAAAATAATTGTTTGTAATGATATTTATTGATGCTGAGTTTTATTGTCACAAAACTGTTCTATCTTTTATGATTTAATCAAAAACTGAATAAAGAAAGTTGATTCATTGATTGATAAGAACAGGTATCTCACCTTGCTAAGTTGAAAGCGTCATCAATGATTTGTGCCCGGTTGATAACTGGAATAACCTTCAAAACACAAATATGTAACAATGAGGTAACAAACAATTATGAAATGAAAGCAGACTTTACCAATTATGGTCCTCCTTTATTCTCTTGAATGCCCCCTGTGGTAAATTCTTTTATGAATGTTAGGGATAGCTTCATAACTTTTTGCCTCAAAACATATGCATGCCAATTTTTTTTCCTTTTTTCCAACATCTTTAGCAACCTAAAGGTACAAAGGGTTTGTAGATTCCCCCACAGAGAAGCAAGAAATTCAGCAAGCTACAGATAAATCTTGGTCTTTGTGGGGAAAATGGGAAAAAAGTGCTGTGCAAGAAATCACATGGATTTTTCTCTAAAAAGTGCATCACAGAAAGGTTTGCTGTGCTGGAATTAACAATTTCTCGACTTTCGGGAACAAGCAGAGCAGTATCCCAAAAACCTTTATCACCATTTTTGCTTTTTCTACGGCCGGGATTACAAGTTTAGTTGCTATTTATCGCTCTTGAGAAATAACAATACCATGGTCTACATTATTTATCGGCTATGATAAATCAAACCGGTTATGAGTTAGTGGGGACCACTATTCAGAGTTTGGCGTTTACTTGTGCCAAAATCCACATAAAACTGTAAATACTGTATGCTTTCCCCCATTAAATTTTGGCAGATTTGGCATGCCGTAATTTAATGAAGGTTGAGGTATGTAACGCATCTGATAATTATTGGAATCATTAAATACCTACCAAATTGTAATTCTATCCCATACATACATAGGGGTTCACACGTGCATTGGAATATACTGACCATCTTGTAATCAAGGCTGTGAAGTTAGTAATTTTTTCCTGATTAAATCCAGATCTGTGACTGGGGGTGAATGTTTTGCCAATGTGTAACTTTCCATCCATCACCTTGTGTGTTTCGCCCTATGTGGGACGGGTATGCCCAGACTTGGATCCCGTGCTCACTACGCCACTGGAGTCAAGCTATCTTGGCTGATGACGGTTGACAGCCAGAAACCAGTCCTAGGATGCTTGATTCCGGTCCAAGGAAGACAGCCCAACCAATTCTGGCTGGGCTGTTCCCATGAGGCACAGGGTCAAAAATGATTTGCATATGGCCATGTCTGAACTGGGGTGGCGTGGTGAGAAAAATAACGATGGATTAAACCCAGATCTGTGACTGGGGGTGAATTTTTGGCCAATGTGCAAACTTCCCGTCCATCACCTTTTGTGTTTTGCTGTTCGCCCTATGTGGGAAGGGTATGTCCAGACGTGGGTCCCGTGCTCACTACACCACTGGAGTCAAGCTATCCTGGCTGTTGACGGCTGATAGCCAGAAACCGGTCCCAGGATGCTTGATTCCGGTCCAGGGAAGACATGGCTTGGCAGTTCGGGCACAACTGTTCCCATGAGGCACAGGTTCAAGACTGATTTGCATATGGCCATGTCTGAACTGGGGTGGCCTGGTGAGCAAAATAACAATGGATTAAACCCAGATCTATGACTGGGGTGAATGTTTTGCCAATGTGCAACATTCCGTCCATCACCTTGTGTGTCTTGCTGTTCGCCCTATGTGGGAAGAGTAAGCCCAGACATGGGTCCTGTGCTCACTACACCACTGGAATCAAGCTATCCTGGCTGATGACGGCTGATAGCCAGAAACCAGTCCTAGGATGCTCGATTCCGGTCCAGGGAAGACATGGCTTGGCAGTTCGAGCTGGACTGTTCCCATGAGGCACAGGGTCAAGACTGATTTGCATATGGCCATGATGTCTGAACTGGGGTGGCATGGTGAGCAAAATAACGATGGATGAAACCCAGACCTGTGACTGGAGGTGAATGTTTTGCCAATGTGCAACATTCCGTCCATCACCTTGTGTGTTTTGCCGAATTAGGTCCCCAGCTCATCCAGCAGCCAGGGAAGTCTACCATACCTAGTGATTTATGAAAACTATACACTGGGGGAGGACAGGGTGGTGTGATTTGCCTGGAACTCACAAGGTTTTATAACCCATAGCCCTTGCAAACCTCAAACATAAGCTATAATTAAAATAAATTCTCAGATGTCTGTGAGGAGAAGGTTCTGGAATCTTCATGCATCTTCACATTTCTACCACCCAATGTTTCTACACATCCCCAGATACCCCATTTGTGTGAATGGGCCTAGCACCCACAACTCAAAAGGCCCCAAGCACAATTGGGTAGCTGCAGTAATTGGGCCCAGGCTTGGCTGCCACCTACAGATACTTACCAAACCAAGAGACTTCTGAGAAGTAGACACCTAGGGGTCTTCCAGAGTGGTGTGCCTCTTATGGATCCTATAAGGGTTTCTTACCCACAATGCCTTGCAACCCTCACATTTTGTCTAAAATCACACATTTCCCTTGCATTTCTGTGATGTAAACTTTCAAACTCCAGAACTTGCAGGAACCTAAATAATTCCAACTATGCAGCATTCCTCAACTTTTTCCAATATATACCATAACCACCTTGTGTGGCTGGGCCTAGTGCCTGCAACAGGAATTAATCAAACTAGGGTCAATGGATGTTTGCCCACATGGGATGAGGTTTCCGTCCAATACCAGGGTGGTAAACCCATACCTGTTTTGTTTCCCCAATGTAACATCCGTAGTGCCTAGTGGTCTTTAATATTCCTCAGGAAGACAGATTAATGTCACTTCCCCAATTGGGGCAAACCTCCAATCTGCCCAGCGGAGACAGAAATTTCGCATCTGGGATTGGGGTATAGCTTGATGTGAGGGTAGGTGGCCTCCATCCTTTTATTTATGTAGTTGGCATTTTAAAATCACTGGTGTATAGTGGGCTATCTGCTGTTCGCGGAGTAAGTTGTAAAAGAAAAACCTTTCTACCCCTCAGGGTGGGGGGCAGACTAGTTTGTCCTTTTTCTGGTAAGATTAGGCCCACAAACAGGGTAGGACACCTGCACCCTTCTCTTTTGCCCAAATTTAAAATCCCGGGGTTAGCATGAAGACACTTTTGCCCCTTTTGGGGTGTAGATTTGGATCATTGCCATAGTAGGTCACCCCCACCCTAATGTTTTTTGGAGCCATTTTGAAATCTATGGTGTCTAGTGGCCTTTCTGCTGCCCCCTCCCATTGGAAAATGTGAGGCAAAACTCCTCTATGTCATGTGGGGGGCAGAAATACTGGTTTTCCCCTTTTGTGGTGGGGTATCGCCCAATGCCAGTGTGGGATGCTTGCACCTCTTTCTTTATCTCAAATTTTAAATCTCAGATGTCTAGTGGACTTTCTGTCTAGGGGTGGCAGTTTGGGAATAAACACCCTTATCAGCCACCTCAGGTGGGGCAATATGTCTGTATTGTACACTTTTGGGGTCGGGGCATTACCTGAGCCCAGGATGAGCCACCCATCCCTCTTTTGTTATTTTCCCTGCTTTCAAGAGACTTTTCTGCCCTCCACCGTAAGGGGCAGATTCAGGGTAAACATCCCAATTTGTCCACCAGGGGAAGAATGACTTATGCCCTTTTTGGGGTGACGACATTGAGCTGTACTTTGTGGGCCACCCCACACTTTGATTTTTTTATGGGAGGAGACATTAGCCCTGGTGTCTAGTAAGCTTTCTGCACATGGCAGGCCACTCCCAACCCTTCATTTTTTTCTATTATTCCGTGGAGTTGAGTAAGATTTCTGCTCCAAAGATTTCTGCTCCGACCGACCCCTGCCCTCACCACGTCTTCAACAAGGCCGACGCTGTCATCGCACCCCACCTGCGAGACATCATCAACACCTCCTTCGACACCGCCATCTTCCCTGAAAGCTGGAAACACGCCGAACTCAGCGCTCTACTCAAGAAACCAACAGCGGACCCCACCGACCTCAAGAATTACCGCCCCATCTCGCTTCTCCCGTTTCCAGCCAAAGCCATCGAGAAGACCGTCAACAAGCAGATGGCCGCCTTCCTCGAGACGAACGGATCCCTCGACCCCTCACAGTCCGGCTTCCGAGCCAAACACAGCACCGAGACCGCCCTCATCGCCGCCACCGATGACATCCGAGCCCTGATGGACAATGGAGAAACAGCGGCCCTCATCCTCCTAGACCTCTCCGCGGCATTCGACACGGTCTGCCACCGCACCCTAGTACGGCGCCTCAGCAACATCGGAATCCAGGACAAGGCGCTGGAATGGATCATCTCCTTCCTGGACGGAAGAACACAGAGAGTCCGCCTACCACCGTACAAGTCAGAGGCCTCCAAAGTCATCTGCGGCGTCCCCCAAGGATCATCCCTGAGCCCCACCCTCTTCAACGTCTACATGAGCCCCCTCGCGGCCATCGTACGCAAACACCACCTCAGCATAATCTCCTACGTCGACGACACCCAGCTGATCCTCTCCCTGACCAACAACCCCGCCGCCGCCAGAGCCAACCTGCACGAAGGGATGAAAGAGGTAGCCGAGTGGATGACGACCAGCCGCCTGAAACTGAACTCGGACAAGACGGAGGTCCTCATCCTGGGCTCCTCACCCTCCGCCTGGGACGACTCCTGGTGGCCTCCCGCCCTGGGCACCGCACCCAAACCGACAGACCATGCACGAAACCTGGGCTTCACCCTGGACTCCTCCCTCTCCATGACCAGGCAAGTCAACAGCGTCTCCTCGGCGTGCTTCAACATCCTACGCATGCTACGGAAGATCTTCTGGTGGATCCCCACAGAGACCAGGAAGACCATCACCCAGGCCCTCGTCACCAGCCGACTGGACTACGGCAACGCCCTCTACGCCGGGACCACCGTCAAGCTCCAGAAGAGACTCCAGCGGATCCAAAACGCCTCAGCCAGACTCATCCTCGACATCCCACGTTCCAGCCACATCTCCGGACATCTGAGAGACCTTCACTGGCTCCCCGTCAACAAAAGAATCACCTTCCGCCTCCTCACCCACGCACACAAAGCCCTACACGACCAAGGCCCGAGCTACCTCAACAGCCGAGTCAACTTCTACGCTCCCAAACGCCACCTCCGATCAGCCAACCACGCCCTCGCCGCCGTCCCCCGCATCCGAAGAGCGACTACAGGAGGAAGGTCCTTCTCCTACCTGGCCGCCAAGACCTGGAACTCCCTCCCGTCCGACCTGCGCCTGACCCAAGACCACCTCTCCTTCAGGAAGAAGCTGAAAACCTGGCTGTTCGAGCAGTAGCGGCACATCCCCCCCCCCCCAGCGCCTTGAGACCCTACGGGTATGTAGCGCGCTTTATAAGTGTATCTGATTGATTGATTGATTGAATGGTGAACAGAAAGACTGCTGTGCCCTTTTCAGAGTGGGGCTTGGCCTTGTGCATGGTGGGTAACCCCTTTGTGCTTTTTTAATTGTTTTCCATGGTGTTAAGTGGGCTTTCAGCTCCTGAGGGCACAGATTGGAGATCCCCCCACCCTCAGGGTGCAAGTTTGGATGACAATCAACCCCACCTGCCCAATATGGGCAGAATGAATGACTTTTTTTAGAGGGGTGGGAACACTAAGGCCCTTGCCGAAGGAGACCACTCCCACATTCAAAAGATCTCTGGTTTCTAGTGAAATCTCCCAGCGATCACATCCCACTGTGATTGCCTGGCACTTTGCAATAAAAGGGAGTTATCACTGGAAAGCTGAGTTTGTCAGCTCAATAATAATACATCCCTTTTGCAACAATTCCTTAGGAGCATGGAGAATGGGGCTGTTTTCAGGTCCTTCCATGCTTCCTGGGAAACCAGGAAGTGTTTTCCTCGGTGCCATCCTGCCAATGATGCAATAATGTGCTATGTGCGTCTGTAGGAAATTGGGTTACTGGTTGAAAACTCCAAATTAACCTGTTTGAACCCCCCTGGTAAATCGGCACAGAGCAGCCAGGCTTAAGTAAAGGCGATGTGTAAAGTATTTGTACAACACTTCAAACAGTGAAAACACCACAATAAAAATGACCACACCAGGTTAGAAAATAGAGCTGATTTTAATAAATAAATCAAGACAAAAATGATACAAATATAATCACTAGATACATTTTAAAAGAATAAGGTGTAAAATAGTTCCTGATTGCACAGAGGGACTTATTTACAAGCCCCTTGTGCCGCCTTTCCATCACTTTTTCCCATGTTAAAAGTGACGCAATGGTGGTGTAATGGGCTTGTCAATAAGCTCTAAAGTGTTAACCATAGATATCTGGTCACACTGGACCATGTCAAAGTGGAATCATGCTGCCAGTGATGGAGTGCAGGTCATTCACAGTCCCAGATTTTACCTTCTCTAGTTTTGTCCCAAGAGTCCTGTTCGCATTGAAAAGCGTTGAGGGGAATAAGGAGAGCATCGCAGGCAGTGGTCCGCGAAAAGCAGGCTAGTTGTCACGAACGAGCGGCATGGTGCTTCATGTTAGTGGTCCGGTGCATGTACATGTGATCAAATCTTGCTGTGCAAAGAGACATGGTGATGGCTATATGTTCTGAATTTCGGTGCAACGCGGTCTTGGTGTGAACATGCCCATTTACGGTTGCGACAAGCCTAAAAGCTAGTCTTAAAGAGCCCATGAGCCACACTAAGAGTCCAGGACCTGAGGGGACCACTTGGAGGTTAGGAACAAGCTGCAGCTGGATAACCCAGCTGGTTGGGGGGTCTTTTATGTCCCTGTGGCTTAGATCAAGAGGTCTGCAGAATAGCTCTTTGAGTCACTCTGGAGTCCTGAGTTCATGATAAAGTTGCAGGTCCAAATCGTCTTCCCCAAGTAAGAGGTCAGCAGGCAGCAGGTTAGCACAACAGGGCAGCAGTTCCTTTATGGCAGCAGTCCAGCAGAGTGGCTGTGCTTGCTTGCAGCAGATCAGCAGTCCTTCTTCCTGTCAGAGTATCCACATGCTGGAAAACAGGGGGGAGAGCAAGGGATGATGTTCACCCGGGGTGAACGGAGAATACTCCTCTTCCCCTGGTCAAGGACTGAGTTAAACAAAGAGAGGAGTACCACCAGAAGTAAAACTGAAGGTTTCCTAATGGGGTGTTTTGAATGAGAAAAGGAAAGGATTCATCCTTTTGTAAGAAACCCCTCACTCACCAACCTAGTGGTGACATGCTTCATCATCGGGGTCCACCCTGGTGGCCTAGCGTCACCAGGGTGTGCTTCAACACCTGAGTTACAGTGGAGCAGGTTGTGAATGTAAGTGCAAAAAAAGAATGTTAAAAATTGTGATGGTTTGACTTATAAAAATGTGAATTTTATTGTAAAGCAACTGGACAATATTAAAAAGGGGTGGCGAGATACTGACAGGGAAGTAATGGCCAAAGTATCTCTATATGTGTATTGGTGTGTTGGTCAACATGTTTCTACCATAATGGTATTCATCAGGACCATAAACAAGGAGATGGACGGTATGGGCCCCCTAAAAGGCACACCCTATCCTAAATCCTCGTGTACCTATTGGCAAAATCGCCAATGGTAAGATGCTCGATCAAAAATGGATGAGCATGAGTATTAAAAAGCAAAAGACCTGTGGAGAAGAGAGAAAGTAAACAGGTGTCAGGCGTGATCATTCTTACTAGCCTGTTACGTTGTGCTGTGTCACTGTGCTCTCATACTTCATGCCACTGTAATTAGGAAAGCATCTTGTGATCAAAACGTGGTAATCAGGTGTCCGTGGAGGGCTTATTGTAGTTCCTGGACAGGTATGCTTATCAATAGGTGCGTGCTCTGTCACATGCATTATATTTATCGCAATCCCACTCATTCTTGTTAATACAAAAGAGGCGCAATATCTCATTCTGTTCACTCAACTATGGTGGTCAGGAAAATCGGAGTGCAAATTTTGCCCGTATACATAAATAACGCACAAGGACTAACAAACAAGTAACATTGAAGAGGCACACGAGTACTGCATGACGGGGAAAGGCTTACTTCTTATTGTGCTGTAAAATGCTTCGGTGGGCAGGGGGTAGTCTCATCATGCCGTTGAACATATTCTGTTGGTTCCAACAACCACAGCAATTCCCAATGTACGGGTGGCAACCACCATTTCAACAATTCCCTTTCCCACAAAACCAATTCCGTCCTCCTTTTTCCAACAGCGGCAGGCGCGGAAGAGGACGCAACAAACAAGGGAACAACGTCCACTGGGAGGAGGAAGACACAGTGGGCAGCAATACCAGGAGCAAAACCGGGACGAACAAAGCAGGCCCAAGCAATGCGAGGAGTTATCATCCAGGACACTCACTGAGACAGAATCAAGGGTCCTTAACAGGGGACTTGGCTTCCTCCCTACAGCAGCTCTGGATACATTTAAACTACATTGCGAATTGGCGTCATTTGTTAGAAAACCCAAACTAAAAGCCTTTTTCGAAAAAAACGAACACCGACAACTCAATCAATCAATCAATCATAGCACTTGTATAGCGCGCTACTCAACCGGCAGGGTCTCAAGGCGCTTGGGGGAAGGGGTCTGCTATTGCTCGAACAGCTAGGTCTTGAGTTGTCTCCTGAAGGCAAGATGGTCCTCGGTCAGCCGAAGATGGATGGGGAGGGAGTTCCATGTCTTGGCCGTCAGGTAGGAGAAGCACCGGGTACGCGTCGGTGCCATCCGCACCGTACATGCCTGTGTTGGGGAGACCCTTGGGTCTCCCCATGTGTCCGAGTCGTAAAGCTGAGGGTGACAGGGGGTCCGATGCAGACCCCCAAAGGCATCGTCCCAGAAGTTTTGTGAGCCAGAAACTTTGCCTCGAACCGTCTGTCCTATGCATGCATTGTACTGGCTCGGTCGTCAATCGCATCCATTGCACGGCACAGTTTGCTTACAGACGAGACGTACAGAGCTGTTCGGACCCGGAAACGATTCGGTAGGTGAATTTTGCGTTGCTCGCATCGTACTTGCTCGCTCTTACATCTGTACTAGTTGGGCTGAAAACACGCGTACGGCTCATATGTTTTCTGGCTGGATCGCATTCGGTGCCCTTCCGAGCGAGATCTGAATCAGGCCCTAAATAGTAACAACTTGAAATACTAACATCCAACAATACCCACAAGGTATGAAGAATACTTGTCATGGACAGTATATTTTGCAGAGGTACACTAAGATAAGGCACAAGCTATCACCTATCACAAAGAAAAGAAATATAAATTGACATGTTTAATGTCTTAAGTCCTAATAATTAAATTGCAGGAGAGGGAAGTTGATTTCTTCCATATCAGCAATAATATGTGCAGGAACGGAAAATTGCTTCCTATTTAATTACAAAACACTCTTATATAGTAAATAGTAAGATTAAATCAGAATGCACTAGAAGTTTACCGTATGATTGGTTCCGAGCTGAAGTAGAAGCCTCCTCCAGTTTTCCTGGTCATAGTTAACCCTGTAATAGCCAACTACGTCAAGGTTGACCAAAACCCAATCTGTACTGCCAGCAGTCACTTGAAATATACTATCGAAAGCTGAGAGAAAGGAAGAAGCAAGATAAGCATTTAAATGAAAATCGTTCTGTAGTCTACATAAAGGCAGCGTTTCCTGATGCTTACAACGGTTTCAACAGATACATTTTCTATCAATGGAAAACATATCATTATTCTTTAAAGAGAAACGTCATGCTAATTATCTTGCACTAGACTGCAACTTGAAGCCATTGTAACATTGCTGTTGTCAGTATGCATCAAACCTTATTATTAATGCTCATAAATAAAATCATTAGGTTTGAGTGGACATCAGAGTCCGCTTGGAACCCTGGAGATACTTTTATCAATAATTATAAAGTTGAGCATTAAAATTAAAAGTCAGGTACTTCATTTTATCACAAGGTCACAATTTATCATTATCATGCCATGTGGAACAACAAGTGGGTCGGGTGAGTGTAATTCTCTGTGCTAGGGAGGCACTGCTGACTAAATCTGCTGCATCATGAAACAAGCATTGGCATAGCCAATAGGTCTGGCCTTTGGGACCTTATAAGCGTTTAGGTATGCGGTACATTATCCTATGTATTGTGTTGCTATGCATTAACAAATCAGATAGCTGAAAAGAAAAGTGGCCCACATTTGCAAACTGGGGCCATTTTGAACTATTAAAGAAAAATTGTAGAGGTGTTTTGTAATGGTTTGTTAGAACAAGTGTCTTTGTGCTCGCTGTAGACAATGTTTGTGTTAATTTCAGATACATAAACAGTGAAAAGGGGTCCAAAAGAAAATGAAACAGTCTCCCAAACTTCCAAAACATTCGGCCCATACACTGACTTTTCAGACCAGCCTAATGAGCTTCATTGCCCTATGGGCTTGTCCGACCCTGTACAGGTGTCCTGGCGAGTATCTTGAAGGCAAAGGAGCGCATTTGCTGGGATTTAGCCTGCAACTGAGAAATCTTTAGTATTAACAATCAGTTGTTTTACACTTGTAGCAAAAATGTTATGTGTCTTAATATAAGACAGTATCGAAACTGTGAATGTGATATCTGGTAACACCTAGATATATTCAATTTGCCGTATAGCAACTCAAGCAGTGTAGTAAGTAAACATGTTGCAATAAGTGCATCCTTATCAGTTATTGAAGAAGAATATCCAGGGGAAAAGATCTGAAGAAAGAGAGAGGGGTATGTCAAGTCTCATTTTATTGATTTAAGTGGCAGTGGCATTTCTGTCCAGTGACCTACCTTTCATATTCTCTTCAGTATATTGCTGGGGGAAGTGTGACGTCTCAGCTGGAATCTAATACATTATTACAGTAGAGTAGATCTGTTGTTTTCTTATTGCAGTTGGCCACAATTAGACGGTAATAACATATTACAGTTGAGTTGTGACATCATGATGACTGCTGCCAGAGCCAACAGCCAAGGTGAAAAGCAGGTCAAAGAGCACCATTGGAGGTGCAGTTTAAACGAAGAAAAGGTGAACTGCCTTTTTAGGTCGAGCATGTGCTGCTCTGAGAGGCAAGCTGTATTCAAAAATAGACTTCAAGCCCCACCCACTATCCGACCGTATTTGTCATTGGTTTGTGTCAATCTCCTTTGTAAATGCTGGCTTCTGATTCATTAATAAGACGCGGTCGCTCCCCCACGCTGCTCTCCGACCTGCCTTGCCTCACAGCCTGGTATCGTTGCGCTTCTCCCATGCTTTTTGCTAGATCTTATTGCTAACTCACATTTCTGGACTAAATTGCCGATTTAAATTGCTGCAAATTCACCTTGTAAATCATTGTGTCATCGCTAGACTGCCCTGACTGCTAAATCATTTTGTGCTGCATTGCTTGTATTACTTTGCTAAATAGCGCTGAACCACCTCGCCTGCTAATACACTGCATGAATCATTGTGTCGTCGCTGTGCTGCCTTGACTGCCATATCATTTTTGTGTTTGTGACATCATAGCGCTGCGTCGCCGGGGCGAGCTGCAAGTACAGTTTTCCTTATCATTGGTGCTGCGCTGTTCGAGGCGTGACTGACTAGACCGGGGCCACTGCCTTTTGCATCATATTGGCTGCTTGTTCCGTTTTACGCTGCCGGCCATTTTGTTGTTGTTGTTGTTGTTGTGTCGCCCTGCCCGGGTCTCCACCCCGCACCTGCCTCCAGGTGACCCTCCCTCGCCCCTCCCCTCCCACTATCCATATATGTCAGATGCAATTGCGCGCAGCGTTCACGCGCAGCGGTCGCGCCCCATGCGCTCCGAAGGTGCGCCAAAGGTAAGCCCGCCTACGCCCGTCCGCGCCTGGACCGCACCCAGCGCCAGACCCTCTGGCCCCCGCAAACCGCATTCCTCCAGCATAACGTATGACGCCGCCACCCTCCTAGCCCTTAACCCCGGCCGCACACCTCAATGCTACGAAGCTGCCCCGGGATGTACCCACGGTCCCTTCGCCTGCCACTCCTGCAAATTTACCAGCATCATGACCCATACCACATCCACTAACCCCAAACACAGCTCCGACTCTAACCACTTGAAGTGCATCCTACTGAACACCCGCTCGGTCCACAAACACGCCACCGAACTCTGGGATCTACTCGACACTACATCACCGGACGTCGCCTTCCTTTCTGAAACATGGATAAACGCATCATCAACACCCGACATCGCCATAGCCATCCCGGACAATTACAAGATCATCCGAAAAGACCGCACTGTCCAAACAGGAGGAGGCATCACCATCGTCCATAAGAACACCATCAAAATCACGACCAGCTCCGACGATAACCTTACAACCGCCGAACACCTCCACTTCCAGATCCACACCGACCCTAGGACCACACTCAGAGGCACCCTCATCTACAGGCCTCCAGGAACCCGTAAACAATTCAGCGAAGACATCACTGACTTCATCAGTCCACATGCCCTCGCCTCCGAGAACTACATTCTACTAGGAGACCTCAACTTCCACCTGGAAAAGAAAATCGACAGCAACACCACCACCCTTCTTGACAACCTGGCCAATCTCGGCCTCAAACAACTTGTTGACACCCCCACCCATGTAGCCGGACATACGCTCGACCCAATCTTCACCTCCAGCAAACACATCTCCTTCGATCGCACCACAGCTCTCCATTGGACGGACCACAGTTGTGTTCACTTCAGCTACAAAACCACCTCGACCCACAACCCCCCACAACCTATTCCCCAAAGAAAATGGAACAAAATCACCACCGACCAACTCCTCACATCGCTCAACCAAAACCCACCCGCCCTCTCATTGGACCCAAACCAAGCTGCCATCAAATTCAAACAATGGGTCACTCACAGCGCTGACGAATTAGCACCCTTGAAAAACCATCACACCAAACAAGACAGCAAAAAGGCCCCCTGGTTCAACAATGACCTTAAGAAATCCAAAAAGCTATGCCGTACTCTTGAGAAAACATGGAGAAAAAACCCAACCACCGACAACATGACCACCTTTAAGGCAGCTACCCGCAAACACCACCAGCTGATTCGATCCACCAAGAAATCAGCA
The DNA here is from genome assembly GCF_964263255.1 of Lissotriton vulgaris. Taxonomy (NCBI): domain Eukaryota; kingdom Metazoa; phylum Chordata; class Amphibia; order Caudata; family Salamandridae; genus Lissotriton; species Lissotriton vulgaris. Next base: position 1,962,308,723 of record NC_141687.1, read on the forward strand.
TTCAAGAATCGACTCGACAACAACGCCCATAACAACAAGGAACTATTCAACATCGTCAAAGAATTCACCAACCCCACCGCAGCCTCAAACGACATCACTCCCTCCCAAGACCTCTGTGGTTCATTATCCTCCTTCTTCTACAACAAAATTGCCGACATACACAACAGCTTCGAAAACAGTTCCAACGAACAATCCTCTCCACCCCCCTCAGAACCTAAACCGCCCTCTAACAACCTCAGCGCCTGGAACCCAATCACCACTGAAGACACCATCCGCCTAATGAATTCCATCCACTCTGGCTCGCCAACTGACCCATGTCCCCACCACATCTTCAACAAAGCAGACTCCATCATCGCACCCCATCTCCGTGATGTCATCAACTGCTCCTTCATCTCTGCTACCTTCCCAGAAAGCTGGAAACACGCCGAAGTCAGCGCCCTCCTGAAGAAACCCACAGCAGACCCCTCTGAACTTAAAAACTACCGCCCCATATCCCTCCTCCCATTCCCGGCCAAAATCATTGAGAAAGCCGTCAATAGCCAACTCGCCGCCTTCCTCGAATCCAACAACTCCCTCGATCCCTCACAGTCCGGCTTTTGAGCCAAACACAGCACCGAAACCGCCCTCATCGCAGCAACAGACGACATCCGAACACTACTGGACAACAGAGAAACAGTGGCCCTCATTCTACTCGACCTCTCCGCCGCCTTCGACACTGTCTGTCACAGCACCCTCATACAACAACTCAGCAACATCGGCATAAAAGGAAAAGCCTTGGACTGGATCATCTCGTTCCTAGCTGGGAGAACTCAGAGAGTCTGACTTCCCCATTCAAATCAGAGGCACCGAAGTCATCTGCGGTGTACCACAAGGATCATCACTCAGTCCCACCCTCTTCAACGTTTACATGAGTCCACTCGCTTCCATCGCGCGTCAACACAACCTTAACATCATCTCCTACGCTGACGACACCGAGCTGATCCTTTCCCTCACCAAAGACCCCAACACCGCCAAAACCAATCTTCATGAAGGCATGAAAGAAGTAGCCAAGTGGATGAAAAACAGCTGCCTTAAACTTAACTCAGACAAAACGGAAGTGCTCATCCTAGGATCATCCCCCTCTGCCTGGGACGATTCATGGTGGCCTTCAGATCTGGGCTCAGCACCCATACCCACAGACCACGCACGTAACCTTGGCTTCATCCTAGACTCCTCACTCTCGATGACCAAACAAGTAAACGCCGTCTCATCCTCCTGCTTCAACGTACTTCGTATGCTCAAAAAAATCTTCCATTGGATCCCCGCCGAGACAAGAAAGACTGTCAGCCACGCACTGGTTACGAGTCGACTAGACTACGGAAACACCCTCTACGCCGGAATTACAGCCAAATTACAGAAAAAACTCCAACGCATCCAAAACGCATCAGCGAGACTCATTTTGGACATCCCTCGCCAAGATCACATTACCGGCCACCTGAAAGACCTCCACTGGCTTCCCGCTAACAAGAGAATAACATTCCGTCTCCTCACCCACGCACACAAGGCCCTCTACAAACTAGGGCCCGAATGCCTCAACACTCGACTATCCTTCTACACACCCACCCGCCAACTAAGATCCTCCAATCAAGGCCTCGCCGCAGTATCCAAAGATCCACCATGGGAGGTAGATCCTTCTCCTACTTGGCAGCCAAGACCTGGAACTCACTCCCCACTCACCTCCGCCTTACACAGAACCACATCTCCTTCAGAAAAGAACTTAAAACCTGGCTATTCGATAAATAATGAACCCCCTCCCCAAGCGCCTTGAGACCCTCTGGGTGAGTAGTGTGCTATATAAATTCTTGAACTTGAACTTGAACTTGTCTTTATTTGAACTTCCCATGAGCACTTACACTATTACTTCTGTTGTTACGTGGTATCTTCTTTGGGCTGTAAGCACTATTTTCATTAATGAGCTTCCCCTACTACAGGCACAACATGTTTTCCTGCAATTTTCAGTACGCCATGCGCGCTTTCACTTTCCAAGACGCCTGGACAATTGGGGCCACTCCTTTTAAATGAAATAGGTCTCTCATTTACAAGAGTTTGAGCTATTGAGATTGTAATTGACAATGCCTTTTATTTATGTTTTAATTATCAAAACAGATAAATAAAAGGTGTTGACATTTACAATGCCAATAGCTCAAGCTCCTGCAAATGCGAGACCTATTGCATTGCAAATGCTTGTTTGCAAGGGGTTCACTGAACTGTGTGCCTAACCCAGGTATTGCAATGAGGACAGCACGTTTAAATCACTTGATGACTTAAAAGCCTAGTGAAGCAGGCAACAAGACTTCAAAACAAATAATTATTTTTTTTCCTCTAAAAACAGACAAGAGTGAAGCTAAAAATAAGTAATGGACGAGACAGATGGTATTCTGACGCGCTGCAAAATAATGGGATTTTAATTTCTTTTACTTCCAAATAAAGCATTTGCTTTGTAAATGGCAATGTCACGTTTATGTTTCTAATTGTTTTCTTTTTGAAAACATTGAAAGATTACTCTGCTTTCTCAGTGTGTTTTAGGATTGAAACAGACCAGAGAAAAACACCAAATAACAGACAGGAAGTCTGGAGTGGTGTGAAAGAGTAAAGAAATCTGTTAATGTGTTAAGCTAGGAGACAGCTATTCATGAACAAAGAGAAAATGTACATAGTCCTAACGATTTGTATCTTTGTTGTGACAAGCATCCGTGAATGTTCTTTTCTCAGAAACAGTGAGTGATGTGGCCGAAATGTATAGATGCTGAACATCACACAGAGACACGTCACTACTTCCCAAGCTTTCAAGTTGTTGTTTGCTTGTATTGTGCCATATTTGTAGTGGTTTTTGCACATGTTTTTGGATGTTAAGTTTAAAACCACACGCAAACATTTATATTCATTAAATAGCTAGTATAGCGGACATAAAACTATATATTACAGAATCATCCACGTGCTGTTAACAAAAACACACATTGCACTTTGTGGCCTTCTAGTCCACCCATTACTCTGCAAAGTAGTAAGTTAACTGGCTGGCAAAATAACTGAAATCAGTAAATGGTGGCTATATACATAAACCTATGGATATAAGGATGAAATTATTAATGGATGGATAGTCTGACACATAACAATAGATGAGTAAATTGACTGCAGAATGGGTAGGTGGGTGGTTGGACACATGGCTGAATGGGGTAATGGACAGGTAGGCACACTTTGTTATGCCCTGTTCATGGAGCTGTGATATGGTCATTAAGAATTGTTACCGAACGTGCAAGATGAACTTGAGCTTTACTTGTGTGTATCTCATGTTGTGGCATACGTATCACTGATATGATGTTTGTGCATGGGAGCAAAATTTTAATGACACAGGCAAGAGTGAAGCTAAAAACAAGCCATGGGTGATAAGATACATAATAAAGGGATTATAAATCCTTTTATTTCTAAAGAACGCATTTGCATTTGCTTCTTAAAAGTCGACATTCCGTTTGTGTGTTATTAATTGCTTTCTTTTTCAAAACATTGAATGATTTATCTGACTTGTAGCAGGATGAAAGATCGACTTTATTTTTAGATATGTTTATATGGAAGACCGCCATGATGGAGCATGAGACCTAGGGCCCTTTAGGTGTGTGAGGGGTATTTAAACAAAACTGTGTGCTTTCCACCATTGTAGGAAACACACCTTGTAGTGTAGTTCCTAGTTTCCCACTAGGCCCTGCGCATTGGAATAACATAAACAGTAGTATCGACGTGGAACTGCTTATATTCCAGGCCTCCACTGACTATGCTAAACTTAATTGGGTTGTGTTACCAACTAGCTCAGAGGTCACTGGAAACTTTCTTCTCTGCATAGGAAGTGATCAGCTTCCTTGGCACAGACAAGAAGGGATTCAGCTTTCCAACAACCGTGCAACATGACAACTTTGCTCCTCAGATCAAGAGTCGATCTCTAGGGTCGTGTGAAACAATAGACATAGATTTCACTCAGTCAGTCTAGTGCAGTTTACTTTCACCGTATGTAGAGAATAGAGAGACGGGCGTGTATCAATAAAGGTTAACATTTATTGAACAGTCTTTCTTCTCATACAAGAGAAATGTATTGCCACAATTGCAATAACTGTTATTATAAAAAGTACGTACAGTAAGATAAGAATAGCGAAATAGAACTGTAAAAGCATTGATATGGTTTCTTAGCCATACAATGGTTTAAAAGTAATAAAACATATATACAGTCATATATACATTAGGCTAACATACTCAACTGGTGCTTCTAACTAAGCCTACCCCAGTGTGCCTGACCTAAGCCTAACACGTGAAGGGGAGTAAGTAAGTAGCTTAAGTTAAGTTGGTTTTGCCAAGGTTTGTTTCAAGAATTCTCGTCTAAGGGTTTAGTCAACACCATACCTCTGAATAGAATGATGGAGGATTGGTATCTCCTTCAGGGGTCTCTCTCGATATCCCAGTCACCCGCGAGGGTAAACCGGAAGCGCCGGGACTGGATTTCTCTGCACGAGAAAGGCAGCGGCTTCTCTTCAGCGCGTCGAGGAAGGAGGGGTGACAGCGTCCGCGGGCAGCTGGGCTGGATGTCTTCGCAGAGGACGGCTGCACGGCTCCTCAAGCGTACTGCACCATAGGTCGCGCTGTAGCGGCGATAATGGTAATCAGTAGCTTCACCACCACAGGATAGCAGGCTGCAGCGACAGAGTGCTAGTTTTTACCAACACAGGGTCATGCAGGCAGCTGGCATCAGCAACATGTTCGCTCATTGCTTAAGGCAACGTTGGTAATATTTATACCTGACAGGTGCCGGGTTTGACGCAAGTTTGCTGGACATAAGACGTCAATTAAAGATGTCACGAGGAAGTGATAGTTATCAGTTGCTCATTAGAGTTCCATTACTAATCAAAACATAGCAAGCGGGGATTTCCAGGTTTGCTAAGTTTTTATCTTGTTGAAGAACTCGGAGTGTTATCTAGGAATATCAGATAGTGACTGCTGCTCTGTCATTGCACTAATTGGTCGCAAAGGAAGTAGCAGAGAGTCATGCTGGAATGTGGCTCTGTGGCTCTGCTCGTGTGAGGCCAGAGATGACTTTTCAGAAAATCGTACTTGAACGGTTATGCCAATATAGGGAAAAAGGGGCTTTATAGCCGAATAGGGGCATAAGGTCACAGTATCGATCAGGAACCTAGATAAGCACATGACACCCACTCCACGAATTCATGTCCATCAAAATTACTAAAACTAAGCAATTAGATGCATGTGTAACATTGTGTAACATAGCCCACCCCAAAATACATAAATGCATTCGAAATAGGCGTACTTGTAATACATGGAATTTAGGTACTGTACGTAGTTTTAAAAGCATAGTAATCATTCAAAAAATTATTGCATATGAAATCAATGAACGATTATGCATAATTAATTACACATGAAGTATCTCTGACAGAAGAAATGCGAGATAAATCATCACATAAAAATGCATTGTAATAATATGTGTGCTAGAGGCTGGTGTTATGTTGTTACGTCTCTAGATGTGTTTAGAAATAGAAGTGTGAAGCTTCTGTTCTCTAAGAATAGTTTTTACGTTAAGCAAAGAATTGTTCGTGCCAAAAAAGGTCTATATCTGAAAAATTGTCCAATTCAAAGAAAAATCAGTTTACCAAAGCTCCTGGCAGTTTTTTGTTGATCAAAACTGAAGGCCGAATTCAGAGTTCACGGGAACGCCGTGTGTCGGAAAGCTTTTCAAAAGTTATTGTTTCTCTGTGGGTGAGAACATCGTATCAGACAGGCTCTCAAAGAATTGGTCTACAAAATCAGGTGATAGTTCAACCAAATTAGATAGCGCTGTAACTTGGCAGGTGTGAGAATGATTGCTGTCATCGAAGGCAGGACCAGCAATGCTCACAGAACGTTGTACCTGGATGATGTTGCTTTTGTCACTCGCTCCACTGTTACCACTTGGCTGTAGTACAGGAGTCTCCACGAATGCCGTCATCAGGATTGGTAGCCGCTGGGGACAACACAATGCGTGAGCCGTTATTGGACTTAGCAAAGTATCGACGTCCATTGGTACTGCTGATGGAAGTGAAAGACAGATGTCCAACACGCATTCATCGCCGCAAAGCATACACCGTAGCACAGGTAAAATGCAATTTTGCCATATTGGTCTGAATGAAAGGAACCAGGTCATGTTTAGATCTCTCAGCCTGGCCAATCCGAGGACGTTAGTTATCCTGTCCCTGTAGCGCATTGCTAGGATTGTCTCTTCCATTCCCATGGGAGCTATGTCTGAGCCGAGGCTTGCCATAACGTAGCAGGATGGTCAAAAATAGAATCCCTGCGATGAGTCCAAAAAATAGTGGAATACCACCAAAGATGGAGTGCACAAAATTAGGAAAGATTCCCAAAATTGCCTGGAAGGGTGTTAGCAGTCCCGTAAAGACTGTCTTAAATATGCCTGGGATGCTTGTAGCACTAGACATGTTAAGGAGTTGGTCGAGCATTTGTACGAAATGCACGGGGCAATTTGTAGATAAAAGGTCATGAACCTCAGTAGCCGTCCTTGCGACTAGAAGATCATACGTCTCTTTAGATGACGTTATAGGCACTGTTGTCTGTAAAAGCACAGATTTCATTTTGCTTAATGTATCAATTCGTATAGAATAGAGATTCAGACGAGGCCAGAGGGGAGTCACTATGTCTGGAGGCCCGCTCGGGAACAATGCTTGCATGCAACATTTGACCATGGACGTTACTTGTACTAGATAACTTTTTCCGGGCGCGAGGCCACAGCACCTGTGATCCGTTCTTAGAATGTAACTCCCGTTTGCGAGTTGCATAAAGAAGGGCTCTATCTGAGTTGCAGGTGTGACTAGCTGGTGGCATGAAAGGTTGTTTGAATTGCCATCACATGCTCCGTGTAAATTAATACCCTGACACAAAAGTATACCGCTTAGTGAGTGTTTACAATTTTCACCACTAAGAAATACATTTTTGTCGCTGTCACTATAGCAAGAATGAGTGTATGGTAATTTCCATATGGATTTTACATATCCTTTACCCAATTGTTCATATTGGCCAGCAGGTATGTACTCAAGGCATTTATGAAATCGGAAAGTTGTTATCGGAATTGTGATAATTCCGTGTATTATCCATTCAATGACAGGACTCTCTGACATTGTCAATGGTAATCTCTCGAGTTTCTCGATGCTCAAGATTGTATAGTCTGCTCCTTTCTGTGCCAAACTGATCTGTTTATCAGTAAGGTTAAAAATGGAAAATAATGACGTTGTGTTTATCAGACGCCAAGGCACATAGCCTGAACGAAGATTTTGCAGCGTCCAGCCTAGTTCTATAATAGAGCGTAATTGAGACTGGCCATGTTGTAACATTAGCAAATCTCTGTCTATCACATCAAAGGCAGAGGATACAATATTGTCCAAAGAATATATTCTGGAAGACAGAGTCATTAACCCATTGTCTACCACAGAAAGTGATTTTTCCAAATTAATACGATCAATTTCTCGTATTTTTTCAGCAGTTTCAATTTGCTTTACTTTCCAAGCCTCGTTGTAAGCAGCATAGATGCTGGTCGCTATGAAACGCTTTTGACGCTGTTTGCGTGGTCCAAGAATGAAATCGCGCAAATCAGCACCATCTTTTAATAAAGACAAGTGTTGCTTAATTTCAGCCAGTGTGGATGTAGTTAGCCATTCTAGGCAGAGTTTCCCTACACTGTATGTTGTTATTATTCCTGGATGTTGTCTCTGGGAATATCTAGAGTCTAATCTGGTCATTTTTAAACCCTGTGTTTTATTCAGGAATCTATCTTGACAGCTATTTGTGTCTGTAGGCCAGATCAACCACTTTTTCCAATCAGGATGAGTTCTGTTGAAATGTAAAATGTGTGACACGTCTAACTCAATATCAGCTGTTGCATTTTCAGGTATTGGCTTTGGTATAGACGGTGTTTTAAGGTCTTTGTACTTAGCTAGGCCAAGACAAGATGTTTGGTGTACAGTGTCATTTAAAAATAACATTTGTTCTGGTATCATGCAGGTTCTAAACAGTGCTTCTATGCCTTGCACCTGCCAATTATTTGTACCCCAAATTGTTTTCGTTTCAATATTATTTTTCCAATAATCAAAACCAATTGTCATCATTTTGTCATAAAATGCTTCTGAATATATCAATTTAGAATTTGTCAGCATTGTTTTCATTCCTGTTTTATCTAACAGTTTATAATAAAACGTTTCTGCATCACTGGTGTTAAACCCTGAAAAATATTTGAATTTCTCAAAAAATGCTTTAGGACTGCTTTTAGGTGGTGTAGAACAATGTTCCCATTGATTATACATAAAAACATTTCTAGGCTGTGCAGATTTATGCAAGTAATGATCCCCATAATGGGTGTAACAGAATAACTGCTCATAACTAGATGAACCTTGTAAATAATCATGATCTGTGAATCTAGCTGACATTACTAAATCAGACATCATGTCATTAATACTGTTAAAGTCCCAATCATCAGAGAATGTACTTGGTGTCACAAAGTCACTTAAGGAAACCTTTAGTTGATGAGGATACTTCAGGATTTCGACCGGACCATAGATCTCATAGTCAGTTTTCTCCCATACTACCCCACCAGGTATTGGAATTGCTGTGACATTTACTGTTGACAGTTCTCTTTTCTTCACGTGGGATGATCTGTGTGGTTTCAGGACTAGGTTGATGTTCTGACTTGCTGTGTCCATTGTAATATATTTTCCTTCAATGAATTTTCCCAAACACAGTACCATGATGAGCCAAAGCAGGAGGAAAAATACACCTAGACCGAACCAGAACTCTAGCCAAGGGGAAATGAGGTAGATTTCCTTCAGTTGATGAAAGAGTTCCGTTGCTTTCTCTTTAAAATACTTTTTTGTTTCTGGCATTACTTCGGGGTCATTTAAATCTTCGGAGAAGTTGTCGAAGTTGATGAAATAACCAGAGGCAGTTCTGTCAATTGATGGGATTGTTCTTTCAATCTGTCTCTCGGTAGCACTTTCTGATGCCACATCATTGTAGACTGGTGCTGTTTCTTGACGAACTGTTTCAATCTGTGTTTCAAGAGGCACGAGTTCCATGGCATTATTGCATAGTCCTTCATTGTGCACTGCAGGCTGATCGAATGTGATTAGTCTTTCAGTTTGAACCTCTTGGATTGTTGCAAGTTTGGGTATTCTGTTGTTTCTTGGGAGTCCACTGGGCCTACTGTTGATTATAGGCCACATGCTTGTGGTTTTACCAGATCGATGGACACGACTCTGTTCTCCTTTTTACCAGCAAGGGGCGGTAGCACAACTGATCTTGTTCCGGTGACTGCTAAGACAGGTACTGCTTTTCTGTAAGAAGGCCCAAATTCCTTCTTAACCGCGATCTTTTCTCTGACTAGATCCCCAATCTTTGGAATCCAGACAGGCCTTGCTGGGGCTGTTGCGGGTGGTGCCTCGTCAGTGGTACTTGGCTGTTGCTTTAACTTTATGTTGCTTAATGATTTTCTTGTTTCATTCAGTTCCTGTAAAACAGCCAAACGGTCTTTTACTTCAAACTGCGTTGTTTCTTTTTGTACCACTGACATCTGACTATCGAGGTCCTGAACGTTCATTCTTATTCCGAACAATAGTTCGTATGGGCTGAAACCTTTTAGAGAATTTCTTGGCATGTTGTTAAGACTAGTCTGGACACTTATTAAATGTTTGACCCACCCAGCGCCTGAACCTAATACCTTCGCTGTTATAGATTGCTTTATGTCACGGTTTTTTCTTTCTATCACACTATTCCCTTCGGGATGCGACGGACAAGAATACCGCAACCCAATTCCCATGCTGGCCATGGCCCCCCTATAAGCTCGAGAGCTGAAAGCAGGACCCTGGTCAGAATGGAACGTGGTAATTGCGTATATGCCGATATGGACTCGCAAATCTTTTATAACCGTTCTAGCGTCAGCCGAGCGCTGGGGACCTCATTTTTTTAAATGCTTTTCGTCTTAACTGTTAATAGGACGCAGGATGGGGTGTCGGCAGCGTTACGCTCTTTCTGACTGGTAGCCGGTAGCAGGGTTCGCTACTGCGATCCCTATTACAGTTTTCACAGTTGTTTGCATACATTTGGTGTTCTACACTCATTCCCGGCCACCAGAATACTGATTGTAATTCAGTCAGTGATTCCTTGATCTCTCTGTGCCTTAGACCCAAACCCATATGTGCGTCTGCTATTAAAAATATTCTCCTGTTCATGTTTGGAATTACTCTATCCCCCACTCCAGGGATTCGAGCAAAAGGAACGGAGTTTGCATCGATTATGTATGCATAATTGAGTGGATAGTTTACGGGTAGTGCTGCACAGTCGCCTTTTACGGTCGTTTTTACTGCTAGCATAGTTTCCCCGTCTATATACTTATCTGTACGCTTTTTTGTAGCTACGGAAGCCGGTTTAGTTGCTTCCGTGGCGGCTGTATTAGCCAATGAATTCCCTGCAACGTGAACGCCATCACGCTGAAGACTCTGTGCGTGAATCACGTGAGTCTTTTGTAGTTCTTTGTGTAAAAGAGCTACCTCGTTCCAGAGCTTTTTATGCTTTATTGTGGCACCTGTGTCATCTTTGTAGTCGTTTTCGATCCAACTCTGCAGTTTATTGTTGTAAGAGTTGACGCAAAAATGAGAATCGCACACGATAAGTGTGGGGAATTCGCGTTCTGCATTTTCGAGCGCCATCTTTAAAGATCTGATTTCAGTTCTCTGAACCGAACAGTTTCTTACAGATTCAGTTTTTGTTACTTTCGGTCTGAATTTACCGCACAGCCAACGACCTTTAATAATCGCACATGCTGCATCGTAGGATTTTCTCTCTACGTTGAAATGCTGTACAAAGCTATCTGTATAGATTATACAGACGTATTGTGGGAGAGGCAGGATTTCGATTGGCAGAGGATATTCTTCTTCATACTCTAAATCATTCAGTTATTCAAATTGCGGGGCAAAATAGTATTTCACGTCTTCCGCTCCTAGAGAATCTATGCACTGTATCCATTTCGGATCCAGTGACACAGTAGGCAGGTTTACTGGGCTGAATAGCGCCTCGAAGGCGGATTCCGCTGTAAGGATATTAATTCGTTTGCCGTGTGCTAGTTCTCTTTCATTTGCTAATGCGTTTTGCACTGCGTTCACAGTTTTTTCTGTGCGACTGAATGTTTTTTCTGCTTGTGTGTACAAGTGAGACTTAATTGAAATTGGTACCTTTTCTCCCTCATTAGAGGTTAGGTACGTGAATCCGCATCTTCCTGGGATGACTCGGATTACAAGATCGATCGTGTTGTCACGTGTATCTAATTTTGTTTTTGCTAACATGTCTGTTTGCAGTGATCTCAAAATTTCTGTGTGTTTTTGAGTCCAATTGATTTGTTTTAAATCAGGCTTTATTAGTTCGTAGAGAGGTTTAACCCTCTCTGCGTAATTTAGAATGTAAGTTCTTCCGAAATTCAGAAAACCTAGTATTGATTGTAAATTCTTCAGCGTTTTTGGAGCTTGGAGTACAGCGCACTTCTCTAAGAAGTTATCCGCTAGGCTTTTCCCTTCACTTGATAATTCGTACCCTAAGAATAGTACTGTCAGATGGGCAATTCGGGACTTTTTAAAGTTGAATTTGTAACCCTCTGCTGCGAACCCAAGTATAATGGTGTTCACCCTTTTCAAGTGAGTATCCAAGTCGTCGTCTGTGAGATAAATATCATCTACGTAAGATAATGCTTCATCATCATAGATTTGTAGTAACTCTGTTACCCTAGCTGAGAATAGTCCTGGGCTGTTCTTGAACCCCTGTGGGAGTCGACAGAATTTTTTCTGTGACCCAAATGCGGAGAAAGCGGTCAAGTATCTGCTTTCTGGTGCAATGTTTTGACAAAAGAAACCATTAGAAATGTCTAATGTCGTTTTATATTTTTTCCTAACTATGTTATTCATTAGGGCTGCACTATGCGAGTTTTGTACTGCAAAAGTTTTGCAACATGTATTAAGGTGTCTGTAGTCCAAAACTAGACGATATGAATTGTCTGGCTTGGAGACAGGAAACAAAGGATTGTTCATTTGAGAGGTGCATGTTTCAATCACCCCCTGGTACTCAAGTTGATCTAAGATCTCCCTGACCTGTTTTTTAGCTTCTTGCTTAATGGGATACTGCCGTTGGGCAGTTGGTTCACTTTTTAGTTGGATTTTGTGAGGCGGTGAATCCTCATCCCATCCTACATGATTTTTATACAATGCAGGTGCCTGGGCTACTGCCCATTTCCTTGCATATGTGTATTTTTTGTGAATCGGTATGTGATTCGAGAAGGCAGGCATAATCACTTCTTCGCCACGAGGGCACTCCCTGACAAACTCCGGGGGCCAATCTTTTTCAGCTAACAGAATATCATAGCCTTTTGAGAGCTTATCCCAAAATAGACCCTTAATTTTCCTAGTCTTATCACCCTCTATACGCAATGTTATTTCGTATATTTTATGGGGCTCGCTAAGCCTGGCGTCGGCAGTTTCAACCTGAATGTATTCATTCGTGTCCACTGTCTCCAGATGACTCATCAAGTTCTTGCGCGCTATACTGATTTCTGCTGCACTGTCCAACATTGTCAATGCCCACTCCCCGTTTTTCAACTGTGTCCTCAGTATTCTCGGCATGGTTGATTACTCTAATACTGGCTACCTTCTTTTTCTGAAATTGAGATTTCTTATTTTGAGCAGGTTCCTTGTCTTTGGACTTGGTGTGCTCTCCTGGGTCTGACCGTCCTCTTCTTTCCGAATTCTGTGGAAAAGATCGAGAGGGACGTGTATCAATACTTTGATATCTATCAGGTTTTTTTAGATTATCCCTATTTCTAAGGTTATATCTTTTCTCAGAGGGCTCCCGTTGGGGAGACTGGCGTTCTCGAGTCGGAGTTCTTTCCCTCCGTCGAGGAGACCTTCCTCTGGACTGGAAAACTTTTTCCTTGGGAGTGGATTGTTTATTTCCATCCCAGCTCTTTTTAGGAGTGTTTGAATTATTTTTAATAAATAATTTTTCTGGATTTTCGAGCAGTTGGGGCTTAACTGGTTTCCCACCCAAGCTGTCTCTACCTAATTCTTCATAGCATTTTTCTATGATTTTTGCAAGCTCAACAGGATCTTTTATATCTGTTTCCCTCAACTTCTGGCGAATCTCCACAGATGCTGCTTCTCCCTTTACGTTGGCTAATAATATAGCCGTGACCTGCTTGAAGTCTTTCAGTAATTTCATACCTAGATTTAAAGCTGGTTCTGGACCGAATTCATTTTGAATCTGTTTTAGCACGTCTGGTATTACCGCCATAGACGGAACACCGTGTGTTTTTGTGTAAATGGAAGCAAAGACTGTACCCCAAGTGTCGCAGTCCTCCACGTGTGGTGCGATTCCCATAGGAAGGCAGATGGTCAAGATTCTGTGTTTCTCAATAGGGGCAGTATCAGGAAATACTGCCTCTATTTGAGTGATTTTCTGGGCTAACCAGAAAGGAATTTGTTCCCGTTTTACGGGTGTTTTACCAAGACATGACTGTATGTTCTGTGGTGTAATTTTATTTGTGTTCCCCTGATGAGGGGTCAGCTGGTGTGAATTAACAGCTGGCTGGACTGTTGCAGTCCGTATTACATATTGGACTAATTGCCTATGTATTTTTATTAATGTGTTTAGCTGTACTAACAGCTCTTCTCTAGACATTTTTATAATGTCAGGATGTGGTGTGTAGCTGGCTAGAACCGGCCACGTGGCTCCTGGTCTACCTAGTGGACCGAGCCTGGTTATGTGATCATTGTGTTTTAGGGCGCCATTAAACCAGAGCAGGTGCTCTTGAAATTTAAGTGGGATTTCAACCTCCTCGAAAGGAGCGTACTCTCCCGGAGGTTCCTCTATTTTGTAATAGTGAAACTCTTGTGTTATAGCGTTTACCGCTGGAAAGTTTATCCATGAATAGAATACCTCTGTCTGCCGATACTCGTGAGCCTCTATCACGAAAATTACTGTACCACCTTGAGGTGGCAGTCCGTTTTCTATAAGTTTTAAAGTTATAGATCTTCTTAACTGGACCGGGATGATAATAGCATCCGGGTCTGTGTATTCGGGACCTTGCTGAGTCGCATCTACTGCGGCCCCAGTGGTGCCGTTGTTTTCTACTGACATTGTATAAATGCAGTTTTTGCAGAGTAGGTCTCCAAGGAGACAAAGATTAGATGCACAATATTTTGGAACACTGTATCCTTCAACGTTGAATAAACCAGAGCTTTACATAGGAATCTCTTCCTACTAAGGTCGGGCGGATTTTAACCTTTCACCCACTCCAGACGTCTATTGGAGTATTTACGGGAGAAAGGGGTGTGAAATATGCACGACTGAGTTACTCTACAAGTCTTACGTTAGTTTATCGCCTTACCAAACGTTGGGCGCCATGTAGTGTAGTTCCTAGTTTCCCACTAGGCCCTGCGCATTGGAATAACATAAACAGTAGTATCGACGTGGAACTGCTTATATTCCAGGCCTCCACTGACTATGCTAAACTTAATTGGGTTGTGTTACCAACTAGCTCAGAGGTCACTGGAAACTTTCTTCTCTGCATAGGAAGTGATCAGCTTCCTTGGCACAGACAAGAAGGGATTCAGCTTTCCAACAACCGTGCAACATGACAACTTTGCTCCTCAGATCAAGAGTCGATCTCTAGGGTCGTGTGAAACAATAGACATAGATTTCACTCAGTCAGTCTAGTGCAGTTTACTTTCACGGTATGTAGAGAATAGAGAGACGGGCGTGTATCAATAAAGGTTAACATTTATTGAACAGTCTTTCTTCTCATACAAGAGAAATGTATTGCCACAATTGCAATAACTGTTATTATAAAAAGTACGTACAGTAAGATAAGAATAGCGAAATAGAACTGTAAAAGCATTGATATGGTTTCTTAGCCATACAATGGTTTAAAAGTAATAAAACATATATACAGTCATATATACATTAGGCTAACCTACTCAACTGGTGCTTCTAACTAAGCCTACCCCAGTGTGCCTGACCTAAGCCTAACACGTGAAGGGGAGTAAGTAAGTAGCTTAAGTTAAGTTGGTTTTGCCAAGGTTTGTTTCAAGAATTCTCGTCTAAGGGTTTAGTCAACACCATACCTCTGAATAGAATGATGGAGGATTGGTATCTCCTTCAGGGGTCTCTCTCGATATCCCAGTCACCCGCGAGGGTAAACCGGAAGCGCCGGGACTGGATTTCTCTGCACGAGAAAGGCAGCGGCTTCTCTTCAGCGCGTCGAGGAAGGAGGGGTGACAGCGTCCGCGGGCAGCTGGGCTGGATGTCTTCGCAGAGGACGGCTGCACGGCTCCTCAAGCGTACTGCACCATAGGTCGCGCTGTAGCGGCGATAATGGTAATCAGTAGCTTCACCACCACAGGATAGCAGGCTGCAGCGACAGAGTGCTAGTTTTTACCAACACAGGGTCATGCAGGCAGGTGGCATCAGCAACATGTTCGCTCATTGCTTAAGGCAACTTTGGTAATATTTATACCTGACAGGTGCCGGGTTTGACGCAAGTTTGCTGGACATAAGACGTCAATTAAAGATGTCACTAGGAAGTGATAGTTATCAGTTGCTCATTAGAGTTCCATTACTAATCAAAACATAGCAAGCGGGGATTTCCAGGTTTGCTAAGTTTTTATCTTGTTGAAGAACTCGGAGTGTTATCTAGGAATATCAGATAGTGACTGCTGCTCTGTCATTGCACTAATTGGTCGCAAAGGAAGTAGCAGAGAGTCATGCTGGAATGTGGCTCTGTGGCTCTGCTCGTGTGAGGCCAGAGATGACTTTTCAGAAAATCGTACTTGAACGGTTATGCCAATATAGGGAAAAAGGGGCTTTATAGCCGAATAGGGGCATAGGGTCACAGTATCGATCAGGAACCTAGATAAGCACATGACAACCTAGTTTGGGAGAACACGGAAACATATCCTTCTGGGGTGGATATAAATGAGCTATCTGAAGTAGACGGATTCTGCCATACGCCAGTCCGATACCACATCAGCCGAAGGCAGTGCCATAAGATGTGGAGTATGTCACAGCCCGTGGCATCACAGTACCAACATTCTGAATGGGGTATCTGCTGTGCTTGGTGCAGATTGTGGGGGGGATAAATACCAGCTATGTAGTACTTTAAAGTACAGGAATTTCAGTTTGTCTTCCCTAATGTATCTATCATGTGTTTCTAGCAGTGACCACCAGTCTTCCTCCAAGAAATATTCATTTAGCGCAGTTTGTCATCATATTTAATAGAGAACAAGTGTTGGACAAGTATATAACAAAGGTCAGACATCAATTCTCAAAATAAACCAAGTCACATGCTGTATAGACACGGATACTGAATAGCGAGGTCAATCCCTCTTTTCTGCTTAACGCTTAACCCACCAACTTTATAGCAAATCCAGAACAATGAAAATACCAAGGACCAGGGGAGAGGGGGTGGGGATGAGAGAGAGAGAGAGAGAGAGAGCATTCCACTTATCTGCAAGTTAGAGGCTATAAGATCTGCACCGTGTACTTAGGCCTACAGTAGGCACTTCAGCACACATACAAACTCCAATCATCTGCTGAAACACGGCCTTAAAGATGGTAAGAATTTCATAAACTAACAAGGGAACAGGTCAAACAATAAGGATACAAGATGTAAAGGCTTACTTGGTGACCTAAGGATCCAAAACTCCCCGAGCACTTTCCCCATCTATTTTGGTGACAGCGTTTTGATACAGAGGAATATGAGGACATCTGCACCAAACAAACAAGCACTTAATCCCTACAGTTAAGAGGAAGTACCTCTGTCTGGTGGAGAAATTCCACTTTGTAGTCTCAACATGTTCTCTTGACGAGGATTTTTGTCATCACATAGTTGAGGATGAAGATGCTGCAGGAACAATCTCATTAACGAAATGACATGCTCACAAGGTCACTGGATACATTACCTTCAAGTCCTTTACACAGCTGTAGTGTAATATATGCAGTAGACATTTACCCAACGAGGTAGCACTAACTAATTAACCAGTAGAAAGTACTCCAGTTGGATTGACATTTTCAGTAAAACTGTGGGCTCTTCTTGGAAAAAATGAGGTTCCATTAAGGCATTGATGTTCATTTCACAGAGATTAAACTTCAACTGGAAGCACTTCCAAAGCAGGTAATCCAGCTAAAGCTCCACTTCTGTAAAGCCCAAATGTTCCTAACTTCTTGTGCTCTGCAAATACAATGCAGGTGTAGTTCCTCTCGTATTTCACAATGAAAAACAATATGAAATCCTTATTAGAGGTGAATTCATCATAGCTCTAATGAAGCATAATCTAACGTGTAGTTATTGTGATGAGTGGTTTCTTTCTTGTCTTTTCCTGGCGAGAGCAGAGTCCATGGTTCTCTCTTTTAAATACCCTAAGTATGCAAAAGCCCAAAATTCATAGCACCACAAATACACCTATTCACAGATTTACACAGGTACTCACACACCCCTTCACAGACACACACTCACACATCCACTTCCCGACCCATACCACAACTTACACACCCACTCACAGACCCATACAGCAACTCACACACCCACTCGCTGACCCACACAGCCACTCATGGAGGGAACTCACACACCCATCAAAATACACACACTCACAGACCCATACAGCCACTCACACACCCACTCAGTGACCTTAAAAGTCACTCACACACCCACTCTGAAAGGTGACAGGTTACAGTTAGGAATATAATTTTTTAAAGGTAGAAATTCACTGAAAAAACAAAGGTTACAGGGATGTTATAGTTATGACCGCACAAATTACATCACTCTTGATAAGGTTAGTGACATCTCTGATGACATCTCAAATGACATCACTGATGACATTGTCCACAGAACCACTCACATCCCTATATGGCTTCTTATAAACCCACTCATACACCTACAAATCCACGCACATACGCACTCACTCATCAATAGTGACACTTGCACACCAACTCACCCACTCATACAGCCACTGACACAAATACTCACTCACCCATACAGCCACTAAGTTATCCATACTCTCATCCGTATAGCTACTCAGATACCACCTTATTCATCCATACAGCCAGTCACACACACACACTCACTCATCCATGCAGCCTCTCGACACAGCCATTCACTCACACAAACAGCTGATCATACGCCCACTTATACAGGTACACACAGATAAACACTTACATACTCATTCACACATACATATAAGCACTCACACATCCACTCACTCACCCATACAGCAACTCACATAGACACTCACTTTCCAATACAGCCACTCACAAACCCACTCAGTTAACCAAGCCACTCACTCACTGATACAGTCACTTACACAGCCACTCACTCACCCATACAGCCACTCATACACCCACTCTCTCTCCAATACAGCCACTCACACAGCCACTTGCTCATCCAGACAGCTAGTCACAAATCCATGTATTCATACATACAGCAACTCACACACCCACTTATTCACCCATGCAGCCACTCATACACCCATACAGCAACTTACACATGGATATAGACAGTCACACAACTCAGATCACATATGTTGGAAATTATATCACTTATGAGTAGTACAGAAAGAATAATGATTTAACTTATGCAGTAGCTTAGTATATATCTTTAAGTCTCAGAAACTGTTACAAAATACTTACACTCACTGGATGATGTCATTTGAGATGTCATGAGTGATCTCACTGACCATGCAATGAGTGATGTAATATGTGAGGACATAAGCAGTGCATTGCAAGGCATAGGTTATAATTAGCTCATGTAATAATAAAAAGCGGGGTCCAAACATGCATTCTCCTCATGCAATTTCCCACAGGGACTGTTAGACCTAGTGTTTCTGGTTGTCAGAATATGTACCCAGTATAACCAGAAATCACCACTCTAGTCAGGGTAAGCTAGATGCAAACTAAGAGATAACCTGTACTCATCCAATGGTAGCTCATGTTAGGTAAACAATGGTTCGCTAGGATTTGAATCTCCAAAATAAAATGCACTCGTCTCTCATAGTAGAAGACTGAGAGTATATACACATATACCACCAAGGCATGCTATACAGGCAGAATTTTTTCAATTAATGTATTCATTGCATGTTGAAAATCGAATATATACTCATTTGTATGGAAGAGATCTGGTGCTTATGCTTTTGGTGAAGGCACAATGGTGAGCAATGTTACAGTAATTTGATAGGGGTCTATACAGGTCTGTTGTCGACGGAATGTCAACCTTGTGTAATACAAGTTCCTCATCAGGACAGAAGCACGAGCACCCAGTATCTAAAAATGTTGAGAAAAGCAAGGGTAAGAATAATTTAGGGGAGAACCTGTCTGTTTGGGGTACTGTGAGTGATAGTTACATAACTAGCCTGTTATGAGGCAAAGGCAATTTTTCAATAATTAACAGGAATACGCAAAGGGGGACATCCTTGTGTCCTAGACATACGGAAAACAAGGTAAGGTACAGGCAAGTAAATTTGCACACATCTTTTATAACCCCACCTTAAGTGTAAGTAATAATTTTATGGATGGAATCCAGTTGTCTCCCTTTTCATGGTGGCAGTGCTATTTTCTATACAAATACTTAAATGGCGTGAGGATCCTCAGCTCAGGTCGGCCTGAGGAGAGGCCCATAGCAGCATCAGCTATCTATTCCTAGGTATCCTGGCTTCAGTTACATGAATCCTAGAAGTGGGAGAAAGTTATTAAAATGTAGCTAGATGCAACTGTGAGGTCAGCCATGGCCATGAAAAGCTCAGAGTGGCTATATGTACTGTATACTGACCTGAGAGAAGGGCCAGTCATGGGGCATGAGAAGGCAAGCAAAAACTCATGTAGTAAAATTCAGGAAACCTTGGCGTGGTTAGTGATGTCACTTTCTACAATGAAAAACAGGATCATGCAGTGTGACCTATTCAACCCTTTCATTGGGAGAATTGCATGAACTGGCTTCTCAGGGAAAATGTAGAATATATGAAATTCAACAAATAGCCTAGAACAGTGGCTGATTACAAAACAAGTGCGTTTACCAGGGTTATTCAGAGCAACTTAGCTAATGGATAACCATAAGTTTGACTTGCAGGAAGGCACTGCTGAGAGTCGAAGAATGTCATCACAGGGAGGAGTGCTCTAAGGGGTAAAATGGTAATTTAGCAACATTTCGGGTGTTAGAGCAGGGGATTTGATCAGGAGGTGAATGCTAAAAGCTTACCCGGATTAGTCAGGGCACGGAGAGAAAGAATATTAGAAGTGCTGCTCTGTTCAAGAGCCTAAGCGTTCTGGTGTCCTTGAGTCTGCCGGCTGTCGGAGTAGATACGTGCATAAGCGCATGCGCATTTCTGTAATGCTACGAGCCACATAAAGCTAAGCCGAAGAAGTAGGTCTTAACGCTGCCTGCGCGAAACGTGCCATAGTTGGAAAAATGAAAGAAAGAATTAAGAGGGTATCAGTCACGTTGACTGGCAGAGGGAAGATTTGAAAGGAAATAATGGCTAACAATCAATTATTCACAACGACAACACCTTAATAAATAAAAAACAAAACAAATTAAATTAATAGCGAGGGAGAAGAAAAAAATATTTACAAAGAAAATTGTACTCGCTAACATAGCTCAGAGATTTAAAAAAATGGTTCCCAAAGCTTGTGGGAATAATACACATTTGTTGCATAACAAAAGAAAAGCCGATTACATAAGGACCATATTGGATTAGGTCATCCAGTTAGGCTTTAGGTGCTACTGTTCCATTCTTCCTG
Organism: Lissotriton vulgaris; assembly: GCF_964263255.1. NCBI lineage: Eukaryota > Metazoa > Chordata > Amphibia > Caudata > Salamandridae > Lissotriton > Lissotriton vulgaris. The sequence continues at coordinate 1,962,329,618 of NC_141687.1, forward strand.
TGTGTTAGGCCTTTTGAATCTGAGTGACTTTTAAAAATCCATTTAAATTCCAAATGATTCAGTAGGTGTTGTTTGTTGCCTCCTCTTGGTTGAGGTAACATGACACTGATCACTTTCAATGTTACGTCATTTTTAATGAAAAGTACTAACCCAAGGTGGAGTTTGCGTAGTGGTGCTCTGCGTAGTTCCACAGAGTAAACAAAAACCTCTGTGGAATTACATCGTGCTCCGCTCCGCCCCAGGACCACAAAAAGCAGTATACATTTTTTTTTTAAAACACCACTTACCTTCTCTTCTGCCTGCCCTGCTCCTCGCCGCAGTGTGTCCCTTCTTCCCGCGTCATCCGCCTCGAATCCCGGTAGGTATCACGTCTTCCGTGGAGGTGGAGTTTTGCCCAACTGAGTGTTCCCAGCGGAGCACTAAGTAGGTAAATCTCTGCAAACTCCGCTGGTGGAACGGAGTATGACGCCCGGGGGATTACTAAGGACGCTGTTGTAATTTTGCAGTGAATCCTGCTTTTTTGCTGCGAAGTCCTTATTTTTACCTTTTGGGCGGTTTGCCCAACATAGAACAAATTGCAAAGGCAGTGAATGCAATATACAACATTGGTGACAACATTGGTGGAATTACAATTGAAAAAGAAATTGAGGATTTGGTGAAAATTGTCATGGTCAAATATTTTTGTGTTGAAGGTCTGATGAAACGCCGTGCGGGCACCATATTTATAGTGACCCAATGTAGGGGATGGAGAATGTTGCCTCTTGGTCTCGCTTTGTGAGCCCTCACTAATGGTCCTTCATGTTGCTTACTCTTTCAAATGCAAACAGTGGTGAATCTAGAACCAGATTGGTCTCAGAGAGGACGTTCCAATGTTTTTTGAAACTTTTAGTCAATTTGTTGGTGATAGGACAGAAGATAGTGATACGTGATTCTGTTGAGTGTTGTTCTGTCTGTAGTTTTATAGTGTTCTATGTGTGTACCTAGCACGTTTGAGGGAGCGTTTTATTTGCCATCTTGAGTAGCTTTTTTTGATGAGTGTATTATAAAATGTCTTAGACACTCTGAAAAAAACATCCTTCAGCTAACAGTTGTGATGTATGCAAAGGAATTGTCCAAAAGGGAGGCTATCTTTGAGAGCCCGCTAGTGTGTGCTGGAGTATTGAATTAATGTGTCCCTCTCAGTCGGGTTTATTGCACAGCACGGTGTAAAGTAGATTGTACGCTGACTTGAATGTGACATCTAAGTAGTCAATACTGGTGTTGGAAGGATCTAAGGTCAGGTTGGCAAAAGTTAAGTCATTTGCAGAAGAGTGCTAATTCTTCTTCATTCTTCATTGTCAGACCAAATCATAATGACATCAGCTATGTATAATTTCCAAGTACCTATTTTTGGGAGAAAAGGTTTGAGGGCATTGAGGATGTACTTTTCCTTAATTTCATTTACGAAAATGATGGCAAAATCTGGGATGAAAACTAAACCCATGTAAGTTCCTTTCTGTTGTCTATAGTATTTACCCTCAAACAGAAAGTAATTTCTAGTGAGGGCAATTTCGAGCAGGAAAGTGATAAAATCAGTGGGGAGTCTTGCGAGGACTGCTCTTGAGTTGAGGTTAGGACAAGCAAAAACTTAACAGTACATGTCCTTTCTTTTACTTACAGAACACCCTGCCCTATGGGGTACCTAGAGCCTACATTAGGGGTGACTTATGTGTAATAAAAGGGGAGATTAAAGCTTAACAAGTGGCAGTTAACTGCACACACAGACCCTGCAATGGCAGGCCTGAAACAGGTTTGAAAGTTTACTTGTGTGGGTGGCACAATCAGTGCTACAAGCCCACTAGTAGCATTTAGGCTACAGGCCCTAGGTATATGGTATACCACTTTACAAAGGGCTTATAAGTAAACTAAATATGCCAATCGTGTATACATCAATGTTACTACGTTTAGCGGAGAAGCTGATACACTTTAGCACTGGTCAGAAGCAGTGGCTTAACATAATTTGAGGGGGTCCCCTGCAATGGAGATAGAGAGGCCCCTCTCTGGACTCACTCAGGAGCTCTCAGGCCAGGGTACTGAGGAGGCCCCTAGAGCTCGGGGCACTCCAGCCCTGCGGGGGCAGCAGCGACCTTTGTTATGCCACTGGTCAGCAGTGGTAAAGTGCTCATAGTCTTATGGCTAACAAAATGATAGAACAAAAAGAAGAGGTAAGCAGGCTAAAAGTTTGGGAGAAGACCCACCCTAATGATGATTGGTCTAACAGGGACTTTTGAACATGACTACAGCCTAAACCGTTGAATGGATTTACACTAAATTTGTCAGAAAGCTAGCTCTTTGTCCAGAAGGAGCCCTCTTTGTAATTTGATGTAAAACCATTCAGTCATTTTTGATTTATTAAAGAAAAGAGATTTATAGAATTCAAAAGGGGGCAAATCCTCTGCGGATCCAACAGATCTGCTGGTGAGATCTGATTGGCTGCCACCACTTCAACCGGGAAGCATTGGCAGCCATCTTGGGACTCTGGACTCCCAAAAATGTGATAAACAACAAAAAGGGGCAGGGCAGGCATACCCTGACCCCCTAGGCCTGGTGGTGGGGTTCCACTGGGCCATAAACGTTTTCATTTTAAATTTTGGAGCACATTTGCATGGTCATCAGTGCTTGTTTTTTCTAAAGTCCCCTGTGTAGAACAGGTACGGGGGAGGGGAAAATAGTTAGATATTGAGAGAGGTGGCACACGTGGTCCCCCTCCTGAGGCCTCTTTCAGCTCAAGGGGTTGCGACACACAAGTGCACCGTTGTAAGAGTTAAGGGGGCATGTTACCCTCCTCTCAGAGCAGATTTTGGCCCTGGGTACCTCATTCCCTGGACCAAGCCTCATAAAATACTAGGGGGGCACGCGACCCCTCTCCCAGGATGATTTCGGTCCTGGGGCCCGGGTGTATCAATAAGGTGGGAGTGGGGCTGCATGGCCCTCCTCTCTGGGCTGCATTCGGCCCTGGAGACCCCCAACCCTGAGGCCAAGCAGGCCCCCTCCTAGAGCCATTAAAGGGCCTTTGGGCCCAACCCCCTTGTGCCAGTTCAGCTATGTTCCGGGTGCCCACCCTGAAGTGGGAAGGGAAACCTGTGTTTGCTTTCACATTGCAGGAGCAATCTCAAAGCTCCTGCCATGCGAGAGCGAGCACTAAGTTCACTCCCAGCGGGCAGGAGCATTAAAAATGCTCCCGCCTGCTGAGAAAAAACATATTCATTATTAGCTCAAAAATGCTCAAGAAGAGACAAAAAATAATCACACATATATATATATATATATATATATATATATATATATATATATATATATATATATATATATATACATATATATATATATATTTTATATAGGTCTACTTAGGATCTTCAAGATGAACCGGTTCTAATTCTATGTAATTCACAGCATGTACACATTCCAGCTTCAATTAGGTGAAGACATAATCCCCTTGGAAATCTACACATTCAAATGACAGCATCATTATTGTTTTATCAGATCCAATCACAAATGTACATGTAGTTCGGCATCCAAGTTATGGCCAAACGGTGCCTCAGTTCCCATACTCAGTATCATTCGGGATTCTAGACGTCTTAAAAGTTGTAGTTGGTCTCCACCTCGTTCCGGGAGTTTGCACAGTTTAATTCCCGAATATTTCAAGAGGGAGGCGTCACTTTGGTGGTACTGAGTGAAGTGGGAGGCCATTGGGTAGCACGGGTCCTTGTTCTTAATCGCCCTTAGGTGTTGTAATATCCTTAACTTTAATTTGTTTATGGTGCTCCCAATTTAGTACTTGTCACATGGACATTTGGGTCGATAAACTACACATTTAGATTCACATGTGATGTGGTCATAAATGGTTTCTTTTCTACCATTCTGAAGTACATAATGCTTGATGTTCTCCCCATGTTCACAGGCTTTGCATTTGGGACATTTCCAGAAGCCAGGTGTTGTCAGCCATTTCTGTTTTCTCTCCTTGCGTGGTCCCAAATGACTTTGTGTCAATATGTCTCTTAAGGAGGAAGTCTTTCTGTATGTCATGCTCAGGTTGGCTGTCAGGCTTTCATTCAAGGTTTTGTCCAGACGAAGAATTGGCCAATGTTTTTTGTAGGCTTTCTTCATTTGTGTGCTTTGATTGTCATACTCCACAATGATTCTAGTTGTTGCACTGCTCGAATCTGTGTCATGATCTTGATCTCTTCTCAGTTTCTTGTCCTTAGGTATTAGCAGTTCTTCTCTCTTCCTAAGATGCATCCGATTTTTGGCAGTGGTAATCACTTCATTTGGGTATCCTCTTTCGAGGAATCTGAGGCTCATGATCTCTATTTCTTTATCCAGATCATCTACTTCAGAGCAATTCCTTTTTGCCCTTAACATCTGTCCGTAGGGGATGCTCCATTTTAATCTGGTCGGATGTCCACTGTTAGCATGTAGAATGCTATTGCATGCTGTTGGCTTCCTGCGGATTTTTGAGCAAAGTTTGTTGTTCATGGTAAATACTTCCACGTCCAGAAATATCAAAGATTGGGAACTTATGGTTGATGTAAATTTAAGAGTAAATCGGTTATTATTCAGGGTTTCAGTGAATTTTGTCAACGATTCCTCATCTCCGTCCCAAATGACGAATAAGTCGTCAATGAAACGACACCATAGTTTGATTTTCGGTCCCTCCGGATTTTCTTGATCTTTCCTGATCACCTCAGTTTCCCAGGCCCCCATCACGATGTTTGCATATGTGGCGCAAAAGATGTCCCCATTGCTGTACCCTGCTTCTGGAGATATATATCTCCCAGGAATAAGAACGCATTGTGTGTTAAACAATATTGTAGCATATCCAATAGCATTATTGAATGTTCCAGATAATTCACAGACCGTGTCTTGAGGATCTCTTTCACAGCCTCAATGCCATCCTCATGGCGTATTGAGGTATAAAGTGATGTGACATCGATTGTTGCCATTTGGTAGGTTGGTTTCCATTCACAGGTAGATATTCTCTGCAAAAAATCCATTGTGTCCCTTAGAAAAGATGGCAGATTGGTCACATAGTGCATCAAAAAGTTATCAATGAATCTCGACGTGGATTCTAGTAGAGACCCTATCGAGCTCACAATAGGTCTCCCTGGTGGCTTATCTAGTGACTCGTGGATTTTTGGTAGAAAATATATGGTGGCCATAATCGGGTTGTTCGTTTTCAAATAGTTGTATTCATCGAAGTCAAGGAGACCCCTATCTTTCCAGGTTAGCAACTTTGAGTGATATTCATTTGTCCATTTTTCTAATGGATTCGTGCTCAGTTTTTCATAGTGATCCCGGATAAGGAGTTGCCGGTTTGCTTCTTCAATATAATCTGCAACATTTTGAATAACGAGGTTGCCCCCTTTATCAGAGGATTTTATGATTATAGAAGTATCTTTTCTTAGGTCCATCATCGCTCTCTGCTCTTCCAAAGAAAGATTTTGTTTTCCACCTTGTCCGTGTTTCATGGATTTATCCGAGATCTTCATTATTTCCTCCACCATGAGTTCATGGAATAAGTCAACCTTATATATATATACACACACACATATATATATACACATATACGCATATATATATATATACTCACACACATATATATATATATATATATATATATATATATATATATATATATATATATATATATATATATATATATATATATATATATATATATGGATGTACCATGTTACAACGCATACTATTACAACTACCTACCGTTACAACGCGACCATTACAACGCATACCATTACAACGCATAGCGCTTTGAGGTGCTGGATAGTGGTAAGTATAATTTACTATTCTAACTCCAGTCCCCGTGGACCCTAGGGAAGGTGTTGGATAGTAAATTATACTTATTCCCTATCCTAGAGCGCCCCCCAGCTCAATATATATATATATATATATATATATATATATATATATATATATATATATATATATATATATATATATATATATATATATATATATATATATATATATATATATATACACTCATAATTATATGGGGTGTATGGGAAGGGCGATTGCTCAACTCAAGAAATAATCACAACACTTGTCAAAGTCTATTAAATTAGCCTGAGCTCTCAACCCCTAGTACCCAAGCCCAAGAGCACACACTCTTACACTCTTGACTTAGGGCAATGTATAATCCTATTTGTACAAATCTAAAATGTAGTAAAGTCAAATAAAAATCCCAAACTAAATTAGAAAAATATTGTACATTTTAATAAACAAAATGACACTAAACCAGCAAAAATCGAATCACGGGAATGGGAGAAAAATCCAATCATGGGAATGGGAAATATGATTTGTTAAACTTTGTTAAAAAGAAATAGCACCAAAAAGCACAAAGCTCCAATGATAGTCAGTGATTGCAGTGGATCAGGGCCTAGATACTAGATAGTGGCTGATCTCGTTGGAGCCCTTGACAAATACAAGAAGTGTATTGGTCCTGTACAAAAGTTTAGAACTGCAAGTTCATAATAGTTAATAAGTCCTAACTTTGACATTTTGGGGAGTTGGAAATCCTCTCTGTGTGGTTCAAAGCTAAACCTGTAGTAGCTGGCATAGAACCGAAGGTCGAATACTAGAAATAGGTTGGTCGAGCTAACACTCTGGAACCTTTTAGTTTTGCTGAAAAACCTTCAAAGTTTCAGCACATAAAGAGACCTAGTAATTTTTGGGAGGTACAGAGACATCCACAAAGGACACAGATGAAATTCAATCCAAAGTCTTCATGCTGTGTACAACTGAGGCTCTAGAACAGGTTTATCAAAGTTTTGAAACTCACACGACAGGAGTACACTTCTAAGGCCCTAGGACCCCAGAGAAGGGCACTTACAGAATCTGTAGGTACAAATAAGAGGCCAACAGCAAAGCCCATTACAAGTACAGTTACAACTGGTAAAATGGGTACTTCTGGAAAAAGGCATCTTGTAGTAAGTTTTGTTCCCGGAGCAACCCAGGCGTTCAACCAACTGACCCTTGCGGTCCATTTCTTTGTCCTGGGTACAGGGAGGAGCTGGTCTGGTCCTTCAGGGTTTCTCTCATGTCACAAACAGCAGCTTCAGTCTTCTTCTGTTCTTCGTCATGTCTAGAAAATTAACTGATAGGGTGCCTTGGCACAAGCTAGTGGGTGGAGAATGCTCCTACACATTCCATAACCAATGTGCTAAAGCTTTCCTGGGGCAACTCTATCTTTTTTCAGTAATTCCTGTTTGTCTGACTGAAAACAGGCCCAAAGAGCCACATTTCAGGACATAATCAAGATGGTAAAAGTATTTGGCCACCTTAAACCTGAGTGTTGTGAGTGTGTAGTCAGTGGAGTGCACTGTGAAAATCACTAGTATCCTTCCATATCTGACAATAAAATACAGTTTGAAGCAGACCTTGTACCAATCCACAACACACTAGGGGAGATAGGTCTGGGAGGGCAAGTTTAGAGTGTGACAGCACCAAGACAGGGGATAAGCAAGACCTTCCACAGGTTGGGAACCATACAACATTAGATCCTTGATCTTGAATTGGAAAGTGAAGATATGGCATGCAGATTGAAACAGTTCCATGAGCACCTTTTCGTACATCTCCTTTATGTCATAGTGACAAAGTGCTCAGACTACGATAAAATATCTCACCTACATTGTTGCAGTGTTTGAGCCAAACACCAACAAGAGCTACCAAGCTCAATTACATTACCAAACCTTGCTTAGTCATGTGTCATAAAACACTATAAAATGGGCGTAATAGCCCATATTTGTTACAAAATGGCACAAATATTAATTACAAATATCAACCCTTGCATCTGTCTTGATTCTGGATCAATAAATACATATTTATGTTAGTGGTAGTACTCATACAACTCTTGGAATGAGGCACTAACTTGTGTTTTGATATCGATACGATCATGTCTTGACAGAAGTCTGATATTCTTCATATAACATCTTGAGTTGTCCCATGCCCCCCATAAAATAACATCAAATACCTGTGGTGCCTTGAAGCCAGTAAGGAGACTGCATACTTCCACTTTTCATTGATGTGATAGGGACAATCCAGGTGTAACTGCAAAAAGAAGATTGTGAGCTAATTAATGGAAGTTATGATCCTTGTATATCGTATACGTTCATTGGTGGGTGCTGCAAAACGTGTTTGCTTAATGTCCTTGTATTAGTTATCAATTCACCTTTCAAAGAAGTTACCATTTCAACTGTTCAATAGCCATTTGTTCTCACTCATTCACCACATAATAGTAAGATACTTAGGGCCCATTGTGGGTACAACAATGTTAATCTTAGAAACAAATGCATGCACATTTTCTTGCTGCACATATTTGTTATTTGTGTTTTCATGAAATTCACAATTGAACCCAGATGGGTACCTGACGATGAGGCATATTACTTTTAAACTGTGTTATTGTTTTGACCGCTAGAGTAAAAACAAAAGTAGGTACTTTTTTTAGCAATTTGCCTGGACTATGAATCTGAATGCACCACATGCCCATCAGCATTGTGGCAATTTTTCAAGTTGAAAAAATATTTTCATAATTTATATTTACTTAAAATCGGATGGGCGGTTCACAATTGATTGGGGGTCCAGCAGGAAATGATTTTGGGTGATCCTTCCAGTAGTTGTGTTGACAGTAACGACAGGAAACCCCATTTGGAGGACCCATGTATTCATGATGTTTTTAATACTTGTGGGTATCTTCACTGCTTCCTGGTTATCAACAGCCTGTATATTGATATTAGGAAAAATAACTGGAGATTTTATGTTGTAATATTTGGTTTGATTGCTTGCTGGTCAACTTCATTGTTTCAACTCTTCCACATCACAGTAATATTCTAATTAAGCCATATCTGGTCCATATTAACATACCTACTCAACAACTAATCCTTTTTAAATCAATGACACTCATTATATGTTTTCACATAAGTAATCATACCACTCCTCGATGCAGCCCTCCGAACAAATTGAAGTCCATCACAACAAATAAAGGAAGGATGAGCAGCATATAAAAACAAGAGACATCATACACATATATCTGGAGCATTTTGTCAATATTAAAAATAATTATCTCTGCACCCAGAAATTAAGCACATTAGACATCATCATTAGTGGAAACAAACATCAACAAAGACCAAGGCCTATCTACTGCAGTGCCCGAAAAAAGGACCTCTAATGTGAAAGATCTAACAGCCTGATTCATGAAAACCGGAATCTGCGATTCTCGAATAGCGATTAACTGCGAATCGCAATTGAGAAATCACAGAACGGATGTTTAGCGAGAAAAATAAGCGATTCGCACGCGGCCGCAAAAACCGTTTGTGATTATCAAAAATCGCAATTTTCGGCAACATCCGTGTCGGATTTGCGATATCGCAAATAGCGATATCGCTAATTGCGAGATCGCAAAAAGCGAGATCGCAAAATCGCGAGATCGGGAAAACGGGAAGTTGCATTTCGAGCACAGTGATGACATCACAACCAGGAAGCAGCCAGTTCCACCCCCATTCACCACAGTGAGGCAGACCTCGAGGCAGCAACACAGACAGCTCCTGCAAGGACACCTTGGACTACCACTTCCAACTCCACGGCAGCAATGGCTGAGGAGGCAGTACCTGGGCCCAGCAACACCACTGGGCGAAAGAGAAAACTTAAGTTCTCCGAGCAGGAGTTGGAGCACCTAATTGAAGGGGTGGTGGAGAACCACTCCAAACTGTTCGGGAGAGAGTCGAGGAGGGTGCCCGAGCAGGAGAAGCGCAGGATCTGGGTCGGGATAGCGGCCGCAGTGAACTCTGTGGGTGTGGCCGACAGGTCACTTGATGAACTGAAGAAAAGGTGGTACGACCTCCGAGGTCGTGCCAAGAAGAAGGTCGCCGAGAGGCTGGGAGAGTCCCTGGCCACTGGAGGGGGAGGACCTACAGTCCCTCCAAACACCCCCATGGAGGATCGCGTTGAAGACACGCTGGAGGCTGAGGCGTGCATTGGAGTCACCCGATTGGACTCATCCCGCCCCACCCAAGAGAGCCAAGGTAAGTGGCATGCGACTGCGACCCTGTCCCCTATGAATGGCCATGACCTTATAGCCTCCCATAATGTTCTAAAGTCATGCCATCGGTGCACATCAGGTAATGCCCTAAAGCATTGTGGATTAGAAGGAAGCAACTCAATGCTCCACCGGCCGCACAATTGCTTGATGCCTCTTGGCAGTCAAGTTGTTCACCGTACTGTTATAATCCAATTGTTTGCATTATTAAACTATTTATCATGTATTTAATCTGAATACTTCAATCTGTTCCATTAGTTCACAGACGGGTAATTATGCCATTTTCTAGATTCCAATGTACATGCTGTGCCCATCCAGACCTCTTGCATAAACATGACAGATGCAGGGGGTTCATCCAAAAACAGCGTTTATTAAAACCAATGCATTTCGAGCATCAAGTGCTCTTCGTCAGGGTACGCTGAAATCAATACAGAAATACATTTCCATTAGTATCATATACTGTCGTTAATATTTTAATCATTATTCTGTAGTGATACCAGATACGTGCAAATTCATTTGTAGCGTAACTCTCTTTATCATGTGCCTCTCGAAAATTCCGAGAGCGCATGCAACAGGTATGAGGATTGATTCGTTTTAAGCACCGAGTGCGAGTGCGTTAAACACGGGTTTGGAACTGTTTAGGTGAAAGTGAGTGATTAAACAGCCTGTTGGGTTAAAGAGTTGAAAGAGTGGAACATGGTGATTAAAGAGACAGTGCTATGCGCGGGGATTAGAAAGTCAGTGCAAGACGCGGTGATGTCAGATTATTATAACCACGACAGGGAAGAGGTGGGATGTTAACATGGCAAGGGATATTAGAAACGCAAAAGATGGAATTTTCGAGAGGCACATGATAACAGTGATGAATGTTGAAGCACAGATCATTTAGAAAAAAGAGGTCATTTCTCAGCTCGTGTAAACACTTGAGGATCAGTGAGAAATGTAAGATGGCCCCTGAGGGTGTTGTAACAGAAGCTTAGCTGAAAGAGAGTTACGCTACAAATGAATTTGCACGTATCTGGTATCACTACAGAATAATGATTAAAATATTAACTACAGTATATGATACTAATGGAAATGTATTTCTGTATTGATTTCAGCGTACCCTGACGAAGAGCACTTGATGCTCGAAATGCATTGGTTTTAATAAACGCTGTTTTTGGATGAACCCCCTGCATCTGTCATGTTTATGCAAGAGGTCTGGATGGGCACAGCATGTACATTGGAATCTAGAAAATGGCATAATTACCCGTCTGTGAACTAATGGAACAGATTGAAGTATTCAGATTAAATACATGATAAATAGTTTAATAATGGAAACAATTGGATTATAACAGTACGGTGAACAACTTGACTGCCAAGAGGCATCAAGCAATTGTGTGGCCGGTGGAGCATTGAGTTGCTTCCTTCTAATCCCTTATCTTCATGTGCCTTTGGGTTTGGCACAATACCGACCTGCACGCTAATGAGGAACATGGACAAATCGTTTAAGAATGGCGAGACAAGGAGTGCACCCCACACCCCCCAATTTTTGTATTTCACTAAAGCATTGTGGGACATGTAGTGTGGCCACAATGTACAAGTACCCCAATGCAGCCAGACAGGTTCAAAAGTACGCAATGCCATAGCCAGTCAGGGAATGTCACCCAGCATGCATGTAGCAACTGCACGTGTGACAGATACATGCAACTAATGAACGTCCACTTCCCCTCACAGGTGGCGCAGACAGCAGCGACAGTGAGAGGCTGCTCTTAGATGAGCAAGCACAGGATGACGAGGAGGTGCCGTTACTAACACAGCCTCCAGCGTCTGCCGCAGCACCAACCCCTGCAGCCCGGACCACTACCACTGTGTCTCCAGCGTCTGCCGCAGCACCAACACCTGCAGCCCAGCCCACTACCACTGTGCCTCCAGCGTCTGCCGCAGCACCAACACCTGCAGCCCAGCACACTACCTCTGTGCCTCCAGCGTCTGCCGCAGCACCAACCCCTGCAGCCCGGCCCACTACCACTGTGCCTCCAGCGTCTGCCGCACCAGCAATGCCTAGCTCGACTCCACCCGCAGCTGGTGCATCCACATCAGGTCCCGCAACAGCGGTGACACAGCGGCCACCCACTGTGGAGGCGTGGCAGGGCTCGCCTGCAGACCAATGCTCCCAGCACCAGGAGGGGGAATGAACAGCGGCTGCCGAGCATGAGTGTCGAACGTCGAATGCTCCGGATTCACCAGCTGCAGGCACGCCGGCAACGGGCCATACAGTTGTAGCTGTATAACATTAGCCGCAATGTGGCAGGTGTGGGGGACCGGATGGACCGCATGACGGAAGCCATGGCAGGTGTGGGGGAGGGGATGGCCCGCATGACTGCAGCCATGGAGGCCAACACAGCTGCTATGATTTCACAGAGCAACACGGCCCGCCGCCGCCACCGTCAGCTACTGACCCGGCTGATGGCTTACACCCGGTCAAACTATGTGATTGGCAATGCCACGTCGCAGCTATCGCGCCGGTCCCTGGCGCAGCAGCAGCAGCTCATTCAATGCTGCGAGGATGTGGCCAGGGTACTAGAGCACCTCACCACTGCCGTGATGGCACTTCATCCTGCTCTACCTGCCACTGTCGGGGGGATGATGCCAGCGAGGGCACATCAAGTGTGAGCAGCCACTCTGCCTCACACATAGGGGCGTTGAGACGCAGCACAAGGCCCACTACAGGGTCACGTGCAGTGGCTGAGGAGGAGCCGGAGAGGCGCTTGGGTGCTTCGCGCCGGAGGCGCACCTGACTGAAATGTACTTGTACAGGCACAGGCTGAACATAAGCCTGCCCTGTGTATTGGATGCAGCAGTATGGGGCAATACTGTTTGCAATGGAAGGATGGCAACTGGAATCATTATTGTGATTCAAACAATAATATTTAATTTAGCATCACACATTGGCGTTGTGTCATTATTACATTTTGCATGCAATTGTGATTTGTTGGGTGAGGGGAGAGGGTGCACTAGAAACTGTTCATTGTGATGTGGTTGCGGCGTCTGTGGCTTTCAGCTGCGTTCTCCCCGCGTGCATGGCGCGCATGTACAGGTGGCCGGTCGTCCCCTTCCGATTCACTGCCAGAGATGTCGACAGGTATCCGGCGCTTGGTAGCAATGTTGTGTAGTATAGCACACACAGCCACAATGCGGCAGCACACATCAGGACTGTAGTACATGGCCCCACCTGTCTTGTGAAGTATGCAGAATCTGCTCTTCAGTAGCCCAAAAGTCATCTCAATGCAATTCCTTGTGCGTATGTGTGATACGTTGTAACGCCGTTGCTGTGGCGTAGCAGGGTTGAGGTATGGGGTGAGGAAGAATTCATGCAGGGCGTAGCCACTGTCACCTGAATGAGAGGAGCAGAGGGTGAGTGCCTGTGCAGCGCAGCTACTTCTTCGCACTGTGACATTGTGGGCAAAGTGTACTTACCAAGTAGGTGTCCTTCCCCAAAGTCTCCCCTGGCCAGTCGTGTGTGGAGGCCGCTGTGCCGGAATATGAATGAGTCATGTGTACTCCCCGGGTACTGTGCCAATATGTCCGTGATGTTGTCTTTGCATTGCAGACAGTCTGGATGTTGAGGTAGTGGTAGGACTTGCGATTGCGGTACATGTACTCCATTGCAGCTGGTGGGCAGATGTTGATGTGGGTACAGTCAATGCATCCTATCACGTGTGGGAAATGCGCAACATTGTAGAATTGAAGCTTGGTCTCATCCAATTCCTGTTGGCTTGTTGGAAATTTGATGTGGTGGTGTAGCTGGGTCAGCATTGCGTCAAGGAAACTCCCTAGGCAGCGGGACATGGTGGGCTGGGATATTCCCCTAGCAGCCGCAACTATCCCCTGGAAGCTCCCGGAGGCCAGGAGGTGCAGGCTATACAATACCTGGACCTGTGTTGGCACGGCATTGGTCCGCCTTGTTGGGTGGTGCATCAGGGGGTCAAGGTCCTGAATTAGCTTGATGATCATTGCCCCATTCAGGCGGTACTTTGCGTAAATTTGCTCTCTGGATTGGCCCAGCAGGGTGACCCGCTGGCGGAAGATCCTGGCCTGGACTCTGCGTCTCCTCCGTGCTGCTCGCTGTAGCCTTCGCCGCCTGACCACAATGTACATTCCTGGCATTGTGACGCTCCTTATGCTGATGCTGTTTCTCCTTAAGTGTGTTTGGGCAGGCCAGCACCAGTTGCTGATAGGCCAACGGTTTTTCAAATTATTTTTTTACTATGGGTTTGATGGTTACCACCTGCTTTGGGTTGTCCTTAAATTGCGCCTCGCAAAATGCGATTTTGGGTTTTTTCGCTAATTGCGATTTGTCATGAATCCGGATTGCGAGGAATTTGCGATTTCGCTATTATTTTCGCAGAATCCGTGATTTCTCGCTATTTCCGATTCCCAAATGGTCTACTGCCGGGACTCTGCGAATCTTTTAGCGATTTCGCAATTTTGTGTTTGCGAATTCACAATTTTCGTGGTGAATTCCGATTATGGGAATTGCGCCTGCGATAGCATTTTCGCAGCTATTGCGAGCGCAATTTAGCTTCATGAATCAGGCTGTAAATCTACAGGAATGCAATGAAAGGCAGAAATGAGACAGCCAAAGGCAGTTCATTTTCCTTCCCTTTAACATGGGAAGAGAATGAAGAAACGCTATTGTAGGAGTGAAAACCAGTCCAATTTTGTTTACATTTAGTCCTAAATGAGGCATCATGGGAATATGCCATTAAAGCTTTTCACATGTCTTTATCACATTGTCCACAAAGATTCTGGATCACAGTGTCTTTGCAGAAGAGATTCCCTGCTGTCACTGATGAAACATCTCCCAATGCTGTTGCCTGATTTAATTGATTAAAACAATAATGTTCTATATCTCCCTATACTCTGTCTCTTCTTTCTTCAATTGCGGGTTTGAGTACAAGGTAAAAGGTGATCTATGTATCCTACCTAGTTATATGAGCCTCATAATTATACAATTTTTTTCATTTAGAACGAATGTCGAAACTGTGGCACATGAACAGAGACTAACCCATGATCGTTGTTTAGCTTTTCTTTCTAGGTAACTCCAAAAGAACCTTAGAATAGCATGTACAAAGTTACTTCAGTTTGACACTAGATTGGGGTCACAAATGTAGGGAAGGAAAAAATATGTGTGCAACATGCATTACATTTTACAGGGCACAAACAAATTTTCCTCAGTAAAAATACCATTGCCAAATGTTTCTTTGAAAATTGTCTCATAATCTGGGTGGTGTTATATTTCCTTTGGTGTATTTCATCAATTCTATTTGCTTGTATTTTGGCTGAAGAGCTACAGTTGAGGAACTATATATGAGCACTTTTGCATATTGTTTATATTTTCAAAGATCACTTTGGAATTTCGGTCACTATTTTCAGCTTTGTAATGCTGTGCATCTCAGTTATCTCCCCACACAATGTGTCAGATGCAGTAAGTCTTCAAAGGAAAGTTCTTCTTCTCTGACTTTAAAGTCACAGACACCAAATGTAATATGCTACAGAGTTGCACAGTATTGATATACCTATAGCCATATCTTTCTACAGTTTACAGATTAGGTATACTGACAGTCTAACTGTTATATTTCTTTAGGGTAGAAAGCTGGTGGTCAAAGTTGCAATTGGCTCTCTTTTTCTATGGGGCTTGACTGCTAATCTATTAGGGGATACTTTGCCATATGATTACAGATTCTCTGATGTTTCAACAATGATTTAAAGATCTGTTTGCAACACAGGCAGGGTTGGTGAAAATGTGGGGAGTCTGTTTCCAGGTGCAGATCTGCATAATTCCAATTAAAAAGAGTGCATGTTTTAAGATATGGTACAGTGTAGCAAATTCACATATTCTGCATGGTCCCCCCCAGATGTTGGGCCTTATTTTGCACACTGTTTTGTTGGTACAATCACTTTGGGCACTGTAATGCTGCTAATTAGTGGTACAGTGTGCATGCATTGGCCATACAATCTTATCGACACAATTGGTTTCATCCAGTTTGATCCATGTAACTGCCTTCTAAGACCATTGCAGATGATGCTGAAAATGCACCTGTCGAGGAATTTAAATGCCATGTGGGCAGCAGTGTGCATTTACACCATCCACATATATATAACACAAATATATGTCTTACCTGAACACCACCGTGCTTTGCCTTAGATGTGGATTAAAAGCACTACAATGACGCATACCAGAAAAAGTGCTTTTGGAATAATGAAAAATCCATACTTCACAGCAAAATAAAACCCAAAAGCTATTTCCATGTGTAGGCTTTGCTGAGCTTTCCCTTGAACATACCTTGATGGGTTTAAAATCTGTATTTCCTATCTCTGCTTATCAAAATGCAAGAAATATGCTTCAAAGTTCTTTCCTACTTTTTTTCCCATCAGATTTAGCTTTGAAAGTAACATTTTAATACCCTAGGGTGAAAAGTAATTTTGTAAAAATGTGCATTAGGCTGTCTGAGTCAGAACTTGCTTAAACCAATTTTTACCACTCGTCACACCTCCAGAGCTAGAATAACAATACTTGGTAGGGAGAGTCAACAACTCTTGGTCATGGGACGATAGGCTGCATCTGAGCCCTGGAAGAGCAAATGGGTGTTAACTACTGACAATGTAGCAGGCATTAGTCTCTAAGAGTGGAGCACAACAGTTGCCAGAACAAAAAACTGTTTTTGCGCTACTTCTTTTGAGCTGGAGATGCCAAGTAAAACTAATGTTCATTCCCAAGACTCTCCAAGACAGCCAACCTCCAGTCAAACTAAGGAATAAAAACAGTTTTTTTCCCCCTGTGCAATGGGAGAAGAGCTCATCTAAATAAACGACCGGCTAAGGAGCTGAAACATGCCTACTTGGTGGCTTCTGGGTTCTACCACCTTGAAATAGGCTGCATTGTTAATTTTACAATAAGGCAAACATGCTGCAACAAGAGAAAGAGAAATTCTGAGAAAATAGGACTGGGTGTTAGGATATCTCCAATAACTGGCTTGTGCACTGGATAAAGCTGACACCAGAGCCACCACCTCCTCATACATTCTTGGGGAGAGGGTGCAGCATTACTGCTAGAGCTTAGGTTCCCTGTGCCTAAAAAAAGATTGTGATCTTTTGTAATGTAACTGGTACTCATATAAAGATGTAAAGTACTCCAATACTTTTGGGTTGAGTTCACACTAGATAAAACTGCAAAAAAAACTTCCAGGACCTGGGATGACTCCATCTGAAGAAGATGGCCTGGCTGGAAAAACAGGACTCCCCAAAGGACTGAACTACTCTTAAATTCCTCTACCAGACAGTATCTTCAACTGGCCTCCAAGGGTCAAGCGGTATGCCTCCTGTTTGCATGATTCAGGGACACTAAAAGTAGAAAGACTCCTGACTGTAAAAGGACCCACCGGACCACACAGGGCTGGCTCCTGCTGGAAACCTTGATGGAAAGAGAACTGATGTCTAGAGGCCTGCCGCTGTAAAGTATGGGCTGCAGGAATGACTAGAAGGACCTTTCCAAGAAATCTGAACAAGTTGGGATTTAGGGCTGATTTGGAGTTTGTTAAATGAGTTAGATGTCCACCTTATTACAAGTGCCACAGGATATAATGCACTTGTGTGAAGGCGGACAGGATATTGGTCATGTTTGTGATGTTTTAACCAGTCTGATAGAACCTAAATCAGGCCTGAGTCTTTTTTTTCCAAAGTGCTGAGGCTTATTCGGGCAGTTGCACCCAAAGTGGGCAAAAAAGGTTTGTCCTGCTCATGGCTTTGAATCACATTGAGAGCTGCTTCAGAGGGATCTCAAGGCAACGGTATACTGCCTTGTGGAGGACTGCCTCCCTACAGTTGCCAGTTTTGTGCTGAGTATTTCAACTTCGAAAAAACTGACTAAGTCAAAAGGTACAACATTTACCAGGCTATGAAATCCAGACTTTTTCTACTTGTAGAATTTGGCACTAAAACGAAAAGGCTTCAGCAGAAGCTTGACAACGATGTATTCAATTTTGAGGAACTCTGGCTAGCCTCAGCCTTGGACTATGCCGTGCTGGACGAATTTGACTTGAGGTTAAGAGACTAGGTCCCAAGGTAAAAACTTTGACAAAGTTGACCGATTTGATGTAACCGACCCCTACTCCATCGTGATTAGCCTTAAGTCATGCTCAAGTCCAAATCTATTACAAAGTGTAACTTGTGATAACTTTTGAATGCCGCTTTACTTTATATTGGCACTTTCTACTCTATAACTCCAAAAATTCATATCTCGGTTTCTTCTAAACCCATATTAATAATCTTGGGGTCTTTTTTCTCCTTTTTTACATATTTTGTGTTCTTTACTTTGAAATTGTTGGTGCTGCTGGAACTTAACACTCTTCTCTGGGGGTTGCCTGCCGCTTATGCTATCAGAGGTTGATGAGAGATTCTCTCAGAATTTTGTGTTGAGCCACTCAGAGTGAGTTTATTGAGCTGGTAGAGGTACCCGCACCTAAATTGATAAACCCATTCCTGGAATACAGTAAGCTTAGATTATTACTGATTTCAGTCGTTTAAGGTGAGCTAAAACTACTCTTTTGGAGCACACTTTGAAGTATTATGGTCTTATTTAGAACCGGTAAACCCGGATAGGTATCCAAAGCGGAATTTTCCTTAAGAAATTATCTTTACAGTGGGGAAAATTACATTAATGGATTCTCCTCAGAGTGTACCACTTACTCCTGAATCATAAGATTTTTTTATTGCCCCCCTCCGTCCCTCTCCATTTCTTAATCATGCCCTAAATCCTTTGGCAATTAAGTCAGCGCGTGGGTTACCTACGCAGAGGCTTAATGGCTGACAGGGGCATCAAGTACTTGGGGCCTCATTTATGTGAAATGACGCATTGCTGCGTGAAAGCAGTGATGCGTCACTTCTCAGTGCGCACTCCTTACGACATTCCTGATGCGTCATATTTAATGTATGACGCATCATGTCGCAAGGAGTTACAGATACGTCAGTATTTCTGACGTATCTGTAAGCGCAAAAGTGACGCATTGCTGGAGTGTGTCACAAAAGTGACGCAACTCCAGCAATGCGTCCTTTCAAATGGGGCAGTCCCCATGTGAAAGGGCCTGCGCCAGTCTTTCGCCTGCTGTGAGGCAGGCGCAAGATTTTGACGCAACAGCGTCCTAAAAGTGACGCAGTGAAATTTCATAGATTTCACTGCGTCACTTCTATGACTCTTCCTTGCGTCAATACGCCCCCCTTGCATACATTATACCTGGCGCAGGTATAATGTGGCGCAGGGGTTTACAAAGTGACGTATCTACCTAGATGCGTCACTTTGTAAATATGGCGCAACAAGGCACATTTTTCTACGCCACTGATGTGTCACAAAAAGTGACGCACCGGCGGCGTATAAGTAACACACGGCCTCATAAATGAGGCCCTTGGAGTTGCTGTTTTATGGATTAGCAGGGAGGTCGAAATGAGAAACTGGCCCGTTTCTTCCGAGTTACAGGTTTTTAAATTTTCACAAATTAATCAGCATTTATCAATCTGTATAATCTATTTTCACTTCCCAGAATAAAAACATTGCTATGCTGAAATATATTAAAAAATGCCAACATTGCATTTCTCTTTGCCCTGATAGTCAATCGTTGGTTGAGAACATACCATGAAATGAGTGAATACACTCTCCCTTCAACTAGCCGAAGGGGTTCATTCTTTCTTCTGCAAGATCAACCAATTTTTATTGACGATCAGATGACCCTCCTCATTGCTACCTGCTACAGAAAGGACACTCTTTTCTTTGGTTTTGATATGGAGTAGGTCATTTTAAAAGCAAAACCGGGCTTTTTGTTTCCCATAAACACTTTAGGGGATTGCTTCTGATGAGATTGGAAACAACAGGGAACACCATGCATTCAAATCTTTGTATGGGTGGCAAGCAGCCACCATGAAACGTAAAGCTACACTGGTCCAGCAAATCCGATTACTAGAGAGAATCTGTGGGCTCCAAAGCTACCCATTTTGATGCCAAAGATGTAGCACGTACCTTTTGCAAGTGAAACCACAGATCATCATAAACCGTGTTGCCATATTTGAATGCCTGGAGATATGACTGTGAAAAAAATGAATATATTAATATAAAGAGGTTTAATAATTCGCCACACTGAACAGGAACACTGGAAGTAAAAGTTGGCACAGGGTAATGACACTGCGGTCAGCTACATCACTAAAGATTTGGTGATTCATAACTGCCCATTCGTTTTACAAATAACACACAGATTTTTCAAATAGAAATATATATTTGCGTCAGGCCTATATTGGGCAAATGCTACACTCCTCACTCGTAAGTCTTTAGGGCCATATGTATCAACTAACCCTTTTGCGATTCCTAAATAGCGATTTTTAAGGAATAATTCTCAAATTCGCAATTTGCTAATCGCAATTTGAGAATTACTTCAAGGGTGCAGGGGTGTCTCAAAGACACCCTGCTGCACCCCTTAAATGTACATGTGTGTGCATATGGTGTACATACATGCCCTATGGGCATGTGTGTGCATCACATACCACCTTCAAAAATGCCAAATTGTGCATTTTTTGAAGAATTCGCAAGTTACCATCAACTACAAGTTGGTGGTAATTAGCGAATTCTTAACCATAATTCGCAACACAAAAATGCTACATACATAGCATTTAAGGAATCGCAAAATGGCGATTCCTTAAATCCTATGGCAAAATAAGGAATCGCAAAACTTTGCTATTCCTTATTTTGCAAATGTTTCATACATCCTAAAACATGCAAAAAGGCCGTTTGCGATTCGCAAAGGCCGAAATTCCGCGAATTTCGGCTTTTGCGATTCACAAAAGGCTTGATACAGATGGCCCTTAGTTCGGTTATATTATCAATAGAATTGCAGTTAGACAGGTACGACAAATGGAGATATTTACTAGGGTGCGAAATAACATCATAGATGAGAGCAAATCTCTAATTATCCATGGTGTTTCTTACAACCCAGAGATTGATAACCAGCAGCAGGTCCTCCGCTATGGCGGAGGAGTGTCGCCCCACCTGCCAGCAGCCGGAAAAATAAAACGATTATAAACTCTTGCTTATTATCATTTCATTTTTCTCTACAAGCCCAGGCTTTGAGTCGGTGCGAGGGTTGTGGCAGGCTGGAGGGGGAGTGTTTGGCACTTCCTTCACTGCGCATGTGTGTTGCTGGACAAACCTACATGCGCAGTGAAGCTCTTGCCAACCCCAGCTGCATTGCTGGATTGGAGAGAGCAGGCACAGGCTCCCAGCCTGTGTGGGAGTTTAATCCATTGGCACTCAGGCCAATCCGACGCTGCTTTCAGCAGCATGAAAGCAACATCAGGATTGGCCGCAGTACACCCTGAGAACTCGTGCTCTGAGAAGAGAGGAGCAAGATGCTTTTTTTTCATTTGTCTCCTGCCCCACCTATCCCCCAGTCTGCCACTCTGTCTGCTCGGCGGCCCCTTCCGTTGAAAACTCTGGGACTGAGCGAGGTGTCAAAGTAATGTGACTTGCTACTTTGTGCATATCTTTTATAAACTTTGTTGCCCATGAGATGCCACATACATATTAAAAAAGGCATCTTCCGCTGGCATCCGTGCCTGTGGGAAACTGTTCCTTCTGTTGAGACGGACTGCAAGGAGTTGTAGTTGGACTAACACTATCTGACAGCTGCAACTGTTGGATCGCCAACATGACACATTCCCTGCCTCTCTGTCCCTCGTACATTACCTAGCTGATTAGACCCACTGCCTTCCCCACTGTCGACAATCACATCCCACCTACCTGTACCATTATAAAAACATATTCCGTTGTGCCTCTGACCCTGTGGTACTCCAGTGCCCCTCCATATTTTTGAGATGCTTATAGTGTCAGGATGTCTTCCCTGCGTGACAGTGACATCATGTAGCTGGAAAACATTCAGTTATTGTGCACGCGTGGAGAATATGTTCCTTGACAAACCCAAAGCATAGTTTAACTTCTTAATTCAATGTCACTGGTGAAGGCTTCACCTATCCTCCAAAGACTGATACCCTTGCAAAACGTCATGTGTTGGGTGTCGCATCTTGAACCTTCCACCCAGACCATGGGCCAGCGGTAAAAAATGGCATACTCCCTCAGGAATTACCTCTAGTTTTATCTTGATACAAAATAACTTACTTCCTTCTCCCTTTCTCTACCGCCCTGACGTGTTCCTCCACCTTCACCTTTCCATGAACACTAGGACTACACCTGCCGCCCCCTTCCTCCTCAATCCCATTCAGACTTGGCAGATGCAGTGTCCTCCTTTCCTAATGTTCCTAAATACTCCTCAAGCCCATGACGACTGGTTGTGGTGGTTGCACCACATCTGCCCTTCCGTAGCTTTCTACTGCTTCCAATGCTGTGATGACATAAAGTGAGTGAATCAAGAATGCAATGGACTAGTTTAAGCTAATGACTTAACATTGAAGTCCTATACCAATATCTTCTTAAACTCAGACTTGGAACAGTAATGTTTTCTGTTGGTGACAAGAGTCTGTTACATACTTACAATTACCCCCTCCACAAATAGAGGTTCTGTTAAAAATTCTGAAAGCATCCGAATCACTGACGCTCCCTGGTAACACACAAGAACATAACAACAAATCAAATAGGGAAAAAGTGAGTCGGACACAAGATACAGATCAACAATTATCATTATTTGTCAGATAATCACATTTTAAGCAAAAACGAAAGGAAGATCACAGCGTAGAATTGATCACTACAGGGGATCTTCAATAGCAGGAACATCACAACAAGAGTAGAGCATGTACAGATTGAATGGCAAGTGTGTGTCATAACAGATTGATATGTCATGTTGTACGTTATTCTTTGAGCTTTCTGTTGTGTTGAAATTGCCCATCATCACCAAGGCAAGCATATTTGTGAATGTCAGTGGACCAATATCTTTTTAGGTCGAGCATTCGAGACCTCTTGTATATACTTTAGTACATATTTATATGTGTATGTACTTTGTGGGCTCTGCTTCCGCTTAGGGACTTTTTTTCTGTTCAACTGCCTCTATTTAACTTTCTTGATAGAAAAAGACCAGCAGAGGTCAGTAAAATACCAGAATCAATTTAGCATTCTATAGATTCAAGTCCAGAGGAATTGTCTTCCACGAGCACCTGTAGACAATAATATGTTTTTCTAATCTTGTATTTACAGTGATATGACCACGGAAGGCCCTGATTTTATTTTACAAACAGAGCTTTGGACTACACCATTTCCAGCTGAAAGGCAATATTTCTCCCCATGTGTTCCCATACCGGGCGTGTCACACAGTTTGGTACTTACTCTCTCTACATGTTAAAGAACAGTAGATGTTTCAGCACCCAGTCTGATTTGCTTCATAACTAAATACATATAAGGTCTTAAAGGCGAGACCGATTGCATTGCAAATGCTTGTTTACTTTCTGGATGAGTTACCAAATGTTGATTAGGTGTCAATACTCAGCAACAAAACTTTACAAAACGTGAGTCATTTATTTGTATGCATCACATTGGTGGTATCTAGTTTAAGGCAACCTTCCTCAAATTGTGAAAACTCTCAATGGCAATAGAAACTCGAATTATAGGTACTGAATTACGGAAAACAGAAAACATTGTTTATAGACCAAGAGTATTAGGAAGGCATTACCTTGCTATAGGTGATGGAGTCAAAGAGTTCACTGATCTCATCTGGGGTGTTAACCTCATCTTCTCTTGATGAAAGGGGATGGGAGGAAGCCAGTGCATCCATGTCCATAACCACATAGACATCATTAAGCACAATAAGATCTTTCTGCAGAAAGTTAGGAGAAATGAATGAATGCAGTCAGGAAGTCGCAGATGCTGCTCATATCATAGTATGACATTGCTTGAGTAGCTTGGCAGAATTTCTAGACATGCAACACATTTTCCTGTTCAATATGCACAGACAAATATTCTTACATTCTGTCACTGTAATACTACTATTCCATGCAAAGTGTAATAACTTCCCTGACACCAACCCTAAGTCCTATTGATTTAATATTCCATTTGTAAAAAGTGGTTGCAATTCGTGCAACAACTTTTTTCGAATGGAATAGCATTTTGTACTGAAAAGTCAGTTCACAAAAGGGATCTTCAGCTGGCGTCTTGGCTGTGGGAAACTGTTCATTTATTCTGTTGAGAGGGGCTGTGAGAGGTAGCAGTTGGACTAACACTACTTAACAACTGCTACAGTGTCAGACCTCCACTTTGACATATCGCCTGACTCTCTGCCCCTTATTCTTTCGCCAGCTACTTTAGACCACTACGTCACAAGTAATCACAGAACTACCTGCCTAATTAATATTCATTAGACAAGTCGCAATTTGTGAACCACTGTGATTGGCTGCAATTATATGGACGATGTCCTGCAAGGGACCTTTTTCACAATTCCTAAGGAATATTGCCAGATACTCCCTAGAAGGGGGAGATTTTCTTGTCCAAGATGGGATCACAGGATACCACCTCCCTAATGCTATATGACAAATGAGTTCCCTTACTCCTGAATAAGAATCCAGGTTACTTATTACTGACCTCAGTTCCAAAATCCCTACTGGGTTTTTAGTGAGCGCCACACACCCTATTGGTATCATGCTTCATCATCTGCTCTCATCCTGGTCAATATCAACCCCACATGGTCTCAACCGTATTTCATGGTGCTCTTAATATATTTCTCCCGACGGGGTCTAGATACTATAAGATAGAATTACCTAGGATGCACCCCAGTCATCCTTTATTACAAGTTGCCCTTAGTGTGGTTAAAAACCTGTGTGGGTAGTAACTCGGGTACAATATTCTTATACCCTAGTTAGTCACAGAGTTTGCAATCACAAAAAGGTTTTGTACATCAGTCCCATATTGATTTATTTTTGCGACTGTTACTTCAGATGTGAAGACCGGACAAACAAAATATGCATTAAAAATAAACTTTCTGTCAGGTTATTTATGGCATATATATTGATTGATATTTTCATCAGAAAAGAAGACACAAAACTAAGGGCCGCATTACGATGTCAATCGGAAAACAATGCGACCAAATCCCTGTCAGAATTGGTTAAGAACAACTCACGTTTGGTGAGTCCGACCGACCGACTACGACGGTTCCGAACACCGTTCGGAACAGCTCCCATTGACTTCAATGGGAATCTGTGTTCCAACGGACAACACAGGCACCCATTGAAAAAAGGGGTTGTTGCGGAAAAACTTGTACCCTGTGGCAGGCACCCCATGCTACCTGCCACACTGTGCATGGTTTTAAAGAGGGGTCCCTTGGGTACCCCCATGGGCCCAAACCGGAGGCCTCAGGGTGAAGGGGGGCCTGCTAGGGGCATCCAAAGTCAGCTTCCAGCAGCCATTCCATTTCGGACAGACCGACTCAGAATGGCTGTCCAACTCCGACATTGTAATACGTTGGCTGGAAACGCGATTCGTAGAGCTGTATGATTCGGCTCCGACTGACTCAGAGGCTCCGAATGACGGTCGGAACCAATTCAGAATGACAGAACGGTTACCTTTCTATCGTAATCAGCCGGTCGGAAACATAGGTTCCGACACGTGTTAGGAAAATCCTACTGCCGATGGACATCGTAATGAGGCCCTTAGTGCTGAAGA
This sequence comes from Lissotriton vulgaris, assembly GCF_964263255.1. Lineage (NCBI taxonomy): Eukaryota > Metazoa > Chordata > Amphibia > Caudata > Salamandridae > Lissotriton > Lissotriton vulgaris. The sequence goes on from NC_141687.1 coordinate 1,962,355,387, forward strand.
TTTTAGTTTGTTGTATGCATTAATGGCCAATGGTAAGAGATTACAGTGCTATCTCTTTAAAGGATTTATAGCAGGAATTAATTAGCCCTGGATAGTTTATAGGTATTTATTTCAACATGTAATATACATGTACACGCAGGGTTGAAAGGACCTAGACCAGAAAGCGCAAAGTTTGCAGGCAATCACATCACAAATATAGCTCCAAAGTTTATTCTAACAAGATCGTCTTAAATTTAATTTAGAAACAATTTGCCTGTTGATTTAATGAAGCTAGTTGGGAATCAATCACTCAACCTGTGCTAAACTCAAACGCTCCAAAGAGTGTAGTGGGGCTGAAATTTGCATTCACACAGTGTTAAGTTAGCATGAGCTTATTAGCAGTGTAAACGCCATTTTACCTTTTGCTGTCTTTTGCACACGGCACACACTTTATTAATTGTTTAGAGTTAGTCTAAGTGTTTTGCTTCACATGAGAATCACTTGTTTTTCTACATTGCTAGACTTGCTTTGTAAGCTCAGTCTGAACAGTGAGTGCTGAGGTCTTCAAGGTTATCTCAACGCTGATCAGCTGATGTTCGAACTGATCAGCGCACGTTCTAGACATAACACATATGCAGCTGTGGCCACCTCAGATACTGGCGCCTTTAATAATGCACTGTGTGGGCATGATTAAACACACTTGGAGAACATTTGTATGCTGAGAGCGTGTGCAGAACTTGATGTGATTCACTCCCGCTCATCCTTGAGGTATGGGGTCGCCTATGCAAGCCTAAGAGACCTTATTTAGTTATAAAATAACCTACTTGCAAGGGAGGGTGAAATATAGGTATATACTTAACCTGTTTCACTTTAGCATTATAACATGCTTTCTCCCTTTTATGGAATAGTAACTATGCTGACAATCGTATTTCTTATCATATGTCTGCTTGTATTAGCTAAGATGCTGCACCTGGGATCACGGCGTTAAAATAAATATTTCAAACTTGCACATGTCTCCCTTTACTCCCTGTTCTGGACTGGTATGAGAGTATAATGAAAGAGTGCTCATGTTTGCCACCTTACCTGAGGTAACCTTAGTCGCATGTTCTGGGTTGTCTAATCATTGGTTACTTTGCTATAGGACGAAGAGCTAATGAGACACTGATGCTAGTCTGGTAGGGAATTTCGGGTTTTAATGTGAGTTTTTGGTACACCAGAATTCATTGAGGTCCTGAGTCTCTGTGCGCAGTTCAGTGTCTGAGCAGAATGTCTGCAAAAAAGAGAGCTTGCTAAAAGACAATACTGGCCAAGATAGAGTGCATCATTTACAAAGCCATAACGAACAGCACCATTGATCCTCTTGCAGACTACTCACCGTCTCTTTTGGTTCTTGACACACTCACAGACAGGACACCATTAGACTGATGACTAAGTGCTCTATTACCACAGACCACCAGACTTTTGGGGGAAGCAGGGGTGGTGACGGCCCTAATTCTATTACCCTATTATTACGCCATTGCCCCACCGCAGCTGCCAGGGAACCTCCATTCTCACCAAGCATATTATTAGTTTCCTCTCTGCCATGGTTTTCATGGAGGTTCCTCCTCCATAAAAACCATGGCGGAAAGTAAACAAAGGGGGCCTTCTTGTGCCTCTGCAGCTCCGGTGCATGCAAAGGGGCACAACATGTGCCCCCCTGTGTGCATGCACCACAGTTCACAACACACAGCATCGGAAGCATTTGACGATGGTATCTTTGTTGATGCAGTACCTTGCGCCCCTTCCTCGCTGCATCTCAGAACAAACGCATTGCTTCGGCGGCGTGATCTTCAACACGGTACCTCGCAATGCCCCGCAAACCAGGATTTAAGGTACTCTGTTCAACGGGCCTAATTGGGTCCAAATATCTGGATGACCCTCCATTGTGGTCGGCCTAAACTTATGACTTTGTCCAAACTCGGCGCGATTAGATATTCATAGTGGGTGCTTTGTGCTTTTTGGTGCTATATTCCCTAAATCTTTCAAATTCCATATCTACGGTTCTATTGATTGGATTTTTGTCATTTTTTGTCTTGTTTGTATTCATATTAAAGCACTGTATTTTTCTATCTTGGTGTGGGGTCCTTTTTGTGTGGTGTTTTTTTACCTTATTACTGTTTGATGTGTTGCACAACATACTTTATGCATTGCCTCTAAGTTAAGCAAGACTGCTCTGTGCCCAGCTATTAGAGGGTTGAACACAGGTTAATTTAGGGTTGGCTTTTGCCTTACACTGACAAGGATTGTGGTTGCTGCTCAATTAGGGCTCACACCCCAGTCAAACAACATCTTGATTTCTTACTAATCGTTTATTTTATTAGTAAGTCAAAAGCCACATTTTTGCACCATGAGCGACACCTAAAATATCGACGTCAAAAATCTGATAGAAAAAAAATATAGTTTTTTATATATATACTAGCTTACCCGTCGCGCGTTGCTGCGATCTCAGAATAAAGGAAATTTAAGGAAACTTGTTATGATAACATTCAATTTACATTGTGTCATTTTTATTGAAATGTATTCATTTTAATATGGAAAACATTTTAAAGTGTTGTTTTAATTCTGTTTATTTATTCGAGTGCTTGTGGATACACAGTATTTTTTGTTTTCCCGTCTGGTGCGTACACAAATGAATCAGAAGGTTTTCCGACGCGTGAGCTGGCCACATACAGTTGTGAGAAGCACGGATTCTCCAAACCTAGGGGTTGATTAGGATGGTGGACAGATTCCCCCCGCTGGGCTGGTGGTAGCCACAGCCGGCCCGGCGGGGGCAATCCGTCCGCCATCCTCCCTTAAATGACCCCCGCCACATTAGGATGGCTGGGGTTCCGCGGCAGACGGGAAGACCATCCGCTGCTTTTCTGCCGCGGTCGCCTTGCCACCGTGGCGGAAAAGGTCTAATATGGTGGCATGTCTATGAGACACCGCCAGCCATATTAGGATGGGCTTTGGGGAATGCCTTATCGTGGCAGCAATGCTGTCATGAAAAGTCATACTGTCTTTGCTTTGGGGGCCCGTTGCGGGTCCCCAGGGTGAAGGTGGGGGTGGGAGGTACCCCCCTGCGTTTCAAAGTACAACATGGCAGGCACCGCGCGGTGCATGGCATGTTATACTTTGAAACGCACAACATGCATTTTTTGCATTGCGGAGGGCGGTGCTTTCAGCACCGCCCGCCACAATGTTAAAAATGTGGGATGCACCCGCCACTGTGGCGGGTGCATCGTAATTCGGCGCACGGGACCTACACCATTATGGCGGACGGTCCCTTCTCACGACAGGATGGCAGATGGACAAAGTCCGTCCGCCATCCTAAACGACCTCTTAGTCCACACACTTGCAGCGATTGTCCTTGTGAAGGTCATTGCAAAAGTGAGTCGCACTGGAAACTGTAAACTTTCAGTATTGGAAAGATTATGAGGGCCCTGGGGCCGCTATTTAACAAAAATATATATTTTTTTTTTTTGCCAGAAACCTTCGCGGGAGTGTACTCAACAACGTTTACCACATTTTTTTATTTTTTTCGCCAGAAACCTTCGCGGGAGAGTACTCAACAACTTCCCAAAGTTTCATGCCGATCGGATGAATGGTGTAGTAATGCATGAAGGACAAACAGACAGACGTACTTTGTTTTTTATATATATAGATACAATTAAATACTAAACATTAAATATATTAAATTATAAAATGAATTTTTTAAACATTTATCAGACTTAATATGCATTTGAACAAATATAACAAATGAACCTAATAAAAAATGTTAAACGTACATTCATAATAATTAATATATATAATAAACTATTCATTTTAATTTTTTTAATTTTACAAAAATGTACAAATAAATATATATATATATATATATATATGTATATATCTATATATCTATATATATATATATATATATATATATATATATATATATATATATATATATATATATATATGCTCCCTGTCCCACTGGGAATCGAGGCACTCGCGGATGGGTAGGGTATGCGGTAATGGGCGCCCGCAATAACACCATGCTCAACTCCAGAAAATCTCCTTCAGAAGAACCGTACTCGTGGAACCAAGTTTCAATGCTCACACCATTGTATTTTTAATTACAGTGTTAACAGACGCGTCTGTTAACTCTGTAATTAAAAATACAATGGTGTGAGCATTGAAAACTTGGTTCCACGAGTGCGGTTCTTCCGAAGGAGATTTTCTGGAGTTGAGCGTGATATATATATATATATATATATATATATATATATATATATATATATATACATATATATATATATATAGAATAGCAGCCCGTCCCGACCTTGTCCGGGAGATATCAGGCTTCCCCGCCCCCGCCCGCCCCGACATTGTCCAGCAGCCCGGGCCCCGCCGCGATCATTAGTGCCCTTTGTTATTTGGGGCTCTTGGTATTGAGCACAGTGTACTTTTCTTTTGGAGCGATGTGATATTGCTGCTGTTTGGCTCTATCCATGACGTGACCCCCGCCCGCCCCGACTATGTCATGAATGATGTAATATGTGACATCATCAGTAGTGGATTACGGGTGTGCGATATATAGTTAGTGCAACTAACTATATATGCGAATTTCAATGGTTTTGTTTGAGTAAAATAAGGTTTTGTAAATGCTAATCCCTAACTATATATGGTCTATAACCTATGGTTTTTTAATTGAATTTTCAAGGTTTTGTAAATGCTAATTCCTAACTATATATGGTCTATAACCTATGGTTTTTTCAGTGAATTTCAAAGGTTTTTTAATAGCAAATATCAAAAGCTGTAAAAGTATTATTCTTTTAAATGAAAAATATATTTTATATGTTTTTAATAAAAAAAGTTATGCATCTGCCAAACCCTGACCTCTTAATAGTGCACTGTGGTGGAAATGATTTGGGTACTATGACTGGGGTTGGTCTGGAAATGCTTTTAAAGAACACCTTTCATCAATTGATGACACTTTTTCCCCAAACTGCCTTGGTATATTCCAATATATGCCAAAGACAGAAATGGAAGTGGTCCAACCAATTTTTTTCACAATTTGAGAAAGCACGGAAACATGTGAATAAATCTGTTTCTGCTTACATGAGAGACTATGGAATGGGTTTAATATACAACAATAACTTGCATTACAACATTCAAGACATCTACAGAAGAGATGGTGTGCACTTCTCCGATGAAGGGAATAGAATATTCGTCCTTTATTTAAAACTGTGCATTGGAACCTACTTGTAGGTACCTAAATTAGCCACAGAACCAAATAGCTCTTTTCAGAGCTACCCTACCTCTGATCATTCAAAACGTTTATCTTTTTCTAATTTTTTTTTTTCACCAAAGTACGCTCCCCGGTCCGCTTACCGGTGCGTGTACCGGGCGCTCCCCCCGCGAAATTTTCAATTTTATTTTTTTTGTTTTTGCATATATCAGCGTCCTAAGCCCCCCTCAGAAAACCTAGAAGGTCACAAAGTGTCTACCGTGCCCCCTTCTACCCATTCCGAACATTGTTTGTCCTCCATCTTGTGTCTCAATTCTACCAATACACAAAATGGAGGACTCCCGTAACGCTGCCGGTTCGCGTACCGGGGAGCGCACCGGTAAGCGCTCGATAAAAAAAGGTGGGAAAGTAATTTACAGAAAAACCACTACAGACACTTTCATCAAATATAGAATAGGCCCTACTACATAGCAGTCCTTACCATTTACCCAAATTTGATTGAATTCCATTGAGAAAATTATGCTGTAAGCCTGACTAAATATCCTGAAGTAAATTACCTAACAAAAACACTTATGAAGTGTTAGAATTGACAACCAATTAAAATGCTACTTTCTATATCTTCTATTATTTCATGACATTTGATTAGTTATGTACCTGAATATATATAAGGAAAAAGGGAGAAACACAGCCATTTTGACTACTACTTCCTGAAGTACATATCAAGTGCATTGCAACTGAGAACTTAAACTTCTTTTTGAAAGGTAAGATGTTATTTTAAAAACTGAAGTATGTTCTGCACTTTAAGTTAATTAGGAAAACATTTTCTGATAGTTATATACTATCCATCTGTAATAGTTATAGAATAAGATAGACTTCTCTGTTTTAGTTATGGATGGAGTTAGGCTTGTCTTGTATAATTAAGAATTTACTTAGGCTTTATCACATAATTTTTTTTATATTTCTACTTCCAGTCTGATACCATACACTGCCCAAAGATAAAATCACTGTTTATAAAACCAAACTAACTGTCTGTACTTAAACCCAACAGTGCCCTATCTGTACTGATATATTTTTTTAAAATTCAATTTACAGCACAAAAATGGAAGGAGAGCAAAAAAATACCATCGAAATTGTTCTGGAAAGCAACAAAGATACAGAAATTGAACCCAATGACTCTGAATTCTTTGATGAATCACGGGACTTTGAACTTCTGCAATGTGTAGAATCATTAGATTACCTGATTGAAAATGAGAACATTTCTGACAATTAATTATTAGAAGTTTTTTTTTAATTTTGAAAACGAATCAGAGAAATAAATTTATATTTAATAATTCAAAAATTGTTTGAGACATTATTCATTTTTATATGTATTTTTTAAACTAGTACCAAATTGATTATAATGTAAAATCAGACTTTAAATATACTGTGCAACTTTTTTGTGTTACATAGTAAGTTTGCTCATAGTTACTTCCTTTCTTCGACTATATTATCTCCAATGTGTATTTAACATCTCTTTATCATCTCCTGCCTCCATGGTGTTTCTGCTTTCCTGACAGACTACGCTATGAATTCCATATACCACAATAACTTCTGAAACAACATGCAAGATATCTACAAAGGAAACGGTGTATTTTTATTTTTAGACTCTGCATTGGTACCTACATGTTGGTACTTAAATAAAAAAAAATAAAAAAGAAAATACAACAAAAAGAACAATCAATATACATACATTATTTGAACATTGTTTCATCCTATTTTCCCTATATTACGCTTCCTGGACCATTTCCCGGTGCACGTACCGAGCGCTCCCCCCGCAAAAAAAACGATAATAAAAATTATGGGTTTTTTTTCCCCGCGGGGCACTTTTAAAGCCCCCTCATCAAACCTAGGGATCAGGTAGGATCTACTCTGCCCCCTTATGCTCATTTCCCCCTTTGATTTTGTCACATCTTGTGTCTCGATCCTACCGAGACACAAGATGGCGGCCGCTCCGGACTGTTTAGAATGTTCACAGTAACTGGGGAGCTATCCGCTTCTCCTAGCGAAGTTCCGTTACGCGTCAGGTACGCGAACCGGGGCGCTAACCGGGACGCTGTCACAGATATATCTCTTTTTTAAAACGTTAATTTCTCAAAATCCACTGGAGCACATATTTTAAGACGTAGCAAAGGCACGTCGGGCAAACCATATCTACAATTTTGCCAAGTTTCGTGTAAATCCATTCATCCGTTGGAGCTAAAAGTGATTCCAACCGCCCTATGGAAAAATGAATGGAAAAAACGCGTTTTGGGACCCCCCTTTGTTCTCGGCCCCCCCTTGACGAAACCCCCCCGAATTTTCAAGGGCTGCTCAGAAACAAAATGTGCCATTTTCCTGATAATTTCAGCCAATTCCGTCCACAAACGCCAAAGTTATTCGACATAGAATTTTCAAAAATCCCATAGGAAAAAAATCCTAACTATATATACCTACTGGCGACCGCCAGTAGGTAATATATATATATATATAAAAATATATATATATATATATATATATATTGCTCTTGCCTGTTCTTCACAGCTACCCTTCTCTCAGGAAAGGACGGAAACAAACCCAATTCCTGTGGTTTCAATAGTTTTATTGCTCTATCACCATAATCGTTCATATATATATATACCTATAACATGAAATCTAATTTAAAAAAACATTATGTTCTATGTCAGTAGTGGCTCGTGGACGGAGTGCTACGGGGCAGTGGGGTGGGGCGGGGGAGGGACAGGGTGGGGGTAGTAAACTCTGGCTCATGGCCGACCAGAGTAATGTGAAGAAATAAAGAGTTCATTTTATTTGTTCATTTATTTACATTACTCCGGTCGGCCGTGAGCCGGAATTTACTATCCCTCACCCTGCCCCTCCTCCGCCCTGCCCTGCCGCCTCACGGCACTCCGTCCACGAGCCGCTACTGTTCTAAATTAAAACATTAAACTATTCAAAAATCTTTCAACTTAAATTTCCCACTCCAGTCAGTGCAACAGTAGGGAAAGTGTTGGATAGCAGATGGGTAACAATTACTATTCCCACTCCAATTAGTGCAACAATAGGGAAAGTGTTGGATATCGGAGGGGTAAAAATTACTATTCCCACCCCAGTGAGTGCAACAGTAGGGAAAATGTTGGATAGTGGAGGGGTAAAAATTACTATTCCCATTCAAGTGAGTGCAATAATAGGGAAAATGTTGGATAGTGGAGGGGTAAAAATGACTTTTCTCACTTCAGTAAGGGCCCGATTCCGGCATCCGCCAGGAGCGACTCCGTCTGGTATGCGCGATTTCAGGACACCTCCTGCCGCTTTACGAGCGAGCAGGTACAATGTGAGGATCACCTTGAGCTCCAACCGACTCGTGCAGGTCAGCCGTCCGGACGACTCCGACTTCATCAACGTGCACAGCACAATCGATCCGATTCCCGAGCGGCGAAGTACGATGCGCGCGTCAAATAGCCGGATCGACTCGGACACTCTGACTCGAAAAAGCTCCTAGAAGAGGACTTTGAGAGTCTGTAGCGGACCCCTCTTCACCCGGGGCCCTACAACTCGATCACTGGGGGGGTCCCAAGGGTCCCTGTTACACATGCATGCACGGTGTGGGCAACACCAAGGCGTCCCTGCGACAGGGGGCGCCCTTGCCCGAGACGTGCATTTTTTTGTCTGTTGGAGCACATGTACGCAACGTACACTTAGCCACCCGAGTCCGTCAGCACTGCGGCGCATCATACTGTCCCTCGGAGCCCAGGAGCTGGAATCGGTCAGAAAGCTCAACGGCAGCGAGTCAGCTAGAGGGCTTTCCCAGCAAGATCGGAATCGGGCTTTTTGTGTAACAATAGGGAAAGTGTTGCGCAGCGGAAGGGTAAAAATTACTATTCCCAATTCAATGAGTACAAGTGTTGGATAGCGGAGGGGTAAAAAAATACTATTCCCACTCCAGTGAGTGGAACAGTAGGGAAATTGCTGGATAGTGGTGGGATAATATTTACTGTTCCCGCTCCAGTCAGTGCAACAGTAGGGAAGGTGTTGGATTGCAGAGGGGTGAAAATGTATATTCCGACTGCAGTCAGTTCAAAATGAAATACAAACAAAATATCAACAAGAAAATATTTAAAAAACTAAATAAATAAAAAAAGATATCGATATGTTAAAAAATGTAAAAAATATATATCTAATAATAATATTTATAATAAAAAAATTTAAACATTTTACAATAATAAATACATTTGACAAATACCTACAAATATTATATTAACTAAAAAATAAATTTCAAACAAATAAATATTTTTATTTAGAAATTATTTAGAAACAAAAACATTTATTATTACATAAATTTAGTTTTTTTATTTCCTTCCTTGTAAAACCCCAAAATTCACAACACAAACCTAAATTTACAAAAACATGTACTTCCAAAATTAATAAGGTGAATTATCAATTAAAGAAGTATACTAATTAAAAAACAAATTAAACTCATAAAAATGCATTAACTTCCCACACTTTACCCCTATATTACCAACAAACCACAGCTAAAATTAAACTGTAAAAAAATGATGTACACAATTAAAATAAATTTTCAATAAAAAAACTAATAGTATTTAACAACTAATTATAAAATAAGTAACATTAATTTACTCTCCACTTTACGCCTATAACACCAAAACTCACACACACAAAAATAAACAATTATCCTAATTATTATCAATTAATTAATAACTTTAATGATCAACTCATTATTAATTAATATAACATTAATTACTTCCCACCCTTTACCCCTATAAACCCCATGACCCACACCTAAAATGTATTACACAATTTCCATATTTAATTTTAAAATAAATTAAATAATATTCATTAACAACTAATTATTAATTAACTAAACATAAGTGAATTCCCACCCTTTTCCTCTAAAAGCCCTACAACCCACACCTAAAATTGATTACACAAGTTCCATAATGAATTTTCAAATATTAATAAATATCAATTAACAACTATGACTAACTCATCAAAAAAAATTACTTCCCACCCTTTACCCCTATAAATCCACAATTAAAATTAATTACAAAATGTCCATATTTAGTTCTTAATTAATTAATTAAGATCAATTGACAAATTATTACAAATTAATTAAAAAGAAATCACTTCCCACCTATTACCCCTATAAACCTCACAACCCGCACCTAAAAAAATACACAATTACCATAATTATTTACCAATTAATTAACATCAATTTGTAAATAATTAATAATACATTACTTCCCACAATTAACACTATAAAATTTCAATTAATAAATATTAAGAATATATCAAAAATAATCATTATTTATTATACCGAAGTACTTTCTGCCCTATTCCCCTCTAAACCCACAACTCACTATAGAACTAAAAAACGCAAAATGTCATTAAAATAAAACTGAGAACTACTAACATTTTAACATATATTAAAAAACATATACAATACTTATCCCCCAAAAACATACATCACATACATTAAAAATATACTTAAATACATAACACCAATTGAAAAATAAATCGATATTTTCAACAGCTATATTTTTGTAAACAATATTAATGACATATATTTTTAAAAACAATATTTCTTACTTCAAAATTAATATTCTTGACCACGATATTATTACTGTCGATATTTCAGTCACAATTTGTACAACTTGATATTGTATAAGCCGACATTTCTGTCTAAATACCGTAAATTCCTCACGTAATTCCCAAATATGCATCACTTCTTTTAATTGAAAAAGCTGTACCCATGGTTACCCATGGGTAAAAGAAGTGATGGATATTTGGTAATTACGTGAGAAATTCACAAATTATTTGGGGGTACGATGTGACTCACCGTCTTGTGCTCTTCTGAATTTGCTGGAAGAATGTGGAACAAATAGTTGTTTGCTCTCATGACAGATACAATTACGTGTGACTGCCCATTAAAGAGGATCTTTGGCCTCCCAGAGAGCTTAACACATTTTTGCCCTGACAAAAGCCTTTTTGAAGGTAAAGCGTGTTGGATGCACATTTGTGAGAAAAAATAGGAAGAAAGAATTATGAATGAATTAAAGAAAATAAACAAATTCATCAATCAAGACTTGCGATTGTTTGTTTACTTACCTTTTAATTCTTTGACATTCAGCTCTTTACTATTTACAAATTCATTTTAATTTTCACAATTTAATTAGTAATTGATTTTGTAAATATATCAATTATGGATTTTGTAAATTATTTGCTGTATTTGAATAATTGTTCATTTAGCAATAAGTATATGTAATCATTCATTCTTTAAAATGCAACTGATATTTCATATTAGGTTCAATGTCATTCAATTTATTTAATTGCTATGTTAATGTTATTATGGTTTTTAGTTTACATTTATTTTCATTTTCTGCTACTAAATTAGAAATGAGTACACACATTTTACATTATTAACTACCATTTCAATATTAAAAAGAATTAAAAATATAACATAATATTTTTATTTTAAATAGCTTCCAACTTTATTCCACTACAACTCAATAACCCACTATTGAATTATACATTAGTAATTAACACCTTGACTGCTAGAGCAATTCCCCTCCCGTGCTGGAAGTTCCAATAGTCCATGATTCATGACGAACTCAGCTCGTCATGAGCACACGACCAGTGTACTGCATGATGAGCTGAGCTCGTCATGAGCAGGGAAGGGGTTAAAATATGAAAAAATAAAATATGCATTAAATAACACAAAATGCACTTACATAATTAAAATAAGCATTGATCAATTAAATAATTTACATTATTATCACTTAAGTATTTAACATAATAGAAATGTAAAATAAAAATCAATAAATTATCATTTAGTTAACTTCTCATCTTATTCCCCTACAAACTCAGCAACCCACTAATAAATAGTCAATTATAAATTAAATGTAAAAAGTTGAAATTATTTATTTGCTCTCAAATTAATTAAATAAAGAATTACAAAAAATTCCAAACTATTAAAAAATGTAAACAATTATATTAATTAAACTAAATGCATAAATTAGAATGATACCTTATATATGTTAAATTTATTTAAAAAGAAAATTGTATAACAATATTTTTAAAACAATATTATATACATTAAAACACGATAGTCTTACCTTCTATATTCTGATTCTTGATATTTTTGTGCTGAATACATTTTTGACACAATATTTATGCAACTCGATATTTTTTTAAACAGTATTCTTGACATTCACTACCACCTACAGTGAAGGTACACTGCATCTGGGGCGGTGAGACAAATATCAGACTGTCAGCTATGTGTGTGTTCGTTAGTCCTGAGGCGGAAGCCGGGAGGTTACTCTGCTAATGTACTGCTCGTGCTTCTGAACCCCTCCCCTGATGTGCCACGGATTTTGGAACCTGTTTTATATAATGTTACTTACCTGCATTTGCACTTTTGCTCGATTACTGAGCGCTTCGAAAATAGTTTTCCCCGCAGTTCCTGCACTTTGGGCTAGCTCTCAGCCGAGTTAGGTGCTGAGTAGACCGGTCTCGGGGATAGTTCAGGAGCGGCCATTTTGGGTTGGGAGGAAGCGCTTCTAGCAGTCTAGCGCTGAGTATAAAAGGGGGCACTTCTGGTTGGGCTTATTCCTTGCTGTGTGTGTGTTCGTTACTCCTGAGGCGGAAGCCGGGAGGTTACTCTGCTAATGTACTGCTTGTGCCTCTGTACCCCTCCCCTGATGTGCCACGGATTTTGGAACCTGTTTTAAAAATTTTACTTACTTGCATTTGCACTTTGGCTCGATTACCGAGCGCTTCGAAAATAGTTTTCCCCCAATTCCCACACTTTGGGCCAGCTCTTAGCCGAGTTAGGTGCTGAGTCGGCCGGTCTCGGGGATAGTTTGGGAGCGGCCATTTTGGGTTGGGAGGAAGCGCTTCTAGCAGTCTAGCGCTGACTATAAAAGGGGAAGGGCATGCCTCCGCGCAGCGGACGCGAGCAGCGGACGCACCGGACCTGCGCCGGAGTCGTGCCTGAGTCCAGCCCGTCTGCGCCCGTCAGCACCAAGGAAGCACAGGGAGCCAGGGTGGCTTTACCTCGCATTGTTCTTCCTGCTGACTGTGAGTTATACTCCGTCTCCTCACTACTCTCTATTTGACCTCCCCTGCTAGCCTGCCACCATACTAAAGCTCCTGATGTTATTACCTGTGGCTGTAATTCTACTCTAGCTGTGGGTACTCGACAGCCCCCGAAACATCGGACAAGAGCGTCGGCAGCTAAGGTGTCAGACCACTCTGAAATGGAACCTGGCTTTCCTATTAACGCCAGGTCAAAGGTTAAAAACAACATAGCCCTTAAAGAGTTTGTATCTCAGAGGAAACCCCCGTGGGTCTTTATAACTGAGACATGGGGCTCGGAGTCCGCTGGCCCTAATCTGGTCGATGCTATTCCTGAGGGCTATGCCCTGGTTAGAATGGACCGAGAATGGCGCAGAGGTGGAGGGCTGGGAATTCTCTGTACGGGCAGTTTTACTTGTCGTATTGACCCCCTCTCGTCCCCTTCGGATAAATATGAACTTTACACTTCTCCATATTGTTCGCTCCTACGCCTTCCTTCTCTGGTATTCTCTGTTATAGGCCTCCTGGCCCTAGGGTCTCCTTCTCTGAAGAATTACTTGAAATGCTAGAGCCCTTTATTGATAGACCTAATTTAACCCTCCTGGGTGATTTTAATTCTCACCTGGAGGCAACAGAGGACAGAGACACGTCTGCTCTTGTTGAGGGCCTGAATGCCTGTGGGCTGACCCAAATGGTAGCGGGCCCATACTCTTGATGGCATCTTTTCCAATGACAACAGGGTGTTGACTGGGACTCCAATTCCTTTATTGTGGTCAGACCATCGGGCAGTCCCTTTCCTTCTAAACATTCCCCCCTTCGTCCCCAAACATGAGAATATGAATGTATGGGAAACTAGAAGAAACTATAAAGAGGTTGGTAATAGTTCCTTAGCTCCATTTCTGGAGGAGGTCATTCCTTCCCTCCTGACTGACTCTAATGCTGCGACATGTAAACTGCACAATGCCCTAGGTAGGGCCATGGACAGTCTAGCGCCGCCTAAAAAACATTACTCGGCCAGGAAGAGCCCTTCTGCTCCTTGGTATTCTGAACGCCTGAGGCTGCTGCGGCAGAAAATGCAGGCAAAAAGAAAGATCCTGGCTTGCTCAACCCACCTCTTCCGGGCTGAGCCAACATAAACAGGCCTTAAAGGAATACAAAAAAGCGATAGGAGAGGAAAAAACGGGTTATTTCAGCAACACCACTGCCTCGCTTACATCTTCAAGAGAGCTCTTTAAGATTATCAATACCTTGTCTACAACTAGATCTGTAAATTGTGTTGTTGAGACACAAAAACTATGTGACAACATCACAAACTTCTTTTATACGAAAATCGCTGACATACACAATGCCCTTGAAACTCAAAATCTCGATTTGAATACCATTCAGCCACCCATTACCTCCATACCCCACCACTCTGTCATGGCTGGGCTCTCCGAAGCAGGATCCTGTCCTCGTTTGACAAACGTTCCTAGGCTGTCACTTGAAGAGCTTAATTGTCTTTTGGATGCTACTAAATCCTGCTCTCCTTTGGACCCTTGCCCTTTAAAAACGCTTAAGGCTTTTAGAGAGGTTGTCCTTCCCCCTCTGTTGGAGGTCATGAATATGGCCATCTCCGAAGGGAGTTTTCCTGTTGTTTGGAAAACCGCAGTTGTGAAACCTCTTCTAAAAAAGGCTTCCCTGAACCCGGAAGTTTTAAAAAAAATTCGACCAATTTCCCTGCCAAAATTTTAGAAGCCCATCTCAAGTCCCATTTGTCTTCTTATCTGGAGAGGGAGAATCTGTTGGATATCTCCCAACATGGGTTCCGTGCTGCTCACAGCACGGAGTCCGCCCTCACAGTGGTGGTTAATAATATTAGATCAGAGGTTGACAGAGGACAGACCACGCTGTTGGTTCTGTTGGACCTGACAGCAGCGTTTGACACCCTGTCCCCTTTAATCCTGGTTGACAGGCTAAAGGGGATAGGGGTGGAGGGCAGTGCTCTGAATCTCCTCTCCTCTTTTCTTCATCAGAGACGGCAGAGAGTAAAATTAGGCAAATTTTTGTCCCCCTCTCAGGTGGTGCAATGTGGGGTCCCTCAGGGCTCTGCTCTGAGCCCTGTACTGTTTAACATCTACGTGACCCCTCTTGCTAAGATTGTAAGATCTTTTGGGTATCAGGTATTGTCATACGCTGATGATACTCAAATTATTGTCTCACCCGCCCTGCCGATAAATGACTCTGCCCTCAAATTTTGAGCCTGCATGGAGGCTGTATCACACTGGATGATACGTAACCATCTTAAGCTCAATGGAGAAAAGACGGAAGTCTTGATCTTTGGAGGGAGTCAAGAGCTGTGGACGGGGACTGGTGGCCGGCCTCCCTAGGAGATTGTCCCAAGCCTACTCATTCGGCCAGGAATCTGGGCATACTTATAGATCCTGCCCTTTCATTTGATCACAACAGAACAGTGGCCACCTGCTGTATTATCATTCGGAGTGGACTCTAAAAAAGATTGCCCCATATCTGTCACCTGATGCGCGCAAAAAGGCAACAGTCGCCCTGGTTTCATCCAGGCTTGATTATTGCAATGCGCTATATGGGGGCATTAACAAGAAATATCTTCAGTGCCACCAGGTTGTCCAAAATGCCGCTGCCAGGATGGTCCTCAACCTCCCTAGGCGCACTTCTGCTACCTCGGCCAGGAAAGATCTCCATTGGCTACCAATTCAGGCCAGGATCTCTTTTAGAATTCTCTGATTAACCCATAGGGCAGTCTTTGGTTCAGGATCCGAAGGGATTAGATCCCTTGTTAGTCCCTATATCCCCAGCAGATCCCTTCGCTCGGCCTCCAGAAATCTTCTCATCGTCCCCAGATTTAACAGGGTGAGATGGGGAGGAAGAGCATTTTCTATCTTGGCTCCCAAATTATGGAACTCGCTTCCATCTGAGCTTTCCAGTCAACCCTCATTAGGGGTTTTTCGTAAACTTTTGAAGACCTGGCTCTTTTCCCTGGCTTATTAAGTTTTTTGATATCCCCCATGTTGTTTTATGTCTGTCTGTTGTCTGCGCCTTGATGCCCTTTTGGGTTAAGTTTCGCGCATTATAAGATACCCATTCATTCATTCATTCATTCATTCAATCGTAATCATTGATGGAACTTTGGAGCATATTTACAAGTGCCCCCTCCACAGGAACGCCACTTTTTCTGACGTTTCTGGGATGATAGAGGCTTCTCCTTATTCACAAGGTAGCATTAGGCCACTTAACATGGGTTAACGCGGCCTTGTGAATAAGTCCCCTCTTACTCTGCACTTAGCAAGAAAAGGGTGGGCAATGGGTGTTGCGGTGGGCCTTCTGCAGCAACACCCATTGATTTTGACACTGCCCCATATTTCCAAGGATCGCGTAAGTATGAGGCAGCGACAAAATTAAGACCAGCAAAAACCTTGGGGTCTATTAGGATGGCATACGGAAAACCACCCCGACCGCCATGGTAGTGGAAATGAACCATCCGCCGGTGCCGCAGAAAAACCAGCGGTACAATTAGGATCAACCGCCCCAAAAATCTGACCGTGGCGGAACGAGACAACGAAAAAACGTCCGTAGTGGGCGGAGAAGGAAAAAATTCTCTGTGGTGGTCGGATTTGCGGCAGAAAGTCACCAAATCGCCACCAGGACAGCAGAGAGACCGCACGGAAAATTAGGATATCCCTGATGTGACCGCGGTACGTTCCACTGTCTCCGACCGCCGCCGTCCCAAACAGTGAAGAATGGGAGAGCCGGCGGAAGAGCAATAGCATAGCCACCGCTGCAGACGCTTCGTGACAAAGATGGTGGTCAACAGAAAAAAACTCAAAACAAGGCCACAAAGTGCACACAGCAAACTAGCCCTTCCCCCAAAAACACCTAACATACCCCAATGACACACCCACATGGCAACTACAAAAATACAAATCCCAGGACAACCCACACACCACACCTGACAGCAATACCCCATTTTGACACACCCACATTGCTGAGTATAAAACCAGCCCCTTACCTGACCACAATCCTAGCAATACTCCAGAAGTGAAGGGACATACACCACTGCTGAAAGGAGAGGCAAATCAACACTCCATCACTACTCACAACACACACAGCACCACCACAACTTCCACACCTGCACCTCTATCGCCTCTGCACATCACACACCATGGCACCACAGAAAATGCCCAAATTCACAGAGTGAGTTGACAGTAGTGGTAGATGAGATAATCAGAGTAGAGCCACAAATGTTTGGTAGCCTGGTCCAACAGACTCCATTAGCCACAAGAGCACAAATGTGGGCAAGGATAGTCGACAAGGTCAATGCAGTAGGGACCACCCCGTGCTCCAAACAGGAAATCGCAGTAGCACAATGCATGATTTCAAAATTGCGGTAGGCGTGCTCCACCACTGCGGAGCAGGTCATTGGCTGCAATTGAAAGATGCACCACCACAGTTGCACCCACCTGGCTCCTGCAGTGTGTCACCACCATGGACCATGCCCTTACAGTCAATGGGAACCGCAATCGTGGTAGCACAATGCAAGATTTGAAAATCACAGTAGGAGTGTTCTGCCACTGCGGAGCCGGTCATTAGATGCATTTGAAAAAGACTGACCTGGAACACCAATTGCAACAGCTTAGAACAACTGAAACAACCCCCGGGGGCTATATATGTATGGGAAAGAGCCCCACATTTCCACTGCTCACAGATCCTGCTGCCTGAAATCCCTCACAAGCAACTGCTGCTGCTGCTGCGCCTATCTCCAGAGCCTGCTGCCTGAGATCCCTCACCACAAACTGCTGCTGCTCCTGTCTCCTGAGCCTGCTGCTTTAAACCCCTCACCACCATCTGCTGCTATTGCTCCTGTCTCCAGATCCTTCTGTCTAAGACCCTTCACCACCAACTGCTGCTGCTGCCCCGGTCTCCATAGCCTGCTGTCTGAGACCCCTCACCACCACCTGCTGCTGCTCCTGTCTCCATGGCCTGCTACCCAAGACGCCTCACCACCAACTGCTGCTGCTTCTGTTTCCAGAGCCTTTTGCCTGCCAGCCCTCACCACCAACTGCTGCTGCTGCTGCTGTCTCCTGGCCACAGTGATGTGGAGGACTGAGAAAATCCGTGCCAGTCTCTTCACCAGCGAGGAGCTGGAGTTCCTGGTGGACGAGGTTGTCACACAGTATCCGAGACAATATGGTGCTCCAAATGTCATGGTAAGTCTTCTAGAGTGGGAGAGAGAGTGAGAGGGCAGTGGGGGGCGCACATGAAGTGGATCTGCTGCAGCATGTGCCTAAGAGTGTGGGGTTGTGTCATGCAGTGCCTAGCATGCTGTGTCTGGGGGAAAGGGGTGAGCAGCCTATTTCACACGTCTCCCTGCCTGCACATCAAGATTGGAGGGACATGTATTGTCTTGTCAGCCATACAGTGATGCAGCAAGTTGGTATTGCAGGAGTCAGGGCAGTGATTGCTTGTGTGAATGGCTGCGTGGGTCCATCAATACCCTCTGTAGGAAAACCCCAGCTAAGGCCACAGATGGGGCCTTAGCTGGGGTTTTCGTACAGAGGGTAGTGATGGAATTGTGTCTGGCACCTAATTATACATCAGCTCCAGTTCAGCACTAGGCTCAAGACTCAACACTCCATCACTACTCACAACACACACAGCACCACCACAACTTCCACATCTGCACCTCTATCGCCTCTGCACATCACACACCATGGCACCACAGAAAATGCCCAAATTCACAGAGTGAGTTGACAGTAGTGGTAGATGAGATAATCAGAGTAGAGCCACAAATGTTTGGTAGCCTGGTCCAACAGACTCCATTAGCCACGAGAGCACAAATGTGGGCAAGGATAGTCGACAAGGTCAATGCAGTAGGGACCACCCCGTGCTCCAAACAGGAAATCGCGGTAGCACAAAAGGTGACACTATTGGTGGGCATTCACCTATGACACAGCAGATTGCCATACTATTGTGCACAGCACCCTCCATTTCCACCAGCATGTGTACCGACTGGCATGTGTAGGCACTGTATCTGCTCTCAACTTGTCCCTACATGTGAAATTTATGTTCCCCTATGTTGGACCTCAGTGTGAGCCCACCTGGCCTGCACAGTCACCGCCCAATCTGCCAAGGACACATCACTGAATGTAACAAGTGTTACATGTGTGTATTTTGCAGGATTCTCCATCAATGAGCCATCTCAGCCCTGTAGGTTGCACACAAGAGGCCTTATGAGAAGGGTGTTAGCTTGTTAGATCATGTCCCTCAATGTGACATCCATGACACAGTGAGACATTCACAGGGATAGGACATTGAGGGCTGCACAGTGTTGGAGACAATGAGTCAACCCCCAAACATATATTGATATGTACTGTATGTCTTGCTCAACTAAATAATGGACAGTAGATGTGGACAGCCTACACATAGCTATCTGTGTTGGCCTCCTGCATGTGTATGAGATGGGCAGTTACTGTGTCCATCCTCATACCTGCATGCATTTATGTGTGATTCTCCCATGCTAATGTACTATGTGAGATGCTGTATTGTCCCTGTTAGACATATCTGTGAATTTGGGATGAGTTAGTATCATGCTCCTGCACAGAGAATTATTGGTACATAACACTGTGCCACTGATGTGTCCCCCTCTTGTCTCCCATGCCTACGACTCAAAAGTCCACCAGTGTAAGGCTGTGTGGAGGGCCATTGCATGCAGGGTGCAGGCTCTGTTAGTCGCCAACCAATGGCACACCCACTGTCACAAGAGGTGGGATGACATCTGCCGGCTGAGCAAGAACGTGGTGGAGATGATGATGGGGCTGCTCCCTTGTACTGGCAGGTTGGCGCGGCAGAGCATGACACCACTAATGGCCCGAGTCTTGGTCGTGATACTGCCTGGGCTGGATGCGCATTTATAGGAGCTTCAGCAGCAAGCTAGGGGTGAGGATTCCTGGGATGGTGACTTTGGCTGTGAGTGGTTGCATGTGTTCACAGCCTGTACCAGCGCTGGGCTATGTGATGTTGGTAGTGTGATGCAGTGTCTTGTAAGTGGGCTCTGTATTGGGTGCAGCTGCCATGAATTTGCCCTTCCTAATGTTATTTGAGTAATGGGCATTGACATTGCCTTCAGAGTCGTGGGCTTCAGGTATCGTCTGCATTGGGTTAGTCTGGGAAATCCCATGTAATGGCACGGCAGTGTGCATCCTCTGAGTGTGCTTTTATCAATGTGTATATTTCCTGGCTTCAGAAAGGTGAGGCTTAGACATCTGACACAAATGTGCAAAAGTAGCTGTGCACCAAAGTACATCAGGGTAAATGGCATAATCTCATGGCCATTGTGGACTGTTAAGTTGTAGTCTGTACCAGTGTTGTCATCTTCTGCTCCATCCAGATATGACAATGGCGGGGTACATCGTTGCCCCCATCAGGGCCCTTGGTGTACTCAGAGCTATTTGTGTGTCTGGTTAAACGCAGCCACTGGAAGGATATTGTGCTGTGTGGTCATCACATGGCTCACTTATGCCCCGTTAGCTTATTGACTGGCAAAACTTGAGTTAATAATAGAGGTCGCACAATGTTATTGCACAGGGTGGTGTTCAACATGGAGATTTCATCATCTTTAGTGATGATTTGCTTGCATATGAATGTTCTGTTGATGCTAATGATCTGACCCTACATCTCCCCTTCTCATGCAGCACCCCTTGTGGGACCGGAAGGGTAGGGAACGGACACCAGTAGTGAGGCGTCAAGCACAACTGCTGCACACGTGCACAGTGACACAGATGTGACCAGAGCCTCAGAGGGGGACTGGAGTCTGCTTGAGGAATCACAGCCAGAGACACAGACCTCGGCGTCATCGGATGCCAGCAGTGATGCATCTATGTGGGCGGGCACAGGGACCGGGGACTCTGCCTCCTCTTCCACCTCACAGCGTACAGTGCCCACCCTCCCAGCTACTTCCACTGTGCTGCCAGTGTTCGCACCAGTAAGAAGGGAAGAGTGTCCTTCACCCCAGGCCCTGCTGCCCCTGCCCCCGCCCCTGTCCCCCTGCTGCCATCAGTGCTGAGTCAGTGGGCCTTTTGCACCAGCGGTGTGTGGGCCAGACACCTCTCCTCAATGCCTTTGTAGACCACGACAAAAAGTTGGCACAGGTGGTTGCTTTCATGGAGGGCATTCATTCAGACATGGGTGGGGTACACGGGACTGTCCAATCTTTGTCCTCCACAGTGATGGCAGCCACTCAACTGGCACAATCTCAGAGTCCAGCTCTAGTCCCTTTGTCCACCCACCTGCCAGTGGCCACATCTGATGTTAGTGACCACACATCACAGACCTCAAGGGCAAGATACAGCACAAGCAGCGCACAGCAGCAGCCCAAGAGATCCAGGGCGCAGTCACCATCCCCACAGAAACTAAAGCCACCCTAGAGCGCAAAGACAAAATCCTGTCAAGCAACACTAAAGGCCAGAAAGCCAAGAAGCAGGCCTCAGGGTCACATGACTCAGAGGCATCCCCGGCCCAGGACTCTCCTGTCCCAAAAGTGTCTCGCAAAGACAAGCAGACAGTTTCAGTGCCCACTGAGAAGGTGGTGCCTGCTGAGAGCACATATAGGAAGAGTTCAAATGCAGATTCACCCACGGCCTCAACTTCCATACAAAGCCCTGTGAAGCAGGGAAAGGAAGGCACTGTAGGGGGTACACCTGGTAGACAGGGAATAGAGGGGCAAGGGCAAGGCCAGGTCAAGCGTCCTGCTGGATCCAGCATGTCCCCAGAGGGAGGGCCACCGACTGCACCTGATGCAGCTTTGGTGGTGAGTGTGCCTGTTGTGTCCACACCACTTTCCATTAATCCCAAGACAAGGAAGCCATTTAGAGTCCCCAAGAAGTGGAAAGCTACCCTTGCACAATCTCCCACCCACACTGTGTCTCATGGCAGCATGACTCTACCTCCACATGCCACTACACCACCTGGTACAAGCAGCCCTCCGGCTTCCCAGGCCACTGATGCCTCTACCTCGGCTGGGATTCTCTCTCCCCGGTCCAGTCCTCCAACTGTCCCCGACACACAGCCACCTACCAGTCAGACCGACAGCCCCAAGTCTGGGTGGAAGTCGCCCTCAAATACCTGTCTCGCCCACAGATGTGCCAGTGCTGCCCATTATTACCCCCTGACTTTGTTGCTGATCATGGCAGGGTATAGTCACACATATTCCTTGTGCAGCTTCTCATGTACTTACTCTGAACTTTGCCCTGGCTACTGGTTGTGTTATTACCTGCTGTTGGCCACTTGCCTGTGCAAGATCTCATGTAACTACTCTGCACCTTGTCCTGGCCACTGGCCTTGATGTTCACTGCTGTTTACCCCTTCCCTGTACAGGATCTCATGTAACTACTCTGAACATTGGACAGGCCACTTGCCTTGATGTGTGGCCCTTGCCTGTGCAGCTTCTCATGGACATACTCTGCACATTGGACTGGCCACTGCCCTTGATGTGCGCCCCTTACATGTGCAGCTTCTCATGGACATACTCTGCACATTTTCCTGGCCACTGGCCTTCTTGTTCTCTGCTGTTTGCCCATTGCCTGTGCAGGATCTCATGTAACTACTCTGAACATTGGACTGGCCACTGACATTGTTGTGTGCCACTTACCTGTGCAGCTTCTCATGGAGATGCTCTGCACATTGGACTGGCCACTGGCCTTAATGTGTGCCACTTACCTGTGCAGCTTCTCATGGACATACTCTGCACCTTGTACTGGCCACTGGCCCTGTTGTTCCTCGCTGTTTGCCCCTTGCCTGTGCAAGATCTCATGTAACTACTCTGCACATTGGACTGGCCACTGGCCTTGATGTTCACTGCTGTTTGCCCCTTCCCTGTGCAGGATCTCATGTACCTCACCTGTACTTTTTTTCTGGCCACTGGCCTTGCTCTTGTCTGCTTTTGGTGCCTATCTGTGTAATATGTGAATAAAAACAGTTACTCCTGCTGTCTGCCTTGTCAGTGTCCTTGTTAGTTAAAGCGTTTTCTGTGTGGGTATGGTTTACTGTGACACGTGCTCTATATGCCACTTCAACATTGCCAATGGCTTGTTTCCTCTGATCATGTTGTTTCCACTTTGTAGTCTCAGACGTGTGCACCTGTGGGTGTTGGGTTAGCTGTATGTGTGTTTGCTGAAGGACTGCTTAAATTCCTGGGTGTTGTGTTGTCTTTTTGCTGTTTTGATTGTTGTTGTGGGTGTTCATGTTGTGTCACTCATATATTTGTGGAACTGGTATGTTTGTTGTGCACACACTGCTTGATGTGCATGCAGTGCTGTGAGTGTATGTTGCCTTGTCCTTGCCTGGTGTGCATCCCCTGATGTACTGTTGTGTTTGCAATGTGAATTATTGGCATGTGTATCTGTTGTGTGTCTGATGTGGCTGTGTGCAGTGTTTGGACTGTGTTGTCTCTTGCAGTTGACAGATGCTCTGTGTGTGGTGTTCTATTTGCATGTCATTGTGTGTGTTTTGTTGGTGTGTTTCATTCAGATGTCTGTGGCCAGTGTGGTGTGCCTTACTTGTGTGTCTGTCAGATGAGCTTAGGTCTAGTCTAGTTCCTGTGCTTCTTTTAGGTGCGTCCTTGGTGTTTTCACCTCTCATATTTGTGTTGTCTCTTGTCATTCTTGTGCATGTGCAGGCATGTGGTACACTATGACACCATGTTGACTTGATGGGTGGTGAGGTATGCCTGTTTTTGTGTCATTGTAGGCCCATTGGTCACAGATCATGTCTGGTCTTGTAGTTCTGTATGTGTTTTTATTGAGTTATGTGTGTGGCTGTTGTTTTTGTGCAAACATTTGTGGATATCCTCCAGGGAGTGTGATTGTTTGTCAGTGTTTTGACTGGACATTATTGGCACCCTTCTGTGTGTTTGACATTGGTGTTGTGTGCTGCAGGTGTGATGGGGGGTGTATGTGTGAAGGTCCATATTGTGTTTGACAGTCATGGAGTTTTGCAATGGGGCCTGTGTGTTCTGCTGCTGACATACTCCTGGTAGGTAGTTGGATACAGATGTGTGGCCGATCACTGTTTGACTTCATACCCTTCTTTCATCACTGTGCCCTTACATGGATTGCCTTGCTGTGTCCTTGAGTTGTTGCACTGAGATGACTGTGGTTTGACTTCACTCACTGGGCCAGCCATGTATGATTTGACGGGCTGAGGTTGTGGTCTGTGTATGTGGCTATGTGTCAGTGTGGGGTATGGCTGTGTGACTTTTCAGGCTTTATGTCCAGTTGAGTGTTTGTTCATTATCTGTGTGTGTGTTTATTTTGTGCTTAGACTCAGTTTTCTTGCCATGAATGTGGTGTTGTTGTGGTGTGTGCGTTTCCCTGGCCCTGTGCTTCTGTGCTGTGTGTTCCTCTGCAGCCACACCTGCTGAGGCTGTCTCCCTAGTTGTTTAGTATGTGGTGCAGGTTGTGGGTTCACCTGGCTGGTTATTGTGCATGGGGGAGCACAAGAGGGGCACATGGAATGTCCCTTCATGTTGGAGGGGCCTAGTGTGTGGAGTGTGGAGGTGGGGCCCTGTTAACTTTGTGCACTGCCCATGCCTGGTGCTGGCCCTGCTTACTACATTGTGTGCATGTTTTCACGCGGCTTCACCGCTGCAGTGCGGTGACGTAACCGGGACATTACTTCAAGATCACGGAAAAAGGGTGACCTGGATCCGGAGGGGTGACTTGGTGACAGATAGGACATGTGTGTGTACACTTGTGGATGTGTTCCTGTCCCCACCAGGGTGTCTGGTGTGGACAGGAATCCTGTATCTGTGCATGGGTGTGTTGTTGTTGTGTGCGGAGTAGTGTTAATGCTTACCTGTGGTGGCGTCCGCGATGGTGCATTAGTTGCTGGTAGTGTATCAGGTACAGTACCGGGAAGACGTGTAGAGCTGGATCCATTGTGGTCGTGACCGAGTGGACGGGACTGGGAATCTGGTTTCGCTCTCCGTTGTCGAGCTTACGCCGTCTCTGATTGGGCGGTTTCAATGCTGCGGTGCGACTGGCTGTTTGGGGCATCCTGATTTGTACAGCGGTCGGAACGTCATTCCGCACGGCGGTGATATCTATTTGCTCCCGCTGTCGTGATGGCTGGTGCTTTTTTACGGCGGTTCGTGTCGCACCGTGGCATATGGGAAATGGGCTATGTTTGACGACAATAATATGGTGGGCGGGAGGACCGCTGCTGGCGTGTGGAAACAGACATTTTCCGCCACTCTCCATCCGCCATCCTAATGGGCCCCCTGGTCTTAATATGGTGAAACAAGCAGAAATGCAGCACACATAGAAAGAGCAAAACGCCATGAATGATTGTGTATGTGCAGGAAGGTGTTTCCTGCACATAAACAATCATTAAAAAAAAACTGATGATTCTGAAGCACACATAGAAGTTACACAACGCCATTGCTGATTGTTTATGTACAGGAATGACACCTTCCTGCACATAAACAATCTTTCCCTGAAACGCAGGCACACTTGCACAATGGTGCAAGAGTGCCTGCATTGGCGCTAGGCAGCTATATTTAGTGCCAGTGCTAAGGGAAAGGCAGGGGTGCACCTTATTCTTGTGAATACGGCGCAGCCCTGCATTTGGAAATTGCCAGAATGTGGCGTTAGGCTTCTTGGCTTAATGCCACGCTCAGACACCTTCCTTAAATATGCCCCTTTAACTTTCCAGTGTAACGTGTAAACAGCACTCAAAAGTAATCAAAAGACAGCACACAGTGCTCTACAAAATATCTAAATAATAAATAAAAATCAAATAACTTCAACATGCGCTTACATAAATTGCCCTTTGATTACTTCTTATTGACATTCACAGATGTACTACTGTCCATTGTAATGAATTCCTTCCTGTCCATCTTAAGATCAGTACTTTCTATATAATTTGAGGTAAACTTACAATATTCCACGTTTGCTCCGCATAGTCAGCTCCTAGGAAATGCACATATGAGGAAAACCCCTCATTCAGCCAGAGATCGTTCCACCACCTCAGTGTCACAAGATTACCAAACCACTAAACAGAAACAGAAAGCCATTGAAGCATTAAAAGCTGAGTAAAATGCATCACATATGTTCATTTGCAAAAAAATATAACAGAAGAAGACTAATTCTATGACCACAGGGGAAGAAATCCCCCCCCACTTGCCAACAAGAAACTGGGCCATTTGATTTTTAATGTGCATTTTTGACAGACTTGCCTGCATCTAAGTCACTTTCATCCGACAGAGTAGATTCTGTTCAGTTATTTGATTTTGTTTCTGGAGTGATGCTTTCTTCAAGCCAATGCAACAGGGTCAATGTTTCGCTGTGATTTTCAAACCCTTGACCCAGGTCTACCTGTGACTTGAGGTACTTTGGACGCTACCTCGCCATGCCTTTATTCTTCTCTGTGTGACTGCCAGGATCTGCGAATAGGTTTGATTCGAAGTGTCCAACTAAAAAATGTGCATGCTTTAAGCCCCTGGCCGGAATACCTAAGGGCAATGCTTTCATGAGTATAAAGTCATGGGGGAGGGCCTACCACATGGACAATGCACTGCGTTCCACCTGGTATGTATCTCATCCACTGGGATTTGGAAGAAGTCTCTATACAGGAAATTAGGTTGCACTCTTGCTAAGGTCTTGTTAATTCATATGCAGTCTGTTTTCTGTGTTTTTGCATTCAACAATGAGAGTACCTGGTGGGCAAGCTCGTGAGCTATCACTGTAAGTATTCTCTCTTTATTTCCGATGGATGATGTCAAGGGGTCATACAAAAGTGCTGTCTCCCTGTATGTAATCAACCCCCAGTTCTCCATGGCTCCTGCACCAAAGTCAGGAAGAGCAACTTGATCTGAAGGAAAAAACAAATGGTCATTGTTACTAATCCAAACCTTGATTTCTCTTTTCTCGAATATTGCAAGCATATGCACATAAATAAAACTTAACTTCATGTACCAGAACTTTCAATATTTATGGCTGATAATCTAGTAATACTTTACACTGAGGACTGCAGTGAGTTCCTAAATATTCTTTTTACAGGTTTCTACCAGACACTACCATGGGAAGATTATGGGGTCATTACACGGGGCGAGTGGCCACTATCCTGCCTGGTAAATGCATGTCGCTGACCGCTGTTGGAAAATAGCCATCATATTTACATCCTCACCTGCCTCGCAGCATCTCTGTGCCGGCAGTGCTAATGAAGCAGATTCACTGTGAGCTTTGCGAAAAGTCAAATGGATGTGGGGGTAGAGAGTGGTAGGTGATGGAGAAGAGTTGGAGGCTGAGTTTGGTGAGAGGAGAGAGGGGAACCTGAGTGGGAGAAAGAGATAAGGCAGTCCAGCGTTAGTGAAATGTCTGAAGGTCAGCCTGATGGAATCCAAGGGACCAAAGGAAAGGACAAGAATCAACAAAATGGTGGATCCGGGCCGTGGGCATCAATGGAGACCATCTCAACATGGCAAGATGCAACCAGGGCAAGAGTGACAACAGGAGAGGGTCCCAAAATGGCGGGGCACATACGAGTTCCAGACCAAAAGTTACGAGGGCCAAGTCCAAAGAAAACTAGGGGGGCGACCCAATGGAGGAAGAACAAGAGGGGAGAAGGAGCCAGACAGTCAAAAGGAGGAGCATCTTCAGTATTTGCACCTCCTTTCACCACTGCTGCACACACATGATCCCTGGTCTAAATGCTCCCACTCTCCTGTACTGGACACCACAGTCCACCTGTGTCATTAGCTGGAGGAGTGTTAAAATAAATCCCCAGGTCTCCACCCAGCTTTCATGCTCGACAAAAATCTGATGTCTATCTTGGCTCTCCCAGGACGGTGTTAGCGGCTTTGTCATATGTAGGGGGTGAGTGCTGTAATTAAAATCCTCTCCCGGTCGTGTAACCTGTCTCACCCGTCCACTTTGGCCACGGGCCCCCATCCACACTCTGCTGTCGGGCCACACAGGTGGATGGAGGCTGCAGATACGGCTATCACGGGCTGCCCCAGCTGCGGGCACCTGCCAAGGAAGATGAAAGGGCAGCAGGGGGGCCGCTCCTTATGTCGCGGCCCCCTTATTGTTACCTCATAATGTGGGTCTGTTTCACCGCGGCCCCCCCGCTTCTACCTCAGTTTCACCTCGGGTGCCATCTTGAGGTGTTATCACCAGGGGTGGATATTGCCGATATCACAGCAGAGCAGCCGCTGGAAGTAATGTAATGTAATGTATGTAATGTATGTGTCTTGTAAAGCGCACTGCTGCCCTGAGGCATTGTGGCGCTGTAGACCGCTGGGGAACCCGTCCTGGCTATCCCTGTGAGATGGTCCCTTCTGGGTATCTCCAAGGTGAAACCAGGCATCCCCGGCGAATGTGGGGGGCCGTTGTAGAGATGAGGCAAGCTAATGCCCTGAGTTGCCGAGTGTGATCCCTGGTTAGAGTAGGCACTGAGGCGAGAATTGTCGAGTCCGCTGACCCTGGTCCATGACACTGCCACGTCGGGAATTGAACCCTGGTCCCGGGCCATTCTCTGCTTCCGGGTCTGCCGCCTCTAACCAGTGAGCCACACAACCACACCAAGTATCGGCGGCCCCAGCGGCAGATGCTCCAGATCGTCCGATTTTGGCATTTGGCCCTTACAGATAATTCAGTGGGGCTTGGAGGGCCGCGTTAGGATGTTGTGCGCAGGGTTTCCAGGGAGCTGCAGCTCCGGGCAGCCATGTTGGAATTCATCTTCCTTCTCCGGATGGAAACAAGGGCCCAGTCGACATCTTGGTGTCCATCGAGCTTTACTGCTTCTAAGCACAAGCTTACGTGGAGGATAACTTTTTGTTGCTCAGGCAAATTATGGACTGCAATAAATAACTGTATTTGAATGAGAATGTAAGTTAGCCCAACCATGCAAAGTTTTTAATGGTATGATAAAAATGAGCCAGTTCTTGGGCCAATCTTACACTCTGCCTGTATCTTAATAGTTTTTAGCTCAGCACCTTGTAATCACAGTTTTTACTCACAGCCTACTAGAGTATCATCATAATTTGTTATGGCCGATTTAGATACACAAAACTATTTTTATTGATGATGGTTTGTAATGGTTTTAATTAACTGTACAATAAAGTATTACTCTTACTGTTACATTCACTGCTTCAGCCCTAGTCTTACTTGGGCTGTGCTCAAGGCCTACCAATTCCAACTCTGTTCCAGTTCTAGGTCTTAGTCCAATTCTGCTCCAGGCATGCCAACTTTAGCAGTACTCTAGTCAAGGTATTAAACTTGACGACCTGTCCTACCACTCAGCAGCGTTTTCTGCCTTTGATCTTTTGGCTCCTTGTGCTGTCAGGCAGTGCTTTCTGGAGGGCATCCTTTCTGTAACTCATGTGGCACTCGGGTTGTATTGGTTGGCTTCTGGAAGTGGTTGTCCTTTCTACAGAGGCTTTCAGAAAAAGTTGAATGTTAAACTACTACATACAGCCCATGAGAGGTTATGACAACAAAGTGTTTCTGGTCCCTCTGGCTCCATAGGTTTGAGGTCCTCCATCTCCAGGTTTGAAGACTACCACTCAGCAGCAGCAGGTTCAGATTTTGCAGAATGGAAATGCTGCCATATTAAAACCTTAGCCACATACCCGCCTCTGGACACTGCTATCAGCAGTCATGGGGTCCTCACATTACAAGAAGGTTACATGAAGCTGAGAGAATTCCTGGATGCCATCTTAGTTCATTTAACTTTTTATATAGTACATTTTCGCTCAGGTAATTGCAAGGGAGCTTACATAATAAGTAGCCTTATGGGCTCTGCCTTATACTTGGATATACCCTTAGGAATAACTGAGGATACCTGTCTGGTTGATTATGTTACCTTCTTGGCAATGTTGACACATGTTGTAAGAAAATTGGTGATTTTTTTGAGGAAGTTGTGATTGATTCCTAAGTAATAAGTCCATAATCATTTCCGGTCCAACATACTTGTTTAGTAAATAAACCTGTGCTCAGTCCCTAGTGGGGATGGCACAGAACAAGCAGGCTGAACTTAATAAAAGCATATGTAAAGTATTTAGCAGTACAAAACAATAAAACTTTGAAGCAAAACACAATCAAATTCCACAACCAATTTCTAAAAATAGAGACAATTACACAAAAAGTATTAGAATCCAATATGGGTAACCGGAGACATGAATTTAAAAAGTTTTGGAGCAAAATGCTGAAAGAAAAACTAATGCACCAATCAGAAGTCACTGCTCATGGTTGACCAGAGCCTAGGCAGGTTGGTTGCAATGGAGCAGAGATCAGATGCCCCCATCAATTCATCCTGGTCATTGATTTTACCTTTTAAATTAGTATTAGCAATATTGAGGCTGTCTCCAGCAAAGTCATCTGAAAGTTCGATATCCTTTGGATTAAGTCCCACTAAAGCTGTTGGTTTTGGCAAAAAAAGCTCAGAGAGGGAACATTCTATGTTTCAGGCCTGACTAAATCCTCTAATCGATAATATACTTTCACTCCTTTGTCTGGTAAAAATGTCTTTCTTTGGACTTGGGGCCTGATTTAGAATTTGACGAATGGGTACTCCATCATAAATGTAACGCATATCCCTTTCACCTCCTTACAAATGTATTATGTTCTAACAATCGTATAATAATGCAAACAGGATTTTTGTCATGATTGTGAATGCCTGTTTGCCAAACTTTAAATCATGCCTTATTCTCTTTTTTTTGGAGCTCAGAATTCTTCAGCAGAGCAAGTTTTAAGCTGTAGCTAATGAAGTCCTCGCAAAATTGGATACGTTTTTCCACAAGGTCCCGGTGAAGCTCCAGAAATATTGAAAGTCCAAAAATGTTCCATGTACCAACTTTTCAGACTTTCTGGAGGAGTCTCTCTTGGTCATTTCTAAGGTTCCCAGGACCGGAGCAACAGCACCTAGTGTTCAGGACTCACTCCATCAGAGACCACTACCACCACTTAGGAAAATTACCTTTTTCAGGTTTTGTGTCTCTGTAGCCCAGGAGGCGGTCAGCCAATTGACGCTTGCAGTTCCCTTCCGAGTCATGGGTACAAGTGGGAGCAGGTCCAACCCTTCAGGTCTCCACACAGGTTACAGAAAACAGGTCCAGTGCTGTTCTTCCACCAGTCTAAATGTGTTCTTATTATGTGTACGTGAGATGCCACTGTTGTAGGATTCAACAACGAGTGGGTGGGGTGACTCTTGCATACTCCCTAACCAATAATCAAAAAGTTCTGAGGGACAAACCTTCCTACTTTTTACATCTTCACTGCAAACTATCCCACTGCAAACCACTCCACAGTGAGCACTATTCTAAGTGAAATCCAATATCGTAAAACTGTAGTTAGCCTAACATGGTATGTATCTATGAAAATGAGCAGTCTCCCCTCCTCAACCAAACTAGTTCTAGTGCTAGCTCCCCTTCCCACAGATATGGTACCAAAATGGCTACCCTGTGCCCGGAGAGCGAAAGGCCTCTCTTCCCCAGGTCCCACTTTACATTTAGCTGCAAATGTGCAGGCCTTTCTAATCCTGTTCAAGTAAATTAACTTCCAGGACCCTCCCAAAAGCCCTAAGTAATTGTTCTTGCTCTGGAAGCAGTTTCACACCCTCATTAAGAGAAAAGCATTGACAGAGTCCAGCTACTGGCAGGCTAATGCTAATTAACTCACTGGAGCTTGCCGCTGCAAAGTGTAGCTTTTAAACCTTAACTTTCCTATTAATCAAAGTTCAAATTCACCACTGAGTTGTATTTTTAATAAATATAAGAACAGTGATTGAATCAGGCTGTAGCGTATCCCAAACCAATGTTAGGAGAAATAGTATTTTAAATGCACTTTTCATTTTCTCATAGGAACATTTGCAGCCCTTTCGAGTGAAAAAAAACTTTTGTGGGCTAGACACTGAAAGAGCATGCAAACATAAAATTCTGACATGTTCCACAAAGTAGGCAGCCTACTTTGTGGGCAACAGGAATATATGTATTGACATCTAACATTTAAAGTTCAGGGTCCTTCCTGTCAAAAAGTGGTATATTGAAAGGTTCACCTGCAGGTTTAAAACCTACATCTGTCAGGTTACACATGTACACCTGAAGCTATGTTTTTCCTTGTTAGCCTAGTGGTTGGTAAATAGGTGCTCAGTCCATAGGTCACATTTTAGTTTCAATGCTATTGATGAGTTTTCCTGCACTGTACACTATGGCAATATTGGAAAATTAAATATACCAATTGGTGATTAGCCAATTTACCATATTTTAGGGTCAGAGCACATACACTGAGTACTGAACAGCAGTATCGCAAGGTTCAGAGTTATAAAATCAGCATAAGAGTCAGCAAAAAATGGGGTGATCGTCCAAAGAGGGACTTTCTCACACATATTGTTCTGCGGCCTGATGCCAAGACGTCTGCTGGAGAAAGACTTTGTGATCCCCAGCAAGGCACAATGTGTGCAATAGCATTTGCCACCTCTCTCAAGCATATAGCCTCACCAATTGTTTCGATTGAAAAAATCCAGAAGACATTTCCCGGAAAAGGTCTTCCACCAGAAATAACGATTGAATTATCTTTTCCCCTATGTATTGCTTCCCTGACTAATGTATTAGTCTAATGTTACAGATAGTACATAGAATCAGTGAAGAACAGAAAAGAAGAGTGAGCAAATAAAATGCCACCTCATACCACATTGATCTCCAGTAACCAACGAGCCAAAATCCATGACCTTCCAGCTGCTTCACCTAAAGAACCTATGGAAATAGAAACTGCGAGGAAAAGCTTATGAGCTGAAGCACACTTGCAGATGTTGCATATCGCTTCATCTTCACTGTGAACAGCAATTTCTTCCTGTCCCATAAAACCTGTGAAAGCATCCATAGAATATGTTGGGTGAGTCTATGTCAATGTTAGTGGTCCTACACTCTATTTCCTAGTATGTCTATTCAAGTGTAGTCTGGTCCTGTCTGCAAGTGCCAGCAGTTCTGTGTTAAGCAACAATCCATTCTAACTATAAGAAAAATAGTAAACTTGGTACAGGCAGTGAATGGTACAGTGTTAGCTTCAGGTCCTGTAAACGTCCTAACAAAACTCCTAACAGTAAAGTTTAGAATCGTCAAGGAAATAGTTTAATCTGATCTTATTGCCACCTACCATTATCCTGTGATTTTGTGGTATATTCATTTGGTGTTCAGGACTATAATTATGAGCTCCACCTTCTCTAATGAGAATTTTGTGTCATTATTTGATTATCGGTCGAGACCTGAAGTCTCTAACGAAGAAGGTATATCTGCTTATGAGCATGATATTCTTTAGCAAGTTGAAGGTGGATTGCTTTCTGGGTGCTGTTCTTCTAAGGCTAACCAGGTTGTTTACACGATAGCCCAGAAAGTGAAGCCTTCCGAAGACTTTCCTAGCATTTACTCAGGAGAGTTGGAGGTGGATGTGGAACAGAAAAAGATCCTGCCAACTCAGAGTCCTTCAATCTGTGGGGCACGGCCCCCTAGAGAGGCGCAACACCAACTCAGGGGGGGCGCGCACTCCATACGAGGATCTTACCTTTGTTAGTCTTGAACTGCCCCGCGTCGCAAGTCTTCACTCATCACCCATTTCAAATGGGATTTTTTGGTTGGCGAGCTCCGGTAACCGAGGGCTGGAGGGTGGAGGGAGGGGAAATAGATAAGGCACGACGTGCCCATGCTTTTGTCTTGCAAAGAGCTGAGTTAACTGTCACAGGAGGGGGTTAATTCTTAGATCTGAAACACTTCAGCTGCAGTGGGAGGCAGGACGTTGTTAATGGTTTCTAGGGAAGAATTGTTTCTTGTGTACCAACTCTGAGCTAGGGAGTGCTCGAAAAATCTGATAGCATGGTCTCCTTTACAGTCACTGTTTTGATTGAAAACCAAAACAGGGATCAGGGATCAGGGTGGAGGAAATAAATGTGCTGATCTTGCAACAAACTTACAGTCTTGTGATTAGGGTTGACAGCTCATTATTTTGATGTCCCGGGTAGTACAAAAATACAAAATAAACAGTCACCTAAAGCTGTATGGTCAACACTTGTCTGTGCATAATTTTAACAACAAATATAAATAGAAGCACTTTTAATTGTGTTCTAGGACTGCCTGAATGATCCATGACTGATAATAAAATGTAACAGACAGAAAAGTCACTTTACAAATGTATACATACTTCTTTATTAATAAGCATATTTAGTGTCAAAACAAGCAATTTCCAGGTTGTTTAAGCAATACATGACTGGCTGGCATTTTTCTTTTGACAACTTGAAGCCCTGTGGGCGGGCATTGCATGCCTGACTGTGTAAATTTGAAAGAAACTTTGTCTTCGTTCTGCTTAAAGCTAACCCTCCCAGGATGGGGTGAAATTTATACAGCTGAAATGCTTCAGCTGCAGTGGGAGGCAAAATGTCTCTGCTAAATCTGAAAGCAAGGCAGACGGTCATTTCAGCTGTAGTGGGAGGCCATGAGTCTCCTCTTCTATGAAATCGAACTCTGTTCCTTTACTTTCGGTTTTAGCAGGAGACTCCCTGCCTCGCACTGCAGCTGAAGCGTTTCAGCTCTAAGAATTAACCCCCTCATGTGACAGCTCTTTGTAAGACAAAAGAATGGGCACGTTGTGGCTTTTTATTGACCCGCCCTCCACCCTCCAGCCCTCTCTTACCAGAGCTCATTTGAAATGGGTGAAGACTTGCGACGCGGGGCAGTTCAAGACTAACAAAGGTATGATCCTCGTGTGGAGTGTGCGCCCCCCCTGAGTTGGTGTTTCACCCTCCTAGGCGGGGCGTGCCCCACAGATTGAAGAACTCTGTTTCACATGGCCGACTTCACCCGGCTACCTGTCAACATCTAAAACAACAGGAGGCGCAAGACCCTACTCGGTCTTAGAAAATGCTTCAGGGGCCGACGTCAAACCAAAAGGGCCCGAAAAAGTCGGGGTCAATGAAGAATCCAATTATAGCTGGGGATGGCTACCAGCAATCCTGTCATCAAAACATTCAAACTGACTGATAACGGGGGAAATACTTGCAGAAATACACAATTCCGCTAGAAAACCCCTCTCAGCGGCTGATACATGGCACAAAAGACACACCAAGCAGGGACAGTCTCCATTCTCACTGTGCTCATGGAATATCAGTGGACTCCACCAAAAAAAGTCAAACGAAGACACCATGGCTTTTCTGTGCAAACATACAGCAATCGCCCTACAGAAAACTTGGGCGACAGAGGGCTGTCCCATAGAAGGATACATCGAGTTCTGGAAACTAGCTCTCAGGGACAACCGATTTGGTCACCCCAAAGGCGGTTTGTCCACATACATCACAAATAACCTAAAAGGCGCTCTCAACCAATTCCCCCTCAAAGAAGACTGGTTACTTGGGGTAAAAATCAATCCCAGTGGGAGGCAGAGTCTAATTGTCCTTGTCAATGTGTACATTAATCCCAGCACCAGAACAAAAAAAAACCACCTGGTCCGATTGTGCGAAATCATGAACAACATCGCTACTGAATATCCCAACTCGGACCGCATCTTTACGGGAGATTTCAACACAAATCTATTCCAGGGGATTGCAGCAGACACGGTAGGGCCGGACATGACTAATATCATTGAGGCTTTGACTCAATCCAAACCCCCGAAGCAAGCCCCAAACATATTAGGTGAGCTCTCCATGATGAGATTCTATAACGCAGGCTACCTGGTAGTGAACGGAAGGACAACAAGCGACTCACCCCCAAACTGGACCTGGTCGAATGGAAGAAAAAAATCTTACTTAGATTTCGCTATCTGCAACTCTGAACTACTGTTTAAACTGAACTGTTTTTGCATCCACCCACGGTCTGAAAGCGACCATAGGCCCCAGGTCATCACTCTCACCGCAAACCCGGAACTCCATAAAGAGGCTCCCACAACCTACAAGGGAATCTACACGGAAAACCTTAAGCGCCTTAAATGGAATGAAACCAACAGTCAGAGTGTTCTAAAAGCAAGCAAGGACTACATAACAGGCAGTATTCATAAAGAAGCCAACCAGATATGGAAATGGTCGCAGTTGTGCTTCCACCTGATCAACTCATATCCTGCGACTGCGCAGCGCTCAAACCATTTGCCTCCAGTAGGGGCTGCAACCTCAGCCGCCATCAAACCAC
This sequence comes from Lissotriton vulgaris, assembly GCF_964263255.1. NCBI lineage: Eukaryota > Metazoa > Chordata > Amphibia > Caudata > Salamandridae > Lissotriton > Lissotriton vulgaris. The sequence goes on from NC_141687.1 coordinate 1,962,391,896, forward strand.
TAAAGAGAGCAAGGAGAACCACACTGAGGTTGATTTTAAAATTCCCGCGGAACAGCGCCTTCCTTGCCACATATCATCATGCCCAAAAAGCATTCAGGAGGGCAGTCTCCCAAGAGAAACAGGTTCAGGAAAACCAATAATGGGTAAAATTGGTGTGGGAAAGCAAGCAAATAAAAACTCAAGGAAATTCTGGTCCCTTGTTAACTGCACCAACCTAAACCTAACAAATTTTGGCTCTGCAAATATCCAGGAAGCAGAATGGGTAACATATCTAACAGATCACTTCCAGGCACAAGAGAACCACGATAGCTACAGACGACCCATGGGACGCGGGACTGCAGATGAGGAATCACTAAACACTTCCTTGGATACAAATCAGGGACTTACCCCTGCACACGCACTAACCGAGGAACGAGTTGCCAATGCAGTGACAAAAGGGAGACAAGATGGAGCACCAGGCCCTAATGGCCTGCCACAAAGGCTATTCAAATCGGACATCCCTTTTTGGTCCACGGTGTTATTAAATCTTTTTAAATACACCCTGCGAACACTGACAATTCCGGACTCATGGCGGGGCGCAATAATTCATCGCATCCACAAATCTGGATCACGAGCTATGCCCAACAACTACAGATTAATCGCCCTACTGGACATAGAGGCAAAACATTTTGCAGGACTCATTCTGGAGGATCTAAGACAATGGGTAAAGGACCACGATCTGATTCCTCTAAACCAGACAGGGTTCGTTGTCAATTCAGGAATTATGACAAATGTAATGGTAGTTTCCACTATAATCGACAAAGCTTTATCAACAAACAGGATGATCTTCTGCTGCTTTGTCGATTTTAAAGCAGCGTTTGATAGAGTGCCCAGGACGGCCCTCCGGAAAAAACTGACTCAGTGGGGCATTCCAAATGAAAAATTGAACCCAATTATTCAACTCTACTCTGACACATGGGTCCGAGTGAAGCTAGGGTCCGGCTCGCATCTCTCGTGAAAAATCATGACCTCATGCGGTGTCAAGCAGGTATGCGTGCTGGCCCCTCTTCTCTTTAACCTATTCATAGCCGACCTGTCAAGTACTCTAGACAAGGTAAATAGCCATCCACCCAAAATAGGAGGTGCGGCATTAAGTAACCTTTTATATGCCGACGATTTGGCCTTGTTCAGTCTCACTAGAGTAGGGTTACAAAGGCTCCTTGCTGAACTATCACAATACACGTCTGACAACCAGCTAGAAATTAACATGGAGAAAACCCTGATAGTCCCATTTGGCAAGAAACACCACAGCGGCGGTGGTTGGTAAATTAACAATACAAGCCTTTCGATTGGCCAATCATACAAATATTTAGGCGTCCATCTGGACGCAAGGGGCAGCTTCTCAAAGCAAAGCAGTGTTACGCAGCTAAAACTATGGCCTTAATGGTATCCTTAGTCAAGCTATCGAAGAAACTTTCAGGCCCAACCTTTGCCCCTTTATTAGAAGTCCTTAGAGCAAAAATTGGGCTAACACTTTCTTATGGCATAGAGATCTTCAAAGGCAAAACGAATACTGCCCTTAACAAATATACAACTAAAATCTACAGGAAGGTACTTCATTTACCGAGTGTTGCTTCCCCGGCTCAGATTAGATTAGAGCTGGGATTAACCAACTATGAAGCCTCTAACGTTGGAACTTATCTTAAGCTATGTCATAAATTAAGACAGGCCGAACCAGGCACACTAGAATCCCTAATATGGAAAGAAATCAACGAAACGAATCCAGGGGGAACATTTGGGCGCCTTTTGAATGATCATATCCGTCAAATGTCAGCTGCCGATCTTTGGGCTCTTAACCCCAATCAGACTGTTTTTAAAAACATAATCAAAAAATGTGTAAGACTGAAATCTCTGGCTTCAGACAAAGCTCTTGTCACGAAACGCAGTCACTCCTGGGCGGTAGTTAACTCCTACAAACGATTGACCCCTGCGGCCTACCTCTCCACGACTTTTTCACTTTATCTAAAGCGCTGTCTGATTGCCCTAAGATTGGGAGATTGGCGCTTACTCCAAAATCTTCCCACCTGGCGCCGTAAGAAGGAAGACACAACATGCAGAGGATGCGGGTCAGCAACAGAAACAATCTTGCACGTGCTCTGCATCTGTCCTTCATTCAATTTCCAGCGCCGATGCCTACTCAAGCCAGAATGGAACAGGCTTGGTATTCGGACTTGCAGGCACGCCATTATCGCTGCTCTGTCTCCAGATAACATTGTTTTAAACATAAACCTGTCCAAATTCATTCAGCACGCTTATCGCAACCTAGATAAAATGGACATTGCTGAGGCCATATAGCTGATTGACAAGACGGAACCTGCACTTTAAAAGACCTTGCAATAATGGGGAGAGTTAATTTACAAATTGAATGGTTTTAACTAGCATGCTTACGGTCACATTTTATTCTTTTATCATCTTTTATTCATAAAAATGTACACAATGTGATGTGTGCAGTCTTTTAAAGATATGTTTTTTATATCTAAATAATTAATTACTACTACATGGTTGTTTGATTGCTCACAGTCAGATAGGTTGTAAGGTCGTGAACCTTATTTGTTCAAGCTGGCTTCCATGGGATACATGTGGTGAGCAGGTCAGCCACATTGATGAAGGCTGAAGAAAAAAAACATTTTAAGGTAGGGGAAAGACTTCTGTTGATATCAGAGTAATGGTTATGCAGGTCCGCGTCCCTTTGTCCTGTTCTTTTGTGGATTTGCCAGACTCCTTTTGTGTCCTGTGGACATGAGCTGCAGGGAAAGGCAGACCAGCCCCGCAGGAGACCAGAACAAGAAAGCAGGCGTTCTTAGACATAGGATAAGCTCAGAATCAGGGAACATGCAAGACAGGACCCTGTTTTTTAGGAGGTGATGTTTGAGATGTTGTTATTGTTGGGGAATGGAAAACATAATGGTCAATCTTTTTGTGTAATTTAATTTTAACACTAATCTACCAGAAGCCACCACTGTCTGGACTAGTGGGTAAAGGCATGCACATGTTTCATAGGGAGTCCACATACCCATGAAGCATTGTAAGTAGAGTTTACCAAGCTGATTTATTCGCTTTTGCATGGGTTTTATTATTTAGAAGAGTCTCAGCTACGGAGTTGTGTATTGGTCTGACTCACGGACCGAATTAAGGTCCAAATACGTTTAATTTCATTCATTCGAATTCATGAGCGTCATGAAATGTACCTAAACTTTACAATCCCAGATCTGTATGAATGCAACCAAAGAGAAATAAATGTGTATTTTTATTTCAATTAAAATAATATTTGACTGCTTCGGGGCATTTCAGTTAAAATAATACAAGTGCCACCCAGTGAATGAGGACACAATACCTCGCATAATCAAGTCGACATCGCCAAACAGAAGAACATTCTTGAAGGCCTGCTCTGCACTATTTATTAATATGTTGCAAACTATGCATTTTAAAGAAAAGATCTGCCTTTTGTTAATACTATTTTCTCCTGATCCTCTCTCTTATAGTACGGTAGTTAATGGCTGAGCACCTCGTGTGAACCTACAAAAGATTGAGTATGTTTACTTTTCTACCTCAGGCATTCATTTAAAACAGGACCATACAAATGCAAGTAGATGATGTGCTTACCTGACTTCGGAAGCGGGTAGGTGGAATTGTAATAACTCTCAAGGAATGCCAGAATACGACCAGTCACATTCAAGGCATATGCACCATGATTGTCCTCGATGGCTTTCTTGCGACCCCAAATGCGGATCTGAAAGGATCATTTGATTCATGTTAAAGATGGATGCTTTTAGCTTTAACAAACAGCAGCACTTTGGCTGTAAGGTCACATATGCACTTTACCTGCACACTGTTGCTCGCCTGCTCAACCTTGTCAAAGTCAGAGACTATGAAAGCCAGGAGATAAGTAGACATCTTTGGGGTCTTTTCAAATGTGGTGACACTCCAAATCGACCCCTCCATCTCTTTCATGGTTGTGCCTGAAGGAACATGAGTTTTCATTTAGTGTGAATGTGTCAACACTCTTTATTTTCCATCAGTAGCAGCTAGCATGTCCTGAGGATGGTGAGCCGACTGGGACATTAAAACAAAATATAAATTAAATGCACTTACCTGCAAGAGCAAAATCCTCCTCGATGGTCTTCTCTCCTCGAGGCAGGCAGGCAGGTTCCAAACTCCGAAACCAATCCCGGTGCTGATCTCATCAGCATGAAAGCAGACCAGGATTGGTGGGGCCGGCCCCTTTTAGTGCTCAGAAGAGCACTGGAGGCATCTGCTTTCTCTAAACCAGATGTGTTAGGACAGCGGGGTTAGAGAGGTTTAAAGTGCGCATGTGTGACTGCCATCCACAAGACGGCCAGCCAAAAAGACATGCGCACTTTAAACTGAAAGTACCCTGCTCTCTCTGCTGCTGCCTGTCAGCAGCAGCCCCGCCCCCGTCTGGACGCTTTGAAAACACAAAACAGTAATGAACATAAATGAATAACCGCGAAAAATAAAATGGTAATGAATAGACTTCATAAGCATTTTATTTTTCGTCTCTGAGGTCATTTCATTTGGGCGATGGTCCTCTGCTCAAACGGAGGAGTCGCCCTGTTTTCCATCCAATTCATTCATTTCGGTTTCAGTCATAGCAAAGTTTTGTTGCTTGGCAGTGAGGGATGCATTGTGTGAAGCATACTTTTTATTCTTCTTTGCTTTTAGTCCAGATTCTTCAAATTAGTCTTAACTACTATCCGTACCAGTTGATTGATGCAAAATAATTGCAAATATGTCTTGTTTCGAACGGCCAGCAATTGGCTTTTCCTATACTTTTTGCACCATAATTAACAAATGCCAAAATGGTCACCAGTGCGTCAAAATGCATTGAAACGCATGTGCACTGACACAAGAGGATGCATAGCCAGCCATTTCACAATTTACTCAAAAGTCATCATCATCATAAAAAACTTTATTCAATCTTTTTGATTCATAAAAGTGCATACATTTAAAATGTTACTGTCAATAAAAATCTTTTATATATTACGTAAAATTGCTGTTAAGGCTGCATTTAAACATATCACCATGGTGTCCCTTCTGTTAAATTTTACTTCTAATTCAGTAGGCATACCTCAAGCAACTTCATAGAATAGATTGTCCAGGTGTACAAGAGATTTCCTCCTATATACAGCCTAGCTAATAAAACCGGCAAAACAGACTAGTTCATTTTCAAGAGTACAAATAAGTTTCATGGCATCCTTATAAAAAAATAATTTCTGTGCTATAAATATTGGTCGTAAGAATTTTTTTCTAATGTCAAAATCAAATTTACAAAACAGCATGAAGTGCATAGTGGACTAGTTTGTTTTCCGTCACATGGGCATTTGTAATCAGTTTTCTGCCATTTTTCATTTTTTGGGAAAGCTACCAGTTCATGAACTGTACCCAGACTCTGTCTTGTCATATAAAATCTATCCTGGATGTTTACAATTTTAACCAAATAATTGGGTAAACCATTTGACTCAATATGGGTACATATCTTGATAAACGAATGTCCTTAACCCTCCAGGCCCTCTCCTGACCTAATTTCATCAGATACAGTTTTTGATGTCTTTTTTTTTTACTAAACTGTAAGATGTCTTTGGGGTTTATCACCGATAGTTCTTTGTCAATATTCTTTAATAATTTATCCATGTATGGTAGTCATGGGATTTTGTTAGTGTGTTTCAAAGTTAAGCAGTCCCTAATTATGTCCCTTGTAAACTTTGGGCCATTTTTGCACCAAATGTTATGCCACGAGCATAAAGCTCTTGCTTGTAATAAGTCGGCCACAAATGGTGCATCCAGCTCTTTATGCAAGAGATGTGTGGCGGTCGATCTTGGTACAGCCAGCATACAACAGAAAATATAATTCAAACGTTAGCAGTACATTAAGATTGGCATTGCCCCACACTATCGAGAGTAGGTTGCTACTGATAGGCATTTACTGTCATGTTTTTTGCGCATATCAAAAATTGCTTTTCTACCTATCTTATTACAGAATCTAAATTCGCCTCTATGGTTCTAATGAATTTGAGTCTAGACTGGACTAAATGGGGGTGCCCAGTTACTATTGAAAGAGAATAAAATACCCAGGTAGGAGAAATGTTGTACTTCTTAGCCTATAGTCCCTTAAATATTGGTGCTTTTTCTTGGCCATACCTCGACCACAGTCCCTCACCAATCTTTTGGTCAGATTTAATTTAAGAACTCTCTGCTTCATGTATGGGACGAATGCTTTGATTAGTTTTTGAAATCCATTTACAGTTCTGGAAATGAGAACCACGTCATCTGCATACAGGAGCAGAGGGTTCGGTCGTACTCCAATTTTTGGGACATCAGTGTTTAGTTTCAGGAGGGTAGTATCAATCCCATGTATATATAATGAGAAGAGTAGGTATGTGATAAGGCACCACTGTCTAATTCCCCAGTGCACCTTGACATTGGGGGTACACTCTCCTTCCCTCCCATACCTTACTCTAAATGTCAGTCTTGCATATAATCGTGATAAAAATGAGACAATGTCATCTGGGGCATCCATAACAATCATTTCTTCCAACAATTTAGCATGGTTTACACAGTCAAAAGCCGAGCTTAAGTCTACAAAACATCGGTGGATATGTTCATCCTTAGCCATCGAATTCTTGTTGATGATTAGATGCAGGTTTATGCACTGCTCCACTGTCCCCATCTCCCCCCTAAAGAAATATTGGGTTTCGGCGAAGATGTTACGTTCGTTGATCTACTTTTCCAATCTTTCAAGGACTATTCGCCCCATGATCTTGACGGATGAGTCTAGGAGGAAGATGGGGCGGTAGCATCCCACATCTCCACGACTCCCCTTTTTGAAGATGAGAACGATTATACTATCTGTCCATGTTTTGGGAAACATCCTTTAGCAGCTGCATTACAAAGCTGGGTTAAAATTGGTGCCCATAACTGTATATATTTTTTGTATGCATCAGCTGGAACCCCGTCGGGTCCCGGTGCCTTTCCCTGTTTCATCTTGTTTATTGCTGCAATTACCTCCTCCAACCTTATTTCTTGCAGAGGAATCACAGCTATGGAACTGTGTTTATTACTGTAATTACCTCCTCCAAACTTATTTCTTGGAGGGGAATCACAGCTATGGACGGCGACTCAAAAGTCACAAGAGACACCGCAAGGACATTGGTTCTAAGAGAAAATGTCTCAGGTGACGCTAATGTTGCTCGAATCCTTTATGATGAACATATAGCAGCCTCGCCATTTTAGATTGGGCTTGCAGTGGATCCCATGGATTTTCCATGACCACTAGTTGACAGATGTACACTTTTACGGTACCTTCATTTGGGTGTGCCCAATATAAAGGTGCACTTGACCTTATTGCTGTCTTCAGACTCCAGCATACCCTCAAAGAGCACCAAGCACTTTCTTCCACTTGTGACAGTATGCTGCTTGTGCTGCTCTACAGGCAACAATATGTGCTCAAACTGGCTTTTCCTTTATAACATGGCCTTTGTCACTAGTTTATGCTTCATTCTAGCACAATGTGTTTACCTGTGAGGACAGGGACACCATCAACTTCAACAAAATCACATATAATTGTGCAGAAACTCCCCCCCCCCAAAAAAATGGGAATCTCAGGTCAAAGTGAATGTGCTGAAAAGTCACGTGAGATGCCAACAAGGAGATGAGCTGAAGGAGAAAATGTCTCCTGTGTTACAATTTGTGGTCCTATCTGTCAGAAATGTGGTTACTGGTTGAAGGGGGTGAACCCTTCAGAAGCAGGAAACACAATCTCTATCAGGGTGAAGCGTAAGCAAACACCACATTAACCTGTGCTCAACCATCTGGTAAATTGACACAATAGCAGTGAGGCTTACTAGAGACAATGTATAAAGTATTTATGCAGTACTTCAAACGGTAATGCAAGAAATATCACACACTATTTTAGAAGAATCGAGTATAATTTAAAATGTATTTGACTTCAGACCAAACAAACATCCAATCAGTAGAACCGAAGATATGCATTTTTAAAGATTTCAGATAAGTAAAGCACTTAAAAGCACAAAGCACTCGTTGCGGATACCTGGTTGTGCGAAACAGTGCAAAGAGTTCTGCTCATGGTGGAAGGTCCTGCTTGGAGAATGGAGAGCATTGCAAATGGAATAAACAAAGTTCAGCTGTCGACTGCACCCAGTGATATGACCAAGGGACATGCTGCAGGTACCAAATAGGTACAAAAGGGGGTGGTGATGGACGGAGCATCTGAACCAATCAAACACTCACACCCAGTCAACAGATCTGGGTTTAATCCATCACCGTTCTTTAGCCCAATCTGCCACCCCAGTTCAGACATGGCCATGTGCAAATCAGTCTGACCCTGTGCCTCATGGGAACAGTTCAGCCCGAACTGCCAAGCCATGCCTTCTCTGGACCGGAAACATGCTTCCGAGGACCAGTTTCTGGCATTTCAGCCTTCTTCAGCCCGGCTTGCTTGAATACAGTGGCAAAGTGAGCAGGGGACTCACGTCTGAGCATACCCTGCCAACTAATGGCGAACAAAGGGGTACAAATGGGGGTGGTAATGGACGGAGCATCTGAACAAATCAAACACTCAAACCCAGTCAACAGATCTGGGTTTATTCCATCACCATTCTTTAGCCCACTCTGCCACCCTAGTTCAAACATGGCCATATGCAAATCAGTCTGACCCTGTGCCTCATGGGAACAGTCCAGCCCAAACTGCCAAACCATGCCTTCCCTGGACCGGAAACAAGCTTCCGAGGACCGGTTTCTGGCATTTCAGCCATCTTCAGCCCGACTTGCTTGAATCCAGTGGCAAAGTGAGCAAGGGACTCACGTCTGAGCATACCCTGCCAACTTATGGTGCACAAAGCGGTACAAAAGAGGGTGGTGATGGACGGAGCATCTGAACAAATCAAGCACTCACACCCAGTCAACAGATCTGGGTTTAATCCATCACCATTCTTTAGCCCACTCTGCCACCCCAGTTCAGACATGGCCATATGCAAATCAGTCTGACCCTGTTCCTCATGGGAACAGTCCAGCATGAACTGCCAAGCCATGCCTTCCCTGCACCGGAAACAAGCTTCTGAGGACCGGTTTCTGGTATTTCAGCCGTCTTCAGCCCGGCTTGCTTGAATCCAGTGGCAAAGTGAGCAAGGGACTCACGTCTGAGCATACCCTGCCAACGTATGGTGAACAAAGCGGTACAAAAGGGGGTGGTGATGGACGGAGCATCTGAACCAATCAAACACTCACAACCAGTCAACAGATCTGGGTTTAATCCATCACCATTCTTAAGCTTATGCTCAGAAGTGAGTCCCATGCTCTCCACACCACTGGAGTCAAGCTATCCTGGCTGAAAACGGCTGATAGCCAGAAACCGGTCCTAAGATGCTTGATTCCGGTCCAGGAAAGACATGGCTTGGCAGTTCGGGCTGGACTGTTCCCATGAGGCACAGGGTCAAGGCTGATTTGCATATGGCCATGTCTGAACAGGGGTGGTGTGGAGTGCAAAAAAACGATGGATTTAGGCCCAGATCTCTGTACTGGGGTGAATGTATGACATTGTTCTGCATTCTGTCCATCAATTGTTGTTTTTGCATTTGTCACCCCGAGTGGGATGGGTATGCTCAGACGTGAGTCCCATGCTCTCCACACCACTGGAGTCAAGCTATCCTGGCTGAAGACGGCTGATAGCCAGAAACCAGTCCTAGGATGCTTGATTCCGGTCCAGGAAAGACATGGCTTGGCAGTTTGGGTTGGACTGTTCCCATGAGGCACAGGATCAAGGCTGATTTGCATATCACACGGGAAAGCCCAACATTCTTTCTCGAACAGGCCGGACAAACCCATAATAAAAGACCACAACCCATACCATAAATAGGCCATAAAGGAAGTAACAGAAACAGATGAGAAGTAGGATAAGGGGTGTGTGCGTGTGCAATAAACTCAACAATGTCCTGTTCTTTGATCCTTAATCTCGATCAACTACCGGACAAGGAACTGGCTTAACAAGGTTAGCTTCAGGCCACGGGGTCAGTTCACTCAGGTCATTCAGAAGTCAGTTAACGGGGACGTGTACTAAAGACTCGTTTGGCCGTAGTCATCGGCCTATGTGAGGGCAACCACAAAATGGCTGCCATGCACAAAATGGAACCCGAGGGTTCGGAATGAAATCCTTAAATACGTAGTGAATCCATCGGTCTAACATGGCGAAAACACTCGTACTTGCCGTACTCACTAGTTACGGTTCGCTACTATAAAATTCGTAACGAAACCATGACCTTTATAAAACGGGTTCAGAATTCATGGAACCTCACTGGGATGTGTAGGGCCTACTCTAGGGGTGACTTATACACTTTAAAAAATTAGAATCCAGGGAGACACTCTCAATTGTACCGCTTAATACCTAACCGCAACAACCCAGAGAATCCATCTCAGAACCCAAGAAGAACATCTGTAATCATCCCTCTGCCCCACCCTCTTCAACACGTACATGACCCCTTAAGCCAATACCATCACATCACACAGACTTAAACTCATCATCCTATGCCGATGACACACAGCTAATTGTTTAGCTGTCAGAAGATCCCTCCTCCACCAGAGCCAACTTCCACAGATGTATGATGAATGTCGCCGAATAGATGCAGGACAACTGTCTCAAGCTCAACACGGACAGGACGGAAGTACTCATCTTTGGGAACACCTCGCCTTGGAACAACACATGGTTATCTGCTGGACTTGGCCCATACCCCACCCCAATAGACCACGTCTGTAACCTTAGCATCATATTGAACAGCAAACTATCCGTAAAGAAACAAGCAAACACAGTCTCATCTGACTACATCCACCCCCTACACATGCTCCGCAAAATCTTTAGGTGGCTCCCAGTCAACACCAGAAGTATCATCACTCAGGCCTTCGGCACCAGCAGGCTTAACTAAGGGAACACACTCTGCATAGGAATCACTGCACTCCTCCTGACTACTAACGATACAAAACTCAGCGGCCAGACTCATCCTTGACGTCCCAAGATGAACCCACATCACACCTCACCACAAGAAGCAACACTGGCTCCTGATCCAGAGGAAATGCCAGCATGTTAATACACATAATCGAAGCTGTGCACGATGGGGGACCAGCATACATAAACAAAAACAAATGCATAACCTTCCACCAACCGGCCAGACACCTACAATCTGCCTCCCTCTTCCTCACAGACACCCCTGACTTCGCCGAGGCAACAGCTCAAGATGCTCCTTCTCACAACTGGCGGCCCAAGCTTAGCTTAGCCCTGCACCTCAGGACCACCCCTTGCTCCAGCAATTCAGAAAAGGACACAACACATGGCTGTTTAAATGAACAGATCACCATGAATCAGCTAGCATCCCCAGCACCTTGAGATCCTCATGCGTGATTTGTCGCACTTTACAAATATTTGATTGATTGATTAAAAAGGAAGGTTTAGGCCTGGCAAATAGTTTTTTCCCCCAGATTGAATGGGCAGTTTAAACACACAGGCTGCACTGGCAGGCCTAAGACATGTTTAACCCCTTGGCTGCTGGGGTAATTTTCCTGCTGTGCTGGGGGGGTGGGAGGGCGCGCACAGCGCCCCGGTGCTCATGACGAGCTCAGCTCGTCATGAGCTACAGTGCTCCTGTGCTCATGACGAGCTGAGCTCGTCACGGCCGCACCCGTTTCAATAGAACGTTCAGCACAGCAGGGGAATTATCCCAGCGTGCGAGCGTTCTAATGGCCATGACGAGCTCAGCTCGTCATGAGCACCGGAGCACTGTAGCTTAAAATTTGCCAATTGGGTGTAAGCCAATTGTACCATGTTTAAAAGAGAGAGCACAGGCACTTTAGCACTGTTTAACAGTGGTAACGTTGCAGGGTCATAATAGCCAGCAACAATGGGTTCAGAAAACAGGAGAGTAAAAGCAAAAATGTAGCCCTGACCCTGCAGAATGAGACAATTTCCTCCAATATCAATTATACAAAGTACAAATAAATAACAGAAATTTAGCACAGTCCTACTAATATGGTTGCAGCAGATATGAAAACAACTTAGGTCCAAAATAAGAGTCATCACAATGAGGCTCACCATAAAGTATCTGGACAAAGGAATTACTATAGGACGAGAGAGCAAAAGACAAACAAATGATGGACGGAATGCAGAGCAAATCAAGCATTCACCCCGTCAATAGATCTGGGTTAAATCCATCATTCTTTTTATTGCCATGCCACCCCAGTTAAGACCCAGCCATTTGCAAATCAGTCTTGATCCTGTGCCTCATGGGAACAGTCCAGCCCGAACTGTCAATCTCGGTTTTCCCTGGACAGGAAACAAGCATCTTGGGACCAGTTTTGGAGCATCATCCCTCATCAGCCAGGCTAGTTTGAATTTAGTGACACAGTGAGCCCAAAAGACACACATATGATGGACCGAATGCGGAGCAAATCAAGCATTCACCCCCGGTCAATATATCTGAGTTAAATCCATTGTTCTTTTGCTCACTATGCCACCCCAGTTTAGACCCAGCCATATGCAAATCAGTCTTGACACTGTTCTGGATCCAGTCCATCAATTGTTCTTTTTGCATTTGTCATCCCGAGTGGGACGTGGGTCCTGTGCTCTCCTTGCCACTGACGTCAAGCTATCCTGGCTGAAGAGGGGTGAAACCCAGAAACCGGTCCTAGGATGCTTGTTTCCAGTCCAGGGAGGACCTGGCCTCGGACGAACCAGGGATCTAGGCTGGCTCACAATTGAAGGTGGCTTGGCTCTCAGGATATTATGAATATTATTATTCCAATTTGTAAAGTGCGGCTACCTGACAGAGTATCCCGGTGCTGGCGGAGGCGGGACAGGCTGCTGGGACTGGGCTAGTCATTAAAAAGATGGGTTTTAAGTTTCTTCTTAAATAGTTCAAGACTGTCTATTAGCCTCAGCGACGGCAGAAGACTCTTCCATGTGTGGAGACCTAAATAAGCAAAAGATCTCCCACCCATCCGAAGACGGTTACATCGAGGGACCTTTGCCATATGAGCTGAAGAAGAGCGAAGAGTGCGGACAGGGACGTAAGGAGTAATTATCTCCTTAAGATAGACAGGACCCCTCCTGTTCAAAGATTTATGCATTAGAACCATGACTTTAAACATCACCCTCTGTTTCATGGGAGGACAATGGAGGGGCTTTAGGAAGCCAATGGAGGGGCTTTAAGTCGGAGTTAGGTGGGATCTCAAGGAGAGGGAAAGCAGAAGTCTTGCTGCAGCATTCTGCACCCCCTGTAGTCTGCTAAAGAGGTAGTCGGGAAGGCCCAGTTAGGGTGAACACTGAAGTCCAGTCTAGATGTAATTAGAGCCTGTACTCCCTTTCTGCCCGCTGCCTTGAAGAGAAGAGGAAAGAATTTATTACGCTTGCGAAGCACGTTGAAACATGTCCCCGTCAAGGCTAGGATCTGCGGAGGAAGTATAAAGAGCTATCAATTGTAATTCCTACGTTCTTAGCACAATTTTTGGGAGATCCTGGGTGTGGGCAAGTGCTAGGCCAACAGTCTACCACAGAGTTGTGAGGGGCATCTCCAAAGGTCACAGTTTCCGTTTTCTCAGGGTTGCATCTGAGGTGGTGCAATTCCAGCCACCGGAAGACACCAGAAAGGCAATTGGCTATTACTTTCTCATCTAAATCCTTGTCTTTGTCAAATAAGAACAGCAACTGAGTGTCGTCTGCATATGAGACGACTTTAGCGTCAAGAGACTCTGCCAACGTTGCAGGAGGGGTCAAATACACTTTGAACAGCATGGGGCTGAGAGCCGATCCCTGTGGCACTCCAACCCCCAGTAGCCTGGCCTGAGCTGTAAATGGAGGCAGCCAGACTTCTATGGATCGTACGTCAGAAAGGATGCCAGGCAATTATCGGCCTCATGTCTAATTCCTATTTCATGAAGTTGTTCCAGCAACCTGTGCTGAGGAATTGTATTGAATGCTGCTGTAAGGTCAAGCAGTATCAACATTGCCTTTCCTCCCCTGTCCAGAATGCTACAAATGAACTCTGTCACCTCCAAAAGTGTGGTCTCAGTGTTAAATTGAGGGCAGAAGCTAGATTGCATGGCAGGAAGGATACCTTTGGCCACCAGATAAGTGTACAATTGGCTGTTTACTTCCTTCTCCAGAATTTTGGAGAAGGGCAGGATCAGCGAAATAGGCCTACAGTTAGTAACTAGCTTAGTGTCTGCTGAAGGTTTTTGCAGCAGTGGAAGAAATTTCGCTTTTTTCCACATACAAGGAACCATCCCCAATGTCAAAGAAGAGTTAAAAATATGGTTTATTACTGTGTTATTCGTAGGTGCCACCATATTTAAAACTGGGACATGGCAGGGATCAAGAAGGGAACCAAATTTAAGACTTTTTGATGCTGCTAGGGACTGAGTCAAGGAGACAGGGGTAAAGGCGTCTAGAGTGGCATACAAAATTAGAGAGAAAATTGGTTTCAACCCCAGATTTAGCGCCCCGGGAACAGCGGTCCCAAAACTTTTATTAAGTGACATGATCTTTTCATAAAAAACAGATAGAGCTTATTGCACTCCTCCATCAGGTGGGGCAGGCTCTCGAGGTGACCGCTGGACGCATGAAGGAGTCGACTATTTTAAAAATAGCCTTTGCTTTATTATCATCTTCCATAACTCTAGTGTAATAGAAACTTTTCATGTCTCCATATTCTTTCCAGCTTCTTACACAGGCCCTTATAAATATTCAGCTCTGTATTATACCAAGGGGCAGTTGGGCCAGCTCTAGATTGAGAGGCCTTCTTGTGTATTCTCCGTTTCGACAATCCAATTATTCAGTCGCATAGTGTCACAATCTAAGTTCCCTATCATAAATGTGGCAGAGGAAAGTAAGGCTTGATTAATATCCTATGGTTGTCTTTTGTGATATGCCCGATAAATGGCTGGGCCCTTACTGCAGTTTATGGGCGGTTTACTACAATTCTGAGCCCACGTAAAGGTGATCAGGTAGTGGTCTTTCCAGGGCATAGGGGTGGACACAGTAACAACAGAGTTCAGATTTGAAAAGATCTGATCAAGAGCCAGAATGGTGGGTCCAGAGACCTCCTCTTTCAGTCCCAGCGGGCTCATATTCTCCAGTAAGGCCACGGTTTCTGACCCTGTAGCATTATCTAAATAAATGTTAAAACTCTCCTAGTACCATGAAGTTCGCATATATCATTTCCAATATTGTCAGTATAGTTTCCAATGAGCAGAGGGATTTGTTAGCCGGACCAGGGGGTCAGTATACCAGCACCCTAGCTAGCGACTGATTTGGTGAAAGGGTGAGGCTGAAACCTAAGGCTTCAATATCAAGGAGGTCTGCCAGTTCAAAGCAAGCAGAGTTGTAGTTTTTTAAAATATAATAGCAATCCCCCCTCCTCTACCAGAGTTGCGGTCCTTCCTAAGGATTCTATAGTTGGAGGGAATGGCTGCTGCTAATATGGAATTGGATGTCTCTGACAGCCATGTCTCCATGAGGAACAGCAAATCTAGTTCCTCATCCTTTGGTAGGTCAAACATAAGTTCTTTATGTTTCTGAAGTGATCTAGTATTGAGTAAAGCAGCCTTCACCTTAATCGGAGTGCTCCCAGAGACTGGGAAGCAGACTCTCCATCGAGTAGGGGCCGAGAAAGCAGACGTCTAGGCACACCTAGGGCAGACAAACTCAACGCAGAGGGTGTCCGAGGACCATATAGACAAGCCGTTAATCATTTTAGATAGACTATATAACACTGTCCTATCGTCACATACCGGCTCTATCGTGGCCGTCAGTATTTGGGCACGGTGGCTGGCGCTGGCCGCTTCCAGGACACTAATGGGTGCAGACGGGCATGCCTTAGGCACGCCAGCGCCACGTCCGCACTGTGGCCCACTTTATATTCATGAATCCAGGGAGGGCGAACTACTAGAGCGCGTCCCTCTCCAAGATGGCGCTTCCCTCTGAGTTTCCTCCCCTCCTGGCAGAGCCTGCAAGGAAGAGTGAATACCCTGCCGCCCTCTGGCTCGGTAAGTGCAGGAGAAAACAAGATGCCAGCAGATTTAAAAGCTGAGGCTGCTAAAATGTCAAGCGCTTTTAAAACAGTTTCAAATTTATTACAATACATTTTAAAAGAAACAAGCAGCATATAACAAAGTGCAATGTGCAGCGAGCGGGAGCAGAGCAACTGGCACTTCTGACCTCCCAGAGCCTTTGGTCCTGGTCACCTTTCCTATGTTCGGAGGTAAAACCTTTTACCAAGTTTTTTCTTCAGGAGTCCTGGGTGCTCTTCACCAGAATGGCTTCAGTGAGGGTTTGCCGGCTTGGGAATCAACTTACTCCCGGTCAAACTCTGGGTCGCTGGCTTGGCTGGCGAGGATGAGTCAGTCCACTTATGGAGCTTTTTTTCAATGTTGCTCCAAACTTCTCCAAACTTCTGGAAATTCTTCCTGAAGTTCCCCAGAGGGTCCCAAAGTTTCAAGATGGTCCTTGTAAGTTTGGGACTTTAGTTCCCACACTCCACTTTGACAAAACCCTTACAAATCCACTGGTGGTACTCCAGGCTGAGGGTTTTTGATGGTGATGTTCCAGATGAGCTCTGTTAACCTGTAGCTTGAAGGGAGTCCACTCTGTAGTCCTTTTGAAGCAAGTTTGGTCCAGTGAGTGCAACAGTAGGGAAAGCATTGGATAGCGTAGGGGTAAAAATTACTATTCCCTTGCCAGAGAGTGCAACAGTAGGGAAAGCGTTGGATAGCGGTAGGGTAAAAATTACTATTCCCACTGCAGAGAGTGCAAAAGTAGGGAAAGTGGTGGATAGCGTACGGGTAAAAATGACTATTCCCACTCCAGAGAGTGCAACAGTAGGGAAAGCGTTGGATAGCTAGGAGTACAAATTACTATTCCCACTCCAGTGAATGCAACAGTAGGGAAAGCGTTGGATAGCGTAGGGGTAAAAATTACTATTCCCACTCCAGTGAGTGCAAAAGTAGGGAAAGTAATGATTTAATATTTAAATAATAATACAATAATTATCAATATCAATAAAAAAATTATTTAAAATTAATTACAATTACAAAATATTCAATAATGTATTAATTATCAATACCAATAAATATTATTTATTAAAAAAATAATTACCTATTAATAATGAATTACCAAGCAATTAATTTTCGGAACCAAAAATGTAATCAGTAATAAAAAAATTACCAATGAATAATTAATTACCAAAAAATTAATTATGAATACACAAAAATGTTTTCGATAATTACTTAATTAGTGTATGTACATATTTTCACTGTATTCTAAGTGTCTCTTTCAGCGTAGCACTGCCCTGGGCCTGGTTAGGGACAGCCCAGGGTCAGTCATAGTCAGTTATCACCAGTACCAGTCAGCAAAAAAGTTGGGGGTATACAGGGCACAAGATAACTTTGCAACATACACATACTGCAGATATTTCACAGACAGAAATGGTCAATTGAAGATTTTCTGCTGATAAGGAATCAAGATGTTGCATATTTTCCTTTGATGGTGGTAAATCTGATGTAATGACTAATGGACATTTTGCCAGCCTAACTTTAAATAAGCCTTAGGGAGTGCAAGCAAGGCATTATAAAGACCAGTAAATAGTAGGGGCCGGCATGGCTTCCGGGGGGTGGGGGAGGTAGGCACGGGGGGTGTCACGCTGGGAGAGTAAATCACACGGGCATAATTAAAAAAATAATAATGAAAGACCTACCTTTCCGTCGGATCCAGTGTCGTCTCTGCTTCTGCTCTCCTGCCTCCGACAGGAACAGGAAGCAGGCAGCCAGGCTTCCTCCGCTAAGCCAATCACAGCAATGCATGCAGCATTGTGATTGGTCTGGAGTGCTGTTACACAGCGCTCAGCCAGGTGCTAGAGGGGTGGGCATGTTCTTGCACACTCAGAAATAATACTATTAACCTATCTACTGAAGGGGCTGTTTTAACTTGAAAAAGTAAAAAAATAATGTTCTAAATTTTGCCTAACACAGGGGGTTTCTGTGTCCACATCAGGAGTTAACATATGTGAGGAACGTAACCAAACACAGACACGTAGCTTAACACATACTTGGTAACATACAGAGAGACACTTGCACATATAAAAACACTCATAGAAACAAGTATAGAAGACACACAAACACTATACACACCCAAGCATCAAAGATACACAGGCACACAATGGTACGCAATATATTTATATATACAATAAACACAAGTATGCAAGAACACATACAAGCACCTACAGGGACTCAAAAGCATGCATACAAGACTCAGGCACACACAAACACACACAGAACAGCACCAAAACACAGGTCAGCACACATACATGCTACCACATTTACAGTATTCCCTGCGTTTCTCTTTAGTACCAGGACGCACAGCACCCAAGCAAGTGCAGTGTGTATCCCTGCCCAGCTCTCTGGGTGCAGCAGGACGCACTGCATCCAAGCCAGGCCAAGCCACAACAAGCATTGGCATATCCAATAGGTCTCGCCTTTGGGACCTTATAAGTGTTTAGCCATGCAACGGTTGATATTGCACCAAGGATTTTGTGCTGCATAACTAAATACTTATAAGGTCCTAAAAGCGAGACCTATTTGCTATGCCAATGTTTGTTACTGTTAGTGTCCGCGACCCTAGGATGCAATTTCATTCAAACTAAATAATGAAGTTATTCTTTGTTCTTTTCAAGGGTCATTTTAGAAAGCAATAAAAGGGCTGCTTACATTTAAGATTCGCCTTGTCAAGTGTTATATTGCTCATAGCCCATAATAATGGTGCTGTATAAACTGTTTAATAAATATCTTGTCTGCTGTTTTGGTTATTCCTTGTCCTGTAAGAGTATACATATAAGTTTGTCAAGTACTGTTTTCAGTTTCATATGGATCAGGCCATGCCTCTAGTTACATATGGCAAAACCCAGAGTGTTCTCAGTTAAGATTCTTAGGCTACACCCATTTTAAAGGCTACCCCTTCCACACACTGTGTTCATCCTACTAAATACTGCATTACTTTATTAGGTTTGATAGAGAAGCCCTAGCATGATTACACAAATGTGTTTATGCTGCCTTTCTGAAAAATTAGCGGACTACTTTGTGTATGCCAGCCCAGTACCTCAAGAACAGACAACTGTTTGTTAAACAAATATAAAACGTTCTATGGCAGGTTTCCTGTAGATCAGTCTGTCAAAACATGAATCTTCCTGCATTAACCTATGTGTGCTTGAAAAGAACATAAAAGTCTACATTTGGCAGACCGAAAGAAAATTATTCTATACCTTGATGCAATTCAAATTATTTTTAGCTTTATTTATTGTACCACAAGCTCCTTAACACCTTCGCTGCAGCGGCTATTCCGCTGCAGCGCTAAGGGGGCGGGGCGGCCGTGCGGCGCATCCCATGCTGGTGACGGAACTGCTCCGTCACCAGCCTCGTTGAGCTGTGCTCATGACGGAGCGGTTCCGTCATGGCCCCGCCCGCTCAATGGAACGCCCAGTGCAGGCGCGGAACCCGCGCCACGCAGGCGTGGCGAGCGGGCAATGGCGGAGCCGCTCCGTCATCAGCACAGCGCTCCCGCGGCTGATGACGAAGCGGTTCCGTCATCAGCATTGAAAAGGTTAATTCAATGGTATGTAATTTATTTTAATCCATCAATTTAATGTTAGGCAAATTAGTTAAACACAATTTCAAAATATGAGCTTTACTGCAGCATGATGCATTGTTCTTTGATGTTAATTTAACGCAACTTAACATAATTGTAGGAGGCTGGCCTAGTATATGGTGCACCCTTATTTAAGTGAAGCACCTTGAACTAATCCAGACAACCCATATGGTGATTTTAGTGGTCTCAGACCAGGCTTAGTCCAGGAGGGTTAAGCAGCTTGTTTTACCAGAGGTTAAACAAAAAAGAACCACACACCGTAGTTATAAAAATAGTTATATTTGTTATACACACTCACAAACACATTGTTATATCTACTACCCAGAGATATCAAGACAATACACTCAATCATTCAAATGGAAACAGGTTAGTAAGCTCAAATACACAGTGGTCTCCAGGGGGAGACCAAACCATATACTAAAGATGGGGACCCAAGGAACCATCCAAGGTAAGTGCCCAGGAACCTCAGGGAGGCTGTGTGTAAAGTGGAAACACAGCTGTGTACTCATTGCAAGTCTATGGAAAAGTCGCGGTAGCAGTTTTGAAAAAGAAGGATCCTTCCCAGTGGGCCCTGAAGACACCCCATGGAAGAAGGAAGAGTCACCCCACCAGTGGATACCCCAGGAACCAGGATACCTACCCCAGGGTTAGCTAGGTGCATAGGTGCAAAGTGACGTCGGAAACTGTCATAGAACACAATGGAGGACTTCAGAAAATATGCCACTGGTGAAAAAGGTGAAAGATTCTGGTGAAATCCAAGGATGGATTTTTGAAGAGAGGTACCTGCAAGCAGAGGGGAAGAGAGTCTTTGCCACTTGGAAGTTACCAGGAGGCACAGAAGACCAATGACCACTGATGACGGAAGATGCAGGAGTGATGATGGAGACCTTGTCCCTGCAGTTGTGAGGAGCAGGCGATGCTGCATAAAACCATTCACGAGCTGTCCCACATCCCATGGGATCGGTGTCCGGCAGGAGCACCAACAAGCCTTGGCAGCATTAACAGACGTGGAAAACAAAAAAGGTGCAGTTTTGATACCAGCAAGATCTGAGGGACTCATCAAATGCAGGAGAGTCAGATCAGGCTCCGAGCAAGCAGGGAGTCAACTGATGCCAAGGAAGACCCTCTAGAGGACCCACAGACTGAAAGCGCAGACTTCGCAAGAGGACCTCGAGCAGCTCGCCAAAGATACAGGCCCTTGGTGCAGAGGATGTGGTGAGGATGAAGATCTTGGTAGTAGGATATGCTGGAAGCTTGAGATTTTTGTCGCCGTAGATCTCTGTAGGACAGAACCAACAAGCCTTGGCAACAGCAAGTCGATGTGGTGCGCAGGGGTTCCATTCCAGTGGATCTGACCAGGGATACTGGCCTCAAACTTTCCTAGAAAACAGTGCAGGCCTCGATGGAGTTGTATAAACACCACATGTGTTGCTGATCCTTTTGGAGTCTGTAGGACTCCAGGAGCAGCAGACCGGCCAGCTTCATTGCAGTGCCTGCAGATGCAGGGGAGTGACTCCTTCACTCCAAGGGAGATTGCTTCGGGTGTCTTTGATGCCCACAGGCCTGGAGAAGAACCTGGATGAAGCAAAGGTACAGATTATGTAGAAGACAGGCAGGAAAACCAGGAGCAGCAGCAGTACTCCCTTATGTAGTCTTGGTTCCAGGCGTAGTCCAATTAAGTACAAGGTGTCCAAACAGTTGAAGTTGAAGTGGTTTCGGATTTGAATGTTGTCAAACATCGAATCTGAAGACCCACTCACTGGTAAGCCCTTAAGTACCCTAGGTAAAGGGTTGTGATGATTCAATGATCCCTCCCAGAGGAAGGGCTGGACAGAGAGGTGGATTCAGGTGGAGCCACCTTTTCGCAATGCACTAAAAACATTTCTTCTCTGCTAAACTCACCCGCGTAAAACTCAGCAAATGTGCAGAAGCGCCGGGACACCCCGTTGGGGTAGCAGCGCGCTATACAAAATACACTAATTAAATAAATAAATAAATCCTCCCATGGTCTTTGCCCAGTTTCCCGCTAGAGTGGGAGCCAATGGCTCCCTGTACTGGCTCAAACAGGAGTGTGCGAGGAGGGCACCAAATGTGTGAGGTCTGATCTTCGCACCTCCATAGACATAACATACATGCTGCTGCCAAAATCTGCCTCTAGGCGGGTTTTATATTGTTGTGCTGAAGACACGCGTAAAACACTTGATGGTGCTTCGCATGCAGAGAGCTGGTGGAAGATGATGTGATCCTCTGCCACTGAGATTTTGAGGTATGGGCCCACCCTGCTAAAACCCAAATGAGACATACATTCCGGAATATGCCCAGCGTATCAAGCCATAGTATGCTTTGATACAACCATCTTTTTCCAAGTCATGCTGGCTGCCTGAGCATTCAGCTATTCTGCAGTCTTTGCAAGCTGATCTGCACGCTTCTAAATTCTTACTGACTCGTGATAACCAGACCAACCTGGTGATAAGAATTATCCCTGGGACGCTGGGTTTCACGTACCTGACATTTAATGAAGGAGACACAGTACCTATTGCTTACAAGTCACACTTGTACACTTTGGCTGAATTGCGCTTTTCCACTGTGGAGAAAGTTTTGACGGCTGTGCAGATGGCAATTCTTAGGGAACGTGCCCTGTCACAGGGAAAGCGCATGTTGGTTGTTACACCGTGTCCTGCCTTGGAGGCAGTTATGAAGGCCAGTGTACCAAATTCCAAAGCTTTGCACCCTCGGTGGATTCAATGGGCTGCATCCTTGACATCTCAGGATGTCACGTTTATTTTTGACGCCTCATTACGGTCGCAGGAGTACTTACAGTATGAATTCGTTCATCCAGCTCCTTTAGCAATGCGACCCCTGGAGGATTTCCATTGCATCATTTACACTGATGGTTCGGCGCAGGTTGTGCATGGCTCTAAACATGCCTACGTTTCCACATGCGCCATTGTGGTCGGTGCCATGGTGAACGATGAGTTCAAGTCCAGTGTCGTGCACACGCAGACACTAGGAGACAGCACTGCACAATTAGCAGAGCTTCGTGCTCTGATGCTTGCGTTGAAGTACGCAGATCCGAGTGTGACAACTCTAATCGTAAGTGATTCTTACTACTGTGTCCAGTCTTACAATGAGAACTTGTCCTTTTGGATTCAGAATGACTTTTGTGATTCCACGGGTAGCACAATAAAACATAAAATGATCTAGGTCCGAGTGGCTGAGCTTAAAGAGCAGTTGCCACTTGTGTTTGTGATTCATACTCTCGGCCATCAGCGTGTAGGAGTCCACGCTGTCCGTAACTCGCTTGCTGATGAAGCGGCGAAATCTGCAGTATCAAAATATTTAGTTGCAGCAGTTACACGGTCCAAAAGTAAAATAGATGATGACATCTAGGCGGCTGTAGCTGCCTCTGAGAAGGGAGGTAAATATCCTGCGGGGTTCCCTTCGAAATACACATACCACTTAAGTCCCGATAAGGTTCCTTATGTGAAAATTCCTGATGTTGGGGAATGGTTGATTCACAACTTGGATCGCAGAGCTACTTTGATTACAGCGGCGCATGAAGGTGTGGCGTCTGCGCTTGCGGGCATCTCAGCCACTGTAACTCAGCTACAACAAAGGTTCTGGTGGCGGGGACTGTACAAACAGACACGTGATTATGTCCTTCAATGTGACATTTGCCAGCAAATTAAACCTTCGACTGCTGCACGTCCGCCTCAGACACAGTTGTACATATCTAATAAACCACTGGGTTGCGTTTATTTGGATCACTGCGGTCCTTTTTCTTCTGATACTGCGTATAAATACATCTTAGTAGCAGTTGATTCATGCACACGCTTTGTGTGGGTATGGCCGCAGCGCTGATCCACGGACTGTCATAAGAGATTTGCGTGTCTTTGTAGGGATTTTTGCCTGTGGTACCCTCCATTCGGATCAGGGTCCAGCTTTCGCCTCTAAGGCGTAAAAGGATGCTATGATTTCGTTGGGGGTCCAAGTCAAGTTTTCGTCTCCGTACAAACCTGAGGGTGATAGTGTAGTGGAGCGAATGTACGTGACTTAAAGCAATCTTTGACAGCTCGAGTTATAGGCACTGGCAGAAACTGGTTGGCCCACCTTAATGGCGTGCAGCGTGCACTAAACAATCTCCCTAGAAGGTCTCTGGGTGGGCAGACCCCGTACGAAATGCTCTTAGGTATCAAGATGTATGTCCCTGACCTCGACGGTCTAGACTGCGTGGCTCAAGCCACGGCCTTTGACGTAGATGAACATTGCAATGTTTTACAGGATCTACAAAAGACCAGAGACAGTCTTGCAAAGAAACATATGCCCTCCACATCGGATGATGCGTTGCAGATCCCGGTAGTTGGCTGGCTACCCAAAGTTGGAGAACTGGTTCGAGAGAAGATCGATAACAAGAAAGAATTTGGTCCTTCCTATCGAGCACCGGTTCCCGTTCGTGGAGTGAAGGGCACAAGAACAGTCATTTTACCACCACTTCCAGGTCGTAAGGAAAACAGGTTTATCTCAATTGACAATGTCAAGATACACAGGGTGGCCGATTCTTCATAGTATGACACCGGCGGTCTCCTGTCCTTCGATTGTGAGAAATTCTTTGTTGGCCACAACTTCTAATGCTGAACCAGAAGTGGCCCTCGAGATGCCTGCCATTTCCAATCCTTTATTAAGTACTTATCACGTTAATAACATTGATGACATAGACTATGCCTATCCTGCTGAATCCCAATTCTCATTTGACTCTGTTTCAGTGAATTCAAAAAAACCCTCACGTCTAGCAACTTATGCCACATTATTTAAAAAACATTTTTTGGTCCCTCCATGGACGTATATTTGGCTGGTGCTTTTTTCAGTATATCTTTTTATGTCAATTGGCTTTGTGTTTTATTTTTTCCGTCTGATCGATGGACACTATGTCGAGGAGAGAACATGCATTCAGCATCTTAATGGAACTTTGGCCCCCCTTTCCTCATCCCATTCTGCACACAGACTGAAGAGAGACTTGGATTTTGTAAACATCACTGCTTGGCCGGTTCTTGATGGGATTGTGTGGGATGCAGTTAAATTTCAAATCTATGGCCCAACTGAAGTGGTTAATGTCCCTAATGTACTCAGAGTGAACATGGGGGATGTGGTGAAACAAAACATACGTTCTGATGATTGGGATGTTCAGGCCGTAGAATCATTATTTTCTGATTTGAAATATTATGCTGCCTTTGATGCTGAAGATTTGTATTTAGAATCTGCTAATTATGGTGATTTATTTTGCTTTCAACATTTTGGTAACCATTTCCTGCATAAAACAAGTTCCAGAAGAGGTACTGTAAATTACACACAGTGGGAACATTGCCCAGCACCATTACAAGGCAGCTCCAGTACATTTTTGAAAAAGTACACTTATTTTACCGACTTTAATCAATCAAGTCCTGAGTCCTTTTATTTTAAGATGGCGCAAAAGTCCATGTCCAAAGTTAGACTTACCGATACTAAATTGTTGTATTCGAAGTCCTTTCTAGACAAATTAGCTGTAGAGGGCTATGAGCTATGGAAGGAAACCATTGACCTTAAATCGGTTTTGGGTTCTAAAAGTTGGCAGGTACAAGGCACTGAGGCTTTGCATCGTGCATGTCTCATCCCAAATCATATGTTGTTTTTAAATTCTAGCATTTTCCAGACAACATGCTTTGGATTGGCTACTTCAAAAAAATTAAATACCCCTTCTATTCCTGATTTAGAAGAATATTCCTGTTGGAATAATTTCACACAGTTTTCCACTCGAGAATTGCAAACGTTAATGCACAATTCATCCTTCAATGTATCCAGTTTGGATCCGAAGGGTTGGCTGATGTGGCACAGAAGCTCTGATTCTTGCCAACGTCGCTTTTTGGGTTTAACTGAAGGTTTTACACAAGTAGGCCTGATCCACGTTTTGATACTGACCATACTGTCACCACTTACTCAGTTGGCAAAATATGTCAGAATTGGCTACAACATTCTACATTAGCTGCTGTTAAATTACATCTATCCAAGCTGACTGATGATGTGGATTTAAATGATTTCATAAAGGGCCCGGCTAATGGTAGATCTAAAAGATGGATTTATGCAATTTACAATTAAATCTGGAAAACTTCACAGGTTGAGGCTGCTAAGCGCCTAAGGGCAATAGATCAAGCTAATTTAGAAAAGGTGCTTGCAGTTGTCGATAACAGTATTAACATGCTTTCTTCCCGCATTTATACTTTGAATAATATTGTATCTTCTGTTGTTGACATTGTACATTATGAAGTGTCTGTTTTATACCATGGTCAAACTCAATTGCGTTCTATTATGCAATTTGCATGGACCCTGC
This sequence comes from Lissotriton vulgaris, assembly GCF_964263255.1. Lineage (NCBI taxonomy): Eukaryota > Metazoa > Chordata > Amphibia > Caudata > Salamandridae > Lissotriton > Lissotriton vulgaris. Next base: position 1,962,418,007 of record NC_141687.1, read on the forward strand.
AGACGCTTAAGGCTGGTAGAGTGCCTTGGAGTTACATGAACGTTTCCTCTCTTTTTGCCCTTTTACTTTAACTGACAAACAGCGCATGCGTTTAATGCGTGATGCATCATTTTCCATGTTACACATTGAAAGGTTGGAATCTTTACCGTTCTCTGTAGCTGGGGCCACTGCTGCAACGTGGCTTATCCATGGATTAATCACATTACCATTTGCATTGTACAAGTTTACTAATTGTATGCGTTACATAGCGATAGGGAGATATGAACCATTAGGTAGCTCATTCCTCCACGAGGCATGGTCTCTTCCGTTCACTTATAGATGCCTGAAAGACGAGAAAGAAGTGTATCTTAATGGGGAAGAATGCACAGAGTCCCCTGACCATTCATTGATATGCAGGCACATCCAGATACATGGTTCCTGTAATCAGGACCGCCCTAATTTGGCCTGTTTTTTTAAAAGGAACTCCGGTTCCCGCAATTGTTCCCCCATTCACATTACTGACGAATGGTAGTTATTTGCTGTTGAATTACGAAGAGTGTTGTGGTTTAATTAAAGGTGTCGCTTATGTGGTAACTGTATCGGAACGTGTCGTCTGTTGCAAAAACGTTCTGTATCCCCCTACGCATGGGAATTCAGCTGGATCCATCTGGCCGCGCATCCCAACCTTGAAAGGAGAGTTCAATGGTATGAGTAGAATAAGAGCCCTTTTGTCTCAAAAAGAGGTGGCCCTGAGTTCGGCCCGAGAAACATTCGTCCTTCACATAGCTAACACGCGTACGGAGGTGCAGGCCCTTTTGAATACTGATTTATCGTTACATTTCAGCGAGCTGGTTCATCAAATCTTTAATGCCTCCTCCACTTCTGGCCTGGCTCACTTTTTTAAATTAGTTAGCAGTGGTCTCGTGACTTCATTCGAGTAGATATTTGGAGTCATCCCTAGCTTTTTCCATTCTATATTTTCAAGTCTGTTTGGTGGCTTCCCGGTTTTACTGGCATTAACTGCAGGAGTTTTGGTGATATTTTGTTTTATTAAACATGGATGCCCATCCTGCGTTAGAAGCCGCAGAGCCCCTCCTACTGCTATTTCGCAACCGGATGCTTGATTACTATGGCACCCTGCCGCTTGCGACTTTAAGCACGGCATTTGGATTATCGTTTTGATTTTCCTATTTCATGTGTGTCCAGCCTGTGTTTCATTTCGAATGGGCCCTTGATTTGTGTCTCTGCTTGACGGTGTCTCCTGACGTCGATTTTAATCATCTGATGAGCCCCGTAGTTGCTCACGAGTTAATTTGTTCTGGCGAAAGGATTATGGCCTTGGCAGCGGTGCATGGACTAATGGGTCATTGGGACATACTCGCAGCAGCGCATGAGTTCTTGGCACAGAGCGTTGTTGAAAACCCTCCGAGTTGTCCTCTGATGATGCTAGAGGATCCAGTGCTGGAGGAGCACGTATGTTCTTTTCCGCTGCTTAATTGGATGGCTCAACTGTTTTCGGATGATGACAGTGATTTCATGTTAGAGGCTGTTGCTGCATATTTTGCGTATACAGTCCTACCCTGAGATGCCTCGGAGTCTTTTTATTATTTGGGCACGTACCCGTTTGTATTTTTTGAGGGTGCCTTTTTCTTACAATCAATTCTTTTTATACGCCCCTGGCCTACTGACATTATCTTTAGGGACCTTGTGTTGAAGAGTTTGGACCATTTATTTTGGCCGCTATAGGCCATCATGTATGCCTTTTCAGATTAGCTTAGCTCATTATTATTGAACTTTGCTCTCATGTTATGCCCCTGTTCTGGTTTTACCTTGCCTTGGTTTTGTCCGTGCTCGGATCATTGGGGGGGTGTCATATAGCTAATTCTTTTCTATATACTGTGTTAAGTTAGCATGAGCTTATTAAATATTTAAACGCCATTTTACCTTTCTGCCTCATTTTGCACACGACACATAATTGTTGTTTTAGCTTTCAACCCAGAAGATCTTCGTGATTTACTTGAGAAATAATATGTTATTGCTCTGATATCAGTTTTGCTCGGTACACTGTCTGCACAGTGAGTGCTGAAGGCTGCAGGGATAACTCGACACGATGTTGTTGTGAGGTCTGATCTTCGCACCTCCATAGACATAACACACATGTTGCTGCCAAAATCTGGCTCTAGGCGGGTTTTATATTGTTGTGCTGAACACACACGTAACACACTTGATGGTGCTTTGCATGCAGAGAGCTGTTGGAAGATGATGTGATCCTCTGCCACTGAGATTTTGAGGTTTGGGCCCGCTCTGCTAAAACCCAAATTAGACCTTCATAGATATAAAATACTATGCTAAATAGGGAGGGTGTGAATTAGGCGTTGTTAATTCCTATTCATTTCAGCATCTTAGTATGCTGTCACCATTCGCCTTTTATGGACTAATAACTATGCTGATAACTTTGTTGCTTATAATATGTTTGCTAGTATTGTACAAGATACTGCGTTTGAGAACCATGCATTAGTAAATAAATATTTCAAACATGCACGTGACCTCATTTACTCTATGTTCTGGTTTGCAATGATTATACAACGAAAGAGTGTTCATGTGTTCCATGATACCTGAGGTAATCTAAGTTCATGTTCTGGTCTGTCTAAGCATTGGGAGTTTGTTATGACCAATGAGACACTGTAGCTAGCTCGGTAAGGGGATTTTGGGTGCTGAGGTGAGTTTTGGACCATCCTAATTCACCGAGGTTCCAGGTATCTATGCACAGAATTCCCTGGGGTAGCAGCGCACTATACAAAATACACTAAATAAATAAATCCTCCCATGGTCTTTGCCCAGTTTCCCGCTAGGGTGGGAGCCAATGGCTCTCTGTACTGGCTCAAACAGGAGTGTGCGAGGAGGGCACCAAATGTACTCTTCAAAGCAGTCTGGTGGTGCTGGCAAGCTCCCTCACCCCAGCCCAGTATACTAAGTCCTGTCTGGGATGTGGCCTCCTGCTTGAGCTCAGCTCAGCAGCAGGAGGCCAGTATCATGCATGTGGTTGCCAGCAACACTAGCTTACAAAATCAAGGATTCCTCCCAGAGGAAGGGCTGGACAGAGGGGTGGATTCAGGAGGAGGCACCTTTTCCAAGGTGTCCAAACAGTTGAAGTTGAAGTGGTTTCGGATTTGAATCTTGTCAAACATCGAATCTGAAGACCCACTCACTGGTAAGCCCTTAAGTACCCTAGGTAAAGGGTTGTGACGATTCAAGGATCCCTCCCAGAGGAGGAGCTGGACAGAGGGGTGGATTCAGGAGGAGCCACCTTTTCGCAAAGCACTAAAAACATTTCTTTTCTGCTAAACTCACCCGTGTAAAACTCAGCAAATGTGCAGAAGCGCCGGGACACCCCGTTGGGGTAGCAGCGCGCTATACAAAATACACTAAATAAATAAATCCTCCCATGGTCTTTGCCCAGTTTCCCGCTAGAGTGGGAGCCAATGGCTCCCTGTACTGGCTCAAACAGGAGTGTGCAAGGAGGGCACCAAATGTGCCCTTTAAAGCAGTCTGGTGGTGCTGGCAAGCGCCCTCACCCCAGCCCAGTATACTAAGTCCTGTCTGGGAGGTGGTCACACCTCCCCGTGAAGGAAACCTATTGTTCTACCTTCTCCTGCTTGAGCTCAGCTCAGCAGCAGGAGGCCAGTATCATGCATGTGGTTGCCAGCAATACTAGCTTACTGTTAGACCCTAAAAGGCTGGTGCCGGGAATACAGGGTGTACCCTAGGGGAGCCCCCAGTACATGAGGTCGAACACTGGAATCGTTGTTGAGGTAGGATTCCAACATGTTTGATACCAAACAAGAACAGCTTTAATTCACTCAATATATAGTTAGACATCTCATATTGATCTTGATGTCCACTATATGTACTACATGGCTGACTTCTTTTATAAAGCCTGGAGAATCAACTCTGGGGTTCGTAGAGGGGTCCTGCTCATGCAGAGGCACCCTCACACTTGTAACCAAGCACCCTGCCCTCAGTAGTGAACAGTCTGCCATAGGGGTGAAGTATGGTTCTTAAGTGCAGTGACCTCAAACATAAGGAAACTTATATCTGTTGTAAATGGTGCTAGCACCAATGTATACAGGCTGTAATGGCATGCCTTTGGTCATAGTTTGGGTTGTCTCTAATGGGTGGTATAATACATGCTGCAGGCAATTGGAGGCAACTGGTGTACCTATGCCTTGGGTACCTTAGTATCATATACTAGGGACTTACCTGGGTACACCAGTAGCCAGTTGGGAAGGTATCAAAGTACTTACCACTGTCGAATTCAGGGAGGAAGCAGAGCGACTGGAGTCCTAATTAGCATGATCCCCATCAGACTAATCAGAAAATAGAATAACACCAGCAAAAATTGGGGGTAACCATAAAAGCAGATCCTACTTGCCCACAATATTTTAACTCATTTTGTTATCTGCTAAATTTGCCAAAGTTTATTAGTTCTTACTTAAACTCATCCATGTTTAATTAATTTAAACCCTTTGAAATTAAATATGAATCAATTAAGTACAAAATGCAGTAAAATAATATTCAGTAACCATATGCTCTGTGGCTAGCGCTATCCACACAAAAGAACTTTTCAGCATCGTCATAGAATTCTCCTGCCAGCCTACCACCAAGAACAAAAATTCTCCCTTCCCAAGCCCTCCGGGACACATTCTTGGATTGGGGAATAGAGAAATACGAAATTCGGACTGCAGTTTAGGTTTAATTCTAGCCCCACATGAGGGTCTAGCATCTGCACACGCGGGGGTGGTGGCTACGATTGCATTATTGTAGCAACACTGCCAGGTCACTGTAAACAGGTCAAAGACTTTGTTCTTAAATGCGACATCTGCCAGCAGATGAAAGATTCCACAGCGACACATCCACCACAGCCACCTTTATGCATTTCAAAAAAGCCTCTGGCTTGTGTTCATCTGGACCATTGTGGCCCTTTCTCATCAGATGGGGCTTAAAACTATATTTTGGCTTCAGTAGATTCCTGCTCCTGATTCCTATGGGTATGGCCACAGCGGTCAGCTGTTGCCCGAACTATTATAAAAGATCTGCAAATCTTTATCAGGACATGCACGGTTGGCACATTCCATTCCAACCAAAGTTCGACTTTGCCTGGAAGGACTGCAGTGCCTTGAGACCCTCACTGGTGAGCAGCTCGCTTCACAAGTCCCTGATTTATTGATTCATTGATTGACAAACATGATATGGGATGTTTTGGTGTGACCCTGCAGTATTCCTCCCTATACCATCCTGAGGAAAATGTTTGTCATAGAGAGAATAAAAATGGACTTAAAGCAGTCTTTAACAGCTAGGGCACTAGCCTCAGATCACAGTTAGGTCCATCATCCTCATGGGGTCAGAGGCCATTGAACAATCTACCTAGAAAATCCCTGTGTGATAAGACTCCTATGATGTCCTGTGTGGGGTTAAATGTGGTTCCCAGGCCTCGACTGTCCCAACACAGTGGCGGCTGAAATACCATTTGACCTAAATTAAAGTTTTACAGCAACTGAATAGCTTCTGGAATGAACAAAGCATAGCCTAAGTGAAATGCATAGCCACTGGTGAAGTGAGGGAAGTGTTGGCAGATCCTGGTTGGATCCCAAACATTGGGTATCTTGTCATGGAGAAAATAGTGGACATAAACTAATTCAGGCCATACTACAGAGCACCTGCACCTGTTCTGGCCATTTAAGGTACTAGAACTGTACTTCTTCCACCTCTTGCAGGCTGCAGAAGCAAGAGACTCATCTCCCTTGATCTGATCAAACCACACTATGCTACCGATTCTCAACAGTAGGCCACATGGGTTCCTGGGTAATTACCTGTCTCCTCTCTCTACCTGCTTACCTTAGAAAGGTGATACATATCATCATCATACTCTACTGGTTACTGGCTGCTGACAAACACTGAAACCCCTTCACCGGTCTAAACACTGACAGTCTTGTGTTTTATCATATAGTCTCAATTATGTTATCCCAGTGCTCTTTATGTTTTAAGCTAATCTTTTTAAATCCTACATAGCTGATACAGAAAGGACATAATGCATGGAAAATTGACATTTTTGTATGCATTCTGTGTTTACCTCAGGAAAGTAACTTACTTATGTTTGGCATATTTGACAGCGCAACAAATTGTGGCCTATAGATCAAAGTGATATTGAAAGTAGCCTTCATCTCTGGCTCGTCAAAACAAGGGAAGGCTTTCCTGGCATAGGTTGCTTCCATCTGTGTAGTTGCAATGATCCTGAAATGAAACCAAGCTGAAAGTTAACTAAAACCCCTTTTTTGGAATTTCACATCCAATGAACTGTACATAGCCATCACATTCAATCTAACAAATTTGTATCCGTCTCATAAAATATAAATTCTGCAATTTGTATTACAATCACATGCATAAAACATATGTCCCATAATCTCTACCACTTGCCTTTCATCTTATGCCTGTTTAGAAACAGCAACAGCGCTATATAAAACGTATATTATTATTGTTTTATTATCTTCATTATTATCATTATTAATGTCATTGATAATAATAATAATAATAATAATAATAATAATAATAATAATAATAACAATAACAATAACAATAACAATAATAATAATAATAATAATAATAATAATAATAATAGCAATGCTTATTATTATTATTATTATTATTATTATTATTATTATTATTAATATTAATATTATTATTATTATTATTATTATTATTCTGGTAAGCCAGCAGGGTAAGTGAAACGCAGTAAATATGTGCAGGCCACCTGCTGCTTAATTTATATCTGCATTTAAACTCTATTGGCTGGAACATGTGATTGCTATTCAATTGTCCTGCTTTCAAGTTTTATCTTGAACAATTACATAGGGCCTACATTAGGGGTGGCCTATACACAATAACATTGGATTTAAGACTTTGCAAGGGGATTATATTGCCAAATCGAAATTGCTGTGTAAAACTGGATTCAGTATGCAATGGAAAACCTTGGACATGTTTTCAGAGGCTACAATAAATGCTGCAGACCCACAAGTAGCATTTACTTTACAGGCCCCCTTGGTGTATGGTATATAACTCTACAAGGGACTCACAGATAAATAAAATGGGGCAACCAGGTGTGAGCAAATTTGACCATGTTTAAAAGAAAGAGCACTTTAGCACTGATTAGCAGTGGTGAAGTGCAAAGAGTCCTAGAGTCAACAAAAACGAACTCTAGAAAAAAGTTGAGTGTAAAGGCAATTGGTGTGGGAGGGATGCAGCAGAGAGGACTAAGTCCAATAGTGTTTTAGGACTCTGTAAGTGCAAGGCCCCTGGGCCAGATGGGATCCCGCCTGGGTTGTACTTAAATGAACCCAAGGTAAGGGCCCCTTTACTCACATAGAAGCTAAACACAACTGTCAAGAAGGGTCCCCCACACTCCTGGATGGCTACCGCAATAGCTTTGCTTTAAAAAATAATATATCATTGATTGACTCAGTTTATGGTACGGATCATCTTTAATAGATTGACAGCAGGGGCTGATGAGAATCATATCCTGTCCTACTTTCAGTACGGATTTGGACCTGGTTGGTCTACTAACTATCAATGAATTAATTTGTATATGATCATTAGTAAATATACTCTAGCCTGACCTGGTTCAATTCATACCAGTTTTAATGACCTTACCTTGGCCTTTAAGTAAATCATTGCAAACCCTTTTGGTGATGGGAATGGATCAGACCTCCATACTTACACATCAGCTGTATTACGATATGCTAATGATTCGACTGCACTTGTCCCTGTACAACCACCAGAGGGGGTCAGTCAAGAATGGCCCTGTTTTTATTCACCCTGTATATCAACAGACTAGAGAAAGGGCTGGTTGCGACATGCGCAGATTGCGCTTAGTCAGGAAATGACCTTTACTAGAACTACTTTACACGGACGATTCAGTTCTACTAGCTAGAGATACAAAGGACCTGCAAATACTCCTCCCTGCATTAGTGGCTTTCATGGATAATCTAGATCTGGCCACAAATTTTAACAGATGCTTTGTAATGACGGCTGTTCCACAATCCACGAAAACCAAGACCTTTCAAGTGAGAGGTTATATATTAACAAATGATTTTTACTTGGGAACTTAGTTTGAACAAATTGAAATCCTCTTATTCACATCAGAAATTATGAATGTATTAGGACAATCTCTGCAGTTTCAGGTTTGAATCCAGGATGGGTAGGAAACCTTTGTTAGGGTTGCTGAAAATGCATACCCAAAATCTTTCATGGTAGCGATATCTGGGAGTATACTCATGTTAAGCAACTACATATTATTGAAAACATATATTTTAGGTTCCTGTGAAGCCTACAGCAAAGCCTTCTAGCGTACATAGGGCATGATAGTGCATGAGGAGTTGGGCGCACGCCCTTTTGTGTTGAGTAACAGTTTGGATTAGGGAAGAAACAAAACTTAAAAGGGAGATCTTTCTGGATTGTCTCTCCCTTAATAAAGCTCACCACATCCCTTGACTAAAGTACATTAATTAGTCTTTTTACCACTTGAGGAGGCCAGACTTATTTGATAACCGAGTTCAGGGCCAGCCTGGCCACAGTGGGCACCGGGCGTTTTGCCTGTGGGCTGGAAGGGTGGAGGCCCGGATTTGTACCGGTGGGGGTTGTTTTTGTTACAGGGGACAGGTTTGCAGCAGGGCTGCAAAATTGTTCCCTTGTAAGAGAAGTGCAACGGCAGTGGTTCTGCCAGCCCCCACCTCCCCTCTGGCCGGTCGGACATATACTATTTGCCAGGGCGGTTTTATGATCCCAGTCCAGCCTTGACTAAGGCACATTGGTTAAGCCTGATCTGGGTTAAAAGAAATTTCCTGATGCGTCGAATAGCAGACAGGGAATGTCAGGAATAACAAAAACTTTCAGACCGGCGGTTTGTGTTGTTGAAAACTGTTCTATGTATGGAGCTATACCTTACTTTCATGATCGATAGAAACCATCACCTTTTGCTCAGAAGATTCAACAGAAATGTATTTAATTTGTGCATAGTGGTCCCAAAAGGATGGAAAGATGGAAATGATTTAGGTCATTGCTGCTATGACCATGTGTCTCCGCAAGATACCTTGCATTTTGTAATGTTTTGTATGTTTTATGAGATACCCAGGAAAGATTATACTATCCCTCGTTTGTAGGGTCAAAATTATCGCAAAGTGTGCCCCACTTGTTTTTTTTTTAAATGTTGTTAATTTGATCTGTTCTCTGGGTGATAGATATTATGCTCATCATTTTTTTTATTGTGAATCAACTTTTATTATCACTGTGTGTATCTGTATATCGCACTCATTTGAACAAGTCTGTATCTTTTACCGACATGCTAGTCTCCATAGATATCGAGGCGCTGCATACTAATGTTCCTCAAATAGGAGCATTAAAAGCAGTCAAAAGAGCCCTTGAAAAAAGTGATGGCCACAATGACAACTTGTTCATCTTAGAATGTCTGGCCATTATATTGCAGGAGAACTTCTTTGAATTTAACAACAAAATCTACAAACAAAGCCAGGGCGTCAGTGTGGGCGTGGCCTGTGCCCCCAATTTATACATGGGAGTGTTCGAAGATCGGTTTGTTCTCAATGAAATCTCCCCTTTTTTTTAAAACATCTAACACTGGCACCGCTTTCTTGACGATATTTTCTTCATATGGAATGGTCCAGAAGAACAACTCACTGAATTTATCCTTTGGATTAATCTTTGTGACCCTCATTTAAAATTTTGCCGCAACATCAGAAAAGAAAAGATTGAACTTCTAGATATTTGGATTCAAGCTATAGGTCACACTATAAAGGTTTCTCCATATATTAAGCCCATGGCGAGAAACACTCTTATACAATATGAAAGTTATCATCCCCACCATCAGAAAGACAGCATACCATTCAGTCAGTTTCTGCTTCTCCGCAGAAATTGTACTAACACGAGTAACTTTGATCGGCATGCAGAACAACTTAAAAACAAACTCCTCAATGGAGGTTACCCACATAGAGTTAACAGGGATACCTATAAGAGGGCCAAATATTATAATAGGTAAGCTCTCTTTCATAACAAACGCAAATCTGACGAGACCAAATTGGTTTGTTTTACCCAACATTCCAATTGGACAACTGGCTCCATCAAATTATCAACTCTCAGTGGCATATCTTGATATCCAACAAGCAGGAGAATCCCCTTCTGAAACCCATCTTTGCATTCCGTAGAAATAAGAATCCGAGAAATTCCTTAGTGCAAAGCTACATGTTGTGAACATAGAACATTTGTGCAAAGATCCATCACTGATAAATGTGGCAACTGTCATGCATGTGACTTTGCTATTGTGACAGCAGAACTGGAAGGGGGGAAGTAAAAATTCCAATTTAAAGAAATGGTCAACTGTAGATCATCTAATGTTATATATTTCATCCTGTGTCCCTGCAAGCAGGGATACGTATGTGAGACAGGCAGAGAATTCCGAACCAGGTTCAGTGAACACAAATCCGCAATTAAAAACAAACAGATAGGTGCTCCTCTGATTGCTCATTGGTGCGCTTCTGACCACTCGGATAAGGATCTCAAATGGATTAGCTTGGAGAAGATCCACCATCCCAAGGATGGTAATTCTGATGGCCTCAGACGTAAAGAGAAGTGTTCTGGATTTATACACTTCAGACGTCTGTTAAAGTCCTCAATGAACACCTACCATGGGAGATTTTTTTCATTTTTATTCATGTTTCCAATGTAATTCTTTATTTATATGTGTCTTGTTCTTGTATCCCCCTTCCAAACAGTGTATGTATTATTCTATTCGTTTGACACCTTGTTAAAACTGATTTTAGAGCTTCTCTCCCTGGTACGCATTTATTAGTACCATTTTCATTGTTAAGGTTACTATTGTGTTTTGATATGCTCTTTATTTTCTTCTATGTGGGGCTCTTTACTGACTCTAACATGGCGCCCGTAGATGACTGTTGTCTTTATTCATCATGGCGCTTGCCCTCCTATAGAGTATCCTACTTACTACCTATTGGTAATTCCTTCTCTCCAGCTTTACTTCAGATTGCCACATTAGTTCCATACTGGGTTCAGCCACTAGTTTTTTGACCTGTCTATTTTTCCGTTTGGAGGTGACAATACTGACTTCAATATGGCGCCCAGCATAGACCGATCCTTTGATTCACAATGGCGCCCACCTGTCCCCGGTTGGAGGGCTCTCTACATTCTATGCTCTAGCAAGTCCATGTGCCTCTGATTCCTCACGCTCACGTGCGCCATTTGCTGCGCATATATTTGACCCTGGGAAACCCTCATGGTTGCACGATGTTGTTAGGACAGCCCCATCCGTTGCCTTGATTTGTTCATCGTAAGAAGGAGGAGCTGAATATTCCAGTAAGCAAAGTGCTTGTTGCTTGTGCTGGCCACTCTTTCATATTTACTTTAATTTTGTTCTCTTTTTACAGCTCCCCTTCTGTTATTAAACAACTCCTTAGTCCAGGCTGCATGAGTTGCCTTATTTTCCCTTTGGCACTTAGCCTCCCCCATGTTGAAGCCTGTACAGCGCAACTTGAGTAAGTTACGTTTCATATTACTCATCACTTTAAATAGGCTTCATAATTTCTGCTTTTTTTATTTTTACTTCTATGGTTTGATTCTGCCTTTTTAGATTCTCGCTATTGTGGCTTTATTATATTGGTAAACAAAAAGAATGTACCTTCACAACCACTTAGTTTTAAGAATTATTTAGAACAGAAATAAACGCAAATCAATACGTTATTCCTAGCCTTTGACTTTGGCTAATTAATTTTTAATTATTCAACACTTTTATAAAAAGAAGAACATGTAATCAACTCAACAGAGAATACATTTTTGTGATGTCCTACTAACAATACACATAACAACTGAAAAAATCACAAATCGATTGTGCAAATTGAGAAAAAAAATTTCAAACAAAAATCACAAATCTTATCAACAACAACAACAACTATGACATATAGTGGTCAAATCATCTACCTGGTGAAAACAGTTGGAATGTAATTGAAATCATTCTTGCATATTTACACAATTCAAAACAAATGCAACTGTACAAAATACAATTCCAAATTGATGCAAAGATTCCTAGCGTTCAGGATTCAAGCTATACTTAATATAGTAGCCGACGCGTTTCAAGTCTCGGTTTTAAGAATTGCCGGACTCTCATCAGGGCTGGATGAGTCTTTTGGAGGTAAGCCAACTGTTTATGAAAAAACAAAAAAACGATTGGAACTACTCTTCCCAAACAGTCTATAACAAAGAGCAATCATTTAAATTTTTGAAAAGATGTTCCCTACCTGGTCACTTGACCAGCGGAAAATTGTGCGTCCTCTATTAACCGTTTATGCAGTGCTCGCCTGAAATTGACAAGGTGACAGAGGCTAAGTCGAGTTTGAAGTCATTTTTATAGCCCAACAAGGGATTAGAAGAAAAACGGAGTTTACCTAGTATAGGCTCACAACTGGCATGCCATCTCCAACCTTCAGTGCCTTAAGGGACAACGTGGCAGGTTTTTATACATCGACTCTAATGGAAAAAATTAAAACAAAGCCTAGCGTTAAACATTTCGTACGCCTGCTGAAGGCGCGTAAAGCGCTCAACAGGCCAGCACTTACGTGAGTGTTTTGATGAAAACATGTAGGAAGTCACGAGTTAGGGGAGTGCGGGGCAGCGCCGATGTTTAGTTTCTAAAAGGGAAAAGGAAACCGAGTTGAAAGAAAACCTCAACTCTAGGGTCAGGACTCATCAGCGTGTTCATTATTGGATAAAAGCGGCGGGGCGCGCTTACCTTAAAGGTGTGAATGAATCTCTGAAAAGAGTGTCTCCTACACAATCAAAGAGGGGACCGGCCTCCATGCTACCATCTTCACTACTAGTTGAAAATTACGGACTGGAGTCACGTGACGTAGGCGGAGCTAGGCCTCCTAGTCATGAAAATGCATTCTGGGATATGTGGTCCATAAGCCCTGAAAGCACGATTGATTGTCACCAAATTTCATCGCTGGTCGCTAAGTAATTGACCCATGCTAGAAATACATAGTGATTGAAGAAAGCGGGAGCAATGAGCCGATTATACCCTATTAAGCTCACTCATGCAGTTCAGACCTTTGTTTATACTGTCGAACTTCATAATTAAATACGCCTCTTTGCGCAGTAAAGCACTGTCCACGCACACAGAGCCATGTTTTGAGTCAATTGTTGCCAGAACAGTCCACTTGAGCTGATTCTCATTGTGATTTAGGCTCAGGAAGTGTTCAACCATTGGTGCTGATTGGACCTTTTTCCTGATTCTTGAACGGTGTTGGGTTATTCTAATGTTGATTTGTTGGCTCGTTTTGCCGATGTACACCCTGTCACATGGGCAAAGCACTGCATAAACCACATTTTTCGTTTTACAATTAGTAAAGTTTGTGTGTTTCCACGAAATTCCATTGTGATCAAAAACCTCCCCCTCCAGTGTTGTGGGGCAAGCAACACAATTCCCACATCGATGATGACCCACGATGGGTGGCAAGTTCCAATGTGTTGTCAAATTGCTCCTAGGTTTCGGGATGTAACTGTCAGCACGTATCAGTTGCTGACCAATACTGAGGTTTTTCTTCATAGCGAAGATGGGCTTGGGCATAGGGCAATTAATGTTCTCCAATAAATGCCAATTCTTAAGGACAATTTGTCGAAACTTGTTAGTGTGAGGACCGAAGGTGGTCACACAGACAAGTTTGTTGAGGTCTGACTTACTCTTTTTCTCTAACAGAGACTCTCTTGGTGTGAATCTTGCTCTTTTTGTCGAATGTTTAAGCAACTTTTGTGGATATCCCCTCCCTTCCATTTCTTTACAGAACAATTCAGCATGTTTATCGAAGTCCCCAATCTCAGTGCAGTTCCTCCTAATTCTTAGCAGTTGGCCATAGGGTAAGTTTTGTTTTAAGCACTGAGGGTGCGAGCTATTGAAATGCAGAATGGTGTTTCTGTCTGTCTCCTTTTTGTACAGTGATGTGACAAGTTGTTCCTCTTGGCATCTGATAGAGACATCTAAGAATGTCATTTCATGATTACTTGATTGTAATGAGAACTTAATGTCAGTGTGACGTGAATTGACCCAGTTGTGAAATAGGTCCAACTCGGTCTGGCTCCCCTGCCACAGGAGCCAGACGTCGTCTATGTACCTCAACCACTGTAGTATCTTATCAGAAAAGGGATTATTATTAAAAATGAATTTCTCCTCGTATTGGGCCATATAAAGTACAGCCATTTCCGGCGCATAAGGACAGCCCATGGCTGTCCCTTTGACCTGTACAAAAAACTCATTTTCAAACTTGAAATAATTCATGCGGAGGGAAATTTCCACCAGAGAGAGTATGAATGATGTAGGCACCCTATGGGGTCTTTCCCTAGAGTCAAGATATACCTCAATCACCTCAAGTGCCTCGTCCTGAGGGATTTGGGTATATAATGACGTGACGTCCATTGTTGCCATTAACTGTGTCTCATTGTTGAACTGTATGCCCTCAACCTTCGTGATAAAGTCAGTTGTGTCCCAGAGATATGATGTGACATGACAGAGAAACGGTTTCAAAAAGTAATCAATATATTTAGATATTGGCTCCAGTGCTGAATCGCAGCCTGAAACTATGGGCCTTCCAGGGGGGTCAGCGCTATTTTTATGTATTTTTGGCAAAAAATACAACACCGGTGTCCTCGGATGTTTTTTGTTTAAAAATTCAAATTCTTTGGGGCCAAGAAAGCCTTGTTCAAGCCTTGTTTCTTGGCCCCAAAGAAACAATGGACGTCACGTCATTATATACCCAAATCCCTCAGGACGAGGCACTTGAGGTGATTGAGGTATATCTTGACTCTAGGGAAAGACCCCATAGGGTGCCTACATCATTCATACTCTCTCTGGTGGAAATTTCCCTCCGCATGAATTATTTCAAGTTTGAAAATGAGTTTTTTGTACAGGTCAAAGGGACAGCCATGGGCTGTCCTTATGCGCCGGAAATGGCTGTACTTTATATGGCCCAATACGAGGAGAAATTCATTTTGAATAATAATCCCTTTTCTGATAAGATACTACAGTGGTTGAGGTACATAGACGACGTCTGGCTCCTGTGGCAGGGGAGCCAGACCGAGTTGGACCTATTTCACAACTGGGTCAATTCACATCACACTGACATTAAGTTCTCATTACAATCAAGTAATCATGAAATGACATTCTTAGATGTCTCTATCAGATGCCAAGAGGAACAACTTGTCACATCACTGTACAAAAAGGAGACAGACAGAAACACCATTCTGCATTTCAATAGCTCGCACCCTCAGTGCTTAAAACAAAACTTACCCTATGGCCAACTGCTAAGAATTAGGAGGAACTGCACTGAGATTGGGGACTTCGATAAACATGCTGAATTGTTCTGTAAAGAAATGGAAGGGAGGGGATATCCCAAAAAGTTGCTTAAACATTCGACAAAAAGAGCAAGATTCACACCAAGAGAGTCTCTGTTAGGGAAAAAGAGTAAGTCAGACCTCAACAAACTTGTCTGTGTGACCACCTTCGGTCCTCACACTAACAAGTTTCGACAAATTGTCCTTAAGAATTGGCATTTATTGGAGAACATTAATTGCCCTATGCCCAAGCCCATCTTCGCTATGAAGAAAAACCTCAGTATTGGTCAGCAACTGATACGTGCTGACAGTTACATCCCGAAACCTAGGAGCAATTTGACAACACATTGGAACTTGCCACCCATCGTGGGTCATCATCGATGTGGGAATTGTGTTGCTTGCCCCACAACACTGGAGGGGGAGGTTTTTGATCACAATGGAATTTCGTGGAAACACACAAACTTTACTAATTGTAAAACGAAAAATGTGGTTTATGCAGTGCTTTGCCCATGTGACAGGGTGTACATCGGCAAAACGAGCCAACAAATCAACATTAGAATAACCCAACACCGTTCAAGAATCAGGAAAAAGGTCCAATCAGCACCAATGGTTGAACACTTCCTGAGCCTAAATCACAATGAGAATCAGCTCAAGTGGACTGTTCTGGCAACAATTGACTCAAAACATGGCTCTGTGTGCGTGGACAGTGCTTTACTGCGCAAAGAGGCGTATTTAATTATGAAGTTCGACAGTATAAACAAAGGTCTGAACTGCATGAGTGAGCTTAATAGGGTATAATCGGCTCATTGCTCCCGCTTTCTTCAATCACTATGTATTTCTAGCATGGGTCAATTACTTAGCGACCTCTTTGATTGTGTAGGAGACACTCTTTTCAGAGATTCATTCACACCTTTAAGGTAAGCGCGCCCCGCCGCTTTTATCCAATAATGAACACGCTGATGAGTCCTGACCCGAGAGTTGAGGTTTTCTTTCAACTCGGTTTCCTTTTCCCTTTTAGAAACTAAACATCGGCGCTGCCCCGCACTCCCCTAACTCGTGACTTCCTACATGTTTTCATCAAAACACTCACGTAAGTGCTGGCCTGTTGAGCGCTTTACGCGCCTTCAGCAGGCGTACGAAATGTTTAACGCTAGGCTTTGTTTTAATTTTTTCCATTAGAGTCGATGTATAAAAACCTGCCACGTTGTCCCTTAAGGCACTGAAGATTGGAGATGGCATGCCAGTTGTGAGCCTATACTAGGTAAACTCCGTTTTTCTTCTAATCCCTTGTTGGGCTATAAAAATGACTTCAAACTCGACTTAGCCTCTGTCACCTTGTCAATTTCAGGCGAGCACTGCATAAACGGTTAATAGAGGACGCACAATTTTCCGCTGGTCAAGTGACCAGGTAGGGAACATCTTTTCAAAAATTTAAATGATTGCTCTTTGTTATAGACTGTTTGGGAAGAGTAGTTCCAATCGTTTTTTTGTTTTTTCATAAACAGTTGGCTTACCTCCAAAAGACTCATCCAGCCCTGATGAGAGTCCGGCAATTCTTAAAACCGAGACTTGAAACGCGTCGGCTACTATATTAAGTATAGCTTGAATCTTGAACGCTAGGAATCTTTGCATCAATTTGGAATTGTATTTTGTACAGTTGCATTTGTTTTGAATTGTGTAAATATGCAAGAATGATTTCAATTACATTCCAACTGTTTTCACCAGGTAGATGATTTGACCACTATATGTCATAGTTGTTGTTGTTGTTGATAAGATTTGTGATTTTTGTTTGAAATTTTTTTTCTCAATTTGCACAATCGATTTGTGATTTTTTCAGTTGTTATGTGTATTGTTAGTAGGACATCACAAAAATGTATTCTCTGTTGAGTTGATTACATGTTCTTCTTTTTATAAAAGTGTTGAATAATTAAAAATTAATTAGCCAAAGTCAAAGGCTAGGAATAACGTATTGATTTGCGTTTATTTCTGTTCTAAATAATTCTTAAAACTAAGTGGTTGTGAAGGTACATTCTTTTTGTTTAGCAATAATCGGCCCTACCTTCCCTCCCCAACTATGCTGGGCCAATCCCCTTCTTTGAACATTTATTATATTGGTATCGCATACCGCGGACCCCTTTCCATTCTTGCTCTTCGATTGGAGGGGTAAGCGTTCCCTTAGTTCATGGTAACCTATGGATATTCCTTTAGCCATTGCTGTGATATAGTATGTCACTAGCTTTTATGCTCATTCTTTATAATTTTCTTTCATTTTACCATTTTATCTCATGATATCTTTCTATATATCTTGTGTTTAACAATATAGCTATCCTTAACATCCCGTCAAGTGGGTCGAGGTGCCATCAACATTGACGTGATCAGCTACAATATTTTCTGTCTCCAGATGACATCATTTTTACCCAGTATGTGGCCCTACTACTGATTTCTTTTATTTCTTCTTTACTGTCTCTGGGTACTTAGGCCTCCAGTAGGATGGCGGGCGGACTTTGCCTGCCCGCCATCCTTGTGAAAAACGGGACCCCCGCCAAAGGAGCGGCGGTCCCGCCTTGAGCATTAGGATGCGCCCGCCACACAGGCGGGAGCATCCTGTATTTTTACCATTGCGACGGGTGGTGCAGAAAGCGCCGCCCACCGCAATTCAAAGCACAACATGACAGGCACCACGCGGTGCCTGCTATGTTGCACTTTAAAATGCGGGGGTACCATAGGTACCCCCCATGTGCACCCCCCTGACTCCGCAGGGAGTCTCTGCATGCATTTCCGTGGCAGCATCGCGCGACACAGAAATGCATGTGAGGACGCCCATCATAATATGGCTGGCGGTGTCTCATAGACACCGCCACCATATTAAACATTTTTCGCCCTGGCCGCAAGGCGACTGGGGCAGAAAAGCGGCGGACAGTGTTTCCGTCCGCCGTGATCCCCCCCGCCATAGTAATATGGCGGGGGAAATGGGTGGCGGGCGGGCATTTACGTCGGGCGGATCGCCACCACGATCCGCCCGACATTGTAATGGGCCCCTTAGTTTCTCTCTCTGATTACTCCACTGTAGCACCGCTCTTGATCTGTTCCACACAGGGATGGTACTATTCATTAAGTTGCCTGCTGCTCCTCACCATACACTTTTGTGCTCTACTTATTTATTCATTTTTTCTTATGTTCACTTATTGTTGTGTCTTTATCATGCTCCGTTATGCTACACATTCATGATGCTGTTTTACAAATATTTCTTAATTTCTTGTTGTCCCTACAGACATATGTAGTATGTATATTTATTGAGCCCAAATTATTGTGCATTGAGGAACATTATTCATATCCAGGATGGCTGCTGGCCACCACCCTACATGTTTTCACAGCGCCCTGATGAAGGAATTGGCATTACATCTCTCACCTCCGAAACGCGCGTCAGCGCATTGCTTGTGTTTTTGTGAATATTTTTATTGTATATTCTGTGTATGATATCATTGTCTCTTGTTTTGTGATTTTTTAATGTACCTGAATTATTCTAAGTTTGTGTTTTGTCCTGAAGTTTGTAATTACACATTGTTTATTGATTTAAAGATTGTGATTATGGGGCTCCATAATTATCGATGTACACTTGTATTACTCTATATGATATTTTCACTCGTATTTGTGTTATTTATATTAATGTTGTATATTACATTAGAAAATCTAATAAACGTTATTTTTTAGAAATTACTACTGGTTTTTGGGACATGTAACTTTGTGGATACTCTACCCTTTGAAAATTATAAAAAGGGAAATTGTACTTGTTGGCTATTGCATTCCCCTGCTCTCCCTATTAACCTGTTTCAGGTGCCCTCTTTTCTTTCTTTACAATGTATATTTTATGGTTACATTCTTTAACCGAATGAAGAAATATGAAAGGTCTGCCATCTTTGCTGCTGCCAAAGAAAGACAAACACCATACATTATCTTGGTGTCTAGGACACTGTAGTAGCATTACAATGTCATGTGTGTGCCCCTTAAAGTTCAACCTAAGGCAGCTAGGTAACAATTAACACAGCTTTGTGCAGGATAAGTCTTTTTTGTGGAATCACACAACTTCCGCCTAATCAAAACAATTCTGCCTCACAACGTGTGGTCTGAGCTAAAGCCCCTTTCATGGTAATTCTCTCATGTCTGGCATTAGCTGCACAGTGAAGCCAAACTATAGCTAGACTTTTCAGGGTGGAGGTGCAAGCAGGCCAAGAAGTGACTAGAGCAATAATCTCCCCCAAATCTATTGTGGCAGAATTCCTGCATGTACAGCATGAGCTCCTGCTCCAGTGTAGTTGGGATGAGCAATGCCTCTTCTGATGCTTAGCTGCAAAGAGATGGACATGATTGCCATTCATCACTACAACCTGCACAATACTCCTGCAATTTAAAATACATTAAATCATGGAATGGCTAATGTTTGCAAGCCCAAAACAACTATCGAATTAATGGACACACTCAATCCCTCAATTTATTTTTATTTGGGGGTGGGTGGTTGAAGACATGAGCACTGGCAAACAAGTGTCTCAGGCATTGCCTGAAAACGATGTTGTTTCAGGCTCTGAATACTTACTGCCTTCTCATCTGTAATCGAAAGAACACAGTCCTTGTCTATGTGTT
This sequence comes from Lissotriton vulgaris, assembly GCF_964263255.1. Taxonomy (NCBI): domain Eukaryota; kingdom Metazoa; phylum Chordata; class Amphibia; order Caudata; family Salamandridae; genus Lissotriton; species Lissotriton vulgaris. The sequence goes on from NC_141687.1 coordinate 1,962,438,080, forward strand.
TTACTGCTATCTTTCTTGTCTCTAAAGTATGCATTTCTTTGGGTCACTTCTTGTGGTTCCTTACTATTTTGCTAAAAATTCAATTTTTTTAACTTTGTTATTTGTTTTAACTATATTTTTGGATGAAGGAAAGTAAGTGCAGACTCTTTGATATTAACTTTCAACACTACTCTGAATTGCACTGGATAATTTACTTTTACTTCAACTTTTAGCTACAGAACTGCAAGATTGGGCCTGCTCAAATCTTAGAAAACGTAATGCATCCTTGGTGGCAGGGTTTGAAGATCTTTCAAAAGGTACAATACAGTGCACCAATCAATCTAGTACGTTTAGGTGTGGCTATTAAAGGGTGTTAGGTGTAAGAAAATATTTTGTTTAGCAGTAAACAAATGTTAAACATGTAATTACCACATTTGCCCTGCACTATGCATTTGTAATGTATGCATAAAGAAATATGAAAAAGCTATAGGGTAGGAAAAAAAATAAATCACCAGGGTACATGGATATCATAGGGTTATGCACATTCTTTTAAAATTCTTACACAACTCTTGTGTCACACAATGGATGAGAATGAGAAAATGGCTGTAAATTATAACCTAGTTTATGCATCAAACCTATTCTTGATTAGTCGTTCATATTTGCACATATGCAGCTTTAAAGTGCAATAAAAAAAGGTGTACATTAATAAGGGTATATTATTTTACTGCGGTGCATCAATATTAGTCTTATGTCTTCACTGAGAGAGTGGTTAAGAACAATACTGTTTCTAAAGGATCATTTTATATGTTTCATTTATATAAAACATGTATCATACAAAGACAACACAAGACAGGAAAAGCCATAATTATGCAGTTAGTGCTTCTCCTCTTACACCCACCACTTCTTGAAGAATGCCGCATTGATCATCCAAAGCCGATTATTTGCAGACCTTGCGGACAACCTCAATTTCCTAAAAGCCATTTCTTATGAAGATTATGTCTTACCCTCATAATTCATCAATACATTCTCTAGCGAAGCTCTCTCGTCCCTACTTACCATTGGTAATGTCTACCTGACTCAAGTCATCTTCTCAGAAGCTACGAAGACAGACAGATATTCCCACTCCTAAAAAACCTACTCTAGATCATGATGACCTCACCAACTATGACCCATCCTTCACCTATCCATCTGAAAGATCATTCAAAAAGCAGAGTATGCCCAACTCAAAGAACACCTCAAAGCTTGCATTTTTCTTCACAATTTCCAATCAGGCTTCAGATAAATCTATGCAAACACAACAGGTGATGGACCGAATGTGGATCAATGTCACACACTCAACCCAGTCCAAAGATCTGGGCCCAAATCCATTGTTATGTTGCACTCCACACCACCCTGGGTTAGACAATGGCGATATGCAAATCAGCTCTGACCCTGTGCCCCATGGGAACAGTCCAGTCCGAACTACAAAAGCCATGTCCTTCCCAGAACGGAATCAAGCATCCGAGGACCGGACCGGTTTCGAGGTAACACCTCTCATCAGCCCGGCTAGCTTGACTCCAGTGGTGTGGAGTGCCTGGGACCCACGTCTGGGCATCCCCAGCGCACTTAGGGCGGAATATGCAAACACAACAGGTGATGGCCCGAATGTGGATCAATGTCACACACTCAACCCAGTCCAAAGATCTGGGCCCAAATCCATCGTTATTTTGCACTCCACACCATCCTGGGTTAGACAATGGCGATATGCAAATCAGCTCTGACCCTGTGCCCCATGGGAACAGTCCAGTCCGAACTACAAAAGCCATGTCCTTCCCAGAACGGAATCAAGCATCCGAGGACCAGACTGGTTTCGAGGTAACACCTCTCATCAGCCCGGCTAGCTTGACTCCAGTGGTGTGGAGTGCCTGGGACCCACGTCCGGGCATCCCCAGCGCACTTAGGGCGGAATATGCAAACACAACAGGTGATGGACCGAATGTGGATCAATGTCACACACTCAACCCAGTCCAAAGATCTGGGCCCAAATCCATCGTTATTTTGCACTCCACACCACCCTGGGTTAGACAATGGCGATATGCAAATCAACTCTGACCCTGTGCACCATGGGAACAGTCCAGTCCGAACTACAAAAGCCATGTCCTTCCCAGAACGGAATCAAGCATCCGAGGACCGGACCGGTTTCGAGGTAACACCTCTCATCAGCCCGGCTAGCTTGACTCCAGTGGTGTGGAGTGCCTGGGACCCACGTCTGGGCATCCCCAGCGCACTTAGGGTGGAATATGCAAACACAACAGGTGATGGGCCGAATGTGGATCAATGTCACACACTCAACCCAGTCCAAAGATCTGGGCCCAAATCCATCGTTATTTTGCACTCCACACCACCCTGGGTTAGACAATGGCGATATGCAAATCAGCTCTGACCCTGTGCCCCATGGGAACAGTCCAGTCCGAACTACAAAAGCCATGTCCTTCCCAGAACGGAATCAAGCATCCGAGGACCGGACCGGTTTCGAGGTAACACCTCTCATCAGCCCAGCTAGCTTGACTCCAGTGGTGTGGAGTGCCTGGGACCCACGTCTGGGCATCCCCAGCGCACTTAGGGCGGAATATGCAAACTCAACAGGTGATGGACCGAATGTGGATCAATGTCACACACTCAACCCAGTCCAAAGATCTGGGCCCAAATCCATCGTTATTTTGCACTCCACACCACCCTGGGTTAGACAATGGCGATATGCAAATCAGCTCTGACCCTGTGCCCCATGGGAACAGTCCAGTCCGAACTACAAAAGCCATGTCCTTCCCAGAACGGAATCAAGCATCCGAGGACCGGACCGGTTTTGAGGTAACACCTCTCATCAGCCCGGCTAGCTTGACTCCAGTGGTGTGGAGTGCCTGGGACCCACGTCTGGGCATCCCCAGCGCACTTAGGGCGGAATATGCAAACACAATATAAATAAATCTATATCATAGAGACTGCTACCTAGCACACCATAGAAGCCCTCCTCATCACAGATGAAGATGACCCCTGCCTCTTAATATTGCTTGACCTCTCAGCTGTCTTTAGGGCAATCAACTACTTCACCATCCTCCACACTCAAATGGCATTAACTGGGAACGTCATTGTATCTATCCCTTTTCACATTCAACTACTACAATGAAGGCTCTACTCACAGAACAGCATCAAAAATCACCAATATGCCAGAGATACACAATTGAAGTTCAGAGTATTAAACACACCAGAGATCCAATGCCTCCAACAGTGATTACACCTCATCCAGAGCTAGATGTCCAGGGCCATCCAGAAGCTCAACAACACAGAATTCCTGTTATTTGCCAAGAACAACAGGCAATAAATAGTACAAACCTGCCTCAGAGACATGACCCCTGAAGGTTTCGAACCACAACTTTGAACAAATGCCAAATCACTTGGATTCACTCTAGACACCAGCCTCACCCTCAAGGAACACATTGCCAAAAACACAGAGAGCTTGGTACCAGCTTTCTCTTCTAAACAAAGTGAAACCATTTCTTCAACAAAGTGACTTCAAAACTGAGGTTCAACCCCTGAACTCTTGCATATGAATGCTGATGATGCCCTGCACGATGGCTTCCCAGGCTCCACTTTTCTCCTCCATTTAAGTGGTTATTTCTAAGGGTTGGCCAAGTTACAAAGATCTTGACTCTGACTTGAAGCCCTTCCGGACTGTTAGAAATTACCTCACTTTTTGCCAGGGAAATCTCATGAGAGGTGACAGGGTGGTTCCACCTGATGAGCGTAAGGATAAAGTGCTCAACTTAGCTCATGAGGAACATTTTGGAAGGAGCCTTACCAAAGCACAAGTCAGAGAAAGATATTGGTGGCCAGGAATGGATCAAATGATAGAGAATGTTGTCAAAGACTTCACTTGTGTGCCATTAATGATAAGTCTCATGTGACTAGGCATGCCCCTCCCCCCTGTGGAAGTGCCTGATGCTGTGTGGACCAAGTTGGGATTGGATATAATGGGTCCCTTTGAGTTAATGCCTTCTCATGAGAGGTTTGTCATTCTTTAGTGGGCTACACCTCAAAGTGGGTGGTTTCCAAGTGCATGAGTACTGTCAATGCAAGGTCAGAGATTGTAAAATGTCATTGCTTCAGAAGGTATTCCCAAATATCATGGGCCCGAGTTCACAGAACTAATTTAAGACAAAATCCTAAACTTACTATTCACAGAAGGCACTTGCTCATTTTGGTATTCACAGAAGGCACTTACTCATTTTGGTATTCACAGAAGGCACTTACTCATTTCGGTATTCACAGAAGTTGAGTCCTAACTTTAGAACTCCTAAATGCCTTCTGTGAATACCGAAAGTCTTAAAGTTAGGATTTTTCTCAGTTTAGGAGTAGTAAATTTAGGACTCCTAACTTTAATACTCCTAAACTGAGGAAAATCATAACTTTAAGACTTTCGGTATTACAGAATGCATTTAGAAGTCCTAAAGTTAGGAGTCCTAACTTTACTACTCCTAAACAGAGAAGAATCCTAACTTTAAGACTTTTGGTATTCACAGAAGGCATTTAGGAGTCATAAAGTTAGGACTCCTGACTTCTGTGAATACCGAAATGAGTAAGTGCCTTCTGTGAATACCAAAATGAGTAAGTGCCTTCTGTGAATACCAAAATGGTAGTAAGTTTAGGATTTGCCTTAAGTTAGTTCTGCGAATCGGGCCCTTAGTCACTGACAACGGGGTGCAGTTCACCTCCCATGAGATGCATACTTTTCTTGGAGATCTTGGCATTATTCATCAGAAGACAGCTTTATATTCTCCCCAGGCCAATGGCCTCACAGAGAGGATGAATAGGGTGGTCAAGAGTTGTGCTCAACGGACACAAAATTCTTGAGTTTCCTTTAGCGATGTGTTGAGAGAAACTTGGTGGGCACAACGCACAGTTCCTAATGCCATTTCTCAAAAATCGCCTTTTGAAGCATTGAGAGGGTGGATGGCGAATTCTAAATTAAATCCGGTATGGCTCCCCGTTTGGAAGAACAGTATTGTGACTGAAGAATTAAGAAGCAGAAATATAAACTATAGCATGATGACAAGATGTCAGTCAGGGAGAAGAAATGTAATCTGGGTGACCGTGTTCTGGTAAAAAAAAAAGTCAAGCATGGTCACAAAGGTTCATCTAATTTTCTTGGCCTTTTTGTTGTCACCGCAATTAAGAAAAACGTTGTAACTCTGGACAATGGTTGTACCTGGAGTATGTCCAGACTGGTTAAGTTCACTGAGACAACTCACCGTACAACTTGTAACCATGGTTGTGTTTCTATGGAGGGAGACACAAACAATGGTTAATCAACTAGACACAGTCATGTACCTGTGAGATTTAAGGATTATGTCTTGTATTAAAGTATTATTGTTTTTCTGTTTCACTCTGTTGTTGTTCCTATATTACCAATGCTGGGAATTTTTCTTATTGCTTTTACTGTTCCTAATTGTTCCTTATGTATTGGCCATTGTAAAGAGACATTTCCTGTTCTGTTGTTTTTATGATTTTGTAAGGGGGATGTGTTGTAATCAACTTGCATGTGTTAGTTATAGAATATAGAATCGGATTACCTCATGAAGTGTTATGTGGCATTCTGGATTTGGATGCGCTGCTGTTGAGACCTGTATCTGTCGGTGGTTGTATTTGAAAAAAGCCTAACTTGGTTTTCCCTTGGATTCTGGCTTTTATTACTGGTGATGAGGAGCTCTTGATTGGGGACAAGCCTGACAATGCAAGGTCAGAGATTGTAAAATGTCATTGCTTCAGAAGGTATTCCCAAATATCATGGGCCCGAGTTCACAGAACTAATTTAAGACAAAATCCTAAACTTACTATTCACAGAAGGCACTTGCTCATTTTGGTATTCACAGAAGGCACTTACTCATTTTGGTATTCACAGAAGGCACTTACTCATTTCGGTATTCACAGAAGTTGAGTCCTAACTTTAGAACTCCTAAATGCCTTCTGTGAATACCGAAAGTCTTAAAGTTAGGATTTTTCTCAGTTTAGGAGTAGTAAATTTAGGACTCCTAACTTTAATACTCCTAAACTGAGGAAAATCATAACTTTAAGACTTTCGGTATTAGAGAATGCATTTAGAAGTCCTAAAGTTAGGAGTCCTAACTTTACTACTCCTAAACAGAGAAGAATCCTAACTTTAAGACTTTTGGTATTCACAGAAGGCATTTAGGAGTCATAAAGTTAGGACTCCTGACTTCTGTGAATACCGAAATGAGTAAGTGCCTTCTGTGAATACCAAAATGAGTAAGTGCCTTCTGTGAATACCAAAATGGTAGTAAGTTTAGGATTTGCCTTAAGTTAGTTCTGCGAATCGGGCCCTTAGTCACTGACAACGGGGTGCAGTTCACCTCCCATGAGATGCATACTTTTCTTGGAGATCTTGGCATTATTCATCAGAAGACAGCTTTATATTCTCCCCAGGCCAATGGCCTCACAGAAAGGATGAATAGGGTGGTCAAGAGTTGTGCTCAACGGACACAAAATTCTTGAGTTTCCTTTAGCGATGTGTTGAGAGAAACTTGGTGGGCACAACGCACAGTTCCTAATGCCATTTCTCAAAAATCGCCTTTTGAAGCATTGAGAGGGTGGATGGCGAATTCTAAATTAAATCCGGTATGGCTCCCCGTTTGGAAGAACAGTGTTGTGACTGAAGAATTAAGAAGCAGAAATATAAACTATAGCATGATGACAAGATGTCAGTCAGGGAGAAGAAATGTAATCTGGGTGACCGTGTTCTGGTAAAAAAAAAAGTCAAGCATGGTCACAAAGGTTCATCTAATTTTCTTGGCCTTTTTGTTGTCACCGCAATTAAGAAAAACGTTGTAACTCTGGACAATGGTTGTACCTGGAGTATGTCCAGACTGGTTAAGTTCACTGAGACAACTCACCGTACAACTTGTAACCATGGTTGTGTTTCTATGGAGGGAGACACAAACAATGGTTAATCAACTAGACACAGTCATGTACCTGTGAGATTTAAGGATTATGTCTTGTATTAAAGTATTATTGTTTTTCTGTTTCACTCTGTTGTTGTTCCTATATTACCAATGCTGGGAATTTTTCTTATTGCTTTTACTGTTCCTAATTGTTCCTTATGTATTGGCCATTGTAAAGAGACATTTCCTGTTCTGTTGTTTTTATGATTTTGTAAGGGGGATGTGTTGTAATCAACTTGCATGTGTTAGTTATAGAATATAGAATCGGATTACCTCATGAAGTGTTATGTGGCATTCTGGATTTGGATGCGCTGCTGTTGAGACCTGTATCTGTCGGTGGTTGTATTTGAAAAAAGCCTAACTTGGTTTTCCCTTGGATTCTGGCTTTTATTACTGGTGATGAGGAGCTCTTGATTGGGGACAAGCCTGAGCAGCCACCGATTCCCCTGTTAACCCACTTTACTTGAAGAGTGAAAAAAACTGCCACATCTGTAACAGCGCACCCTTTGATTGTCACTACTATTCCTTTTACGATCAAAGGAACACTGTCGTTACGTGGTTAAATATCTCTAATAACAGTAGTGTGAGGTTGAGTATTCTTTACATTTTTATTCTTCGAACCCAAAGACACTTTAGCAATGCTGCCAGAAAACACATCACTCATGTCACACTTAGACACAGTGGGTACAGCATCTTGACCTTTCTTTGTGCCTTCATTTTGAACTTGGTTACTATCCTCACAATTTTTCCTTATCTCTTTTACCCAAGAGGAAGTATTTTCAACACCTTCCACGATTGCAATGGCTTCAGACAAAGTGGGATTTTTGGATAGGAGTTTTTCTTGCACCCTAGAGCTGTTGGTGTACCTTACTAGTTGATCCCTCACAAGGGAATCTGAAAGCTCACCAAACTCATACGTGCGTGCCAGAGTTTTGAGAGAAGCAACGTAGGTCCCCACGCGTTCGGTGGAACCTTGGACTCTTGTGAAAAACCTATGACGCTTCAAATCCACATTGATTCGAGGTCCAAAATAACGCTGTACCATAGCCATGGACATTTCATAAACATCTGTAGGCTCGCCATCACTGTTACCTATAGTTATAAGGTCCATGCTGTCAAAAATATTTCTGTCTTCCTCACCCAAATTATGTAGTAAGATGGCTTGTTTCCTAGAGGCTGACGTTTTTTCTCTAGCCCAACGTAACAGAATCTGGTGGTCAAAGTTAAAAAAGGCAGCAAAGAAAGGACAACAATATTTCCACAATTAGTCATATATAGAAAACCAACTGGCGCCACCAATAAGGAAGAAGTCTGATTGCCATCAACTGCCAAGAGAGGCCAGAGTCATCATTTGGATATCCTACCATCACCTCCCTTGATGATCGCAAACAAGCAAGAGGTGTAAAAAGAAAGTTACAGACGATGACCCATATGGTCGCTAGATGCAACAGATAGGATACTTATATGGTTCATTGATAGAACATATATGTGCAGTGCAAGGTGAGTGAAAATTTAGAAGGAATTTGTAAGAGAGGAATTCGGAGTGTATTAACTTAATTAACACGTAGTGTTTTAGCCACTAGTAACATGCAACCAAGATACTGTATAACAACAGCAGTACTCGCTGGTCTGGTTTTAAATCTAATGGGTGATTATGGCTCTTTCACCTTTGTTCGTTGTTTTCCAGAATCGAGTGCACATCATGTTGTGTGTCTCCCGAGTGTATTTCGGGGGAACACGCCATTTTCGCGAGAAAACATTTGAAATAACTAAAGCGTTTTTGCTCGTTGTGCAAAATAAGTACCTCTAAGTACATGTGATGGATTCACATCAACAGTAACAATAAGAATTTACGTTTGTGGGCAGGTCAGACATATCGGATACCACACTTAAACAGGAGCAGGCTAGGAACAATACACACCATACCCCAAGGGGAGACCTTTGCCTGAGACTTACTTTTCAAAGTGATTCTGGATGTATATATGTAGACAAAGCCTTAAAGATATGGGCCAACCATCTATTCGGTCAGTTCGTTTTGAACGGGTCTATATGCTAAACATGTAAGACACCATACATAAATATTACAATTTTTATCAGTAGTGAGAAGTGTTGCCGGTCAGGATATGCGCCCTTTTAAAGGAGATACAACAAGTAGACTTACACTTGGTATAGACTATTTTATATAAAATACTTACAATTATTAGTGAATTGATCCCCCTTTGATCAGTGACTTCGTTTTTTACAGGGCGGGGTGTCCTATTCCTGAGTAGTTACCAGGTGAAGTGAGGCCTAGACCTCATACCAAGCAGGTGAGTGCATCTGCTTCTGCTTTGTGATAAGAGAACCCAATTTAAGATCAAGATGGTGTCTTTAAGAGAGCGTAGAAATGAATATGTAATTTCATTATCATCTGTATGTGTCACTTTTTTCTACAGGTGTGAAGATCACCCTGCTGGTATTGAGGTACTTCTGTTTATAAATAAGTGTATGCACACTCATTTCAAATGATAACTATGCAGTAGCTGTATATATTTAGGTCCTGAAGAAAGCCTGGACGATCTGCTCAAGAGGCTGAAACTAGTTGACCACCACTTGAGATGTGGCCTATTAGTTAAAAGCCATTTCCACATGTTTTTAATGGGATTGTAAGAGAAGTTAGAATAAAAAGAGTTTTCTATTACATTCCTTTTAAATTTTCACTCACCTTGCACTGCACATATATGTTCAATCAATGAAACATATAAGTATCCTACCTGTTGCATCTAGCGACCACATGGGTCATTTTCTGTAACTTTCTTTTTACACTTCTGGCTTGTTTGCGATCATCAAGGAAGGTGTTGGTAGGATATCCAAATGATGACTCTGGCCTCTCTTGGCAGTTGATGGAAATCCGACTTCTTCCTTATTGGTGTCACCGGTTGATTTTCTATATATGACTAATTGTGGAAATATTGTTGTCCTTTCTTTGCTCCCTTGTTTAACTTTGACCACCAGATTCTGTTACGTTGGGCTAGAATAGAATTGGGGACTGAATCTGTGGTTTTGTCGGTAAACTGTCCCTGGGACCCTCCTCCTTCTGTGGAGTTTTCTGACATTTTTTCTCTCCCAATTGCCACTATATACGAATCAAATAGATTCCTCCATCTCCTCCAAGGAAGGCTTGGTTCTCCTTTTTCAGATAAAGACGCTGGAGGTTGAGACATGCTGGTAGATGTGGCCATACTTAACATAACAATTTTCAGTTACAAAAATAAACTTCTCACTGTGAATAAAACTTGCCAGAGAGTCACAAGTACAATAGTTGTGAGGATCTTCAATCTCTTCCTCACAGTCCGAGTCGCGCTATGTTGAACACGTAGAGCCAATTCTTTGTTTAACTTGTAACTCATGCTTCCATTGTTAAATTGTGAGTGTAAACCCTAACCAAGATGGCCACCACGTTGAGTGACCTGACGCGTGCGTCAAATATCAGTGTCAAGAAAACATGAGTAAGCAAATGCTGGCACTTGGAGGCAAAATGGAGAGGACATTGAGCATGGAATTTGGGAGGCTGGAAACATGCGAAGCATGCCACGGGATGGCAGGAGTTCAAAAGTAAGCTTGTAACTGACACTTATTTTTGTTGCGCAGATCCGAATAAAAGAAATCTGTAAAGTTCTCCTTTAATATGTGCTTCAGCAATGATTCCGGTGTCCAGAACATTGTGTCGTTTGAGTCCAATTACATACAAAGTCCAATCCTTTATCCACAATTCTTGGAAAAGAGATAAAAAAATGTGGTGGGTTAACAGGGGATTCGGTGGCTGCTCAGGCTTGTCCCCAATCAAGAGCTCCTCATCACCAGTAATAAAAGCCAGAATCCAAGGGATATCCGAGTTAGGCTTTATTTAAATACAATCACCGACAGATACAGGTCTCAACATTGTGGAGTCTTTCGGGGCCCAGATCGTATCTTACGCCGACGATACCCAGCTCCTCATTTCATGTCAGAAAGGAGAAGATTTCGACGGAGAGAGTATCCGTGAGTGCCTTGGGGCTGTTTTTAAATGGTTCCAGCTAAACAGCCTCAAGTGCAACTCAGATAAATCCGAGATACTCTTCTTCGGTTGCTTATCTGGCCCAGAGTGGCATGAATGGTGGCCTGCTGACATGTTCCCTCCAGCACACTCGTCCCAGATAGCTAAGAATCTGGGAGTTAAGATCGACAATGGGCTGACATTAAAATCCCAGGTTCTGGCTCTCTCGGGAACCTGCTTTGGTCTCCTCAAAATGCTCCGGAAGTTCTTCCCCCTGCTCTCGGAAGAGCACAGGAGGACTACGGTCCAGGCATTAATTGGCTCAAGATTGGATTATTCCAACATCCTTTATCTTGGCCTGCCTGAGTATCTCCTGCAACACTTGCAGGTGGTGCAGAACGCAGCCGCGCGGGCTATCTTTGGCCTTCACAGACGTGCCAGAGTATCCAGCCTATTGCAGTCGCTCCATTGGCTGCCCATCCGGAAGCGGATAGAGTTTAAGGCCTTGACATTGGCCCATAAGGACCTGCATGCCAAGGGAGCTCAGTATCTCCAAAGGAGACTTGCCTTTTACCACCCGGCTCGCTCTCTGAGGTCTGAGTCTCTGTTTTTAGCTGAGGTTCCCTGAGTAAAAAAGGCGGGCATTGAAGGCCGCTCTTTCAGGCTGCGAGCTCCGCAGCTCTGGAACTCTCTTCCACTGTCACTGTGCAGTACACCCTATCTACTGGCCTTCAGGAAGGGCCTTAAAACATGGCCCTTTGCCCGATAGTGTTCTTTCTCTCCAGTGCTGGTTCTTTCTACTCTTCGCAGTAGTTCTGTCTTATGTTGTTGATGTCTTTCCTTTCTGGTCACTAATTAAAGCGCCAGGACACTCCTTTGGAGTAGCCGTGCGCTATAAAAGACCAACCTAACATCTAACAACATCTAACATCAACAGCAGCGCATCCAAAGTCAGAATGCCACATGACACTCCATGAGGTGATCAGATTCTATATTCTATAACTAACACATGCAAGTTGATTACAACAGAAACCATTTCTTCCACAAAGCGACTTCAAAACTGAGGTTCAAGCCCTGTACTCCTGTATTTGAATGCTGATGATGCCCTGCTCCATGGCTTCCTAGGCTCCACATTTGTCCCCCTATAAGGCCTCCTACATGCTGTAGCTCATCTCATCCAGAAATATAATCACATCACCCCTAACCTGATGGGACTCTTTTGACTCACTTTGCTGGCCCACACCATCTTACAAACCAACTGCATCATTTACAAAACCATCATGACCAGCACCCCAGCTTATCTTGTAGAGAAGCTCACCATCTGTAGTGGCTATCAGGTCACTCACAGCCAGGACACCGTCAGACCCGAGTCTGAGAAGTGTAAAACCTAAAAAACAAGACAGCCAGCCATATTCATCTATGCACCCAGGATCTAAAAGAAAACTCCCGTACACATCTGGACCACTGATATGTGATCCAATTTAAAAAAGAGTTGAAGACGCACCTCTTGAAAGCATACTTCATCACAGTGCGGCACGGTATACTTCTGCGCCAAGGAATTCAGGTAAATCTCCTATCTCTGGATCACTGTATCCTTGTCCTTCACCCTTTACAGAGTTGCACTGCCTTTTGACTAGGTTTGCACTTCATAAATACCACATATATATATACAAATTAGTAACAAATAAAATCATGCATTTTAACTTGGGTGAAAACAGTGTAAAAATTACCCAAACACCCATATATTTCATAATTTGTGCAAATGTTTTCAAACTAGGCAAACAAAATTGTTGTTGACTGCATATAAAAATATATAGGTTGCGCTTTAACAACGTTGCCGTTTGTTACACTCAATTGAGGAAATCAAGATTTGCTCATAAAAAAAGTAACCTGTTAACTTCATAGTGAATGTGCCATTGACACCAGGCATGATTCCCTTGCACAGTTTACCCTCGCACTCTCTTTAGGTACAGTAACGATGGGGGACTGTTAAAGCTAATGGCAAGATTGACACCTCTTCTATGCAGTTACTTTCTTACCCGATGAACTCAAAATGTTTATAAACTTGATGTATGACCCCACTAATAACTAGTTGAGGGAAATAAGATATATGAACGCGTGGGTTTTAGCTGCCCGTTGAACCTTCATTATTTGATTTCAATTTCGTGCATTTAGAAAAAAAAATTAGTATTAGATTGTTTAAGATGTGATATGATCTCGAGCCTTTTGTATTGAGTTCTAGCTTTCTATGAGGAATTCATATAGTTAACTCGATTTTGCAGTTAGACATTTTTTATTGAAACATATTTTAAAAGCCCGTTTATATCGTTTTATTCACAAGACTGTGTTAAATGCAACCAATATACTTTATTTGCACATTGTTTAATTTATACAAACAAATAGTTCTACCATTTTATGGACTTTAGTCATTTCTTTGCATCTATTACAAGAAAACATTGTAATGTATCTCTTAAGATTGTTATAATTTAATAATTGTGCTATATTTTATTCTATTAATGCTGAGGATTCAGGTTTCTGCTATGGATTACTTCAGTATACACACAACGATTAATATAATATTTGTGTGCACATTGTACTTTTGCTGTTTTTTTTACATGCCGTGCGCTTGCCTATAACATACATGTATTTTTATCTTTGGGTATGCTGGAATTTTGTGAAGTAATTAATCTACACTGGAAATCAAATCAGTGCTTTTGGAGTTTTATAAATAAAATTATTTCTTTACTCATAAAAAAGATATTTGATAAAGAAAAAGTTTCTGAAGCAGTTGTGATATATTTATTTTTGGAAACTAACAGTATGCAACATTTTGAATAACTAGCTGATTAGCGAAAGGAAAGCATTTCAGCTACTAAGCATAATTTTTATTACAAATTCTAGCAATTTTGAGACATACCTGACTGTGGAAAGTCGCTTTCAGAAAGGGATGGTGGAGTTCTTGTAACGCTTATTTATGTGCTTGCCGTTTCTGGCTTCAGTACAGTAGAACGACCTGTTTTTCATATTCATCATGCCTTAGCCTTACCCCCACTGTGTCGAGTCCAGTACATCGCAAGTACAGTTCCTATCACCAACGATACCCCTGGGACATTCCATCATTAAAGGTAACATAAATAAACAACTTAAAAGTAAGAGTTAAATAAAAAAGTAAGGGTACCTTGAATACATTTTTAAAAAAGTGACAAGCATTAGGTGCCACTCAATATAGTGCGATGTCCCATTTTTCATTCTTGAAAAACATCCTCTCAAAATAGGAAAATTCACTTCGGGCCTCATTTATGAGGCCCCTTGCGCCATCGGAACGTCACTTTTTGTGACGTTCTGTGGCGCAGAAGCCGGCGTGATATTTATCAGGCAGCACTAAGCCACTTTTTTTTGTCTTAATGCTGCCTGATAAATGTCAGTCCCTTTAACGCAGTGTTCTGCGTTAAAGGGGCGTGCAATGGGTGTTGCTGGGGGCGTTCCCAGCAACATCCATGGCCTTTTCACTGCCCCAGATTTACGAGAAATTGTAAATCTGAGGCAGTGCCAAAAGCTTACGACTCCCCAGGGGAGGCGTAAGGGAGGCGCAACGGGAAGAAATGTCTTTATTTCTCCTCGTTTTTCCTTTTTCTATGTGGGCTGCATTCTGCAGCAAACATAGACAGAGGAAAAGCCTTCTGTGATAATTTTTGTACAGAAAGGTTTCCCTTCCTGTACGAAAATAATCATTCCCGCAACGCAGGCACCCTTACACCATGGTGCAAGGGTGCCTGCGCTAGCGCAGGCAGCCCATTGTGCGCCGGCGCAGGGGAAAAGTACAGGAATGCGCCAAATCTTATAGATACAGCGCATTCCTGCCCTTTGCTTTTGCCGTAGGGACGCGCAGCAGGAAGGCCTGCTGCGCTTCCCTATGGCAAAACCTCATAAATGAGGCCCCTGGTTTTTTACCTGGTCTCGTTGCCCTCCATATATTCGCTCCGGTAGAACCCGGCCAGGTCATCCGCCAGCTCTCCCGTGAACTCGGTGTACATTGAATAGTCTTTCCCATTCTCCAGAGTGGCGTTCAGCTCCACCACCAAGTACTCGGTTAGTGTCTCAGGCCAGGTTCTTCTTATGGATGGAGGATGCGATCCATCAACGGAGCTCAGAGATACGTGGAATGAACTCTGCATGGTGTAGTTCAACTTCTTGCTGTGGATCAGGATAACGTTAGTTGCATTTGAACATCTGAAATATACAGTGCTTTTGCCTTTAAAGATGTAAAGACCCCGGGAGTCTTTCTCAAGGTAAGGCTGTAGCTCCACGTCATAGTGATGCGGGATCAGGCTTTTCGGGAGTCTATATCTGTTCCACGGGTGGCTGGGTGGTGGAGTGGAGGCCGCCGGTGTGATGGGTCTGGAGGTAGTTGTGGGTCCTGCCTCGGCTGTGGGTACCAAAGTGCTACTGTCAGGAAGGATGGAGTTACCATTATTGGTCTTCTCCTGGGAGTACACCACTGATAGTGCTATGACAGTGGCAACAGCCGCAACTGAGAACAAAGCGCCGACGACCATTAGCAGGGGATTGACAAAGAAGCCTTTTGCCATGTTCGCAATCCAGTTGTAGGTCTGGGTATCTGAAAGACAGCCGAAAGGCAAGTGTAGAGTTCCATGTGTGCCTTTTATAATTCCACAAGACGTGGAGGAGGAACAAATTGTAAAACTATTAGCTAGTAAGATATTAATTGGTGCTTATCAGGGCCAAGGTTTTATTGCTCAATCACTTTTAATCTGTACCCTTTTCTAAAAAGACTTTAGCATGGACGACCTCAGATTGTCTAGCTCACGGTTTTCCAGGAAAGATAAAATCAATGGAATCATGTTGTAATTACAACTACAATTCAGCTCTGCATGGAAATGAATATCAGATCAATTAGCACTTCTAAAGGTTAAGTGATGGAGCAATCTATCTACCAGAGAACCCGATGAAACATTCTATAAATCTCGTTTTCTTAGCTGTTATGGTGCTGTTATCTTACCTGTTCAATTTAGCTATTGATTTGTCATTTCAGTTACAGACTAATCATTTACATGCGTTCTGTACTTTCTCACTGACTCTGTACTTTCTCACTGACTCTTGATTTTTCGCCGGCCGAGTGCTGAGTAATAATTTGACATGCTTTTCGAGCTGTTTTGCTAGCCTGGGACGATTGCTGTTGGAATATCTTCCTGGCTGATGTCGGTGTGGTATGAGAGGGAGAAATGGGCGAGAGTAGAAAAACCTCAGGGCACTGAAAGTGGGAGACACTTCTCATAAGAGAGAAGATGTGAGCCTTTAATGTTTAAACAAGATAGTCAGGACTGAAAAGAGTCTTCATATTCAGCAAATCTACCTTGCTGTAATTCCCAGGTCCATGGCACATCTCGCTAAGGCTGTGATCACAAGTCATGCGTTATTGCCAAAACCGCATGTCTTGGTAAATGCTGCATGTCCACCCATCTAGTCAATTGTAGGTCGGAAACTGCTAGCGGTACTGCATTGCAAGTTTATCGATAACAATTATTTATTGCAAGTGATAGTCAATGCATACAAAATTCAGCAATCGCGCTAAATATAGCATACAATACATATAGGAGGAGCATTTAAAAACGCAGGGGCATATTATCAAGCACAGCGTTAACATTATCGCTGCTTTAGTGGCAGAAAACTGCAGCTAAAACAGCGATAATGGGCTTGATAATACGCCGTAGAGAATTTCCATAGAAGCCCATGTTCACACCAGAACATGGGCTTCCATGGGAATTCACAAGGGCATATTATCAAGCCCATTATCTACGCTTTAGCAGCAGTTTTCTGCCGCTAAAGCAGCGATAATGTTAGCACCGTTTCTTGATAATATTCCCCGCAGTTTCAAGTTTGATGCTTTACTGAATAGTAGCATCATATAGCCCTGAAACAATCCCTCTACCGAAAAGCAGGTGGTAAATAAGGTCACCTCGGTTTCATAGAATGCAACTGCAAAATAAGTTCAAGCATTTTCTCTCTGTTGTTTATTGACAGGTTTTAGTTGTGGATATGTGCTTAGAATACCTCGCAGGGGTGTGGAGTTTGTCACACCCAGTAATTGTTGGTGTTAGACCTAGCTCTCTCTTCAGGTTCATCATGAACATTTTGCTTTTACCCTCCACTTATTTGCTAAATTCGTTTTTGCTGGCCTAGGACTCTGCCCATTACCACTGCTAACCAGTGCTAAAGTGCTTGTGTTCTCTCCTTAAAACATGGTAGAATTGGCTTACATCTAATTGACCTATTAAATTTACTTTTAAGTCCCTAGTAAGGTGGTACTGCATGTACTAGGGCCTGTAAATTAAAGGCTACTAATGGCCCACAGCACTGTTTGTGCCAATCACTTAAGTAGCCCTGTAAACATGTCTCAGGCATTCCATTGCATTCACTGAGGGCAGTTTTAAATTGCTATCTCATCCTGACAAAATAAACCTTCCTTTTTAATACACATACGTCACCGCTAAGCCAGGCCCTGGACAGCCCAGAGGGCAGGGTGGAGTGTATTTAAAACGTAGGATATGTAATTTTAGGTTTTAAATTCCCTGGTAGTGCAAAACACTTACAGGTCTGTTAGAATAGCAGGCGGATCCGCCCGCCATTTCTCACCGCCGCCCACCATTTCCCCATGCCATATTATAATAGCGGGGGACCACGGCGGGCATAAAGAACGTCACCAGTTTTCCACCCGTCGACAAGTCTACCGGGCAGAAAAGGGGCTCAGTATGGTGGCGGTGTCTGCAAGACACCACCATCCATATTAAAATGAATGCGGAGATGTGCCTTCCCATAGAAGGCATGCAGATTCTGCTTGTGGGGGCATGTTGTGGGCCCCCGGAGTGTTGGGGGTTGAGGGGTGCACATGGGGGGACATTGGGGTGGACTAGGTGGCAGGCACCGCGCTGTGCCTGTCACCTTGTGCATGCCAATGCACAAGGTGCATCCACAGCATTATGGCGGGTGGTGCTGTGAGCACCGCCCACCACAATGTTGTGGACGGGGGAAGCCATGGTGGCGGTGGCATCCTAATTGCCCGTACAAGACCGCCGCACCACTGTTGGCTAGTCCCAGCACCGTTAGGGTGGCGGGCGGACTAAAGTCCGCCCACCATCCTAATAGACCCCTAAATTTGTTTCACTGCTGCCAGGCCTGCCTCTCCCATAGAATAACATCGGTGAGATCGTATTACATTTAATAAGCCATAATTTCCAAATGAGAACAGGGAACCAGTTCATGTTTAGTGTCTTTGGACTTGCAATAAAAAATCCTCTCTTATGATGAAGTCGGATTTTCAATTACAATTTTAAAAATGCCACTGTTAGAAAGTTGGCATTTTTCCTCATTAACGATAAAGGGCCCGATTCACAAAAGTAATCTGAGACAAAACTCTAACTTTACGATTTTTGGTATTCACAAATGGCATTTAGTAGTAATAAAGTTAGGATTCCTAACTTTACTACTACTAAACTGAAACAAAATCCTAACTTTACGACTTTTGGCATTCAAAAAAGGCATTTAGTAGTAGTAAAATAGTAAAGTTAGGATTCCTAACTTTACAACTACTAAACTGAGAAAAATCCTAATTTCACAACTTTCTATATTCACAAAAGGTATTAAGTAGTAGTAAAGTCAGGATTCCTAGTTAGAATCCTAACTTTACCACTACTAAATACCTTTTGTGAATATCGATGGAGCTGAGTTCGCCTCCCGGGCTTAGAAATGAGGAAAGGGTGGTGCGATTTGTGTCTGCCTGAATCAACTTGATTAGAGCGGGGCTTTTTGGGATTCTTTCTTCAATAGTCTTTATTTCATAGAGAAAGAAAGTGTTAAGAGTAGTTAACTCCTAGAAAAGTAGACTATATGTAAAATAAATGTAAATTCATATTTGTAAAGCGCGAACTACTCACCCTTACGGGTCTCAAGGCGCTGGGGGCTGTCATGGAAATTAAGTCAGCTTCACTGGCCGCGGCACCAGACCTCTCCAACTATGTGGACAACACTGCTATTAATTAATATGGTCATAATTAAATGGTATATAAGAGCTAAGAGCACTTGTCCTTATGTTTATGATTGCTTCTGATTTCTCTAAACTGGATTGGGGATAAATAAGTGGTGTTTTCCTTTCAAGTGGTAGTTTATATAGGATTGGAACCCACATAGTCTGTGATTAGTAAAAAGTGTATTGTTGATGGAGCCACACAGTTTAATGGGAAACAGAAGAGATTATACAATTGAAGGACACTGTACTGATAATAAAATTGGGCCCAAAAGTGCCTACATATTGTTTATGTGTTTGAGAGGAAACCCATTTGTGAAATAAATTTGAGAAAAGCATGCTTTACTTCTGTTTTAAATGTACGTCAATGGATATTTTGTTCAATCACCTCTGATATGAACACCAGCCACTCTTAATGTCTTTAAATTATATATTTAACGAGGGAGGAGATGGGGCCATATGGCTAAAGCTGCTGCCTTTCCAACATTTCAAATCCCAGCTTCACATCCTGTGGTTCTGACAAATCACTTAAATACTCTGGAGCTTATTTACAATCTCCTTGTACCTCTGTTGTGTCACTTTTAGAAGGAGGAAAATTGATGTACTGGCAGCGCAAGGGGCTTGTAAATAAGCCCCTCTGTGCCTAAAATTTAAAAATAGCATAATGCTCTGTTGTTCTTTTGTTAAGTGATGTAATTATGTTTTTCGGCTACTTTGCTGTTAGAAACAAATTACAAAAACATGATTATTTTAAGATTGCACATGTTAATTTGGACTTACTGGTTTGTTACATTAGCATATATTTAGGAAAATGGTCTCTTTTGAATTCAAAGCTAAGGGGTTATTTTTACGAACCAGAAGCTCTTCGTATACCGATATCCTTGGTTCTGTGTCATTGTACGAAATTGAATTATTATTTGAGGGTGGTAAGTACTGACCTCAAGTAATAATAGCAATCCTTAAAGTCATTAAATTAGCCGTGCTTAACCCCTGGTAGCTAGGGCACAGAACAGACGCCTTAACTTAGAGCAATGTTTAAAATATTCTTGCAGCAATAAAATTACAAAAAAATCAAAATGAAAAGCAATAAAAGTCTCAAAACGAACTAGAAAAATAGAGTAAAATGTAATAAACGAACAATCAAAATGACAAAAATCCAATAAGAGGAACCAGTGAAATAAATTTATAAACTTTTAGGTATGATTAGCACCAAGAAGTACAACAGGGCCTAAGCACAATTTTAAGCTGACTGTAATGGAGCATGGCCAGGTGCACTAGCTGGGTTCAATCTGGCCAAAGATTTTACCTTCTGACTTTTGCCATTTAACTCCCAATCCACCACATGAGTACACTTTTAAAACATCCTTGGACTTCAGAGGAGGCACTATGAGATACATAGGGTTCAGTCCAGTCCAGGTTCAGTTGGCACTTTTCAGATGAGCAGTAGCAGGAAAAGTCTCTTGGAGCGTATTATTTCCCTGTACCTTGAACACTCTTGGAGACCACTTCTTTGTCCAGAGTGAGAGAAATCAGGTCAAGCTTTCTAGGCTCTTGTGAGGTCTTAGACAGCAGGTTAAGTCTTCCTCTGATCTTCCAAACATCCTGGAGTGTTTTGAAGTGGGTGCCTAGAGATGCCACATTTATACCTGGCACAAGCTAGTGAGTGGGAATGACCTCTGGGAACACCCTAACCAATGGGGTAAACGTTCCTGGGGCTTACACTATACACTGTGGGCATTGTCAAGATGGGCAACTACTTCGGCGACTCGAAACTTTGGATCTGAGTGCTGGGTGTGTGTGAGGAGTGTACTGTCTGCCCATTGACATACGCCAGATCTCACAACTTCTTCCATTTAGAAAACGCATCAAGACCTGGCTATTCCCCTAAATCTGCCCGCCTGCTAGTTACTCCGGTCTATCCTCAGTAGAGTATTCTCCAGCGCCAGGAAGCCTGCAAGGTATCAGTTGCGCTCTATAAATTCTCAAAATAAAAATAATAAAAATAAATAACTGTGTGGTAACCCTGGTGTCCTCGAAAAAATATAACACTAAATTCAAGTGTTAGGTAGCCCATGTACCCCCACCAAAGTCAAAGACAGAAATCTTGAAGAGCAAAAACTGAGTTCTGTAATCAGTCACTGAAAACACATACATTATTTTGGAATCTTGTGTCCCTCCTAAGAAGTGGCCCTCAAATGTTAAAAGTAAACCCAGCAGCCTTGTCGAAAATACTTTAACACTGTAATGTCAAAAGGAGGCCCACTGTGATTGGGGTATGTCTGGCTGGAGGAGACCAAAGAAGGCTCCTGCCAAGTGTCAGCAATTATTTGCTTGTGACAGGGAAGGCCTCTTTGAAGTGTGCCACAAGTTTCATATGAAAAACCACAGCAACATGTCAAGCAGATCTTGATGCTCCAGCCAGATCTGACACTGTAATGTCAACAGGAGGCCCACTGTGTGGGGAATGGTCTGGCTGGAGGTGCAAACAAAGTGTTCAGGCTACATGAAGTTAATTAAGTCTGTGACGCCAGCCCACAGGCCATACTGTCTAAGGCACAAGAACACCTTTCCATATACAACGCCTTTTGTCCCTGTCCTGGGGGCAAGTTCAAACCTCATGCATGCATAGTGAAATGCTAATTACTAGCTGTCAAAAGTAGGAGAAAATATACAGATTTAGCTTTAAGGGACTTCAGGCAGGGTGAAGGTGACTTTGAAAGTCATCTTTCCAAACTATTCATTATAATTCCAACTTAACCAGGAATTGGAATTGGAATAAATATTTCAAAAAGTCCAAAAACGAAATTTGTCGCTGTTCTCTAGGTGAACATAACATATATTACGTCTAATATTGGATCCCAATGCTTTCCTGTGGAACAGCAAACCCTGCTACAATGAAAATAGTTTTTACTGCCTTTTCACTCCAAGGACATGTTGATGTGCTACTTTTGAAGTACCATGCACTTTCCTTATGGACAAGAAGACCTAATTGTGAGTGACTTATTAATATTTAAAAGGAATGTTTAGGCCTCACAAAAGAAGTCATTTTCACAGACCGTATTTCTTGTTTTAAACCTTCCCAGCCAGACTACAGTGGTAGACATGAAGACATGTTTTACACTCCATGGCAGCGGAGGACGCAATGAGTGCTGCAACCCACTGGTAGCATTTAATTTACAAACACTGGGTCAACTTGGTACCATATACTAGAGACTTCTGGGTAAATTAAATGTGTCAATCAGGAATATACTAATTGTACCATGTTGAAAGGAGGAGCATAAGCTCTTTAACACAGGTTAGAAGGGATAAAGTGCTCAGAGTTTCATAGCTAGCAAAAGTAGGATTCAGCAAACAATCCAGAGGACCTGCAGGAGGGGCAGATTTCTAACACATCATCATCAAAGAGAGCACCTACAACATAACAACCTTTCTGCAAAACTACAATAGAGAATCTTTGACATCTTCCAATACTTTATGACGTCTTGCTATAGATGGCTTCAAGTGCCTATCTCAGACATCTTTATAACCAATATTTTAACATATATTTCTGGTTTGGCTTTGGGACAGCCCCTTTTTCCACAAATAGTTGGCTTTCTTGTATATATGAATTCACTGTTTCTGATTTGATGGCTTGCGTGCTATTCCTTGCGCTTGTCCTGTTCAAAAGCATTTCGGTATCACTATTTTTTAATTGAATGAGTTATATCCTTAAACTGCTGTTGCCAAGGAACTCTATTTCCTTTTGAATTCTTCCATAGTTTTGGACTTTAAACAGTCTAAGGAAGTGCCTTGTGCTTTCCCTCTCCTTACTTTCTCTCATCCTCCACTCTTTCCCCTGTTTATCTGCTTCCATTGTTCATTTCTCTGCTGGGCGTAATTCAATTTTGCCTCCTTTTCCCCATTTCTCCTGATGCTGCTGCACCTCCCCCTTTCCCCTCCTCTCACTGTGGTAGCTCTCCTGGACTCCCACCATATGCCTCCCCACTCACCTCCTCTTCATCCCTGCAACCTGCCTGCCCTGTTTCTCATATTTCACAGCACCCCCTGGCAATCTCCATTAACATAATGTAACACAAAAGCATGCAGTTTTAATCCACTGCAGAAGTATGATGTATGTTGTGGTATTGTTCTCAATCTTATATTCACTCCAATAAGCTCCACCTGGTCCCGAGAGAAAGGAAAGAAGCAACCTATTGTTCCCTAATGGGATTTACCCTTTCTGTCATTGGAACAGTTCATGGCCTGTCGGATTATTTGCCATTTTTCTTTGAGTCATTTCTGCCAAGCTGACAAAGAAGCTGGGTTTGGTTTGATTATTTGCCAATGTCCTGGATAATCCATTCCTCAGCTCCATCCGGGGCCTTCATTGAAAACTACTGTGTATGTAGTGCTGGGAGGTGTAGTCACACAGCAAGGAGCAGTAGATTTTCTGACGAGGTGATTTATTTGATGTTATACACCACAAACTGAAGCATATCGTCCTATGGTTTTTTTCTCCTCAATTGAGTTATAGGAATGTGACTTCCACTTTGTTATTTCTCATCCCAAGATCTCTTTGGATGTCAGATGTATACCACCTACTCAGTCTACCTCTATGTGACTGTATGTGCATCTTAATCTACTATTCTACATATTCTATTTCCATGTACACTCAGGGGCAGCGATATCACTGGTGGTGCATGGGGCAACAATATTTTATGGCGGCCCTCTTCTCCATTACCTCCTCCTTGGATTCCCTCATTACCATCCGGCAAAAGTGCCCCTCATCTCTCCTAAGCCCCTCTCTCAGATACATTTAATTTGTTTTAAAGCACTGGTAAAGACTGGCTGTACTAATCCGCCCAGCTACCCACATAAAAAACAGATCTGTTCTTTACAGCAGGGAAACTAAGCCTCCGCACTACTTTATGGTGAGTCGAAATTCCCACTAGACAAAGCTCCAATATCACTGTCTGCCAGGAACATTAATCACAAGAATTATCCTGAGATTTGTATTGCTACCTGAAAACTGGAAGCTCAATGAACTCTGAAGCAGGTACTTTTAAATTGTTAGCTATTGCTGAACACCGTGCCCGCTCTGAGGTCAGTGCCCCCCCATGCCTCCTGGTCCGCTCCCAGTGTAGCCCCAGCAGCCACACCACCCTAAAGCTGGCCCTGGGCACACTGCACCCACTCACTTTGTTTCTAGGAAGTCTATGCCTCAACTTAATTTGTTTGCATATTGCTTATTAGGATGTGGCATTTAGCAAAGCTCATACAGCTGTGGAAAGGCCATCACCTTTGTTCTTAATAAACTGATGTTTTGCTTACTTTTGTGCATTGTCAACATGCCGGCAATATTACCCTGCCCACAGAACGCTGCATCCTAAAACTTCAAGGTGGTCAGTATGCTGGGTGGGGAAATTAGGCATTCGGAACCTCTGCTCCTTAGTTCCATTTCAGGTCAGCCTGGTTTATCAGGTAGATAACATTTTAGTCTCCTTTAATGGAGAGTGAAAATGGATTGCTGTTAGTAATGGAGTGTTTCATTTAGGAGAGGTACCCCTAGCTACAATCCACTCTGGTTTGGAGAAAAAACAGGTATGAGAGAATCTCTGCTCAACCCCTTGTGGCTATGGCATATGAAGCAGGCAATCCACAGAGAAGTGTGTGTTAAGTTCAACCAGTACCATCAAATTCCTCATCTGATTTGGGAAAATAGAGAACAGTTAAGTTGTGAGGAGAAAGACACCAAGATCATTAAAATCCGTTAAGGAGAAACAGAAATATGATTTTTTTTAAAGTTTATGGTTCAGCATGACCTAGGTGCAGTTTCAGGCTGGTCGTAATAGATCAGAGGTTGGATGCACCAAACGGGTCATTTCAGTCAAAGATTTTACCTTCAGATGCAGACCCCAACTGCTTAGAACATTCTTACTGATCTCTTGGGGGAGGACAGCATTTCAGATGAGGACCTGCCTATCCGCTATGTTCATGAGTCCAGAGAGAAGTAGACGGGGAACATCCTTTACAACGCAACTTTTACCACGCAGTGCCTTTACGACGCAACTTTTACAAGGCAAACCATTACAATGCATTGCGCTGGGGGGCGCTCTAGGATAGGAATTAGGTTTAATGTACTATCCAACACCTTCCCTACTATCCACGGGGACTGGAGTTGGAATAGTAAATTAAACTATTCACTATCCAGCGCCTCAAAGCACTATGCGTTGTAAAGGCATGCGTTGTAAAAACCGCGTTGTAAAGGCATGCGTGGTAAAAGCATGCATTGTAACGTCATACATCCGAAGTAGACACTTGTCCTTTCCCACTGACAGCATTGCAGACACTCACCTGTGGCTCTGCACTGCCAAAAGCTACAGTTCATACATAATGTCTACAGCACTTTCTTAATCTCCTCCTTCTGCACAACATAATCATTCAAAAGTCTCCCTTACTGTATTTTGAACTGGATATTACTCCGTGTTTCCTTGTCATTCCATACATCCTGCGCATGACACTCTATACCATGCTGTGTCACTACAATTCCTACACGAGGTCATATGCTATCAATCTTTGATTGACTCAAGGACAAGGCTTCCTTCTTCATGACCCTGGCTAACCCAGCATGACTGATCTTTCTTAAGGTAGTGAAATCTTCTTACAGATAAAACACATCAGCAATTTAACTGGGATTCCTTCAGGGAATCCACTACTTTAATTGGAATAGTGGCCGCCAGCACCTTCTCCACCCTCCTCTCAGCCACCCCGAATGGTCCTATGGGCATTGTGAAAACTTGAAGTTCCAGGCAAAACACACCCACCTGCATTTCCCCCATACCTCCCAGCTCCACAGACAGGATACACCTAGCGGACTGCTCCATCCTCAAATGGAGGCTATTATGCCAGCTGTGATGTTCAGCTGGCCATCTCTCTTGGTCAAAGCACTGTCGAGAAAGATACATGAAAACCATTGGTTCCCCCATGTAGAACACTGTGGATGAGTTAAAGCAAAAAGCACACAAAATTAACACATTGCCACCAAGACCATGAACGATCATGCTTGTATAACCCCCTACATTCCCCTATAGCAGCTTCAAAGAGTGAATCTAAATAAGGACGAATGACCTTCACAATAATGGAGATCAAAATCTCAAAAAAAGTGGAATAATGATGAGTTTGGAATCCTAAAATTAAACTCTTCTGCAAAGTTGTTTTCAATCTATCTGAATGAGAAGTGACAATTTCATTGGGGTTATGTGGTGAAGAGTTCTAGAGTCGGAATCCAACTCGAACAATGGCTTGGTCTCCGAACTTTGATTTCGGATTTTGGGGATTATCAGTTGTAAATTGGAGCATGCAAGACTGGGTAGTCATGCAATTTCTTCTAAATCTATGTTTTATCTTTTTCATGGCGGTGCTTTGGGTGATGTCCTGGGACGTGCTGAATTCTGAAGTTATTTAGTAGGCAGGTTAATCAACTTTAGCTAGTTTAGAGTGAAGTTGGCTGTTGGTGTCCATATCACGGGAATGTAAACAGAGAGCCAAAGTGTGGAAAAGTGAAAATATAAGAGCAGCAAAAGTTATAGAGAAAAATACTGGCTTCTATTATTTTCCTTGTTAGGATTTTTCAACATAAAAGGAACCAATAACAAGTGTTGCTCCTACAGGGAAGCTCTTCCAAACTGTTATAGAGCAGAGGAATAAATTACGACTATAGGAGGGGGGAAACATGTGATAAGAGCAACAAGAACTTGCCAAGTATCTCAGACCCATGTACAAAGGTGTGCTTGAGAAATTCAGTATGCATCTCAAAATGGGTTGGAGTGGGTTTCATATTCAGAAAATGGTGTTCTCCCAGATGCTAGATATAATAAGACACATCGGCTTAGATGTATAGTATCTGAGGAGCTCAGAATCACCAAATAAAATAGTCCGGCTGGGGTGCATGCGTTTCGAAACCGATCCTCTTGACCAGTGTTAGAGCAATTTGGTCAGAATATTCCCATACTGCACAGGAAATGTAATAGTGAAAGGACTTGTTCCATAGTGTTTTCCCATCCAGCCTGTGCTCTAGCCCGTGGAGCGTTTGTATGGGAGCTAGTTGGGGAGTACTAGGTGGGCCGGCCAACATGGCACAATGATTACAAGATGGCAGCAGCTGCAGGCTAGAGTGCTAACATAAGGCAGCATAATGTCATTATAATGCCATGGGACAGGATCATACTTTGCAGCCTAGATGCAAAGATGAATGCCTGGACACTACCTATCAGAGCACCCTGGTGGAAAGGATCACACTTTATGCTGCATGCATGCTGATTGTCTTTGTGCTATTGGGCCATGCTGTACGATGTAGGCTGGGTACATAATGCTTCAGGTTGGGGTTAAGAGAAGGTGGAGCAGTGTCCATGTGACCATCAGAAGCAGCGGCAGGCCTGGGCTGAGCCGAAGTTCATCAAGCATTAGTTTTCTGTGGTGGTACCCAAAGAGGAAATCAAACAGTATATATTAGGTCTTGGCTAGACAGTGCATGCACTTTCTTGAAACGACATGCTCTGCTATATCCTTGGGCTTACAGGCCACCCGTCTCCACTATTGGTAAACTTCAGTGTTGCTCTCATCTTCTTTTATGCCACTCATTATGGCATTTGGGCGCAAAGCCTTCTTCTTGTAATTGGCTCTCCCATAGCCATGGTCAAAGTGCGTGTCTCCTTACACTGCTCCTGGTTTGAGGAGCTATTTTTTTTCTTTGCTTTCAAGCACTCCATACGAGTACTTATGCTTTCAGGCCGTCTCCCGTAGACACATAAACATATACCACTAAATTACATGCATGTTGTTAGAAATGGGATTTCTGGTTGGCTAGGGCTTGCGCCTAAGCTAGGCAGAAACCACCACTTTAGTCAGGGCAAGAGAGTTACAAACCGAAGATAACCCCTGCTCACCCCCTTGGTAGCTTGACATGAGCAGTCAGGCTTATCCCAGAGGCAATATGTAAAGCGTTTGCATAACACTCTCACACAAAAGCAACACGCTAGGAACTCCACACAAAGTTATATAAAAAATAGCCTTTGTATTATTATAAACACATTAGAAACATAATCACACATTTACGCTGTGCCAACTGGCACTAGGTAATATTCACAAGGGATTATATACAGGACCCGGCCAATCAGGCCATGGTTAGAACCATCAGAATGCAGGTAGTAAATATGAAACACAACCCTAAGCATTATCACATTGGCATTAGACACCATCCTTACAAATAATAAAATGTAATCAGGCATAAACACATTAGGCCCAAACCTCATCAGCATAAACACGTTAAGTATTAGGCCTCACGAGCATAAACACATTATGCAATAACCTCATAGACATAAACACATTACGCAATAGGCACCACCTTGAGGCAATACCAGTGGGTATAAATCACATCACATAGTAGACATCACATTAGGCCTACCATTCAGCCTAAATCACATTACGCAATAGGGACCACCTTAGGCATAACATTACTCATAAATCACATTATGCATAGACTTCATAGAAATATCTGTAGGCATAAAACCTCATAAGCATGAATCATCATAGGTATAAGCACATGAAGTAAGGGGCATTACATTAAGACTTTGAGCCCAACCAATCATTGAACCCCAACTGGCCTTCCACTGGGGCTTAAATGCCCTATGTCCAGAAATGTCAGAGCGTAGCTACCAATGCAGCGTAGCAAGGTGCGCAATGCGCTGGGGTTTGGGGTGCAACTCACCCCCTGTCTCCTCACCTACAAAATGCCCCCAAACATTGCAGCTGCCCACTGTCCGTTGAGGCAGCTGTGGAAATGAGCCCTAGCACTGCCGTGCTTCCTGAGCCCCCACTAGGACTCTAAAATACGATTGCCCCAAAAGAGAAAACACGCACTTGCACAAGCCTGCCTCTAGGGTCCCCACTGGGACTCTACAAAACATATGACCCCCAACATTGCAGCTGCCCGCAAGTGAGATGCTGCTGTGCAGAAAAACATGCCCTGGCACCAACCATTACCACTTTGAGCCCCTCTCACCAGGGTCTTCTTATGGTGTCCTCGACCGCACCAACACAACTCTGTGAGTCCCCCCCTCCTTGCAGTAACTCCTCTGGTGTAACTGGCATCAACCAAAGCGCCAAAGCGCAGCCCCACTCACCGGGGCGATCTGCAGGACTCTTTCTGTCTCCTTCAAGTACGGAGCAGGCTCGGCTGCGTCTCTCTGCTATCCTCTTCTCCAGGCGGCATGCAGGGCTCCCACAGTTCACACAAACCCCGCTCAGGGAGACACCAACTTCGGGACCACTAGAACCTCTGGACTTCCTCTGGCCAACACCACGGGACTCAGCAGCATGCAGGGGTCTCTCTCCTGTTCACAGGAGCCTCGCAGACGTCCTCGCTTCCTCTTTTGGTTGTGCGAAACTCTGGTTCCCAGCTCATTGGAGCCCCGCTCTGCATGCACAGGCTCCGCCCACAGTCAGGCCGCTCTTCCCTGACTTCCCGGTCGCTACACTCAATCGCTGTGGCCCCTTTGGCTATTTATAAAGAGCAGGGTGAGCTCCTGCCTTAGGATACACAAAAATGCAAGGTGGGCTCCTGCTCCCTTCACAATGCGGGGTGGGCTCCCACCACTTAATGGCATAGAAGCGGGATGGGCTCCCGCTCCATGGCTCTGCAGTGCACAGGAATCCCCATGCCAGGATTCCCTTAGGTCGTTCTGACAGCACCACGATGCAGAGCACGCATGCTCCGTGTCTCCTGTCAACATAAAGATAGTGCCCACGAGCCGCTAGATTTCCAAAGGTCCAAGGGGCATAGCTGGGCCCAGAGAGGCCAACACACAGGGCCCTTCAGCAGGGAGGCAAGCCCTCCTGGCAGTTCATCCTGGACCCCAGCAGCAGCAAGCCCCAGTAAGCAAAGGAACAGCACCTTTCATGGGGTCACAGCCCCTATATTTATATTACATTTCTCCTTTGTCTGCACTTGCACAGGGCTTGGGGGAACCAGTGCAACTGGTTCTGGGGGATGTGGAGTACTTTGTGTACAGTGCTCACACCCTACTTTGTTAGATGGGGGCTCTGCCATCAGACACACCACAGGGGGAGGAGCAGGCATTGTACAGGCTAGGCACAGACCTATTCAGGGACCAGGGACTTCTCCTTCCACTACTCCAAATGCAGATGTCCCATTCAGACTAGTGCTGTCTCACCCTGCCCCTCCTGGAGCCACACACATCTCACTAGCCCCTGTCACTCAATAACCAGACATGCAATTCACATCAGACAGGCAGACACATAGCACACAGAAATGCCAACTTCTAAAAGTGGTATTTCAAAAACAGTTATAATAAATCTGTGCACACGGGGGGCGGAGCTAGCCGGCGTCTATGGCGGGCGCATAAGAGCGGAGCTCCGTGCTAGCGCTACCTAAGATCCGTAAATTATCCTTTCTCAGCGGCAAACACCGTTTGATTCCGGCGGGGGCTGACTCCCCTACCCCCTGCGGACCTCCGACGAGAATTTGGGCGAGGTGTGAGCACGGGATCCACCTGCAACACCGCCGATCGGAGAACAACGGTCCAGGCCAGGATCCCCGGCCTTTCCTGGGGCACGCAGCCGTGTTGCGTCACCCGACGTGCGGCCGCCTGGTACGGGCGCAAGGACGCTGATTGAGCCCCGTGATCGGTGGCTCCTACGGCCCCACCTGCACACTGCAAACATAGCTGAGGGTCCCTGAGGGGCTCGCTACCCACGCCGGAGCTCCCAGTGGCACCAGGAGTGAGGCGAATTTGTAAAGCAGCCATCGGCTGAGCCCACGTGGCGCCGGCGGAGCCCCGCGCTAGCACAGCCATCTTTGCACACTGCCGGTAAGGACTCCCCTGAAGCTGCGGCGCACGACTGGGGACGAGAAAGGCTACTGTGGGACGGAGGGCCTGCGACAAGAGGACTGCGCGCTGAGGGGGCTCGGGGCGTCCTGGGGCTGACCGACCCTGTGTGAGGACTATCTCCGACCGGCCATCTTGGCCTCTAGGCCCCACTGAGCACGCCATCCATAGAAGTAGCCCGGACCAGCGGACCCCCGACACCGGCCTTCGGACAGGGAGGGACCCCTCTTCGCTCAGTTTGGGTGCTACCGGCCTCTGAGGCTTGCGGACACTGGCCTACTCAGCCACTGGAACGATGGGCAAAGGGGACAGGACCCAGTCGAAACTCACGTTTGACCAACGGAGACAGAAGGTGCCGGAGCCTCCGGCTGCCCAGTCCCCGGAGGCCGCT
Source organism: Lissotriton vulgaris (assembly GCF_964263255.1). NCBI lineage: Eukaryota > Metazoa > Chordata > Amphibia > Caudata > Salamandridae > Lissotriton > Lissotriton vulgaris. The sequence goes on from NC_141687.1 coordinate 1,962,469,383, forward strand.
GCCGACCCGAGTGCCGGACTGTGTGCAGAAATAAAAGGTATGCTCAGCACAATGGAGAAAGGCCTACAGGAGGGTATGTCAGCCATTGGCACTAAGATAGACGCCCTGGCGTATCGGATGGACCGGATGACGGAGAGAGTGGACAAGCATGCGGAGCGGCTGGACATGGCAGAGCGCAGGTTGACGGAGGCGGAGGAGGCGCAGACAGAGTGGGATGCTGACCGAAAGCAATTTGGGAGACTACTCCAGGTGATACAGGAGAAATCGGAAGACTTGGAGGCGCGCTCCAGGCGGTCTAACATCCGCGTCACGGGTGTGGCGGAGTCGACCCAAACGGGCAAAATGGCACTATTCATTGAGAAACTCCTTAAGGCTTTACTGGGAGACGACACCTTTTCCCCCATGTTTATAGTGGAGTGTGCCCACCGCACCCTGGGTCCAAGGCCTCCTCCAGGCGCGAATCCAAGGCCGATAATTGCGAAACTCCTCAACTACAGGGTCAGAGACGCTGCCCTCCGTGCCGCTCGAGAGAAGGGGAAGCTGCAGTACGAGGGAATGAACATTTCGCTATACCCTGATTTCACCTCCAAGGTACAGGAGGAGAGACGGCGTTTCGTCCCCTACAAGCAGCAACTCAGGGACCTGAGGTTGGACTACGCAATGTTGTACCCAGCGCGGTTGCGCATCAACAGGCAGGGCCACTCGCACTTTTTTACAGATCCCAGAGAACTGCAAAAGTCCCTGAAGCAATGGATGAAGGAGAACCGGGGAGACCAGACGGCGCCTGGAGAGGAACACACTGGCCGAGGAGAACTGGACGAGCAGGATTGAGGAGAGTAGGCACTCGGAGGCACTTCCCAGAGACACAGATACTCTGGCAAATGTGACAATCCCCACCTGCCGGTCCGGGAGGTGCCCACTCGGAGAGCGCCGCAGAGGCAAGCGGACTACTGCACTCGAGACTATGGGTGAAACCTACACAAGCTGCATTGACACTACTGGGGGGCTGCGTGCACCGTCCCACTGTGATTCTGGGCTGGGGCGGTCTCGGGGGGCCTGACACATGGAAAGGCAGGAGGAGGTCGGGGTGTGCGGGGGGGGGAAGGCCTGTAATTGCTGGTAGGATACTGCACCTACTACTCGTTGCTGCACTGGTATGTGGGGGCGCTGGCAGGGAGCAGCTTATGGACATTGCACGTGAGGTCCGAACGGACGGTAGACGATAAAGAACCTTTGTAGGCTACCTCTGCCCTAGCGCTTACAGTGCCTGCGGCTCTTTTTGAGCCTGGTTGGGGGTGTTTTGAATGGGATTGAAGGCGGGTGGGGGGGGAGGGATGCAGGGAACTCGGTCACACCAGGTTGGGGTTGGTTGACTGTGGGAGGCGGGGGGAGTTGAGAGTTGAGGGTTCTGAAATGTTTGGGGGGGGGTCCGAACGGTGCTCTGCAATGCTGTATGCCGTGGAGGGCGTGGGCGACTGCTGTGTGTTGTGGGGGGCGGTGAACATAGGTGCTTCGACACTGATGTGCTCTTTTAGGGACAATGGCTGATGCACCACACGATGACTTACTGAGCGATACAGAGACCCTCAAGGCCGTCACTTGGAACGTGAGGGGGTTAAATGACTACCGGAAACTCCGCAAGGTCCTGCAGTACCTACTCCGACATCACATAGACCTGGCGCTGCTGCAGGAAACGCACTTGCCTGACACTAGTAAGTTGCTCACACATAGGGGACTTCAGGGAAACACCACCTACGCAGGCTTCACCACACACGCGAGGGGGGTACTCACATGGGTCAATCAGAAATCCAAGTTGTCCCTCACACTACTGAAAGCGGACCCGGAAGGAAGGTTTGTGTTGAGCAGGTGCGTAGGCAAGGGCCACGACATCCTAGTCATGAACGTCTATGGCCCGAACTATGACTCCCCTGACTTCTATGCGGCAGTAGCGGACCACTGTGCTGAGTGCCCCACAGACAGAATGCTTTGGGGGGGGGACTTCAACTTCACATTTAGCGCAGAACTCGATAGGTCGGCGGGCCCCCCCTGGCGTCCGGCGGCGGCCGCGCTACAGGTGCAGGCTGAAATGGTACGACTGGGTCTGGTGGACGTCTGGAGAGATAGGCACAGCGACAAGGGAGGTTACACACACTACTCTGCGTATCACAACATTCATACCAGGATAGATTACTGGCTGTCCTCTCACACACTGCTCCCCATGATCAGGGGCTGCAGGGTGCTTCCCCGCACCCTGTCGGACCACTCCCCAGTATTGCTAGTACTGTCCACACCCAAGCAAAAGATACCCCCGTTCACGTGGCACTTCCCGCCGTATTCATTACTAGATGAGGCATTTAGGGCTGACCTGGGGGAGGACGTAGATACCTTCTTCGCCACTAACGTAGGCTCAGTGGACAGTTTTGGGACGGTCTGGGAGGCATTCAAAGTATACCTCAGGGGGGTAGTCATGGCGAAACACTCCAGTGTCCTCAAAGCGATTAGAAACAGACTTAATAGTCTTGAGGTACAAATTGCAGACTGCGAGCGCCGACAGCTATTGGACTCCACGCCGCTCGGGGATGGGTCCTTGCAGGCCCTTCTGAAAGAGTTTCACGAGGAAGCTGATAGGGAGGTTAAACATCTAGGGAAGTACGCGACAGCGCGCACGTATGGAGAGGGAGAACGACCCGGAGCACTGCTAGCTAGGATAATGAAGGGCACCAGGCGCAGACAGGCAGTCCCGGAACTGCAAACTCCAGGGGGGGTGAGGGTAACTACGGAGGACGACGTGCTAGCGGAGTTTCGGAGATTCTATGAGGACCTATACACCACCAAGATCACAGGGGTGGAGGACCAAATCGACAACTATTTAGACTATATCAAAATGCCGTTCCTCGAGAACTGGCAGAGGGAATTCCTGATGTCACCCATACTCCGTGAGGAAATATCAGACGCGCTGGACACCATGAGGTCGGAAAGTGCGCCCGGGATTGATGGACTGACAGTGGCATTCAACAGCACTTGTTTATTTATTTTTTCTTGCACGATTCGATGGTATTGGAGCACTTGCTCCATCGTACAGCTGCCATTGCGCAAACACAAGCCAATGTGTTGGAAGGCCTAAGGTACTCATCAGTTACATTACACACTGACACATTTATTTTTGTTGCTGATCCTGCTTCAATTAGGGTTTTTTTGCCATCTTTGCTTAGCCATCTCTTCATCTCCTTCTGCTTCCCTGCTTATCCCATTCCCTCCCTTGTCGCTACTGTTTTAATATTTTGCATAATCCGATGGTATTGGAGTGCTTGTTCCATCCTCCATATTGCCATAGTGCTAACACCAGCCCATGATATTGAAACGCTTTCAGTGCTGACCAGTTACATTACACAATGACACAATCATTATTGTAGGCTGGGGGAAGCATAAGTGATTTTCCCAGAATCACAAATTGTTCAGCCGACGTGAGATTCAAACCTGGTTCCCAGATCCCCTGTCATCAGCTCTGACCATTACGCCACAACCTCACTTAATTTCCAAGCTCCTCAACTGTTTCTCACTATCACTTTCACATTTGTTCAGCAAGACTCTGTCAACACCGAATAAGTATTGGCAAAGCCAATAGATCTCGGTAATGCCTAAGCTAATGGCTGCGTCAATGTGAATGTATTTTAGCCATGTTGTTCAGCAACACATCTGCTGCTCAGCATGGCTGAATATGACTGAATAAAAGTGCTGTGAGACGGCCAGCGGGGACCACGTCATAGTGTTTTTTTGTTTGAGGAGGGGCAATACAATAAACTCGACATGGGGGGCGAACGTCTAGGCATCCGCTCAACGTCTTTTGATTCTGGGTCTTTCAGTAACTTTCAGCCATGCTGAACAGCAGATGTGCTGCAAGATAGCATGGCTAAAAGTCATTCATATTGACAAAGCCAATAGCTCGGACTTTGCCTAGACCCATTGGCTTTGCCAATTCTTGCTACTTCTCTTCCAAAGTTCATGAACACACTTTACATTGTATGCAATTTTTGTGGCCTGGACTATGATTAGATAATATGTGTTCATATCAGTCACCATGGGAACTGACTGTATTATAGTATGATGAAAAGAAACTGTGCAATATATGATATACCTAATTGCTAGATAAGCTACTTTATTGTCATAGAAAAGATTAGCCTCTGATAAACGTTAGTGCAAACAATTCAGCGCACTATGGTCTTGAAACAATATTGTGCTGAAATAAATATAGTTCGTCCAAAGAGTGCCTTTGCTTGCGACTATATTTAGTTCTTGCTTATGTCAGCACACATCGAAGACTGAAAATGGAAGAAAAAAGTTTTCACAAGTGTCTGTTTTTTTAAACGGAGGTTTAAAGATTGTGTTAAATGTAATAATACTTAAATTGAGTGTTCTTTGAAGTAACATGGATGGGCCTAGGATATAAACTTTCCTGAGCATTGAAATGTCTAAAGCACAAACAGCCGACTTTGCTGTGGTTGATGGTTATGAAGTGATGAAGAGCATTGCACATCTGGGGCGGATCCCTACTCTGCCCACATTTGCCATTGTGGAGCTACACGAGGGGACAGACCTACACTCAGATGTGACCAGCTGAACCGAGGTGGACAAACCCTTGACTTTTATCAAAATAAAATTGGTTTGTTGGTTGAGTGGGGTGTCAACTGTGCTCAACTATCAGTCACAACCCCCAGCAGGGTTATCCACAAAAAGTCACTAAATTAATTTGTGGTTAACTCTCTGGTAGCTAGACTAATTTAGAAAAACAGGGTACATTTTAATACATTATTGGACAACAAATTGACAAAAAATGCATGATAGTGGAGTAAGAGGGGGGCACAACATGTGCTTTCATGCATTTGCCTAATTGTCAAAATCTCCCTGTTTGGAGCCTCTTCCCTACCTTTCCACCAACCTTTTCATGGTGGGGTCACGCCATGGAAAGTTCAGCAGAAAGGCAGGTTGTGATTGGGACGGCGGTGCTGGCATCACCAATGCGTCCCATCCCCGCCAATTTCCCCACCACCACCGGATCCAGGATCCTGGTGCTGGTGGCACTCTTGAGGTGGTTTAACTGCCATGGTCATAATCGGGCGGTCAGACGACCACCATGAATATGGCAATCTACAGCCCGCCGTACTCATAATCCGGCCCTTAGTCTCTTTTTTGGAAGTCGAAAATCTCCAGTGGGATTACCTGAAGACTGTAGCCGCTGGGAGTTCCACGAGGATGGATACCCCTTTGGTGCAGGAGCACTGAACAAGATTTGCTGCTGCGCAGAAGAACATAGCAGAAACTGCTGCTAAGTCAGGCCAATCAGCGATGCATCTTGGGTAGATAGAAGAGCATGTTGTTCTCAGTGTCCTCTTGTTTTTCAGAGCAATTTTCAGCCACATTTTTGGATGTTGGCTACAAGGGTCCAGGACTGGAGGTGCACTACTTGCTGTGCTAGGACTCACTCAGGCTAGGTCCAGGTCTGGGTTCCAGATGGCTGGAGCCTTTTCTTTCCCTGAGGCTCTGATCAGGCGGCCAGCCTACTAGTCCTTGAAGTCACTCTGGTAGTCCTGAGTTAAACAGCAGATACAATGCTCAGACAGCAGGGCAGGCCTCTGAGGCTTCAAGCCAGGCTCCAGGCAGCCAAGCAAATCTTCCAGGTGAAGCAAATCAGTCTTGCGGCTCACAAAGCAGGCCACAGCAGGAAGCAGTCCTCCGAAAGCCCTGAAAGTAAATGGAAGAGTGGGTCTGAGGGTCCGATCTATATACCTGGTGCGTTCTTTGAACTAGGATAATTTTCTGGGAAATTCCCTTTCAAGTGCTTGAAGTTTCCTGCTCCCTCTGCCCTGGCACCAGGCTAGCTGCATGAGCAATGCAATGATGACAAGTCCTTTGTGTGAAGGCATGGAACAGCTTATTCAGTTACAAGAGGGGCTTACCAGTTCACCCCCCCGTTCTGCCTAATCTCTCTATTGTGTAGTTTTCTGGGAGGAGTAAACAAAGCCCAACTGCTACACTGAGTCATGTGACAAGATAAAGAGGATTATACATTAAAATTTCTCAGAGACCAAACATGAAATCCTTCCAGGCCCCCAATAAAAAATTTGCACTTATTAAATGTAAAGGCAGGCCAATGTTATCCCATGGGAGAGATATGCCTCACAGTATTGAAAAATGAGTTTAGGAGACTTCACTACCAGTACATGTACAACATTTTAATTACAATACACCCTGCTCTTTGGGCTACCTAGGGCTTACCTTAGAGGTGACCTATATAAAATGAAACAGGATTTTAAGGCTTGGCAAGGTTGTGTTTTTTGCCAAGTCAAAAAGGCTAGTTTAAAACTGCATTCAGGCAGCAATGGCAGTGTAGGGACATATTGTGCTACCCACTTAAATAGCTCATTAAAGTAAGTGCTACAGGTCCACTAGTAGCATTTAATTTACAGGCTCTTGCATTTGATATACCACTTTACTAGGGATTTATAAGTAAATTAAATATAACAACAGGTGTAAACCGATTTTACCATGTTTTTGGAAGTGAGCACAAGCACTTTAGAATTGGTTAGTAGTGATGAAGCGCACAGAGGTCTAGGGTCAACCAAAATAATTTAGCAAAGAAAGGAGAGGGGAAGGCAAAAAGTCTGAGGGTGACCCTGCAAAGAGAGCCAATTCTAACAGACTTCACTAGACTCACTCTTTGCAGCCCAGTATGGTCAGTCCAACCATTCTGATACCTCCTCTGTTACACCTTTCTCTGGTGCTAGTATGATGTGAACACTGCACCAATTTTAGCACTGCTAGACAGTATGGGCTGGCTAGGGGAGCAGCTACATTTTAGCTAGTCCAAAATAATATTAAAATACACAAAAACAAAAGGCCTATAGTTCTGCCATATGCAAATGAAATATGTCTTTTGTAGGGGTGCGCCTGTTCTCAATAATGTGATATTACGGAAGGTTTCCCAAGTCTTCATTTTGCCTTACCAAATTTAACGAGCGGGTTTTTCTTTGCATAACATTGGGGCCTTTTCACAAAAGTGATTTTGGCCAGAAGCTTCGATTTACAACCAAGTTTCCCTCAGTTACACGTTCCAGAATTTCAGAGATTAATGTGCAAACCCATTTAACTTGTAAGGACATCTATGCACCTAAAAAGACCTCGGTAGAGGTCGGAGAGAGGGCAGCATGGTTAGTCTTGGCAGCTAGTGAGTGACCACAATAGAGTATGTTTGTGGGTATTCATAAACTACGATTCTCTCTGTCCCTCCTGGAAACGGTTGTATTTTTATTTCAGCCAAGCACTGGCATAAGAAAACTGCGGACAGTGGGAATGGATTCCAAACTTTGAAATCATATGATTTCTTAAGAATTCCACATCCACATGGAATGCCACCATGCCCATTGCTTAAGTAGCTTGTGAATTCCAGAGAATAAAAAAATTACACTCCGAATTAGAGGTAATAGTAGAGTATAGTTTTACGACTTTTTAGATCCCATGGTCTTAATCAGATGCCACACATAACATGAAAAGGGCGATTCTCAACAATGAATTGTGTTTTCCTCCGGAGCTGTACTGCTGCTGCAGCATTCGTTTCCTTGTCTTCTAATTGGCTAATTGGTTTCTTTGTATTATCTAATACCCAAAAGAGGAAAGAGGAGGTTCTACATATCAAACACTTCAGAGACCTCAATCTAAATGGCCGTGCTACTCTGCAACAACCCTCGACGAAATAAAAACAGAATGTTATAGGCTTCTTCTTATTTTAGGTAGATATCATGCTGGATATTTCTGTTATTATTTACTTAATTTGATCCGGTTATTATGCCTTAAAAGAACCTTCGACATACACATACAATAATTTTGAGTTTCACAACTGAAGTTACCTCGCATATAATTCACTTCAGATTGGAGTGTTGTGTTTCAACCAGACGACTGTGAAAAAGGTTCTTGTTTTGAACAGTATAACATTATTCTCTGGTCCTGATGACTCGTCATTAGCAGTTGTGAAACACGTGTTGGCCTTTGTTTCTGAGTGAAAAATAATTTAACTTGTGGTGAATTAATTTAGCAAAAGAATTATCAAATTAAGTGAAGAGTAACAGAAGTCTCCCGCATGATGTCAACCTAAAATATGAAAAGACCTCTATATTGTCTGCTTGTAATGCCCAAAAGAAATACACATTCCTCACCCTAAATATGTGTCTTTCATTATGAAAATGTGAGTTTGCAGGCATAATGAAGAGTTCTACAGTCTTATAGGGCTCTTTTTGTGAATACCGGAAGATCAGTCTAATGCCCAATGAGATGTTGTTCTAATTGATCTGCCCCTTTTAGCTGAAATTGTGCATGGTACCATTGTTTAGCCAACATTGCTTTTAGCTAATTTTCTATGCAAGAATTGTGTATAAGAACTCCTTGATTTTGGGGTGAGAGAAATACTTTTTTTTTTTCTTATGAGAGATGCTGTATAATTCTTTTTGAGTTTTTTCATGCTCACTTGGAACTTTGAACAACTTCTGATGTTGACTACTCTGTATAGCTTTACAATTTCAGCCTTCATGGTGCTTATTTGCACCAAATGAATTTAAGATTTTTGTAATGAAATCTTTAACTTTTTCCTGATGTAGCATGTTATGTAGATTTAAATGTAGCAGTTTATCACGGATAAAGGTATCCAGGCACTGAAGCAGCAGCGTAGGTTTGGTAGTGCTCCTTTGTTGAACATCTAGGTCTTAAGCTTCTTACGGAAGTTGAGGAGTGGAGTGGATGTCCATATGTGTAGAGGGAGTTGATTTCAGCATTTGACAGTGAAGAAGGAAAAAGCATGTCCTCTGTCTTACTTCTGCTGATGCAGGGGATTCATGCCAGCTAGAAGGGCAGTGTAGCTGTCTGAATTTGCAGTATTTCTGGATGGGTGGCCAGGGCCGTTCCACGAGGCATGGCATGATGTGTGCTCTTCTGGGGATGTCTAGGATGAGTATGGTGGTGGTGTTCTCGATAGTTTGAAGTCTTTGAGTGAGTTGGTTTGAAATCCAACATAGAGTTAATTGCTATAGTCGAGTCTGCTGGTGATGAGGGCATGGGTGTCCATGCACCCTGTGTATGTGGGTAGTCATTTGAAGATTGTGTGAAGCATTCTGATGATGTGGCAGCAGTCGGTGATCATGGAGTTGATTTATTTGTTCATTGAGAGCTTGTCGCCTAGGATGAAGCAGAGGTTGCTGCCATTGTCTGTGGGGTGGACGTGGGGCCCAGTTTCGATGGCCACAAGGAGGAGTCCCAAGGGGACTTCTTTTTTTCTGAAGAACAGGATCTCTGTTTTGTTTGTGCTGATTTTAATTTAGTATTGGTATATATAGTGAGGACCATGTTTCCTTGGGAAAAAATGCCCTTTCTTTTCCTAGTAACTTCAGCGTCGTTTTACAAATCTTCACAAATCCAGTTTCAGGGTGATCCGTAAAGCAGGGGCTGAGAAAAAGGAGGGTTCTAAAAGATATTTTCCCCATTCATTTTTCTATTTGAAATTTATACACAGATACAGCCCAAACTACTGAACCGATTTACACCAAATTTGTCAGAAAGCCAGATCTTGGGCCAGGAATTGCAGGGCTGATGGATCTTTGAGGAAATCTGATTGGCTGAAGACACATCAACTATGATGCAGCGGCAGCCATCATAGGACTCTGGGCCCAGTGTTGAAGGGGTTAGGGTAGGGAGGGGGGCCCAGGTGGGACACACACAAGGTCAAATGTTTTTATTTATTTTGTATTCACTTAGACACCGCAAATCCACGGCAAAATTAATTTAAAAAAAAGGACAGCCTGCTGTGCTACTTAATAGCACAAATACTCCCTGGGTGAATCTGGGCCTTGGGGCAGTGCAATAACATATTCAGGGGAGGGAGGAGCATTGGCTTCCATCCTAAACCTCCGGGAGACCTCAGGGACCCCATTGCCTGTAGCTGCCATAATTTGAAAGGGGAGGGACGTGTGCAGCCCTGTTCCCCACACCTGAAACGACGCAGAGGACAGTATCCCCCCGGGCCCAGTGGAAAAAGAAGGGGAGGGGTATGTGGATCCCCCGTCCCCAAGCCTGAAAAGGCCCTGGAGACCCCATCCCCGAGGGCCAACATTAGAAGAAAGGGGTGAAAAGTCCCGAGGACCCCATCCTCCGAGGTCAGCTTACTAACTGTATCCTTGGGAGCCCACTCCCAGGACTCAGTAGTTTCCCAGCCCACAGGAGCATGGGCAGGAAAGGCATATCTCCCTTCCACCCCCTGGTAGGTTTCAAAATGCCTGTGGTGTTGCTGCATGCAAAGAGGGTGATGAGATTTATGAAGAACCTGATTTTGAAAGTTACTGCGTTATGCACAAGAACAGACATTAAAGGAACTCCATTGAAAGTGACTTCTATGACATGATTTGTTGATGGTTCTTGATAAGAGGCCAATATGGAGACTAAGCGTATCCTATGCAGTATATTCCAATACTGAGACTCTTGAAGCATCCTATCTGCTGTATGCAACCTCAGAACTGGTGGCATAATTAGAGACATTAACAAGAGCTTGCTACTTATCAGTTGATTTCCTAATATGGACTTCGAGTGGGCCTGATTATGGTCAGCAGTGGTCTCTGAAAGGAATATGATATCTTCTGAGCCCCTATTAAAAATAGTGCTTACATATAGCGGGATCATGCAAAACAGCTGATCCTGCTGAACAGGATCTATGCCGGCTCTAGATGCACTCAGGGATTGGTGCATGTGGGGGTAAAGTAGCCTGGGGCTCTCCCTGCAAACCTCAATATAGTGTTTTATGGGTACCCAGAGTGGGCACTGAGCCACCCCTGTAAAGCCCGGGGATGAGGTCCTCGGACCACTATTCGCTCAAGAGGGGAGTCACGTGAACATTCTCCGTAAAAAAAAGGTACTGGGAGGCCTGTAGTGGCTCAGGCAGTGGGGCGTGAGACACTTCCCTTAATGAAATAAAACAGGCCCCGGGAATGTGGTCCCAGGGCCTTAAAGGCTTAGGAGGTGATGCTGTGCATATCTCCAATATTTAAAAAAAAAAAAAGAATTGCTAGATATCACCAGCACCCAAAATGGGTGCTGGCAGTTGAGCTTACAGGAGTGCCAAGGCTCAACTACACCCTCTACCCCAAAAAAATATCTGAGTGTCCTGGCTAGAGACAGAAACACCCCAAAAAAATCTTTAAAAAACCAAAAAAAATAAAGGAGCGGCAGGAGCCGCTGATTTATTATTCCCTATTCCTAGGAAGTAGCATCCCATAATGGCCAAAGCCATTTTAAAAATAGCATATTGCCATGCTTGTGGTCTCCTTAGAAGAAGCAGGGGCATTTGTTTATGATGTTGGTTGCTGCAGGGAGCGCATCAACACCACAACAATGTTACAAAAATAATGTTAGTCTCCTGGGTCAATAAATCCATGACCACAAGAGAACGTACCATCTTTTTTAAAGCACACCAAGCTGGTGCTCTATGCTCTTCCGCTAGAGAGCAAGGCCCTCTTGTTTTTACGATTGCATGTTGTGGGCTAATAAATATTAAAAGAAAGACTCAGAGACGTAATGATTATATTCAAGAAAAAAAACAACAACATCTTTGAGTATTTCTTTTAACATTTTCCAGCCCACAAAATGCAGTAATAAAAAGAAGAGAGTATCCACAGACATATTGAATTCTTTTTAGCATTAAAACTTTAATAAACATTTTTTATAATGATCACTAATAAACTTTGCCTTGTGTAAATTACTGAAGAGTAAATTTGTTCAAAATACTGATGATTGTATTTAGAAAGTATAGATAGATAGATAGATAGATAGTTATATATATATATATATATCGAGCAAACGCACACCTGTGCTTCCAGCAGGCACACATAGCACGCCGTGCCTTCCAGCTTGCAATTGCCTCGTGTCCTCGAGTCTCAGCTTCTCCTTTTAATAATCACTCCATCATGCGCCCTACGCGTTTTGAGGCCCACGCCTCTTCCTCTTGGGGCTGACAAAGAAAGCAGGCTGTGTTTGCACCTTCGAAGATTTCAACTTTATTAAGTTTGAAAGCTGACGCCCTTAATGGGCGTGGCTACACGATCTTTTACAGCCAGGGTAGCTGGTTGTTGTAGTCCAGGCACAAATGTCAACAACCCTTCAGACGGGTATTCCTGGTTTCAGTAAGTTTTAAAAGTGTTTGTTAATCCCTTGAGTAGGGGGAGAATGTAGAGATTTCAGGACAAATGATAAAATTCGGAGCGCTATACCTTGCATAGCGTAGCTGCGTGCCACACTCAGGCCTCCCTGTGCTGGTTCTCCATTCGTTTCAGCCAGGGATGGTGCTCTGCTGCGTGGCCAGGGGCAGCCACGTAAATACAAATCGAGCAAACGCACACCTGTGCTTCCAGCAGGCACACATAGCACGCCGTGCCTTCCAGCTTGCAATTGCCTCGTGTCCTCGAGTCTCAGCTTCTCCTTTTAATAATCACTCCATCATGCGCCCTACGCGTTTTGAGGCCCACGCCTCTTCTTCTTGGGGCTGACAAAGAAAGCAGGCTGTGTTTGCACCTTCGAAGATTTCAACTTTATTAAGTTTGAAAGCTGACGCCCTTAATGGGCGTGGCTACACGATCTTTTACAGCCAGGGTAGCTGGTTGTTGTAGTCCAGGCACAAATGTCAACACCCCTTCAGACGGGTATTCCTGGTTTCAGTAAGTTTTAAAAGTGTTTGTTAATCCCTTGAGTAGGGGGAGAATGTAGAGATTTCAGGACAAATGATGAAATTCGGAGCGCTATACCTTGCATAGCGTAGCTGCGTGCCACACTCAGGCCTCCCTGTGCTGGTTCTCCATTCATTTCAGCCAGGGATTGTGCTCTGCTGCGTGGCCAGGGGCAGCCACGTAAATACAAATCGAGCAAACGCACACCTGTGCTTCCAGCAGGCACACATAGCACGCCGTGCCTTCCAGCTTGCAATTGCCTCGTGTCCTCGAGTCTTAGCTTCTCCTTTTAATAATCACTCCATCATGCGCCCTACGCGTTTCGAGGCCCACGCCTCTTCTTCTTGGGGCTGACAAAGAAAGCAGGCTGTGTTTGCACCTTCGAAGATTTCAACTTTATTAAGTTTGAAAGCTGACGCCCTTAATGGGCGTGGCTACACAATCTTTTACAGCCAGGGTAGCTGGTTGTTGTAGTCCAGGCACAAATGTCAACAACCCTTCAGACGGGTATTCCTGGTTTCAGTAAGTTTTAAAAGTGTTTGTTAATCCTTGAGTAGGGGGAGAATGTAGAGATTTCAGGACAAATGATGACATTCGGAGCGCTATACCTTGCATAGCGTAGCTGCGTGCCACACTCAGGCCTCCCTGTGCTGGTTCTCCATTCGTTTCAGCCAGGGATGGTGCTCTGCTGCGTGGCCAGGGGCAGCCACGTAAATACAAATCGAGCAAACGCACACCTGTGCTTCCAGCAGGCACACATAGCACGCCGTGCCTTCCAGCTTGCAATTGCCTCGTGTCCTCGAGTCTCAGCTTCTCCTTTTAATAATCACTCCATCATGCGCCCTACGCGTTTCGAGGCCCACGCCTCTTCTTCTTGGGGCTGACAAAGAAAGCAGGCTGTGTTTGCACCTTCGAAGATTTCAACTTTATTAAGTTTGAAAGCTGACGCCCTTAATGGGCGTGGCTACACGATCTTTTACAGCCAGGGTAGCTGGTTGTTGTAGTCCAGGCACAAATGTCAACAACCCTTCAGACGGGTATTCCTGGTTTCAGTAAGTTTTAAAAGTGTTTGTTAATCCCTTGAGTAGGGGGAGAATGTAGAGATTTCAGGACAAATGATGAAATTCGGAGCGCTATACCTTGCATAGCGTAGCTGCGTGCCACACTCAGGCCTCCCTGTGCTGGTTCTCCATTCGTTTCAGCCAGGGATGGTGCTCTGCTGCGTGGCCAGGGGCAGCCATGTAAATACAAATCGAGCAAACGCACACCTGTGCTTCCAGCAGGCACACATAGCACGCCGTGCCTTCCAGCTTGCAATTGCCTCGTGTCCTCGAGTCTCAGCTTCTCCTTTTAATAATCACTCCATCATGCGCCCTACGCGCTTCGAGGCCCACGCCTCTTCTTCTTGGGGCTGACAAAGAAAGCAGGCTGTGTTTGCACCTTCGAAGATTTCAACTTTATTAAGTTTGAAAGCTGACGCCCTTAATGGGCGTGGCTACACAATCTTTTACAGCCAGGGTAGCTGGTTGTTGTAGTCCAGGCACAAATGTCAACAACCCTTCAGACGGGTATTCCTGGTTTCAGTAAGTTTTAAAAGTGTTTGTTAATCCCTTGAGTAGGGGGAGAATGTAGAGATTTCAGGACAAATTATAAAATTCGGAGCGCTATACCTTGCATAGCGTAGCTGCGTGCCACACTCAGGCCTCCCTGTGCTGGTTCTCCATTCGTTTCAGCCAGGGATGGTGCTCTGCTGCGTGGCCAGGGGCAGCCACGTAAATACAAATCGAGCAAACGCACACCTGTGCTTCCAGCAGGCACACATAGCACGCCGTGCCTTCCAGCTTGCAATTGCCTCGTGTCCTCGAGTCTCAGCTTCTCCTTTTAATAATCACTCCATCATGCGCCCTACGCGTTTCGAGGCCCACGCCTCTTCTTCTTGGGGCTGACAAAGAAAGCAGGCTGTGTTTGCACCTTCGAAGATTTCAACTTTATTAAGTTTGAAAGCTGACGCCCTTAATGGGCGTGGCTACACGATCTTTTACAGCCAGGGTAGCTGGCTGTTGTAGTCCAGGCACAAATGTCAACAACCCTTCAGACGGGTATTCCTGGTTTCAGTAAGTTTTAAAAGTGTTTGTTAATCCCTTGAGTAGGGGGAGAATGTAGAGATTTCAGGACAAATTATGAAATTCGGAGCGCTATACCTTGCATTGCATATATATTCACAGAAAAAAACATAGGTTTCAGGGGCGTTATAGTTAGTTGGACATTTCACTCGTACAAAACCATTGAAATTCCCCCGTAATAGTTAGTTCAGCTAACTATAACTTGCGCGCCCGCAATGCACTGGTGATTGCGTCACATATTACATCACTCATGACATGGTCTGCTAAATCACTGATGACATCACTGATGACATCATCCAGTGAATGTGTGTTTTTCTGAAAATTAAATATGTTTTATTTATGTATATCTCAAGGTCGATGGAAGAATAAATGGGTATATAAGTGTCTAAATGGATGATTAATTTTTTGTAAAATTGATTGTATAACTGACTGATTAAGTGTATGTTAGTGAATACATGGGTTAGTGAGTAATGTTTAAATATGTAAATATCTGTATCAGTCTCTCACTTTGTGTAGAAGTTGCTGCATGGGTTGGGGAGTAGCTACATGAGTGTCTATAAGGGTTATTAGTTGTTTTTTTTAGTATCAGTATGAGTGTCTGAGTTTCTGTATGGTTCGGTGGGGGGATTACTTAGTGCATAGATGCATGAATGAGTGACTCACTGTTTGTATGTGTTGAAGACAGCATGTGTGCAGGACTGTAAAGATGGATGAGTGTGTGTATGGGTGTGTTATTGAGTGAATGACTGTCTCAAAAGTGTCTTTATGAGTAACTACATATTTTTTAACTAGTATATGTGAGTATTGATGTATATAAGTGAGTATATGTGAGAGTGAGAAATTGGAAGAGTTCCTGTACAAATTAGTAGGTATTTCTATAAGTGATTGTTTAAGAGAGTAAGTATGTGTATGTTTCTGTAGAAGTAAGTGTGGGGGTGTGTGTATAACTGTATATGCAAGTAAATAGATGTTTGATTCTTTATTATCATGTGTGACTGTGTGTGTGAGTAACTGTATGGATGATTAGCGGTGTGTAACAGAATGTATAGGTGTATGACAACATATGATGAGTGAGTACATGTATGAGTGACTGTATAGGACTGTTGGTGAATGAGTGTATGTGTATGTAGATCTTGGAATTACTGAATAGGTGTGTTGTAAGTGGTATTGGTATGTTCATTGTTTTGAAAATGTTAGTTTCTATTTTTGAGTGTGTGTATCAAAGGTTATATTGGGGTGAGAGGAGGTCTGCAATTCTATCAGAAGGATGATGTCATCAGTGATGTCATCAGTGATGTCATTTGAGATGTCATCAGTGATGTCATAAGTGATGTCACTGACCATGTCATGAGTGATGTAATATGTGACGTTATCAGCAGTGCATTGCGGGCGCGCGAGTTATAGTTTAGCTGAACTAACTATAACAGGGGAATTTCAATGGTTTTGTTTGAGTGAAATGCCCAACTAACTATTAAGGGTGGGCGTAGTATGCGTAGTGGGGCTACGTGAAGCTACTTGAAGTGGGCATGATGGTACACCCGCTCACGCGCTTCGTGTAGCCCCACTACGCACCTCCCGCCTCCCTTCCGCCCTCTTCTACATACATAATTTTAAGTAACGAGTACAGTAAAAGTACATAAAAGCACTTACCTGGTCCGCGGCGTCCCGGGGCTCCCTCTCCTGTTTTCCGCCGACTTCTCCCATCGAAATGCGCATACGCGGCAGCCCGCGCATGCGCATATCTCGCGAGAAACACGCATGCACAGGCAGCCGCGCATGCGCGTTTCAATTGGAGAAGTCGGCGCAAAATAGAAAAGGGATCCCAGGACGCCGCGGACCAGGTAAGTGCTTTTATGTACTTTTACTGTACTCGTTACTTAAAATTATGTATGTAGAAGAGGGCGGGGGGGAGGCGGGTGGCGGGCAACTTCCCTCCGTCCACGGAGCGTGCGTAGTGTTGCCTAGTACGCCTACCTTGCAAAATGCAAAGTAGGCAACACTACGTACACTCTGTGGGCGGAGCGTAGTCTTGCATCCAGGGTTACTAACTATAATGCCCCTGAAACCTACATTTTTTTCAGTGAATTTCTAACATTTTTTAAATGCTAATTCATAACTATAACGTTTCTGAAACCTATGGTTTTTTCAGTGAATTTCTAAGGTTTTTTAAATGCTAGTTTCTACCAATGCCTACAGAGGTACGACATGTGAAGAAAAAAGAAAAAAACACAGACACACCACTCCACTGTATGCCATGCCACACCACTTTATGCTATTTCATGCCGCACGATTCCTCTCTATGCCACTCAACTCTATGCCGCTTTACGCCAATCCACTGTATGTTATTCCACTTTATGCCACTCCACTTTAAGCCACTCCACTTTATGCAACTGCAACCTATGCCAATCGACTCTTTGTCAATCCACTCTACGACACTCCACTCCACTTTACACCACTTCAATCTGCGCCACTCCACTCTAAGCTATTCCTCTCTATGACACTCAACTCTATGCCACACTATGCCACTCCACTGTACAGTATTCCACTCTATGCCACTCCATTTTACGCCACTCCACTCTATGCTGTTCCACTATATGCCACTCCAATTTATGCCAGGCTACTTTACACCACTCCATTCTACAACACTCCACTTCACACCACTCCACTTTATGCCTCTCCACTCTACTTCACTCCACTGTATGCTATACCACTCTACACTGTTCCACTCTTGAATGAATGAATTAATTTAAAATGTATATAGCTCTCGAATGCCCGAGGGCGTCTAGGCGCTGCAACGGAGGACAAATGCCAGAAATGAAAAATTGATTAGGTCGAGAAAAGCCAGGTTTTCAATGCCTTTCTTAAGGAGAGAAGAGTTGTGCTATTCTTTATGGATATCAGAAGTGTGTTCTATAATTTGACCGTGTGGAGGAAGAAACTACTTCCTCCCCAGCGCACCCTCCTGAACTTGGGTACCAGAAGAAGTTTGCTTGTGGCTGAACGAAGTGTCTTGTTTGGATGATACCATAACAAATGCTGTTTAAGGTATTCAGGTCCTGTCCCCTGAAGGGCATTGAAAGCCAGACATAAGGCTTTAAATGCAGCTCTCTTCCTCACCGGTAGCCATTGAAGGTGTTTGAGGCCATGGGACACAGACTGGAATTTAGGGATATTCAACAACATCTTAGCAGCGGAGTTTTGGACCCGTTGGAATTTGAAGAGGTGTTGTTTCTGAAGACCCAAGTAAAGGGCATTTCCATAGTCCAGTCTGGCCAATGCCAAAGTAGTTACCAGTGTTTTTACATGTGGCTGATGGAATATAAGGTTTCACCTTCTGAATTAGTTTTGAAGTTAGATGCACCTGCGAGGCAACCTTATTGGTTTGGAATTGAAACGTGAGGCTGTCATCAAAAATGACTCCTACATTTTTGGTCTTTTTTACTGGGTTGGGAGGCATTCCCATCATCTGAGGCCATCATTTCTCAAACCAATTGGAGGAGTCAGAGCCCAAGAGAAGCACCTCGGTTTTACTTTCATTCAGGCTTAGGTAGTTCGTGCTCATCCAGTGATCCACGCAGGTCATACACCGCTGCTGTTTCATCGGGATTGCCAGAGATAGAAACTACAATCTGGGTATCATCGGCGTAGGATACCAGCGAGAAACCAAACTGCCTGAAGACATCCGCTAAGGGGGTAACATACAGATTAAACAATGTAGGGCTCAATGATGAGCCCTGCGGGACCCCACAAGGAAGTGAGAATTCATTCGAACACGAATCATCAATCTGAACAAACTGTCGCCTGCTGTTAAGACAGGATTTAATCAAGCTTAAAGCTAAGCCTCAGACTCCCAGCTTCTGAAGCCTTAGAATGAGGATGTCATGGTTCAAGGTGTCAAAGGCCCCCCGAAAGATCTAAGAGGATCAAGGCAGCCTTTGCACCGGAATACAGCGAAGAGCGAAGCTCCTCTGCTGCCATGACCAGGGCTGTCTCCGTGCAGTGCCCCTGCCGGAAGCCATATTGTGAAGAGTCCAGCAGATTTTCTGAGGCAACAAAGGACGTAAGTTGGAGGTTCATGATTTTTTCCAGAACTTTAGCTGAAAACTGGATCCTAGCTATAGGTCAATATTTACTATGATCACTAGGATCCACACCAGGTTTTTTCAACAGGGGAAGTACCGAGACCCTCTTCTAAGCCTCTGGGAAAATACCGGAAGTGATGATCTCTTTGAAAAGTAGACAGAGTTGTTTGCTAATCTCTTCACCACTTCACTTCGCACTATTCAACTGTACGCCACTTCTCTCTATGCTCTTCCACTCTATACCACTCAACGCCACTCTACACCACTTTATGTTATTTCATTCCACACTATTCCACTTTATGCCACTCAACTCTAAGCCACTCTATGCCACTCCACTGAATGGTATTCCACACAATGCCAATCCACTGTAAGCCACTCCACTCTATGCTGTTCCACTATGTGCCACTCTAATCTATGTCAATCAACTCTATATCACTTCACTCTGCGACACTCCACTCCACTCCACACCACTCCACTCCACTTTATTTCTCTCCAATCTGCATCACTCCACTCTACGCAATTTCTCTGTACACCACTCAACTCTTTGCGACTCTATGCCACTCCACTGTAAGGTGTTCCATTCTATGCCACTCCACTTTACCCCACTCCACTCTATGCTGTTTCAATATCTATCATTCCAATGTAAGCCAATCGACTCTACACCACTTCACTCTACAACACTGTACTCCACACCACTCCACTTTACACCTCTACACTCTACATCACACCACTGTACAATATACCACTCTACGCTATTCCACTCTTCATCACTCCACTTCATGCTATTGAACTTTACGCCACTCCAATATATGCTATTCGACTCTACACCACTTCACTCTATGCTACTCCACTCTATGTTACTCCACTCAATGCCATTCCTCTCTTCACAACTCCACTCTATGCTATTCCACTCTCCTCAACTCTATGCCACTCTGCCCTCCGCTATTCCAATCTGCGCTACTGCACTCTACACCACTCTAGTCTAAACCATTTCATTCTATGCCACTCCACTCCAAGCCACTCCACTCTAAACCACTCCACTCCATGCCTCTCTACTGTATACCACTCCACTCTACGCCACTCCACTCTATGCTAGTAAACTCTATGCCACTCTATGTAACTCAACTCTACGCATTCCACTCTGCCCCACTCTACTATACTCCACCCTATGCCACTCCTACCCGTGTTATTTAACTTTATGCCACTGGATATCATGCCACTGTTTGCCACTCCACTCTAAGCCAATCCACACTGCACCACTCCACTTTATCCCACTCCACTCTACACCACTCCACTTTACAGCACTCCACTGTACGCTACTCCACTGTACGCCATACTACTCTACACCACTACAGTGTATGCCTCTCTCATATATGCAACTTCACTCTAAACCACTATACTCCATTCTATTCCACTCTATCCCACTCCATTCTTAGTCACTCCTTTCTACACTACTCCACTCTTCCCTATTACACTCCACACTACTCCACACTGCACTACTCCACTCTATGCTATTCCACTGTGCACCTCTGCACTCTGCACCAATCCACTACATATCACTCCATTCTATGCCACTCCAATTTATGCCACTCCACTCCACACCACTCCACCCTACACCACTCCACTCTATATTATTCAACTATATGTCAGTCCACTCTACACCACTCCACTCTATGCAAGTCCACTCTACACTATTCCATTCTATGCCACTCTATGTCACTCCACACTATGGTATTCCACTCTATGCCACTCCATACTACGCTATTCCACACTACTCCACTCTATTCCACTCCACTTTACATCACTCCACTCTACACTTTTCAACGCTATGCAATCCACTCTATGCCACTCTACTATACATCACTCCACTCTACGCTATTCCAATGTACTTTACTTGACTCTATGCCATTCTACTCTATGCCACTCCACACCATGCCACTACAGTGTGCGCTATTTAACCCTAAGTCACTGCACTCTATGCCACTCCACTCTAGGCCACTCCAATCTATGCTTTCCCACTCTATGCCTCTCCACTGTATGTCACTCTATGCCACTCCACTCTACACTAATCCATTCTATGACACTCCTCTCAATTATTTTCCACTCTACACCACTCCACTCTACACTGCTCAACTCTAACCTATTCCACTCTAAGCCACTCCACTCTATGCCATTCTGCGCCATTCCAGTGTACGCCACTCCACTCCACCACACACAACTCTACTCCATTCTACAAAACTTCACTGTTCAACACTTCATGCTTTGAAAGTCTCCTCCACTGTACTTTATGAAATTCCACTCTCGACTCGAGGACACTCCACTGTATGATATGAAACACTTTTTTTAATTAAAAAATAAAAACCAATGAAATTCAATTGAAAAAACAAAGGTTAAATATTAGATATAGTTAGGAAAATGTTGTGTTCTTTTTATCAAATCAAACTTAGCACTAGAAATTCTACTGTTATAAGTATAGCTTACATTTATAATTTTCACACCTCCAAATTGTGCAAAGGGGATATTGTAAGACCCCTATAAATTTTTTAAAAGGTAGTGTGCGCAACGCCGCTTCCCTTGGCCTCATAAGGCAATTGGGCGGGCACGTGGCCTCCCTCCTGAGCCTAGTTAGACCCAGGCATCCCATCTCCTGGGGCCCTCCATATGAAATTCATGTGGCTGCTTAGTCCGCTTCCATGAGACTCATGAGGTCCCAGGGACCCCATCTGCCAAGGCTGACTCCAAAAATGTGTCCCTGGGAGTGCACACCCGGGACAAAGTTTCCCTTCCGACAAGGGCTCGGGCAGGCACAAAATGTTCACTATTACCCGGGTGCTGCAGAAATACTCCTGTTGGTTGGGAGCGCATAACGAGAGCAGAGAAAAATCCCTGCTTTTTTTGGGCGGGAGTAATGCTGGCTCCCACTGCAACCAGGATTGGTGCATGCATGGAGGCAAGGGGCTCACCCCGTAGCTCCCAAATTTCTGTTTTGTGGGTGCCCTGGTTGGGCACTTGAGCACCCACCTAGGGCCTATTGGGTTGGAGTCCCTGGGATCAGTATTAGCTCAAGGAGGAGACTGTGCTTCCCCTCTGCGTAAAGAAAAATCCAGCCCAGGTGATGGGGTTCCCGGGACCTGTAAAGACTTGGGTTGGAGGTATGTGGGCACTCCCCATAAAAAAATACAGCCCAGGGGGTAAGGCCCCAAGGGTCTGTAAAGGCTTGGGAAGGGGGTGGCACATGCCCCCCTCCCAATAAAAACAAAAACGACCCTATGAGATAGAGTCCCATGTCGCTCTTTTCATTATCATTAAACAAAATCGAATTGCTGGCTCCCGCCGGCACCCAGGATGTGTGCTGGAAGGGGAGAAGTGGTGCTGGCAGGGTAGCAACAGCGGTGGCTGGGGTCCTGGAGCTCCCTCCATGGCCCCCAACAAAAAATAGGCATCTGGGTGTCCCAGATGAGTACTGGAACACAAAAAATATAAAATATTCTTCCTAGCAAGGAGCCCCCCATAATACCCTACAGCATTTTACCATTATATATATTTTCATGGTTGTGGTGCCCCTAGAAGAGACAGAGATGCCACCAAATATTTTTGTAATGTTGTGGGGGTCTGTAGGGAGTGCACCAGTCCCCGAAGAACATTGAAAGAAAACAGTAAACTTACTGGGTCATTGAATCCTTGAACCCAGGAGAGCTTACTATATTTTTAAAGCACTTCTCACTGGAGCTCTATGCTCTTCAGCTGCCCCCCTTGTGATTTGTTATATGACTGCACTTTGCAGCTTGAAAAATGTAAAACAAAATCAAAGATATATTGATTTCTTTTTCAATAAAGCTTTATACATGTTTCATTCTAACTACTTGTAATAAACATTGAACTGCGTCAATTAATTAACTATACATTTCATGATCATTATTGGTCATCTGTTGTCAAAGACAATATATATGCTTCATATATGTTGATGTTCTGAACCCTTTATATAGCCATAGGCCCACTGTTTATATTTTAGCATTCTTACCTTTTGGCAAATTCAATAGCTCTGCCTTCCTTAAAATGAGATAGCCTATATTTAGCCATGTGCACCCGCAGGACTATAAGTTCCAGGCCCTGCACCCAAACTCCCACTGTACACAAGCCATATGCAGCGACGTTTAGGTGTAGGGACTGGCCTGTAGCCGACCTCACGGAGTTCATGGACATAGGCTCTGCAGGGCATGGGGTTAGCTGCCTGCGGGGAGTTGGGGCAAGGAGAAATTTGCAACACAGACAAGTCATACGAATAGTACTCTTTACAACGAATGCGCTTTTCACGCATTCTATTACAGCGCATTTGTTACAATGACTGCGTTGTTTCAATGCAAACCATTACATCGCTAGTTGTTTCAGCGACTTGCTGTAGGGGGCACACTGGACTTAGGAATAGTATTATTTACTATTCCCATTCCAGTTTATGAAACAGTAGGGAAGGTGTGGGATTATAGATCCAACACTAGCGTGCCCCCTACAGCAAGTCGTTGAAACAACTTGCAATGTAATGGTAGGCGTGGTAACAAACTAGCGGAGCACCATGTCATGTGCACTTGAGGAGGACCTCAGGGGAACATTGTGTAGTGTGCCTCAGCAGTGTATTAGAATACTCATTGTTAAGTGGTATGTAAAGCCAGTTACAGACAGTATTGGAATTTACTGCACCCATCAGGTTTCAAGTGATTTGATATTACCACACTTGGTATTCTCAAATGCAGTAATTCTCCATGTTGTACCAGTGACAAATCCTAAAATGCGATACCTAGAGGAATTTGGCCCAGCAAATAGATTGGAATTACGCAATTACATGTGGAAACTGGTACAGTTGCATCCAGGAGCTCATTTTCCTTGTCTCAAATGAGCCCTGGATGATACTCTTCAGTCAGGTGCAGCTTGGTTCCAGTGTTCCAGTGACCAAGAGACTCACATCTGGGCGTACACTTGGCCATTTAGGGTGTTACATAAAAGTTCTGTGACTGAAAATCTATCTTGGTCTACTTGTGTTCCAGTTCAAGGAGGGCATGGTATGGCATGGCAGTTTGGCCTAGACTGTTCCACTTGGAGAAGGATCAAAATTGATTTGCACATGACTTGGCTCAAACTGCAGTGGTAGGTGGACAAAAGAATGAGTAGGGATGCTACCTTGAGTGATTGCCAGTAGTTAGACTTTTAGCAAAAGTTCCTCCCATCACCTTTTGTGTGCTTGATTAAGCCGAAATTGCCCCTTCCTACATTGTAAAAGATGCTGCAGCAGATCACAAATAGGTGTCCCTGAGGCATGTTAGACCTCTTAGGTTAGGGCTAACACTTTTCCAGGCCTGAGAAAGCTGTCCGGTGGCTGGTGCACATACCTCTGTGTATCTGCGGTACCTATGAGATACACTCACTGTCCATAGCTGCTTAATCCTTGCTCACAGCGAAGGTGGGCACTTTCTAATAATACAAATAATCAATGATAGGCAGAGATTCACTATTTATCCAACAGAAAGGGCAGAAAACAAAGAGGGAGCAACCCCAGCACCTCGAAGGGCAAGCAGCCACTGATTGCATTATTGGATCTGTATCTATAATCCCTAGACGACCCTCTCAGTTTCTAGTAATTCCATGTTGTTACTCTGTGTTTCCATATCACCCACTCTTCAGTATTTTCCTACTATAGCCAGAAAGAAGGTGAATTGCTCATTCGAATTCCCATTGTAATCCCAATCGGGTAGAATATGAATTTCCTCTTAAATTGGGATTATGATTTGTGTGGAAAAACCTGCACATTTAGAATTTGACCTGGGAAACTCAGCTAAATGTGATAAGAGAAAACTGCTCAGAAAAAAGGCAAACCAGTGCAAAATTCACACTTATGTTATGCCTCATTCCAAATGGAAAGCTCGAAGCAATGAAGTAATATTGCTCGTAGTAATTACCACTCCCAATGGTAACAATAATACCAGGGGTGGGGGGAGGAGCCTAGCCGGCGACTAAGATGGCCGCCTGAACCCTTAGCTCCGCTGACCCGTCTCCCACTTGTCCGAGCCGCTCAAAATCCTGGAGCTCACGCTGCACTCTCGCTGCGGCATCGGACACGGGAGGCGGCGCTGCGCCCGACGGTGTGCTTCCCGTCGCCCTACACTCAGCAGAAGTGCGGAAACGTCCCGGTTTGTTCCCGGCGTGCCCGAATGGCTTCCAGTCCTTTGTCTCCGTGGACGGCTGCCCCCGACGGAGTGAAGCGCTGGCCGTAGACGGCGGATCGGAGCGGTTTGGTGGTACATTGTGGCGACAACGAGCCTTCCGCTACATTGTAGCATCTGCTCCCACAACACGCGGCACTGCAATCGCGGTGATCAGAGAAACATTGTATCAGCTCCTGGCTTCTTTGTTCGCTTTCGTCTTCCGACGACTTCCCCGGGGGCCATCTTGAGACGGGTGCTTTTCAGCTAGCTGTTGCGGACACGGCAGGATCCTGTTGCCATTGTACTTCTCTGCCTCATGCTACAGCCGGGAGGGTGCTGATATGGAGAGTGCGGCCTTTGCCCATGAGTTCCGGTTGAGCGAGTCAAGACACAGTGGACATTCCGGACAGCTGGGAAACGGTGCTGGCAGGGGGGCCCAAGTACTGACCCACGATTGGGAGCTCCGCGGTCCTGGCAGTGAGCCGTCCTCTTCTCCAGAACTGCCTCTGAGCCTAAGGGTCCTTCATGACGCACTGACCGCTTTGCGGGCAGATGTCCGTTTCACAGCTCGGGACCTGGGAGGTCGACTGGACGCCGGTGGTCTCGCCCTGCCCCCCGTTGATCGAGCCTGCGTCCGCCTGCGGGGCACTTCGCCATATCCTGTGCCCGGTCGTGATGTACCGACTGGGCGGCTATGCATGGGGGAGCCGGTGGACCTGGACCTAGTGACCGCCCCGACTTTGCCGGAGCCGCATGTGGGCAGTGTGGAGGTTTCTAGATTACCGCGTCGACTGGATAAATGCAGCTGGGGGCCGCGTCCTGGACTTTCCGTGGGGACCGCTGGCGGCACTGCCTATTGTGGTACGCCCATGTCGCCGCCGTCTAGCTGGATTGTTGTGGGTGACTCGCTGCGCTGCGCTGCTTCACACTATACAGTTTGGGACTCCGCGGCACTGGACTGGTCGGGTGCTGGGGACAGACACCTTCGAACGCTGTCGTGTGGACTGGCTGCCTTTGGTGGTCTGCTACCTTGCCATGGATCATCTGCCACGACGGTGGACCACCTTACGACGACCGAAATGGACTTTGGCGATCGATCCTATACTTCGCAGCGGTCCCTTTGTTTGTTCCCACCTCCTACGAGATTTGCTGTGCAGCCGGACTGTGCCGTTCCACCGCACCGCAGGGGCCAGGGGTGAGGCTGCGCCCTCCTGGGTTAGGACTGTCTCTCTTCTGCTGCTGGGACACTGATGGACTGCCGGGGATTTAAACGTTGGTATTGTATTGGCCTTGGAGTCGGGGTAAGGGTGGCCGGAGAATCGTATGTTCATCGGACTGCAAAGGCTTAATAGGCCCTCCTCCGGTCCTATCTTTTCCTTTCCTGGGAGTAATAGGGTGCTACACTCTTCCTTTCTCCCTGGGTTCAACTGTGACTTTCTGGACCTTTTCTCTTCTTTCTCTTATTTCTATATTTCGGGTTCTTCTGGGGCGACAGACACGTAGCTTGGGGGGGGGGTAGGCCATAGCCTCGGCATGCGTGTAGGGTGGGGGGGTCCTCATTGATATAGTTTTTATTTCTATGGTGCCTTCTTTTTCCTTTCCTGCTCTTTCTTTGTTTTCTTAGGGTTAGTGGTGGGGACTGGTGTTCGCTGGGCAGTGGTTGGGTGGCACTTCTTGTGGCGTAGTCCTATCCTGATAGTCCAGTACTGTGCCGCCATTTTAGATGTGTTTAGTATTAGCAGTCTCTCCTGCTCGCCGCTACCCATTCCTTATGCGATTGCCTGTACTGTGCACTGATCCGTATTGACTTATGTCTCTCCTTATATATAAAATTATAAAATTAACCTCACTGTCTCCTGCCACTCGGAGCACGTAGATTTACTGTAACAAGGACCGTTTGCTTTTCTGTGCTGCCGTGCTACCGAGTGGACCAATCCTTTGCTAATAAGCTTCAGAAGTGTGGTGGCCGGCCGGATGGTTGTGGGCCCGTATTTGTATTGTGCAAAGAGCTTAATAAAGGTTTTCAAAAATTAAAAAAAAAAAAATAATAATACCAGGGGTGAAAATATTGCAATATGATATTGGGAATCTCGTAATGAGCCACAAGACAGATAAAGCTCCATTCTGACATGGCTGAAAGTAATTTGCGGGTCACAATATGTCCAGTAGAGCCAACTGAGCCTCCCATCCTTTCACAGTCAGTAAATTGAATGCCACTAAATTAGATAACTATAGCACTTATGATTTGTAGCAGTTACAAATGTCCTAAAATTAAGCACTATATGAAAATAGGTGTTAATTGAATACCCTGCTTCTGTTTCTGTGTCTCACTTTATTTTACCTTCCTTTCCTTCATAAGTCAAGCAGCTTCCTTTAATCGCCATTCCTTTCCCGGCTTTACACTGCAGTGTGTGCCTGTATTGATTACTGCATCTGTGTTCCATCCCATGCGACGTCACAGGAGGAATGGGGCACTGTACCAGACGAAAAACACACAGACATGCGTCCTAGCATAATGTAAGTCAATGCCCTTGTGTGGTGTCTGGGGACAAACCTTGTGTGCCCTGTTAAATATAGCACATAGCTGCTCCTTCAGACTAGTTGCAATTGACATGGTAATTAATCTATCTGCTATTAAAACGCAGGATTTTGGAAAGTGAAAATATAAAACACCCGCCAGAAAAACTGCGGCAACGGGACATGATGAAAAGATATCACTGCATGATGACTAAAAGATTTTATAGTTTCCACTACAGAAGAACTGTGATTTAAGGACCAGGACAACTTTAAAAGTTTATCAATTAAAAACAATACATGGCACGAAACCTGCTGGTTCTATGTCCCACCTGCAGAGATCTGGCCATTCCATGTAGTTCATAGGTTTTTTATCAGGGCAGGGCTGACTCACCGTTCATCCTTCTGAGTTTGATAGAGGAAATACCATTGTGCTCGGCAATAAATACGCACTTTAGTTCAGCACCATGTCGCGCAATTAGTTTGTATTCTTCTGTGTACAAATGGGCAGTGTTGCTGATTTAGGTCAATTAAAGCAAATGTGTCTATATCGCAAGGTGAGAACAACGTATATTGTCTACACATCAAACTGTCCTAAGGGATTGATGATGACTCGCAATTATAACATTTGTTTGAGGCTGGCAAGTAAGAACGAAAAAGTCAGGGTAATAATTTAAATGGAAGCATTATACAAATTCAAGTTCCGTGAGTGTTCATGAAATCCTTTTTGAAAGTCTATCTTCACCTATTTTGAGTGTGCTGCGCTCTGTGCGCAAGATGGTGCATCAACCGAAAGCCGTGCTATGCTTGCATTTCAATCAGTGTGGCCTCAATGTGACGCTCTGCTCAGGGACGCAAAGGCACCTGAAAACCCTAAGCTGAAGGCAGTATTATTACACCTGTCTTTTAGAAAGGGGAGACCTCTCGGTCACCCCGAACGTATGGCCGGGTGCCCCGATCGCCCGGGAAACCTTTGCAGGCGGGGGGCGTGTCCCCGGCCGGTATGCCCAAAGTGGCGTGGTTGGAGCACACCCCCGCCGCCTAAGAGGGTTGTCCTAACACCAGCCTGGAAGTCCGCGCACTTTTGGGCAGGATGGGGATGCCGCCCCGCCTTCCCGCTGCAAGTTAAAAGGCGCGGGAGTACAGGCAGGCGTCCTCTTGTTCCCGCGCTCGGTAGGCTGCACCACACGTCGCTCGTGAGCCCTCAAGGGAACAAGCTGCAGTTTTTTTAACGTGGTAATTGTTGTTTTTTCTGTTTCAGTCGTCGAAGCGTATCTGGGATCCGGAGACCTGCACAGAACGTCGGATATGCCAGGAAAGAAGAATGGAAAGAGCTCCGAGATGGAACGGATGCTTCGCACACTGGTAAACCAAGTATCGGCGATGGACAGGAAATTTGGTAAAGTGGACCGATTGGGTCGCAGCTTAGCGGCGCTCCAGAAGAAAGTGGAAGCTCAGGCGGGGCCCTCAGGGAGACCTAAGAGGATTGTGGGGCCTGCTTCGCCAAACGTTACTCCAGGGGGGGACAAGGGAAAAAAGAAGAAAGGGAAAGGGGGTCCTAGCGAGGTCTCGGTCCCGATGGAAGTTCTGCAGGTCCCAG
Organism: Lissotriton vulgaris; assembly: GCF_964263255.1. Lineage (NCBI taxonomy): Eukaryota > Metazoa > Chordata > Amphibia > Caudata > Salamandridae > Lissotriton > Lissotriton vulgaris. Next base: position 1,962,498,645 of record NC_141687.1, read on the forward strand.
TAACCCCAGCGGCCAGCCCGGTGCCCGCACAGGATGGGGGATTGCCAATCCCTGTGATTATCACACCACTGGATAAGGAACAGGTACCCCCCGAACTGGCGATGCATCTAGCGGCGGTGTTGCCTTGGTTGAAGAAGGGAGCGGGGGGATCCGCGGCTGCGCAAGATCCAGCTGAGTAGGCTAGGCAAATTATCGACCAGCTCAGGCAGGCAAGGGGCTCTGGGGCAGCGAACATGCCTTCTATTCCTCTGCAGGTGGCGAACACGGCCGCGGTCGAGAACCAGAATAAGTCGACGGGCACGACCGGAGGTACGACAGAAAATGGTTAGAGGTCCCTCCCAATAATGGGGGAGGGCGCTGTACCTTAAAGGCGGGAATGCCTGGCACAACATGTTCCGATGGTCACAAAAGAGATGGTGTGGGCGAACAAATACATTAATATGTTTTCATTGTTGACGGACAATCGTGAGTTAGAATATGCCAAAACTCAGAAAGATTTGTGGCACCCCAGTGAATGGAGGGCAAAAATGGCAGAATTCAGGGTGGAGGAGTCTATGATGAACTGGATCAGGGCTTTTTCTGTTTTTGTAGCAATTATGGGTGAGCGAACACCAGAATTGTTGGAAGACCTTGCTTGCTACCAGAGCAGGATCATGGGCTTCCATGAGAAATATGGAGGGGACGCATGGAAAGGGTACGATGTGTCGTTTAGAAAAGCGAAAGAGTTTAATGAATCGCTGACTTGGGATTGTTTGGACACTGTACCTTGGCATGCGCAGTTCACGCCGGGCTCAGGATCAGGTTCGAGTGTGAACGGTTCCAGGGCTTTTCAACAGAAACATCCACAGCCCTTTTGACCAGCCCACGGGGAGAGACTCAGTCTAGATCAGGCAGGAATGGGAATAAGCTAGGGGTATGCTGGGGTTTTAACAAAGGAACGTGTAGTAGGCCGCAGGGAACGTGCAGGTTCAGGCATGCCTGCGCAGGTTGTGGTAATACCTCCCACCCTGAAACTAGCTGCCGATCCAGAGGCAATGGTACTGGGGGCAAGGGGGGTACTAAGCAGGATTGACACGGCGCCTCGGATGACTAAGCAATCGCCCGTGGATATTTTGGCTTTGACTCCCTGGCTGAACAAATACCCTGATCATGTGTCCGCCGGGATCCTGCGAGATGGCTTCTCGTATGGCTTCAGGATCACGGCGGGTGATTTTCGGGGGGCCCCCTTATGCAGAAACCAACTGTCCATTACGCACAACCCGACGGTGGTCGCCACAAAAATTGCAAAAGAGGTTCGCTTGGGGCGGGTTGCGGGACCGTTTGGTGAAATACCAACGGCCAATTTTGTGTGTTCCCCATTAGGGGTAGTTCCCAAGAAGAAGCCGGGCGAATTCAGGCTCATTCATAATCTATCAGCACCAAGGGGGGCTTCCGTGAATGAGGCAATCGATGCAGGCATTTGCAGTGTGAGGTATGCATCATTTGATGACGCAGTGGTCATGTTGAATTGCCTAGGCCCCGGTGCATTGTTGGCAAAATCAGATATTGAATCCGCATTTAGGTTACTACCGGTGCATCCCTAGGATCAACACTTGTTGGGTTTCACATTTCAGGGGAAGTACTACATGGATATGTGCATGCTGATGGGTTGTTCAATTTCTTGAGCTTATTTTGAAATGTTTAGCTCGTTTCTGGAGTGGGCATTCTCGAAGGCCTCAGGGCACCAACATGTGGTGCATTATCTCGTTGATTTCCTGTTTCTCAGCCCAGCGGGCTCTCGGGACTGTGCACGGGCATTGCAGGAATTCTGCGTGCTCATGCGGGGTTTCAGGGTTCCGTTGGCGCCAGGGTCCAACTACCTCCCTGGAGTTTCTGGATGTTGAACTAGACTCCGTGGAGGGTTGCTTCCGTCTGCCGGCGGAGAAGATCGCCAAATTCAGGGCCTCCCTGCTACAATGTCTTCGGAAAGACAAGGTGACACTGCATCAACTACAGCAAACAGTGGGACAGCTGAATTTTGCACTGAGGGTTATACAGATGGCTTGCCCTTTCTCCCGATCCATTGCACAGGCCATGGTTGGCCTCAAAGAAGACCACCATCGTACGAGGCTGTCGGCAGAGGTTTGCCAGGACATGCTCATTTGGCTGGCATTCCTGGCGGATTTCAATGGCCGGGTAGTTTGGAGCAAAGCCTCGGCCTCTTCTGCAGACTTGGGTTTATGGACCGATTTGGTGCGATCCTTGGTAACCGATGGTCGGCCCAGAAATGGCCAGCATGGTGGGAAGCAAGTGGCTTGACGAACAACATTGGTTTCCTAGAGTTATTCCCCATCTGGGTAGTGTTGTCGGCTTGGCCAGAAGAGTTCCGAAACCGCTCAGTGATATTTTGGTCTGATAACATGACTTGAGTAGTTGAGTGCATTAACCAGCAGGCAGCACGCTGCAAGTGGATATTGCGATTGTTGAAGGAAATTGTGTTGAAATGCTTGAAGCTAAATGTACAATTCAGGGCAAATCATGTGCCGGGAGTACTGAATAATGCAGCTGAAGCGCTCTCTCGTTTCAAAATGCAGGCATTCAGGGATTGTTTACCCTCAACGGACCTAGTGGCAGCTCCATTTCCCAAAGCATTATAGCAAATCGGCACCCCGGACTACAAAACCTTGTGGCAGCCAGTTTAGTGCCTAGGACAAGGAAAGCTTATGAATGGGCGTTCTGCTCGTACTGCGCCTTTTAAGCCTTGCATGGGAGCATAGATGGGGTCAGGAGGAGTCCTTTACCCAATTTTTAGTGGCACTTCATGAGGAGGGTCGGTCGGCGGCAACCGCCAGTTGGTATAGGGCCGCCATATAGTTTATGGCTCAGCTCCATGGGATCAGGGACCCGACGGACTCCTTTATAGTCAGAAAGACGCTGCGCGGCTGGCGGCACCTAGAGGGGCGCAAAAAGGATACCAGGCATCCAATAGGATTTGACAGGTTGACCGCCTTGCTGGCTAAACTAGAGGAGACATGCTCCTCACCTAGTGAGGTTGTCCTATATCGGGCAGCATTTGCACTGGCATTCTATGGGGCCCTGCGGGTAGGCGAACTAGTGGCTGCCAATAAAAGGGATATCGAGGGGGGTCTGCGCAGGGACCACACGCAAGTGAGAGGGGATTCCCTGCTGATCACGATTGCCAGGTCAAAGACAGACCAGGAGGCCCAGGGGAGTAGCATTGTGTTGCAGCGCGCTCCGGGAAGTCCCTGTTGTCCAGTGCTGCACCTTGAGGCCTACCTAAAATAAAGGGTGACGATGTGGGAGGGCCTTGCTGCGGCATTCTGACGGCACCCCGTTAACAAAGTTTCAGTTCCAGAGGGTGCTGACGATCACGATTGCAGCTGCGGGCTTGAACCCGAGTGATTTTGGAACTCATTCGTTCAGGATAGGGGCCGCTACAGAAGCGACGGCCGGGGGTCTGCAGGCAGACAATGTTAAACAGTTGGGGCGCTGGTCTTTAAACTGTTTCAAACGTTACGTGCGGTTGCACATGTTGTAATTAACGGAAGAAGTGCTCTCACGCTTGTTGTCTTTTGTTTGGATTACAGTTTCATGAGCCTGTGACGCAGGGCGGAAATTGGGACCGGCCCAGTATCAGCTAACCACCACTTCAGGAACAAGGAATGGAAGACGAATGGTCTGGGTTGTGGGCCACTCATACGTGAGACCTGCCCTGGACATATTCAGGGCAGGTGATGCGATCCACACATCTGAGGAATATGGTTTCAGGGTGTCCTTCCATGGGAAGGGCGGTTTGTGTATTGACCAACTGCAAAGTTTTGTCGAGGGATTGTTAGGGCTGCACAAGTCACCGCCATCAGTAGTCATAGTGCACATTGGGGGCAATGACTTGTTGAGGTTGGGCAGACGGGCTTTAATCAAACACATATTTTCAGCAGTTAGTTGGTTAGCAAAGATACTCCCGGGGTGCACAATAGCTTGGTCACACATGATTCCGAGGAGGGTATGGAAGGTGGGTGGTCCACGACAGCGTTGAACCACTCGGTAAAGCGGGTCAATAATAAAATGGAGAAATTGTTTCGATCTAACCACCTTCAAAGTATACCTCACGAATGCATCTGGGGGGACCACTGTTATTCAGACGATGGGGTACACCTGTCCAGGGTGGGGAATGACTTATTCATAGGAGACATAATAGCTTGGCTAGTGGGATTGAGGAGACATGACCTATAGGACTTGTGGGGGGGCCAGATAGTCGGTCAACTATCTGGCCTGTGGCGGTAAGGTCATGATCGGTGAGCAGTGATTTCAAGGTCCCTAGTGGGGGCGTCACCCATTATGGATGGGAGCGCCCGGGGGAGGCGGCCATTGGCCCCTCCCACGGGGGGGCCGCACCCATTACGGATAGGATTGCCCAGGGGGAGACGGCCATAGGCCCCTCCCAGGGGCAGACTGCTATATGCCCCTCCCACGAATTTCCCAGGGGCCGGATATCCACTGCGGCGGAAGAGAGTGCGGGGAAAGGGGGGGGAGTCCACGCTGTCCTTCTTATGGTTACCCCACACGGGAACTCGGACGACCTTAAGATGGCGCCAAGTGGAAGGGGGCCCCCATGACAAGGGAAGTTACAGTTGGCTACGAGGGTAAAGCCCTCTGCGCATGCGCCACTCACACGAGAGGGCGGAAATTTGGTGATAGGGATCTGACACCGGTTAAGACCTTGCCGTTGGCCCTTAACGATAGGATGTACAAAATTCGTATGTAATGCATTATGTCATGATGTCAGACTCGGTTAGGAAAATCTTTGTATTAGAGATTTGTTAAGGTTAGCCTGGATACCTGTCTTCATCAAGTGTAATGAAAGTTGAATTTTGTACATGATAAATGAAATGTTTTTAATTTAAAGTTTTACATTTTGTTTCATATTTTAATAAATACGGCTGGGGGGTCGCGAGGCCCCCTGCCTTCCAAAAGTTCAAACTGTGTCTGTCTCCTACCATTGGGATTGGTGGTGGAAGGGGTGGCGGGCATCCCGGACCATATTGTACTTGAAGCTTTTTTGCCACTCAGCTTCAATAGCGTACGCGCGTGCATTCATCAGTCTGGCAGCACCCACAGAGAATACTGCGGCCACCCGAGCCGGCATCTCCACACTTTTAGAGGCCCCCTTGTTCTCACCCCTTTTATCAACCCTCACCCCCACCCAGAAGCACTGTGGCCTAAATCTTATGACATCTCCACTTTTATCAGTGAATGTGGATGCATATATTCACAAATAAAGATGTTTTCACATTCCAACTTGCATATTTAAATTGCAGTGATGCATAAAAGTGAGGATTTTCACATTAAATTGCGCTCATATATACAAAGGTGTGATGTGCCCCCTGTTGACTCACTGAAGAGAGCACTTTATACAGTTAATACGTTATCGCCATATCTTGCTCTGCAGTGCGCCTGTTGAGGGTTGACAGCGGAATGGAAGGGCCCTGTTAGTGCGCAACACATTCCAGCCCAAGGCCACTTCTCCCATACCTTTGTGTTGCCTTCCTGCCTTGCATACTGCTCGGCGTGCCTGTCACCTCATCCAATCTTGCATGCTTCCATAGTGCTCCACCTTAGCCTCTGAATGCTTGCTTTAGCTTGAGCTGACCTGTTTTGTAGACGGATGACTGGTGCAGCATTTTAGGACAGAAACGTCCTCTGCTTGGTAAGAAAAGTGTACCCCTGACCTGAGTGTCCAGCTGCACTGTTGCCTGGATCCCTAATGCTGATGTATTTGTCATAGGTGAACATGAATCATGCTTGTGCACCATGACACAGGCCTGTCTCATGGATTACGGTCTTGTTGGACTGGGAAAGAGCTACTGTCATATTAGTGAAAGGCTACCTCCTTCACCAGAAGTTAAGTAGCACGGCTGCGGTGGTGGCAGCATACTGTGTAGTGATCAGTAGTAGCGAACAGGACCTTTTTATTCTGTGTACTGGAATGAATCCAACAGGCTCACTAACCATTTTAAAAGTTCTGTGGCTTTGGGCTTAACACACCCTTGTCCTCCATCAGGTAGATGTGAAGTGCCACACAGCTCAGGAGTAGTCACTCTGCAATAGTTGTATGTGTGCCTGACAATGATACAGTACAAGGATTGGTGCAGTACTGTGCAGTACGTGTGGTTAGGACATGTGATGGGTGTATGTATGCCTGAGAGGAATACATTACAGGAGAGATGTAGTACTGGGCGGTGCGTGCACAGGGACAAAATGTGCTGAGTGTATGTATGTGTGCTTGCGTCAATTAAAGCACATGAAGGGTGAAGAGTTGGGTAGCACACACATAGTGAGTGTGTTCTGGCAGTGAGTGTGTTTTAAAATAAGTACACCCTGGTTAAAGATTGAAAGGCTTCAGGGCTGTGTGTGTATTGAATGCTTTTATGCATGTAAGGATACAATGCATAGAGGTCTTATTGCTAAACCAAATGTGTGCTATGAATGTACGCTGAGTGTGTGCCTGCAATTGTACATTACATGGAGGAAAGACACTGGTTCCATTTAGGGAAGTCCAGGTCTGCCTGGTGAAGACATGAGGAGGAGAAGAATACCCCCAGTCAGATTTGAAGATTGCTGCATTGCTGGGATCTGGGTGGGGACATGCTGGAGAGAACAGACTCCGTTTGCATTTCAAAGACTGCTCTTTGATTCAGAGATAGATTACAGGGAAGGGACCTGGAAACATCTCAGGAGGGGAGATGGGCATGAAAAGAGAATCATAAAGATTAGAACTGGGGGTCTAGGATTAACCCTTTGATGCACATGTCATTGAGGCTGACATCCAGGTATAAACTCTGGTCACTCCCATTAATTATATTGTGAACAATCAGCTTCAGAGTCCTGTTTGCTGTGGCAGACCTCTTTTTTGAAGGAAGATGAAAAGGAGAAGTGCCAACTTCAAAGGAAGCAGAAACCCAATGTTGGAACTGGCCCTTCTTGCAGGGATATTCCCAAACTTTTTGCTTCTCCCTCCCTTATTTTTCCTGACCCGTGGCTGTTGGCAATAGGACTCTTTGCACTTTACCACTGCTGATCAGTGCTAAAGTGCACATGCTCTCTGTGTAAATTGTACTGTAATTGGTTATCCATGATTGACATATTTGTGTCACCAAGAAGTCCCTAGTAAAGTGCACTGAGTGTGCCAGGGCTGGTGCTAGCAGATGCTACTGGTGGGCCTGCAGCACTGATTGTGTCACCCACCTGAGTAGCCCTAAAATGATGTCGCAGGCCTGCCAACCCAGTGCCTGTGTGAAGTCTGTGAACTGCCATGTCCTCCTGGCCTGGTCAGTGTCCCCACTGACCAGGCCTAACCCTTCCCTTTCTGTACACATTGGTTAACCCTATGGAAGGCCCAAGGTACCCCCTTGGGGAGGATGCAGTGTATGTGAAAGGTAGAACATGTACTTGTGCAGGTGACATGCTCTGGTAGTGAATTACAGCCATTTTCGTTTTTCACTATTGTTAGGCTATTATGGGGGATGCTGGCTACAGTGGCTACCAGCATATCTTCCCATAGGAGCAAGATAGTGCATACAAGTCTGGTATCCCTGAACTCAGAATTTAATAACACATATCTTAGGAAAGGTTGTTTTTAAATCCTGTGTTTGAGAACAGCACTTTTAGAAAGTTGCTGTTCTCTTGTCTGACCTTTCTGTGTGCCTTGGCCTGTTTGTGAATTGACTTTCTGGTTTGTGAGTGACAGGGGCTGGGTGGCTCCCAGAGGCTGAGTTGGCCATCCCTGGGCTGAATAGCTCCATCTGCATCTAGAGTGGTGGGAGGGGATAGCCCTGGGCATGAATAGGGCTGTGCCTGCCTTCCACAATGCTGGCTCCACCTCCTGCTGGGCGGCTGACGACCCTACCCCTCTCTCTGAAAGGAAAGAAGAGGCCAGGAAAACAAAGTGCTCAAGGAACACCCAGAACTGGTTCAGACCAGGCTCAGAGCCCTCCTGCACAAAGGGTTCAAAGACTTTTAGGGGTAAGTACAGGACCCCTGACTACAGAACATTAGATCATACTTGAATCAAGAAGGAACCTCTGCCAAGGAGAAAGCTGAAACTGAAGAAGGCAGACTGTCCTGCTGTTGCTCGGCTGGATTGACCTTCTGTTGCTTTGCTGCCAAGGAGAGGGGAAGGACTTTGCTTTGTGCTGTGTCCCCTTGCTTGAAGGAATCTCCAAGGGACTGAGAAGAGCTGGCTCCCTGTTAAGAAGTCCCAGGAACAAAAAGGACTTCACCCCCAGCTTCCCTGAACTCTGCTGAGAGAGTTATGTCCTTCCTAGAGTGTTTGGGCAGGTTGTGGTGCCTCTGGAAGTTGTACCTGTGTTGGGAAGCTGGAAACCAAGATTTTAAAGACTTTCTGCAAGTTTTGTTGCATCGCTCGCTTGCGGAGCGCATCCCCGTCAGTGCGAGGAAATTCCCGCCGCTACGTAGGCCGAGATCGTCGCAGCGCCTATTGCTGCTGCCAGAGTCATCGCATCCTTCGCTTGCGGGAGGCACCAATCTGGTGCGGGAATATTACCATTGCTGCGAGTATCGTCGCAGAGCCTGTCGTCACTGGGTGAGATCGCCGCACCTCCTGCTTGCGGACCGCATCACGTCGCTGCGAACATTGTCGAAGAGGAATTGCATCGAGGAGCTGCGAGCGGAAGATCGCCGCTGAACCGCGCATCGTCGCCCCGGAGATCATCGCAGCCCCAAAAATCATCACATCGTGCCTTTGCGAGCCTTTTTCACTACGGAACCTCCGCACCGGAATCCATATAAGGTATCGCATCCCTCAAGATACAGACCATAGTCACTGCAACACGCCCGCTACATCGAACAGGGTTGTCGCATCGCCTCCCCAAGGTCTCAGGAATGACGAATCGCTTGTTTCCAACTGCACCAGCTTCTGTTTTGGAACTTTATCGCATCTAAAGGTACTGTTGGCTAAACGTGACGCAACTGTGAACTTTACACGCAACTGTGGATTATTTTATCGCAACTTTAAGAACTTTTTGCAACTATAGTCTTGAACTGTGTATGTTGGATTTTTTTTGTTTTGGTCTTGTGTAGTTTACATTAAATACCTTTTCTAAACTGTTGTGGAGTCAGTTTCTGGTGTTTACATTGTGTTACTATGAGTGTTGGTACAAATACTTTACACATTGCCTTGGATAAGCCTTGACTGCTCATGCCAAGCTACCAAGGGGGTGAGCAGGGGTTATCTCAGAGGGTTTCCTCCTTACCCTGACTAGAATCAAGGGTCCCTATTTGGACAGTGGTACCTACCTCTGCCAACTAGATACCCCCAGTTCTAACACCCAACATAAAACTTCAAAGACTCAGGAACTATATTGCATTTGGTATCTCAAAAAGGATTATCAGAAGGGGTGGCTGAGTCTGCAAAAACTGTAATTTGACGAGCAGCCAGATGGGCTGATTGACAAGGGAAAGACTAAGACTTAGGGCCAAGGCCTGCTAGTGTCCCTGCTGGGTGAGGGGATTTTCACCTAGGGAAATCGAGACCACCTGTGTGGAGCCTGGAGCCAGTGCCTACCTGCTTGCCAAGAGCAGTGTTACCTGTGAGGGAGAGGAGCGTGTTGGATGTAGCGAGGTCAAATTGGAGTCCTACTGTGAGGAATCCTGGTAAAAGGTGTGAGGATTCAGCTATGCACTAATTGGGTCATAGTCTTTAAACAAGACTGTTTTTGGCAACCCCCGTATGCCAGGAGAAGGCCACCATACACTAAACCAATTGTGTTAAGCAATGTGCTGGTCTAGCTACACCCCAACAGCAGCGCTGCAGTAACCACATATGCCAGAGTGGGCCACTGATAAAGTATTTCCAGGACTGTCGTGACCGGTTACAGGGCAGGGGCTCCCAGGATGTAAGAGCCTGGGCCCGTTTTATCACATACCACAGTAACTCCATATGCTAGGAGAGGCTGCCAGGACCAACACTGCCAAAGGAGAGACTGAGGCTGCAACTTGCGGGTTAGACCGCACTGTGAGGGCTCTGCCCCCGACTACCCATGGAGGACTGTTGGGGACACCATGGATGACATTGCATCCTTGCTGCCTCCAATCCAGAGCTGGGGAAAGATTCCCTACACCTGTTGAACCAAATCAACTTCCTGCTTATTCATGAGCCGAGAGCTGCTCTGACTTCTGAGAGACCACAGACAACGCCAGTCCAGAGAGACAGCCTGCCTTGCGTAGTGCTGCAGCGACAGGCCTGAGCAGCCTGACTTCACCAAGGAGAAAAGGACTCCTGGGTGCATGTTGAAGATGCCGGCTGCATCGCTGACCTGCTGTGCTGTAAGAGCAGTTAAGTTGAGAACAGGACAAATGGGGCCCTGGGGCAATTGCTGCTAAAGGTGCTGCAGCACCATAGACTCTCTTGACTGCGTCCTGAAGAGTCAAAAGGAAGAACTTTTGAGTATGGCCTAATAGTTTTCATTCCTTGATGCATCTTTCTCCGTCCAGCCAAAGCATCATGTGCACTTTTCATGTTCTTTACCCAGGCTGCCTTACAGCCTGGGTAAAAAATATTCCCAGGCTCCCATTCCCTGGCAAAGCACTGAACCATGGCACTCAGACCAATCACAACGCTGCATTGCAGCATTTTGATTGGCTATAGGGAGCCTGGGAGCAGGGTGCTTCCTGCCCTTGAGTCCTGGAAGCGGGCAGCAGTTGTGGCGGCAGCACACATGCAAGTGTTTCATTTTTTTAAATCCCTTACCTGCGACCTATCCCCCACCACTGTGAAAGACAAGCCACCATTGGTACTTGGCCCAGTTGCTCAGAATCCATAGTAGGTGGGGCACGGTACATCAGGAGTACCCACTTTGAGGCCCAATAGCCCATGCATGCCCTGTTGTCCTCTGAATGGGGTTCTGACAATTGGCGGCAAGCAGTGGGCGACGTAACATTTAGGAGCCTAAGATACAGAGGTGTCATTGTCCAGTTCCAATTTGCATTGGTACTCCAATAAGTACAGTTTTTTTGTATTCTACATACAAAGGCAACATGCATAAGCAATGGAGAACACAGGTTTGGAAATTGACCTCAGCACCATGTTCATAGATCGGACGAAAGATTTATGTGGGGACAGAGGGTAGAGGATTTTCAGGGGTAAGGACAGAGAGGTTCTTGCTAGTTTTATTAGGGACCAGCTTGCAATAATGGTTGAAGGAGAGGAGGCTGTAGCTGACTTTGGGCACAGAACCATGGTAGCAACCCAAGTAGAGAATGCTGTGGACTTAGGCTCTAGGATCCCCTTACTCCTTAGCACAGGATCTCCCAGACACAATCTGAGTGTGTCCCCTAATGCATTTTCTGTAGTTTCACCAAGGCATTCATCATTGTTAGTTTCTAGAATACCCCAGGTGTTTACACCACCTCTAATACCACTGTCAACAATTACAGGAGTAAATCACTTGGGTGGGTTGGGTCTAGAAGAGGTCACTTGGTGGGTTGGGTCTAGCAGAGACCCTGAACTTGCAGATGGCACTTTAGAAAGCTAAGGCAGAGGAAGATGAGAAAGCCAGAGAGTTCTAGAGGGAGATGCTATGACTAGCTCACCAAGAACAAGAGGAGAGGAGGAGGGAAAAACTGAGGTGTGGGCCAGGGATGAGAAATTAAAAAAGAGAGAGGAAAAACAGTGAGAGTGGGAGGAAAAACAGAAGGGAAAGGAAAGAGAGATGGTAAAGTAAAGGATGGCTCTAGAGAGCCAGAAAATTGGAATGGCATCAAAGACAACTCCACCTGGGTTAAGTGACTGTACTTACAGTGCGGGCCAGGTCGTGGCAAAGGTTCCAAAAGACCTTGTGCATATGTATGCAGAAGGACCGGATATTACGGAATGGTTTGTGAGCTTTGTGGTACCTTGAAAAGCTCAGGCTTCAATGAAGTGTCTAAGACAGCTGCTTTAATGGGGTGCATGCCTTTGGAATAGACAGCCGTCATTGGGAGGATGCCTGTGGCAGTCCAAATGATATATGAGTGAATGAAAGAAGCTCTCAGTAGGAATGGATGGCGTTCTTTTAGAGACATGGATTAAGAGTTTACTGCACGATTGGTATGATTAGGTGAGACGGATGGAGGCCAAAGATTTTCAGTCCCTTAACTAGTTAATGGTGACAGAGCAACTCAAGGAGTGCTCTACCCCCACTTAGGCAATACCAGTCTGATCTGAGAGAGAGGGATCTAGCAATTTTTTGTGTTAGCTTATAAGTGGTTGGCTAACAGGGATCACAGAGGCCTGGAACAGCATTGCTCTGAGCCAAAGGGGGAGAAGAACTCTCTACAGACTGTTTCCAAAAAGGAGGGTAAGGGCCAGGGTAATTCTCATGGGACGGACGGAGGGCCCAGAAATCGTAATGGTGTGTCCGGAACTTCCTGATGTCACTGGCCCATGGAGTGCCCTTAGCAGGAAACATAGGGATTAGAAACACCCAGGATAGGTTTAACTTTCTGTTCTACTGGCCAGGGATGCAAAGAGACATAGAGAGGTTCTGTGGAACCTGCCAAGCTTGCTAGATGAGTAGTAAGACAGGAGGGAAGACACATGCGCCATTAGTGCTGCTGCCAGTACTAAGTGTTCCTTATGAGTGGGTGGGAATAGATGTTGCTGGTCCATTTAAACTCCCTCACAGTCAGGCAACAAGTACATTTAGGTTGTGATGGAACATGCCACCTTGAAGCTGTACATCTGAGGAGCATAACTACAAAGGTGGTAGTGAGAGCTCTCCTGGATTTCCAAGGACAGTAGTTTCCAACCGGGGAACCAACTTCATCTCTTCCTATATGAGAGCGATGTGGGCACAAGCTGGTGTGTCATACTACTTTTCCACACCATACCACCCACAAACCAAAGGTTTGGTGGAGCAGTTTAAAAAGACACAAATGAGCATGATGGGAACTCTGCCAGAGTCCCAAGTGAGATATTCTCCTGTCATTTCTCTTGTTTGTCTACTGCGAACACTACTCCACCGAAGGGAGTAGTGTTCAGTCTCTTTGAACTTCTGTATGGACAGCCAGAATGGGGTCCACTTGCCTTAGTAACAGAAGGGTGGGAAGAAATCTCAGAGTCTTCATTGAAGAATGTGGAGTACTATGTAATTAACCTCAGGAAGTTAATGGTGCAATACATGGGTCAGGCAAAAGAAATATTTAGGATAGCCAATTGGTGATGAAGGAATGGTATAACCAGAAAACTATACTTACTGGGTATGAACAACTAAGGAGTTGTACAGAGATGTCATAGATGACATTCCATCCTCACTGGGTCCAGTCGAGAGCCCGTTGCACCAAACCAACTTACAGCTTCTTCATGAGCAGAAATATGCTGTGAAATCTGAGCACCTAGGGTTGCACCAAAGAGAGATCCTATGCCACTGAGAGCTGTTGCGAAGTCCGTGACCAGCCCTAGTTAAAGGGCTAAGGTAGGACTCATGGGTGGATGATCAAGATGCCTGCTACATCGCTGAACTCTGCTGTGCTACTAGAGTGGGTAAAATGAGAAGTAGGCTGTGGGCAATGGTTAGCACCTTTGTCCAAATTGGGTGCCTTACTTCAAGTCAATATAAGGGGGATACACTCCTAAAATAACCCCTGTCACTCCCTTGATAGCTTGGCATGAGCAGTCAGGTTTATCTCAGAGGCAGAGTGTGAAGCATTTGCACACAACCAACAGTAATACAGTGAAAACACTACATAAGGACACCACACCAGTTTTAGAAAAATAACCAATATTTATCTGTGCAAACATGACCAAAAAAATAAAAGACCAACATACAATACTCAAAAATAGGCACTTTGCAAAAATGACTTCAAAATGCAGTTCATTAAAGTTGGTAGCTCCGTCCGGTGCAACCTCGTTGCTGAAAACAACAAAATCCCACAGTTCCAGCCGACCGTGCGGACTGGGGTTTGTGTCAGCAGACCCTTAAACAGTACATTTGAATCCTGCCAAACGTGTTGGAGCGGGCCGGTCATGGCAACCGTTGTGGAAGCGATGTGAAGCATAGCGGTGCCTTCAAGTCGCAGTGCAGGCAGCGTCTCGGTGACTGTCATCCAGCTGCATCGGTGAGACCAGGGCTGCGGTGTGGAGTGAGGCGGTGCTCGTTGCGGTGCTGACATTTCATGGTGCAAGCAACAGTGCCGGTTAATGAGAGCTGGCGTCGGTCAGGCCAGACTGCGGTGTGGGACATGGTAGTGCATTGTGTAACTTACGAGTGGTGCCCCCAAACCCCGGTGCATTCACGGGTGTTGCAGTCAGCAGTCAGTGACGTCATCTGTGAGTCAAGGGCGGAAGAGTGAAGCAAGGTGGTGCCAACAGGTCACGGTGCAAGCAGCAGCTTGGTGGCATCATCGGTGAGACTAGGGTTGAGGTGCGAAGTGTGGCGGTGCTCTTTATTGTGCCTTCAGGACATGAAGCCCACAGCGGTATATGTCACCTTGTCAGCAATCTCTTTGTCAAGCCCTTGGAGATACTCTGCAACAAGTAAAGAAAGTTCAGTCTAGTCCTATCACTGCCCAAGGCAGAAGCAGCAACTGCAGACCAACCTAGCAAAGCAACAACACAGCAAATGGGGCAGTACTCCTCCTGGCAATTCTTCCAGCTCTTCTTTTTGGTAGGTTCCTTGATCCAAGCAAGTTCCCTGAAGTCTTTTACCTCCTTAAGACTTCCAACATGAGGCACACTCTACTTCAAGCCCTTGGAGAAAACTCTAACAGGAGGATGATGAGAGTACAATCCAGTCTTTTCCCTGCCCAAGCCATACACATCAAGCAGCAGGCCAACACAGCAGAGCACACAGCAAAGTGGCAGTTACTCCTGACAGCTATTCCTGCTCTTCTTCCTGGCAGGTTCCTTAGATAATCAGTAATCTGAAGTTTTGGGGCCAGGGCCCCAATATTTATACCACATTTTCCTGTGTTCTCTTGTGGCAAAGGTCTCTCAGCTCAGTATAAACCAGTTCTGCCCTCTCTGGCCCAGCTTCCCAGCAGGAGGTGGAGACAGCATTGTGCAAGGGAGACAGGGGCTACTAAATTCAGACCAGGCCTTTTCAAGTGCTAGTGAAACTCCTCCCACTACTCTGAATGCAGCCCAGGTCTATTCAGCCCAGCCTTGACTCACCAGGGAAAGGCAGGACACACCTCGACCCCGCTCCCCCGCCCTTGTGGCTGTCTACAGTGAATGTACATCCCCAGCCCCTGTCACTCCAAATACAGACAGTCAATCCACAATCCAGCAGAGGCACACAGGATGGCTAAGCAAGAAAAAACCCTCTACATCTATCATCTTTGCTAAAAGATACATTTTTTCATTCTGAGTTCAGGCATACTAAACTCCATTTCTCTATCTCGCCCCAAAGGGAAGTTATACTTGTAAGGTGTTACAAAGTACCCTCCCATTCCATCCTATGGGACAGATAGCCTTTCAGTAGTGAAAAACGAAATACACTGTATTTCACGACATGAATTCCAAAAGTCTGGGGGTAAACCCAATGAAAAAGCCCAATTCTAACACAGGCCAGTTGCCCCCAGTGGGACTTACTGCTAAAGGTAACGTGGCACCATAGCCACTTTTGAAAGAGATCCTGAAGAGTAAGAAGGAGAAACTCTTGAATACAGACTAATACTTTGCATTCCCTGATGCAGCCACCAGTGAATGGGGAATAACCCTGAGCACGTTATACGAAGGAGGATGGCACAGGGATATGCCTGACATCTACTGGAGCCTCGACATGAAGCGGGATTGTGTTACTGCTTTTGAATGTCGTATTCTTTTATATGTGTAGAGTTAGAAAATAAATAACACTTTTTTTCTTGTAAAAGCAAGTACTTGGCTGGACATTGATATATTCTTCTTACTGTTTGCACTGTGAGTTATGGCTCTGCTGGGAATACAGCCTTCAATTGTAGACTCTAAAATAAGAACTGCTCTGTTATTGCCTTGGGCAGTGGGGTTATCCCTCAGTTTACTTTCCGTTCCCGCCTCAGTTAAAAAAATAAAATTGAAATACAGAGCCAAAGCCCAGGGGGAGGCAGAGATTAAAAGAAAATACAGAACTGCTAGTGCACTAAAATGAATGCAGCCAGTCAATGGCAGACAGGGTCCACTATCCTTTGGACCCTGGTGCCCCTGATCCTTCTGTACAACTGAAAATGTCTACCGGCCACAATACATGCCAAAAGATTCAATTGGAGACTCTCAATTTTTAAAGCCAAAAATGTTGCTATTTTAGCTGTTTACCACCTGAAATTGTCCCTGCTCCAATAGAAGTCATTCGGGGAAATACATTCTCCCGATTATATTAGTAAATCTCCCAGTTACCTCTTCTAAAATGCTGAAATGTATGTGTCACACCTGGCCTGTCTTAAACCCATCACTGCAAACTATTTCAGTGGACTCCGCTTTTCAGCTCCTGTCCAATGCTGAGCTCTGACACCATACCCTGAGAATTGGAGAAGCAGCAGGAATAAAGCTCCTGTGCAGGGCAGCTGTTTAGCCCATGCCCACACCATCTTGAAGACTTCAAATTGATAGAACTCTTAGGCCCTCATTTATGAAAAGTGACGCATCGCTGCAAGAAAACAGTGACCCTTTCCTGCGTCTGACCCCCCCCCCCCCTGCATACATTATACCTGGAGCAGGCATAGTGTGCCACAGGGGTTTACAAAGTGGTGCATCACTTTGTAAATATGGAGCAACATGGCTCATTTTGTACTCCGCTGGTGCGTCACAAAAAGCGATATATCAGCAGTGCAAAAGTGACGCAAGGGCCCATAAATAAGACCATTCGTTTATTGTTCATTTTTTCAATCAACAAGGATAAAAAATCCTTTTCCAGCTTCTCTCTATATGTAACTTTTTGAAGTTGTATTTCTTTTATTATTTAATGATTTGCAGCTGGCCTGCTGGAGCAGGGAGGGCTTCTCTAACATGTAAAGTGAGGGAGTCCCCGGCACCCACCCCCCGCACTACAGGGGCAGCAGGAGCCTCAGTTATGTTATGTCTATGATCTAAATTTCAAGTCATTTATGAAGACCTAGGAATAATGTGTGATAATAGAATATGCTGGAAGAATCAAACTGAAAACCTGAAACCTAAGCATGTCTTAATAGTGGCTGGCAAAACAACTTTTTATGGTTCACCTTGAGCTGTTTCTCCACCTTACGTTTTTTACTTTTTAGAGCAAAAATAAGTATTAATTTGTGCAATGGGAATATAGTACCATGAAATGAATGTATTGAGATCCATTAATAAAATGTAAAGTGTGATTCTGGCCATGATCTGGCTGGAATCTGGTCACCATGCTGTCTCTAGGCTAATACAGGCTACATTTATGACATATGTTCTTCAGATCTCAACTTGACGATTCCAAATACTGTCTGGGCAAACTCTTTAAAATCATCAAGTACTAATTCTGCCTTGGCACTACCATGATTAGTACCACTTCCCACAACACCTGTGAGAGGTTTTTAACCTTTTTTGAGAAGAACAGAATTGACAGCTCAATCTCTAATGAACTTGGTGCTAACCTGACTTTGCTGACTGACCTACCTGTTTCCCAGCCAGAATACATGTTGAATGAGTTGGATCTACTTCTCAACCATCCCTTAAAGCCCAAAAACCATGTTTTATGGAGTGAATTCAAAACCCCCAGTGAAGTAGATATTCTGCAGATCACATCATCACTGAAACCCACCTCAGACTTCACTGTCTCAGTTTCCTCCTCACTCACCAAAGATCTCAGTCACCTAATGTAGGAAACTGAGTTGCATGTTGAAGGCAGTGAAACCCTACTCAAGCCGCAACCACAATTTCTGTCAGGGTGAAACACAAGCAAAACTATAATTAACGTATGATTAACAATCTGCTGGTTTGCCACAAAGCAGTGAGTCCTAATTTAAAGGCAATGTGTAAAGTATTAATGCAATGTTTCAAACAGTGATAAAGTGAAAACACAACACAAGAAAATGTCCACACCAATTTAGAAAAATAGAGTACAATTTAATAAATTATTTGAGAACAAAATGACAAAAGTCCAATTAGTAGAACCGGAATATGCAATTTTAAAGATTTAAGTGGAAGCAGTGCTTAAAGCACAAAGCACTAACTGTGGTTATCTGGCCACTTCAGATCAGGACAAAGTCATACGTTCAAGCTGACACCGGTGGAGTGAGAACCAGATACAGGGACAAAATTTGGCCTGGTAAACAAATTAGCTTAAATTCAGGTTGCGGAGCATTGTGAGGTCCTATGAGGAGGATGTGTCATGCAGTGGTGATTCTAATGGGCTGTGATGTGAGGTCCTGTGTCACAATCTATTGCACATCGGCGGTTCTGAGGAGTTGCAGGGCTGCAATGGGAGGCCTTGTGCCAAGATAGGTTGTGCAGCTGCAGTTCTGAGGAACTTCAGAACAATGCCCCGAGTAAGCAGGTACCCCAGCTGGGCTGGCAGAACACCTTCAGGCTTACTTCCAAAGATCCAGGTCTCCCAGCTGGCAGAGAACAGGTGCAGGGTTCAGGGTGATTGAAACCTTTACTGCCCCAGAAGCTCTGATCAAGAGGTCAACCTACTAGGCTTTGAAATTGCTTTGGTGGTTTTGGGCTTAGGATGCATGTCCAATCCCTTTCACTCAAGCACCAGGGCAGCAGGGTAGTAGTCCTTCTTGCAGAGCAGCCCTTCTGAGCCTTCCACTGGTTCTGAGATGTTCTAACGAGTTGGGTCTGAGGGCTCAATATTTGCACCTGGTGCCCACTTTGAAGTAGGAGAAGTTTCTAGAGACTTCCGCCTCTAGAGTTGCTTGGAATTTCCTGCCTCCCTGACATGACCCCAGCTTGTGTGGGGTCATAAAAGACGAGTGCCATCCCCTTTGTGAGTGCGCTCAGACTTGCAATGTGCAAGTGTGATAAGTGACAACTTAGCCCCCTCATCAAGTCAGAGATTGCTCATTCTGCCAACATTAATCCCCCCTTCATCTCACTGTCTGGGAGCAATACTCAAAGACCAATTGCCAGCTACACCTAGTCATGTGACCCAGGATACCTGCCCTCTGAGCTGTGTAGGGCGTTCGTCAGGGGTGGCTGACATATATTAAAATGAGAGGTGTGGGCCTGGCATGAGGATTAGTTTGCCAGGTTGAAATGGCAGTTTAACACTGAACACGCAAGATGCAATGGCAGGCAGGAGACATGTTCAAAAGGCTACTTAAATTAGAGGCACAATTAGTTCTGTTTGCCCACTAGTTGCATTTAATGTTCAGGCCCTGGGTACATGTATTACCTTGTTACTAGGGACTTACATGTAAATTAAATGTACCAACGGGGTATAGGCCAATTCTGCCAAGTTTTAAAGGATAGAGCACACACACTTTAGCACTGGCTTGCAGTGGTAAAGTGTACAGAGTTCTAAAGCCAACAAAAACTAGATCAGCAAAAATGGAGTATAGTAAAAGATTTGGAGAAAGACTACCTTAAGGCTGAAAGGCCTAACACCTCCTTTCCACTGTCTAGACCAGGATCATCCATGTATCTCTTACCCAAAGCACTGTCCCAGATTGCCTGAAAATTGGGCAAGTGATACCGCTCCTGAAAAAACACAGGTGCTGACCCAGAAATCAAAACAATGTTCATGAAGCAAGTATCCTCCCTTTTCTAAAGATTGTACTGGAGTGGAAATAAGTGCACTTAATTGACTCTGTCACCAGATTGGAAAAAACAATCTGCTTAACAACTTCAGCTCTAGTTTAAGATCAGGATGCAACGTAGAAACTGACATCTTACACATCATGGACAATGTTCTGAAAATAAATCCTGGACCAAATTAACTTCTGCTTTCTCATTCCCCATGATAAATCTTCGGGTTTTGACTCTATCAATCATGTCACTGTTCTGAAGACGCTTAAGTCAAGGATGGGGTTTGCAGGAAATATCTTCAACTGGTTCTCTTCTTATGTAAATAACCCCTGACAACCAATCAGAATAGAGGGCTGCCTATCTAACTCTTTGTTGAATAGGCTAGAAGTACACCAAGGCTTCATGATCTTTCCCACAATCTTTAACCTCTACATGAAACCATTGACTGCAATTCTTCATCACTCAAATCTCGATTACATCACGTACACAGATAACACTTAACTGTGCCTACAAATATCCTCTCTGAAAGGCATTATCCATCTCAACAGATTTCGGGCAAAGGTCCAAGTCTGGCTTGTCTGAAATCACCTCAATCTGAACTCAATGAATTCCACCTCATTTCTTAACTTTGTTGCTTCCCCCAAATAAAACAGTGGCTAAACTACTTAGATGCCCTCAAAAGCAAACAAGACATCATTGAATCATCCAGTAAATCCCCATGGTGCAAGGGTGCCTGTGTTGGCGCACGGAAGCCCATTGTGCGCTGGTGCTGGGGAAAAGTACAGGAATGTGCAGTTTCACATAGATACAGCACATTCCTGCCCTTTTGTTTTGACGTAGGGCAGCGCTGAAAGATTTCTTGAGGGTTGCCCTAAATCAAACCTTCCTGAATGAGGCCCAGACTGAGTGACCTGATAGCACAGGGAGAACAGGTGATGGTAGCAGAAGCAGCAGGAGATTCAGTAGGCATTCAAATGGCAAAGCATAAGTCTGGGGGTGGCTTTTGCTTTTGGAGATTGGCATAGCCTGACTGCAAGATGTCCGCCCAAATTCTTGTAAGATTATTGCTTTTGTTAATAACCTCGCAGAGTTTGCAAAAGGATTGCTCAACAGAGCAGTCATGTTAAGGTCAGTGTCACACTCACGCAAGACCTGACAAAGACATCAAAGTGAAAAACTTGCGAATAATGATTGCTTTATGGATACAAAGCATAAAGAAGGAGATAAAGCAATGCATTGACCAATGTATTGTTAAAATCTAGTTTGAAACGTGAACATTATTGGCGCCATCTTGTCCCTTTTCTAGGCCCATACGTGCGCTTAAGTGACGGCCATTTTGCGTACCATGACCTCTCTACCCATTGCCGATCACCAGCGCGTCTCTCTGACGTCCCAAGCATCCCCCCACGCACTGACAGGCCCCGCACTCTCATGCCCGGGCCATAAACCACCCCTTCAGCGCAGCCCTGCCTCGGAACCACATCCCGTACCAAACCAACACCTCCCTCCATCCCTTTCATGACCACAAATCCTCTGATAACCCCCTTCCTCTGTGCCCGATTGTCTGAACTGATCCCAGGCCATCACCTAGCCCTGCGGATATAGTTTATTGCTCCTACTGTAAAACTCACCCCTCTTCAAAGGAGCTAAGATTAATCAATGCTTCCACCCCATGAGATCCGATTGATCACACACATTCCGGGAACCGGCGCAATGTCCAGCTGCGCGATAGTCATCACCTACTGAGATTGGGGTGGGGACTTCTACTGTAGATATGTGTGGGAACGGGCCTGAAGCGGGGATTCCAAGCATGTCCCTTCCTTACATCAAAGCATTTGCAAGAATGTGCCACATGTAATAAACTACAATAAAGTCATAAACCTGTGTATAAGAGGCCAGCCCTCGGAGATGCAGTTAGAGCACCTCAAGACGATACCCTGTTTGTCTGATCTGATGTGTTATGTTCCGACGGAATAAACCTTGTTTTCCCTCTTTCCAGTTTCCAGTGCTCGCCTCTTTATTTGATAATCTTCGAATGGTATGAGAGGCGACTAACGCCAAAGCAGTGTCGGAAGGTTGTCTACAGGTACTGCTTTTTCCACAGTATGAAAATTGTTTGTACTTTTAGGATGTAAATTAGTCCTTCAAGTGTTGAAATTGAATCAATCCCTATAGGGTAGAATGATACACGAAACACCAAATAAGAAGAGGTGAGAGAAAGATAAGCCTTTGAAGTCTACTGAATATAAATGTAGTTTTTTTTTAAATAGTGGTTACAAAAGCCTTGACACACAGTTGTTCAAGCAAGCTAAACCTAAAAGTAGAAAGAGGGATCCTAGCAAAGTCAAAAAGGAATCTCCATATCCTTCAAATTAACCGAAGCCTATTCTGACGTTAAATGAGAAACATGAAAGTGAAGAAAAATTAGCACAACTATTTAAATCAAAAATATTATCTTAAGCCATTTGATAATAAAATATGCATGAACAGGGTGTTTTTGCCCATACTGACTCAAATGGAATCACAGCCCTTCATTTGCACCTTTTAATGGCAGAGTCAGGTACAATGTCCATCGGGTCCGACTTTAGCGTGGAACAACCACTCCTGGCACTGAGTTTGGGTGGGGCGGGTTGAGTTTAGAAAGAACCTATGGGTTAAAAAGCACTTGATGCAGAGTTCCTTGTGAGTTCAGCAGTTTTCAGGCAACAATAAGAAATGTCAAGATAAATCTGATGATGAATGTTCCTGCTACAGAGAGAGATCGGAGTTTTGTCTAGTAGCTGTTTTGACTCACCATAAAGTAGAACAGATGGTTAATATGCCTACTAAAAAGAACATGTACCATTCAGATCAAAGAACTGAGGGGCATATTACCAAGCAATAGCGATAATTATCGCTATTACTTGTTAGAGACAAAAATTTACCGCTGAGCTGCGGCGATTTTTATCGCAGATAAACCTTGGTATTACAAAGGTTTATCGCAAATGCGATAAAAATTGGCCACAATGCATGAATATCGCTGAAAAGTCAGCGATATTCATGCATTACCGAGCTAATGCTCTTAGCCATGTTATCCACCTCCCATTGGATAAGATGGCTAACAACTGCTCAGGGCAGGTGTTAGCTTTTGGAGATATTCGCGCTTAGCGCGAATATCTCCATAAGTTGGTAATAGGAGATAGCGATGTTAGTGACTGTTTCCAGTCGCTAACATCTTGGCACGCCCACTTTGCATGTCATTAGTGATAAATATCACTGACATGCAAAGTGGGGCCCAAGATGGTCGCTATCTCCTACTAGCTGTCGCTAACTGGTGTTAGCGACAGCTAGGTAATATGGAGATAATTTTATCTCCGCTTTCTTTGCTTTTAAAGCCAAAAAAAGCAGAGATAAACCCCCTTGATAATATGCCCCTGTATTTTATGTGGATAGCTAAGTGGGTCACTTCTTTTGTCACAGAGATCCTTTTGTTACTTGCAATTCAAAAAATAGAATCCTAATGTAGTACAGTGACCTATGAACTGCCATCAAAGATCTGCATGCAAACTGCATGGTATAAGTTAGAACTTTATGTTTTTTCCAGTCTTTCATTATTCTACTATTTCTACTGTTACTAAAAATGGTTTGTTTGGATAGAATTGCATTCTTATTAGTAAAGCAACCCCAACCACTGTGGTACGTTTTAAATCTTGAGTTGGTGCTTGTCTAGACCAAACACTTTTAAATTATATAACCTACTTGTATGGAAGATATGTGAGCCCTCCACCTTGGAATACTTGATGCTTTTTGTAAGATTTCCTTATAGACTGATGCACACATGCATGATTCATTGTCTCTGAATAATGTGTATGTGATGTAAAGTGCTCTCACAACCAATTAGTACCACTGTAAAACAAATGAAAAGCATGTGAAAGTGGGGCTTAAGAGAGACGAGGACACTACTGGACGGTGATAGTGGGGAATTTGTGAAGAAGGATGTAATGGGGGGTGTCTGAAAAAATTGTTGCACGTGGCACCATCAGTGCTAATGTCGACCTTGAAGTCTATTCACATCCACTATCTGCCACTGCCATTATTGTGCACAGATGTAAGGATAATGAAGTAACTGCATTTATTAAAAATTAAGGTGCAACTCACTTCATTGTTAATTCTTTACTTCCTTCTATTGGTAATTTTAAATCATTAAGTTTAAAGGCTTGTACAACTAGATCTAAATCGAATATACAATAATAAGTTGAAAACAAGTCCCGATCACATCCGCACATTTTTTCCTTGCATTAGAAGTACTGATTGTGAATGTTATAGGCCACACGCCAGTTAGTGGGTTATTAATTACCTTTATAGTTAGCTATCTGCAACATGTTATATTAGAACATTGGAATGTTGGTAGCTCCATTGAAAACAATGGAGAGCTCCGGCTTATAATGGCTGATATAAGCCTAGAGATCCAACATTCCAATGTTTCTTTGTTCACAGCTCTGGCTGTGAACAAAGGCTTTAGGGAGCCTCAGGTGATTTCAATCCCCTCGCGCTCCATGAAGGCTTTGTTTTATTTGTTAGAAAATTCTGCCACTAGAGGACAGAATGTTCTAATAGCCTTATAGCCCTTCGTAGCAGGGCTATAACGGTAATTAATGTCCCGCTGCTTTGTTAAAGTCCTTCGCCTTCAGCTCAGGCCTTTAACACTGCAGCGGGCCTTTAATAGCCGATATAGCCCGCTACTGCGGGTTATAAGGCTATATTAGAACATTAGAATGTTGGAAGCTCCATTGAAAACAATGGAGTAGCTCCGGGTTTATAATGGCTGATATAAGCCAGGAGCTCCAGCATTCCAATGCTTCTTTGTTCACAGCTCTGTCTGTGAACAAGAGCTCAGGTAGCCTTAGAGGATTGCAATCCCCTTGCGCTCCCTAAAGCCTTTGTTTAATTTGTTAGAACATTCTGCCCTCTAGTGGCAGAAGGTTCTAATAGCCTTATAGCCCTTCATAGCTGGGCTATACCTGCTATTAAAGTCCTGCTGCCTTGATAAAGTCCCTCGCCTTCAACTTGGGCCTTTAACGTTGCAGTGGGTCCTTAATATCTGGTATAGCCCGCTACGGCGGGTTATAAGGCTATAATAATGCAAAACTAAAATTCAGGTGTAGTATCCTGTGTGCCTATTCCATGTGTGTCTGAAATGCTATGAGTGAATTATGTGATAGAATGTTGGTGTGTGGTGTGGAGTGGGAGCTGGCATATAGGGATGGTTAGATAGACAATTGAGCTATGGCAGGACCTACCTGTTGTTGTTTCAACCTAAGAGACTAACATGAAATAAAATCTACCTTCCTACCTGGGTAGCTCTAAACCGTTGTATGAGGACCCTGCCTTCTAACTTCAAACATTTTGGTTATGAGTTTCTATGGGCTTGTGTAAATTGCTCTGGTGGGTATTGGGAGCCATTTCTGGTGGTGGGGAAATCTGTTGTGAGAAGAAGATGGCACTGTAAACTTCTAGGATTAGTTTGGGGCTGCCCAACCTCAAATCCACTGGCAAGTCATGTGAGCTCAGACTGCTGGCCAGGAGGATCCCAGTGAGGAGGCTGGGCAGGGTATGGCAAGGAAGAGGGCTAGCTGAGGGTTTCAAAACTGAGGTAGCACTTGTGCATTGCCTTCAGTTTAAGGACAATTATACAGAGACGGTGTTATAAGGACAGCAATGTGGAGACAATTCCATGGAGACAGTGGGAATAGGAAATAAATCTCCTTTACAATAAACATTTCTCTGAAATGACCCATGGAACTTCCACCAGAAATATATTAAAAATGACATAATAAGGAGCATTGCTGAATGTACATTATGATTTCTCAATTAAGTAGACTGTGTCACAGGATACTCCATACCTTTGCAGGGTCCTGTGTGCATTCTGCATATTTTATTATGACCAGAGCGGAGTGACCAGAGTGTGGGACATTTTGACATAATGAAGGCGGGGAACCCTGTTGCTAGAGGATGTATGGCTGAGTGCCCCATGGCATGCAAATATGAATAACAGTAGCACCCTGTTGCTAGAGGTTGTATGTGGGGAACAACTCATGGTATGTGAAGGTTAGGAATAGTTAGTACCCTGTTATGAGAAACTGCATGAGGAATACCCCATGGTTGCAATGTGGGAGAACAGAAGCGATGTGTCACAAGTGGTTGCAAGCTGAAGTACCCCATGGAGTGAACATGTGGGAGAGAGTATTACCCTGTGGTGTTGTGGGTGATAGCCACATGGCTCACCTGAGTCAGCATTCTGTAAATATTGAATGATTTGTCAGGAATCTGTTACAGGAATGTAATACATTTGCGTTTGCTTCGTAGTTTGTTTTATTCAATTTGTGTGTAATGGACACCATTGGTGTTGGGCTCGAATGATGGTGTTTGATGTTGCTCTAGTGTGTTGTAGGTGTGTACTTCTTTACTTATGTATGTGGAATCGTTACAATGGTTATGCTTCTAGACTTCTCTAGTGTGTGATTGTTGTGTAATGTAAATATTGTTCTGAAGATTTCTCAACTTTTTCTCTTGCAGTTTCTAGAAGGTGTGATACTGGGTGCAGGGCTAGTGCTTTCTTTGTCCTATGGCTTGCTATGTTGGTTTAGACAGCTTGCTGGGCTTCACTTTTGTGTGTATGTGGTGGAGTGTGTTGTCCTTATGGAGTTGTGTGTTGCTTATGGAAGATGAAGAAAGTGATGGAGTTGTTGTGTCTAAGGAGGTGTATGGTTAAACTTTTGCTTTTTGTTTGTCAATACACAGAAGATCCCACCAGGAGTAGAAGTAACTATCCAGGAAAACAATCGAGGAAGTGTAGAGGCAATGGTGATAGGATCACCCGGCTAAATTGTATACATAACCAATGGGATTCTATCAATGTGAAAGAGGTGAGTAATTTATTAATCTTTCAGTTTTTTGTGATGATTCTATACTTAAAGGTGGTGAGAGCGGCTCTCTTTGCAAATGGCAAAGGGAGAGCACTATATGTTTTTAAAATACCACTCACACACTAAGAAACCCTTAGTGTCATGCTTCCTCATGGGGGTCTTCCCGTCCCTCTACGGGGTGGGGCATGCTGCGACCTACGAGCTACACGGGAGCACTTAGTTTTTTGACCATAGGCTATGTGTAATGTGTGGACAGTAAAAGGTGATTGGGATAAGGTGTAGGGACCTATATTAGTGAAAGGTAGTAACAAAATAAAAAAAATTCCCTGGCTAGTAGAAAAAAATTAATTTATTGACTTCTCTGGCTGGGAACATTAAAAAAGGGGGTGTTTTATGTAGGGCGAATTACGCTATCTACTTGGTCGACTTGACATCTTTCGTAAGCAGTCCCCTCCTGGAGAAAGTGGGAGAGTTGTTTTGTCTGTGTCACCTTTGCAGTTTAGCAATGGGAGGTGGATGTACGGGCACATTGTGACTGAGAGTAGTTGAGATGACAGGTTTTCTGCTAGATTCTGGGCAAGGAAAGTTTGAGCTAAGGAGGTGTATGGTTAAACCTTTGCTTTTTGTTTGTGCCTTGAATGTGTAGAGTTAGGGATGACGTGAAAACCCTTTGTTGGTGGAAGCCAGCGGGTTCTGTGCTCTGCCTGTTGCATATTTGTGACTACATGTTCTGTGTGCATAATTGTTGCTTTGGATCATTGTGAGTATGCATACATGTAGTGGAAGGGCCTCGTGTAATTATTGTAATGAATATTGATAAATAAACAAATCTTATTATAAATCATTATAAATTATGAGAGGGTTTATTGCAGATTGAGTAAATACACAGAAGATCCCACTAGGAGTAGAAGTAACTTCCAGGTCAGCCCTGGCGACACTGAATTTACATGAAACAATCACACACACAGAAAAAACTCAAAAAATATATCAACACAACCACTGGACTCCACCGGACAGTCAAACACACTCTGAGGAAGGCATCACAAAAAACACTTTCTAAAAATTGGTATAACCCACTTAAGTTATCTTGCCCTCAGCTCAATAAATGTAAAACATTTTACATATTAATGTCTCAGGGTACATTTCAACAATATGCTCACCCGTCTTTTTTAACCTATGCTCACCCTTTCTGGGTATCGTGCACACTTGGAAAAAATGCTGCAGATACTCTGTCAATGTGTGCTTACCTATTCAAGGTATCTTGCACACTTGCAATAAAGGCTACAGGAGCATAATTAACCTGCGCTCGGCTATTCAAATGCTAGTGGGTCTCTTTCAACCCAGAAACATCCCACGCATTACCCCTGGCTGAAGGCAACAAGGTCTCTGCAAACCCTTGCTCGGCCCAATGTCCAGAGTATGTCATGCATTCCCCCTGAGTCGCATTTAATGAACTTCAACCTGTACCATTCAACTGTCACTTATTCAGACCAGAAACATGCACAGAATCTACCAACCCAGCAATACAGTACCTTACAATTAAAACAGTATTTCTACATAGCCCTATATTAAGACCTAAAACCAAACTACTTAAGCAACCCTTCGACTAAGGGTAGCAATTTGTGATGCCACAACTGTTGCATAGCAGTTAGTACTCCAGCCCCACTTCAAGGCCTTGCATTAGCTACCAATCAGAAACGCAGTAGAAGCCTGTTACTCATTTCACTTGTTTCTTTTCATATCCATAGTCCCTGTCACATTGAAGGGGTGGTCATGCTACTCTTAGCTGCTCCCAATCCACATTGGCTAGCTGCTGATCTACAAGCCTGACTCACGATAGTTGAAAGATTGCCAAGCTGAAGTGTTATCTCGAACTCTACCCAAACTCAAATCACTTGAAA
The DNA here is from genome assembly GCF_964263255.1 of Lissotriton vulgaris. NCBI lineage: Eukaryota > Metazoa > Chordata > Amphibia > Caudata > Salamandridae > Lissotriton > Lissotriton vulgaris. The sequence goes on from NC_141687.1 coordinate 1,962,527,129, forward strand.
AATATTTTTCCACCAGCTACATCTCTACTAATATGTTACTGAGCCTCCACCATCAATCACCTTACCTGCCGACCACTGAAGTGGTCCCTCCCCAAGACTGCATACTTGCCATCCCTACTGAATTAAGCAATAGTCTATTGCTGTTGTGGCATTCCAATCCCTCAGATTTAGGCCTCACCTAACACAATTTATAGACCCGGGAAGGGCGTGACAAGCCCCAGCACAGTCTGCATAAAGCTGCCTTAGACTGAATCACTGAGAGACCTTGCGGCCAATCAAAAGCCATGAGGGCAGAGCAGGAGCCAGAAGTGCCTAGGCCTTCGAACTGTGTCCGCTGACTCCGCTCGTGCTTGTGAAGTGAGGAGATTAATTCTCCCATGGGGCTTATGCATCAGACATCCTACAAGATCTCTCACTCTGGCTGAGCTGAGCCATCCGGAAGTTACCCAGGTATAGAGAGTGACTTTCCTGATGCTTCCATTAAAAAAGGTTATATGTGCGTAAAAAGGGCCCATGTGAAGCCATGCGTGTTGGCTGCAGTTTGCAGGTGGGCAGTCTAATTTCATAAAATATACTATTGCTAATTAGATTTCCTGAACCTCGATAAAACCTATCCCTTTTTGGTCAGCGAACTTTGGCAATTGGAAGCAATATTTACCAGAGCACTAATCTGCAAAGCTTACTCATTAGATAATACAAAGTGCTACATAAAATGTACCACAATGCTTAAAGTGACAGGAGAAGTACCTAGTAAACCATCGTGAATAAATAGAGAATTAAATAAATGCATACAATTAAAATCATGTAAATACCCCACTTGCCCGAAGCTGAAGCGTTATCACCTGCTTTACTGCAACAATGTTGCTGTCCGTATAACCCCCTACGAGGGTCTCGTGGCCGTGGGAGATAAACAGAAGGGGGCATGAGAAAACACATGCTGTGCCCTCAACTAAATGAACATACCAAAACAAACGATCCTTCGCCGATAGGCCTTTATTTCATTTTGAAATTCTGCATATTATAGTTTACAAAATATACAATAAAAATGTTAATTCTTTTATTTGTACCTATTGTTTGAATAATTACAAAGTTATTTTTTTTATTTACAGGTATATTTTCTACAATTGAAATATATACAGACACGTATCAATGATCCATCTGAGATGTCAAATTGGGTAGTGCCAGAAGAGAACAGTACGCAAGCAGAAATTTAGAGGCAAACACAAAGTTATCCAAACTCCACCCTTGATCTTCAGCTGACTCGATGATTCTCGACGGCCTTTTCTCGGCATGACGCTCTTCATGGGAGGTATGTAAACCGATGCTATGTATTATGTTGTGCACACAACAGCAGAAGGGAAAGCAGTCCCTGATAAAAATGGAACTTAAAAAACGTGCGACTTCTTTGAAACCTGACAAAGCACAGACACTGTCCTAACCCTTTACTGAACTGGAGCAGACGAACTGCCAGATTTGTGCAATAATGGTCTATATAGAGACTATTCTAACAACACCCACAGTGTAGTTAATGGCCTTTGAAAATCACCCACTTGTTTCTTCTTTGGAGGCCAAAGACCAGGTGCCTATTTCACGATTTGATTGATTTATTGGTTTAAGTTCGCAATCGCTGCACAGCAGGGTTCCATGAGATATTTAAATTGATACATTTAATTCTTTGTCTAGAAGTAGCATCTAGATATGCACGTCTCTAAGTTAAAACCTATGGCTCTCATTCTCACTGTCCGATACCACTATCAGGCGCAAACTGCCTGGGTGACCAAGGGGCATATTTACTGCTTTTGCGGCACAGGTCAGGGAAGCAATTCACCCAACTGCACTGCCCTGCATCACAGGGAAAGGGCAGAAATGCGCCACATTTATCAAATACAGCACATTCCCGCCCTTTTCTCTTGTGCCGGTGCCATTGTGGCAGCCTAGCGCCAATGCAGACACCCTTGCACCAGTGTGCAAGGGAGCCTGTGCTGTAGGCAGGATTGTTTTTCTGCACAAAGGGGCACTTTCCAGCGCAAAATTAATACTGAGATACTTTCTCCACTTTTTATGTGTGCCACAGAACGCAGCACACATAGAAAGAGGAGAAAACAAGGAGAAAATAAGAAAATTCTCCTTGTTATGCCTCTCCTGGGAGGCATATCTTTTCGGCACATTTCCAGGTTTACCTGTTCTTTTGAATCTAGGAGTCCATCAAAATTCCTGGATGTGGCATGGGAACATGCACGTAACATCCATGGAAATGCCTCCCTGGCACAGAGTCATGCGATCTTCCCTGTGTTACATTACTATAGATATACGAAGCCACTCGGGCCATGCAAGGTGGCCGTGCATGGCTTCATAAATCTCATTTTGCATTTGCGTCGCTCTTGCAACACATTGTGTGGTGCAAGAGCGACGCAAAGGGGATCATAACTAGCCCCCATGTGTCCATGTTAGCCATTTTATGGGATCAATAGAGTAGTAATGGCTAGGGTATTTATCAGGGCACAATAGAAATTGAAGGTGACAGAAATGGACCTCATTCCAACAGCCTCTCAGCTTTTACTAAAATATGCACTATCATTAGAATTTGTATTAGCAAAGTACTTATCAGTGCTCAAAGAAGACACCTTCATGGACACCAGGATACCAAATGGAAACATGATCATAAAAAAGTGTACGAAGTGGAGAGTAAATTACTTCGTTCTTGGTGTCTGTCACTACCTAGTTTGGATAATCTCAGTCGCAATGAGCACAGTGATTTTTGTAAAAGACAATGGCATTTGTCGAAGAGCGGCCGGACTACTTCTGCCCTTCAAAGCATCTTTGAAAATGGAAGGATATTTCAGAGTTTTTTTAAGGTGTGATTGGTGCTTCCCGCTCGAACCACTGCCGCACAGACTCCCTGTTCTCATTCACCCATTTGATGTTTGCCTTGGTCTTCTCCAGGGCCTGCTCCAAGGCCCGGGTGCCAGAACCAAAGCCGGTGGCCTGGTTGTCCTCCTTGAACTGCTCCAGCTGCAATTGAAAAAGAGGAATAGAAGAACTGATTATTCAGTTTTCGCATTTGTTACAATTAAGCTGCCCTTGTATTACTTAGTTCAGTCGAATGGAATGATCATTGTTTTTATTACATTTACTTTATTTTAGTTTACAGTTTTATAAAGTGTCACTCAACAACAATGATCTCAGGGTACTGTGCATTGTAAAGTGATAGCCTGCCAGCAAGACTCGGGGCATGATTGAGAGTCTGGCGGATGGATCAATCCATCATAAACATGATGAATATCCAGGATATCTGCCATGTTTGTGATGGAGTACCCATCTGCTCTAAACTCTAACTCTTTCGATTAGTGACTTTTAGAAAGAGCACTGATTTCCATCGGGAAAAAATAAAATAAGTTAGAGCCAAGGAAACAAATTGCCTTTGTTGGGGAAAAATCAAAGATTTTAACATTATAATTTTTTTTTTCAGTTCTCTCTTTTTGTTCCTACGTTTTATATATTTTACGGTACTACGACCAAAAGCCTTCCAAACTGGGGGCCTTCCTCATGAAATTCGAGGTTTTTGTCAGTCTTAAAGGTGTCACATGAAAAAATCACAGAAAGACCACTTGGCCTGAAACCTAGATTCACACAAAGATTAAGGCCCGCTCAACGAGGAATTTCCCAGCAGCCTCCAGAACATTAATTGAAAAGTCTTGGTAGATTCCCTAGACATTCTAGGAGCACCACCAGGATCTTGAAAACTATGACTAAAAAGCCCTACCAGGGCACTGTGGGGCACTCCCTTCTACTCATTTATTATTCTTTTTTCAATTGAAAAAAAATATTCATATATTTTTCTTAATAGTCGGTGGCCACACGGGGAGCCCGAAGGCCCTTGCGGTACTTGCTAGTTCCCCAGCAGGAACCCATACCTGGTGCTGGCAGGAAATAACAGCTTTATTTTCAAAGTAGGTGTGCCAGTGCCCACCTGGGCCACCCAAATTTCAAAAAGTCAGGGGCTGCGGGGAAAGTCCCTGGTCCCCTAGCCCAAGCAGCCTCACCAGCAAGCATTTTCTTTTTTGTTGTTGTTGTTGTTGCTGCCCCAGTGCTCACAGAGAAGCCCCCCAATGTAGGTAATTGTTGGGGACCAAAGGGATAGCCTCCAATGCTCCAGCTGCCTTTGCAACGTCGCCAGCCAACTCCCTTTGTGGTGCTGGCAGGAACCAGCTCAGTTACTTTGCCCCAGTCCAGGCAGTCGCACCATTTTTCTGTGCTTTTGCCCGGGTGGAAGCAAAGTTGTATTCCCTGTACGAGAGTGTGAGGGTAGGGAACGCCAACACTATCCCAGGGCGGGAAACTACAGTGTCCCCAGGACATTGCAGTTCCACAAGGCCCTAAGGATGGAGTCCTTGTGAATGATCAGGGGCTCAGGGAGGGGATCCACACCTTCCCACCCAAAAATGTAAATGCTGGCTCAAAGGATGTGGTTAGTGGCGCCTAAATTAGACTAGGGGAGGGGAGTTGGAAGCCTTCTCCCATCATTAACAGTATGGGCTTTGAGAGATGGGGTCATTGGGGCCTCAATGAGGCATGGGGAGGGGACAGCATACCCCCTACTAATACAATTCATAAAAAACTACCCTCCTTGGCCTTATCCCTCCATGGGGGCTCATTTTAAAAAACACAGGAGACCATTTTGTTTTTCTCTGCACTCAAAAACTCTGTGGATTTGCTGTGCCACTTCGAAAAACAATATGTTTTTGGTCCTAAGGATCTCTTGGTCCCCTAAGGCCTAGCAGGTCAGGGTATCCATACCGTACCCCCTATATGTTTTTTTCTTTTTAATTGAAGACCAGGGACTGAGTCCCCGAATCCTAAAATGGCTGACGCCACATCTTTATCGATGTGGTGCCAGTCAATCAGATCTGTTGGATTGGTGGATTCTCTGCGGCATGTTATATACAAATATGTTTTAACCTTAATTTTTCAAAAATTACTGAATGGACTTACAAAAAATCACAAAAAGTATGCTTTCTGGAACAATATCAAGCTTTGTGCCAAATTTGGTGCAATTTGTTTAAGACCCTTTGCCTGTAGCTGTGTCAGATTTTCCCACTTGAGGGTAATGAATAAAAACTGCATATAATGAAAGCGAGGGCAGGCCCACTTTGCTGTTGGTCAGAATAAAAGCTTAAAAGTCTGTCTGAGAGTGTATCTTTGCTATGATGGCTAGTCCAGCTGTGAAGAAGCACCACCGCAGATTCCAGCAGGTCCGAATGACTATAATGAGCTGTCATTTTCGGAACAGCAGACTCTGCTCATTTTCAGCATTTCGGTAAATGGGACATGGGATTGGCCCACTTGAAGGAAATGGATAAAAAATGTATATATTAAAAGTGAGGGCAGGCCCACTGGGGTGAATTCCATTTGGGCAGAACTACCTGTACCATGATGCAATTGATGGACTCACTGGAGGCCCAGGAGGGATGAACTGTATCTAAATGGTAATCAGGTGGCTGCAATGGTGATGCTCCTTTGCTTTTCATTGGCCTGCGAGCAAGGACTGCTGTGTCCGAAAAACATTAGGCCATATGTTTTAATCCTTTGGAAGTTGCTGACTTCACTGTTAGTTGGAATAATATATTTATCTATATATATAAAATATTTGGTAGCCAATTTTTTGTCGCAATAATTATGCCTCCTTGGTATTCAGACATACATCCAAATAGTGTTATGGTAAAATATTAACTCACTGAACCATCTTCCAATTATTAACAGAGTTGATATACTAACTGCTTACCTCCTTAAGCTCTTTTTCAGAAGCAAATCTTCTTGTAATACTGTTAATCAAGCCAGAAAAGGAGAAGGATCCCCCGCCATAACTAGAAAAAGAGAGGGACGTATGTATCAGTCTTGAATATACTCAAATTCATTCTGAAGTGGGTTCTTGTTCATCCTTGTATATAAAGTATAGAATGTCCAAAATGTATTCTACATACATATAATATGTAGATGGTTTCACAATCCAATATGTATGATCAAAAACATTTAAAACGGTTATCTTTGATGTACTCATACCATTATTACCATAGACATATACGAATAAAATTGATTCCAAACTAAATGATAAACCCTACTGTCCCATTTAAATCTGGGATCACAGAGAGTAGATATGAAAAAAAGCATTAACTGCATACTAGACGTACATGGTACGGGCAGCCGATAAACATACTGGGGGCATATTAGCAAAACAGGCGATAACATTATTACCGTTTTAGCGGCGGAAAACTGTCGCTAAAGCGGCGATAATGGGCTTGATAATATGCTCTATGGATTTCCAATTGAAGCCCATGTTAGATGTCCTTCACATCTAAGATGGGCTTCAATTGGAATTCCATAGAGCATATTATCAAGCCCATTATCGCCGTTTTAGCAGCAGTTTTCTGCCGCTAAAACGGCGATAATTTTATTGCCTGTCTTCATAATATGCCCCACTGTTCTCTTTCGACGTTCAGTGGAACCAAACTCCCTATGGCTCATTTTTTTTGGATACCCATTTGATACAAGCCAGTTTTCGTCCTATTCACCTGCAGGTGAAGATGTTTACCAATTGCAAGACGTTTCAATGAATCTGTACATGTAATGTAATGTAATGATGTCTTGTAAAGCGCATGAATCACCCCACATGGGGTATCTCAGCGCTGTAGACCGCTGGGGAACCCGTCCTGGCTTTCCCAGTGAGATGGACCCTACTGGGTATCTCCAGGGTGAAACCAGGCATCCCCGGCGTATGTGGGGGGCTGTTGTGGAGATGAGGCAAGCTAATGCCCAGAGTTTGCCGAGTGTGATCCCTGATTAGAGTAGGCACCAAGACGAGAATTATCGAGTCCGCTGACCCTGGTCCACGACCCTGCCGCGTCGGGAATTGAACCCTGGTCCCGGGCCGTCCTCTGCTTCCGGGTCTGCCGCCTCTAACCAGTGAGCCACTCCACTCCACATACATGCCCCTTATACCAAGCTATGAGAGCATGTATACCTAGGCAGGCAATAAAAAATATATATTTCCAGTAGTTTGAGTGAGACAGTTCTTTTTGGATTTCTGTTTGGACGTCGTGCCACGTTTTTCATTTCTAAAAATGTTTTGAAACAAAAATAAATCTTTGTATTTCGCATAATAGAATGTTATACTTAATCCACAGTGTTTTGATCCTAAACTTCACTCTCCCTGGGTAATTAGTTATGATAAATAAGTACATTTATTCGAGCAAGCCAGATTTTTTAGAGTGGAGGAGTTAAAATCAACTATCCAATACCTTGTGCATCATGGGAATTTTGTAGTGGGATATAGTTCTTTCCACATGCCACAAAGACCTGAACAGGACAGTGACAGCATCTAACCACATGCTGCAGAGATATCCAAAAGTAGAGGCTTAGGCGACCGATGTTAGTGTCACATGCAGTGCAGACAAACGTGGACTTCAATTTAGGATCGACGTAGCTTTGTGATGACTCTCTCTGACTATTATTCTATTATGGTATTACTGAGGTTTATCATGGTCTTTGGAAGAAGACCTAGAATAGTAATATAGATTTATGTGGGGCTTATTCAATGGAGAGGCCGTCCATGTGTCTACCAATACGGACTTTCCAGCCCCTTGATGGAGATCTCTGCGCACACGTTTGCGGGTGATTGTGCACTTTACAAATATACACAACGTAAAAGGTGTTATAATAATGTAGGTTCTCAAGGGTCAACTGTTTGTGGAGCAGGCCTGTTCCATTATCTGATGTGGACCAACAATTACCTTAGCCAACGTCATTGCTTACTATGTGGAATACAGGAATGGAATTGAAGCTCCCCATGGGTTCTTCTTTTGGAGATTACTTCAACAGCCGCTGCCGGTAGTGGAAGTACCGGCCGGGCGGTGACGTGGGGAGAGGAGGGGCAGGGTGGGGGGTACTAATGTATGGATTACGGACTTTAACAGGTAAGTAAACATATAAATACATAAAACGAATTTCGTTGCACGCACTGCATCACCGATGCAGTGCATGCAACAAAATTTGTTATATTTATTTATATGTTTACTTACCCGTTAAAGTCCGTAATCCATACATTACTACCCCCCACCCTGCCCCTCCCTCTCCCCACGTCACCGCCCGGCCGGTACTCCCACTACCGGCCACGGCTGTACTTCAACCTGTGTTCTATTTAAACCAGTTCTTTTTTGCCTTTTTATTAGTTCAGCTCTGTCCATACTCCTCTTCTGTTCTAGGGCAAGGCTGACACAGGCAGTTGTACGAACTGCAATAACTAGACTAATGTGAATAAACAGCATTTGTATAGGTTTCATACAATTTTCCATGTCAGCCTTTGCATAGCTGCGGACAAAGGATTCTTTTTTCAACAGCGTCCACGGCTCCATGTAGCTTATTTATGCTGAAGCTGTCAGATGTTAAAGTCCCATAGAGAACAACTGTTGTGAAGACCATTCGTAGTCGACCTAATTACTGCAATCAGCGTAGCATACACATCCTACAGCATAGCATAGGATGTGGATTGAAAAGTATAGAGAAAACCACAAAATAACGTGAGACCTGCGGAGTACATTATAACCACTAAACTCCGACCTGTATTTACACATCTTTCTCTCACATGTGCCTCTCCTTCACACCAGGAAGGACCTGATTACGAGTTTGGTCGACAGGTTACTCCATCACATACATGACGGAAACCCAGTCCAAACCATTACGAGTTCAATTATGTTCCATTAGATATAATGGATCCCGTAATACGGTGGACAGGATATCCGTCAAGTTTGTGATGGAGTAAGCCGTTCATCAAACTCGTAATCAGGCCCTAAGGGTGTGTCCTAATGTGAATGTGTTGTGTCGTAGGTAAGGAGTTCCAGTAGACTTGGTTAGGTTACAGATGATAAGTTTATTGTTCTTAGATGTTAAGTAGGTTTTCCAGTAAAGATGTAATATAAGCCCCACAAACAGGGAAGATGTAAGGTGGAAACCTTAGATTTGACAGAATGGCATCCAACTGCTACCCTCCTAGTCTCACAATAACAACACACTTCCAGGCGTCAACACTCCGCAGGGTTGTAAGGAGAACTGTAAATATCACTACTACACAATTCATGTCTCTGTTGTTACGATTTTAACAACAAAGTGACAAAGATGAATTGTCCACACCGAGCACATGCCAGGTGAGATACAAACCTGATTTGCTTATTTGCTTATTTGTATGCAACGTTGTTATCTTAAAATAATCTACAAACGTAAACAAATCATTTCTAAAATGTAGTGATAACTAACGTTCCACATTTGAAATATAGGGGCATATTAACAAGAACCTTGTTAAAATTATCGCTGATTTAGCGGCAGGAAACTGCAGCTAAAACGGCGATAATGGGCTTGCTAATATGCGTTATAGAATTCCAATAGAAGCCCAGGTTAGATGGTGATAAGTTTTGGGGCAGTTATCGTGGAAATACAGGCGATGTGTGCAGTTTCCACCAGCTTGTGAATGTAGTGTTCAATCTATCTCCACTTTTGAAGTGTTAAGGTGGGGATAAATCGGAGATAGGTCCTTGTGATTGTCCCCCAAAATGTTCACATTATTGTAAAACACGCTGAAGCAGCTGCAAATTGGCATACAGACACTGTACACACACCAGATTACCAAAATGTTTGCACTGATGCACCAATGCAACATATACCCTTTTGCCTCATTTTTGTTTTTTGCGTAACATAGAATCTATAATTGAAACATTGTCCCTTGCTAGTCCATAGTGCCCTTCCTCTGTTGCCCTGTTACAGCAGTGCACTTGTAGGCTTCTGTTTGTCACAGCTACGGCCCGCCCTATCAAACAAAACTCTGCGCGCACCTGTTTGACACAGCTCTGTGCGGTGCCAGAAGACACAGCCCTGTGTTGTGCTGTTTGACACAGCTCTCTGCCATCTCAATTGACACAGCCCTCTGCTATGCTGTTTGACACATCTCTGTGCTGCACTGTTACTCAGCTGTCTGCTGTATGCTGTGCTATTTAGCACGGCTCAGTGCCGTCCCAATTGACACAGCCCTCTGCTGTGTGTAGCAAAGTGTTTTGTTCCTTCTTCCTTTCATTCCCACCTTTTCTATTGCTCAGCCTGTATGTAACCAGATTGTATGATTCCGTCAAGGAATGTTGGTGTGCTTGATGATCTTAGAGACAGTCAGTTGGAGCTGGATGGCTGAGCAGATAAGAAATGCTCCTGGATGCAATGCAACGTGTAAGACAATGCCATTTCAAATGCAATGCAACGTATAAGACAATGCCATTTTAAATGCAATGCAACGTGTAAGACAATTCATATTTCTATGCCAGTGTTCCATTGGTTATTTTTGTATGCTATGCAACATGTAAGTCAATAGTTCATATTACCATTTACTTGATTAATTGCAGGGGCCGCCGCACCCGCCCGAAGGGTGGGGGAGGCTCGAAGGCCGGCGCCATAACCCTCGTGGTGCCACCAACGGGGAAAAACTGGTTCTGGGCGCTTCGATGCGCACAGGAACCAGCGGAAACGGGGTGCGCACCAGCCACCCGACCGGAAGTGAACTGTTGACCTGGCGCCCCCCAAAGGACGTCCAATGGTCAACCTGGCTTTGTTTGAACCCCCCAATCAGGGGGACTCACCTGAGGCCTGCATGGAGGGCTCAGGAGGATTTAAGCGACGCCGCCCTCCCAGCAGAAGCACATCGCATTCGAGGAGCTGGGAGAACGGCGCGACAGCAACAACGACTGAAGAACAACTGAAGAAGAGAGGCGACGCGGCGAAGGACGAGGCAGGAAGACGGTGGGACTCCGGTAGAAGATCCAGGTCATCATCACCGAGGACGCCTTACGGAGCGCGGCGCGCCGTGCCAGCTCCCCCGAAACAACAACAGGTAAAGACCGCGGCAAGCTCAGGGCTCGGGATAAGCACACGCAGTCAGCTGTGCCCCCGGCAGACGGCCTGACGCAGACGCGGGAAACTAAGAAGCCACACACAAGTGCGCAGAGACTCACGACATGTCGGAAGGCCAGCCGGACGAGATGGCGGAGGTACTGTTGAAGATCCGCGAGTTATCGGCCATCCACGGCGACGACTGGCTTCACCCCCACCTGGGCAAGGGGAAAGAGAACAGACCGGTTGAACAGGCGGACGAAGAACCAGGGCCTTCCGCACCCAAGAAGCTGAAAAACACGCCGATGAAGAGAACATCGAAGAGGAACCCTCCGAGGAAGGTGCGGCAGAAACCTCTTACGCCGAGGCCGGAGGGCAGTGAACAGGGCGAGACGACCGACAAAAAGAAAAAGGGTGAGCATATTAGCAACATCGTAAGGGAATGTCTGAAATCGCTAGCGCCGGGGCTACTTAATGGCATAGGGCAGGGGGTACCAGGGCCTAGGGAGCAGCGCGCGGAGGAAGCGGCAGGTCTCACGTGGCATATGGTCGACCCGGGGTGGGCCCGTCAGACAAGAGTGCAGGAGCAGGTAAGCTTGTCCGCCCAGGGGGAACAGATTTCCCCGCTACCCGGTTGGGGTTACGGCCCCGTTGCAGGAAGCCCACCTCCGAGTGGGGTAGTCAACGATCATTACATCAGGCCATCCCCCGGCCCGGCGTCCCTGACTACGAAAGCCACCGGCCTGGCATGTCTCATCCCCCTAGCGGTAAAAGAGAGGATATGGCGCAAAGAATTCATCAACATATTTTCGCTGCTTGAAATACAGCTAGAAGGTCTTGATCTAACCACGTGCGACAGGAAAGAAGAGGACAGGAGAGAAAGGCGTGGGGCCAGAAAAGAGCGCAGTTTCGAAAATTGGTTAGACGCCTTCAGAATCATGGCGTGCATTATAGTGGAGAGGTTCCCCCATTGCGCGGCTGACTTGTGGCTGTACGAGGCCAATATCCACCTAGCACAGAGGCAGTTCCCAGGGGATGCCTGGCTAGAATACGATAAAGGGTTTAGATTAAAAATGCAGAGGCACCCCGAAATGGAGTGGAATGAGGAGGATGTCTCCGGCTTCATCCACAAGATGCTCACAGCCAAAGACGTTAGGACCTGGGCCGGAAAAGGCGACCAGCCCTTTCGGAGCTCATACCAAAAAGGGAAGAGTGGTTCTTATCAAAGGCGGTCGAACGGGAGATCAGACTCCCCAACCGCAACTAAGGCGATCTGTTGGAGATACGAGGCGGGGGACTGCTCATGGGGCTCGTCTTGTAAGTTTCAACACGCATGCGCGACCTGCGGGGGCAAGCATGCCACCTCCGCATGCAAAGGTTCCAAACGTGAAGCGAAAAGGGAGAAGAGAGAAAAGAGCAAGAAGCGTTAGCCCCAACGCAGGGGAAAAGAGGGGACTTGGTGGACATTTGTAGGCGCCAGCTGGCCAGATCCCCCATTATTACACAACAGCTGCGCAGATTAACAAACAAATACCCGAACAAAGCAGAGGCCAGGTCACTGGTAGAGGGCTTCGAGCAAGGCTTCGTTATTCCATTTCATGGCCCGCTCCCCTCGGCGGGGGCGAACAACCTGAAGTCGGCAAGCCAACACCCCGAAGTGGTTAGCGCCAAGATTGAGAAAGAAGTGAAACTGGGCAGAGTTGAGGGCCCTATCCCAAAGGAATTACAAGGAGACATAGTCATCTCCCCGCTAGGCGTGGTCCCCAAGAAAGAACAAGGTCAATTCAGGCTGATACACCACCTTTCGTTTCCGGAAGGTTCCTCCGTGAACGACGGTATCGACCCCGAAGCTTGCTCAGTGGGATATGCGTCAGTCGACGACGCAATCGAGCTGGTGAAGGCGACAGGCAGAGGGGCTCTTATGGCGAAAGCCGATATTGAATCCGCGTTCCGACTATTGCCGGTCCACCCTTCCAGTTTCCACTTACTGGGTTTCCAATGGGGAGAGGACGTGTTCATTGACAAAGCCATGCCCATGGGATGCGCGATATCATGCGCATACTTTGAGCAGTTCGCCACCTTCTTAGAATGGGCGCTGCATGACCGGCACCAGGAAGGGGGGAAACTGCACTACTTAGACGATTTTCTGTTCACGGGCCCGGCAGGTTCCTCAGTGTGCGCAAGCACATTGGCAGCCTTCGAGGAGCTAGCCAGGTCTCTAGGGGTCCCCCTCGCAAAGGAAAAAACTACAAGCCCGACCACAAGTCTCACGTTCCTGGGCATAGAGTTGGACTCTATAGCGGGAACGGCCAGGCTGCCTCCAGGCAAAGTAAAGGAATTTCGCGAGGAAGTATCGAAGCTACGGGGTCGGGACAAGGCCACCCTGAGGGAGATCCAGCGAGTAATAGGTAGACTCAACTTCGCGGCTCGGGTAATCCCGCCCGCCAGGGTATTTTCAAGGCGCCTAACAGGGCTAACGGCCGGCGTCACCCACAAGCACCACCACATCAGACTGAGCGCAGGCGTGAAACAGGACCTGCGGGTGTGGGACGAGTTCCTACAGAATTTCAACGGGGTGCTGATTTGGAGAGCAGGTTGGGTAACGGCCGAACAGATAGCCCTTTACACTGACGCGGCTGGAAGCCTTGGCTTCGGCGCGGTCCTGGGAAACAGCTGGTGCGCCAGCCAGTGGCCAGACGAGTGGCATGCGCAGGGGCTCACCAGGAACATCACGTTTCTCGAGCTGTTCCCAATCATTGTGGCAATGACCATTTGGAGCGAGAAAATAAAAAACCTGAAACTCACCCTTTGGTCAGATAACATGGGAGTGGTGCAGGCCATTAACAGAGGCGCAGCGAGATGCCCGGACATGCTGAGGCTAATGCGACGGTTAATTAAATTACAGCTGGAAGGGAACCTGGAGCTGAAAGCACGCCACGTGCCAGGGGCAGAGAACTCGGCAGCAGACGCACTCTCACGGTCCCAAATGAAGCGCTTCAGAGAACTGGTGCCCGGGGCGGACAAGGAGATGACCCCCTTTCCATCGTCCCTTTGGGACCTGGGGGAGTAGACTTATCATGGCTAGTAGGGCAATCACTCACCGCGGAAGCTAGCAGAAGATACAGGACATACGCGGGCACAGTTATGAAAGTTGGGGGCCTAAAATCGCTGGAAAACGGGGCAAAGACTCGCACAGCGGTCGAGAAATTCGTGCAATGGGCATTCGAGTCGAGAAAAACGAGATCATGGGCCCAGGCGCATCTGTCCGCCATTGCCCATTTTGCGAGGCTTTACACAGGCGAGGACCCCACTACCTCGGCCTATCTAAAGACGGCCTTAAAAGGCTGGAGGAGGGTTGAAGGAAAAAAGAAGGACAACAGGCGTCCCATCGATTTTGCCAAACTGGGTCAGCTCCTTGGAGCCCTCACAGGCTTAATATCGGATGAGTACGAGCTGCTGCTATTTAGGGCGGCTTTCACGACGGCGTTCTTTGGAGCATTCCGTGTCAGCGAATTGGTAGCCCCCAGCAAGTCGGGCCCAGCGCAGCAATGCCTGCAGGCAAGAGACATTAAACCAATGGAGAGGGCAGTGGAGTTAACACTGAGACAGTCCAAAACAGACAGGGCAAGGAGGGGGACGACGATACGTCTCCATTGCATACCGGAGTCGGGGCTCTGCGCGGTATGCTGGTTGTTCAGGTACATGGGGGCTCGACCAGCTGGCAATGGCCCTCTCTTCATACATAAGGACGGGAGGAACCTGAGCAAGTTCCAGTTTACAGCCATAATGCGCCAGGGCCTTGGTAAAGCCGGGTATTGCGCGGCTTCGTTCGCCTCTCACTCTTTCAGGATCGGCGCAGCAACCTCGGCATCGCAGCATGGCATGCCAGAGGACAGGATCCAGGCAGTGGGCAGATGGCGCTCCAGGGCGTACAAGTCGTACATACGCCCTCACCTCGTATAAAAAAAAAAAAAAAAGGGGTGAAGAGAAAAGACAAAAAAAAAAAAAAAAAAAAGACAAAAGGGAGAGAAAGCCCCGAAGGTGGGAGGGGGGGAAGGAGTGGGAGTTGCCTTGGGATGCCGCACGGCAGGGTGACAACACACCCCCGCCCTCTCTTGAATGCACACGGTGCGCAGTAAAAGCCCCCTAACGGAATGCTTTCTCTCGACAGGGGGACGCCCGCAGCTGGTCTGGGTGGTGGGGCACTCATTCGTGTCCCGGATGGAGTCTTGGTGGCGGCAGGGGGACCGCAGCATACGCAGGCCCAAAGCGACGTACATCAGGTGGATAGGGCAGCCAGGCATGAGATGGGAGCAGCTACTGCCGACGCTGGACGGCCTCATGGCAGATTCGGCCTGGTTGCCTGACGTCCTGATCATCCACCTAGGGGACAATGACCTGACCCGGCTAGGGCGAAAAGCTGTCGGGCAAGCCATCCAAAGGGATCTCACCAAGACAGCTGCGTGGCTGGGACCCACGACGGTGGTCTGGTCCGAAATGATCAGCAGGAAACATTGGAGAGGTGCCGATTCCAACAAGGCCGTCGACAACGCAAGGAGGAAGCTAAACGTGGCAATGCACAAGTTCTGCCTCGCCAATGGCCTGGAATCAGTTCGGCACAGCCTCATCCACCCGGGCCGCCCAGAGCTCTATGGGCAAGACGGGGTACACCTATCCGAAAAAGGGATGAAGGTGTTTTGGGATAACTTGTGGGGTGCAATGTCACTCGCAGGTTGCAACTAAAAAAAAAAATAAAAAAAAAATGAAAGATGGAGAAAGGTGGGAGCCACGAACCAGGTGCAGGGGGGGAGCCGCAGTGAGACGTGCGCCTCCCTGCGGCGTGGCGGAAATCCTACACTGGTTGGCTAAGAAAACACACCGGCGGGCGGTGTGTAAGAGGATGGCCACTCACTTTTGAATGCCGCACGGCAGGGTGACGTGGCGGCATAAAGGAGGGGAGTAGCAGGAGGAGACGGCACTCGCGGCCCAGACCCGGCCAGACGGCAGGGCGCAATTTGGTAGCGAGCTGGGGACCTAACTCCCGACTGGAAAGCGTAAAGCTCCCCTCCACAACACGCAGAAGGCGTGGGCAACCAACCACTGGAGCACCAATAGACTGACAACAAACTGGTTGTGTACAAGCCCCATTTTCGAACTAAGGAGGGCACAAAGAGACTGACACCTGCTACTAGAAGAGGGTGTCATAATGTGTAATATGCCAATTATGATTGATGAGTAATGTTCAAAAATGGAAGATTGCTTGATACCAGTTTGTGTTATTAATATGTCTTTGGTTATTAATAAACTGCGGCCAACAACGACCACTACGGATACCAGGCTTTGTTGGCTGACATTATTTCCCACCTTCGGCAGCAGCAGTATGCGGGGGCCGGTAAGTATGGTGAGTATGGGTCTCCGCAGAATAGGCACATGCGAGGGTTATTGCAGAGGCCGCCGCACCCGCCCGAAGGGTGGGGGAGGCTCGAAGGCCGGCGCCATAACCCTCGTGGTGCCACCAGCGGGGAAAAACTGGTTCTGGGCGCTTCGATGCGCACAGGAACCAGCGGAAACGGGGTGCGCACCAGCCACCCGACCGGAAGTGACCTGTTGACCTGGCGCCCCCCAAAGGACGTCCAATGGTCAACCTGGCTTTGTTTGAACCCCCCAATCAGGGGGACTCACCTGAGGCCTGCATGGAGGGCTCAGGAGGATTTAAGCGACGCCGCCCTCCCAGCAGAAGCACATCGCATTCGAGGAGCTGGGAGAACGGCGCGACAGCAACAACGACTGAAGCCCACCCACCCACACCTAAGGAACAGCAAAAGTCGCAGTGCTGGATACGGGAAGGGGCGTTAGCGGAAATCCTACACTGGTTGGCTAAGAAAACACACCGGCGGGCGGTGTGTAAGAGGATGGCCACTCACTTTTGAATGCCGCACGGCAGGGTGACGTGGCGGCATAAAGGAGGGGAGTAGCAGGAGGAGACGGCACTCGCGGCCCAGACCCGGCCGGACGGCAGGGCGCAATTTGGTAGCGAGCTGGGGACCTAACTCCCGACTGGAAAGCGTAAAGCTCCCCTCCACAACACGCAGAAGGCGTGGGCAACCAACCACTGGAGCACCAATAGACTGACAACAAACTGGTTGTGTACAAGCCCCATTTTCGAACTAAGGAGGGCACAAAGAGACTGACACCTGCTACTAGAAGAGGGTGTCATAATGTGTAATATGCCAATTATGATTGATGAGTAATGTTCAAAAATGGAAGATTGCTTGATACCAGTTTGTGTTATTAATATGTCTTTGGTTATTAATAAACTGCGGCCAACAACGACCACTACGGATACCAGGCTTTGTTGGCTGACATTATTTCCCACCTTCGGCAGCAGCAGTATGCGGGGGCCGGTAAGTATGGTGAGTATGGGTCTCCGCAGAATAGGCACATGCGAGGGTTATGACTCTACTGTTGCTTGTTCACTTTTACTTTCTTTCATTCTTTATTCTTTCCTAATCATTTCTGATATAAAGTAAGAGGATATGTAGTAAAGTATTTTGCTTCTTCTTCCTTTCATTCCCACCTTTTCTATTGCTCAGCCTGTTTGTAACCAGATTGCATGATTCCATCATGGATTGTTGGTGGGCTTGATGATCTAAGAGACAGTCAGTTGGAGAAGGATGGCTGAGCGGATAAGAAGATGCTCCTGGTGGGGCTACCCTTTACCATATTATTAAACTATCTACTATCTACTTGGTTTGGAATTGAAACATAATAAATCTACATCTTTGGAACCATCTATGTGGCTACTTGTCTAAATTATTACTACATCACTGTGCTGTTTGACACAGCTCGGCGTCGTCCTGTCACTCACAGCTCTCTGCCGCCCTATGTGTCAAAGCTCTGTGTACTGCCGAATGCAACTGTTTCTTTAAAAACAGCAAGACCTATTGATGCTGACAATGTTTGTTGCATCTGTTGTTAAAATGAAACATTGCAAATTCTTTTAAGAGGGCGTGTAGGTCAACAGTGGCCGGCTGCTTCTTTTACTAAGGTTCCCAGCGTAGCTGTCATTCCTTATCCCTCTATCTTAATCGCTTCTGACCCCGAAGAGGAACTTACTCAGCAAAGATTTTTCCCCAGTTTTCTCTGATGAAAGTCCAGGCCAGGTCCTGGCCTAAAACATTGCTTCCAATTGCATTGATGGTGGAGGTGGCGTCTTGCTTCCGGATTTTCGTTGGATCAAGTGTATACTCAAGATACCTATGGAAAGAAAGCGAAATAGAGGGAGTTTGAAAGATGGATGAGAACATCGTTAATCACAGGACTGTATGTTCAATTATTACTTTATTAAATTAGTATCCGATAGTTTCCCCCAAGTGTGAGAAATTGATGTTAAATTGTACCCTTGTCAGGTCTTTAACAAAAAGGTCACCCCCTTTGTTCTTTGAAATTAGGTAAGCATGAGAAATATGGCTCAAAGCTCTTTATAATGTTCTCCCACTCTCCTGAATGGAATATAGCTATGGGGAGAACTGTCTCCCCCAGCAGGCCTGGGTACCTCATTGCAGCCTCGTCTTTGGTTTGAAAAGGTGTTGATCGGTGTAGGCTGCTAGGCAAGGAGCTGGGTCGAATTTTCGGGGTTGGTGCCTCTGTATGAACTTTTTTAGGATTCAGCAAGGGCTTTGTGTGCTAGCCTCTGATAACAACGGTTCTAAAATAATTAACAATGTCTTAGGGAGATGTTCCAGATGTTAAATGTCCCCTTTTTAAAGCAATAAATGCTTCTCCCCATTGATGACGCTCCGCAGGGCCAATAACCGTTCATTGAAAACACCTGTGAAATACCGAGGTTAGTGACTAAAGCTGGGATTAAAATGGGGTTTGCAGGAGTTTCAACTGGTAGGTTAACAGAAAGAGAATAGATTCCATTGGAATATATTTAAAAGTCATCCATGGCTTTAAACCCAAGTCCTTTCTCCCATAGGTCCGAACACCTGAGCGTGGCTTTTCCTTTACACTTCCATTTTATATCACCTCTCCAATAATTTGATACTTCCTCCTTTAAGATTGCTCTGCATTTATTTGTTTGACACCACAGTTGTTTTCACTCCAATATCAAAATAAACTATGGACACAGAACCTAGTCCTAAAAAGGTTCTATAAGGATTGGAGAAGACAATTTATAGCTGCCTCAGTGTGTTGATTTAACCCGATTATAAAGCAGGCCACCTTGGGGGCATATTATCAAGGACGGCGTTAAAAATTATTGCCGGTTTAGCGGCAAAAAACTGCAGCTAAAGCTGGATAATGGGCTTGATAATATGCCCTTGAGAATTCCAATAGAGGTCCATGTTCTGGTGTGAACATGGGCTTCTATTGGAATTCTCCAGGGCATATTATCAAGCTCATTATCACCGTTTTAGGGGAAGTTTTCTGCCGTTAAACAGGTGATAATTTTAACGCCGTCCTTGATAATATGCCCCTAAATTGGTGGGTCAGAGTTTCACCATTTTAAATTAACACACTCAGGCAGGTAGAAATTGCCTCCCCCAATCATTTGTACCTTTGCAGGACTAGGCTCTATGTCTGTAGTATCTTCATTAATTTTGTAGTTTATAAAGAGAGGGCACACTTCGGCCAGTCCATCCCTCCCCCTGTTTTATTAAGAGTTGTTTTCACTCACCTGCTTAAGATTGTTGCATTGTGACTGCAGGCCATTGCTGACCTCAGTTTATCAGCCTCCGTTGCCACGCTTGCTTCTGTAAACCTTTGCCACGCAAAGTCCCACTCTGCTACCCCACCTGCTGCTATGGCATTGCAGTAGATGGTGGACCTCAGATTTGGTGTGATTCTGAGAGAATATAGAGAATATTAGTGAGCATAAGTAAAATCTGTAGCCTTTTGTTTTGCTCTTTATTTGCCTCCGCCTCACGGGGCCTTAGGACTCCTCCTGATCCACAGCCCTCTCCTTAGCCTCCCCAGGTTTCACAATAGGCCCTGTGGCACCCAATCCTCAGATATACTCAGTATAATACTGTTTACTACTTCTAAATGATAGCGAGCCAAATACATTAAAGGGCACTTACTACTCGCAATCTTTATTACTCTGAGTCCAAGTCTTCCTTGTCACTTGTGACTATGAAGATGAGTCGTTCCTCTGGAGCCTGCAAACTCTCTTATGCCCTAAACCCAAAACATTCTGCCCTACGCAGATTTTGATAAGAGATTGATATTGTATTTTATTTGATCATAGCCCCTTTTAAGCTATAAAGGGTATCTCTGGTCCTTCCAGTTTCTGTTGTATCTGTCTCTGTCAGGGCACAGCTTCCATCTTGAACACCGAAGTGCTGAAATAGTAGCCTATTGTTCAATTTCCTTAAAAAACAGAGGAAACGTGGTACTTGTTTTCTCCCTTAGAGCCCTTCTCTACACTTACTCTAGACTTAAGCACTGTTTTGATTCATATGCGCAGGCCCAGCTGCAACGCTCGCTGTGTAGCTTTGACCCTAATTAGCATTGCTCGTTTTTGTGCATCGTTATTTGTAGAGCTTACTTCTCAGATTTGTTAAGATCATCAATTACTCTGTGTGCCCCATCCTGTTTCCAGTTTCACTTTTGCTGCTATCTTGTTGTTGTTGTGCCTCGGAGCCCGTCCTCTCCACCCCACTCCCGCCTCCCAGCTGATCCTCCCTCCCAATGACTGCATAGCCTGGCCCCCGCCCTCAGAAGCGCTGTGACCGTCCTGATGCTCTCAGAAGCGGTCGCTCCCCACACTCCCTGCTCTCCAGTGGTATCGTTGGCTGCACTCGTTGCTTTGCTCTGTGCTACTCGTGTCTGCTAGCTGCTGCTTGTCATAGCGCTGTACTGCTAGAAGCATTATCGAGTGTTTTAATTTAATAATAACGCTTTCTAGACTTAAGAACTATTTTGATTCATATGCGCAGGCCCAGCTGCAACGCTCGCTGTGTAGCTTTGACCCTAATTAGCATTGCTCGTTTTTGTGCATCGTTATTTGTAGCACTTACTTCTCAGATTGGTTAAGATCATCAATTACTCTGTGTGCCCCATCCTGTTTCCAGTTTCACTTTTGCTGCCATCTTGTTGTTGTTGTGCCTCGGAGCTTGTCCTCTCCGCCCCGCTCCCGCCTCCCAGCTGATCCTCCCTCGCCCCTCCCCTCCTCCACTATCCACATATGACAGATGCTTCTGCGCGCAGCATCCACGCGCAGCGGTCGCGCCCCATGCGCCGAAGGTGCGCCAAAGGTAAGCCCGTCTACGCCCATCCGGGCCTGGACCGCGCCCAGCGCCAGACCCCCTGGACCAGCAAAATCCACTCCACCTGCATAACGTACGATGCCGCAACCCTCTTTGCCCTCAACCCCGGTCGCACACCACAATGCTGCAAAGCTACCCCAGGACTCACCCATGGACCATTCGCCTGCCACTCCTGCAAGTTCACCTGCATCAGGACCCACACCAAATCCACTTCCCCCAAACACAACTCCGACTCTAACCACCTGAAGTGCATCCTGCTGAACACCCGCTCGGTCCACAGACACGCCACTGAACTCTGGGACTAACTCGACACTACATCGCCGGACATCGTCTTCCTTACAGAAACCTGGATGAACGCCTCATCAGCGCCCGACATCGCCATAGCCATCCCGGACGCTTACAAGATCATCCGAAAAG
This sequence comes from Lissotriton vulgaris, assembly GCF_964263255.1. Classification (NCBI taxonomy): domain Eukaryota; kingdom Metazoa; phylum Chordata; class Amphibia; order Caudata; family Salamandridae; genus Lissotriton; species Lissotriton vulgaris. Next base: position 1,962,548,737 of record NC_141687.1, read on the forward strand.
ACCGCACCAACCAAACAGGAGGAGGCATCGCCATCGTCCATAAGAACACCATCCGAATCACGACCAGCACAGACGATAACCTCGCGACCGCCGAACACCTTCACTTCCAGATCCACACCGACCCCAGGACCACACTTAGAGGCACCCTCATCTACAGACCACCACGAACCCGCACACAATTCAACAAAGACATCACTGACTTCATCAGCCCACATGCCCTCACATCCGAGAACTACATTCTACTGGGAGAACTCAACTTCCACCAGGAAAAGAAAAACGACAGCAACACCAACACCCTTCTGGACAACATGGCCAATCTCGGACTCAAACAACTTGTCGACACCCCCACCCACTTAACCGGACACACGCTCGACCCTATCTTTACCTCCAGCAAATACATCTCCTTCGATCACGCCACAGCTCTCCATTGGACGGACCACAGCTGCGTTCACTTCAACTACAAAAAGTCCACGACCCACAACCCCCCACAACCGATTCCTCGAAGAAACTGGAACAAAATTACCACTGACCAACTCTTCACATCGCTTAACCAAAACCTTCCTGCCATGTCATCGGACCCAGACCAAGCTGCCACCAAACTCACACAATGGATCACCCACAGCGCTGACGAATTAGCACCCCTGAAAGACCACCAGATCAAACAAGGTAGCAAAAAGGCCCCCTGGTTCAACGATGACCTTAAGAAATCCAAGAAGTTATGTCGTACCCTCGAGAAAACCTGGAGAAAAGACCCAACCACTGACAACCGGACCACCTTCAAGAACGCCACCCGCAAACACCACCAATTGATCCGATCCACCAAGAAATCAGCATTCAAGGATCGACTCGACAACAACGCCCACAACAGCAAGGAACTATTCAACATCGTCAAAGAATTTACCAACCCCACCGCCGGCACCAACGACATCACTCCCTCCCAAGACCTCTGCGACTCCCTAGCCTCATTCTTCCACAACAAAATCGCTGACATACATAACAGCTTTGAAAACCAGTCAGAAGAACAGACCACTCCAGCCACCCCCGAACCAAAACAGCACTATCACAACCTTTGCGCCTGGAACCCAATCACTACTGAAGACACCATCCTCCTGATGAACTCCATCCACTCAGGTTCACCAACCGACCCATGTCCCCACCACATCTTCAACTTAGCAGACTCCATCATCGCGCCACATCTCCGCGATGTCATCAACTGCTCCCTCAACTCCGCTACCTTCCCGGAAAGCTGGAAACATGCCGAACTCAGCGCCCTTCTGAAGAAACCCACAGCAGACCCCTCTGAACTTAAGAACTACCGCCCCATCTCACTCCTCCCATTCCCTGCTAAAGTCATTGAGAAAGCCGTCAATAGTCAGCTCGCCGCCTTCCTTGAATCCAACAACTCCCTCGACCCCTCACAGTCCAGCTTCCGAGCCAAATACAGCACCGAAACCGCCCTCATCGCAGCTACAGATGACATCCAAACGCTACTGGACAACGGAGAAACAGTTGCCCTCATCCTACTTGACCTCTCCGCCGCCTTCGACACAGTCTGTCATAGCACCCTCATACAACGCCTCAGCTACGTCGGAATACAAGGAAAAGCTTTGGACTGGATCATCTCGTTCCTAGCCGGAAGAACCCAGATAGTCTGCCTCCGCCCATTCAAATCAGAGGCCACCGAAGTCATCTGCGGCGTACCACAAGGATCATCACCTAGTCCCACCCTCTTCAACGTTTACATGAGTCCCCTCGCATCCATCGCGCTACAACACAACCTCAACATCATCTCCTACGCAGACGACACCCAGCTGATCCTCTCCCTCACCAAAGACCCAAACACCGCCAAAACCAATCGACACAAAGGAATGAAAGAAGTAGCCAAATGGATGAAGAACAGCCGTTTAAAACTAAACTCGGACAAAACAGAAGTCCTCATCTTAGGATCATCCCCCTCTGCCTGGGACAACACATGGTGGCCACCGGCCCTGGGTACAGCACCCATACCTACAGATCACGCAGGTAACCTGGGCTTCATACTAGACTCCTCCCTCTCGATGACCAGACAAGTCAACGCCGTCTCATCTTCATGCTTCAACATCCTACGCATGCTCAAGAAAATCTTCCGTGGGATCCCCACCGAAACAAGAAAGACAGTCACCCACGCACTGGTCACTAGCCAACTGGATTATGGAAATACCCTTTACGCCGGAATCACACCCAAACTACAGAAAAAACTTCAACGCATCCAAAACGCCTCAGCCAGACTCATACTGGACATCCCCCGTCAAGCTCACATTTCCAGTCACCTGAAAGACCTCCACTGGCTCCCCGTCAACAAGAGAATATCGTTCCGTCTCCTCACCCACGCACACAAGGCCCTCTACGACCTAGGACCCGAATGCCTCAACACACGACTGTCCTTCTACACACCCACCCGCAAACTACGATCATCCAATCAAGCCCTTGCCGCAATTCCGCACATCCATAGATCTGCCATGGGAGGAAGATCCTTCTCCTACTTAGCGACCAAAACATGGAATTCTCTCCCCACTCACCTCCGCCTTACACAGAACCACCTCTCCTTCAGAAAACAGCTACTGGCTTTTCGATAAGTAATGCACCCACCCTCCCTCAAGCGCCTTGAGACCCTCTGGGTGAGTAGTGCGCTATACAAATTCCTGAACTTGAACTTGAACAAGAAAACTAAAGGGGACGAATCAAGGGTTGTGAGATTGCCTAGGATCATGTGTGAACCAATGCTGAACTGAGCCCAACAATGGGCGGCTTCAGGCCACAGACTAGCTTTGCTATTGCACACACTGAAGGTGAGGAATTATTGTGGCTCTAGTCAGAAAATGCTGGTGGTGAGTGTTAGCAACCTACCCTTGTGCACGGCATTTGCCATTTCGACCTTGCTTTGATTGACATTAGTGTGGCCCGAAACTCTGATATCTTGTGCTAGGAGCACAGGGGCACACATGGATGAGAATGCCACTGATTTTAGTGGAGTACATGGACACTAGAGTATTTTGATTGAGTGACTACAGGAGAGGCGCTTCATTTGTGCTGAAAAGAGAATGCATCAGCAAAGCAGAGCAGATGCATGTGATGCAAGTGATATAATGAGACACTGGGCAGGCAGTCCTAGCATCGCAATGGATGAGGGGCGTAAAGGCTCTAAGTGCAGGATTGGAGGCTTGGCAGATGGCTATTTGTATGTGACATGCATGGGGCCAGACATGTGTCCGAATATGAAATATCAAACAGGATTCAGTTGAGGGGTGGCTGGCTAGGGTCAGGAGTTGTACAGATGCTGAGTGTCTGTATGTGAGTAACTGCTGAGGAGGATTTATGAGCATGTGAAGGTGTTAAGCATGATGATCAGTGGTTTAATAATCAATGAGAGCAGATAAGAGGAGGCAGAGGAGTGTTTCACACTCATTGCTCACTAGAGGCGCACTGAGCTCAGGCATGAATTGCTAGCAGTGGGTGACTCATAGCCTTCGCTTTTTACATCAATGATGAGCTAATATCATGAATCTGTGGGGAAATGCAGGCGAAAGCTAAAGTGAAGTACCGATAGCAGTTAATAGATAATCTGAGATGATTAGGCAGAGTGTAGGTGAGCATGAGGTACTAGCCATAGGCCCTTCCAGGCTTAGACAGTACCAAACCGAGCCGTCAGCACAAAACCGTTTACTTTGTTGAACTTAAAAGCTCATACTGCGTATGTGTTGTCGGAAAGTTGCCATTTACTGTTGTGTTCCTTCTCTGCAAAAGTCTGGACTACATCAGCTGGAAGGGTGGAAAGGGCACCTGATTCGTAGACCCAATCAGTAGCCTGAGCCTCAGTTCTAAGTTAAATGGTGACAGATTTGGAAACATAGAAAGTGACCTATTATACACAGAAGACTACGGCAAAACAAGCAAAGCATAACCGTAAGAAGCCTAAGTGCATGCAGGTTACAAAGGCCTTACTATGGACCAATTACCAACTTGTTCCACAAAATCTAACTTTTGCAAAGACCTTCAGAACGATCACAACAATGGCCAGGGCCTGTCATACGCTTGGGCCGCACACTCTTTATGGCACGTCAAGGCCAAATCTTGGCCACAGCCAACTTCGCCACAGCAGGAACTCAACATAGGTTCATGGTACCTGTGCCTGGTGGAAGCAAGAAATTGGCTGACCATAGCTGCATTATGTATGATCAATACACGGATTACTTTGTTGAGCTGTTCAACCACGGTACAGTACTGACGGTAAGCATGAATGGTTGTGCTGCGGCTACTTGTAGTTCTGCAAACAGGCTATCTGAAAATACCTAACTGATCATTTATTCTTCGGCAGCTGGCTCTTATGCCCGTCTGGTCAGTGGAGGTTCTTGCCTCTGTGCACTAATCAGAGGAGTGTGTGCTCTATTGAAAGATCTGTGCCTGCATGCAGGGAATTTCTCAGCTCAAAAACCATTTATGGCAGCTTATGCATGTTTTCCAACGCAAAGTGCCAGGCGGTCAGCCCGACAGGCATTTCATTTTGTTTCATCATTGGGCCGCATCATACATCCAGGTGCAGACCAACACACTGGATGGAGTGCAATCTTTTAAATGAAGATTAGTGGTGAGGGTGGAGAAAGAAAAAATTTTGATAGTACACATACAACACGTAAACCAACGAGACAAAACAGAAAGAAGACAAGAAGGGGGGTCTCTTCCCTTCTATTATGGGACCAAAACTGTGCAGCACTAAGGTATTAAAACAACCTACTATGCCTATCACAGCGTATGCCGCATCTTCCAAAGCTTCATCACAACCCGCGAAGTGGTTATCCTGACATATCGCTTCCCGAATTCCCGCTCCCACAAACTTACAGCGCCATCGCGCGCTTCCAGTCCCCCGCAATTTCTGACCGCCATTTTGATTTACAACACAGAGCTCCTTGGCCAGCTCCATTGCCACACGTGTCAGCTATTTCCACCCTCATATGGGCTTCCGGCTGAGACCCCTGTGAGTTTCTTATATTTCACTTTGTGTTTTCTTTCTTAATCTTCATACCCAGGCTCCCAGTGAGTAGGGTCCCCTTGTTTTGCAGCACTCACATCTTGGAGGGTGATATCCCCCCCACCACCAGTGTCTCTGCATCCTCTGATGCAATCTTCAGGAGCATAGCATGGTCTAAGAAGTCGTCTATGAATTGAGGGACAGGACTGATTGGGGGCTTATAGTGCTGTGTAGTATTCTTAAGAACTGCTACTGTGTGTAGAGGAGTTCACCTGTTTCTAAGTCCACTTCTAGAATAATGAAACCTCTCGATGTGGGGTAGGTCAGCTGGGCCAGTAGGGTACCTGATATTTGTAGCACTGAGCAAGAGCATAGGTCATATATTCACAGTGGTTGAAGCATCAAAGTTTCTCAGTGTGAACTGCTACTTGTTCTCCAGCATCCAATAGTGGTTGTTCAGGTCTGGATACCCCGGTCTTGAGACCTCTAATTCACTTAGTGCCCACTCTCATGTCCCGACTTCTCAAACCAGGGTAGATAGTCCACCGCACCCGTGCCCCAGGCAAGCCACTGGTACACTCCACAGGGGGTGGGTACCTTAATTGCACAGGGCCCAAGGGAGCAAAACCTACCAGTGCCCCAGCTGGTCTCTGGTCGTGAAGGCCGAATTGTTGTCATTTATGTTGCCTCAAGTGTGCTGTGTGAGTTTTCCCTGCTGCAGTGGGTTCATGCGGCATGTTCTGCCTGACCAATCGAGGCATCCATGGCCTGGGATGCCTCTGGATGGCAGAGTTTGTCAGGGAGCATTGTAACTCTCAATCTATTCCATTGGTGCTCAGGCACGTCTCCAAGTTCTCTCACATCATCCATTCAACATCCTGTTTTCTAAAATATGATCTCAACTGGTCTCTACATGATAGAAAACACTTCTTGTTTTGCAATTAAAGATGCTATCCGTAAAACTTACCTTAGAGATAGTTTGCAATATATCAAAAACAAATACAAATTATGATTTACTGAAGGCATACTCACGGGTTGTTGGCTGGATTTGTCATCCATGACTTAAAGAGGTTAGAAGCAAGTATCTTACACTCCATTATTCCATTAGAGCATGCTGTGCTGATGGCATTCACTTCGTTATACCTATTTGTTCAAAGTAAAGACTTAAGTCATTAAAAATGTCTTAATATTACAAAGGAGTTAAAGAAGCAAAAAAAATTAGTCACCATCCAAGATACTTTAACGGCTGACCATTCTCACTGCTTTCTTAGGCTTGGTAGTTTAGTATTCATGTAGTGCATCTTCACAGCAATGAATGCATATTGCTATTTTCACGTTAAGATGCTAACATTTGTCCATATTACTCGCTTAACTATCTTTATACTAATCCATTTTATCATTATTTCTTCTTTTCTTACAAAAATGTCTTTGTTTTCCCTTTTACAGTGGCTATCAGTGAAATGCATGTACCTTGTTTATGATGATTAAGGGTATGATTTAGAGTTTGACAGACAGGGTGCTCCATTGCAAATGCAATGGAGAACCCTGTCTGCCAAAATGACAGTCGGCCTGTTCTATTTTGGGGCGGAAGGACTGTCAGCTTTCTGCCGATGGAGCCCTGAAGGACGGCTCCGATGGCCTGACAGAGTAGAGCCCTGGTCTATGAAGACGGATGAGTACGTCTTAATTATTCTCCCTACTGAGGTTGCATTCATGATTGGTTTTTATATTATTTATTATCTTTTCGTGCTGTATATGTGTTTTTAGACCCGGGAACGTCCTTTAAAGAAAAGGCATGTGGGATAAATCTTGGAGAAGACACCGAAAGTGTCTAGAATGCATAGCTTATAATTATTAATTTCTACTTTCTGAATGGGGCGTATCTGACCACTGGCAGAATTATTCAGATTTGTCTGCAGACCAATGCCATTTATAACGTTAGGGTAGAATCCCTGAATATTGTTTGGATCTGCTCAATGCTCACAGCTTATCGGGTGAGATCCTGGCCTGGCTCAATGCTGTTATGGGTCGCGCTATAGCTGTTGCACAAGCGACCTGCCTATTGGGGTACTATCTATGCCCTGCTAAGCACAAGTTTAAGTCCAAGTTCTTGGGCTTTGGGCTTATCCTCACTTAGGACATGACCATCATTGTTTCAGACTCCAGACCATCCGACAAGGAGTCAGCGGTCTCGACAGCCCAATTATGATATGACCGCCGTGCAGGCGATTAGAAACATCCTTTTTTTCTATTGCAGCTTGTGCCAGGCGGTTGTACCACTATGAAAAGTCTTTTGCAAGCTGACATCCTAATCCCTACGGTGGTGCCTCCATGGGCACCGCCCCAATTGTAGCGATTAGGCTCTGACCGCCGCCCAAGGGGTTCCTTGAGCCTGTCGGATGTGTCGGTCTTTCCCTCCTCCTGCTGTGCTCTGACCGCTGGCATCATAATCTGCCTGCAGCCTGCAGCCCTAGATGTCGGGTGGATCGCCACAGACGGCTTGGCAGTGGCAGTCCACCAGACATCGTAATAAGGCCCTTAGAGAGGAATTACACGAAACTGGAACTTGGTGGTAGGCCCTACGGAGGAGGGGTGCAAACAAGAGATTGTCCGATTGGCAGATTATGACAATGTTGTCCTTCTGAGAGATTTAAAAACGGGCTTAGGTTCCATAGACGCTGCAAGAGCAGATTACAATGTGGCCCGGGGAGATCCTAGATTGAAGGGCTGAATTGAAGAGGCAGTGGAGGGCTGACGTGTGGGTAGGACGGTAGCAGGGGAGAGCTGTTAAACAGTCGACTAGCCAGGACCCATATTGTGCTACCCTGCTGGGTTCACCTATTCCCTTGGAACTGGCCTGACACTCTATGTGCTTCAGGGCTCTAGTTTGGTTCACCTGTGCTGGTCTGTGACACTGTACCAAAGGGGGTGGAGTGGGTACTGCCATCGGAGGGTGGGTAGGGGGCTTTGATATTTGGGGGGAAGAGTTTGAGGACATGGATGGTGATTGTTGGGATAGAGCTGAAGATAATGCTGGGGAGCCTCAAAGATGGGACAGACTTGAACTTCCTAGGCTTTTTTCCCCCTTAGTGGGTACTGCTGTCTGAGTTGATGTTATGTAGGCTGAGAACTTGACAATGGTTGCTGTATTTGATTATGACCTGCATCTTGAATTGTACTGTCATATAAATGCCAATTAAGCTTCTTTAAAACATTTTATATGTGTTTTTATATGAAGGTGATATCTAACAGAGAAGATTAATGTGAAAGAAATTTTTATAAAAGTATTAAAGCTAAATATATTGTTCCAATCTTCGGTGGCACTGGAATGTGTTTTTTTTTATTTGTGGTGCATTTATAGTGACGTTTGAGTGATTTGTGTGGTTTTGTGTTTATACTCTAAGGGGAAGTTTTTGTAATTTCAATACTAAGCAGATCCCTTTCCCCTTGGTATGTGGGGTCTCTCTCTTGTTGTGTCATGCTGACAGAGTAGAGGCCTTCAGAGGTAGACATTATACCGCCTGCCCAATTTAGGGTGGATTGTTTGATGTCCTTTTTCAGGTCTCCCCTATGCAGCCCGCATGCGCTGCATAGGCAAAAATACCTTTACCGATCGCTTTGGCTTTTTAGCATAAAACGTGCACGCGTTCTTTTGCCATCAATGGCAACACGTGCACATGAAGCGATCTACTTGCGGGAGTGCGCGCCGCCATATGGCAGCAATTATCGCTCCCGCAAGTGCAGGCCCTCCTCCTCCCCCCTGCTGCAGCTCCTCCTCCTGCTGCTGCGTGAGCTTGTTTGTTTCTCTTTTGCTTTTTTTGTGAGTCTATTTGAAGATAGCAGGGAGGGACAGGCCAAAGAAGTATAGCTATAATTGGGGATGCAGTGCATGCAACGAAATTCCTTTTATTTATATGTTTCCCTACCTGTAAACCTCTGTAATCCATAGTTTACTACCCCCCCACCCTGCCCCTCCCCACGTCACCGCCCAGCAGGTACTCCCACTACAGACTGTGGCTGCTTTCATAATATGTAAATGAACAATGACTACTCCTAGTTATGGAAGAGTGGTTATCCTTGACTGTTCTTGTTACACAATGTGTACTAGTATCTTGACCCAATTCTTTTTTCTACATGTGTAGGCAGTTGTGCAAATAAATAAAATTCCAAGTTTCAGCCCCATTGACAAATTCTGCAACTGTAACATAAGTGTATTCTCTTTCCGCTTAAATGTGTTTCTTACCCTTTTTATAAGCTATCCTAAATCCCACAGCTGATCAAGGTTAGCAGTATTGACCTGCAAAAAGATGGCATCTACTCCATTGCTTCCCACTATATTGTCAAGGTAAATATATATATATATATATATATGCATACAAAGTGATCCTTCAGCCCTCTGGACGCGCTCAGCAGTGTGTGCTCTGCCAAGGGGTCGGATCCTGACCCAGGCAATTTTAGAAAACAAAGGAGGCGGCACAATCAGGATATCTTTTTTAAGCCTTGTTTATTTTAAGACTTTCACCCCACCAACGCGTTTCAGCCTAACACGGCCTTGCTCACGGTTGGTTAGTCCCTCTACTGTGTTTCTATTTATACTAGCCCATAGTAAGCCATTTATGAGGCATTATGGGATCTGTAGTTTTGTTACATTTTAGTGAAAAAAAAATATAAGAAAAGAAAGACTTGGCATGCTTATAATTATCAGCATTATGGTAACATTTGAACTAATGTTCTGAATTTAGGGTGTAGTACCCTAGTCTTTTCATGATGTTTTATAATCAATCAAGGTGTTATGGGTATAGTACCCAATTTAGTTCTGAGGTTAATTATTCCAAGTGAATGTGCAGGTCCTCTCCAAAGTTCATCCCCTTCGGGTGTTTGGTCCGGAGTCTAATGATCATCCGCGACTCCATTTGTCGCAGTCTTCGGACCACATCGCCTCCTCTTTCCATTTTGTCCAGTACTTTTGCCCCAAAGAAGTGCATTTGCCTCCAATCCCCATTCTGGCATGCGCTCATATGTTTGGCAGTTGCATATTGCATGTTGGAGTTTTTTACTGCTCTTATGTATTCTAAAATTCTTTTCTTCAACATGCAGGTTGTGCTCCCCACGTACTTCATTCCACACTTACATTGAATTATGTAGACAACGTTTTTTGAGCTGCATGAGATCTGTTGTTCTATTCTCATCAACTTGCCATCTGGTTCCTCAATCATTTTCATGTTTTTACCAATTTTGCAAGCCTTACATGAATTGCAGGGTTGAAATCCTTTTCGTTGTACGTCAAGCCAATTCTGTTTTGATTTCTCTTGGAAATGGCTCTTAACCAGTAAGTCTTTGAGTGAAGTATTCTTTTTATATGTTATTAATGGAGCATTTCCAATGGTGGTGCCAATGTCAGGATCTTTTGTTAGTACATGCCAATATTTTTTCATTACACGGGCAATGTTTGAACTTTCTTTGCTGTAAGTCATTATTAGTCTTGGAGGTGTGTTGGTTTCAGTTTTTTTCGGTTGTTCCATCAATGTTTGAGTTCGTGTTTTTTGATCAATTTTCCGTTTGCAATTAGTTAACACTCTTTCTTCATAGCCTCTCGCTCTGAATCGACATTTACTTTCTTCAATGATTTTCTCTGCATCTTCTGGTAACGAGCAATTTCTCTTCAATCTTGTAAATTCTCCATACGGTATGCTCCGTAGAAGGGGTGTGGGATGAAAACTTGTACTTGTTGATGAGAATAGAACAACAGATCTCATGCAGCTCAAAAAACGTTGTCTACATAATTCAATGTAAGTGTGGAATGAAGTACGTGGGGAGCACAACCTGCATGTTGAAGAAAAGAATTTTAGAACACATAAGAGCAGTAAAAAACTCCAACATGCAATATGCAACTGCCAAACATATGAGCGCATGCCAGAATGGGGATTGGAGGCAAATGCACCTCTTTGGGGCAAAAGTACTGGACAAAATGAAAAGAGGAGGCGATGTGGTCCGAAGACTGCGACAAATGGAGTCGCGGATGATCATTAGACTCCGGACCAAACACCCGAAGGGGATGAACTTTGGAGAGGACCTGCACATTCACTTGGAATAATTAACCTCAGAACTAAATTGGGTACTATACCCATAACACCTTGATTGATTATAAAACATCATGAAAAGACTAGGGTACTACACCCTAAATTCAGAACATTAATTCAAATGTTACCATAATGCTGATAATTATAAGCATGCCAAGTCTTTCTTTTCTTATATTTTTTTTTCACTAAAATGTAACAAAACTACAGATCCCATAATGCCTTATAAATGGCTTACTATGGGCTAGTATAAATAGAAACACAGTAGAGGGACTAACCAACCGTGAGCAAGGCCGTGTTAGGCTGAAACGCGTTGGTGGGGTGAAAGTCTTAAAATAAACAAGGCTTAAAAAAGATATCCTGATTGTGCCGCCTCCTTTGTTTTCTAAAATTGCCTGGGTCAGGATCCGACCCCTTGGCAGAGCACACACTGCTGAGCGCGTCCAGAGGGCTGAAGGATCACTTTGTATGCAGAGAGACGAAGCCGAGTGACGCGCCCAACTTCCTGCACCGAAAGGCAGCGTGCGATTGATTGTCTTGCCGGACCGGCGGAGAAGCTGTGTAACGCAACCTCCGATCCAAGAAGTCCAGCGCAAGGTAAGCGGAGTACAACTCTCCGACAAATGCAAGCAGGAAATTGAAGTGGCTGACATTATCTCCGTAGAACACATGCTGTCTTCGTAAACAAAACGAGCGGCTTCACGTAGAGTTGTCAGATCAGGATACCGCCTTAAAGAGATACGCACGCATAAGCATTATTTCACCCTTAATGGTTTAAGGCGTGCAGCACAAACAAATTGGAACCATGGAGGCTCGTGCAGCTAAACGAGCCACAAAAGTAACAACGATGTTTAAACCTGGGGGCAAGCCAGATGAAACTGCGGCAACCTCAACAACATCCTCAACATCGGAGAACACTCTGAAACAGCAGCTAAACGCTCTAGAAAAATTGTACAAGAAGGAGATTAACAAGAGTTGGGAAGCAATAGCTTTGGAAAAATATTTGGAAGTCAAACGCATCCCACGAGGACTTAGGATTTTTACAATGCCAACGCACACGGAGGTAAAGAAAGAACTAATTGAGTAATGGATGGACAATAATACCCAATGTTCTCTAAACATGATGCGCATTCTGATAAAACATGCACGTATTGAAGTGGATGAAATTACACAAACAATTAAAGAGTTGGAAGATAAAATAGCAAGTGACTCTAATCAAGAGGAAGTCGTCAAACTCGGTAAGGAAATGGAAACTAGACTTGACTCCTATGAAAGTGACATTGAGGAACGCAAAGAGCGTAAATTTCAACGGGATGAACAGGATTACATCCATGGCAGAATTTTGACTTTCGCCAGAAAATATGACAGTCTTAAAAAGAATTACCCTATGCAGAAAATGGTATCTAGTGCGAGTGAATCTAGCATTAGTGATGATGGCTCAACACGAAGCACCCACCAGTCAAAAAACTGGTCAGTTTTAGAGGAGGTCGAATTGGTCAATCTGGAGAAGAGTATTGCGAGAGGCGGAGGAAGGGGAAGAGGAAGGGGGAGACGACCATACCCCAACCAAAGATACAGAGGAAGAGGCAGGGGGCAGCAAAATCAAACAACCCCCACATCAGTGCCAGAAAAACCCGCAGGGCAAAACGAAGAAAAACGTCAGTACCCACTGCGCAATCGCAATCAGAGGCCAACTTAATAGTGAACCTTTCAGACCACCTACTGACAGAAACAGAACAGCGTGTCTTGAACAAAGGACTATCTTTCTGTCCCGATGCTCACTTTGATTACACTGAAACACGCATTGACTTCTATAAATACATCAGGAAGTTAAAACTAGCAAAAGTACATGCCAACAACCAAACAGAGCCCGTTAACAATGTGGAGGAGAATATGGACACAGTTCTTTTTGATACTATTGCAGATATTCCAGACATGAAAAATAGTTTCGAAACATTATTTGACCTGGACGGAGCCTCTATATCGGAAGCTGAGCTTTTAGAGGAGTTAAACATCCCAACAGATGCAAGACCAGCCACTGGTCTAAAAAGGAAATCAAGATACTACCCAATATTATCGCCAGGCAATAAAATAGATCTGTTTTCAGAAGCAATAATAAAAGAACTTGATAATCTCTCCAAAGTCAGAAACAAGACACGTGAGAATCTTTCAAAAATAGAACGTGCAGCAATCAAAACACTAATGAATATTGACAAAATCACCATAAAACCAGCGGACAAGGGGGGCAATATTGTCCTCATGAAGACAATTGATTATACATGGGAAGCTATGAGACAACTAAATCAAACAAATAACTATCAAAAATTGGCAATGAACCCATATGCCAACATGAAAAAAGAACTACAAGAATATTTGGAAGTATGGCATAAGAAAGGTTTAATAGATGATGATGAGAGAAAATATTTAACTATCGACCATCCAATAACACCGTGCATATATTTTCTCCCGAAAATTCATAAAACCGTAAATCAACCACCAGGGAGGCCCATTGTCTCCGCATGCGGATCGTTGTATGAGAACATTTCGAACTATGTTGATAAATTCTTAGCCCCCATTGCCCAAAGTCTTCCATCATACATAAAAGACACTGGTGATTTTTTGAGAACCTTGATGGATGTGACCTGGAACCCTGATTTCCTATTAGTAACTATTGATGTAGCCTCACTCTACACCTCAATCCGCCATGAAATTGGAATGCAGGCTTGCGAATACTATTTAAAACAACGGAACATCATATATCTAGACCACTCGAATATGCCAATGCAAATGATTGATCTTTGCCTAAAAAACAATGTATTTTTGTTTAACAAACAACTATTTAAACAAATTTGTGGCACCGCCATGGGCATTTCTCTGTCACCAAACTATGCGAACATCACGATGGGGTGGTGGGAGAAAACCATAGCATGGAATGAAGAAAACCAAGAAGATCTGGAACGAATAATGTTATGGGTTCGCTACATTGACGACCTATTCATTATTTGGCACGGCACGGATGAACAATTCAAAATCTATTTCAATAAACTGAACAAGAACGAAGTCGGGCTGCAATTTACGTGCAACACGAGTACTAAAGAAATAGATTTCTTGGACACTAAAATATATGTACACAATGGAAAGCTGGAATCCACCCTATTTCGGAAAAAGACAGCCACAAACAGTGTACTTCATGGTACAAGTTTTCATCCCACACCCCTTCTACGGAGCATACCGTATGGAGAATTTACAAGATTGAAGAGAAATTGCTCGTTACCAGAAGATGCAGAGAAAATCATTGAAGAAAGTAAATGTCGTTTCAGAGCGAGAGGCTATGAAGAAAGAGTGTTAACTAATTGCAAACGGAAAATTGATCAAAAAAACACGAACTCAAACATTGATGGAACAACCGAAAAAAACTGAAACCAACACACCTCCAAGACTAATAATGACTTACAGCAAAGAAAGTTCAAACATTGCCCGTGTAATGAAAAAATATTGGCATGTACTAAAAAAAGATCCTGACATTGGCACCACCATTGGAAATGCTCCATTAATAACATATAAAAAGAATACTTCACTCAAAGACTTACTGGTTAAGAGCCATTTCCAAGAGAAATCAAAACAGAATTGGCTTGACGTACAACGAAAAGGATTTCAACCCTGCAATTCATGTAAGGCTTGCAAAATTGGTAAAAACATGAAAATGATTGAGGAACCAGATGGCAAGGTGATGAGAATAGAACAACAGATCTCATGCAGCTCAAAAAACGTTGTCTACATAATTCAATGTAAGTGTGGAATGAAGTACGTGGGGAGCACAACCTGCATGTTGAAGAAAAGAATTTTAGAACACATAAGAGCAGTAAAAAACGGGGGGCGTGGCTTAGCGCCCGATGCGGATGGAGGTCCCGGGGTAGAGCTCCGTCTAAACCGGAGTTTCGTGGCGGTTCTTCCCTTTGCAGAAGACAATGCTGTACACCGAACGACGTCGGAACACTCCGTCTTCCTCCTAAGCTGTCTACCGCTTCCAGACACCCTCAGCCTCGCACAGCAGCTCCCGTTTTCTTTCGGTCGCGGCTTTCCTTCAGCCGCGACCGCCATTTTGTCGTTTCAGACGGCGCTCGTCTGAGGAGTGAGTCTGCGACGGTGACGGCCTCCTGACATCAGCGCTTCACCGAAAATGTCGCAATTCAACAGGAAATGAGGACAAATCACCAGAACCCTCACAGGTGACTTTATTCTTTTTTTTTGGAACCGTTTTTTCTTCTATTTTTCCTTGGAGTCCTGCCTTCTCACCAGCATTGGCTTGGCAGCCATTTTAAGCTCCCTGTTACCTCAGTTGTGAATCACTTCTACTGCAACTTGACTCTCCTCAGTTTCACAGCCATAATTCACCGACTCCTTCGAATATCTGTTGCATTTGGTGCTGGCTCCTCCTCCTATTGACTCTGTTGTGTCTCCCAAATAACTGCAGTGCTCACCAGCCCGCACTTTATTGCTGAATCTTTATCTTAAGTGTTCTCATGGCGGAGGGCCCTGGTAAAACCCCTAAACGGAATTTCATCAAAAATTCAAAGCTTTTTACTGCATTGGCTAATTTGGACGCTTCTGCAGAGTCCTCCACTGGTGAACCATCTCTTACCATGGAAGTACCTCCACAACCAGGGTCGAAAAACACCATCAAGAGACTGAAACAAAATCCGCCGTCTCCCCCAAAGTCAACATCAGCTATTTCTATAGAATTACTCCTCCAGGAAATAAGAGCGTTGCGCCCATTCATGGAGGAGACAAATTCCAAGTTGCAAACTTTGACTGACAATTGGTCCCTAATGGACACTAGGGTCTCCAAGGTGGAAAAATCTGTCTCATCCTTCCAGGAAGCTACCACCAAAGTTGTCTACATGGAAACACAAGTCTCGTCACTCCAGAAGCAGGTGGAGGACCTTGAAAACAGAAATAGGCACAATAACCTACGCCTCTACGGCCTGAAGGAAGGTTGCGAGGGGAATGACGCCATTGCCTTCTTTACATCCTTCCTGCCCAAGCTTCTGCACCTTCCTGAAGGCACCTCTCTTAATATTCAACGAGCACATAGGCTAGGTCGAGCGCCTTCCACCATCTCTCCTACGACAAAGCCTAGAGGTGTAATTATGTATTTTCTTGAATACACAGATTTGCTGAAAGTTCTACTAGCGGCTAAAGCTATACCTCACATCAAATGGTCGGACTCCACCTTATTCTTCGCCCAAGACTATGCCAAGGCTACTGCTTCAGGCCGCAAAGCATTTCTCGACATGAGACCGGAACTGCGTTCCATTGGAGCCAGATATGGACTTTTCCATCCTTGCTTATTCAAAGTCACACATAACAACAAGACTATGACTTTTGAGGATCCTCTCCGACTTCGAAGTTTTCTGAATTCCTGTGGTACAGCTGACATGGAGTTTTCTGGCCCTTCCTCTTCATTTCCACCTTGACTCTTGTCGTTGATATTTTTGGATTACCTTGAAACTTATGGTTCCTAGTTCTTAATATATTATAATGTTCTTTTTTTTCCACAGGTTCCTCAGCTATCGCATACCTTTCATGTTCATTGCCTGTGTTGGTTCGTTCCCGTTACTCAACTGTTTAATCTTGTCTTTTCCGTGATCCCTTTTCCTTATGTACCTGGAAATACGTTGTTCACCTGATTCAAATATTATTGTTTTCCTTTCGCAGAACACCTCCCTATGTTCCGTCACGTCTCTCCGGTTGGACGTCTTGTGGCCCCGTTTACCTACCCGCCGTTGGTTGGTCTTCCCCCCCTCCTCTCATCTCCATTTTTCCCCTTGTGTTCAGTCCTCTGAACGTATCCACTCCCCACGATCCCTTGTAAGTATCGACCTATTTTTTTTTTTTTTTCCTCTTCCATTGTTGACATGCTTCCTATTGTTTTACATGTTCTTGTCTTGATTTTTACATGGCTACTGTTTCATCCTTTAACATCACTCTCTTACAAACCATTCTTCTTCTTCTTTTTGATCCTAATATTCCATTCTCTTATTGTCATTCTACACCTCCTCCCTTTTTCTAGTTTCACTCTGCAACTTTCTGCTACACCCTCTTTACTCTTGTGTAACATTCCATGGTTCTCTCCAACTTATCTTCATTTTCCAAAATGTATGGCCTACTTCTCTTCTTGCCTTATGTTCTCTTCTGCTCAGCTGACTCTTATCCTCTTATCACGATTTTCTTTTCATTTCCCAGCGCTCCTCCTCTCCACTGTCTTCTCTCATTCTCTTATATCTGTCCTTCTCTTCTTCAGACTTTCTTTTTCTTTTTTCTCATGTCCCTCCTTTCTCGACTTATATGAGGCTTTCTTCCATTTCTTATTTGCATTCTCTCTCTCTGATTATTCTTAATGTCAGTGCGCATTGTTTCTTGGAACGTTAAAGGTTTAAATTCACCTATCAAGAGACAAAAGATCCTTTCCCATTTAGCTAAACTGAATGTAGATATTGCCTTTCTTCAAGAAACCCATTTATCTGATACTGACGCTGCGAAGCTCCAAAGAGGTTGGGTGGGAAAGGTTTTTTCAGCTCCTGGTGATGGCAAAAGAAATGGTGTTGTTTTGCTAGTTCGAAAGTCCTTTTCTCACTCTGTATTGCATTCTGAATCTGATCCCGAAGGTAGATGGTTATATGTTAAACTTTCCTCTAAAGGTGTCCCTTTTTCCTTGCTTAATGTTTATGCCCCCACAGGTGGAAACCCTACTTTTTGGAGTGCGTTTGCCTCTCGTATTACTCAATGCATTGCAGACAACTTTATTCTAGCAGGCGATTGCAACCTGCCGCTGGATCCCTTTTTAGACAGGAATTCCAAAGCTTTTTTTGTCCCTAATAAATCCCATAAGCTCTTCACACACGCCATTTCTCAGCACAAACTAATAGATGCCTGGCGACTCTGCAACCCAACCAGCAAAGAATTTACATTCTATTCCCCTGTTCACCAATCCCAGTCACGTATTGACTATATTTTTCTCTCTCACCACTTATCCCAATCCCTCACCCAAGCTGAAATAGGCCCCATTGTGTTTTCGGATCATGCCCCAGTTCTGATCAACATTGACATCTTACCCAAATCCACTAGTCCCAAACGGTGGCGTTTCAATAATGCCCTCCTTCTTGATCCCAAATTTACGGCCTCCTTTATTGAGTTTACCACCGAATTTTTTGTTATAAATGATACCCCTTCCTTAGCTACCCACACTATATGGGACGCTTATAAAGCTGCAGCCAGAGACTTTATTCTCAGACATGTTGCTACAAAGCGTAGCCTTGCCCGTAAACGCACCAATGATCTTTTATCTCAGATCAAAGCTCTGGAACACGCCTTTTATACCTCCCACAAACAGGAAAGTTTAACAGCTCTTGTTAATGCGAAAATGAACTATAACAAACAGTCTACTGATGATGCATCATTGTACTTATTGAAATCCAGCTCGAAATTTTATGGTGGGAAGAATAAGGCGGGGAAAGTTCTCGCTAACTATTTGAAGGTTAAACAAAATAACCTGAATATTGAATCTGTTTTTGATGCTAATTTAGTTCTGCAACATAAAGATGCGGATATTTTAGAGGAATTTTCCCGCTTTTACTCCACACTTTACTCTTCTGGCACGCAACCTTCTGATCACTCTCTTTCCACTTTCTTCACAAGCATTCAACCTCCCTCTAAGTTTCCTGTTGACCTAACCTCCCTTGAAACTCCCCTCACCGTTCGGGAATTACACACAGCACTTCAATCTCTTAAGAAAGACAAAGCCCCAGGCCCTGATGGTTTCACTGTTGAATTTTATCAACATTTTGCCACTCTTCTGTTGCCCAAATTATTTCACCTTTTGGAGTCTTTTAAAACTAACGGAGCCTCTTCAGGCACTTTTTCTGATGCTTATATTTGTATTATACCAAAAGAGGGGAAAGACACTCAACACTGTAAGAATTACAGACCGATATCATTGGTCAACATTGACTACAAGATATATGCCAAATCTTTAGCCATCAGATTAGACTCCTTTCTCCCAGAACTCCTAGGCCCTGAGCAATCTGGATTTGTTAAAGGACGCTTCATTTCAGACAACACTAGACTCCTCTTTAATGTCTTATCTAAATCATCACGCTTCAGTAATTCCCTAGCCGCAATTGCTCTTGACGCCGAGAAGGCATTCGATAGAGTAGAGTGGTCATTCCTATTCTCCGCATTAAAATGGTTTGGGTTTGGCCCTAATTTTATTTCCCTCATCTCCTTTCTTTACGCAAATCCTAGAGCAGCGGTCTGTGCTAATGGTTTAATCTCCTCCTTTTTCAACCTTGGCAGAGGAGTAAGACAGGGATGCCCCCTATCCCCCTTTCTTTTCAACCTTGCTCTTGAACCTTTCTTATCTAAATTACGTCAAAATCCGAACATTCACGGCTTCCCTCTATCCCATTCGCAAATCAAATTAGCTGCCTATGCTGACGACATTTTACTTTTCATTTCGAACCCATCGGTTTCCATCCCAGCTTTTCTTGCCGAAGTTAATGTATATTCTCATCTTTCCGGTTATAAATTGAACAACGACAAATGCGAAATTTTACCCCTCACCAAATTCACCTTTATGCCTGACTTTGCGGCTTCTAACTTCAAATGGAGCCATCCCATATAAAATACCTCGGTTTGCATATTACCCCTTCTGTCTCAGATACTATCTCCTTATGCCTTACTAAATGCACTCAGAAGCTATCCGACCTCACCTCCAGGTGGCATCCCTTATACCTTTCCTGGTGGGGTCGACTTGATAC
The DNA here is from genome assembly GCF_964263255.1 of Lissotriton vulgaris. NCBI lineage: Eukaryota > Metazoa > Chordata > Amphibia > Caudata > Salamandridae > Lissotriton > Lissotriton vulgaris. The sequence continues at coordinate 1,962,568,638 of NC_141687.1, forward strand.
CATTAAGATGATGCTCTCCCCAATTGTCCTCTACACCATTTTGAATATCCCCGTTTCCATCCCTGCCAAATTTTTTGCCAAAATCAACACCACCTTATCCTCCTTTTATGGTCTGGAAAGAAACCGCGCATGTCCTTATCAAGATTGCGCCTCCCCAAAGCGGAAGGTGGGGTTAATTTTCCAAACTTTCCTGCTTATCATAAAGCCTTCCTTCTAAAACAGGCCGCTATCTGGCTTAAAGATCCTACGAACCTCTCCCCCTTTGGGCTAACCTTGAGCACCTTTCTCTCTCTCCCTTCTCCTTTGCCGAGTATCTCTCCTTTTCTCGCAAACCCCAATTTGTATCCACTCCAATCCACAAATACACCACGAAACTACTTTTAGCCTTCACCCCACCTCCTCCCTCTTCTACCGCTGACCTTCTCACCTCCACGATTTGGTATAATAGCAGTATTCTTATCAAACTCAAACCCTTCTACTGGAAATCTTGGAGGCAACGTGGTTTAATATGGGTCTCTCAACTTTTTACTGGTTCTGTCTTCACACCTTTCCCTGTTCTAAGCCGAACCTTCTCTCTCCCATCCTCTTTTGCCCACAAATATATATTACTCAAGAATGCGGTCATGTCCGCATACGACTCCCTTTCTCATTCTCCTCCACTTACGAATTCTACTTCACCGGCTTCCTCTTTACACTCCCAATTACGCTCCAACCCTTCAGCGTCTTCCATTTATCATTCCTTTCACAAACCTCCATTACCCCGGCCTAAAACTACGGTGGAGGCGCAGTGGGAATCTGAACTCGAAGTCTCTTGGCCCACCTCTTTATGGGATAAAATTTGGATTAAGCTTCGCAAGTCTTCCAGAGCTGCTTCTCTTACACAAACACTTTTCTTTCTTTACAATCGACTCCTTTACACGCCATCTCTTCTTCACAAAAGGTTCCCTACAACTCCGAACCTTTGTTGGTCTTGCTCCGCCCCCAATGCCACGCTTTTTCACATGCTTTTCCTTTGTCCTCTCACGCAAGCATTCTGGATCAGAGTATGGGATCAAATCAATTCTATCTTTCACACTTCTATCCCTTTCTCTATCACTGACATTTTCCTCGGTTCACTGTCCTCTTCCTGGACTGAAGTTGAAATGAATATTCATATTATTGATTTGCTATTAGCTGTTGCGTTTCAACAGATTACTGTTAACTGGAAGAATTCTGAGGGTATTACGTTTAAAGCTTGGTGGTTCAATGTATGTTATAATCATAGATTAGATACTGCATTTTTTATCCCATTACCCTGGCCCCGAAAAGACATGCGTTGTGGCTTCCTGTTACCCTCTACTTGGATGTTTGCGCCAAACGCTCATCTCACCTTCCACCATCGCAGCAAGAGGTTTCGAAACCCCCATGAATTGCCTTTTGTTCCCTCTTTTTCTTTAATACTTAGCTTCCCGCATATATTTGCATTGTCTCCTGAAGTACAAAGCCTCATCGAGTGTACACTTTTCATCCCAAGCCTCACTTATTATTTTTTGTTTCCCCTTTTCCTCTTTTTCCCCTTCACTCTTTAATTTGATGTAACTTATTGTTGTTATCCTAGCTTATTATTCCTATCGCTACTGTTGTATTACATATTACTTTTTGTAATGACAATTTTGTTTACCCTAATAAAATTTTATTTGAACTTAAAAGAGCAGTAAAAAACTCCAACATGCAATATGCAACTGCCAAACATATGAGCGCATGCCAGAATGGGGATTGGAGGCAAATGTACTTCTTTGGGGCAAAAGTACTGGACAAAATGGAAAGAGGAGGCGATGTGGTCCGAAGACTGCGACAAATGGAGTCGCGGATGATCATTAGACTCCGGACCAAACACCCGAAGGGGATGAACTTTGGAGAGGACCTGCACATTCACTTGGAATAATTAACCTCAGAACTAAATTGGGTACTATACCCATAACACCTTGATTGATTATAAAACATCATGAAAAGACTAGGGTACTACACCCTAAATTCAGAACATTAATTCAAATGTTACCATAATGCTGATAATTATAAGCATGCCAAGTCTTTCTTTTCTTATATTTTTTTTCACTAAAATGTAACAAAACTACAGATCCCATAATGCCTCATAAATGGCTTACTATGGGCTAGTATAAATAGAAACACAGTAGAGGGACTAACCAACCGTGAGCAAGGCCGTGTTTGCTGAAACGCGTTGGTGGGGTGAAAGTCTTAAAATAAACAAGGCTTAAAAAAGATATCCTGATTGTGCCGCCTCCTTTGTTTTCTAAATATATATATATATATATATATATATATATATATATATATATATATATATATATATATATATATATATATATATATGAATTATAATGAATTGGGATTGTCATAAATATTTTTAAAAGCCCAAGAATTAATGATGAAGTTATTTCCTATGTGGAGATAACATTATTTAATGTTACTATTACCTTCTAAAGCTTTTCTATGGAACGGCTAACCTTGCTGCAGTGAAAATGGTTTTTAAAATTTTCAGGTTTATATCATGTGTAACCCCTTGTATGCTGATGACGAACCCCAGCCGTCATGCACTACGTTGCTCGTGTGCTGATGACGGCTGGGGTTCGTCATGGCCCGCCCCTGTTCTTTTGTTTACCGCACAGCGGCGGAAACGGGCCAGCAGCGAAGGGGTTAACAATAAACTTTACCTGTCCTACTTTTAAATACTGTTAGACCTGGCATCATTGGCGTGGGTTCCCCAGTATTTTTGCTTTTGCCTTGTGTGTTTTTGATGTGTGTTGAACTTCATTTTGCTTGGCTAGATGCTTTGTGCACTTTGCCACTGCTGTTCAGTGTTAAAAGGCAAGTGTTCCCTTTGTAAAATGTTGGTATGGATTTGTGTTCCATGATTGGCTAATTTGATTTACTTGTCATTCCCTAATACAGTGCAATATGTCTGCCCAGGGCCTGTAAATCAAATGCTGCTAGTGAGCCTGCAGAACTGATTGTGCCACCTATAATCAGCCTATAAATATAAATCAGATCTGCCACTGCAGTATGTATGCACAGTCTAGTACTGTCATGTCGACTTGGTAAGTGCACTCATTTGCCATGCCCCTACCTTCCCTTTTCTTACATGTCACTCCTAAGGTAAGCCAAAGGCACCCCTGTGGTCAGGGTGCAGTGTTTGTGAAAGGTAGGACATGTCCTGGTGTGTGTGGTATGTCAGGATAGTGAAATACAGCCAATTTCGTTTTTTACTATTGCAAGGCTATCTGTTCCAATAGGATAGAATAGGGAGTTTGCTTATAACATCTTATAAGCATAACTACCCATGGGAAAAAAATCTGAAAATAAAGTTTGATATGCCTGTACTCAGAATGTTAAAATGCATCTTTTAGTGAGGGTGATTTTTACATTCTGTGTTTGAAAGTACCACTTTTAGAAAGTAGGTAGTTTCTTGCTTAGCCATCCAGTGTGCCTCTGCTAGGATGTGTATTGGCTGTCTGGCTTTCGGGTGACAGGTGTTGGGGAGGTGCAGTGGCTCCAGAGAGTCTGGATGAGTCAAGACTGGGCTGAATAGAACTGGGCTGCATTTTGAGCGGGGGAGGAGATTTCCTTTCACCTGAATGGGCCCGGTCTGCACTTGACTATGCTGTCCCCACCTCTTGCCAGGAAGCTGCACCCGAGAGGACAGACTGATTCTGGCTGGGCAAAGACACTCTCTGCACTAGAGACCAAAGAGATTTACAGTATAGAAAGAGGGGTCCAGACACAAGACTTGTAGATGATCACTTCTGGGAATCAAGAGGAACATTTGCCATGGAGAAGAGCTGGAGGAAGAATACTGCTCCTGTGCTGTTTGCTGTCTGGGGTTGGCCTGTAGTAGCTACTTGCTGCCAAGGAAAGAAGAAAGGACCTTGCCGTTTGCTGTGTCCCCTACTTGATGAAGATCTCCAAGGGCTTGAAACTGAGCTTGCCTCCTGTTCTGCAGTTTCAGGGACACAAAGACTTCATCACCAGCTCCCCTCAACTTCCTTGCTGGGAGTTCTGACCTGCTAATTTTTTAATTTTTTAATTTTACAGAATTTTATATAGCACCAAATTGACCCGAAGGTATTAGGTATACGGTCACTTTACATAGCACCAGTTGCATTACACGAGGACACATTCATTTTTTTGTTAGGCACGGGGAGATTAAGTGATTTGCCTACAACCACAGGATGTTCAGCGTCGTTGCCGAGACTCGAACCCAGTTCCCCAGATTCAAGGTTGACCGCCCTAGCCTTTAGGCCAACTCCTCTCCCCAACAGGTGCCTGCTGGAGGCTGTTTTGCTGCTGGGAGCTGGAAATGTAATGCAACTTCGAGAAGTGTGATGCATCCGCACCTGTTTATGATGCATCGCTGAAGAAATCGTTGCAGTGCCTGCCTGCGGCTTACGAAATCTCTGCACGCCGCATTGAGTGTGCCAATCTCCGAAGTCCGAGATCAGCGCACCGATACTAACGCAAGCCCTGCTGTGCAGCGGCAAGAACCCACGCTTCGTCCTGGATCTTTGCATTGAATCGAGGGGCCAGGTCTGTTGCATCATAAGGGGACACCGTAAGAAACCTCCGCATCACCTCCAGATGCAGTAAGAAACCGACCATCACCTCCTCTCTGGAAAGGAACCAATGCATCACCTTCCCTGCTACCCTTTTTGTTTGTGTGTGTGTGACGCGTCCAAGGTACTTTGACTGGATGTAAAACTGACAGCATTTTTCCATTTTTGTTGAAGCTATATCTATTTTTGTGATTTCTTGTAGGATGTTTTATGTTAGAATTTTTGAAAGTTATTTGTAAATGTTTGTTTTAGTATTTATATTTGTAAATATATTGTTGTGCTTTTATTTTACTACATCTTTTTTATTGTAATTTTATATTTATATTTTATTTTGTACCTTTTGAGTATTAAGAATTTTAGCAATGGGTTTATTAAATACCATTTTAATGATTTGATAATGATAATGTATAATTTTTGTTTGCATTTATTTTTTATTATAAATGTGTAATATATATGTAGAAATGTAGTTATTGGTGGGGCACAGCCTGATGCCCGAGAAAGATGGTGTAGATCCAGTGTGCTCTGCAATGAGCTGTTGCTTTTAGGGCTAAATCTGTAATCTGGCCCAAGATGGAATGGGAAAGTAATGGACATTGCTGTGATATGCTTCATTGTGGCTAAGAGGTAACAGACTACCCAATAAAATGGATTGTTCACAACAACCACTGGCAATACTGCTCCTGGCACTGCAATGGCAGATGCCAGAATGAGACCAGCATGTCAGCAGGGAACAACACATACCTGGGACCAGAGGGAGATCACAATGACAGGAATAATCCTGTGGCGGAGGGTAATGGACTCCAGAGTCCGTTGCAGCAGAGCAGCCGGAAAACTGAATAAGTGTATAGAAGGTACCAAAAAGAGAACAATAGGGGTTAGCTGCCATATTAGGCGACCCACTCAGACTACCAAAGTGTGCAAAGTCTGTGATGCAGCCACAAATACACAAATGAGAACCAGACACAGCTACCAGAAAATCTCAGACAAATTTTGCAGTCAATCCTTTGCCTTGTGCATGGCGGACAATGGGAACATACTAGTCTGTGCCCTTCCCAAGAAATTATAGGCAATGAAACCTACATAGTTCTGCAGAAAAAAAACATGGACAAATTCACTCTGAACTGCACTGAACGAATTGTACACAGCAGCAATTAAGACCATAATTCAAGCCACTAACCATGAAGTTGGGGCGACAAGATAGACATTATATCAACGCAGTGTGCACCCCTAAAAAGGAACATTAAGGCTCAGCCCTCATAACAAATCAATTCCTTGTGCAACTAGATGATAATCGTCTCTCTGCCTGATAGCTGCATCTCCTCTTCTATAGGGCAGCAACATCCCGCAAGAACACAGTGACATAACATACTTAATAGAATCTTTGATGATGGCAAATTCGCAAATTGATGCCTGTATGTCAACGACAGTCAGACAACCACTCTTCAAAAAAGCAGCAGCATGGAAAACTGTGAAATCCCTTCCCATGCCAGACACCATGATCAAAGACTCTACTCCACTCTTGACATGGTTCTGAAAGAATTCACAGACCTTGGAACATTTATAACCCCTATTGAAGACTTTCAGTGGGCACACAGAATCCAAACACACACATCTATGGCAATGTCCTGCGACAAATAATAGCATGCTGCCTAAGACTTCAAGAACGGAAGTAGATATTTCAAGCCGCAATAGCCGAGGGTGCACTTCAATTTGGAGACGTTAATACTATATGGCACAGCACTTTTCTATCAAGACATTGAAAAAAGTGCCTGTTCGCTCACAGATCAAGACTCAAACAGCTGCAAATCAGATACAAACTCTTTGAAGCATCCACAGTGTTATTAACAGAGGAGGTTCGCACCACAGAATTCACCGACCCTTGGGTTCTGAAGAAATATGTAGATAATAGACACCTGAGGAACATGGAAGTATCACGACCCCTTTAGATCCTTGTTTCCTCTCCCGTGGCAAAACAAAACAAACAAATCATGGAAACTGTCTTGAAGAAATCACACACCAATGGTCGACAGGAGTAAAACATAAGCGCAACCAGCCACGTCCCTAACAAACGCATAAATCCAGATCCTGGCTCAAGGTGGCGACAGTCCGACAGAACAAGACACCTCTAAATTGCAGGCCCACCCTGCTGAAACTGACTGATCTAAATTAGTACTGTTGGAGCGTCTGAAGACTCCTATCACTAAGAGGCAACCAAGGTGACAGCTACACACAGTTAAAAGTTTAAGATCATCGCAATCTCCCATGGTGATGTTATGACTCTGCAGGTGGGGGGTGAAGAGGATTTAAACTAGGCCCTGTAATCTATTACTATGCCTATGACATGAGAGACTGACATATACTCACTGCCGACATAGGACTGGAATTATACCCCATAACCATGTAGACAAATGATCCCCAAGTCCCAGTCAACAGGATCCTTCTATTCCAAAACTAATCCTAAGCCCTATCCTCACACCCTGAACTCCACTGGCAGACACATCAATCAATCACGATCCATGTGACACTGGCCAACTCATCCACTTGGCCAGTAAAATAACTCACCCGACCGAAGTGCCGCTTAGGATGCCCTTTCCCACGCAGAGGTAAGACTCCCCAAATACCCCACATCTGTCAAGTTTTGTTGTACACCTTGAGTCCCCCTGCTCACTCCTACAGACTCTTAGTTTAAAGAACTCCCTAACTGCCAATTAACACTGAACATTACTGGCAACATTATACCCGTATCACAGGGTTAATCATTATTTCAATTAATGTGAACAAAAAAAATGCTTTCAAACCTCAAAAGAATACAACTGGCATAGTCATATTACCAGAAATACACTTGATAGCAACAAAAACTGATAAGCTAAAGAGAGAGTGGGTAGGAAGGTATATCACACCTGCAAGCCCCTCACATGACTCTAACGTGACTCCAATAGCACAGAGAAAAGTGGAGTGGCCATTGTGATCCACCATGGAGTCCCACTCAGAGTAGCACAAACCAGGTCAGACCCTGGTGGATAGTAGGATCGATACATGCCCTGGTGGGAAATAAACGCCTTTTCTTTAGAAACATAACTAGACTATTACTTTTTCACCCAAATAGCAAAATCATTGTAGGAGGTGACTTGGATTTAGTCCGAGACTCATCTGGACAAGTTCCATAGACACCCACTCAAACCTGAGATACAGGCATCTCTACAAGGAATGATGATTGACTTTGCACTGACTGATCCATGGTGACTGCAACACCCTAATGACAGAGAATACATGTTTATTTAATGGTTGCACGGAAAAGGGACGCATATCAACTATTTCCTAGCAATCACCACTCTACTTCAACTAATTCAGTCCACTGAGCTCGTACCATGGAGCATAGTAGACAAATCAAAAGCTATTATATTTAAGTGCGCACTACATGTTTCCAGGATTAGGCAGAAATAAATGTTGGACTTGCAAGTACTTAGGAGAAGATAATGGCAAATGAACCAACAGATTTGGTGCTTTAGACCTGTACTGGCAAGATTCCTTAGGGTTGAGAGCTACCAAGGGCCAATAACAAACTATGTTTAACTGACTCTATTTCATCTAGTAGAGAGGCAGAGTTTAGTGTTTGCACACCTTTTGATACAGTAGTATAAAAGCAGGTTTCTGCTGTTTTTTTTTTGTTTGACATTTTTTTATTGAGAGTTTTTGTCTTCATAGTACAACATAATGCATATGCAAGTTAGACGTTATGTCAGGTACATACAGACAAGCAAATGATATAGACACATTATATACCCGCCATCCCATTATACATCGCCCACATCGACTTAGAGTTCTCCCATCGGTCAACTATATTTCTCTGCTAGAAAGACTGTGTGGGATGCAGTGGGGTGGCTGCCGCTGTGTGCCTGGCTGAGTGGTGGTGCGGGCTAGTATGTAGTCCCCTACTCCATAATAGTGCCCCTCCTTGCTTAATTACCTGTTGTGTGTTTCCAATGTGTAAGTTTTCACTCTGCAGTGTCAAAAACGTGAACACGAAACTGTGAACAAATAATGGGAATGGGGGAGGGGGAAGATGGGGGGGGGGGGTCGTCGGGGCCTGGGGGGAATCCGGGGAATTTGCCGAAAAAAGGGGGACAAGAAGAATAGAAAAAAGGGGGGATATGGTGTGTTCAGTGTTTATTCTGCGGCAGGTACCAGTATATCCGTGAGATGGCTACAGTTCAGAATCGGGATGGGGGATATCTACAGCGAGGCTATGTTTCCCTGCAGTAGCTTGTGAGCCTATCGTGCGGGCTCCCGATACACGAGCAGCTTTTTATATGGATCAGCTATTACGCTGTGGTATGTACTAATTCTATCGGGTCAGGGGTGGGGTTTGAGACTGGGCTGGCGTGTCACTGGGTGAATCGACTTGTGTGGTCTCTTGCATGAACTGGAACAGGAGTTGCGCCCACTCCATCGAGATCGGGTGTTTACGAATCCCCCTCAACTCCTCCTCTCTCAATACAGCTTCTTCTGCTGCCCCCCATTTTTAACCCCTCCAATCCAGGCTGGGAGTCCTGCTGGTGCCCTCCAGTACACGGCTTTCCCTCGCTTTGCCAGGAGTAGGGCTAGGGACGCAAAGCGACACTGCACTTTTTCCGTCTTCCGCCTGCGGAAGATCCCCAGAGCACAGGCCTCCCAAAAGCAGGCTTCTGTCGTTGATAATGTGAGACAGGAATGTTGCTGCCTATTATTGAGTGGTATATTTTTGTGGTGTTGGTATTTTTAGCATTTTTGTAATGCTTTGTTTTTCAGCTACGTTTTTGCAATATGATGTTGTCTTGAACTGTGGTTGGTGTATTTGTTCTGCTTTAACTGTTTTTATGTGTTTCTTGTGCCCTGGTAATTTTTAATTGTATTATATTGCTTCGTGTATGATATTGTGTTATGTTTCGTAGTTTACTTTAGATATGTCAGCAACTGTAGCTATGTTTCCAAACAAAAGCAGAGGGCGCTTTAAAGTTCTCTTGCCTAGCATCAAATTGTCACTCCCTAAGGTGGTAGAATAGCACTGCTCCAGCTCTTCAACTACTATTCGCTCATTCCATTGTTTTTTGGCTAGGAGATTATCATAGCATTTTAGGCCTTAGGGACTCAATGCAGTCAGTAGGACATTTTTAGAACTTTCACATGCAGAGCTGATGCTTACATCGTTGCTGTGGCCACTGTGGGGTCAACAGTCTGAAGAGGGATAAGGGGTGCTTGCAACAAGAGTGTAGTGATGTGGTTCGAAGGGAATATCGTTATGATGGTTGAACATTCAGATTATCTGCAGCTTTCTTTCCTAGAAGAGAGGCGCAGCTCTCAACTGAGGTGAAACCCCAGATTTGTAATTTTCCCAATGATTTTGATTAGCTCATTTGAGGTATCACTTATCTCTATGTTGGGGAATGTGTAAAATACTTGTTAGCGGGTGTGATAGATTTGTAGTTAATTCTTTTGTAAATTGTACAGTTTTGCAGATGAGCCCTTTCATTTCATCTATCAACACTCCATTGTTTGCCTTATTCACAACACTGTAACTAACTCCAGATTTTACAACTTGATGTCTGTGATGTCTGACCGTTATCATCCTTGCATCAGATGTTCCCAGTATTCATAAGCTGGTGACATGATGGTGCGCAGGTGTATTTGCAGGCGTTCTTGGTCAAATGTAAAATTTAGATTTTTTTAGACAGTTGTAAATTTCAGAATGTGAAAATATAGGTTTTAATTCCATTTCTATTTTAAAACCGTTTTTAAAATCTCTGACTTGTCCCAAATATGTAGATTAATTGCCGGGATACATTTCCCTAAATCCTCACTCTAGATGCACTTTAGAGTTGCCATTTCAGTGTTTGCTGCATTGGTTTGAACATGTTAAATGTTTAGAGCTCATTTTGTTTGATTTGAATAAAAACCACTAAGAAACAAACTAAAAACATCTCAGTAGTTTTGTTTACTTCCTAGTCATAAAATATTTCATTTAGATTTGATCCAGGACGTGTTGAGATAATAAGTATGCTCCATATGTGAACAGTCAATCATTTAATCAGCCAATCGATCCAGACAAAATGCTCTTAAATAATTCTATGTGATTCCCCATTGAAAGCAAAAACGAGTTGGATAATGAAATTTAGTTAATGAAGTTAATAGTTTTGAGTTAAATTAGCTATCTGCCGGCATGGACTCAAGGTTTAAATCTGGATATGGAGTACATCTATTAACTCACTAGGGTAGAGAGATCACCCTGGGCTTATGCAATCTCTTGTCAGCAAGTAATTCAAATACATGTACATGGGGCAATAATTTAAGTACCGCTCCAACAGTTTGGACATCCTTGTTCTTCTGTAAGGTAAAAATATTAACATTTTTCACTTCTTATTTGAGTTATGACCACAACAGGGTTGTATATATCCTGTTCTTTCTTTAAGACCTCACTCTATGTAGAGGATTTAACTATTTATTCAGTCACCTTCTGCACACTGACTGTGCCCAAAATACTACACATTCAGCACATACAGGCATATTATTGTCAGAAAACTCACTGTTCCATAAGGCCTTCTGGGAGGACTGTCCAGTCCAGAGTCAGGTTTCTAAAATATTCGAATAATGGCTGAACTTGTTTTTGAAGATATTTCTGTGTTAAAATAAAAAATGAATTTTCTATGTTATTACAAAAAACAGTCATTGTGCATATCAACATAATTACAGTTGCTTTAAATGACAAAAATTTCTGATTTCACAATTCGTCATACATATAGTGACAATTTGGAAAAACACTCAGGCCTCATTTATGGGGTTTTGGTGTAGGGCAGCGGAGCAAGGTACCTTGCTGTGCTGCCCTACATCAAAGTAAAATACACCGTAATTATCAAATACTGTGAATTCCTGTCCTTGCCCCTACACTGGCAGCGTTTTGTCAGCCTAGCGTCATCCTTGCAAGAGTGCCTGTGTTGTAGGTAGGATTGTTTTTTGTGCAAAAGGGACGCCTTCCTGCACGAAAACAATCCATAGAGGTGTTCTCCCCCTTTTATGTGTGCTGCAAAATGCAGCTCATATAGAAAGAGGAAAGAAAGAGGAGAAATAACAATATTTCTCCTCATTACGTCTGCCCTGGGCGGCGTAAGATCTTGACAGATCCCTAGGTTTAAAAGTCCTTGTAAATCTGGGAATGCGTCAAAACCCATGGGAGTTGCGTGGGAACACCCACCACAACGCCCATGGAATGCTTTCCTTGCGCAGAGTAAGATGCTATTTGCCCTGCTTAGCCTCACTCAAGATTAATAAAGCCACTCAAAACCATATGATTTGACTTTGTCTGGATTCATAAATCTGACACAGAGCCTTGCATCACACATATACCACTTTCTGTGTATGCCCCTAGGTAAATAGCATTTGGCTAACATTTACTAAGAAATTAAAGACTACAAGACGCGGGAAACAATTTGCTGACCTAAGAAATGGGCACAAAGCCTTCTTGTTCATGGAGACTTCCATGGATAAGTCAGAATGCATTGTTGTAAAAAGTGTTATATTAGTATATATGTATTAGTGAATATATTACAAAATATATATGAATAGATATCGCAAGTAACAATTTTATTACTTCATATATTGTTAACTATAACTTCAACATATGCTTTGGATTTCAGAAGTCGCTTGAAGATATGATTGAGAAATATTTTTTAAAATCTAAAAATATGGGGATTGCAAACTTTCTTTTTGAATCTTTGATGCTTACAAAGATTGTACAGTTCATTAAAAGGCATCACATATAGTTTGGAATTAATATCATGAGACGGATTTGAAGCTATTTTCAGGTTTAGGAAACCCTGGTCAGCTAGAGACAATTAAAAAAATTAGTTAGGATTGTTTATGCAAAGCTTCTAAGCAAGGACCACCTGTTGAGTGTTTGGGGATTTGGGAACATTAGGAGAGAGAAGTGGGATGGAGCAGTTCTGTTCCTTAGTAAAAGAGAGATGATTTTTGTGGATGGGAAGGCCAGCAGAGAGTATGAAATTTAGGTCCAGATTTACTAAACCCATGTGTTGTCCTTACATCATGCACAGCGACGCAAGTATTTAAGTGACATTTACAAAGCCACACAAATAAATATTTGTATGGCCTTGTGCCGCTTTTCACCTGCAACGGGGAGGATTTACATGGGTGAAGCATGGGTGTTTCCATGCATTTGACCCATGTACCTTAACGAAAACCCAGATTTACGAAAGACAGTAAACCTAGGTTTACACCAAAAAGGTGTGCCTGCCCAAATCTTGTGTATCGGAGAGAAATATCTATTTCTCTTCTTGTTACTTTCTCTTTGCATGTGTGCTGCATCAAGCATGTTGCAGCACACATGCAAAGGGCAATACATCTCTAGGGATAGTTTTTTTGCAGGAATCTGCCAATGTAGCACAAACTCCATCCTGACCACAAAGTTGGCACTTGTGTGATATGAAGCAAGGCTGTCTGCGTTGGCGCTAGGCACCCACAAATACACCAGTGTTGGGAGAGAGCCTAAGTTTGCTATATCTTAGTAAACATGGTGTGATTCTGCTCTCTCCCTTTCACACACTACAGTATATCATGACTCTTTGGGAAGAAGTATAGAAAGAAGATGTAGAGAAGTATAAAAAGAGAGTTCACAAGGAGGGCAAATTTGCCTTTGCTGCTCTCCACCAACCACTGTCTTTTGCCAGTGGAAGACTACAGGCTTCTTTAAAATCTGTGCCTCAAGTGCCTTTGCGTAAGCTTGTCATCTTTGAAGTATTGCAGCGTCTGGACTGCAACGTGCACCTATTGTATTTCTGATTTGAATCTAACCAATCTACATCTATAATTGAAGCAAATGCCTGAAATATAGGGACCCTGCTTGGCTACCTGCAGATGCAAAGTATGTAACTCAGCCTTTACACCAATTATCAAATCTGTTGCAATCTGACACCCCGAGATTCAGAATTTAACAGCTGCAATAATTAACGCCTATTCCAAGTTTACTGTAAAGGGCCCGCAGCATGACGTTTTGGTGCCTACCACATAAAAAAATCGACACCTCCCAGTATATTTGGGGCATTTCTTCCTAAGGTAGTTTTGGCAGGATTGACCTGCCAACATTTACTGTGACCCATCCTCCTCCTCAACAACACCAAAATGATTGTATTTTTCAAACTTTACAAGTGATAAGTGGGTCCATTTTCAATAGATCGCTCTTGTTATGTATAACCTACTACTCATGTAGGGCCCAATTCACAGAACTATCTTAAGACAAAATCCTAAACTTACTACTTTTGGTATTCAAAGAAGGCATTCAGTAGTCTTGAATTAGGATTTTGTCTTAAATTAGGATTTTGTCTTAAATTAGAATTTTGTCTTAAATTAGGATTTTGTCTTAAATCAGGATTTTGTCTTAAATTAGGATTTTGTCCTAAATCAGGATTGTGTCCTAAATTAGGATTTTGTCTTAAATTAGGATTATGTCTTAAATTTAAGACAAAATCCTAATTTAGAACAAAATTCTTATTTAAGAAAAATACAAATTTAGGACAAAATTCTAATTTAAGACAAAATCCTAATTTAGGACAAAATCCTAACTTAAAACAAAACACTAATTTAGGACAAAATCCAAGTTTAAATCAAAATCCTAATTTAAGACAAAATCCTAATTTAAGACTACTAAATGCCTTCTGTGAATACCAAAAGTAGTAAGTTTAGGATTTTGTCGTAAGTTAGTTCCGTGAATCGGCCCCGTATTCCACAATTTCCATGAGTAAGTCACACCCTCTAAGTACTCCATCTACTAATCAGGTGAAACAGGCAATAGTACATCAAGAAGCAATAATCCAAACATAAGTCATCCTTTATGATTTGCGATGCTTTTAACAAGTTATGTGATTGAGAGATACCACTGATGACATGGATGAGCTTAAGAATGCACATGGATTTCCAGTTGTGAAACATGATATTAAAACATTTGAATTCTTTTTCCACAAATGAATTGCCAAATTCTGCATGTTAACTCCCATTACTAAAGCATTCTAAGCCCCACATACAGTGATGAACTACATTCTGAATATAGTAAATTACTATTCCAAATATGAATATTTAGAATTTCTGGGAAACTGTACAGTGGCCATTGTGTCCTTTGTCTGGAAATGTGGAAGACAGTTCAAGATCTCTCAATGTTTACTTTACTTTTACTAACCAAGATTTATTTAGACAAATAGTCTGTAAAACATTTTATAAAATACAAACATTTGAACGTTAGCTTTAGAACACTATAACACATGCTTATGGTTAATACATATTGACATCTAAAATACAACCAATTTCTTCTCAACAGTGGTGCAAAATAGAAAAAACAGATTGTAATGCTGTGTTGGAAACTGGTCGTCTCTGAAGGGTAACCCCAAACGTCTTGCTTTCCTCCTCCTTTTTTTCTGAACTTGTTTTTGTTGGCTTTAGAACTAACTGGTGCTAAAGGACATGTGTGTTGCCCCTGAAAATGGTGACATTGCTGCATACCTTATTGGAAGATTTGATTTACTGGTAAGTCCCTTGTAAAGTGGTATAACATATCTCCAGAGCCTGAAAGTCATAGGCTACTACTTGGCCTGCCACCCACAAAAGTGGCCTTTCAAACCTGTCTCCTGTCTGCTACTGCAGTGCCTGTGTGCAGTGACTACCACTTCACATTTGGCATTTAATATTACTTGCCAGGCCTTAAACTCCCCTTTTATTACATATGTAACCCCTAAAGTAAACCTTAGGTAGTTCTAAGGGCAGAGTGCCCCATAAATAAAATGTAGGACATGTACTGATATGTTTTGCATATCCTGGTAGTGAAAAACAGACTATTTCATTTTTCACTACTATGAGGCCTACCCCTCTTATAAGCTAGCATTGGGAATTCCTTCATACACTTTTAAGCTGTAATTTCCAATCAGAGAGTAGTAGCTTTTCCATATTTCATATATTTGGAATGGTAATGACAAATCCTCCTTACTTGTAAAGTTGGATATCACATTACTATTTTAGAAATGCCACTTTTAGAAAGTGGATGTTTCTCTGTGCTTATAACTGTGTGCTTTCACATCTGGGCTGGGTGACAGCTACACTTTGTGCATTCCCTCTATACAGCCACAAACATTGGAAGGTTAGGCACATTTGCTTTACAAAATATCAGTTGGTGGTTGACAAGACCCTATGAGCCATTTCAGACCATCCAAGATGGATCAGAAATCAATTACACAAAGTGGGTCATCGCGTTTAAAGTTTTGACCTCCTCAGAACAGTCTGTATTTACACTGACGTGCTCCACAACACACACTTTGCAACCAATATTCTCACTGTTACATCAATTGAATCCCTCCATGTAAGCGGTGGCAGCACTACTAGATGCAGTGAATGCATTGATTCCATTGAGTCGAACTGTATGTTTACAATTTTGCAGTGAATCTGAGTGCCCCCCTGCTTCTTGCAGTGGATGACGTTACTCTACACTGACCCATCTGCTTGTGTTCGAGTTAACAGACTCACCTGTATTAGACTGCCTATTCATAGAGGCACTAGGCAAGGATACCTACTCTCTCTGCTATTATTTGTGGTCACATTGAACCGCTGGCGCGAATCCTTTGCCAGAGACATGAAGCTTCAAACTTATATTTTACCCTGCGGCCCCAGGCATCTCGCTCTCTGCGGATGATATGATATTATATGTTAAAGACCCAACCACTCACTTAGCACCTATAAAATGCAAATCTAAACAGCTCGAGTGATATTCAGTCTTGGGTATAAACTAGTCCAAAATTATTATTTTTCCTCTGACCCAAGACACTAAGGTGTGTGAAATGGAAGTCCCTGTGCAGTGGAGTAATGACTGTGTGAAATGTCTAGGGAGCAGGATCCATAAAGTCCTTGAGCTGGTGCTTCAATATGACTGAGCTGCATTGCAGCTTGAAGATCAGCTGAAGAGATGGTCCCTTCTCCCACTTTCCATGGCCGAAGGAATTGCTGCAATGAAAATGATGATTGTACCTAAGTTCCTGTACCTATTCATTATCATCCCTATTGTTCTGTCATAACACTTCTTCAGAAGGCTTAAAACGCTTTTAATAATATTGGCATGGACAGGAAAGCAATCTAGAATATGCTGGGAAAGGCTCACCTTACCATACACGCCTGGAGGGTTCGAAGCTCCTGACGTAGAATTGTATGTTTTGTTTGCGCTTTGGGAAGAAGTATAGAAAGAAGATGTATAGAAGTATAAAAAGGGAGTTCACAAGGAGGGCAAATTTGCCTTTGCTGCTCTCCAGCAACCACTGTCTTTTGGCAGTGGAAGACTACAGGCTTCTTTAAAATCTGTGCCTCAAGTGCCTTTGCGTAAGCTTGTCATCTTCGAAGTATTGCAGCGTCTGGACTGCAACATGCACCTATTGTATTTCTGATTTGAATCTAACCAATCTACATCTATAATTGAAGCAAATACCAGAAATATAGGGACCTTGCTTGGCTACCTGCAGATGCAAAGTATATAACTCAGCCTTTGCACCAATTATCAAATCTGTTGCAATCTGGCACCCCGAGATTCAGAATCTAACAGCTGCAATAATTAACGCCTATTCCAAGTTTACTGTTAAGGGCCCGCAGCATGACATTTTGGTGCCTACCACATAAAAAAATCGACACCTCCCAGTATATTTGGGGCATTTTTTCCTAAGGAAGTTTTGGAAGTATTAACTTGCCAACCTATACTGTGACCCATCCTCATCCTCAACAACACCAAAATGATTGTATTTTTCAAACTTTACAAGTGATAAGTGGGTCCATTTTCAATAGCTCGCTCTTGTTATGTATAACCTACTCCTCATTTCGGGCCCGATTCACAGAACTATCTTAAGACAAAATCCTAAACTTACTACTTTTGGTATTCAAAGAAGGCATTCAGTAGTCTTAAATCAGGATTTTGTCTTAAATTAGGATTTTGTCCTAAATTAGGATTGTGTCCTAAATTAGGATTTTGTCATAAATTAGGATTTTGTCTTAAATTAGGATTATGTCTTAAATTTAAGACAAAATCCTAATTTAGAACAGAATCCTAATTTAAGAAAAATCCTAATTTTGGACAAAATTCTAATTTAAGACAAAATCCTAATTCAGGATAAAATCCTAATTTAAAACAAACCCCTAATTTAGGACAAAATCCAAGTTTAAATTAAAATCCTAATTTAAGACAAAATCCTAATTTAAGACTACTAAATGCCTTCTGTGAATACCAAAAGTAGTAAGTTTAGGATTTTGTCGTAAGTTAGTTCTGTGAATCGGCCCCGTACCCCACAATTTCCATGAGTAAGTCACACCCTCTAAGTACTCCATCTACTAATCAGGTGGAAGGCAATAGTAGATCAAGAAATAATAATCCAAACATAAGTCATTCTTTATGATTTGCGATGCTTTTAACAATAAGTTTTGTGATTGAGAGATACTACTGATGACATGGATGAGCTTAAGAATGCACATGGATTTCCAGTTGTGAAACATGATATTAAAACATTTTAATTCTTTTTCCACAAATGAATTGCCAAATTCTGCATTTTAACTCCCATTACTAAAGCATTGTGAGCCCCACATACAGTGATGAACTACATTCTGAATATAGTAAATTACTATTCCAAATATGAATATTTAGAATTTCTGGGAAACTGTACAGTGGCCATTGTGTCCTTTGTCTGGAAATGTGGAAGACAGTTCAAGATCTCTCAATGTTTACTTTACTTTTACTAACCAAGATTTATTTAGACAAATAGTCTGTAAAACATTTTATAAAATACAAACATTTGAACGTAAGCTTTAGAACACTATAACACATGCTTACGGTTAATACATATTGATCTCTAAAATACAACCAATTTCTTCTCAACAGTGGTGCAAAATAGAAAAAACAGATTGTAATGCTGTGTTGGAAACTGGTCGTCTCTGAAGGGTAACCCCAAACTTCTTGCCTTCCTCCTCCTTTTTTTCTGAACTTATTTTTGTTGGCTTTAGGACTAACTGGTGCTAAAGTGCATGTGTTTTGCCCCTGAAAATGGTGACATTGCTGCATACCTTATTGGCAGATTTGATTTACTGGTAAGTCCCTTGTAAAGTGGTATAACATATCTCCAGAGCCTGAACGTCATAGGCTACTACTAGGCCTGCCACCCACAAAAGTGGCCTTTCAAACCTGTCTCCTGTCTGCTACTGCAGTGCCTGTGTGCAGTGACTACCACTTCACATTTGGCATTTAATATTACTTGCCAGGCCTTAAACTCCCCTTTTATTACATATGAAACCCCTAAAGTAAACCTTAGGTAGTTCTAAGGGCAGAGTGTCCCATAAATAAAATGTAGGACATGTACTGATATGTTTTGCATATCCTGGTAGTGAAAAACAGACTATTTCATTTTTCACTACTATGAGGCCTACCCCTCTTATAAGCTAGCATTGGGAATTCATTCATACACTTTTAAGCTGTAATTTCCAATCAGAGAGTAGTAGCTTTTCCATATTTCATATATTTGGAATGGTAATGACAAGTCCTCCTTACTTGTAAAGTTGGATATCACATTACTATTTTAGAAATGCCACTTTTAGAAAGTGGATGTTTCTCTGTGCTTATAACTGTGTGCTTTCACATCTGGGCTGGGTGACAGCTACACTTTGTGCATTCCCTCTATACAGCCACAAACATTGGAAGGTTAGGCACATTTGCTTTACAAAATATCAGTTGGTGGTTGACAAGACCCTATGAGCCATTTCAGACCATCCAAGATGGATCAGAAATCAATTACACAAAGTGGGTCATCGTGTTTGAAGTTTTGACCTCCTCAGATAAGTCTGTATTTACACTGACGTGCTCCACAACACACACTTTGCAACCAATATTCTCACTGTTACATCAATTGAATCCCTCCATGTAAGCGGTGGCAGCACTACTAGATGCAGTGAATGCATTGATTCCATTGAGTCGAACTGTATGTTTACAATTTTACAGTGAATCTGAGTGCCCCCCTGCTTCTTGCAGTGGATGGAGTTACTCTACACTGACCCATCTGCTTGTGTTCGAGTTAACAGACTCACCTGTATTAGACTGCCTATTCATAGAGGCACTAGGCAAGGATACCTACTCTCCCTGCTATTATTTGTGGTCACATTGGAACTGCTGGCGTGAATCCTTTGCCAGAGACATGAAGCTTCAAAGTTATATTTTACCCTGTGGCCCCAGGCATCTCGCTCTGTGCTGATGATATGGTATTATATGTTAAAGGCCCAACCACTCACTTAGCACCTATGAAATGCAAATCTAAACAACTCGAGTGATATTCGGTCTTGGGTATAAACTAGTCCAAAATTATTATTTTTCCTCTGACCCAAGACACTAAGGTTTGTGAAATGGAAGTCCCTGTGCAGTGGAGTAATGACTGTGTGAAATGTCTAGGGAGCAGGATCCATAAAGTCCTTGAGCTGGTGCTTCAATATGACTGAGCTGCATTGCAGCTTGAAGATCAGTTGAAGAGATGGTCCCTTCTCCCACTTTCCATGGCCGAAGGAATTGCTGCAATGAAAATGATGATTCTACCTAAGTTCCTGTACCTATTCATTATCATCCCTATTGTTCTGTCATAACACTTCTTCAGAAGGCTTAAAACGCTTTTAATAATATTGGCATGGGCAGGAAAGCAATCTAGAATATGCTGGGAAATGCTCACCTTACCATACACGCCTGGAGGGTTCGAAGCTCCTGACGTAGAATTGCATGTTTTGTTTGCGCAAGCCCATTTTGCTCATTACTGGGATCTCCCCCATGACTACATTCTGCATTTGGCGGTGGAACATGATTACACCTTCCTGATTCAGTTACGTGCTATCCTGCTGCATAGGTAAAACCACATTGACCGGACCAATTTAACACAATACACTTCACTATAAAGACTTGGCGCTTGCTTGGAGCATGGGCCAACAAAGTACCCCTGTACTCAACGGTACTTCCTTTAACATTCTACCTCATTACTCAAGAACCATGGGCACTGAATATCCTCTGTAAGACTAGCCTAAAGACTATAGAGGATTATGGAGGACCCTGTATCCTGGAGAGCCATGTATTGCCAAAGATGACATATCTCAAACACAGCGCCCTACCCCATTGCTGGAATTCACATATTTTCATCTCCAAGTGACGATACGGGCCCGGTTCCCTCCTTTCCCAGCTGAACCCTCCCACACTTTGTACGATCCACACACTATTGACACACAGTTGTGTGCAAAGGGCTCATTACCAGCTTATATTTCTCCGTGCAAAAGGATAGACTCATAGCTCATGTTCTAGCTCTAGAGAAATGGAATGTGGTATAAAATGGGTATTCTGTTGTACACAAACTGGTATGCTCACACTCAATTGCAAATTACATATAATACACTTTAAAAACCTGCATCAAATGTATTACACCCATGCTTGTGTTTGAGTTAACAGACTCACCTGTATTAGACTGCCTATTCATAGAGGCACTAGGCAAGGATACCTACTCTCCCTGCTATTATTTATGGTCACATTGGAACCGCTGGCGTGAATCCTTTGCCAGAGACATGAAGCTTCAAACTTACATTTTACCATGCGGCCCCAGGCATCTCGCTCTGTGCGGATGATATGGTAATATATGTTAAAGACCCAACCACTCACTTAGCACCTATAAAATGCAAATCTAAACAGCTCGAGTGATATTCGATCTTGGGTATAAACTAGTCCAAAATTATTATTTTTCCTCTGACCCAAGACACTAAGGTTTGTGAAATGGAAGTCCCTGTGCAGTGGAGTAATGACTGTGTGAAATGTCTATGGAGTAGGATCCATAAAGTCCTTGAGCTGGTTCTTCAATATGACTGAGCTGCGTTGCAGCTTGAGGATCAGTTGAAGAGATGGTCCCTTCTCCCACTTTCCATGGCCGAAGGAATTGCTGTAATGAAAATTATGATTCTACCTAAGTTCCTGTACCTATTCATTATCATCCCTATTGTTCTGTCATAACACTTCTTCAGAAGGCTTATCACCATGCGTGTGGGCTCATTTTCCTGCTGTGCGCTGACTTTTTAAAAAACCCATTGTTCATGACGAGCTCAGCTCGTCATGAGTGTATGGAGGTGTAACTCATGACGAGCTGAGCTCGTCATGAGCGCCGAAGGGGTTAAAACGCTTTCAATAATATTGGCATGGGCAGGAAAGCAATCTAAAATATGCTGGGAAATGCTCACCCTACCATACACGCCTGGAGGGTTCAAAGCTCCTGACGTAGAATTGCATATTTTGTTTGCGCAAGCCCATTTTGCTCATTACTGGGATCTCCCCCATGACTACATTCTGCACTTGGCGGTGGAACATGATTACACTTTCCTGATTCAGTTACGTGCTATCCTGCTGCATAGGTAAAACCACACTGACCGGACCAATTTAACACAATACACTTCACTATAAAGACTTGGCACTTGCTTGGAGCACGGGCCAACAAAGTGCCCCCGTACTCAACAGTACTTCCTTTAACATTCTACCTCATTACTCAAGAACCATGGGCACTGAATATCCTCTGTAAGACTGGCCTAAAGACTATGGAGGATTATGGAGGACCCTGTATCCTGGAGAGCCATTTATTGCCAAAGATGACATATCTCAAACACAGCGCCCTACCCCATTGCTGGAATTCACATATTATCATCTCCAAGCGACGATACGGGTCAGGTTTCCTCCATTCCCTGCTGAACCCCCCCCCCCCCCACACACTTTGTATGAACCACACACTATTGACAAACTCTGTGTGCAAAGGGCTTATTACCAGGTTATATTTCTCCATGCAAAAGGATAGACTCATAGCTCATGTTCTAGCTCTAGAGAAATGGAATGTGGTATAAAATGGGTATTCTGCTGTACACAAACTGGTATGCTCACACTCAATTGCAAAGTACATATAATACAGTTTAAAAACCTGCATCAAATGTATTACACCCATGCTAAGCTCTATAGATATGGCCTGTTGGAAGATGTTCATTGTTTCATTTGCAGAGTGCCTTTTGCTGACTTTACACACCTGGCATGGTACTGCCCTGAGTGTGGCCACTCTGGGCACAGGTGCCTTTTGCCTTCTTGGTTCTGATATTGGGGCCTGTGGCATGCCAGCTGCATATGTGTCTTCTTGGTTAAGATGAGACTTGCAACCAGCAATGTGCAGACTCACAAAGAAAGAAAACAAGTGTACCTTGTCCATTGTAAGACTGTGCTACAGCATTAACTATAGAGCTATAATTCAGGCAGATAAAGAATACTGAGATTATGCTGAACAACAATATTTTCAAATAAGTAGAGTGTGTGGATTACAAAAGACAACACATAACTTTGCATTCATGTCCATGAAATCTGGTAGTTCTTGTTATGCATGTTATTTTATGTTATATAGACTTATATTGCGCACAGATACTCCAAGGAGTGTGCCGTTGCGCACCTGAAAAGGAGTCTGAGTCAAAAGGCAGAGCTAGGAGAGAAAGGTTTTCAGCTTTTTCTTAAAAATCACTGAATATTTGATGCTGCGCAAAGCCAATGGCAGTGCATTCCATGCCAGCACTGCTATCCGGGCACAAGAGCTCCTGCCAAGCCTTTGGCGGTAAAACTGAGGAATCTGTGCCAAAAGTTGGGAGGAAGAACGCAGCTGTCTCGCCGGAATGTAGAAAGCGAACTTCTTCTGCAAGTAGATGGGTCCCAGACCATTGAGAGCTTTGTGGGCAATTGACTGAATTTTTTCTTTTTTTTGGGCCTTCACCGGGAGCCAGTGCAGAGATCGCAAATGAGAATGAACACTACACCTGCTGGAAAGACGCAGCAGGAGTCTGACAGCCGAGTGTTGTATCACCTGCAATTTATTGAAGAGGTGACCTGGGATGCCAGCATACAGAGCATTAACGTAACCTAGCCAGGAGAGAATCAGGGTGCGTACAACTGTTTCCTTTGCTGACTTTGGAAGGAGAGGGAGAAACTTCCTCAGACTTTTCAGCATGTTAAAATAGGTATCGGCCATCTTCTTGACCTGTAATGAAAAGGTCAAGTTCTCACTGAACCAACCCCCAGATTTTTGGCAGAGTCACCCTTAGAACTGGGAAAGGGGAAACCTAGGGGCCAACACTTCTCTCTGACGTTGCCAGGAAATGTGCCGTACAAGAGGATCTCAGATTTCACCTCATTGCACTTAAGCTGAGCCTGCTCAAGCCAGTGGAAGACAGAGGACAAACAGTGTTGGGTAGAGAACTGAGTCATCGTCTCATCCCCAAGAGAACAGGAGCTGGGTGTCATCAGCATAGGCCTTCATCTTAGCCCGTAATGCCTCTGCTAGATAAACCAACGGTGTGACATACATGTCAAAAAGAAGGGGACTAAGGAATGACCCCTACGGGACACCTGTGGCCAGAGACACAAGGTGGAAGCCAGACCTGCTGTAAGCGACCCTCCAAGAAGGACCTGATCCAACCCCAGACTGATCCGGAAACACCAATCTCCCTGAATGGCGCTCAAGAAGCAAGGTGTGTGGCATAGTATCGAATGCTGCCAAGAGGTCCAGACTCCAGCATAACCAGAGCTGCCCTCCCGCCGGCATCCAGATACTCACGGATCACCTCTGACACATCCAGTAAGGCCGATTTTGTGCTATACAAGGCTCAAAAGCAAGATTGAGCTGGGTGGAGCAAACCCGAGGCTTCAATGTACTCGGTAAGTTGATTTGTGACCACCTTTTCACAAACCTTAGCCATACTCTGCAAAAGTGAAATAGGACGGTAGTTTCTGGGAGTCAAAGGTCCATGGACGGCTTCTTAAGGAGAGAAAGAAGTTTTAGCCTGCTTCCAAGACACCGGGACTACAGCCTCCCGCAAAGACAGGTTAATGATCTTATTAACTTCCGGATTAATAGTGTCCGCGACGGTGGCCAAAAGTCTGGCTGCACGGGGATCAGTTGGAGAACACGATTTCAGAGCCTTAAGAATTTTAAGGGTACTGGGCAAATCAGCTGGCAGAAAAGATGACAGAGTAGAGAGTAGGGCCAATTTAAGGCCGAACAAATGGACAAGCCGTAGGCGCCAAGGCACAAGAGGAGAAGTCTGCTTGGATAGTGCAAATTTGGTCCAGAAAAATGTTGGCAAGGGTATTACACCAGGACTCTGAGACAGGGACAGAACGTGCCAAAGCACTGGGGGACATAAAACTTTGCACAATAGAAAAAATTACTTTTGAGTTGTTGTTAGCCTGGTCAATAAGTGATGTAAAGTATTGGCTTTTGGCTGCCGCAATAGCGGCAAAGTCGCATTTTTGTTTGGTTCTAAGTGTGTGTTTCACCGAGGGGCAATAGCAACTGGAGCGCCATGCCCTCTCCAGTACCTTGCACTCATGTTTCAGGACTTTGAGCTCAGGTAGGAACCAAGGTTTGGAAGGAGATTCCCTTGCTAACTTAGACTGGCATGGTGATGAAAGTGACGACACTGAGTCAGATATCCATTTAGTAATCAACACTATCTAGTGTTAACCAATGAAAATGTCTGCTTATTTCATTATTCATCATTGCATGTATATGGAAAGATCTGTTTAAATAAGGTTTCAACCATCTGCCTTATTGGAAATCTAAGGAGCTATAGTTATTAATTGAAAAGGTAGAGTGGAACAGAGTTGTGCATCAATTTATTAAAGTGTAGAAGTTGGCAAGGTCAAAGCAGAACTTTCATTTGTGTCAGACTTCGGGGACTTCAATTTTATGGCAAATCATGGAGGCCAATATTATGCATAACCTCTTTATTGCTAACTCACAGCAGCAACTTCAATAAAAATTTGAATTCTGTATATGTTTGTTGCGCATGACGAGTTTTCTTCAATTTTCAACTGACAAATTTAAATAATGCAGTATGTGTTTCAGCTGCCAGAGTTTATTGACAAAATATGTACTATTAGGGGTTTTAGCCTTTGAGCAGTTTAATAATCCAAAATAGGTGCGGAGTAAGGTATGGGCAGCTTTGGTTGGTGCATTTTAAAGGGTGGGTCTTAGCAAATGAGGTGGTAGCGAATCAACTGTCATTTTGCTGTGTGGCTTCCAGTCCGCATGGAGTGGTGAGGAGTTCCTAAGCCGGGCGCTTGCGAGCGTGTGTGGCATTCTAGCTCGCGATACTTGGTTTGAAATCAGCCGTAAAATATTTGAAGCTGGGTGCATGCGAGGTGGGCACAGCATACCGGCATAAGCATAATAAGCTTTGATTTCCGCTTGAACGAGACACATGTGAAAGCGTATATTCAGAAGGTCTTGCCAGGGGGCTTACCTAAGTCTCTTGAGGCCATTGGGGCATGCCTGTGCAGTGGAGATGGGAGGAGTCCAAGAGAAGATTTGAGAAGATTTGAACTAGGATGCTTACTGTGTAGACAGTGGCCATTTTAGGTTGGGATACTAGGGATTTGTACTAAGAGAATATATGTTCATGTTTTGGGCTAAAATAATTGGTTGATTTTCTAGGCAGTTTCCTCACACTGTGTGAGGCTGTTTTCACAGGAAATGCTGGGTTTTGGTGTTCTCTGAGGAAATATTAAGCTCTATCTGTAGAGTCTAACAGGTGAAGGAGCATATTAATGTTGCTTTTTGGGGAGGTGTCATTAGATTTGGATTGCTTGTAATTTAAGTAGGAGAATGGAGAGCGAAAAACCTTCCAGAATAATATTGATGAAAGGGTACAGGAGTGTGTGTCCGAAGCAGTTTCTTTTTTGGCAACCCAATTGAATAAACAGTTGGACAAATATTTGGAGGGATCAGTAATATGGTGGAAAAAGCAGAATGTGAGCAGTTTTGGCCTGTTGAGGAGGCAACTATTGAAGCTGGCAGGTCAAATAGAAGTCGTAAGTTGAATTGAATAAGAAAACATCTCCAGAAGGAGATGGGATTTAAGGTAAAAGGACATTACGGTCCAAAAGAAAGACAAAGGGCAACTCGATGGAGTTGTGTGAAAAGGCTATTAAGGCCAGCAAGATTGATCACAGGACGGTAGCCTGTGATGAACTTTCCAATCGAGGAGACATAGTGATCACATGTTCACTAGCTTTTGGAGATACTGAGTGTTGGACTTGGCTCTTTTAGCAAGTTCGCCCCTAAACTTTTTTTGCCTTTTCTGTGACCTGGTGTTGGTGGTTTTAGGCCTCTGGGTACTTTAGCACTATGGTCCAGTGTAAAGTGTGTGCACTCTCTTTGTACATTTAGTAAGGTTGGCCTGCCCTCCCATTGAAATGCATGGGGGATTCCCTGATAAAGTGTCAGTGGTAATTCCTGGTAGGAGGATGAGCAGCATAGTCAAATTTAGTATGTATGAAATTGGAAGAATAAATGCTGGGCAATGGTGTGTGCAGATATATGATGACTGGCTGAGAAATGTACAGAAGTTGGCATTTCTGTGTGCTATGTGTCTCCCTGCCTGATGTGAATTGCATGTCTGGCTTGTGATTGACCAGGGCTGGGAGAGTGTGTGTGGCTCCAGGGTGTGCCAGCACTAGGCTAAATGGGACGTCTGTGCTGGGAGTAGTGGGAGGAGTAATCCCCGGACTCTGAATAGGAATGTGCCCAGCCTGTACAATGCTGGCTCTGCCCTCTATGGTGTGTCTGATCACCTAGCCCCCACCTGACAAAGGGGAAGAGGAGCTTGCAAAATAAAGTGCTCCAAAACTCCCCTGAACCAGTTGCATCTGGTTCCCCAAACCCTACACAGCAGACAAAGGGAATGCTGAATATAAATATAGGGGCTGTGACCCCATGAAGTTGTTCTTGTTCTGGTGTGCTGTTCCTGACTGGGGGGTGGGGGTGTGTGCTGCTGCTGGGACCCAGGAGGAACCACCATGTGGGCCACCTCCCTGCTGGATGGCCCTGTGTGCTGGCCTCCCTGAGTCCAGCGGTGTCCCCTTAATCTTTCAGGACCTTCAGGACTTTTGGTGCATCTAGCACCTGGGAGTGCTTTTATTTTTATTCCCCCCAGAAGAAGAGAGGAGCGTGGTCTGCGCAGCGCTGAGCTGCAGCCCTTGGAGAGGGAATTCCCACTGTAGGAATTCCCCCATGATGCTGGAAATCGTGGGTGCAAACTCCGCATTCACCATGTTATTGTGGAGAGCGGGTGCCCACCCCGCTCTCATGTTATCTTAAATGCGGGTGTCCGCCCCGCTTCTGCATATTTTATTGTTGTGCAATGAAGGCCACGGCCCGGGCCGCTGAAGAAATCTTTACTGAGCCGTTGTGGGGCGCGACCCGGAAGTCAGGTGCGTCCACCTGACAATGGGCATGTCCCACAGCGTAGGGCGAAAAGAAGGAGCGGAAGTCTGGGCAGAGCGGCGCCAGTGGCTCCCGTGTGCAAGAGAGAGTCCCGCGGTAGCAGCCGCAATGAAGAGGAGGAGATCTGGCGAGGCTCTCGGGTGCAAGGGAGAACCCAGCAGTGTCGGCGGTGAAGAGGAGAGCAGAGTTTACCCGCCACGGAGGGAGTCAAGGAGACTGGAGCCCACAGAGGCGCGAGAGGATACGGAGACTCATCCGCTGCTGTCCAGCCTTCCCCCACCTGCCAGAAGGGGAGGCAGGCCCGCGGAAGCTCGTCGGTGACCAGAGGAGTTCCCCGTCAGCCCCGGTGAGTGAGGACTGGGCTGGGTACATGGCCAAAATCTGTTTTCCAAGCAGACCTGCCAGAGGGTGGGCCGCTCCAACGAGGGGGCATATTCGTGTTAGAGGGCCCAGATGGGCCCATGCCTTCCAGGTTGGCTATGTTTTTACAGTTTCCCCACTCACCAGTGGGCAACTGCAACGATGCGGGCATTTCTTGCTGAGAGCCCCTGACGGGAGGGGCGCATCAGGGCACATTGTAGTTGCCTGCCCTCCGTGGCCACTGGGAGGGCCCAATAAGCGCCTGTATGGCGTTCCCAGGTGCCCCACCTGCTAGAGGGCAGCTGCAACGATGGGGGAATTTTTGATAGAGCCCCAGTGGGGCCCGAGGGCACAGTCGTGCCAGGGCCCATTTACATTGTTCTCAGCTGAGCCGCACCAGCACAGGCAGCTGCAACGTTTTTGCACATTGGTTCACAGGGCACAGTGCTTCCAGGCCTTCTTTGCATCACAGCTGCATGGCAATTAGCGTCAGCTACAACGTTTAGGCCATTAGTTCTTTGGGGGCATTTTTAGTGAGATGTATTCTGCTGCATTGGCAGCCGCCCTGACATTTGGGACATAGGGCATTTGAGCCCTCGGAGAAGGCCAGTTGGCCAGGGGGACTGTGAGGTTGTTAGAGCGCCAGACCCTAATGTGATTGATGTGGTGCTAAGAAATGTGTTTCATGTACTATGAACCATGATTTATGCCTCTAATGTGGTTTATGTTTATGAGTTTATTTGCATACGGTGGTTTATGTTTGTGAGGTTATCCTCTACTGTGAGTTATGCCCCTAATGTGAGTTATACTTAGGAGGTTATGGTCTATTATGAGGTTGCCGCATAATGTATTTTACGCCTGAGGTGATACTGTGCGTAATATGGTTTGTGTTACAGGATGATGCTGAGTACAGTGTTTGCCAGTAAGTACTGGTTGTGTTCTACGCTTATTATAAGTTCTACATTTACTATCTTTACTAAATGATTTTTCAGACAGTGACAGGTGTATATTATCCCCTGTAAATATTGCCTAGTGCCAGGTGGCACAGTGTATATTGTGTGATCACTATTCTAATGTGTTTTATGATAATACAAAGGCTATTTTTGATATAACCTTGTGTGGAGTTCCTTTTGTGGTGTGCCTAGTGTGTTGTTGCTGCGAGTCTGTTGACAAACGCTTTACACATTGCCTCTAGGATAAGCCTGACTGCTCGTGCCAAGCTACTAAGGGGGTGAGTAGGGGTTATCTTTGGCTTGTAACTCCCTTGCCCTGACTAGAGTGGTGATCCTCTGTCTGGCTTTGGCACAAGCCTTAGCCAACCAGAGATCCCATTTCTAACACTGATGTAGAAGAGATAGAAGTAAAGTAAGGTAAAAGAGAGAATGAGAGTAAAGATCAGGTTGATCAGGTGAAGGATCCCTGGGGGAATTTTATGTTTGGCCCACATTCCATTCAGCACCCTCTTCCACCTCAGTGGGTTCCAGCACGGCATGTGGCGGAGTACATGGAATACTGTATTAGGCGTGCACTGTCAAAGGCCATCTTTGGCCAATAAGGTGGCTTTGAAGCCTGAGCTATACACTAAAACTGTCACGTCCCTGAATAAGTCAGGAGGAGATTTTGGAAAGGTTCTCGATAAGGGCTTAAAATTATGTCAGGATTGTTTATTAGATGTCTTTGGGCCTATGACAAAGATCTTTGATATCTGTGAGGAAGCTTATTTACAGGAGACTTCAGTGGATGTTTCTGTAGCTGTGGCAATGGGTGCAGCGAGTTGTGTATTTGTTGGGAAACACAAATGCAACTTTGTGCACAGAGGGCAAGAAGAGTCTTCTTATGAAAATCGCTTTGAAGTTGGCTGAGCTCGCTAATAAGGAATCGGCTCAGGAGGTAAAGGGAGAGGAGTTCATAAAGGAGATGGCGAAGTATGCATGGGCCTAAAGTTCAATTTAGAAAGTGCAGAAGAATATAAGGAAGAATTTTGCTGGGCTGGGAGAATGTAGGACCGAAACCCTGGCCCTGGATTTGGAATCACATGGATGTCTTTTTTACATAGTTTCAGGCCATACGGATATCAAGGATCTGGCTTCTACCCCAGAGCCAAAGGGGAAGAGGATAAAGCAAGGAGATAGTAGGACAAGGGGTCAACAATGTATGTTGTGTAAGAGGCCCTTTGTGTATCCCTGTAAAACTATGTGACAGACTCACCCATATTTTAGGCAATTGAAAAGATATTCCAGCAGATCCATGGGTGTTGCAAACAGTACAAGGGTACCGGATAGATTTTGTAGATGTACCAGTGCAGAACGGTTGGCCAAGGCCACTACATTTTTCAAGGAACGAACACAGAATGGTGGATCAAGAAGTACAAGAACTAGAGAAAAAAGGTGAATAGAAAATTTGAGCCTGGGGTTTATAAGCAATATACTTGTAGTGGAGAAAGTGGACAAGGAATAAGGTCTGTAATAAATTAGAAGGAGTTGAACGCATGGGTTTGATACAATCTTTTCAAGATGGAATGAATTCATATGTTGAGAAATCTGTTAAGAAAGGGAGATTGGTTAACAAGATTGTGTTTAAAGGACGCGTACTTGACGGTTCTAGTTTGCAAAGAACAAACAGACTTTCTCAGGTTACATTGGCAAGGGGTAATGTGGAAGTTCAAAAGCTTCCCATTTGGATAGATGCAAGCTCACTGGTGTTTTACAAAGGTGATGAGACCAATTGTGACTTGCTTGTGAAGAAGCTGCGTCAGATTAATCATGTGTTTAGATGACATTTTAATAATGGCAGAGAGCCAGAGATTAGCTCAGGAGCACAAGTCGTTGGTGGTGCAAAAGATAGAGGATCTTGGGATGTGTAACGAACAGGAAGAATTCATATCTGGAACCAGCTCAGGATTCAGAGATGGTGTTTTTAGGATTTCAGATTTGGACGTTGGAATGTATGTTGAGGTTACCCATGGAGAATGTGAGGAAGATCTGCAGGGAGTTAAAGAGGTTGTTAGCAAGCGATTAAGTGACCTTACATCAGATCTTGAGGATACTGGGTTTGCTATCAGGGTCAATTCAGGCAGTATTTCCAGCCCTGTTGCATTATCAAGCTT
Organism: Lissotriton vulgaris; assembly: GCF_964263255.1. Classification (NCBI taxonomy): domain Eukaryota; kingdom Metazoa; phylum Chordata; class Amphibia; order Caudata; family Salamandridae; genus Lissotriton; species Lissotriton vulgaris. Next base: position 1,962,600,074 of record NC_141687.1, read on the forward strand.
TGCAGAAGTTGAAGGCCATGTTTCTTAGGAAAGGGGTGCGGTATTCCCAGGAGGTACAGGTGGATGCAGAGACAATGGGGAAGTTGGAATAGTGCTTAGCAAACTTAGAAGCAAGGAATGGAAGAGCCATTTTGGGTGACATTCTGGATATTGTGAAAAAATCAGATGCCAGCCTTCAAGGTTAAGGAGCGAGGTGCGGTTCCCTGACAACAGGGGGGAAAGTGGACAATGCAAAAGAAGGAGATTCATATCCTCTTGGGAGAGGATGTAGCCTTACGGCTAGAGCCTTTGACCTCGAAACCGGGGAACCAGGTTCGAGTCTTGGCAACAACGCTCAAAAGCCTGTGATTCTGGGCAAATCAATTAATCTTCCTGTGCCTAACAAAAATGAATGAGTGTTTCTGTAACAAAACTGGTGCTATGTGAAGCGCTCTGATACCCGATGTCTTGAGTCTAGTTTGCTCTCTATGAATCTAAAGTTGTTGACAGGCTCTTTTGCAGTGAAGAGTTTTGTCAGGCACCAGGTAAAGTTTTGTGTCTATTTAGGATGGGCGATGTTTCTGCTGTGAGTATTTCAACAAGCTGGGAGGACCACGGTCAAAGTTCTTAGCGGATATAGCGAAGGAGTTTTGGGACTTTTGTTTAAGCAGAAGGCATTTAGGAGTACTAAAGTTAGGATTCCTAACTTTACTACTCCTAAACAGAGAAAAATCCTAACTTTACAATTCTCGGTATTCACAGAAGGCTTTTAGGAGTATTAAAAGTTAGGAATCCTAACTTTAGTACTCATAAATGCCTTTTGTGAATACCGAAAGTCGTAAAGTTAGGATTTTGTCTCAGATTACTTTTGTGAATCTGGCCCAGGAGTCGTAAGTGATTTCTGTGAATATCAAAAATTGTAAGTGCCTTCTGTGAATACCAGAAGTAGTAAGTTTAAGATTTTGTCTCAGATTGGGTCTGTGAATCTACCCCACTGAGTTTAGGATATGCCCTGTGCAAAAGACTGCATTCTGTTTGGTTTAGCAGGTTATGTTGCTCCAATAATAAATTCTAAATCACATATTGGATGTAGATGACAGAGAACTTGCTTCTTAGTTCACTAATGGCATTGTCATCAGGACGGGTGGTCAGTCTTGAATGCAATTACTTTCAATGAATGGCTGACATTGCATGAATATATCTTATGTATATCAAGGAAAAATGTTTCAGCAAGTAAAAGATGTAATTTCATTTTAGCTTTTAATCATTGTTACATGTGTGTTGCATGAGATACATGCCATAGGTTTCCATGGCTCGATTTCTGCATCTCGATGGGATCTTGATCCAAGCTAGACCCTTAGCTTGCTTTCCCTGTTAATGTGTCGGTTCACCCACCTCTAATGCATAATAATGTTTTTTCCACAACTATGTCTCGGCAGAAATTGACACAGCTTAATAACAGCTTGATAAATGCGAGCTTTGTGGTTATTCATATAACCCCAGAAATAGTGCAGCGGCACAGAAAAGAGCCAACAGAAATGGGAGAAAAGAAAGTAACATGCACAGGAACCAATGAGAAGCCAGGAAAAAGAGGATTTAAACCCCTTTTAAGTTTATATTGAAAATAATAGATTTCACACCTAAACCTAAAAACCCGATCTGCACACGTTACTTGCAGTCTGCATGAATACCACCAGTAAGTCTTAACTTTAAAACAATCTAATAATTATGAAGACAAACTGGCGTTTTACCTTCAAAATTAGGCTCCTTTGTACCTCTCCTTTATCTCCCTGTACTCCTGTTCATGCCACTCACTCATGTTAATAATCCGGGACTGGCTGGCCCTGCAGTCAAAAGTCCCAGACGAGGGCTTGGCAGAAGGCACAGCTTCAGGATGTTCTTATGAGGCACACGAGGTTGTGAGCAGCACAGGTCAGTGCCAGGGCCTCAGCTTCGGTATGCCTGTGACAATACTAGCACCGGCTCTACTGACAGTCCACCACATGGTGGTGCTTTGTTTTTAGTATTGAAATGAGCACTACAACTGTGTTTATCGAGTCCAGGTACATTGAAAATAAATAATGATAGTCTCTTATGCCATTTTTATAGCAGTGTGTGGCCTGAAATATTCAGAATTGTCACACTTGTAGGAGTGTGATAGTTAGGCGTTCTGCTAGTACTGCCACTGGCAGGGTATGGATTGTGCCGGTTGCAGTGGCTTTCCGTGAAAGGGCCCTTTCACTTACTTTTGTACAAATGGAGCACTGGTATGCCATGAGCAGACAGGTGAGGTGCGGAATGAATCGGACGTTGTTCACGCTCAGTAGACGTCCGAGAAGCAGTCCATGTGTAAGAAGCATACCCCACCATCTAGCGCGAGTAGGTAACACAGGTGATGATAGATTCCTGTTCTATTTTAGTACTGCAGGACAAAAACCAGAAATGTTGTCCTCATTGTCGTCAATACCAGGGGTCAAGGATTAAGGCATAGGCCTGGAAGCTGAAGATCAGGTGTTGCCCCTGTGACCAATGGTGCCCATTAAATTACATCCATTTAATGTAATGTGCAGTCGCAAATGAAAATTCAAATATAAAAAGTTGGTTGTGGCCTACAGAACATATCTATATATTAAAGAAACTGGGTTTATCTTTCACCAATTCAGCAAAAAATGTAATTTCAGAAGCAACAAATGAATCATTTCTTTCCATCCCTGTAAGGTAGGAGCTAGTTCTCCTTGTCAGTGATGGTGCACACAATAGCCCTACGTGAGGCTGCTGTAGTCAGACTCCTGGACTCCTAGACTAATTCAAAAGGCTGCACTCCTATGATGGTCCTCTGATTAGCAAAACACACAAGATGATGGACGGAATGTTGCACAATGACAAAACATTCACCCCCAGTCACAGATCTGGGTTTAATCCATCGTTATTTTGCTCACCATGCCACCCCAGTTCAGACATGGCCATATGCAAATCAGCCTTGACCATGTGCCTCATGGGAACAGTCCAGCCCGAACTGCCAAGCTCTGATTAGGACAGCGTCTCAAACCTCGAGTCCATGCCAGATGCCAGTGTCTAAGTGTAGATAGCCTCTCTGGCCGACATTTCACTAATATCCAACCACACATCAGAGTGCTTTCACGATTTGACAGTGTTTTGAAAACATCTCAAAGCCCACAATCTGTGCAAGCTCCAGTGCGTTCACAGACCCCCTTCTGATTATTTGGTGCAAGGTGATATTTTCACAAAAAATTGAATAACAGTATAAGAATATGGATCCTACCTTCATTGGTGCAAAAACAGCAGTATCGCGATCAAACATCAGGGTGAAATAACTCAAGCTGCTCAGAGAAGCTTGCCAAGGCATGTACTCGGTTTCCTTTACAAGAAATTTAGTGGTGTCCAGAGCCGAAGTTGTATTAATATGTTTAGCTCTAAGGAAAAACAAATAAACATCGTTCTTTAAAATACATACGGATACAATTGTACCCATAAATAGGAAGTAAATTCTTAATATGCTATTTGATCTGAATTACCTTTGGAGTCCTACTTTCCAACCATGTTTGGCCTTTAAAATAATACGTCTCAAATCCCTTAATTATTAAACACATGAATCTCTACAATACATATACATATAGTTTCGTTTGTTTCTACAATTTCCCTTGCAATAACTCGTTGAGTAAGGTGTTCAACAGATGGGGCTGAATGCTCTCCTCATCTTGGTAAAGAACAGGTCATGGTTTCTAATGCCACCAATTGTGACTCAGCCTTTCATCCTCCACACGGTCGGTAAATTGAGAAGCATTGCATTGGTTAATGGTGACACTTCATAGTTAAAGCGCTTAGACGTGCTGAAATGTGGTGTAAAGAGCTACAAAAATATTAGTTTAAAAACGAATTACCAAGGTCGGACCAAATATATTTGCATTTTGAATCGTTTCACTTTTTTGTTTACCTCTCACGGTGGAAGTGCAGAATATATTGTTTTATTTATTTATGTTTTACTTCAGTTCATTGCATACCACATAACCTTTTAAAGCAACACCCTCAAAATATTTATCCCAGAATTTACATATTACAATAAAATGTTTTGTCATCTGAATCCATTGAACCATTACACACATTCGATAAATTAAGTCATCAATATCACTTAACATGATTCATAAGCCCATTGCAGACCTTTGTAGAGAGTTTCACGCGGTCCTATGTTAATCTCCTGTCAGGGTGCTGCAAAGCAGCTGTAGTTTGATATGTTTTACCTCAGTCAATACAATAGTCACACTCATCCACTGAGAGACTGGTGTGTTGGCTTCTACCATGTCTCACACATGCAAGGCAGCAGTTGTGCCCATGTGTCCATGTAAGGATGGTTTGTAAGGTGTGTATGCTTACTGTAAGCCAAGCTGACATCTGTCTTTGGATACTAACAGGATTTTAGAGTTCAGGGAAGGGTAGCGTTAAGGGGTAGTAAGGGTTTTTGGGGTCAGTGAAGGGTAGAATTAATTATAGTAAGGGGTTATTAGGCTTCAGGGCCAGGTGAGGGTACCAACGGCTCCTTAGAGTTCAGAGAATGGGGAAGAGTTAAGAGGTATTAATGGTTCTGGGATTGGCTGCATTAGGGGATTATTATACGTTTTAGGATAGTACAGGCGTTTTAGGGTTTAGGGAAAGATGTCATTAAGGGGTGGTTAGGGGGTTTTAAGGTTCAGGGATGGTTATGTAAACGTTAGTAAGATGTTTTCAAGATACATTAGTGTTAACGGGAAGTGAAGCATTTGAAGGCTTCAGCGAATGGTACCAATAAGGGGAGGTAAGAGATTGTTTTGGTTCAGGGGAGGGTGGTGTTAAGGGATGGCAAGGGGCTTTTATGGTTCCGATAAGGGTAGCATTGGGGGTAGTTGAAGGTATGTAGATTTCGGGATAGGTAGTGCTTAAGGGTAGTAAAGAGTTTCAAGGGTTTATGGAAGAGTACCATTAAAGGACAGTGAGAAGTTTTACAATTAGGGGAAGGGTGCAAAAAAAGGGAAGTAAGCATTTTTAAGTACAGGGAAGAGTAAGATTAGGGGGTTGTGGGGGGATTTTAGGGTTCAGGGAAGGGTAACATTAGGAATTGGTAGGAGGTTATTAGGGTCCAGGGAAGAGTAACATTAAGGGTTTGTAAGTGTTTACAGGGTTCAGGCATTGGTAGCATTAAGAGATAGCTATGACTTTTAGGGTTCCAGGGGAGGGTAGCATTAAGGGGTACTAAGGAGTTCTTAGGGTCTAGGGAAGGGTAGTATTAACAGATATTTTGGGGTTAATGGTTCAGGTATGAGACACATTAGGAGTGCTATGGGAATGAAAGGGTACAGTTGGATAAGTTAAAGAATACATATAATACAAATATTTCAACTCAGAGTTGATGTTGCTGATAATATTAAATCCAACCTGTCCTGGAGCTAATGCTCAATCACCTGGAGCTAATTAATACTCCTCATTGGGCATAGTGCATACAAGTACCAAGATACTCTGCATGAGAGGGACAGTCTCTCGCCCATGAATTGATTGCATAGTAAATTCACAGGAAACAAGATTCCCAGAGTTGGAGGGGTATCTATAAATTATAGCTATGTACATATACATACATTTACATACATGAATAAATACACACATTCAAAAGGTGCCCAGATTAGATTGCCCAACAGCATGATAAAAGAGTGGATTTATTAGATTATGTTTCCCTTTCAACGAATGACTGCATGACTGATTGGTTAGGAAAGAAGAGATCCAGGAGATCCTCGGAGTCTAGCAGGAATAGGATCTGCATGTTAAAAGTTGGACTTGTGGTTGTTAGAGGTATGCAGCTAGGGCTGGGCGCAGTTTGCGAAGTAGCAATTCGCGAAGCTACGCGAAGGGCCCTTCTCACTACGCGAGGTACACGTAGCACTACGCGAACTGCGTAGCACTACGTGAACTGCGTAGTAGCATGTTCACACTGTGCAAGATGCCGTTTTCAATAATTGCACAGTGCGGACAAGCACCGGGCACTGTGCAATCAATGAAAATGGCATCATGCACAGTGCGAACTGTAGTTTTCTGCCGCTCGAGGAGATTTTTACTCGAGCGGCAGCTTTCTCATCACGAGCAGTCGCGAGCATACACGACCACTCGCAATGAGAAACCAGACCTCCCCGCGTTGAGAATCTCGCAGGGAGGTTTATTTTTCACGCTCGCGATTGGCAACTTGATGTTGCTGATCGCGAACGAAGAAAAAGTCTCACCAGGATGTCATTTTGCTTGCTCGCGGTCGCCAACTTGACGTTGAGGACCACGAGCAAGCAAAAAATGACCGCTGCACTACGCTACGCGTGTTTACACTGTGCTACGTGCAGTTCACGTAGTGCGAAGTTGGGCAAACTTTGTAAACTACGTGAGCGTAGCTTAGTGCTTCGCCCAAGCCTAGTATGCACCCAGTCCAAGCAGGAACCACATTCCTAGTCATCGTAATTCACAAAAACACCCTAAATTGCATATCCTGTGGCAGCTTAGAACAGAGCAGTCAAGCCTAACTTAAGAGGCAACTTGTAAAGTATTTGTGCAACACTTCAAACAGTAAAACTATGAACCACCACACAAAAAAATACCACATTTAGTTAGGAAAATAAAGCTTAATGTAATTTATTTATTTATTTATTTAACATGTTTTATATAGCGCTAGCTGGACCCGGGGGTATCAGAGCGCTTTACAGGGGTAATTTGTTGCAATACAGTAAAAAAATGAGGTTGTATTCAGAAATCAATACAAATGGAAGACATCCTGTAAACTATTGCATAGTCTAAACGAAAACAAAGGCGGGAGTAGGGAATGGGGATGGGGGAGGCAGGGAGTGGGATAATAAGGGGAACATAATACAGCAATACTTAGATAGGATTAATTGAATGTAACAGGATAACAGTGAGATAGAAATCAATACCCAACAGAAAGGTCCAAACAATTCTAGAATTAACATCGTCAAAATATATGAGTAGAGAGGGATTACCCGCTAGTTCTGGGATATTTATCCTGGTATGGGAGGGAAAAAATGGAGCGGAGGGGGAAGGGTTGTTGAAAGGTAGTGAGCTAGGATGAACAGGGGGGTGAGATTTCGATCATAACAGGTGGGAAGGGGTGGGTCATATAGGGAGGACATGAGGGAGAAGTTATCAGGGAGAAGGACGGTGCGAGGGGGGTAAAGCAATAGGGGTCTGAGTGGGATGAGCGCTCATAAGTGGATTTAAGGGCCCCAATACTTGTTCAGCAGGAGAATTTTGAGGTCTTTTTTGAAGCTGTCGTAGGAGGGGTTGCAACGAAGATCTTTTGGGGGGGAGTTCCAGATGATAGGAGCATTTCCGTGGAAGGAGCGGGATTGTGTGGTTTTCCTGTTTAATAGAGGAGTTACAAGAGCGAGGGTGTTGGTGCTTCTCAGTGATCTAGAGTTGCCGGCTATGTGAAGTTTGTCAGTGAGGCACTGCGAGGAGCGTTGATGAAGGGCTTTGCGCGTAATGCACGCTGTCTTGTATGAGGTTCTTCTTTCAATGGGCAGATACTTGAGGGCTTTAAGAGCGGGGGAGATATGATCAAATCGTTTAAGGTCACTAATGAGCCTAGCTGCCAGGTTAAGAACCAACTTGATAGGGGCGAGGTAGGCTTTTGGAGTTCCGGTGAGGATGGCGTTCCCATAGTCGATTTTTGACAGAACCAGTGATTGGACCACTACTTTAAAGTCATCAGCAGGAATGAAGGGTTTTATTTTCTTTAAGTGATAGAGTGTGTAGAGGGCGCTTTTGGCTGAGTTTTCTATGTGGGGGATAAGAGACAGCTTCATGTTAATGTTAAAACTGAGTGATTTAACAGAGTTGGATATGGTGAGAGAGTAGTTGAGAGCAGTAAGGTCTTAGATCCAGGATAGAATGGGGAGCGCGTTGTTCTTGGGGGAGAAGAGAATGATTTCGTTTTTTTGGGGTTGAGTTTGAGGTGGTTAAGGTGGAACCAGGATTGAATTTTACTCAAGGTATCATTGAGGTGAGGGATATCCGAGTGGGATTGAATTTTACAGTAAAGTTGGGTGTCATCAGCCTAATGGTGGTAGTTGATTCCTGCTTGTTTAAGGAGGAGGGTGAGGGGTTCCATGAAGAGATTAAATAAAGAGGGGGAGAGGATAGAGCCTTGAGGGACACCAAGGGACATGGGCATAGGTTTAGAGAGGAAATCCCGGATTCTAATTTGCTGCGTTCTGTGTTGTAAAAAGGAGGTGAACCATTAAAGTACTGAGCCATTGAGGCCAAAACAATCTTTAAGTGTGTTAAGTAGTGTTGAGTGATTTACAGTATCAAAAGCAGTGGAGAGATCAAGGAGAATGAGAAGGGAGGAATCGCCTTTGTCCAGGGCGTATTGGATGTCATCAATTATGTTAAGCATTGCTGTTTCTGTACTACAGCCCTTTCTGAAGCCTGATTGGTATGGGTCTAAAAGATTGAATGAATCAATGTGTTTATCAAGCTGTAACTGGGTGCATTTTTCAAGGGCTTTTGAGAGAATAGGAAGGTTAGAGATAGGATGAAGGTTATTTAGGTCATTGGAGTCACCAGTAGGGTTTTTGAGGATGGGAGTGATTTGTCCCAATTGGCAGGGACACAACCAGAGGCAAAGGAGGAGTTGATGATGGAGGTCCAGTGGGGGGTAATGATATATTTTAGTTCTTGGACAAGGTTTGATGGGAGAAGATCATTAGTGTGGGAAGATGGTTTTAGTCTGGAAATGACGTTTAGGACATCAAGTTCAGTGACCGGATGGAAGTTGTGCAAGGAAGCGTTATTTTCTAGTTCCAGTATGATGGTGTTGGGTTCAAGATTCGGGACGAGAAGAGGGAGAGATAAGGAGTCAAGAGGGAGAGTATAGGGTGAGGCAGAATTAGAGGAGGTGTCTAATGATGGTAATGGGTTAGGGGGGGAGTTAGGGCAAAGGATTGATCTATGTTGGAGATTTTTTCAACGAAGTAGTTGGCAATTTCCTCACATCTCTCAGTGGATGCGATCACCTTGGGGGAAGCAGAGGAAGTTTGGTTTTTCACAATGCTGAAAAGTTCCCTAGGTCTGTGTTTGGCCTGATCGAGTTGTGAGCGGAAGAATGATGTCTTGGCGTTGAGAATGTGTTTTTTGTAGTTGGATCTAGCGGATCTGAGGAGAGAGAAGTTAAGGGGGGGGGGTTTGTCGTCAAATGCGTTCCGTAGATCTGACTAAAATTACGGAATTCCAATAAGTAGAACTAGAGTTATACATTTTTAAAGAATAAACAGAAATATGGTGCTCAAAAGGATAAGGCGCTAAACTGAGGCTTTCTGGTTGTGCTAGACCCGGTTAAATCCCAAACTTCAGGCCAACCGCGAAGGGCACAGGTCGGACACAGGGAATAGTCTTGGCCCGCTGAAAAAGTATGTTGTTTGCGTTGACATTGTGGACGAGATGTGAGGAGCAGAGGAGGTAATGTGTTGTTGACTATCTACAGATTTAGGCAATGTTTCATTGTCCATCTATGGAGTGAAGGTGATGTGTCGGCTCTGAGCTGCGCAAAGTCAGAGAATGCTTTGGAAATGGTGTTGCTGCCTTGCGCAGTTAGCAATGCATTGAATCCGATCCTCGCAACAGCGGTGATGCATCCACAGCTGTAGACATGCGCTGGTTCTGAACTGCTGCATAGGGGACGATGCATGAAGTCTGCTGGAACAGCACTTTAATCTGCTTCCAGGGGCCCAAGACTGGATTGACACCAAATGACAGGGCAAACTCACAGATGGCATAGTCCCAGTGTCGAGGCAGGTGGGTTAGAAGTCTTTGATGTCCCTAAGACTTCAGAACAGGAGGCAAGCCAGAGAGCTCTTGGAGTCTTGGAGTCACTCTGGTTCTGATTTCAGGTGATGTGGGTCCAGTCCTTCTCACCCAGGCAAGGAGTGCATCAGGCAGCAGGTCAGACCAGCAACAAAACAGTTCTTCCAGAGCAGCAGTCCAGCAGAGTGGCAGTCATTGAGCAGCACATCAGACCTTCTACCTGGCGGAGTATCCACAGGTACAGAAGTGTAGTGGAGTAGTAGGGTCAGAAGTCCAGTACTTATACCCATTGGTGCCTTTGAAGTGACAGAGACTTCAAAGAAGGGCTGTGAAGTACACATAAGTCCTTCTTTCTGTGCTGCTCCAAACTCACTACAGGGGGCTTAGCAGTCCTTTGTGTGGGGACCGGACACAGCCTATTTAGGTGTAAGTGTGAGGCCATGCCCAGCTCAACCCTCCCATCCTGCCAAGGATGGTCAATCGTGGTTGGATGACCCATCAAGTCACACCAAAGCTCCCTTTGTGTGTGACTGTCTAGAGGGAATGCACAAAGCCCAGATGACACCCACCATAGACATGTATTGGAGACAGGCTGCAGGCACACAGGGCTTAGAGCAGAAAATGTTTATCTTTCTAAAAGAGGCATTTTTAAAATTCTAATGATATATTTGACTTATCCATTAAATAGGATTTATCATTATGGAGAAGTGTGGCTCACTGGTTAGAAGCGGCAGACCCTGATGCAGTGGTCTGACAAGGGACCGGGGTTCAAGTCCCGACGCGGCAGGGTCTTGGGCTCAATGTCCACGGACTCGATAATTCTCGCCTCGGTGCCTACTCTAATCATGGGTCCCACTCTGCAACTCTGGGCAAGAGCTTGCTTAATCTCCACAACGTCCCGAAAGCGCTGGGATGCCTGGCTTTACCTTGGGGGTGCCCAGTAGGGGGCATCTCACAGGGAAAGCCAGGCAGGGTTCCACAGCGGTATACAGCACCAGGATGCCTGAAAGGTGATAGTGTGCTTTACAAGTATACATACATTTACATTATAATTCCATCAGTACAAACAATACAGCTCTACCTCCTTCCAATTGGTAATTACAGCTTGTTAGATGTAACAAGGAATCCACAATGTTAAACTTTGGGAGGGGAAGGCCTCACAGTAGTGTAAAGTGAATTTGGGAGCTAGCAGATAGCGACCATAAAGCTCTTGTCACTGAGTTTAGTCTAGATTTCTTCTGCACGCCCCCTGACTATGCTAATGAAACTTTTTTAAATACATTAATCCTTACAAACAACTGTAGGAATATTACATGGGCTAATACTAACAATGATTAACATGCTAAGGCTAAAATCTATCAATCATTAGAGGTCCATTTTGAATTTTATGAATATTCCAACTCAAGCACTTCTAAATTTTCCTCTAAATATTCTGAGCTTTTCAAAACCCTTAAACATCTTTTCAGAAAACAATTTAGAAAGATACAAGTTAGGCCTACCGGGTGCCCTTGGTGCACTATAGCGTTCAGGGTTGCATAGGGGGGTTTGATTAAGACCGTCAGAGAGAGCTCCAAAATGAGCATCAAATCAGCCAGGAAGATCTATAAGACAACCATGACTAACTCCAAGAAAACATGGGATGAAGAGCAATGGGCCAAGATGCCCTCAGGAAGGGAGACCATAGTATCAACTTTTAAATCATTGCTGTTGGTAGTAGCTGTGGAATTACCACCCCAGATGTTTTTGTTCCAGCACACATATGGGTTGAACATTTTAAAACTTTATACAGAGAGAAGGATATCTTTAGCCCTGGTCCTTGCCCGAATGATGATGATGGAATGACTCAATTTTTGGTCTTCCCTTTTTTCTCTAATGTTCCCCCATTAGTATTTACACTAAAGCAAACTAAGGCTGCTTTCTCCCATATGAAGGAGGCATTAGCACCCAGACCTCATAGCATACCTGTGGTTTTATTCCATTCAGAGCCAGACATCTGGGTCCCCTATTTAAATATGTTAGGTAATGCTGTTGAAAAGTGGGAGGAAATCCCAGAGTCATTGTGTGGTGCCATAATTGTTCCGATTTATAAGAAGGGGGCAAATATACATCTTCAAATTACAGCCCAAACAGTCTTATTGACAACACACAGAAGATCTTCTGCAAGCAAGTTCGAACCCACCTGCATGAGTAGAGTCAGGAACATCATGTCTTGTCGCACCTTCTGATGCCTATGATGCCTATGTTCTGTGAGAACATAGGCATCACTGATCAGATTTTCCTCTTTATGACCATCTGCTGGAAGTATATTACTATCAAAAAAGATAGCTATAGCTTTCATGGACACGAGGGAGGGCTGCATTTTACCTGGTGCCCAGACACACACTCTGGGAGGTACTGGACCACATGGGATTGCCCCATAATCTCACTCCAAGTCAGATTACATACATATACATACACACAGGTCAGGTGGAATGACCAAGTTGATTTGTCTCATAGGATTCCTATTAAACAAGGGGTGAGGCAGGGCTGTGTTTTGGCCCACACATAGTTCTTCTTGTTTATGTACAGCGTGGTGGAAGCATTGTACAAATGCTAGCAAGATGCTCAAAAGATAGTAAGAGTCTGCAGCTCAGTACTGCTCTTTGCTGATGAACCTCTGTTACCTTCTATCAAAAAGGAGGGAAGAGGATTCAAGGTCCATTCAGTTCCCCTAGTTAGATACTGAATTAATCAAAAGGGAATGGACACTGGTGTCTACTAAACCTTCGGTTAGTCTTTGAGAACCCTCATAGACAGCCTGATTTAGTCGATGCGGTGTATCTTTTATCCGCCCCGTCAGGCGTCATGGCATATTCATAGGGTAGTCAAATAACGTGCGGTATGCCTGCCTCAACCGAGGCTACCTCTGGTCCAGGTAGAAGTGTCCAGAAATAATAGGAAAGGGAAAAATATAAAAAACAGTGTGTCACCAAAGAAGAATTTTTAATGAAAAGGTTGACACTGTTGTTAAAAAATTCGATATATATGTAATCGGGCAACTAGATTACCATATATCTATATATATATGGATGCGTCAATATATATATAGATATATGGTAATCTAGTTGCCCGATTACATATATATCGAATTTTTTAACAACAGTGTCAACCTTTTCATTAAAAATTCTTCTTTGGTGACACACTGTTTTTTATATTTTTCCCTTTCCCATTCTCAAAGACTAACCGAAGGTTTAGTAGACACCAGTGTCCATTCCCTTTTGATTAATTCAGAACCTCTGTTACCTTCACGTACCCCAATGGGTCTGTAGGAATTGTTAAATCATTTTGTGGGGTTCAGCAAGCACATGGGCCTGGAGATCAACACAGGGAAATCCAAGTTTATAGCCATAAACCTTCATCACACATTCAGGAATATAATGACTTCTAATGGTTTAAGTATTGACCAGTTTAGGAGCTTAGATTATTTGAGAGCTAGGCTCCCGGACAGGCTCACTTCAGATCTTCAGCTCTTAAAATGTAATTCCATACAATCCCATGGGTCAGCATCAATTGCTAGGAAACATAAAGCATTGACCAATAGGGCTGTATCCCAATCTGTCAAGGTTTACAGAGTCAAGTCAAGTCAAGTCATAGAATTTATATAGCGCACTACATACCCAGAGGGTCTCAAGGCGCTTAGGGAGGGGAGGAGGATTATTTGTCAAATATCCACGTTTTAAGTTGCTTTCTGAATGCTAGGTGGTTCTGGGTGAGGCGAAGGTAAGTGGGAAGTGAGTTCCATGTTTTAGCTGCCAGGTATGAGAAGGATCTACCTCCCATGGTGGTCTTGTTGATGCGAGGTACAGTGGCGAGGGCTTGGCTGGAAGGGGTGTAGGACAGTCGTGAGTTGAGGCATTCTGGTCCGATTTCGTAGAGTGCTTTGTGTGCGTGGGTTAGGAGTCGGAAAGTGATCCTCTTATTGACGGGTAGCTAGTGGAGGTTTTTCAGGTGACCAGAGATGTGTTCGTTACGCGGGATGTCTAATATGATCCTGGCTGAGGCGTTTTGGATTCGTTGGAGTTTTTTCTGGAGTTTAGCGGTAGTACCTGCGTAGAGGGTGTTTCCGTAGTCCAGTCGGCTCGTGACCAGAGCGTGGGTGACTGTTTTCCTGGTTTTGGTGGGGATCCAGCGAAATGTTTTTTTGAGCATGCGAAAAATGTTGAAGCAGGATGAGGAGACGGCGCTGACTTGTCTGTTCATTGAAAGTGAAGAATCCAGGATAACGCCTAGGTTCCGTGCGTGGTCTGTCGGGATGGGTGCTTTTCCAAGGGCTTCCGGCCACCAAGAGTCGTCCCATGCAGAGGGGGATGTACCCAGGATGAGGACTTCTGTTTTATCTGAGTTCAGTTTCAGACGGCTGTGTTTCATCCATTCGGCAACTTCTTTCATTCCTTCGTGTAGGTTAGTTTTGGCGGTGCTAGGGTCATTGGTGAGTGAAAGGATCAGTTGGGTGTCGTCGGCGTAGGAGATGATGTTGAGGTTATGTTGGCGGGCGATGGCCGCGAGGGGGCTCATGTATACGTTGAAGAGGGTGGGACTGAGTGAGGATCCTTGTGGAACGCCACAGATGACTTCAGTGGCCTCGGACTTGAATGGCGGAAGGCGGACTCTCTGGGTTCTTCCGGTGAGGAACGAGGTGATCCATTCAAGTGCTTTTCCTTGTATTCCGATGTTTCTGAGGCGTTGTAAAAGGGTGCTGTGGCAGACTGTGTCGAAGGCTGCCGAGAGGTCGAGGAGGATGAGGGCGACTGTGTCTCCATTGTCCAGTAGAGTTCGAATGTCGTCTGTTGCTGCGATGAGGGCGGTCTCAGTGCTGTGTTTGGCTCGGAAGCCGGACTGTGAGGAGTCGAGGGATTTGTTGGCTTCGAGGAAAGCGGCGAGCTGGTTGTTGACAGCTTTCTCGATGACTTTGGCCGGGAATGGAAGGAGCGAGATGGGGCGGTAATTTTTTAGTTCGGTGGGGTCCACTGTGGGTTTTTTCAGAAGGGCGCTGAGTTCAGCGTGTTTCCAGCTTTCCGGGAAGGTGGCGGAGTTGAAGGAGCAGTTGATGACGTCTCGGAGGTGCGGTGCTATGACGGAGTCTGCTTTGTTGAAGATGTGGTGAGGACATGGGTCTGTGGGGGATCCTGAGTGGATGGAGTTCATCAGGCGGATGGTGTCCTCAGTGGAGATTGGGTTCCAGTCGTTAAGGGTGTTCAAGGGGGGGTGAATGTTCAGCATATGGTTGGGTGGGTTGGTCTCCGGGTTGATTGTCGAAGCTGTTGTGGATGTCTGCAATTTTGTTGTGGAAGAATGAAGCTAGGGCGAGAGCGAGAGCAGTGGCTCTCCGAGGGGAATTGCTTGAAGCAGAAATATGGGGCTCTGTGGACATTTCGCAATTCAACATCACAGAAAATAAATTTGGAAGATTCCTTTTGAATGCCCCAGTCAGTGTACTACTAATACAGGTAAGGTAAGATCTGAACCTGAAGCTAGTTGTTGAGCAAGCCACCCTACTTAATGAACTCAGGGGCACGGACGTTAGACAGAAGATGGTGAGTGAGGAACACATTTCTAAAATTTAAGTTGCAGTTTTAAAAGTTTAGAATTATTTTTGTGTTTTTGAATAATACGGTGCTGTCAGATAAATGGACCGCAATTTGTAATGTGTATCTAAAGGATTTATTTTACCCATGCACATGTACTTTGATCTTCTAACAATCTGAGGGAAAGGGAGGCCTGGTGGCCTTTTTTGGACGTGCCTGTCTGATCCCTGCTGTACTAGTAGTCCGCCTTCAGTGCTTACCACCTTGTTGTGCTCATCTCTGATGTCGCTATAGTTGTTGAGCAAGCCACCCTACTTAATGGAGGCAAGGATGTGAATGTGCTGCACAAGGGTGCAGCAGGCATGCCAAAGGCAAGTCTGCCTGTGCCTGTCCGAGCCTAGATTGTGTTGAGTGCATGCCTACCTGGCTGTTTAGCAAGGGCAGGCCTTCAAGCCACGAGGTGAGGATCACATTTACCCACTATGAACCCTTTATCTTTTTTTGAGACACTTCAGGAGACATGTCCGACCTGTAGTGTCATAGTCATTAATGTTTGCCCTTTTGAAAGGGGTATAGATTGTGAAGATTCACAGTGTGAGGGCAGGGTAAAAGTCTTACCAAAGTTCTCTATCATTAAATGCATTCTTGTGAATACTAGGTCTTTGATTAAACACCATTTAGAATTTTCTGAGTTTCTGGTGGTACACCAGGCAGATCTAGCTTTTATTACGCAATCTGGGTCGACTACACCACAGGCCCTTACCTTATCACAGCTGTCCCTACCGAGTTTTCTATCTTTCATTTAAATAGAAGTAAAAACAAGGGTGGAGGACTGGCAGTTGTTTACTGTGACCATCTCCTGGCCAGGTTCTACCCAGCCTCAGTGGATGGGCTCGAAGTGATGATTTTTAATATTTAGCTTACTAAGACTCAATCATTCAATGGACTCCTTATCTGCCGCCCACTCGGACCTAGAATGGCCTTTTCTGATAAAATTAGCTAACTCTGGCAGCATCAATTCTTGAATCAGTCTTCTCAGTATTGGAACATTTTTATATCCATCTGGAAAATAAGCTGCAGTCATCAGTGATGTCACTGACCATGGCATGAGTGATGTAATATGTGATGTCATAATCAGAGCATTTTGGGGACATATGTTATAGTTAGCTCAGGTAACTGTAACTGCTGAATTTCATTGGTTTTATATGAGTGAAATCTGACCCTAACAATAACATCCCTCCAACCTTTGCTTTGTTTCAGTGAATTTCTAACGTTGTTTAAATTGTATTTCCTAACTATAAAGTCCATGTAACCTTTGGTTACTCCTGAGAATTTCTAAGGTTTTTAAAAATGTATTTCCCAACTGCAAACACGCCTTCTGGTGCACTACTGGCTGGGGGATGAAATCCCCTTGGCTGATGAACGTCGTTGGGGGCCAAGAACCCCTATTGCTGCTACAAGTAAGTCTCCAACAGTGGGATTGCTGAGAGCTCTTCGGCGGCCCAGCCCCCTTTCTCAGCCACTATGTAAACACACCTTCCTGTCACTCTACTGGTGGGGGATGAACCCCATCTTGGCTGCTTAGGGTCGCTGAGGGTCAAGAACCCATATATTTGCCCCAATTACGTCCCCAACAGCAGGATTGCTGGTACCTCATTGGAGGCCCGCCCACTTTTTAAACTACTCTGCAAACGCGCCTCCTGACACACTACTGGTTGGGGGATGAAGTACCCTTAGCTGCTGAGGACCTACTGTTGCCACACATACGTCCACCCCAGTGAGATTTTTTTTTATTTCTATTTTGCCTCTTTCTGCTCATTGCTGATCTAGATTCCTCCTCTTTGTGCTCCTTTCTGACCTTTAGTCTGTCTCTTTCTGCTTGTTTCTCACGTTTATTTTGCCTCTTTCTGCACGTTGCTGACCTTTTGCCTCTTTCTGCTCCTTTCTGATCTATATTTTGCCACTTTCCGCTCATTTCTGTCCTGTAATCTGTCTCTTTCTGCTCATGTCTATCCATTATTTTGCCCATTTCTGCTCATTGCTGACCTTCAGTCTACCTCATTCTGCTTGTTTTTCAACTTTATCATATCTCATTCTGCTCATTGCTGACCTTTATTCTGCCTCTTTCTGCTTGTTTCTGACCCTTCCTCTGCCTCTTTGCTTTCATATCTGACCTTTTGTTGCCTCTTTCTCATTGTTTTCCCTGTGGAACCGTGGGGGGAGCCTCAATGCCCCTGCAGTCCCTGCTAGCTCCCAGCCTCTTGCAGGAGGCAGCATAGCTCTTGCATGCTTGGAGCTGCTGAAAATGCAGCTCCCTGCATGTGGGAGCAGTGTTTTAATCTGTTGGTCTGCATGCATATTTGCGTGCAGGGAAAAAGATGAAAACTCTGCTGCCTGTCTGCTAGCCCGAGCTGCTAGATAGCTCCAGATTGCAGAAAGCGGAGTTATGTTTGCTTTTGATTGGTGAGAGCTGTCAGCTCCCAACAAGCAAAAGCAAACAGCTAACGCTAGAGGGTAGGCAACTCAGGAGGTGGTTGGAGCAGTACCTGAGGGTGGCAATCCCCAGGGCAATCCATGGCTCCACAAGAGGGCCCAATTGCAGTAGTTAGCCCAAGGAGGTGGGGGTCCCTGGGGCAGCAAGGGAGCCGGGGCTGTGGGTGGCCGTTCAGGCCCCACATTAATTTTGTGTTTACATTAAAAGCAATGCCCTGGGGAGGTGATGGTCCCCAGGTCTGGGAGGGGGCAAAGCAGGCCCCCTAAATAACTTTAGCGTCATCTGCCCTGGGGGGGTGGTGGTCGCCAAGGCATGGGCTTCCATGTGGGCACCACCACATACATTAAAAGCAGTCTTAGAGGTGGGGCCCGAAGCACCTCTCTCCTTTTTATAATTCCTCATGCCTGTGGGACGTGGCCCACCTGGGGGCAAAACATGGGGGCAAAACATTACAGAAGCACAGGAGCTCATGCTTCTTTTTCATAATTTTTAGGCGAGAGCCGCAGATCCACCGCGACTTCTTCCCGAAACATTTTAAAAGCTTTTTGCCCCAGGCTGGTTCCTTGCAGGAACCCCATTAGGAGGCCAAGCGGATCTGGGCATTCCTGCCCTGTCACACAAAAAGATGATGGATGAAATGTTGAACATTGTCAAACATTCACCCCGAGTCACAGATTTGGGTTTAATCCATTGTTATTTTGCTCACAACATCATTCCAGTTTGGACTCAGCCATATGCACATCAGTCTTGAACTTGTACCCCATAAGAACAGTCCAGGTCCTCCCTGGACCAAAAAAAAAGCATCCTGGGACTGGTTCAGGGGCATCACATCTCATCAGCCAGGCTAGCTTGAATCCGGTGGCGAAGCGAGCACAGGATCCACGTCTGAGCATACTCTTCCCACTTAGAGTGAAAAAGTAACACAAAAAGATGATGATCAGAATGCTGAACATTGTCAAACATTCACACCTAGTCACAGATATGGGTTTAATCCATCATTATTTTTCTCACCATGCCATTCCAGTACTAGCCCAGCCATATGCAAAACAGGCTTGACCGTGTAGCCCATGGGACCAGCCAGCAAAAACTTCCAGGCCAGGTCCTCCCTGGACCATAAAACAAGCATCCTGGGACCAGTTTCAGGACATCACCCCTCATCAATCAGGCTACCTTCAACCCGGTTATAAAGAGAGCATTGGACCCACGTCCTGGCACACTACAGGTTGGGGATGAAGTCCCCTTGGGCCCATAGGGTCCTCGGGGCCAACAAGCCCTCGTGGTACCCACACAGTGGGATTACTTTGGATGCTATGCCCCCTCTCTGCACCATTCTGAAAACACCTCCTGGTGCACTGCTGGTTGGGCGATGAAGTCCCCTTGGATGCTGATGGTCCTTGGGGGCCAACAAGTGCGCCTATTAACCTCCAGTAAGGGCCACACCGCCTTATTGCTGAGAGGACTTTGGCGGCCATGCCCCGTGCCTCCTGGCACACTGCTGGTTAGGGTATGAAGTCCCCTTTGCTCCAAAGGATCCTTCGGGTCCCTCCTGTCACCTTCAGTTAGTCCCACACAGCGGGACAGCTGAGAGGTATTCAGAGGCCACGCCCCCTTTCTCCACCACTCTGCAAGCGCGCCTCCTGGCACACTGCTGGCTGGGGGATGAAGTCCCCTTGTCTCCAAATAGTCCTTGGGGCCAACTACCCCTATTGTTCCTCCAGTAAGTCCCACAGACACACACCTTTTGTACACTGCTCTGCAAACGCACCTCTTGGCGCACTACTGTTTGGGAGATGAAGTTACCTTGGCTGCCTAGGGACCTTGGGGGCCCTCTTTTTAACTCCAGTAAGTCCCTTGCAGCAGGATTCCTGACAGCTGGCTGGAGGTACCGCCCCCTTTCTCCACCACTCTGCAAACATGACTACTAGTTAAAAAAAGATAGAAATTCACTTAAAAAACAAAAGGTTACACAGATGTTATATCTAGGAAATAGAATTTGAAAAAAATTAAAAATTCACTGAAAAAACAAATGATACAGGGTTGTAATAGTTAGGCTCAGATTTCCCTTGTAAAAAAACAGTTACATTTTGGCAGTTATCGTTACCTGAGCTAACTATAGCGAACGCCCCCTCAATGCTCTGCTTATTACGTCACTCCTGATACGGTCAGTTATATTACTGATGAAATCACTGATGACATCATCCAGTGAGTGTGAGTGTTCTCTAAAAGATAATGAGTGTTAAACATATATACTAAGGTACAACAAAAGTTAAAATAGTATACTTTCTGTGCTACTAATGAGTGATAGTATTTCCAACATATTATGTGAGTGGCTGTGTGACTGTGTGTATCTGCGTATGAGTGAATTGTTTTTACATGTTGGAAATGTCAGTTGGGGCATTTTTTGCTTATTAGGTGGTAGATACTAAGTTTTCTAGTACATGTTTGCTGCTATTTCTCCTGCACCCAAGTGCCTTTGTGGAGAAGTACCAACATGTTTAAAAGAGCTTGTGAAATGCCCCATCGAGCCAGCTTCCCCCACAGCCTTTTCCTGTCAACATTGTCGAAAGCAGCACTGAAATTAATAAAGCAGTGATGTGGTTGAAGGTTTGCGGTCTTTGCTGCAGCCATAAGTAGGGAAATTGACATGATGTTTGTTGTTGAGTCAAGCATTTTGTGAAATCTCGACTGATTTATTGGTATTATCGAATTTTCATCTATCCAGGCTGTAAATTACTCCAGCATAGTGCCCACAATTTATTTTGCCTCATTCTTAATCAATGCCACCAGACGATAATTTCCTGGTAAGGCGTTTTCTTAGCTTTTGCAGATCTGTGTGTCAATGTGTGTGTGCCTTTATGGGTGAGTGAGTGGCTGAGTGGGTGAGTGAGTGGCTGTGTGAGTGACTATTTTCTTTTCCTGGGTTGGAGATCTCTATCAATAGGTGACAAGTTGCTTGCAGTAACTTTCAGGCGCAGTGCGTCCATAGGGGTGTGGGGGCGTAGCCCCCCCTGCCGCAGCCGCCCGCAGGAGACGCCGTGGGAGAACTGACAATGCATGCCAGTCAGCATGACGTCGGACCACCCACCCCCTTCAGAGACTGAAGGGGGTGGGCAGTCTGGAGTCATGTCGATTGACATGATTGTCACCAGACACCAGGGCAAAAGGGAGGCAGCAACACATGTGCGCATGAGTGGGGACGGAGGGTGAATTTTGTGCCCGCGCATGCGCACTTGTGTTTCCGCTTTTTTGCGCATGCCCATTAGGAGCCCCCCTTTTTGTAAATATTTTTGTCCACCCTAAGCGTGGAAGGGTATTCTCAGATGTGAGACCCTTGCTCATTGCACCATCAGAATTCAAGCAAACCGGGCCGAAGACGGCTGTAATGCCAGAAACCGGTCCCCGGGAGCTTGTTTCCTTCCCAGTGTAAGAATTGGCTTCTGTAGTTTGGTTTGTCCTGTTCCCATCATGCACTGGGACAGGAACAGACTAATTTGCATACAGCCAGGTTCTGAAACTGGGATGGTGCAGTGAGCTAAAAAACGGTGTTGGATCTAGCCCTGATCTTTTGACTGGGTGAGAGCTTTCAGCTTAATTCAGAGACTCTGTCCCTCACCACCCCTTTTTGTAAATATTTTTGTCCACCCTAAGCGTGGAAGGGTATTCTCAGATGTGAGACCCTTGCTCATTGCACCATCAGGATTCAAGCAAACCGGGCCGAAGACGGCTGTAATGCCAGAAACCGGTCCCCGGGAGCTTGTTTCCTTCCCAGTGTAAGAATTGGCTTCTGTAGTTTGGTTTGTCCTGTTCCCATCATGCACTGGGACAGGAACAGACTAATTTGCATACAGCCAGGTTCTGAAACTGGGATGGTGCAGTGAGCTAAAAAACGGTGTTGGATCTAGCCCTGATCTTTTGACTGGGTGAGAGCTTTCAGCTTAATTCAGAGACTCTGTCCCTCACCACCCCTTTTTGTAAATATTTTTGTCCACCCTAAGCGTGGAAGGGTATTCTCAGATGTGAGACCCTTGCTCATTGCACCATCAGGATTCAAGCAAACCGGGCCGAAGACGGCTGTAATGCCAGAAACCGGTCCCCGGGAGCTTGTTTCCTTCCCAGTGTAAGAATTGGCTTCTGTAGTTTGGTTTGTCCTGTTCCCATCATGCACTGGGACAGGAACAGACTAATTTGCATACAGCCAGGTTCTGAAACTGGGATGGTGCAGTGAGCTAAAAAACGGTGTTGGATCTAGCCCTGATCTTTTGACTGGGTGAGAGCTTTCAGCTTAATTCAGAGACTCTGTCCCTCACCACCCCTTTTTGTAAACATTAGGAGCCTTTCGGCATCCTAATGGGCGTGCTGCGGGCGCAGAGTAACCTGTGCCCCTGCAGTGCCAGGATTGGCTGCAAGGGGCTGCCAGTGGCATTCGACGACGTGAAGGCGCCAAGGGGTCGAGGAGCAGAGAAGGTGCGGACCCGGACCAGCGGTGATGTAAGTTTTATTATATATTTAATCCCCCCCCCTGCCTCGCGACTGATGTACAGGGCTTTTATACATCATGGGTTTTCAACTCCAAATGACTACCGCAAGCATGTTTGTTCACAGAGCGCTTCATGCTGCTACGTGTTGTTATGTGACCTTCAGCAAGGTATTTTTACATAATGCCAGGTAACTGGTGATCATGTAAAGCGCTTCAATGCTTTCTTCGGGCCGAATTAGCGCTATATAAAACTGTAAAAAAAATAAATAGCATGATTTCATTTAGTGTTACGAAATGTTTTTGATTTACTTCCACCGAACAGTGTAATGGGAAAAACCTTTCCACATGCTCGCCGTAGGAACTCAAACTTTCACGCCTCACCACTTTCAAATGTCACCAGCCGCCCCTGGTAACTTTACACCTGCACATTCTGTTGTAGGAGCCTACACCCCTGATTTGAGGGAGTGGAGACATGTAAGTCTATATCTAAATGTAATCTACAGTTTGAAATAGTGGGTAGCAAAAGAGTGGAGATTCACAACTAGGTGGAGGTGTAGATCTACATGTGAATAAACATGCACATGAAAATGTACCTTTATGAAATGGATTCATAGTTTCTGTGCCAGTGAATAACGTTACACATGTTGTACAAGTGTTTCTCTGCATGCTTAGGCTTTTCCATCTCAATATTTTGTTATATTGTTTGAGCTGTTTATGCTGAAGGAGGAGCTAACATCATACAACGTCAGTCTCCAAAATATGTATATTGCATAGAGTTATGCATTTAATGTCATATGTCATAGACTTCACAGTCCAACCAAGCTGGCTTAGATCTACTCTTACTAGGATTCAGTATTTCTGTGCATTATTAAGCATATGATAAATAAGCTCTTTTCTGCAGAGACATGTATACATTATATGTTTCACTGCAGGAAGAAGGCGACACCTCTTTCATGTTTTCATTGACTTAAGTTGTGTTTTTTATGTTCATTTAGACCAATCTTTAATTTTCAGGGTAAAACAATTATTTACCCTGCAGTTCATGGATAAGAAGCAGCACTGGGGACAATGGTGTCTTTACAAGTGCTCACCACTGTAAAATTCAGGGCAGAGTCTGGAAGGCTTCACAGTCAGGTGCTATGAACAGATCAACTGATTCTACTCCACTCATTCAGATGTTAAGATTGTAATGCACTGAGGTAGCTAAACACAAGGCTATATCCTGATCAATATTTTCAAGCATTCATTTTAGATATTAGCGTTGAATTCCCAAAGCAGATCACAATATCGTGCAGGTAGGTGCTAATAACTCTGCTGGGCAGTACGTGAAATGTATTTTTTACTAAATCGGGTCTCATTACTAACACTGCACAGGTCTTAATCAATTCCATTGCAAATGCACCCATCTCATTGAGGTCTAATGCTATTAACACCCAAATGTTGGAGTGATTCCTGCCAGAACTGATTGCTTCATTTATGAACATTGTGTTTCATTTATGAACATTGTGTATTTTTAACAATCATTAGATTAATGGGACCAGGTTTTCCGGAGCATAATAATTATGTGTTGGGTTAAATACACAGAGGTTTTACCATTTCTCCATGTGGTGGCGTAGACTGGCTCCATTCCATAAAATGACAGACTAATTAGCACCACCAGTTTGGGAAATTATGGGAATGTTCAACCTGTAGATAAACTGTGAGGGATTCCTCATGAGACACGCCACCATCATCCTCCCCATAGTATTCTACACCATATGCTATGCTTACTGTCACAAAACGTGAAATATATTCCTTTGGTGCCTAGGCAGATTCCCCGTCACCCCCCCCCCCCCCCCATCCCTACTCCAGTAGTATAGAAACCGCTCAGATGGTCCTCAGTCATCAAATACACGTCTCTCGCTTAGTGGGGGAGATGGACAAGGAGTACAGTCAGCTGGATTGGCGGCGGTGTAATGTGACTTCAAACAATTGGTCTGCAACCAGGATTACATTTATTAATACATCTATACATCATAATACATGGTCTGGAGATTAGCTCTGAATCACTGAAAGATTTCATGTAGATGAGATGAGGCTGTGGTTGCACAAATAAATCAAATGTTGGTGCTTCATAATTAAATATCTCAAAAGCTTTAGAGGCGATTCCTGGCAGTTGTGGAATGGTGTTCAACAGATTGTATATAAAATAATGGATTATATAGGGGCATTCCTATTGCTCTTCGAAATAGACTTGGTATGCCGGTAATTTGGTGAGATCTTATCAGCTCAACATATGTTCGTAATATAACCTACAGCAATAGTGCTCAGCACGCTCGGTCTTCAATTCCCTGTTAGCAGGGGGTCACTTCTATCATCACCAGGGCCCTTATTTATGAGGCCTAGCGTCAGTTTTGCCCCGCCAGTGCGTCACTTTTTTGTGACGCACCAGCGGCGTACAAAATGCGCCTTGTTGCGCCATATTTAAAAAGTGACGCATCTAGGTTGTGTCAAAATCTTGCACCTGCCTCACAGCAGGCGTAAGACTGACGCAAGCCCTTTCACATGGGGCTTTCCCCGTGTGAAAGGACGCATTGCTGGAGTTGCGTCACTTTTGTGACACACTCCAGCAATGCGTCACTTTTGCGCTTACAGATGCGTTAGAAATACTGACGTATCTGTAAGTCATTGCGAAATGATGCGTCATACATTAAATATGACGCATCATTGGTGTCGCAAGGAGTGCGCAGTGAAAAGTGATGCATCGCTGTTTTCACGCAGCGATGCGTCACTTTTCATAAATGAGGCCCCAAATCTTTTGAATTAATGGGTACTTTAAAGTTCGGCCTGCTGATTTATAACATGGTAGAGTTTGAATACTCTTGATACTCTCTGCATAGTGATGGGGTCCTCGCCCTCCATCAGATGGCTCTTCACCAGACAGTGACATCATCGCACTGACATGTTATGTTATGTTATGTTATTTGCATTTTAATGCGCACAGCTGCTCCAGCGAAGGAGCGTCCTGGCGCAGGGAAAGGTAAACACAACACAACACTAAATCCAGTAACAAAAAGCAGAAGCATTAAGAACAGGGAACAGTTAAAACAGGAAGGTTTTCAAAGCCCTACGAAAGGATATTAAATCATTCAAGAGGCGGATTTCCAAAGGGAGCGCATTCCAGAGGGTTGCAGCTTTCACGCGGAAGGAGCGACCCCCCATCCGACTAAGTCTAAAACGGGGGGTCTATGTCGTACATGCAGGCCAGAGGGAGAGAGGGAGAGAGGGTCAAGTGCTCTAGTCTCAATTTCCTCTTCTTGCTGAGAGGTCGGTGTGGCAGCTCCATTATGACTGGCAAGCTGTACAGCAAGAACAGCAGGAACGAGGGAAACACAATGCAAGCGTTGATACTACTATGAAGAGCTTGCGAGCAAGAGGGAAGTTCTGGTCCATGGCTCTGGTCTCCCCCAGCTCCTCTTCCGAGATGTTGGCGCAGTTTAGCATCTCCTGGCAGCATACCCATGAATAGTAATCTATGGAGCAAGTAGTGTGCAGAACTGTCGAGTAGAAAACAGATGCTGCATTGTTGCGCAGCTTCAATCGTGGCAAGAGGAAGACGTGGTCTGAAGTTTCTGTTGTCCTTACTCCTTCCTGCTGAGCAATATGCAGGGCTGTAAGTGGGCCGGGACTTGCCGGTGCTCAGCACTGGCAGTTCTAAAAAGCAGGTGCTGAGACTGATCCCTATCAGGCTCTCTATTTTTGCCCTCAACCTCAGTGAACAGATAAATCTTAACTCTGAGGCGGTACCAACCTATATTGCCTTTGATGTAACTTCCAAGAGACTTATAGTTCTTTCACAGTCTCATTGCGGAATGGATTTGAAGCATTTTCAATATTATATACAACAAAGCCATAGTTGTTTCGTCTTCATCTTATATCTGGCTGCAATGATATA
This sequence comes from Lissotriton vulgaris, assembly GCF_964263255.1. Taxonomy (NCBI): domain Eukaryota; kingdom Metazoa; phylum Chordata; class Amphibia; order Caudata; family Salamandridae; genus Lissotriton; species Lissotriton vulgaris. The sequence continues at coordinate 1,962,626,365 of NC_141687.1, forward strand.
AACAGCAAAACGCCAGACCGGTGGCACACTTTGCTAAGCACCAGGCGGGCAACACCCATTGGACTAACGGGGCTACAGCCTACCCTCCCTCCCCCCCCCCCAACACCACCCCCCCGTCGGGTGTGTCAGCCTGGGCTGACACAGCTTTGCGGGCTGGCGACCATCTAATTGCAGCTGCACATGAGTACTTAACAGGTCTTTAAAAGACCATTTACTTGTAAATTAGGCTTTTGTTGTGTTTTCTCCCATTCTTACAGCCACTCTGTCGATGGTTGGAAGAATTAGCCCCCTCCGAAATATTTGCCAGCCCCCCGCCCCCCTGAAATTTGGCTCTAGTTGCCCGCCTGCTAAGCACAGATTTTTAGTTTAGGAGTGTTTAAAGCCACGCCCTTAATTACATCAGCCACGCCCCTTTAAGAGGCCCTCCAGTTTTTTCATCCTACTTGAAGCCCTGGCGATATACAAAGTCTAGCATCTCCTGACAGCCCAAGTATTACAGGTAACATGTAGCTTACCTGCAATGTAGTGTGGTAACTGCATACTTAGGAAGCACACTCTCTTCTGGACAATTACAATTTTACAAGTATGAAAGGTAAGAGAGATACAGGAAATTCGGGAAAATGTTGACAGTATTATTTTGGAATATATCTGATATGTTAAGTCAGCTACCAATGCATATTTATGCTTGTTCCTCCAGTTTTAATGAGAAAGTAAACTGACCTACAAAAGGTTGACATACAGGTAAGCCCAGTTGCAATGCACGTGGCACAAATATACTAGGAACGTGAAAAGCAAATTACACACCCCTGCAGCAGGTGTAACATAAGTTTGGATTGGTTCACAATTTAAAATAGGTTGTAGTAACAGAGGCAAGGGAGAAGAGGAATCCCTTACCTTAACAATCTTAGAATGTGTGCTTTGAAACAACAGAATTGAGCCTAACAAAACCCTCTTTAGTCCCACTCACGCCTTCAGGGTCACAAGCAAGACCAGGTTTTCAACTGTGTCGAATGTCACCGGAGCTTCAACCAATCCAGGAGGCACAGTTTACCTATTCAGTATGGAGGACATCATTCATAACCTAGAGAGCGACCTTCTCAGCGCCACTGCCCAACCAGAACCTCAACTAATCATATATGAGACGAGATGTGATAGAATAGCTGATAGAGAATCAATCCCTGACCAGTTTATTCAAGAGCAGGAGTGCTAAAAGTGACCACAATTCAGCAATAACCTCCAAACCCAAAGAGGGCTTTTAACAAAAAAAGCATTGGGATCTATTCACAAATACAAAACAGAAAAGTGCAAGTGTAGGTTTATGCCACTGCCTGCGCGTTTTTTAAAATAATTTTCTGCCAAATAACAAACAATCTCAGAAGTACACCTGGAAAGGTGCAGCAGGTGCAGGTTTTCAAGCGTACTCCAGGGAATGTTGTAAGGTTGTACACTGTAAAGAGTTCTCCAGGCCCTAAGATAAAGACAAATTAGAATTTAAAATTTCGAGCTCCCTGTGGTGCTGCAGGGACCTTATAGTGGCCAGACTTTACCTCTGCTCACACTGCCTCCTGATCATCAGGCCCGGAATTTGCTCCCAGGAATACCAGTGTGGGTGACTCGTAATGAAGCACTAGGACTCGTATATAGCACCAAATTCTGATCCAGAAATCTGAAACTTGATCTTTAAAAAACTGAAGTACAATGCACTTTGATTTGAGAACTAGTCTTTTTTTCAGTGGCAACCAGTAATAATTTCCAATCAATTTCCAGTCTTCAATCGCTTGCCTTATTTTGTAAGGCCTTAAAAACCTGGCTGTTTATCTTCAGCCAGCTTCTTCTTATTTCTCTCCTCTCCACAGACTAACTGCTATTAGCACCTTGATGCCCTTTGGCATTTGTGACGCTTTATAAATATTTATCATTCATTCATTCAAAGCATATTTTTGTGTATGGCCAGTTTTTGCAAAAGGGCATTCAATTGTTATTGAATACACAGCCAATGAATCCAGAAGGAATGTCACTCATGCACTCATAACCAGCAGACTGGACTACAGAAATGCCCTCCATACCAGAATAAACAAATCTCTACTCCTCAAACTCCAGACGTTCCAGAACAAAGCAGCTAGTCTTGTCCTCGGCATCCCACACCAACACTATATCACTCAAGACCAACGAGAACTCCACTAGCTCCGTGTCGAAAAGAGAATGACCTTCAAGCCTACATGCCTACAAATCCCTCCACAACATTGAACCCCAATACCTCAACGAAAGAATCTCGTACGCACCCAAGAGAATCCTCAGATTCACCGATCTGGAACTAGCCGAAATCCCACGAATCTGAAGAGTCAGAGCGGGGGTCGAGCCTTCTCTTACATCACAGTCAAAGCCTGGAACGAACACCCACTCAGCATCAGCCAAACCCCCACTCTGCAAGTTTTCGGAAAGAGGCACAAGACCTGGCTCTTCAGATGAGATGAAGCTGTGCGAACCCCCACCTCCTCAGTGCCATGAGACCCTCGAGGGTGAGTAGTGTGCTCCACAAATGCCTGATTGATTGATTGAATGTGAAGAAGCATCTGTCATGAGAGGAACTTTGCATATACAGTCAGGAGTTCTAATTGTTTGAGACAAATATATCCACAAGTTAAAGTAACACACATTCTGTTGCCGAACTATGAACTTTGTAGAGTTTTTCCTGTGAAATAATCAGAAAGGAGACTGCTCACCTTGCCAAATTAAATGCATCATCAATGATCTGTGCTCGGTTAATCAGTGGAATCGCCTGCAAAAATCAAATGCGTACAGTTGTAAGACTGAGAAATGTTAGGGTGTGTAGAAAGATACTATATCCTTTCCGTATAATACTAAAGACATCAATAAAATCTTACAACCGTTGCAGCCTGTTGTTAGGTGTGTCATCTGATTTAGTTACACTTTTTATTGAAGTCAAAAAGTGTCACTTGTCATTATTACCACTTCAGAGATGTATTATAAACTACGGAACTAATGTCCGACGTATTTTAGTGTGCATCAAATAATCATAATATTATATTGCACCGGGCAGTTTCCAAGTTAGTACTGTCATTTCCCAAGGGTGTGGTGTTGTGGCACTTTGTACTCCTGGCTTTCCAGCATTCAAGACTCATCGCAAGAGATGGGAGTTGGTCAGAACTCGAATACTGCTGATATAGTAATCACACAATACATTCAACACACAGTCACAGAGAGCCCTATCTCACAAACAGGAAAGATATTTATTTACAGTATGAGAAGGCAAGACAATTAAAATAAGCTTAAAAGGAAAAGGAAAAGCCTCTGGTGTCATCTGGTGCTACTCTAGCACGTGTTCAATTAGCTACTGTGCTTTATTTAAGAATAAAATAATTGAGCAATGTTGTCCTATGGAGAGAGAATGCTAAGTATTAAGCAGATACTACTTCAATTTGAGCCTCTTCATTTTACTATAGATTGAATGTCCCACTGTTAATGCCCAAGGAAGATAGAGGTCAGACAGGAGAGGAAAGAAAGGACCTGATTTATATATTGGCAGAGAGGGTACGCTGGTGCAACGGAATTCCTTTTTTGCCAATATAGTGGTCTGCCCAGCGCATTTACATGAAGAAAGCTAGAGCGGTCGACCTTGAAGCTGGGGAACTGAGCTCGAGTCTCAGCAATGACGCAAGGGGGCCATGGGTGGCTCGATAGCTATAACTTGCGTTGCATCGCTCTTGGGCCCTATTGCCTGGTGCAAGGGCAACGCAACGCATTAATAAATATGGCCACAAATGTGCTCTGTTAGAGGTGTCTATAAGTGTAAAGAGAAGGGCACCACCTGTGGTAAACCATCGCTAACAAGAATTGAAAAGGCCAGTAGGTCTCCTTTTATTTCTAAAGAAGACATTTACATGCCCTTGAAAAGCTACAGCCTGCACTTTCCTGATTCAAGTAGTAGTGTCTAAACCAATGCTAGAAGTGCCTGAATTCAGACCAAGTCATTGCAGGTAACCTTATATGGGGCTGTTACTCAAGGTCCTTTGAAACAGACACAAGCATTTTCTTTATCAAGCTAAAGTACCTTAGACTATTTCTAGAGGGCCCACAAGTCAGAAACAAGTTCCCTTTGGAGAAGGCACCTACTAGAGACGTGTTACCTTACACCATTATTAGATGTTCCTGTAGTCAAAAACAAGTGCTTGCTGCTACTGTCTGTTCAATCTTCAGCCTGCACAAAAAGTTTCAAAGGTTTCCACAACTTTACCATTAATCTCAGGATACCAGAGATGCCCTTCAGTGCCCCCTTTGATGAAAGTGGAAAGAAATAATGGCGAAAAATGTTAACTGTGAATTTATTCTATTTTGGAGTATAGCAGATCAAAGAGGGGGTGTGCCTTAAACATATTTACTTTTGCTATAAGTCTAATGAATTCAGATTTTTTTCTATGTTTTATATAAGCATCTCAATGCTAGGTTAAGGTTAAGCCTATCAGTGTATCTCTTTTATGTTTCGGAAGAAGTTGCCTTAATATTTATAAGAAATAGTAGTAGCTTGTATGTGCAAACAACCTTCATGCAATATAGCCCCTTTGATGTTTCCTGGAATGTGCATGGCATCACCCGTCAGGATGAAGGAAACAAATAATGAGAGGCAGGATTAAACTGGGAGGGGGCATATGAGGTAGGCAAGGCAGGCATGACTGGAGGGGATGCTAGAGTCAAGGCAGGGATGATGGGGAAGCAAGGAGGAAGGGATGAATGGTATGGTGATGGAGTGCTAAGGAGGTGGTAGTGAATGAGAGAGAGACATGATTCCTTACTGGGAGTGATTGGCCCTGAGGAGTGAAAATGATGGAGTGAGGTGATAAAAAGAGTGAAACCTGGGAGACACGAGGAGAATAGGCTCCACGAAGCTCAGCCCTATCAGCAAAACCTCATGGGAGCAGCAATAAGGGAAACAACCTTCCACAAAAAGAACTGGAATGCCTGGCCAAGCAATGGTAACCCTAGAAAACTAAATAGGAGCTAAAGGCTGAAGGGAGCGGACACAAAGCCCACTCTTTATGTACTACTTCTTATATGTACATTATAAAGTATTGGTAACATTAGGTATACAAACAGATAATGCTGCTATCAGTGAGACCTAAAAAGGAAACCACTAGGGATGTGACAATAGCACATGCAATGTAAATTTACAAGCAGTAAAGTATGTTGAAACTGTAGACCTTTCTCAATACTTAGCATGTGTAATCTATAAATTGTGGTCAGTATACTTGCTTAGGAATAGTCAAAAGTCCTTTTGTCAGCATGTGAAATAGATATAATCCTTTACATCTAAACATTTTTACCGCTATTTGTCTATCCTTTGTGAATGAGTCTATTGTGGATACTATAAACTTACAGTGCGGTTATTGTCTAGCTGCTCCAGAAGCTTTCGCCAATTCTCCTGGTCATAGTTAACCCTGTAATATCCAACTGCATTGATGTTGACTAATAACCAATCATTGCCCGTCACTTTTAAATCCGGAATTGTATCTAGTAGAAAATAAAAGAAAATGTATCAGTGCTCATAGAAATGTTGCAGTCCAGTAAGAGCACATTAGAAATATACCCACAATAAACATGATCTTCCTCTTTAGCCTAAACAAACACCAATATGGTGGACAATAAGCTTTATTTTTTAGGAAAACGTAATAAATCTTTGAAGCTGTACTTCTTAACAGCCACCTTTCCTTGTAGAAGTAATGCATAACTTAATTAGCTGCTAGGGCTTTCAGCTTGGCATTTTAAAGACATTTCATTAAAAGAATGTCTTAATTATGAGGTTATTGAGAGGTGGTCATAAGAACAGCTAAATATAGAATGTTGTGCTACTGATTAATAGCTAAAATCCAAAGCTACACTAAAGCAAAAAAAAAGAGAGGATAAAGAAGACACACAAACAATGGGCATAAAACACACACCTCACAGGCAACACAAATCCCCTCAAATACACAACACAACACCATAGTGTAACTTATGGAATGTATATTCACATATTTCAATTGTAAACCAACACACAGTCGAATTATGAAAAAAAACAAAATCAATTAAATAAATGCAACACATATCCCACACACAAAATCCCATCATACACACACTACTACATTATAACCGATGGAACTCAAATTTTCATTAACAGATATCGACTATTACAGGTGTTCATGAACACTTAAAGGACAACACACAAACATACAAAATAGAGGCAACACAAAACCACAGTTGAATATAAAGAATTGAAATGTGTACCTCAGCACTTTGCACCATTGCTTGTGTTGATGAATACTCTACGGAAAACACACCCACACACCTCATCCCCCAAACACTCACCTTAACATCCACACCCCACCTACACACCCTATAAACACACACATTGACACACTAACACATAGTACAGATTAGAAACACCCCACATCCGTGGCAAATCCCCTTGTACACAGAACACCACATTGGAATTTATTACATTCAAATTTGCCCATGAAAGTTTTTACTGTCATATCTGGTCATGAACACCTAAAGAAAAACTCACTAATAATCTACATAGAACAATCACTTAAAGTAAACCTGATTTTAATCTATGTTTGAAAACAATATACTACAATACTCACAATGAATACTCAACACACATGTGAGTTTTATTAATAGTAACAAAAATATCAAAGATGTTAGCCACTAAAGACACACAAAACATTACACTAAATTTGTTATAAAAATCAACCATTTTTAAACTAGCATTAATCAATGATTGGGTAAAACATGGTATATGAGCTATAATAGAATACTGCTCAAGTGACGTATTTACAGTATAGAGTACTTTATACTAGATAATTTAAATTATTTGTCTTGTGACCTCATGCCTTTGTCACCTGTTATGTAGTAAAGATATCAAATTTATTTGAAAGTATTTGTGAACATGCAAAATGTATATAAAAATAATGAAGCATTAAAAAAAATGCTCTGAAAAATATATGCTATAATTAAATATATCACGGGCTACAGTTTGAACCCTACCTAAGCAGAAACCACTATCTCTGTCAGGGTGAAATACAAGCAAACCTCAAATTAACCTATTCTTAACCCTTTGGTTGCCTCAGAAAGCAGTCAGGCTTAACTTAGAGGCAATGTGTAAAGAAATTCTTTATGAAGCACTTCAAACAGTAATAAAATAAAAACACAACACAACAAAAATACTACACCAATTTAGAAACGTAGACAAAGATTTAATAAATGATTTGACACCAAAACAACAATAAGTCCAATGAGTAGAACCAGAGATGTGCACTTTTAAAGATTTAAGTGAAAATATTGCCTAGCAGTGCAAAGCGCCAACTGTGGTTATCTGGTCGTGCCAGACCACAATAAAGTCACAAGCTCAGGCCTACTGAAATGGAGCATGGGCCAGCTACAAGGACACGGATTTAAAATCCTGGATTCAGACATATTGCGGATGCATCTCGCAGAAGAGGCGATATGAGGTCTAAGTGTGGAGACATGTAGCACAGTGAGGTGCTGAGGTGCCGATGCGATGCCCTGCATGGAGATACATGTAAAAACAATAGTTGATGGACAGAATGCAGAACAATGTCATACATTCATCCCAGTACAGAGATATGGGCCTAAATCCATCGTTTTTTTTGCACTCCCCACCACCCCAGTTCAGACATGGCCATATGCAAATCAGCCTTGACACTGTGCCTCATGGGAACAGTACAGCCCGAACTGCCAAGCCATGTCTTTCCTGGACCGGAATCAAGCCTCCTAGGACTGGTTTCTGGCTATCAGCCGTCTTCAGCCAGGATAGCTTGACTCCAGTGGTGTGGAGAGCATGGGACTCACGTCTGAGCATACCCATCCCACTCAGGGTGACAAATGCAAAAACAACAGTTGATGGACAGAATGCAGAACAATGTCATACATTCACCCCAGTATAGAGATCTGGGCCTAAATCCATCGTTTTTTGCACTCCATACCACCCCAGTTCAGACATGGCCATATGCAAATCAGCCTTGACGCTGTACCTCATGGGAACAGTCCAGCCCGAACTCCCAAGCCATGTCTTTCCTGGACCGGAATGAAGCATCCTAGGACCGGTTTCTAGCTATCAGCCGTCTTCAGCAAGGATAGCTTGACTCCAGTGGTGTGGAGAGCATGGGACTCACGTCTGAGCATACCCATCCCACTCAGGGTGACAAATGCAAAAACAACAGTTAATGGACAGAATGCAGAACAATGTCACACATTCACCCCAGTACAGAGATCTGGGCCTAAATCCATCGTTTTTTTTCACTCCATCCCACCCCAGTTCAGACATGGCCATATGCAAATCAGCTTCGACCCTGTGCTTCTTGGGAACAGTCCAGCCCGAACTGCCAAGCCATGTCTTTCCTGGACTGGAATCAAGCATCCTAGGACCGGTTTCTGGCTATCAGCTGTCTTCAGCCAGGATAGCTTGACTCCAGTGGTGTGGAGAGCATGGGACTCAAGTCTGAGCATACCCATCTCACTCAGGGTGACCCATGCAAAAACAACAGTTGATGGACAGAATGCAGAACAATGTCATACATTCACCCCAGTACAGACATCTGGGCCTAAATCCATCGTTTTTTTGGCACTCCAAACCACCCCAGTTCTGTTGACTGGGTGTGAGTGTTTGATTGGTTCAAATGCTCCGTCCATCATCACCCCCTTTTTTACCACTTTGGCAGGGTATGCTCAGACGTGAGTCCGTTGCTCCCTTTGCCACTAGATTAAAGCAAGCCGGGCTGAAGACGGCTGAAATGCCAGAAACCAGTCCTGCGAAGCTTGTTTCCAGTCCAGGGAAGGCATGGCTTGGCAGTTCGGGCTGGACTGTTCCCATGAGGCACAGGGTCCGACTGATATGCATATGGCCATGTCTGAACTGGGGTGGCAGAGTGGGCTAAAGAACGGTGATGGATTAAACCCACATCTGTTGACTGGGTGTGAGTGTTTGATTGGTTCAGATGCTCCGTCCTTTACCACCCCCTTTTGTACCACTTAGTTTGCCATAAGTTGGCAGGGTATGCTCAGACGTGAGTCCGTTGCTCACTTTGCCACTGGATTCAAGCAAGCCGGGCTGAAGACGGCTGAAATGCCAGAAACCAGTCCTCGGAAGCTTGTTTCCGGGCAAGGGAAGGCATGGCTTGGCAGTTCGGGCTGGACTGTTCCCTTGAGGCACAGGGTCAGACTGATTTGCATATGGCCATGTCTGAACTGGGGTGGCAGAGTGGGCTAAAGAACGGTGATGAATTAAACCCAGATCTGTTGACTGGGTGTGAGTGTTTGATAGGTTCAGATGCTCTGTCCATCACCACCCCCTTTTGTACCACTTTGTTCGCCATAAGTTGGCAGGGTATGCTCAGACGTGAGTCCCTTGCTCACTTTGGAACTGGATTCAAGCAAGCCGGGCTGAAGACGGCTGAAATGCCAGAAAACGGTCCTTGGAAGCTTGTTTCCGGTCCAGGGAAGACATGGCTTGGCAGTTCGGGCTGGACTGTTCCCATGAGGCACAGGGTCAGACTGATTTGCATATGGCCATGTCTGAACTGGGGTGGCAGAGTGGGCTAAAGAACGGTGATGGATTAAACCCAGATCTGTTGACTGGGTGTGAGTGTTTGATTGGTTCAGATGCTCCGTCCATCACCACCCCCTTTTGTACCACTTTGTTCACCATAAGTTGGCAGGGTATGCTCAGACATGAGTCCCTTGCTCACTTTGCCACTGGATTCAAGCACGCCGGGCTGAAGACGGCTGAAATGCCAGGAACCGGTCCTCTGAAGCTTGTTTCCGGTCCAGGGAAGGCATGGCTTGGCAGTTTGGGCTGGAATGTTCCCATGAGGCACAGGGTCAGACTGATTTTCATATGGCCATGTCTGAACTGGGGTGGCAGAGTGGGCTAAAGAACGGTGATGGATTAAGCCCAGATCTGTTGACTGGGTGTGAGTGTTTGATTGGTTCAGATGCTCCGTCCTTTACCACCCCCTTTTGTACCACTTAGTTTGCCATAAGTTGGCAGGGTATGCTCAGACGTGAGTCCGTTGCTCACTTTGCCACTGGATTCAAGCAAGCCGGGCTGAAGACGGCTGAAATGCCAGAAACCAGTCCTCGGAAGCTTGTTTCCGGGCAAGGGAAGGCATGGCTTGGCTGTTCGGGCTGGACTGTTCCCTTGAGGCACAGGGTCAGACTGATTTGCATATGGCCATGTCTGAACTGGGGTGGCAGAGTGGGCTAAAGAACGGTGATGAATTAAACCCAGATCTGTTGACTGGGTGTGAGTGTTTGATAGGTTCAGATGCTCTGTCCATCACCACCCCCTTTTGTACCACTTTGTTCGCCATAAGTTGGCAGGGTATGCTCAGACGTGAGTCCCTTGCTCACTTTGGAACTGGATTCAAGCAAGCCGGGCTGAAGACGGCTGAAATGCCAGAAAACGGTCCTTGGAAGCTTGTTTCCGGTCCAGGGAAGACATGGCTTGGCAGTTCGGGCTGGACTGTTCCCATGAGGCACAGGGTCAGACTGATTTGCATATGGCCATGTCTGAACTGGGGTGGCAGAGTGGGCTAAAGAACGGTGATGGATTAAACCCAGATCTGTTGACTGGGTGTGAGTGTTTGATTGGTTCAGATGCTCCGTCCATCACCACCCCCTTTTGTACCACTTTGTTCACCATAAGTTGGCAGGGTATGCTCAGACATGAGTCCCTTGCTCACTTTGCCACTGGATTCAAGCACGCCGGGCTGAAGACGGCTGAAATGCCAGGAACCGGTCCTCTGAAGCTTGTTTCCGGTCCAGGGAAGGCATGGCTTGGCAGTTTGGGCTGGAATGTTCCCATGAGGCACAGGGTCAGACTGATTTTCATATGGCCATGTCTGAACTGGGGTGGCAGAGTGGGCTAAAGAACGGTGATGGATTAAGCCCAGATCTGTTGACTGGGTGTGAGTGTTTGATTGGTTCAGATGCTCCATCCATCACCACCCCCTTTTGTACCACTTTCTTCACCATAAGTTGGCAGGGTATGCTCAGAAGTGAGTCCCTTGCTCACTTTGCCACTGGATTCAAGCAAGCCCAGCTGAACACGGCTGAAATGCCAGAAACCATTCCTCTGAAGCTTGTTTCCGGTCCAGGGAAGGCATGGCTTGGCAGTTCGGGCTGGACTGTTCCCATGAGGCACAGGGTCAGACTGATTTGCATATGGCCATGTCTGAACTGGGGTGGCAGAGTGGGCTAAAGAACGGTGATGGATTAAACCCAGATCTGTTGACTGGGTGTGAGTGTTTGATTGGTTCAGATGCTTCGTCCATCACCACCCTCTTTTGTACTGCATGGAGCTACATCACACAGTGGAAGTTCTGAGTGGGTGTGGTTGCAATATGAAATCCTGTGTAAGGGATGTGTCGAGCAAGATTTCTGATGCAGAGTCTTGTAAATCAATGCATTGTGCTGTGTTAGTTCTGCTGGGACCACAGATGGGCTGGCATCGCACCTTCAGGCCCACTTCCAAGGGTTCAGGCGGTGGCACTACTTGAGAGGACAAGACTTACAGCAGGCAGCGTCCAGGTGCTGGATTCGAGGCTGTGGAGCCTGTTCGGTCCTTGAGGCTCTGAAAGGAGGCCAGCCAACTAGGTCTTGGGCTTCACTCTGGTGGTCCTTGGATCAAAATGCAGGTCCAGTACTTACACTCAGGCAGCAGGGCATCTTACAGAGCAGCACACCAGTCCTACCGAGTCTTCTAGGGGTCCAAAGATGCACTGCAGAGTTGGGGCTGAGGGTCCAATATTTCTACCTGGGGACCCACTTTGAAGTAGGAGAAGGTTTTTGAGGTGTCCACCCCAAAGGTGTTTGGAATGTCCTGCCTTTCTTCCCTGAACTCAGAAAGTCTGAGTTCACAAGTGACTAGTGTCAAATCCTTTGTGAGTGTGCTCAGGCAGAGCGTTTGTGATGTGCAAGTGTGGTAGGTGATAGACCCCTCATCAAGTCAGATATGACCTATTGTGCCAATATCTATCATACCATTGTCTCACTGTCCGGGGGCAATACACTAAGACCAACTGTCAGCTAAACCTAGTCATGTGACCAAGGATACAGGCAGCACACACCAAGTGGTTAGGACAGGAAAAGGCCAGCTTTCTAAAAGTGGCATTTTCAAAACTGTGACTTAAAATACAACATTATAGGTAAAGAGGGTTTCAAATTACAATTCTTTAGACACCAAACTCAATATTCATACCTGCTCCCAATTGCAAGTTATCACTTATTAAATGTAATACGTTTACCAAATGTTATCCTATTGAAGAGATAGGCCATGCAGTGGAGAAAACAATGTTAAGAGTTTTTAACTACTAGGACATGTCCAACTTATAAGTACATGTCCAACTTTGTAAACACACTGGACCCTGCCCTATGGGCGGTTGATGGCCTCCCCGTGGTGAGACTTATATGTATTAAAAAGGAAAGCTTAGGCCTGGTAAAAGGTTTATTTTGACAGGTTGGGTTTGCAGTTTAAAACCGCATATACAGACTGCAATTGCAGACCTGAGACATGTTTAAAGGACTAATTAAGTGGTTGGTACAGTCAATGCTGCAGGCCCACTAGAAGAATTTATTTTACAATGCATGGGTAAATGTATTATGACTGTACTAGGGACTTCCAAGTAAATTGAATGTGTCAATTGGGCGTAATCCAATGTTACCATGTTTTAGGGAGTGAGCACATGCATTTTAGCACTGGTTACCAATAGAAAAGTTAACAATAAAATGCAGGTGGAAGGCCGACAAGTCTAAAATGTGGCCTCCCCCATCTGAAATTGGTTAGTACGACCCATCCTTCTGGGAGTACTCATCACTAAGGCTAAAGAATGTGGAGAAACCATCAGCACTGGTGTGGTCCGACATTGGACAATGTTCCACCTTAAAGTCCATTCCCTGTAGGGATATGAACCACCTCAACAGCTTGGGATTCTCATTCCTCATTTGCATGAGGCATCTGAAGGTTCTGTGTCTGCCTGAACCAGAAAGTGAGTCGCAAACAGGTATGGTCTCGGTTTCTTTAGTTCCCAGACCTCCCTCTCAATAGCACTCCACCTCTGTCTCAGCGGAAGTAACCTCCTGCTGCTAATGAAGGGTACAGGTTGACTTAGGCCCTCTTAACTGTGCTAAGGTAGGGCTATGCCATGCTCTGACCCATCTGTCTACACAATGAATTCCTTGGTGAAGTTAGGAACCTGAGCACAAGTGATGTACACAAGGCTTTTTTGAGGGAGTTGAAGGCTTTCTGACAGCCGTCTGTCCATATCACCTTTTTTGAGCTGCTTCTTGGAAGTCAGCTCAGTTAAGGGGGCAACAATAGTGCCATATACCTTAACAATCCTCTTGTAGTATCTTGTGGGGCCCCAGGGAGGCCTTCACCTCAGTCCGAATTTTAGAGGGGTGGGGTTGCCAGGGCAAGACAGTCTCAATCTTGGCCTGGAGGGGCTGCATCATGCCCCCACTCACCATGTAGCACAGATATACCACAGTACCCTGCCCTATCTTTCAAAACTGGCCTTGAAAGTCAGGCCCACCTGATGTAGGGTCTGAAGCACCTCCTGGAGGTGGTACCGGTCTTCCTCCCAGATGGAACTGAAGACAGTTATGCCATCAACATACGCAGCACAGAATACCTCCTTCCGACTCAGGTCCATATTCAACAGCCTCTGAAAGTTTTTTTTTTTTTAATAATTTGATTTGTATTTTCAACAATTTGTACAAGTATCTTATATCAAGAATAATATGCTCATTATTACACATGAGGTTATAGAAGCAGTTTAGTGGGGTGTCAAGTGTCAGTATTGAAAGTAATCATGAACTAATATTGTTATGTTTTGCTATATTTAATTGTACAGCGCAGGGCTACGCAAAGTGTCCCGGCACTTGCTCCCGAAGGTTAGTCCACACTCAGATCAAAAGCTAAAAAAGCAGCATTTTTAATTTTTTCTTGAAGAGCAGAGGATCATGGGTACTCCAAATAGCCAGTGGTAGCATATTCCAAGCCAAGCCTGCTTTACGAACAAAAGAGCTCCCACCCAGCTTTGGCGATTAAACCGAGGGGTCTGAATTAGTAGCTGATCAGACGATCGAAGTTGTCTAGTGGGTCTGTAGAAGACAAACCTCTTCTGTCGATAGAGAGGGCCTAGCCCATAGAGGGCCCGATGAACAATGGTCAACATTTTGAATTTTAGTTGAGACTCGACTGGGAGTCAGTGCAAGTTACGTTGCTGGTTACGGACACTCTGTCTGGATGAGAGTCCCATTAGCAGTCTGACTGCCGCATTTTGGACTACTTGCAGTTTCCTAGTCAAGTATGCTGGACTGCCCACCAAGAGAGCATTGGTGTAGTCTAATCTGGACAAGATCAGAGCCCGGACCACAGTCTCTTTGGCGGTAGCTGGCAAAAGGGGAAGACACTTTCTCAAGATTTTCAGGGTGCCAAAGCAGGTCCCTGTCAGCTTCTTCACCTGCGTTGAGAAGTTCAGTTTTCATCGAACCACACTCCTAGATTTTGGGCGGTGCCCTTACCCGCAGTGGGCGGGGGAAATCAGGAGGCCACAGCCTATCTCTGAAGTCCATTGGAAACGAACCATACAGGAGCACTTCAGATTTTTCTTCATTGCACTTCAGCTGTGAGTTCTCCAGCCAATGGAACACAGAGGATAAACAGTGCAGCGCAGCACCGACCAATTCATCACCCCTCCTCCAAGAAAATAGGAGCTGCGTATCATCTGCATAGGCCATCACCTTAGCCCCCAGTGACTCCGCAAGATAATCCAGCGGAATCAAGTAGATGTTAAAAAGGAGAGGGCTAAGCGATGACCCCTGTTGGATTCCGTCCACTCAGCCCACACACTGCAGGAACGAAGTATGTTCCAATCCACTTCCCCTGCCCATAAGCCACTCACAAGGCATCAACTATGAGTGTACCGATGGACCAGGAAAGGGGGTGGAATATGAGGAGACACCGAGCCTTCCACCCTTGTTAGAAAGAAGAAATCACTGCTCCCTCCTCCATGCTTCTGCACCTGAACAAACAAAAAGAATACACTTCACAGTACAGGTACCTTTCCAATTACTCCAGAACCAGTGACCATGTCCTGTCAAAACAATCAAGTTTCTCTTACCAGTTGAAGATACAGGCTTTGTTTCGTGGAGAATTCGGATAACAGACAATTCTGACCCAAGATAACTCCTCTCGGATTCAGGAATGTACTAATTCGAGTTAGGTGTCCCTCGTGTCATTAGGGCATTAGGGGAAAAACATGCCTCATTACCGGCATGAACAAAAAACCCCTATCCGTTTTCGTTCGTTGAGGAAAGGGACAGGAAGAGTCACAGTAGGAAAGCCGGCTATCCCAGCGCTCGGATTCTAAACCAACTTGCGGAATGACCTAAAACGTCATTTCCGCACATAACGACATGGAGCGGGGCAAGAATTACAATGCGCAAAAGGAAACGAAACTGGCCGTTTTGAATAACACAGCGCCACCTCTGCACCTATATGCTCCGTGACGATGTACGGAATATAACAAGGGCTTTACAAGGGGAGGGGGAAACAAAAGCCCTAAGTACAACGAGTGACGGAAATTAACAAAAACCGGAAGGGAAATAGAGCAATGGGAATCTAACTAACAGACTACAGCAGGAAACAGGGAATTGGGAAAGGATTGCAGGAAGGCAAGAACTCCAAAGGGGGGTTCGAAAAGTCCTCACGAGCCCGTGAGAAACAAGTAAACGAATCCCAGGAAACACAGGAACCAGGAGCCAGCAACCAGGAACCCACACAATAGCAATAACAAGCAATGAAAGAAAGGTAGGACTGACCTATATCCCTGAGCTGGTAGGTCATGTGATAACAGTCCATGGTCACTGAAAGAGGACTAGACCTGATTCCTAACAACCCCTGCGGAACGCCAGTTAACAACTGCATCAGCACAGAAGCACAGGGGGGAAGCCAGACCTGCGGTGACCTATCCTCCAAGAAGGACCTAATCCATCTCAGTGCCGGGCCCGAAATACCAATTTCCGTTAGGCGATCAAGGAGTCGAGAGTGAGGCATCGTGTTGAATGCTGCTGAGAGATCAAGCATAACCAAAGCTGCTCCCCCACCGGCATCCAGACAATCCCGGATCGCTTCTGCCACCTCTAATAGTGCTGACTCCGTACTATAAGAGGCACGGAACCCAGATTGTGCTGGGTGCAGCAAACCAGACATCCCTACAAAGTTAGTAAGCTGAGACGTCACAACCTTCTCACAAACTTTAGCCAAACTTGGCAAGAGCGAGATGGGCCTGTAATTTACAGGGAGTAAAGGATCAAGAGAAGGCTTCTTAAGGAGAGGCAGGATCAATGCCTGCTTCCATGGCAGCGGGACATAAGCCTTGCAAAATGACTGATTGACCACTAGATTTACTTCAGCATTAATCGTATCAGCCACTTCCGCTAGAAGCCTAGCAGCACATGGGTCATTAGGCGAACCAGATTTAAGTGCTTTAAGAATTCTAAGCGAAGTAGGCGGGTCCACTGGGCTAAATGCAGAGAGGGAGCAACCCATTTCTTTCTCCTGTATCCCCAACAGGGCGGCCATGGCCCACCTCGATGCATTCGAAAAAGAGTCCTGTATGCTGACAATTTTATCCCTAAAGAATTTTGCCAAGGTATTACACCAGGTATCTGAGGAGGGTATCACCGCAGCCTGGGCACTGGGAGCCACGAAACTCTGCAAAATAGTGAATATTTCTTTACATTTATACCGTAAATCTATAATGATCAAGCATCTTCAACATTAGATTTTGTATCTATCAGTAGCTGTCCATTGGTTTCTGCTGTGGGTTCAAATTGTGCATCGGGCCACATGCGATCAGGTATGTGTACCTATGTTTATATTTGGCGATGCTAGGAGGGGAGATCTGTGGCCAGTGCAATTATATATATGGTTCTTCTAACCCCGGCTCAGGCATCTGGATGCGAGCAATAGGCTATCTTATTATGTTTATCGCATTTAGGTTGGGGTTAGCCGGTGGGGGCATTAGCAGGGTGTTAGTCTATTGGGTCTCGGGTTCTGCCACTGGCCACCATGTAAGGGCCCTCTGGTGACTTCCAGGCCATGGCGAGTCTGTGTGCCAGATCTAGAAATGTATTAGGGCCCTTACGACAGGAGTTGCATTCCGTGATTCCAAGTAGAAAGTGAAGGCCCTGGGCCACTTTCGGGGTGCCCGCTGCATCTGTCAATGTCCCAGCTACGTCATTCCAAAATGCCCTGAGTCGAGGGCAAGTCCAGACCATATGGTGAAATGTAGCATCTGTGGCTAGGCAGACGTTGGAAGTAGGGTATATGCGCGCTAACCTATGCAGTGTTTAATACGTGTGGTGGAGATAGTTAATTGATTATATTTCAATCTAACTTTCGTGGATATATTCCTGGGGTGACTTATACATTGTGTCCACTACTTGTCAGTAATACTAGTTGTCAGTGCCGAGTCCCAGTGCTCACGCAGTGCAGACAACAGAGAAATCAAGTCGAGTCTGAGGGAATTATAAATGCGTTAGCAAAGTTTGCAATACTACTGATGTACTGGGTTCAGAGCGCGTGTTACATCATATCTGATAGAATTGCTGTGTCAGTGTTGCGTAGATCAGGAATGTCCCCGACGGTACCCCGTAGTGGCCCATCAGGCTCTCGAAAGTCACATAAGTTTGAGTCTACAAATATGTCTCCCCATGTAACCAGTATCAAGGTCCGCCATGCTTCCAGTTCCAGGGGCTTATGATAGGTATAAAGGCCCAGGAACACTTCGAGGGGGAGATCTGGAGCATATGGTGAGGGTTGGTGATTAGGTAATAAGTACTTCATCCAGCCATGCCTAGCCACTGATATCAGGAGATTGTCCTGCATTTTCTGTATTGGTGTTTTGGAGTCCGATTGCCATTCCATCATGGCTGGTTGTTGTAGTGTTACTACCCAGCAGTCTAGTTCAGCTATGTTACTTCTCACAAGTCATCTCATAGGCCATTGGAGCGGTGCAGCTGCGTAGTAATGTTCATTGTTAAGTGCCCCTAGGTCCCTCTCAGATAGAGGGAGGTATAACTTCTGGAGTGTCACCCTGGACCTGGAACCACCCCAAATCAGGGACAAAAGAAGTGAATCCAGTGACATAAAAAAATGTGTGTGCTGGTCTGTATGGGAGGGTTGAAAAAAAGTATAAAAGTCAAGGGTGGAGGAGCATCTTGGAGGTGGTAACTCGGCCCATAGGAAATAATGGGTAACTCGTCCAGAATTAAAGTGCAGCTCGGGCTGTAGTTATTGCTTTCCCTTACTTTCTTTTATCAGGTTTGCCTGAGAGTGATTAATTTGGACTCCCAAATACTTAAAAGTGTCAAAAGCCCTGGTGAGTGGAGTGCGTGGAGAGCACACCCTTGATCTGCAGGCAGATGTTTCATTGGGACTATTACAGATTCCGTCCAATTGACCCATAGACCAGATATTTTGGCATGCTCATTCAGTAACTCTATTTGTTCCTGTCAAACTGTGTTCTGTCCGCGCAGATAAATTAGTGCATCGTCCACAAGCAAGGTCATTTTTTAAGCCAAAGGGCAGCACTCTAAACTGGATGTGGCCCTCTAGGGATGAGAATGCAGACCTTTCTTTTTTTCCACTCAGTTAGAGCAGTCTACTAAAAGCCTGGTGTGAAATCAAAGGTACTGAATAACTTGGCAGTGCCTAGCCTGGCAATGAGCTCAACAGGTGAGGGATCAGGTGAGCATCAGTCTTGGTGACTGAATTGAGTAGCAGTTTCTCTGAGGACATTATAAAAGAAGGAATTCACTACAACACACTTGAACTTCATTAACAGGGTATTACTTTGACTGATGTAAACATTTGTGCTCGGAAGCTAATAAACAGAAACCAAATAAATATGCATTCAATGGATTTTTATGTTTGAGAATCTATTTCTTAGAAACCTTAACTGAAGTCAATTTTAGAAAAATTCAAAATATGTTAAAATACCATTGTTAGGATTATTAAAAAGGTATATAATAATCTAGAACTACAGTACCAGACTTTTGTTGGAGCCAGTTCTTTCCCCGTGCACCTGTAGACATCAATGACTCCATCTGTATAATCCATGTGTAGCTGCAACATTTAAAGTACTACATTGTACTACTGAAATAACAGCATCCCCCTGCATTTATCAAACTTCTAAAATATAGCAATGGTATTTTTAAAAGGTCAGGTGCGTGTATATGTGGAGACATTAGACATGTGTGTGTGTGTGTGTGCATGTGTGTGTGTGTGTGTGTACAAAGCACTGTGAGAGTATGTACACAGACAAAGAAAGCAAAGACTGCAAGAGCTAAGGTAAGCTAATTTTTTCAGTACATACTTGAAGTCAGATGGACGAGTCACAGGTGTGTCTGGGTCAAGCAGGAAGTGCTCCTGTTTAACTTCTCCAGTTGCTGTGTTGACAGTCACTACAGGGAAGCCCATCTGGAGTACCCATGTATCCATGATCTCTTTGACAGTTTTGGGTAGTAATGTTGGTGAGTTCTGATTCACAGCCTTTGAATACAGTAGAAGATAATAGACAGTTCAGAAACTAATCCAAGAGTTCCATATTGTTCACAGCTGCCCAACATCATACCAAATTACAATGTGAAAACTTAGACTTGACTCAGTACCAGGACTCTAAATTCAGTACAGTCTTAAAGCTCTTAAATGACTGTAGTTGAGTGGCCTATGGTGATCCCTGCCCTCTTGCACAGTAAATAGAATATCCCACAGATTTAATATGGCACGATTGCAAACATTCTGGATATAGGTATATTCTGGATAACCCATGGAGTAAAGACAGAAAGGCACACCAATAATTAATGGTATGATAAATACAAACCGCTGCATTAGGAGCTAACTGATAATTGATAATCCTCTATTTTGCTAGAGAAATGCAACATTTGGACTGGATTAGACCGGTGTCTTTTCCATCACAAGGACAAGAGCAACAATGGCAACTTTCATGTGTAGTTTGTATTAAGGGATAGGGAAGAAATGATTCTAGGAATAAAATATTTTGGAAGAAATGAATATAATTGTATGCTCTATAATATTTCACATCCTGATCAAACCCACATGAGTTCTACTCCACATTGTACTAATTCCTAATCACCCAGGAACTGTAGGAAAGGATAGACAGAAGATGTAATGTTCTGTCTGATCCAACCCCAGCCCATTTAAATCAAGCATGTTTGGTCCCAGTGTTATTTGATAAGAATTAGGAGACTCATAGATGCACATATGAAGGTTTTATTGATAGAGGCATATAATATTTGAATATGACTTATTTAATCAATTGTGTCTCTTCGCTGGGATACATATTAATCAGTCTGTAAGTAAGTCATTAGAGGAGGTCTAACGTGTTAGCACCTGACATGAAGAAAGTTTAGTCACTGCCTATTACACACTGTAAAATGTTTAAAGGTGCATGTTGGACTTGGCCCTTTTGGCAGGTTCACCCCGAACTTTTTGCGTTCTCCTAGCCTGTTTCTGTAACCTGGTGGTGGTGATTTTAGGCCACTGCACACTTTAGCACTGTGGTCCAGTGTAAAGTGCGTACGCTCTCTGTGTATGCGTGGTGAGATGGGCCTGCCCTCCCATAGGAATGCATGGGGGAGATGTGTGTCCATGGTAATTCCTGATATGAGAGGAGTGCATGGGTGAGTTTGGTATGTGCGAACTCGTGAGAATAAATGCTGCACATTGGTTTGAGCAGATTTATTGTGACTGGTGGAGAAGGGCCAGTTTTAGAAGTTGGCATTTCTGTGTGCAGTGTGTCTGCCTGCCCGATGTGAATTGCATTACTGGCTTGTGATTGACAGGGGCTGGCTGGTGTGGTTAGCTCCAGGACCCAGGATGGGTCTGCCCAGTGGTGAATAGGGAGATCTGCATGTAGATGGGAGGGAGGAGTTGCACCTGGGACCTGAATAGGGCTGTGCCTTCCCTCCACAATGCTGGCTCCACCTCCTGTTGTGCGACTGAGGTCCCTGGCTTGCCCTGTGAATAGGAGAGAGGAGCTGAGCAAAACAAAGTGCTAAGGAGCTCCCCATAACCAGTTGTAGCTGGTTCTCCCATTGCCTGCACCTTGTAGACAAAGGAAATTGTGGTATATAAGAAGGGGATGTGACCCCTTGAAAAGGTTCTGCTTTTGAATCCTGATAGAGGGGGGCTTGCTGCTGGTAGGGCCCAGGAGGGTCGGCCATGGGGGCTGCATCCTATGTGTTGGTCCCTGGGCCCTACATTGTCCCCTTGATACTCCAGGACCTGTTCTGTCCTGGGGAAGGACTGCTGCATCCTTTGGCACCCTGGGAGTGCAATGTTTAATCTGATTTCCCCCTGGAAAGGAGGAGCACGAGGGCTCCGCAGCACGGCACTGCAAACTTTCCCGAGGGAATCCCGACATAGGGATTCCCCCTGCTGGAGGGGAGAGAGGCGGTAGCCCACCCCGCATGGCCACCTATTGTGGATATTTTAATGGCAGGAGCCCACCCTGCTTGGTATTCCACTGAGGAGGGAGCCTACCCCTCATGGTGGTTTTTATTCAATGATGGAGGCAGGACACACCCCGCGTTTCACCGCTATGGCCCGAGCCGATAAAGAAGTCCTCTCCCCCCCGCCCCCCCGGGCCACGCTCTGCATGACCCGGATGTCAGGCAAGCCTTGCCTGGGACGGGGCGGGGCTGATCGCGCGCTAGAGAGGAAGTCCGGTGACGTGACGCGGGGCTCCCGTGTGGAAGGGAGAGCCCCGCGGATGGCCTAAAGAGCACCGGGTCCCAGGAGGGGGCCCGGGTCAAGAGAGGAGGCAGCGTACAAAAGAGAATTCAGGCTGGAGCCCACCCCGTGCTGGACTGTGCAGAGGAGAGGAGTGGGGAGGCGTGCCGAGAGCCCGCGTATGCCCTGCAGATTCCTTGCACCGCAGAGACCGGGAGGAGTGAGGCCGGTCCCGCAGCAGAGAGGAGCAGCATTGTGACCCACCAGAAGCCGGTGAGTGGGGCTCATGGTGGTTCTGAGTAATGGTGCTGGTAGAAGGTTCCGAGAGTGAGCAGCCCCGTCTAGAAGAGGACCGCTCCAACGTTTGGGGGCAGTTTCTTCGTGGTGTACAACAGGCACCAGTGGAGGTCGAAGGGCCAGGGTTGCCCGCCCCTTTCCATGACGGTAGTCCAGAGCGGCCCCGGATGGAGGCGGGCCGCTCCAACGAAGGTAGCATATTTTGTTTAAGGGCCCCAGTGGGGGTCCCAACGGCCAGTGGTGCCCATGCTGCCACATGCGGGGGCATAATTATCTTCAGAGCCTGCGGGCTCCAACGATGGGCACAATTATTTCCTAGAGGGTCCGTAGGGGCATATGTCTGCACCCATGGTGTGGCACAGTGGTGTCCACATTTTAGCAGTTATTGGAGAGTCCCTAAGAGGGACAGAAGTGGCACAGTGGTGCCATGCCTCATGTGCAGATCCCCAGCTGCCCAGCAAGTAGAGGGCAGCTGCAACGTTTAGGCCATTGGTTTCTTTGGGGGACATGGATTGTTAGTTAGGAGTGAGATGCACTACTTTGCCCCATCCCTGCACAGCTGCGCATCACTTAGTGTCAGCTGCAAGGTTTAGGTTTGCGCAGTGGTGCAATTGGACTCCGCTGCTGTGTCAGCGCGCCCTGACATTCTTGACACAGGGCATTTGAGCCCCCCTTTTCTGAGATGGCCAGTTGGCCAGGGGGACTGGTAGTTTTATGGGGCGCCAGGCCCTAATGTGATTTATGTGCTGATGTGATGTGGTGCTAGAAAATGTAATGCATTTAGTATGTTTTACACACCCTGTTTGATACCTCTAAGTATGGTTTTTGAATATGAGGTTGTTTTGCATATCATGTGTTTCTGCTAGTGAGATTATGTTTCACTGTGTGATTGTACGCCCCTAATGTGAGTTATACTTACGAGGTTAGGGTCTAATGTGCTTAGACTTGAGAGATTATTGCATAATGTGTTTATGCTGGTGAGGTTGGTGCAGAATGTAATTCACGCCTGATGTGAGACTGTGCATAATGTAGTTTATGTGACAGGCTGATGCTAAGTACAGTGGTAACCAGTGTTTACTGGTTGAACGTTTATGATCTGTTTTACTTTTACCAAGTTCACTTTGTGATGGTTCTTACAGTGGTCCATGTGGCCCTGTCAGGTGTAAATAGTTCCCTTGTAAATATTGCCCAGTGCCAGTTGGCACAGTGTATATTGTGTGATTACTATTCTAAAGTGTTAGGAGAATACAAAGGCTATTTTCTATATAACCTGGTGTGGAGTTCCTTTTGTAGTGTGTCTGGGATGTTGTTGCTGTGTGCGTGCGCAAATGCTTTACACATGGCCTCCGGGATAAGCCTGACTGCTTGTGCCAAGCTACCAAGGGAGTGAGCAGGGGTTATCTTTGGCATGTAACTCCCGAGCCCTGGCTAGAGTGGTGGTTTCTGCCTGGCTTTGGCGCAAGTCTTAGCTAACCAGAAATACCATTTCTAACATTGGTGATCAGCGGTGGGATTAGGACTTGTATTTGCGCAGTACCTCAGCGACAACTGGCTTCACTACAAAACTCTGCATTTTAGATAGTCACATGTTGGGGATTATTGCTTCTGATTTTGTTTTCTCCTCAAGAGTGTTATTTTTAAATGGTGTTATCTGCGCTTTTATGTCATGTGGCAGAAGAGAGAAAATGACAGAGCGGGACGCCAGTAGGTGGGGACGTTCCAATAGATAGGGAGTCCCTTACTGGGTCCAGTGCCCAATCCCTGTTCCTGTCCCCAGAGGTGTGGGTAGTTAAGAGGAAGGGAGTGTGGAGGAGAAATGGCTAGCTCGGGAGGGTGGTTATCCCCTGAGTGTAGTGTGAGTGTCTGGATTCACCAGTAGGGTGGGATCCAGTGGTGGCAGCAAACGTGTTTCCAGTGTGTGAAGTCCCATTCCCAGTTCCCAGAGGATGGTACCTGGTGCTCAGTAAGAGGGGTACAGGTTGAGAGTCAGGGGCAGTGAGGAACTATCCCACCAGTCTGGGGGGCATGTGTGGATTAGTGGTATGTTGCACTGGATTAGTGGGTGTGAGTTCTTTTGATGATAAGGAGCTTGCACAAGAGGTGGACCTCTGGCTGTGTGCTAGATGTCTTGCAGAGGCATTGGGGAGTGATTCCAAAAGGAATGGCTTGTGTATCTTCTGGTCCTGTGTGGGGGAAGAGGTTCAGTATAGCCCAGCTAGGTCCCAGTAGAATAGGAGGGGTGTAGGGGCTCAAGCCCTGTGCAGTGTGTCTGCCTGCCTGATGTGAATTGCATGTCTGGCTTGTGATTGACAGGGGCTGGCTGATGTGGTTGGCTCCAGGAGCCAGGATGGGTCTGCCCGGTGGTGAATAGGGAGATCTGCATGTAGATGGGAGGGAGGAGTTGCACCTGGGACCTGAATAGGGCTGTGCGTCCCCTCCCCAATGCTGGTTCCACCTCCTGTGGTGCGTATGATGACCCTGGCCTGTGAATAGGAGAGAGGAGCTGAGCAAATCAAAGTGCTCAGGAGCTCCCCATAATCAGTTGTAGCTGGTTCTCCTATTGCCTGCACCTTGTAGACAAAGGAAAATGTGGTATAAAAGAAGGGGCTGTGACCCCATGAAAAGGTTCTGCTTTTGAATCCTGACAGAGGTGGGCGGGTTGCTGGTGGGGTCCAGGAGGGACCGCCATGGCAGCTGTCTCCTGTGTGCTGGCCCCTGGGCCCTACATTTCCCCCTTGATGCTCCAGGACATGTTCTCCCCTGGGGAGGACTCCAGCATCCTTTGGCACCCTGGGAGCGCAATGCTTAATCTGATTTCCCCCATGGAAAAGAGGAGCATGAGGGCTCCGCAGCACGGCACTGCAAGCTTTCCCGAGGGAATCCCGAAATAGGGATTCCCCCTGCTGGAGGGGAGAGAGGCGGGAGCCCACCCCGCATGGCCGCCTATTGTGGATAATTTAATGGCAGGAGCCCACCCTGCTTGGTATTCCAATGAGGAGGGAGCCTACCCCTCATGGCGGTTTTTATTCTATGATGGAGGCGGGAGCCCACCCCGTGTTTCATCGCTGCGGCCCGAGCCGATAAAGAAGACCCCCCGGGGAGCGCTCTGCATGACCCGGAAGTCAGGCAAGCCTTGCCTGGGACAGGGGTGGGGCCAATCACAAGCCGGAGAGGAAGTCCGGTGATGAGACGCAGGGTTCCCGTGTGAAAGGGAGAGCCCTGTGGAGCTGAGACCCAGGTCTAGAGAGGAGGCAGCGTACAAAAGAGAATCCAGGTGGGAGCTCACCCCGTGCTGGACTGTGCAG
This sequence comes from Lissotriton vulgaris, assembly GCF_964263255.1. Classification (NCBI taxonomy): domain Eukaryota; kingdom Metazoa; phylum Chordata; class Amphibia; order Caudata; family Salamandridae; genus Lissotriton; species Lissotriton vulgaris. The sequence continues at coordinate 1,962,651,805 of NC_141687.1, forward strand.
AGGAGAGGAGAGGGGAAGTGCACCGAGAGCCCCCATATGCCGCGCTGATTCCCTACACCACAGAGAACGGGAGGAGTGAGGCCAGTCCCGCAGCAGAGAGGAGCAGCACCGTGACCCACGAGAAGCCGGTGAGTGGGGCTCCATGGTGGTTCTGAGTAATGATGCTGGTAGAAGGCCCGAGTCTGAGCGGCTCCCTCTAGCAGCGGGCCTCTCCAATGTTTGGGGGCAGTTTCTTCGTGGTGAATAACAGGCCCCCGTGGGGGCCCGAGGGCCAGAGTTGCCCGCCCCTTTCCCTGACGGCAGTCCATAGCGGCCCCGGATGGCAAAGGGCTGCTCCAATAAAGGGGGCATATTTTGTTTAAGGGCCCTACTGGGGGTCGCAACGGCCAGTGGTGCCCATGCTGCCACGTGTGGGGGCATAATTATCTTCTTAGCCTGGGGTCTTCAACGATGGGCACAATTATTTCCTAGAGGGCCCAGAGGGGCCCATGTCTGCCCCCGTGGTGTGGCACAGTGGTGCCCACGTTTTTGCAGTTACTAGAGAGTCCCTGAGAGGGACAGAAGTGGCACAGAGGTGCTAAGCCTCATGTGGAGATGCCCAGTTTCCCAGCAAGTAGTGGGCAGCTGCAACGTTTAGGCCATTTGTTTCTTTGGGGGACATGGATTGTAAGTTAGGAGTGAGATGCACTCCTTTGTCCCATCCCTGCACAGCTGCGCAGCACCTAGTGCCAGCTGCCACGTATAGGTTTGCACAGTGGCGCAATTGGATTCCGCTGCTGTGGCAGCGCGCCCTGACATTCTGGACACATTGCATTTGAGTCCTCCTTTTCTGAGATGGCCAGTTGGCCAGAGGGACTGGTAGATTTATAGGGCGCCAGGCCCTAATGTGATTTATGTGCTAATGTGATGTGGTGCTAGGAAATGTAATGCATTTAGTATGTTTTACGCACCCTGTTTGATACCTCTAAATATTGTTTATGATTATGAGCTTGTTTTGCATATCATGTGTTTATGCTAGTTAGATTATGTTTCACTGTGTGATGTATGCCCCTAATGTGAGTTATACTTAGGAGGTTAGGGTCTAATGTGTTTAGACTTGAGAGATGATTTGATAATGTGTTTATGCTGGTGAGGTTGGCGCAGAAGGTAATTCACACCTGATGTGAGACTGTGCATAATGTAGTTTATGTGACAGGCTGATGCGAAGTACAGTGTTTACCAGTATTTACTGGTTAAACATTTATGATCTATTTTACTTTTACCAAGTTTGCTTTGTGATGGTTCTGACAGTGATCCATGTGACCCTGTCAGGTGTAAATAATTTCCTTGTAAATATTGCCCATTGCCAGTTGGCACAGTGTATATTGTGTGAGTACTATTCTAATGTGTTATGAGAATACAAAGGTTATTTTTTACATAACATGGTGTGGAGTTCCTTTTGTAGTGTGCCTGGGATGTTGTTGCTGTGTGCGTGTGCAGATGCTTTACACATGGCCTCCGGGATAAGCCTGACGGCTCGTGGCAAGCTACCAAGGGGGTGAGCAGGGGTTATCTTTGGCGTGTAACTCCCCAGCCCTGACTAGAGTGGTGGTTTCTGCCTGGCTTTGATGCAAGCCTTAGCCAACCAGAAATCCCATTTCTAATACTACCAAACAATTATCATGCAGGATATGTTGTTTAACAGATAATACTTCGGCTCCCTGGAAGCTGATCAAACAAAACTTATAGCAGAGTGGTTTATATTAGTCATGACACAAAATCTATGGAGTTGAAACAGACATGGGTGTTGATTGAGAGCTTGGCAGAGACAGTACTGTGTGGCGGAGTACTAGGACTGCTAAACTGATGGTCCACATGCTCAAGTCATCATTTTTACGAAGGTGGTACCTAAGCAAGTTATGCCATCAGAAACTACACATTGTTGCCTGAAAGAGCTATAAATGTTGGCGTGGGTGAAGCACCGTATTTCAATAGGATGGTCTAATGTTATAATGTTCAGTTTGGAGCAACCAAAGATACCCCAACAGAAAAATAAAAACGCACAGGGTCATGAGTTTTTTTTTTTCAAAAAGTAGCTCCCGTTTAAGGAGTTTGCTTTTGAAAAACGAAAACGCTTGCTGAACAGCCGCCTAAAACATGATGGCTGTTCTTCAAACGTTCAGTGCCATCGCGGGAGCCTCCATTACAGAGTCTCCTCTGAAGGCACAGAAATCTCCAGAGGGCTTGTAGAAAGCTCAAAATACGGTGGGCACTAGTCTAACTAGGGTGTCTAGCTTTAACAGTGGCAAATAGCACAGTTTCACTTATCAAATAGAAATCCTCAGAATTGTATTGTGAGTCAGCATTAAGCAAATTGTGAATGTATTCTTTTTTCTCTTTTCTCCTGTCTTCTAAACATCACCAACAACCCAGTGCAAACCACCAATATCCCTGGACTGAAACTACCACTTTGCCATGGCTATATCTTTGCTTAATGTCCTACCAACAAATGAAGGTCAATACAAAACAGAAGATGAAACCTCCAGATCTTTCAAAGACTTCTCCATAGATTTTCCAATGCCTGAACTCATCTCTCACCCTATCAAGTCTGATGTCAACATCCTTCTAAACACCTTCAACAATTTTTAGGAAAGCTTTGTGAACATTCACGCCATAATTACATGAAGCAATTACAAGGCAAACTCTTCAGCACTGTGGTACTCTAAAGATGTTGCTGACAATAAATAAACCCACTACAGACTGGAAACAAAATGGAAGAAAAATAGAACTCTTGAGGACCTCTGGATATGGTTCCCGCTCCATGAAACATGTAGACCACTCATCAAAGCAATCAAATGCAAAGTGCTGTACTAAAACCACAAATGAAGCAACAGTAAAATGCTGTTCAATGCAAGCATCATGCATTGCATAAACCTACCGTCGGACCCAACTGTTCCACACTCCAAAGACACGTACAATGCCATCAATCACTTATTTAGTGAAAAAATACATAAGATCCCACAGCACATCAAAACACCAGTCCTGCTTCATCTCTTACCAGTGCACATTTCTGCAGAGTACTGCAATGGTCAGTCTTCAAAGCCCTATCTCTCGCAGATCTTGTTGACATACTCCACTCCTTCAAAGCCAATTTTTATGAACATGTCTTATAATCGTCCTTCATCAAAGCTCTCCCAAGGCGACACTCTCTTACCCCTACTTTTAATTGACAATGCCTCCCTAACCCAAGATTTCTTCCCTGAAGATCTCCAGACACGCCAGATCCTCCAACTTCATGAGAAACGTACACTTGACTCAGATGACCTCGCCAACTACTAGCCCATCACTCACCTACCCTTTATGTGTAAGATAATTGAAGAATTCGTTTATTTTAAACTCCAAGGTAACATCAAAGCTAACCATCTCCTGCATGACTACAAATCTGGTTTCATATCACCCTGCAGCAAGGAGACTCTGCCCTATACTTTGTAGATGATGCCCTCTTGGCCACAGATGAAGATTACCCATTACTACTGATATGACTGTACCTCTCAGCTGCCTTCAACACAGTTGATCACCTTACTCTCATCTCAACCTGGAGTCTCAAATTGGATTTACTGCCATGTCCTTCACTGGTTCTTCTCCTACCTTTCCAATTGACATCAGTTTGCTCATGTGAGCACCTCCAGTTCACACAAAGTCCCGCAGGGTTCCAGTCTGTCTCCTGTCATCCTCAACATTTACATGGAGCCGCTTAGTGTTCTATTCACAGGAAATAACATCAACATTCACCAATAGGCCAATGATACAATGCATAACTCTACTGGAAAGTCTCCTCTGCCTTCACATCATACAGACCTGGATGTCCAGCACCTATATGAAGCTCAACCCCACCAAGACAGAATTCCTATTATTTGCGAGTAACACCGAAGAAGATACAGTTGAAACCTGGCTCAATGACATGAACATTGATGGCTGCTAACCTTAGCTTTCACCGGATGCCAAGTCACTTGGTTTCATCCTGGACCCTAACCTCACCCTCAAGGATTACATTGCAAAACATCAAAAACAGCCTGGTACAATTATTTTGTCTAAATCAAGATAAACTTTTTCCTCCTTAAGCAACTTCAGAGCTGCTGTTCTAGAAGTACTACTCCTGCATCCGGATGGTGCCAATGCCATACTCCACACTGGCACCCCTTCGGGGGATCCTACATGCAGCAGCACATCTGGTCCTGAAGAAATATGATCACATGACCCCCATACAGGTGGTACTCCATTCCCTCCCCTTACTGTCTTCATTTTCAAAACCAGCTGCACCATTTAAAAAGCCATCGCAACCTGTATAACCGTTTTCTTGGATGCAAGCCCACTATCTCTTGTAGCTCTTAGCACACCTGTAGCTGGGACACCATCAGACTTCAGACAAAAAAGTGTTAAATAGAAAAACCTACACAACAGTCCTTTTTCCCACTAAGCACACAGGATCTTGAAAAATATCCCTGTATGCATCAGGACTTCCCCAAAGCTGCCCCCCTTTAGGAAAGCTCTGAAAGTTCACCTCTATAAACAATACTGCATCACAACCCAGCTTTCACTCCTATTACTTGTTGACTTTCTGCCTTTAAATTGTCTTTGACCATCTACACTGCTCCCCTGCCTTTTGGTTAGGTGTGCAATATAGAAACATCATAAACATGCATACATAAATCAGACTCTCCCCATTTGCTCTCTTAATGATAAAACTGCACTCTTAATGATAAAACTGTTCTCTTAATGATGAAACTGGGCAAACATTACCCAAATAATGTATGACAACTGGCTTTCAAAGGGTTTCTCAAATAAGTATTTATTCTAAATCAATTCATTACATCTGTATAATTAACACTGCAAATCTACCTTTGAAAGTTAGGATACTGAAAGACTCCATGATTAGACACCTAATATCAGACCTTGCCTCCTTCATATTTAAATCACTGGTCAAGAAACTGCCGATAGACACAGACATATGGTAGAAATTGAAATAACATAGGAAATGTGGCTTAATATCTGGACTAAGGCTGTGAAACATTCTAAATCGACTGAACTCAGGGCAAATTGACCTGTGAAATGTCACCACTGGTATCTTGCATGAAGCACGCTTAGTGAAATATAACCGAAGATATTGCCTAAATGTTGGATAAACTACTGCAATAATAACCATAAGGAAGGGCCCTATCCAAAGTAGGCTGGTGTTCCTGCACCCAGATTTTGCGGGGTGTGTGGCTACAGCATACGCCATTTTACCGGCCAGTAAAATTGATTGATAATATCGATTGACACTTTGGCTGCAAAAGTAGCCAAGCCTCTGTCCCTGCTCCCCTAGGCAAGGAGGATGCAAGTAAACCCCCTGCCCCCGACCACCACCAGGGCACCTTTCCCAATCTCCCAACTCCCCTCCCTCTCTATGCCCTCCCAGCTTCTTCGCAAATAACATTAACCACCACTACTCAGGGCACATGATACATTTGCGAGTTACACTCCCAGAACAGGAAAGTTCTTCTACATTCTGAGGGGTTGGGGGAATGGGGGGAAGGGGGGGAGGGCTAACCTCTAATTCTCTACTTGCAAGGTTCTACTGAGGTATTACAGCACACTTGTAGAGTGTGCAGTCTTCCAGAACCGTGCAACTTTTGGTCACTGCCCAAAATTGTGTGTGCTGTACTGTAAATGTGTAGTCAGCTGAGGGCGGAGTTTGTAATTAGCAAAAGAAAGAGCCATAACGCTAATTTACTCTAGAAAGATGGCAACATACAGTAGACTGCCGAGGCATTGAATAATTTTTTTGTTGGTGATGCTGCCTGTTGAATATTCTAATCAAGTGGAATACTAAATCTGTCGAGACTAAGTAACAAGTAAGTAATATTGCAATAGTTAAAGAGCATGGAATATTATCCAAACAAAAGTGATACACATACCGTTTGTAAATGGAACCACAGGTCATTGTAGTCGGTGTTATTATATGCAAATGCGGTAAGATAAGACTGTAAAAGAATAAATATATATGTTTATTTTCATGCAAACACTTCGTAGTCACGTGAATCACTGAAATTGTTTTCCAAAGTAGTTTCTGCGTTAGTGTATGAATACATTTTCGAGACATAATGTTCTACTTCTAAAGACACAATTAATGAATTTATGTTTGCTTTTGCCTATTTTGCCCCTTTGATTTGAAAGTAAAGCTTTAGGTTTCCAAGGACAGATAATCAAGAAAAATGGGAGCAGTTGCAGAAAGATGGAATAGAAGTTACGATGAAAGATCTTCCAGGGCTATGGATGTGAAAAACATTTAGGGGCTTATTTACAAGAAACCGAAGCATCTATGTGTTAGAGCAGCGATGCGTACATTTTCTTGTGCTTGGCAAAAAATCTTTGAGCTAGCATTGATACGTCTTAATTACAGTATGGCGCACCATGGTGCAAGGATTGACAGATGCGCCAGAAATTCTGACGTATCTGTCGGCGCAAAAGTCACGCATTGCTGGAGTTGTGTCGCAAGCATGACACAGCTCCAGCAATGCTTGAGGGAGGCCTATACTTAATACACTGCACCACTCCTTATGCCTGCTCTAAGAAGGCATAAGGTTTTGACGCAGTGGCATCCTAGAAGTGGTTCAGTGAAATCTTGTAGATTTCACTGCCCCACTTCTACGAGGCTTAACACCGTGGGAATGCCCACCCTACATACATTATACCTGATGCAGGTATAATGTGGTGCAGGTTTTACAAGGTGACGCACCTCCCTAGATGCGCCACGTTGTAAATTGGCTGCAACCTGGTGCATTGTCTACACCACAGATGCATCCCAAAAAGTGACGTAACTGTGGTGCAAAAGTATCACAAGGGGCTTGTAAATCTGCCCCTTAGACTTCTTTGTGGGTAAAGTGGAGAAAATCTGCTTAATAATAATCGGTAAGGCTTCAGAACGTCAATATCCTGAGATATTCGTGAGGACATCAGCTCTTCATCTCTTCCTGGCCTGTTTCGCAATCTGGATTACAAAGCTTGTTTCTACTCGTAGCTACTTTAAGATGATCAAAAGCTCCTTGACTTCAGACTTTGATCTTGGACTGGCAAATCAATTCAACCTTCTTCCTGATTGGGTGCCTGTGACATTAATGCAGCTATGTTATAGTCAATTCTTACGCCAAGGAAGATGTAAGCTTTACAGTTACACGCTCTAGAGTGTGCTCACCGTTTCAGTGACAGGCTTCCATAGACTTCATTGCTCTAGTCTTTTCATTAGATGACAACTGGGATACTAGGTGATGAGCCAAAGAGACTAGGAATGTCTCACAAAGACAACAATCATCTCTAAGCAGACTTTTTGGTCATATTGTTTACTTGTATGATAAATTTGTCTGGCAAATATCCATCTGAGGTTTCCAGTAAAAGAGGTGTGCATTATGGCATCTAGAGTCTAATAACATGATTAGTGTTTTAGCTTTATTGAAGCAATATCAATGACATCTAATTCACAAATAATAGTAGAGTATTTTGTGACAATTTGGCATTTTCCTCAATCCTAAGTTTTTCCTTGGTGATTATGGGTTTCATCGATGCACACATGGTAGCTGATGCTGCATTTCTTGAGAATTGTCGATATAGACATTGGAAACATTCATAGGTAGACAGGAGTCCTAGGTTCATCACTTGTCATTTTTGAACATTCAGAGAAGAAGACTCCTACTTTCACCACCATATTTCCACAATGGGGCACTGTCATTCCATCTCTCAAATCGGCCATCATCCTTCCCATTCTTAAAAAACCCGGTGCCGACCCTTTAATTCTTGAAAACTATCGCCCCATCTCTTTGCTGCCCTTTCTGGGCAAGGTACTAGAGCACCATGTGACCAAAGCGCTTGGCACCTCTGTGGAGGAGAAAAGGGTATTAGCCCCCCGTCAGGCTGGCTTCTGCCCCGCACCCTCCACGGAGTCCGTAGTGTTATCGGTCCTTGACAACCTCAGAGAGGGCATGGACACCAACCACCCCCAGGCCCTGGTCCTCCTCTATCTCTCCGCCACCTTCGACACGGTTGACCATTCCATCTTACTGTCCCGTGTCAGGGCGGCGGGGATTGGGAGTTTGGCCTTGGTCTGGCTGTCCTCCTTCCTGAGGGACCGCAGCCAGGCGGTACGCCTGGGTGACTATTTGGCAGACTTCTGTGTAGTTCATTGCGGAGTCCCCCAGGGCTCCTCCCTCTCCCTGCTGTTATTTAATTTGTACATTGCCCCCCTCATTTTTGCCCTTCAACAGACGGAGGTCTCCGTCTACAATTATGCGGATGACCTCCAGCTCATTTTCTCTTTATCCACATCCCCCGAGTCCATGTCTAACTTCCAAACGGTGATGCTTTTTATCCAGGACTGGATGAACTACAACCACCTGAAGCTAAACCCCCACAAAACTGAGCTGGTTCTGACAGGTGGTTGCTCCAGTCCCTGGACCCCTCTCCTCTGGCCCCCCTCCCTGGGTCCTCCCCCACCCTCTTCATCTGTTAAAACCCTCGGTTTCAAACTAATTGATCAACTCACTCTTCACTGCCAAGTTAGCTCTGTGGTGTCCTCTTTTTTTCTTTCACTTCGTACCATTCGCAAAGTTTCCCGCTTTTTTTCTTTCTCTGCCCTTAAGCTCATAGTCCTGGCAATGGTAACCTCTCGCCTGGACTATGACAATGCCCTTTACTGTGGCATGCCCGCCTACAGCATGCGACAACTCCAGCTGGTCCAAAACCAGGCGGCTCGCCTGGTCTTCAACTTGGCCAAATCCCATCACGTCACTCCCCTCCTCAAATCCCTTCACTGGCTCTCTATCCGCGAACGAGCCCAGTTCAAGCTGGGCTGCATCACCTTTCAGGCCCGGGCCGGCGTAGCCCCTGCTTTTATCTCTTCTGAAATTAAACCCTACGTCCCTGTCAGGTAGCTCCGCTCATCTGCCCAACAACTGCTCACAGTTCCTCGCTTTAAATGCAAAAAGTGGGGTGGCACGAAATTTTCCACACTCGCCCCCGCTTTTTGGAACTCTCTCCCGGCCCACCTCAGATCTTGCCCTCAATACCAACTCTTCCGTAAGGCTTAAAAAACTTTTCTCTTTTCTCAAGCTTTTTCCCCATAAACTGCTCCTTTGATTTCTGCCCTCTTGGGCTCAGTACCTTATAGCGCCATGAAGCCGCCAGGTGTACGTGCGCTTTATAAATAATTTTAAACTTAAACTTAAACTATGTAAGAGCTTTCAGGTATGCTTGTTGGCTATAGTCAAGTGGAGGGTCAGCTAATGGCTGACACTGAGATGAGGCAAAGCAGAACAGAATACCGTTGGTGGCTACAAACAGTTTTGGCAAAAATGTTTTGGCCTTGAAAACAGCTAATATACCCCATTAGTAAAACAGGTGCTGAATCCTGCCATTTAATTAGGCCATGAGGTCGTGCTGACACCTCGCTTTTTTTCCTGTCCCGGAAGTTCTTGCCTGACTGGGATCCACAGATTCGTGGTTATGGTGCACGTACCACGTGGCTAATACGCCTGGACAGATGTAGTGAATTGCGCAACCCAATGTGGTTGTATGCAGTCCATACTGAACAGTCAGATTACTGGTTCAGTATCAAACTTTTTTGATTTATTCATGTGTTTTCCATGTTTTTTCACGTATTTACACTGAATTTCCGCAGTAGCTGAACAAACTGTCCCTGAAGAAGGCCGCCATACTATTTAGGTCACCTTGGCCGAAATATGTTGGTCTAGCTACACATTTGTCTCTAATGATTGGCACTTGTGTCATCAGCTCCTCACTGTTTTTAATCCTGACAACGGGTAGCTGAATAAAGTTACACTATAGCTAACCCTGTAGCCAGTTTTTTCCACTCACATTACAGCACTGCACCCTGTTTCTCTCTCTCTCACACACACACCCACCCACACACACACACACACACACAGCAGCCCACATTGGGGTTTAGTATACCCTGCCTGATTCAACAAAAACATCCCTGAGCTCCTCCCTCGTAGAGAGGGGGTTGCAGCCCACAGGAAGACTAGAACTTTTGTGTGAGGAGGCACCCCCATCATGAAGCATGACACCTCTGGTGTGTTAGGGAAACCGTCCTGAAAAGGGAATCCCCTCATTTTGCATGACGTTCCTCCTCTAAACAGATAACTGACCTCCTCTTTATCCAGACCCGTGGCTCTTTTCGTGAGTGACATTAATTGGTGGGGAGTTAGCTCACGCTGGTCCTTAAAACTCCTCAAGCCCTCAAGTGTATTTACCTCGCTGATAAGGCCATCTCAGTTATTTTCAACTTCTAGTCTCAGACAGATCTGTCTAGCTCTAAACCACGAGGGTTGGCTAAGAGACACTTTGGCATGTTAAGATCATCCACGGAATGTGACAACTTGTATCTTGTTTTTTCCAGTGTTTCTTCTGTCGCAACTGCAGTTCTTGCTGCTCCCTTCCTAGTGCTAGGAGTCCACCCTACGAAACGTATATCCCGAAATATCTGTGCCCTCCATTGTTTAATAAGAGTCACCTTAAGATGTTAAGTCTGGCTCAGAATTCAATACATGACATTGCACTGGCCTTTAAAAAGAAAACAATGTATCACCTTGTTGCTATCATGACAGTATTGTTGTGCACATTCAAGTGCCAGTGCAAAGAAAGCAGCTCAGTTTTAGTTTTACTGTTAAGGCTGGACAGCGCAGCTGTCTTAGGGACCTATTGTTATCAATTCATTAACATATACAGAGTGAGCTTCGACTGTCACCCTCTCTCCCCCTGCCTGTGATGTTTGGAATGCAAGCACTCCTTGGGAGCGCTCCTTCGGGCTTATGGCATTCCTAGGCATAAGGAGCGATTTTATACCTCAAAAGAGCATTGACTGCATCCTCACACGTCACATTATTTAGCTTATAGACACATATACAGAAAGCAGCCGGTTTTTTGTTTTTTTTGTTTTTAGGTGCCCGTCATTTTTGTAGAATGATCTAGTCCTGCTCAGGAAGGGGGAGAATTCGGAGAAACATTTTCAGTTTAGGACAGTGGTAAAAACTCTTGCTTTTCTCAAGGTGAAGAATTTTCGTTTCAGGCTTTAAAGCATCATAGAATTTGCAGTTGTTTATTAGATCTTAAAGAGAGGGATAGATTAGAGTAGAATAGAATAGAATAACCAAATGGGACGCACCGGTGGAAACCAGGATGTTTTCATTAAAATTAGATTGATAAAGAAAGAGGTAATAGGGTCAAATGGGAAACGAATCAAAGTGAAGAGTTTGCATTGGAACAGCTGAGCTCTGCCTACTCATCTTAGAATGGAACCCTCAGAGACTCTTTTTAGAGCTAAACTTAAAACTCATCTGTTTCCTTAATAACTGTCTTCTCTGACCGTCCCTTATCATTTCTCGGAGAGTTTTGTAGGCAATTAGCGCAGGGATACACAGTTGTGCAGCCAGGCGCTTTACAAATCTCTTATTATTATTATTATTATTAAAACCTGAAACTAACGTGATTATCAGTCTAACGTGATTAGTAGTCTAACGTGATTAAGTAGCAATGTTTACAATAATTGTTTAATCCACAAAGCACATTCTTTTAGTAAGCTGAAGAGCGTTCTTTAATTGGCCAGTGATCAATATTTACTTACGTTCAGTCCTTGCACAAACACCGGCTCTGACAAGAACTCTGACAGCATTCGAATAACCGAAGCTCCCTGTGGAAAGGGCAAATACGACAAAGCATGAGGGGCCACTAAAGAAATCGTTATACCTTTGCTTGCGCTTTGCTATCTTTGCAGATAATGGGTTTTAACTTCTTTACATGCAATTCAATTGACTCATGACAACTCTCTGGTATGTCTACAGAGAAAGGAGGACTACACACCGTAGTGCTACCTTGTCCATTTATCATTAATGAACCAGGCAAATAAATATGAATATTGCCTTCTTACGTAGAGTCAATGGGTTTCTGCAAGTAGTCCAACTCACAAAGATGTTTCTCAGCAAACTTTGTGAAGCCTATAAAAATATTGCAGGTTCATCAAAAAAGATTTAAAAATGGTTGCAAAGCATCTTCCAAAAGTAGTTTTATGAAAAAAATATTAGCATGTAAATTACTCTACAAATTTCCAAATTGTTGAAATTTTTGCTCACAGGTAACGTTTTCCAAAGAATATACATGTATAACTTCATTAAGCTGGGAAGTTCTTACCTTTTCAAAACTTTTCCAGTGGAATTATAACTTTGCAAACCCCTTGTGTTCTCTTTTCTTAGCATTCCCCTTACACTAATGATGGGCACTAGGTGCACTGACACACATACTGTAACAAATATGAAAGATTGCTCTTCATTATAATCCAGGATGCTGTCTCTGAGACAAACATTGTATATAGATGTAAATATTGTCTGTACTTCTTTCCAACGTGAAGCCAACAAGTAATTCTACTTGAATACAGAGAGGTACAAGATGTTGAATGTTAGACCTGTCAGAGTTAGGGTGGTCTTCCCCCAAATTCTTTGCCTACCTAACTCAGTTTTTACTGCACTTAATTTTTGTTGGCATTAGGACTCTGTGCACTTTACCACTGCTAACCAGTTCTAACATGCTTTTGCTCACTCCCCTAAACATGATTTGATTGGCATTTTTAATTGGAATATTTAATTTACTTATAAGTCCCTTGAAGAGTGGCATGCACATTCAATGCTATCAGTGAGCCTGCAGCACTTATTGAGCCAATCTAGTAGCACTCTAAAACATATCCCAGGCCTGCCATGGCAACCTGAATTCAGTATTACACTGCCATGTCATTTTAGCATGTAAACCTACTTGACAAGCCTTCAACTCCCCTATTGGTACATATACATCACCGCTAAAATAGGCCATAAGTAGCCCATAGGACATGCTAATGTGTAATTAAAAGACTGGACATGTTTTTTTAAGTGTTACATATGTTGATAGTGAAAAACTCCAAAATTCATTTTCCACTACTGTGAGGCCTATCCCCCCTATAGTATAACATTGGGGATTTCATATTACAGTTAATAAACTGTAATTCCTAATTGGGAGCAGGCACATATGTCACGTTTGGAACCTATGAAATTGAAATAATAAACCCTCTTCAATGGTAAAGTCACATTTTTCATTACAAGTTTGAAAATGCCACTATTATTAAAGTTGCGACAGTAATTGAACACCTTTGCTGATAAATATTTAGTCAACAATGCGTTTGAAACATATCAAGAATTGTAATTAGCTTGACCATATTTGTGATTTACTGGACCTCTGGCTCGCTCACAAACATTATACATATTCACTGTCCATATTCATTGGACAACATGACCAAAGAATTCTGTATAGTTTTTAGCCCACACAATTGCACATTAAACACTAAGGGCCTGATTCTGATGCGGGTTGGAAAGCTTCCCGACCGTATCGGTTTGGAAATGGTTTCCGACCCACTTGGATTGGGAGAGTCCAACCTACGGAGTACGATGCATCCGGATGCTTCCACATTCGATTTGGTTAGACTCCCATTGACTTCAATGGGAACATATGTTTCTAACAGCATCATAATTGGGCCCTGGGTCGGGAAGACACGTTCCTGATCTGATTTGGAAGGGGCAAATGCCATTAGGAGTCCTTCCTAACCGCATCAGAATCAGGCCATAGGTGGGAATGCTTTCCTAACCACATCAGAATAAGGCCCTAAATATACACTAAATAATAAACATACAAACATTTCTCCTCTGATTGAACATGAATAATATAGCAGTCAACAGCTTCTGAATGCTGGAGTTTTGGTATTATATTCCACTGATCAAAACCTCTTAAGAATTAAACATAGGCAATGGATTGTAGCAACCGATTATTTCAATCAAAGTATAGGCCCCTTATGTGCCTTTCAGGGTTGCCTGAATTAAGTTGATGAAGTTTCACCTACTCCCTAATGCAGCAAGGTTCACAATTTCTTAAACGCTTGACTTGGTAGTGCGACAAAAATTATAAAAGGAAAAATATTGTTTTAGAACCTTTTCTGAACAAGGAAGGATAACTCCAAGCCAGTTATTTGTTTACCTAATTTTACCTCTCTTGTAGATTTCCACAGTTTGTTGTTAAATTGTAGAAAATGCTAAAGTGATTGAAAGAACCATGAACTTGTGATTATGAGCAGTGCTTTATATAATCTTTTGGCGGAAATTGTGTTGATCTTTGTGACTTACAGATTTAAATGTCGAATCACTCTGTTTTTTTAGGAGTTGCATCCACTGCCGCTTGTAACGTACACCGATTATTGTTAATGTAAATCTAATCATAAGCGCGTTCCTTATTTTTTGCTCCATTTATTGATTTTCGCCAGCCACCAATGTCTTTTTTTATAACGGGAGAGAAAAGCAGCAACAATTCCTTGGGGCCTTCAAGTGCAAAAGGTGCCCTTCATTTTCACTGAAGACCCGGACTATCGGAAATGATTCAGCTATACAGGAACTAAATGTAGCCGTGATTGGATGGTTCATTCAATAGAAGCAGCACAAAGACTATCAGCTAGATTCATCAAAGACCCGTTTTGCGAGTCTTTAATAGCGATTCATAAGGAATCGCTATTAAGGACTTGCAAAACGGGATTCATGTAGGAATTGCAAAAAAAATTGCGATTCCTACATCTTCCTTATTTGTGATTAGCAAATTGCTAATCGCAAATAAGGAATACTCCCCATTCATTCCTATGGGCCTAAAGGCCATAGGAATGAATGGGGAGTATTCCTTATTTGCGATTAGCAATTAGCTAATCGCAAATAAGATTGCGATTTCAAGGGTGCCAGGTGTGTCCAAAGGACACCCTGTAGCACCCCTGAAATGCAAATTTACACAGGTGTTGCGCACACACATGTCCAAAGGACATGTGTGTGTGTAACATGCAACAGAGAAAAATGCACGAAAGTGCTTTTTTCTATTTTTTCGCTATTTACCACGAAGTCAGACTTCGTGGTAAATAGCGACCAAATATTGCGAATTCGCAATTTCAAATTGGTTAATGAATTGCATTTAAGGAATCTCTAATAGAGATTCCTTAAATCCAATTCCTCGCAAATATGCGATTTCACAAATAGCGATTTTTGCATTTGGGATGATGAATCCCAAATGCAATAATTGCACTCACAAAGGGCCAGATTCTCAGAATCTGGCCCTTAGCGAGGGCAATTTAGCTTGATGAATCTAGCTGTATGTCAAAAACAACTTGATTGAATTCTTGCACTACATCAAGCCATAAACGACAATCAAACAATTTTAGAAGCTAAAACACTACTTATGAAGGTTGAAAAAGAAATAAATGAATTCAAGGATTATACTATAAAGCAAAAACTCACAAACATTATACATATTCACTGTCCATATTCATTGGACAACATGACCAAAGAATTCTGTATAGTTTTTAGCCCACACAATTGCACATTAAACACTAAGGGCCTGATTCTGATGCGGGTTGGAAAGCTTCCCGACCGTATCGGTTTGGAAATGGTTTCCGACCCACTTGGATTGGGAGAGTCCAACCTACGGAGTACGATGCATCCGGATGCTTCCACATTCGATTTGGTTAGACTCCCATTGACTTCAATGGGAACATATGTTTCTAACAGCATCATAATTGGGCCCTGGGTCGGGAAGACATGTTCCTGATCTGATTTGGAAGGGGCAAATGCCATTAGGAGTCCTTCCTAACCGCATCAGAATCAGGCCATAGGTGGGAATGCTTTCCTAACCACATCAGAATAAGGCCCTAAATATACACTAAATAATAAACATACAAACATTTCTCCTCTGATTGAACATGAATAATATAGCAGTCAACAGCTTCTGAATGCTGGAGTTTTGGTATTATATTCCACTGATCAAAACCTCTTAAGAATTAAACATAGGCAATGGATTGTAGCAACCGATTATTTCAATCAAAGTATAGGCCCCTTATGTGCCTTTCAGGGTTGCCTGAATTAAGTTGATGAAGTTTCACCTACTCCCTAATGCAGCAAGGTTCACAATTTCTTAAACGCTTGACTTGGTAGTGCGACAAAAATTATAAAAGGAAAAATATTGTTTTAGAACCTTTTCTGAACAAGGAAGGATAACTCCAAGCCAGTTATTTGTTTACCTAATTTTACCTCTCTTGTAGATTTCCACAGTTTGTTGTTAAATTGTAGAAAATGCTAAAGTGATTGAAAGAACCATGAACTTGTGATTATGAGCAGTGCTTTATATAATCTTTTGGCGGAAATTGTGTTGATCTTTGTGACTTACAGATTTAAATGTCGAATCACTCTGTTTTTTTAGGAGTTGCATCCACTGCCGCTTGTAACGTACACCGATTATTGTTAATGTAAATCTAATCATAAGCGCGTTCCTTATTTTTTGCTCCATTTATTGATTTTCGCCAGCCACCAATGTCTTTTTTTATAACGGGAGAGAAAAGCAGCAACAATTCCTTGGGGCCTTCAAGTGCAAAAGGTGCCCTTCATTTTCACTGAAGACCCGGACTATCGGAAATGATTCAGCTATACAGGAACTAAATGTAGCCGTGATTGGATGGTTCATTCAATAGAAGCAGCACAAAGACTATCAGCTAGATTCATCAAAGACCCGTTTTGCGAGTCTTTAATAGCGATTCATAAGGAATCGCTATTAAGGACTTGCAAAACGGGATTCATGTAGGAATTGCAAAAAAAATTGCGATTCCTACATCTTCCTTATTTGTGATTAGCAAATTGCTAATCGCAAATAAGGAATACTCCCCATTCATTCCTATGGGCCTAAAGGCCATAGGAATGAATGGGGAGTATTCCTTATTTGCGATTAGCAATTAGCTAATCGCAAATAAGATTGCAATTTCAAGGGTGCCAGGTGTGTCCAAAGGACACCCTGTAGCACCCCTGAAATGCAAATTTACACAGGTGTTGCGCACACACATGTCCAAAGGACATGTGTGTGTGTAACATGCAACAGAGAAAAATGCACGAAAGTGCTTTTTTCTATTTTTTCGCTATTTACCACGAAGTCAGACTTCGTGGTAAATAGCGACCAAATATTGCGAATTCGCAATTTCAAATTGGTTAATGAATTGCATTTAAGGAATCTCTAATAGAGATTCCTTAAATCCAATTCCTCGCAAATATGCGATATCACAAATAGCGATTTTTGCATTTGGGATGATGAATCCCAAATGCAATAATTGCACTCACAAAGGGCCAGATTCTCAGAATCTGGCCCTTTGCGAGGGCAATTTAGCTTGATGAATCTAGCTGTATGTCAAAAACAACTTGATTGAATTCTTGCACTACATCAAGCCATAAACGACAATCAAACAATTTTAGAAGCTAAAACACTACTTATGAAGGTTGAAAAAGAAATAAATGAATTCAAGGATTATACTATAAAGCAAAAACACACACCACTTGAACAAGAGAATAAGAGACATTCAATATTGAGATAGTTTAGCCTTATCTTAAAGAAGGTTTCTACACTTGAGAAGAATTAAGAAGGGCAATACCGGATATCAAGGAAAATATAAGAAAAAATGTATTCCATTCTAAGAAACTTCATCTTTGCAGCCAATTGGTGAATCAGACAGTTGTGGAGTATCTTTAAATCAAAATTCAAACATAAAAATACACCGTTCTTTTTTAGCGAGAGGCCAACGAAAAATCAGACATGGGAAATGCGTACAAGATGTCAGTTTTACAAGAACCAATAAAATCATCAATGTAAACTTGTCATCTAAGAGCTTAACAATAGAAGAGAATTCCCTCCTTGAATTTGGACTATCCTTTATTTCCTCAATACACATCGACTTTGTATGCCGAAAAACGAAGGCTTTGGAATTCTTTAGGAACATTCACTTAAAAGTATTTTTTCTAACCATGAATACCATCAAGCAGAGGAACCAAAAGGGCCTACGAAACAAATCAACTTATGGACCACCATTAAATATTATTCTAAAAGAACTGTGTTTGAACAAGTAGTATTATCGGCTATCAGCCAGCTCAAAATAAGACAGACGATTTCAGCAAAAATAATATAACAAAAAATCACCAAAAAACTTTGCAAGATCTTAAAAATTACATAACAATTGTCATCAAACAGGTGGATTAAGGGGGAGCAGTACTTGTATGGTCAAGGGAGAACTACATTAAAGAAGGCCAATGATAAATTCTTGACCAAGAGGTTTACAGCGAAATAATGAAAAGATGAAAACAATCCCCCAGAACGACCTGTCATTTCAGGTGTGACTTGATCCTTGAATCAATCTCACAACATGTAGACACCTTTTAAAACCATGTATTAATGAGGTTCCATCATATCTATGGATTATGATGAACTTCATTAATGAAACTGAAGGGCACCTATTTGATTTCAACTTGTATTTGCTGGTTACATTTGATATGGTTTCTTTGTCCATTCAAATTCAACTACATTAGGGTCTAGAGGCCATAGAATTCTACTTGGACGCAAGACCCAGGCCACACAGAGTTCCCACACAATTCATACTGAAGTTGGCAAGTTTGGCACTTAAAATGTTTTTAAAAAAATGTTGAGGTAGATTTTTCTTTTCAGACTAAAGGGACTGTCATAGGTTGTTCTGTTGGTGCCGGAAATGGCAGTATTTTATATGGCCTTATTTGAAGAAAAATTAGTTTAGAACATCAATCCTTTATATTAAAATTTGATGAAGTGGCTGAGGTTCACAGATGATATTTGGTGTACATGGACGGGGGATGAACAAACCCTTGATTGGGGGGCGCTATAGGGCGCCAAGCAAGATGGCAGCACCTCTGTGAGGCTCTTGCGGGCTTCCATGCGCATGAAATTCTCTTCATCTCCCGAAGAATCCATATAACAAAGACTGCATTTTATTGCTGACACTCTGGTGCATTCACTGAGCTGCCTTGCTGCGATCGCTCCTACCTGTAGCCGGAGATAATCAGACTTCCTGATTACCCAGTGGAGCAGGCAAGATGGTAGCTTGACTCCGCTGCAGCCGTGCTGGATCACGACTGAGGCTGGGACGGGGACTTGTCACTCCTGTGGCATCGTTTACCTACGACCCCTACCTGCAGTACATAGTTTGCCGCTGCCAGCTTCCCGCCTGCTTTGGGGTGGGTTGCTGAGACCTCCATCGCCGCCTGTGGGAGACGGGGCCCGACGACCGCCCACTCGGCCTGCCGTGATTGGAGCGGGCTGCGGAGTGCGGACGACTGTGGGCCTGCATCTACGACCGGAGGACCTCAAGGCAGAAGCGGACCATGCCGGGCCGCCCTTCCCTGCCGCTGGCTGCGGGACCGCTTCGAGACTTGTGCTGTTCCCCCTGCCTGTGGCACACTTTCTGACTTGCGGGGCCCTGGCGAGCGGCCGGTCTCATCTGGGAGCTCCTAAGACCTGGAGACACTGCTGGTAGTCCCTGGCGGGTGCAGATTACACTCGTAACATTGCTACGGACACTACCAAGGTAGGGGACGACTATACTGACGCTCCGACGGCTCAGCGTACCGCATCCGGGCTGTCCGTGGACCTCGCAACCTCTCCCCTCTTTGGCCATGGGATATAAGATTGACCATAAACGCACAAGGCCATTACAATTGCACCCCGTGGCCGCGACCCGCCCCCAGAACTCACTTTACCCCCACCACCTGAAGCACACCCAGGATGCACTGGACTGAGCCCTGTTCCCCTCTTTAAAATACTGGGGGTGCTTATACACAGAGACGTTTCACCCTAACCCACCGGGACTGGCGGCCCACCGCAGTGGCTCACACGCGCCCGATACGCCGTTGATCAGGACGACTCAGCATTTTAAGCCTGCCATGCCTGGTGGCATGGAAAATAAGGCTGAAGCCACAGAAACCCTTCAGGGACCTGCACCTGTGGGGGAACCCACACTGCTGGCACAGAGATACTTCTGAGCGGCCCTACTCAGCGCTACTCCTCCATACACTCAGCAGTCCCCATTGACAACGCCCAGACAGAAGAAGGCTTAAACTGACGGTGAGGCCTATGTGGGTGGCTGCGACTCCCTAACGCTGGATCTACAAGCCCAGGACCTCTGGGCATAACACAAGGGAACTATTATTCAATTTTTGCCAGCCTTCTATCACTACCAATCTCTCGCACACTGAGACGCGTCCAGCGGGGTGGAACCTGAGACACAACCAACACAATCAAATTGAGTACTCCTCCATAGGACGACTGCTCCGCCGCCCCCCTCCTACTCGGCAGACATGGGGAAGCCAGACGGGCGGCAGCCAAAACTCACCGTTGATGCGCGCAAGTCGACCCGATGCCAGACGGAACCTGACGAAGATCAACAAGAGGCTCCATCCACCTGCACTGCTGATCTCAAGGAAATACTCTTGGTGATGCAGTCGAGCTTAAACTCCATCGAATCTAAAATGGATTCCATGAATGCCTGTTGGACTTGACCCTTTTTGCAGGGTCATCCCTGAACTTTTTGCCTTCCTCCTATATTTTTTCTGACCTGTTGTTGGCTATTTTATGACTCTGGGCACTTTACCACTGCTGATCTAGTGGTTCCCTGATTGGATGTTTGGTTTACTGTCAGACCCTAGTACAGTGCACTAAGTGTACCCAGGGCGTGTGATTCAAATGCTGCTAGTGGGCTTGCAGCACTGGTTGTGCCACCCACAGAAGCTGCCTTGTAAAATGTGTCCAGGGTCTACCATTGCAGAACATGCGTGCAGTCTGGTACTGTCATGCTGACTGGGCAATTGCACCCACTTGCCAGTCCCTAAACCTTCCCTTGTCTTCATATTAGTCACCCCTCTGGTAGGCTCAAGGCCAGGGTGAGTTGTAAGTATTAGGTTGGACAGGCCCTGATGTGTGTGGCATGTCCTAATAGTGAATTACAGCCATTTTCGCTTTCGGTTATCTGTTCTCCATATGCCAGAATGGGCTGTTAGAATTATTACACTTTATAATCCTAGCAGACTCAGAGAACATGGTAGAAATTCGAGTTTAGTATGCCTGGACTCAGAATAATAAAATACATATTTTAGTAAGGTTTATCTTAATATTCTGTGTTTGCAAATACCACTTTTAGAAAGTAGGTATTTGCTTGCCTAACCATTTGAACCCGCCTCTGCTAGGTTGTGTATTCCTTGTCTGGGTTTGTGTGTGACAGGACTGGGGAATTCCAGGAGACAGGCTGGGGCAGCCCGGCGGTGAATAGGGAGATCTGCATCTAGATGGGAGGGAAGAGTTGCACCTGGGACCTGAATAGGGCTGGGCCTTCCCTCTACAATGTTGCCCCCCCCTGTGGTATGTCTGATGTCTCTGCCCTGCACACTGAAAGAAGAGAAGGAAGACTGTCAACAGAGTGCTCCTGGACTGTACTTGCTTTCCACAATGCTGGCTCCACCTCCTGTGGGGCGTCTGATGTGCCTGCCCTGCGTGGTGAAAGGAAAGGAGAAGTCTGGAAAACAGAGTACTACAGAACTGGCTTGAACTGGGCACAGGCCCCTCTAACCTCATAAACAAAGGATTTTGGGGTATAAGTATTGGGACCCTGAGCCCATGAAATTAGATCACTCCTGGAAATGACAAGACAAAACCTCTGCTGAGGAGAATGAACCTGAAGAAACTGAGGAGAGACTATTCCCAAGCTGAAGTGCTGCTTGGGGGATTGGCCTGCAGTGGTTGCTTGACTGCCAAAGAGAGGAGAAAGGACTTTGTGGCCTTTACCTTTAATTTTCAACTTGTGCAAAGATCTCCAAGGGCTTGTAAGAGAGCTTGACCCCTGACCGAAGTCCAAGGACTAGTGGATTTCACCAGCCTTTGTGAATTGCTGCTCTTCCAGTGGCTACTGAGGCAGGGAGCTGTGACCGGCTCTCATGACCAGCCTGGTGTCCTGTAGGCAGCGCATTGAGCAACGTCCGCTTCGAACAACGCAAGCTCTGCGCTCAACGCCGTCAATGAGCCGTAGCCTGCACCGCTACTGGAAGGACACCGCAACGTGCAACGCCTCGCTACACCGACTTGAACTGGTCTGACCCACGCGTCACTGCTGCTGGCTTTGAGTCCTGTGACTGCACCAGAGTTGGGCACCGCCTCGCACGCTTCGCGACACACTGCCCAACACACACTGCTGGCCGGGCTGATCGACGGCAGCTCCCGAGACTCCGGCTCTGTCGCCGCACCGTATAGCTGGATCACCGCAACGAGCAACATCCGCCTCGAACATTGCAAGCTCTGAGCTCACCGTCTCCGTCTCAACGCCGTCAACGAGCCGTAGCCTGCACCGCAACTGGGAGAACACCGTGACCTGCAACGCTTTCTTTTTCTACACCGCGACCAACCCCGGAACCGGCTCGCACATCCGTGCCGGCCGCCTCAAGGAAAAGGTACTGTGACTGAGTCTGTCGACATTTGAGTGGGCCCGAACCTGTCGCAGTCCGCTGGATTTGTTAGACTCTGTGTTCTTTTCAGCAACGCTATGGCCGGACAAGGCTACCGACTCGCACAGAACCTTGAATTAAGCTTTTTAAACCTGAACTCTTGAAATTTGATAGTACTGTGGATTCTTTTTGTTGTTTATTGGTCTTGTGGTAACTATATATATAAAGTATAACTTATTTTTTATATAAAACCTGTGTGGTGTCCATGTGTAGTGTTGTCACTGGGTTACTGTGTGTGGTCACAACTGCTTAACTTACATCCCCTCTGAAATAAGCCTTGACTGCTCGCGCCACGCCGCCTAGAGGGTGAGCAGGGGTTATTTTGGGAGAGTAATTCCCTTGCCCTGACTGGAGGAGAGGAAACCTGCTTTTCACAAGTCCCTACATGTGCCAACCAGAGTGCCCCAATTCTAACAATGCCAGATTGGATGGTCACACGCACAGGGTGGAGAAGCAAGACAATCACATAGTGGAAGTAGAACGCCGAATTTCTGATCTGGAGGACACCACCAACACCACTACAAATCGCACTCTCGAAATGGAGAAGGTCCTGAAGGTGATAGCTGCCAAAAACGAAGACTTGGAATCATGCTTGAGGAGGAACAACCTTACATTTCTCAGAATATCAGAATCAACAACCACCGGGAAGATGCGCCTTTTGGGACAGAGGCTTTTTCGCAGGTCCTCGTCGTCGAGAGGGCGCACCGCTCATTGGCGAACCGACTAGCCCCTGGGGCCCCCGAGGCCCATAATAGCCAAGTTACTTAACTATCGGGCAGAGACACTGCCCTTTGCCTCTCCAGGGAAAAAGGTCAACTGAAACTTGAGGTAATGGAGATATCAATATACCCTAACTTCACCATGGCTGTTCAAGACCAACGTCATAAATTCGTACAGGTGAAGAAAAAACTGCAAAAAATAATCATTCCCTATAATATGCAATTCCTAGCCCGCCTCAAGGAAACACATTTGGGAAAACATAATTTCTTCACGAACCCGCAACATGCTCAGGACTTCCTCAAATCCCTGCCCAAAGTACCTACAGGCACGTTGTCCCATGCACACCATCCCGAAGGTGGGGGAAGCGCGTCTGACATTGAATAAAACCAGAGGGTTCACCTACACTCCATCAGACATAAGGCGGATGTCGAACTGTCTTGCACCTTCCCGCCTTTATCTCACGGAATGGGAGACATGCAGAATCCCACACACATGCTCCTCAGACAAGTCTGAGAGGCCATGAAGGGAGAGGTACTTAAAGTCAGGACAAGGACAATCCCTAGACTGACGTTTATAACACCAGTCTACAAGACACTCTTGTCGCCTCTCAGCTCTGCTTGTTGCGGGAAGGAGTCCACTGCTAGAACTCTCCAGTTGCCTTCCGATCAACCACCCCACATTTGATGTAATTGAACAAGATACATTGTGGGGGGAACGGCACCCTGCCAGTTGAAACCGCTAACCAAAAAGCAATTCTCCACACAAAGACGAGATGAAAATACATGTTACCACCCAAGTACCCTCGTCTAAGCGAGGAGAGACTGGCCGCCTTCTAAAAGCTACCCAACAGGCAAACCCTAAGATCTTCCTACTGTAAATGGGTAATTTGTTGAGCACATCTCTCCCTCTTGGGGTGGTGGAACTGGGGATTTATTGGGAGGGGCGGTACACAGTGAGTTTGGGTCACTGCTGTGGGAGGAGGAAGGGACTGGGGAAAGTCTTTATATCGTAAATCAGGGAGGTACAAGCCACAACGAGTTGGGGATGCAGGCGGAGCTGCCCTCATAACGATGATTATATTGCCCATGCTTCTATATCTGTTTGTCATTATTCCCTATGCCCCCAGCTGCCATTTCTTCTCGTCCATTAGGACTCAGCCTATTCGACTCACCATGGGGAGTGAAAGAGGCTAGGCTATGATGGTACACGCTAACGCGCCCATTCTGTGCAGGCGGGTTTGGAATACCAGATATGGAGTTATACTTTAGCTGCGCACAAGCCCATTTTGCAGCATACCGGATGAAGCCCCCCCTTACATGCCCCAACTCGCGACTGAAGATGGCTACATGGCCCCTACCCCCTGTACCGCCTACCTCAGCACCCCTGCAGTCCTGCGTTGCCTCGCCTTCACTACTGTCCAATGTACCACCAGCACCTGACACCATCTAGCTAAGTCCACACAATGCAGACTGTTGTACTCCCCGCTCCTGCCCCTCCCTGGGTGTCAAGATATCCCAGTTACATAGGAAGGAGGATGCCACTGGCTCCTCCGTAAACTGTCCCTACAAACATGGGGACAGCTCTACACCGGAGAATAATTCCACACAGGCGACACATTTTTTAGCGATATAAATCCCACCCCCGTAGAGCGATTTTACTATGTCAGACTACACCAGAATGTGAAAGCTATTTCACCGGATTTACCACAAGAGCCCCTCATTATCCCCCCAATGCACGCACTCCTGCAACAAACTGTCCCCGCACATGTGCTCTAACTATTGTACCACACAGTACAATCTAACAGAGAGTATAACCCTCCTTTGGCCCAGTGCAGATGGGAGGAGAAATTAGGTTTTATTTTGCCTCAAGCAAACAGGAGATATATCCACTAGCAGCAGATTTAGAATCATACACTATAAATACGTACATCTCCTCTACTACAAACCAGTGCGTCTGCACCGTCTGCGACTTCGAGATAACGACAAATGTGACCTCTGTGGAGGAGAGGGTGCAGATTTAAAACGCATAGCCAGGGATTTCCCGCCCATCTAATGCTTCTGGTCGGAGATACTAAAGGTACTAGACCACATGACGGAATTACATATTCCCGAAGACCTCCTGACCGCACTATTGGGATACACTGAACCCATTGCTGCCAAAGTGCGGAAATACACCTCTCTTGCACTCCTTATTGCTAAGAGATAGAGCCCCTGTAGGTGGGGAAGAGGGAGGGCGCCAAAATGTAAGGACTTGCTCGAAGACCTTATCTACTGCCAAGAGCAACTACATACTTACACGGATCTTCCCTTCATCCCGCCCAAAGGACATTTGGGCCCCCTTACAAACGTATTTATTGGAGCACACTACATGCACAGAATCTACAACACCCTAGTAGAAATATGACATGATGCAAAGAGAAGCCCCACCCGCGTACACACATACCATTTACTGGAGAACACGGGGCACCACAGGACCCCACCATCAACCCAATGGTTCAGAGTGCGCCATCACCTCAGATAAACGTACTTCGAGTACAGTGCATTAGTGGAAATGTCAATCTCTTTTTCCCTTTCAGCTGTGATTCACACTTCTTTACCCTTAATAAAGGTTATACAAATAAAACCTTGATCAGTTCCATACTGGTAGAACAACAGAATACCAGATATTAAATGCAGCATGGATAAACATGACAGAACGATTGCATTTTAGATATTCAGTTCAAGGCTGTAAAAGGCCAGTGAACTACAACACTTTACCGGAAGCCAACCGATACAACCAACACCTTATATTTTACAAGTTTCCACCCAGGCAACCTCAAAGAAAATCTACCTTATTGGCAATTTTTAAGGATAAGGTGAAATTGTACATTGAAAGATGATTATATTCAGAATGCTGTCATCCTTTTTGAGAAATTAAAAGAAAGGGGATATCCACACAGGCTCCTAAAACATTCACTCAAGTGAGCATGTTATACTCTAAAAGAGTGTCTCCTGGCCAACAAAAACAAAACAACTCTGAATCAATTGGTATACGTATCCACTTATCATCCTCAAACAAACAACTTAAAAAAATTCATTATGCAAAACTGTCCTATGATTTCAAAATCAGAATGTGGGTTTGAACGCCCACTGTTTGCTATACAGAAAAATGCGACCATAAGGAATCACTTAGTCAGAGCCTTCAGACAAAATTGGAATCTGACTCCGTTGGAGGGACATCATAAATGTGGCAAATGTGTGGCAGGTAGTCAAACAATGGAAGGGATGGAATTTCAAATAGAAAATACCAAATGGAGACACAATGCTTTTGCTAATTGCAAAACAAAAAGTTTTGTATATGGTATAATTTACCCGTGCCAAAAACTAGATATTGGCAAAACCAACCAAGAGATAATGCACAGGATTGTTCGGCACAAATCTTGGATTTGAACAAAGGTAGTTTTTGCACCATTGGTCAATCATCCTAACACAATGGGACATACAGAAAAAGGTTTCAAATGGACAGTACTAGTGGCAGTGTAGTCAAATTCCAGAGATGGAGACTTCGAGGCTCATAGGCCTACTTAATTAAGCGCTTCAACCCAAATGTACGAGGCTTGAACAAAATGTCTCAAATACAATAACTTTAATTTAAAAATGTAACTTAAAAGACCACAAAGAACATTATTATTATAAAGTTGCCTAGAAAATGTCCGTCAAGAATAGTTGAAATGAATTGAGGATCCCAACATTTCTTCCCTAAAAATATTTCATGCAGAAAATTCAACGTTTTTAAAAGAGTGAATTTTCATCAGTCAGTGTAGCTGCATAAAATGTATTTCAGTTACCCCGAAGGTGGTGCGCCTGTGAGGGGTCATTTTTGTCCTTTACATTTTTTCACTAGTTGATGTGTGAAACAACTTGTGATCTAGACATTTTTTCCTTTCACTGTCATTTGGAAAGGTTATTCACATTTAAAATAAAAAGAGAAAATTGCTTGAAATTTTAAATATCTGGTGATATACAGTGTGACACCTCCTGATTAATGAGAATAGGGGGGTCATAGTAGAAGAAATAAGCACAGGATATTCTTTCTGCAATTAATGAACTGATATATAATTCACCCAGAGGACAGGGTTATTGTTGTATTGAGACTACAATTGCAGTGACATTGGAGAATCAGAGACCAACTAACTGTGGAAAAAGTGGAGATGGACAATACTTATTAAGCCTTCAGAAAATAAGTAAATGAGCAAGTAATGCAGTAACAGGAAAGCTTTCCTTTGGGAAATATGCAAAGCTGCTAAGAACTGTATTTTTTTTTCGCATGCAGACTGACAGGCAACTTTGTTGCAAGATTAAGGAACATATTTACAATAAAAGTGACGGAGTGCAAAGTTAGCCTTCTTGGCTTAATGCCGCGCCTCTACACTTCTAAAATGCTGGGCTGCACCATACTTAAAACAATATGGTGCAGCCTACGTTTACCCCTGTGCTGGCGCTAAATTTAGCAGCCTAGCGCCAATGCAGGCACTCTTGTATCATAGTGCAAGGGTGCTTTTTTTTCAGGGGAAGATTGTTTATGTGCAAGAAGGTGTTCCTTCCACTGCAACACCCAATGCCCTCCCCTCCTGCACTAAGTAAAGCGTGAAAGCGTGCCTTATTTTCAAGGCAGAGTTAAGCCACATTAAGTGGCTTAACGCTGCCTTGTAAATAAGGCTAAGCCCCTATCGCCACTGCAACGTAGTGAAAAGTGACGTTGTGGTGGCAAAAGGGGCTTGTAAATATGCCCAAAAGTATCTGAGACAACAGAGGATTGGTGCTGTGCTGAGGCTTCTACCATGAACGAAGCAAATAAAAGATACTTGTCGTTAACCTTGTGATTAGTGTGATTAGTGTGCTCTTCTTACTGAAAAACTAACTCGTTCAGGAATGTGGAAGTGTAATAAAAATGTATAAAGAAATCTGTTGAGATTCTTTTTTACAAACAAAACACACATCCAGCGAGATTCGTTGTTACCTCTTTTTTTTCTCTTCCTTTACAAAAAAGAGATTGGTGCCCAGTGAAAATCAATAAAAGGAGCAATAAATAAGAAACATGCCTATTAGATTTACATTATCAATAATCGTGGTACCTTACAAGCTGCAGTGGATGCAACTCATAAAAAAAGGAAGCGATTGAATATTTAAATCTGATAGTCATAAAGATAAACAGTAGAATTTCCTCTACAAGATTATGTAACGGACAGCTCTTACTCATAAGATTATGGGCCATATGTATCAAAAAGTCATTTCGCGATTCTCAAATAGCGATTTTTTGTGAATCGCTATTTGAGAAGCGCAAAATGCTATGTATGTAGGATTTGCAATAAATTTTACGAATCCTACATATTCCTTACTTGCGAATCTCAAATTGCGATTCGCAATTAAGGAATACCTCCCCATTCATTCCTATGGGCCTTGATACACTTTCACATTCCTGAACGAGTTAGTTTTTCAGTAAGAAGAGCACACCAATCACACTAATCACAAGGTTAACTACAAGTATCTTTTATTCCCTTCATTCATGGTAGAAGCCTCAGCGCAGCACAGCCTCTAGGCCCATAGGAATGAATGGGGAGACATTCTCAATTTGCGAATTAGCAGTTAGCGAATCGCAAATTGAGAATGCAATTTCAAAAGGACACCCTGTTGCACCCCTAAAATAGGCATGGGTGCACATGTGGCACACATACATGTCCTAAGGGCATGTATGTGCTTCACATTGCACTTTGAAAAATGCAAAAAAGTGCATTTTTCACAGAAATCGCAAATTACCACCAACTTGAAGTTGGGGGTAATCTGCAATTTCTTAAGGCCAAATTTCACTTTTTTGGTGCTTCTTACAATGCATTTGAGGAATCACAAAATTTGCGATACCTTAAATGCAATTACAAAATAAGGAATCGCAAATTTTGCGATTCCTTATTTTGCACGCAGATGTGCCTAATACATACCACAAAGCAAAATTACGATCGCAATTTTGCTTGATACATGTGGCCCTATGCTTCTTTCAATAACTTGTCACTGTCATGTAGTTGTAGAAAACTAGAGTTTTCTACAACTACATTACAAACTGTGGAAAGAGGTGAAGTTAGGTAAAAAATGTGAGACTTAGAATTATCTACCCTTGTTCACAAAATGTTTTAAAAAAATGTTTTGCCTTTTTTTCTTTTGCATTTTTTCTAGCACTACCCAGTTTTGTCCCTGAAGATAACCCAAAGTCAAATGTTTTTGAAACGTGTTGTCCTTGATGCATTAGGGAGTTGGTAAAAATTCAGAAACTTAATTAGGGCAACCCTAAAAGAAACATTGGGGGTCTATATTTTGATTTAAAGAATCAGTTGCTACAATCTCTTGCCTATGTTTAATACTAAGGAGGTTTTGATCAGTGGAATATAGTAGCAAAACTTCAGCATGCAGAAACTGTTGACTGGTATATTATTCATGTTTAGTCACAGAAGAAATGTTTGTATGTTTATAATTTAGTGTATATTTTATGATTAATGTGCTTTTGTGTTGGCTAAAAAGTATACACAATTCTTTGGTGAAGTTGTCCAATGAATATGTGAAGTGAATATGTATAGTGCTTCTGAATAAACCAGAGGTTCAGTAAATCAAAAATAAGGTCAAGTAGATTAAAATTCTTAATCTTTTTCAAAAACAGTGTTGATTAAATAATTATTATAAATGTGTTTCATTACTGTAGCATATAAAAAATGGTCTAACCTAGCTGATTGAATTGGTCCAACACCTAAGTGTTGAACTGTGAGAAAGTTGCCATTTTCCTTCCCTCAGCCCTTTATGCCTGCAGCCTGTCTTGGGTTACGTGACTGGGTCTCACTTTTTGAATTCCTCCCACAGAGTCACACACTACAGGGAATACACTAGAGGGAACAGGTGTGCTTCATTGGGCCATCTGCTGGCATGATGCGGGGTGGAGCTGAACACATCTGTGCTCTGCCTTCACACAAATTGCCTAATGACTGTATTGTCACTGCAGCCAGCTTGGAGTTAGGGCAGGGGAGTCAGGAAATTCCATGCACTTCAAAGAACCACTAGAGTATAACAATAGGACCTTCATACTGACTCTTCAGTTAATTACTAGTTTGCTGGCCTCCTGTTCAAAGCCCCAGGCATATAAAAGGCTCCCACAATTTTGAACCTGCACCTAGATTGAGCCTGAGTGAGTTCTGAACTCTCAAGAGGTGGTCTACCAGTCCTCGACCCCTGGTTGTGCTGCTATAGGTGCCCAGATGGCCAATTTCCAAAACATAGGACTTGGAAAAAATGTGTCCTTAAAGTGCTTTGAGAACCAGGATGAGACCTGGACCAGGACCAACTTGCCTGCTTATCCACCGGTAGTGTACTGCCAGTCATATTGACTTTGCAACTTCTCCCACTATGTTTTTCTGCACAGCAGCAAATCCATTTCAGTGATCCCTTGGGAAAGGGGCTACTTACCTCATGGAAGTATCTTCGATTCCAGTCCTCTGCTTCATCCGGCTGGAGTTTTTCGACTTTCATTTTGGTGACTACGTAGAAACGTAGAAATCTTCATTGTGGCTTTGACCCAAAGCCATCAGATGATGCTACCTTCTCAGAAACCTAGTGCAGTCCAAAGGGAAGCACTTACTGGGACAAACCCACTTCTTATCTGAACTATGCTCCACCGCAGTCAACTTTAACTTTCTACTTTAACCCGGTCTGGCATGACTAGATGTCTGCAGTTGATGCTTTGATATTTTAGGTGCTGGATTTCACTTAAAACTTAAAAAACTCATTACTCTGAGTCTACGAATTGGACTTTTGAGGTTTTGGTGTCATATAATTGATTACAATTGACTCTGTTCTTCTAGATTGGTTGGGATCTAGCTATTTGCAAATCCTTCTTGATTATGCTCCAATTGGAACGGTCCGGCGCAAACTGCCAAGCCAGGTCCACCATGAACTGGAACACAAGTGGTCCAGGACCAATTATGTCCAGTTATGGGCTCATCAGCCAGGTACAGCTTGGCTCTAGTGACACAGTGTTTACAGAACCCACATCTGGACATACCCACCCCACTTTGGGTAACAAACTAAAGTATGCAAAACAGTGATAGATGGAGTGTTTGATTTAAATTTAATCTCAGGCACTGGTAATTACTCAGGCCTCATTCCAGTGTATCATTATTTTGCTCACCATGTCACCTCAGTTTGGACCCAGCAATATGCAAATTAGTCTTGACTGTGCTCCAATTAGAACAGCCCAGCCTGAACTGCCATGCCAGGTCCTCCCTGAACCAGAACACATCCAACCCAAGATGGATTCACCCTATTTATGGGGTCTTCAGCCAGGTACAACTTGGTCCCATGAGACCATGTTCATGGGACTCGTGTCTCTGCATACCTGTGCCACTCAGCATGACAACTAAGGTATACAAAACAGTGATGGATGGAATGCCTAAATTAATCTCAGCCAGTGGTAATTACTCAGGCCGCTTCCCAGTTCATTGTCATGTTCACACTATGTCACCTCAGTTTGGACCCAGCTATTAGCAAATCAGAGTGCATCAGCCTGCAATCTGAATTAGGCCTGGGATACTTTCCCCAGGTGATGTGCCATTTGTGACTGCACACACTTGGAGTTGTGCATAGAGTGTGCCCCAAATGGTCCATAGGGCTCCCCTTACCAAGACAATGTGGCCCTAATTGAAGTACATTAAGTGTGCACCAACTCCTGGATAGCACACATTAAGCACATTTCTATAGGATGCTTTCTTATTAAGTCTGATTTGAAGACCTGTGGCATGCTCATAGTCATTGGCAAAAAAGTTTCCTCCATTCTATGTTGCCTGTCTCCACCCAAACAAGGAAGCAAGCACTTGCGAAAGTCATCCTTCTGTATTACATAGTGGAATAGGATTGCAGACATGGGTGCAATGTACTTGTCCTATGTGCTCCCATTAACATTTCATGAATGCAGGTCGTCTTTGCCCTAATTGTCGTACATCATACGTCCAAAGTGCTTACTCTATTCTGACTCATAATATTTCACACCAAAAATATCATTAAGTCCCAACAATACTGTCCGAATTGTCATTGATTTGGATGATCAAAAATGGCATTTTTCCTTACCTTACTGTAGGAAATTGTATCAAAGACTTCACTGATCTCAGCTGGAGTGTTGATTTCTTCCTCCTTTGACGTGAGAGGATGTGAGGAAGCCAGAGCATCAACCGCCATCACTCTGTGTACATCATTTAGTACAATCAGATCTTTCTGCAAAAAAATTGGACATTATAAGGTGGCACCAGAGGAATAACGTAGGACAATGTTTTCTTTGAATTCTTCATACTTCATATTTTATTTAATTCTTGCAGAAAAATATCCAGTTGTCTGCCACTAAAAGCAGATTTGGGGACAATAAGCGTAGGAGTTCCTTGCTGAACATACATACACACATATAAAAGCAGTGGGACCTTCTCATGCATTTGACTCTCCATGAGTGCTGCTTCTGTAGACAGGCATCTTCAGTGATGCGTATGGTGGCAGGAGCAGCAGTACGTAGGAGGTGGGATGGCCTCCCCTCACTCAGGCCCTCCTAAAAGTTAGTAGAATGCAAGCTGGAACACTTGCTTAGTAGATGTGATGCCTTAAACTATTTTATGTGCTCACCAACAATGCAAAATATTAAAAATGTAGACCATTTTGAAATGCTGTGGGCTACTCAGGAAGCTCACACATAACATCTTCAAAGGTTTTCCCCAGCTAGTGATTCTTCTTTGTTTTGGGAATGAGCACTTTCCAAAATCCATAAAGGGTCCGCCGGAGCCACTAAAATTCCACTGTGAAATGCATAATCTGAAACTCTGTGGAAATCTTGGAAAAATCCAAGATCATGAAGCCTGGGGAATCACCTGCAAAGAAGGAAATCTTGAAATGTCTTTTAAATTGCAAATGTTTGGAAGAAGTTGCAATAAATGTGGATGTGGTCCAACAGCTAGAGTGGTCTTCCTAGAAGCTGGAGAACCGGGTTTGAGTCTCAGCAGGGGCGCCCAATATCCTGTGATTGTGGTCAAATCACTAGGGGCCACATGTAGGTAGCTTAATACCGGTCGGTAACAGACGAAAATAGGTAAATTTGCCGTAACCGACCGGTATTTAGCTTTTTCTAATGTAGGAGGCTGGATTTAAGGGTTCAGTAATTTACCAATTCGGTAATTTAAGGAATCGGTAAATTGACGAATCTTTAAAATACCGAATCAGTAAATTACCGAATGCTTAAATCCTATGTAGGGAGCACTCAAGTGAGTGCATTTTTTATTTAAGGATTCGTTATTTATCACCAACTACAAGTTGGTGGTAAATATCAAAAACCTTTAAAAAAGCAATGTTGTGCTTTTAAAAAAGTGCCATGTGGCAGACACACATGCCCTTAGGGCATGTATGTGTGCCACATGTGCACACAAGCATGATTCAGGGGTGCAACAGGGTGTCAATGTGACACCCTGCCATCCTTGAATATGTTCCCCCTATTACCGATTCTGTATTTACCGAATCGATAATAGTGAATTGCTTCCCATTCATTCCTATGGTCCTCCAGGCCCATAGGAATGAATGGGTATTACCGAATCGGTAAATACCGAATCGGAAATACAGAATATTACCGATTCAGTAAAATTTACGGAATTTTTACCTACATGCTATTTACTGATTCTTAAATACCAAATCGGTAAAATTCAGTATTTAAGAATCAGTAAATAGAGATACCTGCATATGGCCCTAAATCTCCCTGCGCCTAACAAAATGAATGTGTCTATGTAATGCATCTGGTCCTCATGTAAAGCTCTTTGATACCTTAGGGTGAGTTTGCGTTATATAAAACTCCTCCCCAAAAAATGAATCCCTATCGAGAAATGATGATAGCAGAAATTATCAGTTGAGAAGAGTGGTGAGTGTTTGACAGAGTTCACAATGTATTGTTTTCTTGAATTGATAAACCTCCATTTGGAGGGATATTTCCAAAAAGCAAAGAGGAAGATAACACCAGTCATGTGATAGACGGTAACATTTGTTAAGACAGTAATAAAATCTCAGAACAAGTAAATAAAATCTTCCATGCCAAAATAGAATATGTCAGCGACAAAGCCTACTGCGGCTTTGTTGCTAAAATAATTCTCTAATGGCCTTAGGGAGGCAGCCTTTACATTTGCAGAGTGGTCGAGAAAGGGGTCAGGGCCTCTGACCAGTCCTCAGGAATACCACTGTGTAGGAGTTACAGGAGGTATCAGGAGGTCTTCTTGGCCCCTAAGGTCCCGCAGGAGTAAAATGGACTTCATCTCCCAATAAGTAGTGCACCAGGATGGTGGAGAAACAGGGCATGGCCTCCAAAGACTTCTTAGCAATCCAGCTATGTGGGACTTTCTGGGGGTAACAGGAGGGGTAGTTAAAAAAACATTTTTAAAAAATGCTTTTTAACCCCAGGGGGTTCCCTGTGGGACCACCCCATTATACCGTATTCCTAGCCTACCCCCTTTTCATTATTTGTATTTTTTATGTAGGGTTCGATGTCAAGCCGAGTCAAGATGGCTGCCAACTCTTCCTGGTTCAAGTGGTGGCAGCCAATCAAATTTTAGTGGGATCCACAAGTCCACTGCGAGTCCACTACAAGGACTCACGTACCCAGATATATATATTTTTGAAACTTTAATATCTCTGAAGCTGCTAAACGGATTACATCAAATCACAAAAAGCACACTTTAAGGACCAACATCTAGCTTTCTGCCACATTTAGTGTAATTTCGTTCATCAGTTCGGGCTGTAGTCATGTTCAAAAGATGAAAACTCCCCATAGACATAACATAAAGATAAAGTGTTTTGGGAGCCCCCTTTTTTCTTGGCCCACTTGGCGGATCACCTGCAACTTTCAACAGAGCAGCTGAACTATAAAGAGGAAGTTTTTTAAATGTTTTGTTAAGATTTGGTCATCGGTGCCAATGTTATTGGCAAAACAAAAAATGCTTTTCCTATGGAAACTTTGGTCCTAACCTACTGGCAACTGCCAGCAGCTAATATAGGAGCAGATCTCCTAGATCAAAATCGTATGGTTCTGGAAATGATGTAGATGGTCCTCACAAAAACCTATTTTTTGTATGATGGCACGTGGTACCACCAAAAGAGGAGCAAGCCATGGGATCCAAATTAGCCCCCTCGTACGCCTGTCACTTTATGGGGTGGTACAAGAGAGTACATGCCTGGAACAGAAGTGCCTCCCCCTGGACAGATTACATCGTGTTCTGGGGAAGGTACATTGACGATATTATCTGCTTATGGTCAGGAACCGAGGCACAACTTCTTGACTATTTTGACTATTTGAATAACAACTCACTTAATGTCAAGCTGGCAATGGAATTCAGTAGGGAAAGTATCAACTTCCTGGACCTTCACTTTTATGTGAAAAATGGTCGTATTCACAGTACCCTGTATTGCAAAAAGACTGCATGTAATGCAGTCCTACACGCAGACAGCGCACATGTCTGCTCAACGATTAAAAATATCCCCTATGGGGAGATGGTCCGTGTGAGATGCAATTGCAGTGAGGAGGAGACTTTCAGTTCCAATATTCGGCAGGTCAGAAACAGATTCTTAGCAAGGGGGGTACAACAGGAAGGTGCTCAGTTCAGCAGAGGCGAGGGCTCGAGCAATTACAAGAGAGTCGACATTGGCAAAAAGAGTTAGGTCCAGGAATTGGGGGACTGCTTTTCTCGTTGTGTGGTTATAAGGTCCTGGCTGTTTTTCTTTTTTGCTATGCCTAGATGAGAACGTTATCTTACTTTGCAATAACATGTTTCTTTCTTGCATTTGGAGATACTAGCCCTTTTCTGTTCTTCAATAATTATTATTGTTTTTACGGACTACTCCGGAGTGATTGAGTTATGATTACAGGTATTGACTATCCTTGAATTGTCTTCACTGGTGGGTATCGGCCTATTTGCGAATTTTTATCTCCTTTTTTTTTCATCATTTGATTATTTCTCATGTCAGATACTGGCTGAATTGAGCTGTTGCCACACTGATCGGATATTTTTTCCAAACCGTAATCAACTTTGGTCTGCCTATCCTGTGGCGACTCGATTTGGAGTGCAGGTGTGTTATTGCGCTTCATAACAGTCTTGATCGGTGTAGATCATGTTCGTATATTGTCTCTATTATATATGTATATATCTTCTAAAAACAAATATTCATTGCTCCCTATTGCTTCCCAGCTGCTTACGGACTGCTGATCTCAGGCGGTACTTACATCGGACTAATATTGGATGATCTTCTTCTTTTGCTTGGTTGCGGATTGGATTGGATACTACTTTTTCTCTAAACAGGTGTGTTCAAAATGCCCCGGTTTGGTCTACTAATGTGTAGCAAAAATTTCGATTTGGTGTATTCTCTTGTGTATTTTTCAACTCCAATGGCCTGGCTTTCTGTCCATTGACATGTTATTTAGCGTTATCACGATTGGTGTGACTCACCATATGATTGGGGTCTTCTTTTTGTCTCACATGATCCACTAGGAAAAAATGTGAATACTACAAGCATCTTGGATACAGTGATGATTGTACTGCTGCACAACGAGCTCTTGCATTTTGGATAGAAAAACGCTGTGACTGGTACATTGCCAACTGATACTTTTTCGGTAAGCTTTTTTGTGACGATGATTCCGATTTGAGAACAGGTAACCCTCCCTGTCTTCTCTGGTTGTCATGTTTCCTGATTTCTTCCTTACTGCTTACTTACTTTTTCATGCTCTCCTGAGAAATAGCTATTCGGTTATGAATATAAAATGGAGTCATATACTGTTGGAATGGCTTTACTACCAAGGTGCAATAGCTATTAAGTTCTATAAAATATGTTTGTAATTGGGTGCCATCGTGGATGTAAATTGTGTGCTTAACTGTTTTTTAACGCATTTTGTTTGCAGGTTGTGCTTTTTAGGTTCATTAAAATTATTTGCTGTTTTGTGTGCTTGTAGCTTATGTTTTTACATTTGTGGCATAATTTGGTGCTTGTGCTTTTGTAAATTCACCTTCACCTTGTTTTGTGTGTTTTAGTGCAGTCTCTCTTTTTTGCTTTACTTGTGTTGTTTTTTATATTTTTGTCAGTCTTATTTTCCTTTCATTGTTTCTTGTTTCAGCCCTGAGGAAGCTCCAAACGTGGGAGCGAAATGTGTTGGCTGATGATTTGAATGGAATGTTTTTAAAGTGAAATACTTTCAAATAAAAAAGTGACTTTTCCATCTACTCTGGTCTATTGGACTTTGTGAGCTGCGCACCCCCATTTGTTATACTAATATATATATATATACATATACAAATACACACAAATATATTATATATATATATGTATATGCAGCGGGGAGGTGGAGCCGTGAGACCGCCCCAGAGGGAGGGGTCCCCCCAATGAGGTGTAGGACTGTCCCAAAAGGAGTGGTCAGCGACCCAGAGCCCACACGAATTGCCAGCAGCCTGTGACATCGGCACTGAACTTCAGCAGAACGAAACTTTGGACAGTACGAGGAATACAAAGGTGCGGCGCCCCCCCAGCGAAGATATTGCCTGCGGGTGACCAGTTTTCGAGAGAAGGTAGCATTGCACTACCCGATAGGATAAAGACAC
Organism: Lissotriton vulgaris; assembly: GCF_964263255.1. NCBI lineage: Eukaryota > Metazoa > Chordata > Amphibia > Caudata > Salamandridae > Lissotriton > Lissotriton vulgaris. The sequence continues at coordinate 1,962,689,653 of NC_141687.1, forward strand.
AGGTGGTGACGGAACAACACTTTCCTGGCTACACTGCTAGGATGTATGGAGCGGTGCCAAGTGAATGGGACATCTCGGGATGTTTGGGACTCCGCTATTAAGCAGGGAATCCACACCAAACTACATATCTCAGGATGCAGTCTGCCAGGAGCTACAAGCACACACACCTGCAGCGGGGAGGTGGAGCCGTGAGACCGCCCCAGAGGGAGGGGTCCCCCCAATGAGGTGTAGGACTGTCCCAAAAGGAGTGGTCAGCGACCCAGAGCCCACACAAATTGCCAGCAGCCTGTGACATTGGTACTGAAGATGGCCATGACGGTCAGAAACGCGTCTGCCCATACAACATAAGCGCATCACGGACTGCAAGGGAAGGTGCTGTAGGTTTTAATAAAAATCCAACCTGTTCTGAATCCGGAGCTGTGTCCCGCTTACTTTCGACGGAGGGTGAGCATTGGATTTTGTAATATATATATATACATATACAAATACACACATATATATTATATATATATATGTATATATATATATGTATGTTGTGTTGTGAAACTGAATGTAGACACAAATGCATAAAGGGTGCAAAAATGAGACTTTGCTGAAAAAGAAAAAGTAAAAATATAATAATTGTTGAATAATCAAAAGTAGTAGGGTAAGAGGGAGCCAAAATGTAAAGAAATGGGTTAAAATGTTGTGATAATTTGCACTTAATTAAGATTTGGACTACATATCCCAGAATCCCATTGTGTAACAAAATACATAGATGTTATCATGTGACCGAGGTGGGTGGGAACTCCCATTTTAAAACACAACCAGCAAACAGTGTTTGAAACAACCGTGATCAAGTTAGTTGGGAGCTAACGAAACGCATTGGTTTTTGTGCTGTGAATATGCTGCAATGGATTTAAGAATAAATTAAGCTGTCTCACACAATTTTCGAGTGGCTGGAGTGGCGGCTTCATTTTGTTTCCCAGGGGATATCGTATTCGTTGGGAGACTCAGTTGTAATATATATATATATATATATATATATATATATATATATTACAACTGAGTCTCCCAACGAATACATATATATATTACAACTGAGTCTCCCAATGAATACGATATCCCCTGGGAAACAAAATGAAGCCGCCACTCCAGCCACTCGAAAATTGTGTGAGACAGCTTAATTTATTCTTAAATCCATTGCAGCATATTCACAGCACAAAAATAAGCTGTCTCACACAATTTTCGAGTGGCTGGAGTATTCGTATTCGTTGGGAGACTCAGTTGTAATATATATTACAACTGAGTCTCCCAACGAATACGATATCCCCTGGGAAACAAAATGAAGCCGCCACTCCAGCCACTCGAAAATTGTGTGAGACAGCTTATTTTTGTGCTGTGAATATGCTGCAATGGATTTAAGAATAAATTAAGCTGTCTCACACAATTTTCGAGTGGCTGGAGTGGCGGCTTCATTTTGTTATATATATATATATATATATATATATTACAACTGAGTCTCCCAACGAATACGATATCCCCTGGCAAACAAAATGAAGCCGCCACTCCAGCCACTCGAAAATTGTGTGAGACAGCTTAATTTATTCTTAAATCCATTGCAGCATATTCACAGCACAAAAACCAATGCGTTTCGTTAGCTCCCCACTAACTTGATCACGGTATATATACACCACAGCAATTTTCTTCAAAGAAAAAAACTCACACTTGGGATAAACCACAGTTTTAATAAGCTTATATATATGAAAAACCTGTAAGATGCAAAGCATGTCATTTATTTTATTTTGCTTTTGTTTTTAATTGTGCATTGTGCAATAGTGAAATTTGCAATGTATGAAGAATATGCACACTATTTTGCTTATGTCCATTACGTTAGCGTTAATATTTAGGGTGAGTGGAGAACGTTGTGTAAACTTGACAAAGGCTTCTTAGTAGAAACAAGTTGTTCTGCACAATAAACATTTGTGCCTTCACTTGGTGTGCCACATCCCTCATTTTGGATTTTCAAAATGGTTTTTGTTGTTGATAATTGATGGCTGCTTCTGCCATCACTGGCTCCGGCAACGCAAGGCTAGTTACGGCATTTAAGCTGCTGATTTGTTTTGTATATATATATATATATATATATATATATATACACTATATTTTGGGTTAAGACGTCATGGTTTACAGCGAATTATGAATATATAAAGTAGACTTGTCCTATATGGCTAAGGTACTTTTCTCTCCTATGTATCACTGCAGTGTTTTTAACTTGCAGGCCAGCTAGGGCACAACAGAGCTCCTGGAAGGCCTATATTTTTTGTCATATATGTGGGTGGTGTAGTATACATTGCAGCCCACTAATGACATTTAACGTCCATGCCATAAGAGCCTTTTCTGAACCATCTATCAGGGTCTCATAGGATGCTCAAATAGACCAATCAGATGAAACCAATTTAATCAATACCATTTCAGTTAGTTTCGTGTGCATGTACACTCCAGCAATGAAAAGCAGTGTCACAAGGTACATAATCCTAATACCAGCAAAAATAAAATTCAAGAAAAGGTGAAATATAAAATTGGGTTAACCATGCAGAAAAAGCAAATCAAATTTGCTGAATTTCATATTTGTTATTGAAATTGGATACAGATGTTTATTTCTGAAAACTTACAATGTTCCATGATGGTTCAGCACGGTCAGCTCCAAGATATTCCACGTAGGAGGCAAAGCCTTCATTTAGCCAGAGGTCATTCCACCACCTCACTGTCACTAGATTTCCAAACCACTAGGGTGAAAAAACAGAACAGAGGGATTAGCAAGGTATGAAAACTTCCTCTAATAATCTGTTTATAGGAAGTTTAAAAATGTGAATTGGTCTATCTACAAGTAATGTCACGTTTCACCTTTAATCAATAATGTTAAAGTAAATAACAGATTACAACAGCACTGGAGACAGGATTCTTCATTTACTCTGGATGAGAAGCAGACAATAGTTTTAGCTGTCTGGTGAACAAAGTTTGCAGATATCTGTGACTGTCATTGTTTGTTCTTGGTCTTTATGTTTAAGTGACATGATGCACCAGGGATTAGTCACTGTAATTTTCTTACGGTGGATATCAGATAGAAAACCAAAGGGCATATTATCAAGACAGGCGATAAAATTATCGCTGCTTTAGCGGCAGAAAACTGCAGCTAAAACGGCGATAATGGGCTTGATAATATGCTCTATGTAATTCCAATTGAAGCCCATGTTAGATGAGACGCCACCCGGAGACATCACCACATCACAACGCACACGACAGCAAAGAGCTCTTCAGCATTGTTAAGGAATTCTCTAACCCCAGCGCCAATGCCAATGACATCCCGCCCTCACAAGAAATGTGCGACTCGCTGGCCACGTTTCTCCACCGCAAGATCGCTGACATCCACGACAGCGTCAACACCTCGACCACCCCAACAACTTCAGTCCTCACCCCCCCCCCCGATGAACACCACCTGCATCAACGGCCTGACCTCCTGGACCAACTTCAGCAACGGCGAGAAACGCAAGATTATGAACTCCAGCCATCGCACCACAACCGCGGAAGGTCATCAACATTTCCTTCGAGACAGGTACTTACCCTGAAAACTGGAAGCACGCTGAAATTAACGCCCTTCTAAAGAAGCCTAAGGCGGACCCCAAGGACCTCAATAACTTCCGGCCCATCTCCCTGCTCCCGTTCCCGGCGAAGGTCATCGAGAAAATCGTCAACATGCAACTGACACGCCACCTCGAGGACAACAACATCTTAGACCCATCCCAGTCCGGATTCAGAAGAAACCACAGCACCGCGATAGCCCTCATTGCTGCCACAGATGACATCAGGCGCCAACTAGACAACGGCGAAACATCAGCCTACATCCTCCTGGACCTGTCAGCCGCCTTCGACACGGTCTTCACCGCACACTAAAGACACGCCTCCAAGAAGCCGTAATCCAAGAAAAAGCCCTCGACTGGACCACATCCTTTCTCACCGGCAGAACCCAGAGGGTCCGACTCCCACCCTTCTGATCCGAAGCCACCGACATCATCTGCGGCGTGCCCCAGGGCTCATCCCTGAGCCCGACGCTGTTCAACGTCTACATGACCCGTTTCGCACAAGTGGCCCGCCAGCACTACCTAAACATCATCTCCTACGCCAACAACACCCAGCTCATCCTCTCCCTCACCGAGGACCAGCACACCGCCAAAACCAACCTCCACGAGGGAATGAAGGACGTCGCCGAATGGATGAGGAGCAGTCGACTGAAGCTGAACTCAGACAAGACGGAGATCCTCATCCTCGGACCGACCCCCTCAGCCTGGGACAGCTCCTGGTGGCCGACCACGCTGGGAACAGCACCAAAACCCACTGATCACGCACGCAACCTAGGAATCATACTCGACTCCTCCCTCTCCATGTCGAAACATGTCAACACCGCCACCTCCTCCTGCTACAACACCCTCCACATGCTCCGCAGGATCTACAAGTGGATCCCCACTGAAACAAGAAGAACAGTGACACAGGCCCTCGTCAGCTGCAGGCTGGACTACAGCAATGCACTCTGCGCAGGAATCCTGGACAAACACCTGCGACATCGGCAACGCATCCAAAACGCCTCCGCCCGACTGATCCTCAACATCCCTCGCCACAGCCACATCACTCCCCACCTGAGTGAGCAACACTGGCTCCCCGTCGACATGAGGATCACCTTCAAGCTCCTCACCCATGCACACATAGCACTCCACAACACCGGACCAGCCTACCTTAACAGCAGACTCAGCTTCTACACCCCCACCTGCCAGCTCCACTTCGCCAGCCTCGCCCTCGCCGCTGTCCCTTGCATCCAACGAACGACCTCCGGCAGCAGATCCTTCACCTTCCTCGCCGCCAAGACCTGTAACACCCTCCCTACCCACCTACGACAGACCCAAGACCTACTCACCTTCAGTAGACTCCTCAAGACCGGGCTTGAAGCGGCACCCCCTTCTCCAGCGCCTTGAGACCCTCACGGGTAAGTAGTGCACTTTACAAGTACTGATTGATTGATTGATTGATTGAAGGACATCTAACATGGGCTTCAATTGGAATTCCATAGAGCATATTATCAAGTCCAGTTTTCTGCCGCTAAAGTGGTGATAATTTCATCTCCTGTCTTGATAATATGCCTCCCACTAACCTTTAACAGGTCAAAAACTAAACAATGTATTTAAACAAAATTTGTCTCTGATGTAAATCTTAATACAGAAGCATAGGCCTTCAGCTTTAACAAGAAAGTGTCCAGGTTTCCTATTTTCATTTCTGTGTCTATATATTTAGAATTACTAAATGTCTCAAAGGAGAAAGAAATAAGAAAAGTACACAGCGTGTGAAGTTTGTAATAGAATTCAAACACTGACTTTACCTGATGTGCAAGCTCATGAGCTATTACTGTTACCACTCTCTCCTTGTTCCCAATGGATGATACTGTCGGGTCATACAGCAGGGCCGTCTCCCTGTATGTTACTAGTCCCCAATTCTCCATTGCTCCTGCATTAAAGTCAGGCAGAGCGATCTGGTCTGAAACAAATGTTATTCATTTTTAGTAAGATTTTGAACTACTTATATTGCAATTTTGTGAAGGTGCCACAATTTGAGTATTGACGATAAAAATATGAATCACATCAAATCCAATGCAGTGAAAACAACAGCTTCTTCTGACCTAAAATGTATCTTCGTAAAAAAACTACTGACAGAACCTATGCGGAATATGCTAAGTGCTTGTCCTCTGTGGGAATCCTTCTCAATGGCTCAGATCATTAATCCATATATTCCATTAAATTAATCCTAAGCATTAAGCAGACAATTGTGCTATGCTTGGCTAAAAGCTAACATGCTGTCACTCGATTGCCAAGGAAACCCTGATTAACTCTTTGCTCCATTTGCTCCAGTTCCTACTCATGAATGAGAAAGGGCAGCTCCTAGTCACTACTATCCTTTCATCGGATCCTGAGAGGAATAAAGCCTAATAGTGCAAGTGTGAAGATACTGTCATACCTTGATGAATGTGTGACTATAGGATGATATTTTTGCAAACAAAGTCCACTAGCCATAGCCCTATGGTAACTATTACTCGCACCCCTGCCATGCACAATTTACTCGTCAATAATTTTACAGAAAATGTTGACATATAAGATGTTATGAGTGATGTAATATGTGGGGTAATTAGCAGTACTTGGTGAGAGCGCAGCCCTGTGGCCAACCCCTCACATGCATGCAACGCTATGGCCCCCTCCCTGACTATACTTGGCACATGAATACCATCCTTTACCCCATCGCCCAGGGTCCAGTGCAATTTTTAGGGTTAGGGGGTGCATGTCCCACTCCTTTGGGCAATTGTGGTCCTGGGGCCCCCATTCCCCAGGGCAGGTGTATTTTCTAGGGGGTATATGGTCCCCTTCCTGCTCTGATTTGGTCCCCGGGACCCCATCCCCTGCGAATCACCATTATATTTCTTGGGAGGGGAGCACAGAGACCCTCTCCCCAGGCCAAGCTCAGCCCCCCGGGAATCCATCCCCCAAGGGCCCGGCCTTATTTAAATGTGGGAAAGGGGGGCATGCGGCCCCCAACCTAGGCCACTTTCAGACTTGGTGTCCCATTTTCCAGGGCCCGGTCAAAGTTACTAAGGAGGAGTGAGCATGCAGAAGCCCTCCCTGGGCCTATATCAGACCCAGGGCAGGGACCACAGCACCCAGAGCCAGGCAATTTACTAAAGGGTGTGTGGGGCTACATGGGTCCCTAACTGGGCTGATTTCAGCCCCAGGTACCCTACCACCAAGGGCCTGGCAAAGAAAGGGTGGGTGCCCTTGTGCCCTCCCATGTGGCCCGACTCCTCCCATTGCCCCCTCATAGGGGGCAATGGGAGATGTCCCAAGGCCCCCACAATCCCAGCCAGCCCCCACACCCAGCAGGAACCACCATTGCTCCCACCCGCAGGAAGAAACTAACTAAAAATGATGCTCCTTTCAAGCGGGAGCAATATTCTGAACCTTTTTATGATCTACTGTAGATTGGAATCTGATTATTATCAGTACTTGGACAGTGGCGTTATTGGACTTCATATTCAAGTGTCCAACTCTCTCTGATTAGCCGTGGCCCATACCTGACGGCCTCAAAATCTTTATTTATATCTCACGCTGGACAGCACTTAATCATTTGAGTAGTCTTTTTCGTGCGCCCTCCTTTATCTATGGAGGCACTTTGAATCTTCCATCCAGTGCCCTGAAGAAGCCCTGTACTAGGACAAAACATGTCCGCTGTACTGTGTTTCTTTCTACTTAACAAGAAAATGGAATAAAGAGATTAAACTGAGTAACCTTTCCCTCGTTGTTTAATGGATTTGAACTTCATAACTGTTCCTATTGAACTATGTGTTGTTCAGTGGTGCACCTGTGTTTTTTGTTTAAACTGTTGAGTTCCTGGGGGAACAGGCACTGTGACGGTTGGTGCTGTTCAGTGTGCGCACTGACCCCTCTAAGGATATAAGGGGTAATACCTTTGGAGCAATAGTAGGTTAGGTGCTGGCAGTGAGAAGGTTCCACTGTTATTCCAAGATTTGTTTGTATTCAATATCATATCACCTGTGAGTCAAAATGTGGTGTATATTTTAGAATGCCCTTGCAGGAAGCAATGAATAGAAAGTACATAAATAAATTTAAACTAACAATTCTTCAACACCTGTGGGCCATCAAAAATAAAGACTTTTTCTACCTGATTGCTAAACACTTTTCTGATTTTCATTTGAGTGATAGCCAACAATTAAAATACTTTGGCATAAAAATTGTGAATAAAAAGAGCGAGGAGGTGACAGAACCTTGAACCTAAGATGTACAGAATCTCGACTCATCTTAGCCATTGGCACTGAAAATCCATTTGGACATAATCTGGATGCAGAACTGCACATACACTTGTAGACATCTACACCTACTCTACAAACAAGAACTTTGGGATGGCAATATGCATTCCTTTAATACTTTGGAGGCGTTGTTTCTTTCACTCACAGCTTCACAATAAATATAAGGGGATAAAAAGGGACAAACAGGAAATATAACAGTGATATGATGTAGATAAATGCTCCTTTTAATGAGATTGACTGAGATTCAGAGCACACTTGCACTAAATTGGGAATTGATTGGCAGAATGATAGGATAGAAAACCTTGTTGAAATTCGACAATATGAAGTTTTTTAAAAAGGAGAGAAAAAACCATGCAGGGTAGCTTTTCGTCCCCTTGTAAATATGAGGGAGTGCCAGGCGCCATCACTATGTTACAAAAAGTGACGTACTGGTGGTGCAGGGTGCTTGTACATCTGCCCCATAAGTGTTTAGGTATTGGCAGACTGATACAATAGGAACATAGTGCTGGATGGGTGATTGAAGAATTGCATGAGACTGACAGGAGGAATCCTAAGCTGCATGAGTACTACTTCCGTATTTAATGGAGTGGACCAATAGTATGCATCAGCTTAGAGATTTGTAGGGATTATGCACAGAATATTTTATGTGTACTTGTGTTGGTGCCTAGGTCATTTTATATGAATACCACTAGTAACTGGAATGATGACAGTGCTACAAACAGAGTGAACACTTAATTTATAAGTGCTTACATATTGGCAGAGTGCTAGGATAAGTAGATAGTGGTAGATAAGTGATTAAAGAAGTGCATGGGACAGACTGGACGATTCCTACACTACATGAGTACTAACTGGGTATTTAGAAGAGTGTATCAACAGTATGTAGCTAGTTAGAGGTCTGCTTGGATAGTGCACAAAATATTATAGCTGTACTTGTGTTAGTAGCTAGGTCATTCCATATGTTCATGACTAGTAACTAGAATAATTACAGTATTACAAACAGAGCGTATAGTGAGTTTATATTTGCTTAGGTATTGGTGGAGGTATAGGATAAGTAGATAGTGCTGGATGGGTGATTGGAGAAATGCATGGGACAGACAGGAGGATACCTACACTGCATAGGTACTAACTGGGTATTTAGAAGAGCGTATCAATAGTTTGTAGCTGGTTAGAGGTGTGCATGCATAGTGTACACAATATTGTACCTGCACTTGTGTAGGTGACTACGCCATTCCTTAAGTATATGACTAATAACTGGAGTAATTTCAGTGTTGCAAAGAAAGTGTGTGCTGAATTTATAAGTGCTTGGGTATTGCTGGAGTGATACGATACGTAGATAGTGCTGGATGGGTGACTGGAGAAGTGCATGGGACAGACAGGAGGATTCCGAGACTGCATAGGTGCTAACTGGGTATTTGGAAGAGCGTATCAATAGTATGTAGCTGGTTAGAGGTCTGCATGCATAGTGTACAGAATATTGTAGCTGTACTAGCATTGGTGTGTCTATGGTTTTGAGAATGGTAGTCTGTATTTTAGGGTGTGAGGAGGTGCATCAGATGATCATGTGGATGATGCCATCAGTGATGTCATTTGGAGATGTCATCAGTCATGTCATCAGTGATGTCACCGACCATGTCATGAGTGATGTGATATGTGATGTCATCAGCAGTTCACTGCGAGGGCGCGGGTTATAGTTAGCACAACTAACTATAACGGCCGAATTTCTCTTGTTTTGTAGAGTGAAATGTCCAACTAACTATGACGTCCATGAAACCTGTGTTTTTTTTCAGTGAATTTCTGAGGTTTTTTAAATGCTAATTTCTAACTACAATGTGCCTGAAACAGTGAATTTTATATATATGTATTTAATCTCCTCTCACTCTTACAAGGAAGGAATCAGCACTCAGGTTGTAGTTTGGAAGTATTTAATCTGCAAAGGACGTGATCCACGCGTTTCGGCTCGTCCGAACCTTGATAACGATACAAGACGTCATTGTAGCATCCTATTTAAATGTACAAATGCCTAAAGTTGCCAACATTAACAAAGGACTACATATTACTTTAATCCAAAAAGCTGGCACCACATTAGCCTGGTCACAATGTGAACATTCAGGAATTGATACAATAAAGAAAAGAAAACAAGTGTTAATATGCACACAATGTCATTTCGGCATATCTTGCCCCGTGACCAACATACCTGTATGTTGGTCAACGTGACTTATTCATAATAAACAAACTTAGGATTGCAAACATCAACATAAACAATGGACTACACATTACTTTAAAGTGAAAGTCTATCCGGCATTTTTATCTGGGCACGTTGCGTATTATAATGGTTCTTACACGAAAGAAAAGAAAAAAAAGGGGTGTTAATATACGCACACTATCCCTAAATAAAGTTTTAGCGATTATAGTTCCATTCCATTCACAGCACATTTGAGGTGTCATGAGTGATGTAACTGACCATGTCATGAATGATGTAATGTCTGAGGTCATTAGGAGTACATTGCGGGGGCATAAGTTATAGTTAGCTCAGGTAACTATAGCTGCTGAATTTCACTGGTTGTGTATGAGTGAAATCTGAGTCTAACTATACTGTCCCTGTAATCTTTGTTTTTTTCAGCAAATATTTAGTTTTTAGTTTTAACGTTAAGTAAGATGCATATCACAATGGATGGTGGGGGGTTGGAAGCAGGGCCTTGCATTGTGCTGCCCCCACCCATGTTTGCCTCTCCTGCCTTCCCTACTCCTAGCAATCCATTGTCCAAGTCCATGTCCCTGCTCCGTTATTACAGGCCTGTGTGGCCGGTTTTCTGCCACTGGCCTTCCCACCTTCTCTGAACAGTTAGCTTGCTGCCCCATCCACCTCCTCCCTATCCTCTGTTGTCTCAATCCATGGACTAGCCTCCTCCCTCCTGCCATGCATGGTCTCATGTATTTCCATTGCCCTCCATTTAGCATGATGTATCAGTCCACTCCTCCTGCCCTCCATTGCCCAATTCTATGCCCCATCATCGACAACCTGCTTAGCCTCTGTGCTTAGCTTGCTGCCCCTATTCTCCTTCCCCCCTGCCCTCTGATGTCTGTGTGCATGCCCCTGCTCCATCCTTTTTGCTTACCTTGTTCCATGGGCCTGCCACTCCTATCTACTCTGAGTGTTCTGTTGAGGTGCCACTCCCCTCCCAACTGACTAGCATTGTCAGATGACTGCAACCTTTCCCTGCCACCTCCACCCTGCCTGTCCACATTCCATGCCCCTATCCCCTTCCTCCTGTCCCCCATGGTCCATTTTACTGCCACACCCTTCTGCACTCCCTGGTCTGTTGTGCTGCAACTTCTCCTCCTGCCTGCCTCCTCCGCGTGGTCTGTTGTGAGACCCCTTTCCCTTAACTCTCTTGTGTGCGCCCAGGTCCTGACCCTCTCTTCAATCCTCCATGGTCCTTTGTGCATGCCCCTGCAACCTCCTTCTTGCCCATCATAGCCATTGTGCTGCCACTATCCCTTCCGCTTGCCATGCTTGGTCTTCTGTGCTGCCATGGCCCCTCCCACCTCCTCTGTGTGGTCAGCTAGCTGCCCCTGACCCCCTCCCACCTTTCCTCCATGGTCTGTGTGTATGCCATTATAGTCTCACAGTTGCTCTTCATAATGTGTCTTGCTTCTAGTGCCCATCCTGCCTGACCTCCATGGTCATCTTGCTGCTCCTGCCCTGCCCCCTTGCCCCCAGTCCTCTGTATCCATGTGCAGACCCCTAGTCCCTTCCTCCTGGCTTATCTGTTCCATTGTAAGGCCCCTGATCCGTCCCTCCTGCCCTTTATGGTCCATTATGCTACAGTTTTCTCTCCTGTCTGTTCATTATGGTCAGTTAGCTACCATTGCCTCTTTCCCCTCAGTTCTCTGTTGACCATATGCATTGTCCTGTCCCCTCCCTAGTGCTATCTATGGATTGTTGTGCCGCACTCCCTGTGTGGTGTATTGTGCTACTGCAAACCCTGATGCCTGCCCTGTAGGGTCAGTTTGGTGCACCTTTCCATGTCCCTCCTGTTCTTTGTTATCCAAATCCATGTCCCTACTCCAATTCCTCCTGCCTTCCATGATCCAATGTACCATACTTGCTAATATTTTGAACTTTGTAAGAGGGAGATTTTGAAAAGAAACTAGGGTATTGATTTTCCCCTTTGACTTACATTGAAAAAGACGAGATTGTAGACAGGGGACAGATCAAATAAAGCCCATTTGGGCTCAAAAACATTGGACGTTTCCTGGCTGAATCGGGTCCGTTGGCATGTATGGTTGTACTACCACTGCCTCTTCCTTCTGCCCACAATGATCTATTATATTGCCACAGCCTCTCTTGTCAGTCCTGTATTAATGGCCTGTTGCCCCTGCCTCCTTTCCACTGCCCTCCATAGTCTGTTGTGCTGCCACTCCCCTTCCTGCCTGCCCAATGTGGTCAAATTGTTGCCTCAGCACCCTCCAACCTGCCTTCAATTTTCAGAGTTTGTCCCTGGCCTCTGCCTCTCAACAGTATCCTAATGAACAACTAGATTGCTAACATTCTATATTTATTAGAAAAGTGTGGAACGCCTGACGTCATCCTGATGTAATCAAAGCTGTAATACCTAGAGCATTTCAAAAATTACATATATGAGAGGGTCTTATTCGCATCAAAACTATGGTTAGTGCTCTAAAAAACCGAATTGAGGACATATTTTCTGAGTTTTCAAATAGCGACAAAGCACTTTTAAAATATTTGTTATCTTTATGTTTTTTATCCAGTTGACCACTTGATTAAATGTTGCACTTAGGGGAGAGGATGTGGTGTTACTTCCAGGGCTGCAGATTTTGCAACTGGGGGGCCAGGTTGGAGTTTCGGCTTCAGCTCGACATTCTGTGATTCTGGTCAAATCACTTAATCTCCCCATGTATAAAAACCAAAATGAATTTGTTCTTGTTTGATGTAACCAATGCTCATGTAAAGCACTCCAATACCTGAAAAGTCTGCACTATATAAAACTGCAAAAACACAAAAAATAAAAAGTGTTTTGCACACTTCTGTCAGTGGGCTACATGTGGGCTACATCTGGGTGATATTTGAGCTACTTTTGGGCTCTTTGGTCTCTGGTGGCCATTTTGCGAGCATTATTTGTTATGAAATTTCCTAATTTCCTCATTTACTGCAGTCTCCTCAGTAGTAAATGTTTTCAGTTTTTTACTTTGATTCCATCAAGAAGGTATTCAGATATGTCACACATTTGCCATAAATTATAAATGTTAGCACTCTAGTTGCTCATTAGATCACTGTAGAAAAGCTCCTGCTCACCAGGGAAGTCTGCTGCTGGTATTGAAAGTGCATGTTTCAGTCTGCGAGTCAGAATTTTTAATAAAATAGGAGAGGATTTGAGAAGTCAAAATGTGCCCTAATTTTTCTTTCTGCGGCACTAATCATACTTTCTATGGAAAAATGAACCCCCACTTTTTTTCCATTTTAAATTAAATGTTTTAAGAGTTAGTACTTTATTCCAATCAAGATGGCTGCAGGTGTGCAATAAGTTTGTCATAAGTAGCACTATCAGTGCTCTAGTTGTTTTTTAGAACACTCTGGGAAGCTGCAGTAGAACACAAAGGAATAAACTGACATCTCTGCCCTTGTTGGATGTACATGTTTTACTGAGAATGTCAGACTTCATTCTCACATGACTGAGAAAGATAATGTGAATTTACTGAAAATATGCTCTCAGTTTAGCTTATAGATCACCTTCCAAACCTCTGTTGGAAAAGCTTAAGAAAATAGTTTTCTCTCAAACATGATTTATGATATCCCAGCAGAAGGCGTTTTCAAATGTAAAATCACCTTAAAACAAACTACAATTCCTAAAATGAGTATGGTAGCATCAACAAAAGATTTATAATGTAACTAAAGTCTTAAAACCTTCTATTAACTGCAATGCTTTTTAATGAGGTGCTATCTTGTATAATGGTCCCAAGATGGCTGCCAATCAGATCTCACAATGAGATGTGTGGTTAGGCTCTGCCCAGATATATATATTTATTTTTCCATTAATATTTGAAAAACTACTGAATGGATTTACACCATTTAACAAAAAGGGCTCTTTCTGAACCAAGGGCTACATTTTGGCCAAATTTGGTGTAATTCCGTTCAGCAGTTCGGGCTATAGCTGTGTCTAAAGTTTCCTATGGAAAATTGCATGGAGAAAACATGTTTTGGGACCCCCTTTTCTCTCGCCCCCGCTTGCTGAATCACTACCAAAAATTTCAAGATAGGAGTGGCCCGAAGCGGGCCATAAGTTTAAAAAATTTGCGAAGATTCGTCAATTGAAGCCAAAGTTATTTGGAATAGAATGTTGCAATTTTCCTATGGTAACTAAGTCCTAACTATAACTACCTACTGACAACCGCCTGTAGGTAATATATATAATCCTTTCAACGATTTAACTCATCACGTGCTCTAAGTTAAGGAAGACTCTGTGCAAATCAAAGTATCTGCTGTTTAATCACATCGCGTTTAGCCTGGACAACAGGCTTGATCACGTGTTGTCCAGGAGAAACGCTTTGTGATTAAACAGCAGTTACTTTGATTTGCACAGTCTTCCTTAACTGAGAGCGTGCGAATAGTGAAATCAGTGAAACGATTAATTGAGCCGGCCTGATCTGCCCGCGTGCGAGCCACTCTCCAAGGGTTCTCTGTAGTCCAGAAGGACTGTGGTGTTATTTTGTATATACATATATATACTGTGATCAAGCTTTTTAGCTAAATGCGTTGGTGAGGCATTCCCTTGCATGTCCCTTGCCTCTAATAAACTTAAAAACATCACCTTTGAGAGTCCTGGATTTCTTTCGCATGGAATACTGGAAGTATTTCGAATATATGTATGTATAAAGCCTACTGGTGGTCTATAGTGGTAGTTATATTTAGCACCTAATGTCCATAGATGAGCATTTTTGTTTTGCTAATTACTTTGAACCATTTATCAAATGTTCACCAAAGTTTCAAAACTAGTAGGCCAATTTCTTCAGCAGCTGTTTGGAACATTTCGGGGTGATTCATCAATCAGGGGTCTACAAAAAGGGGGTCCCAAAATGTTGTGTGCCCTACCCCTTATACATATGGCCAATCGCCGAGAGTTCCAGGGGTCTGAAATCGGCCCTGGAGCGGGGTGCTTTCCACTATCCCCATTTATAATAAGGACATGCTCTGGGGGTTGGCCAACTTAATAAACGGGGAGACAACAGACTATGGACCCAGGGACCACACAACCCAGAGCCTGGCCAAATAAGAATAAGGGATTGGGGCGAAATTCGACCCTATGGACCCTAACCTCCATGACATGGCTGAGGAGGGCCACAGGACCGCTCTGGGATGCTTTAAGCCCCCGTGACCTCATCCCCAGAGCCCACCCTTGAAATAAATGAGAAAGGGGGGTTTCAGGGCTCCCCTTCCTGGGCTGCGCTCAGTCCCTAGGGGCCCATCCCTGACTGTGGGTAGGAAAGGGAGGAGGGCCTAAGAAAGGGAGGAGGGCCACAAGGCTCCCCTCCTGGAGCCACGCATGCCCCTGGGGACCCAAAGTCCAGGCTCCTTTTATGTCCTGGGGTGCTCACCCCCAGGACATAACATGTTTGCTCTCACTTGGTGAGAGCAATTTTAAAGTTCCTGCCAAGCAATAACAAACACAGAGTCTGTTCCTACTGGGCGGGAGGTTGTAAAATGCTCTTGTCTGCTCAGGGTGGACTTTTCATCTCTTTCTCTGCCTGTTGTGAAGTGGACAGGGAAACAGATGAAACAATTGCTCCAGCACTTGCAGTAACTGTGAGATCTCCGGGAGATGGGCTCACCTTGGCTGAACTCAGCCCAGTATTGGACTTGAGAGGAGGATGCTGCATGCCCCCCGCCCTTTGAACATGTAGTGGGTGCCCTGAGTGGACTACAGGGCACTCACCATATACTGAATGAACCCCTGGGGATGGGGCCTCTGGTGCCAATAATCTCCCAGGGGGAGGTTTTGTGTCCCC
Source organism: Lissotriton vulgaris (assembly GCF_964263255.1). Lineage (NCBI taxonomy): Eukaryota > Metazoa > Chordata > Amphibia > Caudata > Salamandridae > Lissotriton > Lissotriton vulgaris. The sequence goes on from NC_141687.1 coordinate 1,962,705,575, forward strand.
TCCCCCTCATACATATGGCCAAGCCCTGAGAGATGGGATCCCCGGGGCGAGAAATTGGCCAGTGGAGCGGGGTACATTACTGCGTCCTCATTTATATTAAGGCCAGGCCCTGGCAGAAGGGTTTTTCCTGGGCCAAACTACAGCCTGGAGAGGAGCACCAAAAAAGAGGTGGGCCCCAGGGGTTGGGGTCCCCGGGACCGAAAACGCCCTGGTTAGGACGTTGTGTCCAAAGCCCCCCACTGCATTAAAAAAAGGTGTAAAAATTTGCAGAAAAACCAATGGTTACAGGGATGTTATAGTTTTGTTTAAAATTTACACACATAAAACCATTTAAATTCAGAACTTATATTTAGAATTACATCAAGAAACTATAGCGTGTTCCCTAAGGTAACTATGACTCACACCCTTCCATGCTCTGCTAATTATCCCACATATTATATCACTTATAGCATCTTCTATAACATCATTGATAATATCACTGCAACAGACAATGTTGTGACTTGTATAATTCTCAAGAGTTATAGATTTCAATTTCTGCATTTAGTCTTATTGGTGTTTTATCTCCTTTTCAAACACACTAAATGATTGCAGTTTCACTAAATGAGATGCATGCAATATCTGCTCACCTGACTTTGGCAAGGGGTAGGGCACATTGTAATAGCTCTCAAAGAATTCTAGAATTGGTCCTGTTTTATTTAAGGCATATTCTCCTTGATTTTCTTTAATTGCTTTCTCACGACCATAAATCCGGACCTGAAACTACATGAGATTGACACATGTTAATGGATGGGTTATCTTGGACCATTGGTTTCATAAAGGTCATAATTAGGAAGAAAATAGGGGTTTTCACATGAAACTCCATTTACCTTTTGACCAGGGTCTGCTTTCTCAGTGTAATCAAAATCACACACGATAAAGGCCAGGAGGTAGGTGGACATCTTTGGAGTTTCTGCAAACTTGGTCACGCTCCATGTTGACCCTTCTTCCTGAATTGTTGTTGTGCCTATAAGAACATTAATAGAGACTGTGATATAAGCATGGGCGGAAAATCCGCTTCGCTCGCGGATTTTGCGGATTTTCGGGAAATTCGCAATCCGCGAGATTCGCAAATCTCCCGCAAAATCCGCAAATCCGCGAGCAGCGGATTTTGCTCGCACTGCTCGCACTGTTCGCGTGAGTTCGCGGCTTCCCAGTACAACTTCGCGCCCCGCGAATAAGTGCTAAATTGCAGAAATACGATCTTAGCAAAACTGAAACTACTTACCAGGTTCAAAAGTTCAGGCTCATCATTAGTAGCCATTTCCTGTAGTGCTTCCTGAGGGGCCCCTCCAGAGTTCAGTTGCCAGTTGCAACTATTATGTGACCCTGCTCTGAACCTCAGAATAGTTACACATATGCCACAAAGGTCCTGAATTACAGCTAAGGGAGACAAGCAGGAGCCAGGCTGGAAGTTAAAATCCATTAATCAGCCCCTAATTCATTATTGTCAGTTGGGGCAGGGCAGGTGTTGTAACTAATTTTGCAACAATGAAAGCACTTAGCAAGTGCAAAAGATCACTAATCAGGGTGCACTAAGGAAGCAGGTGCCAGCTAAAAAAATATTCTGTGACACATTAATCAGCCCCAAATTAATTCAGGTCACTTGAGGCAGGGAAGGTGTGCTTTGCTTCGCCGAAAATAATGTACACTGGACAACCAGAGGGTGTGGTGATGAAACAGAGGGTGGCATGGGTGGGCCAGAGGGTGGCATGAGTAGTCAGAGAGTGGCAGTGGTGACAGAGAGTGGCAGTGATGAAGAAGAGTGTCCCAAACAGGCTGGACACGTAGAAACAACAAGTTCGCAAAACTTGCGACCCGACAGGTAAGTTCGCAAATTGCGAAATTGTAAAAACCCTCGCGAACTGGCAGAAACACGGGCGAACACAAAAAAAAAATCCGCAAATTCGCGGAAATTCGCGGATTTTGCGGATTGCGAGTTCGCAAATCCGCAAAATTCGCGAACGCGAGATTCGCAAAATTCGCCCATGCTTACTGTGATAGTAAACATCATCGTAAACGTTTTTGATCTTACTTCTCGTATTGTTTTAGTTATATTCCCCTTGACATTCCTATTCGTGTAACACAATTAGTTTTTATCTTTTTTGCTACTTTACCTCCTAACAGTCTGACTTAAGTTAGACTTTGGGATGTAGTCAACCCTTTCCATTAAACACTAGCAGCAAACTTCAGAGCAGCTTCTGTCATAGAGGGAGGGCAAGGGTTCTTCAGACCTCTGGAGGTCGCTTTAATCATGGGACAGGGACAGGTATCCTAGCGACCGGTTCACCTGGTAGTGCCTGTCTCTAGCACAATAGTATAGTTTCTGTTGGTGCTTATTGTGCACTACAGTTGCTTGTGTGCATGAGGTCCACAATTAAGAGTTATATGCTTTATTACACCTTTGAGCTGAATGCAGAGTATATTCAGCAACGTCCTCCAAAGCGGCAAAGTTAGCATGAAGGAAATGTGCTAAACTGGATGCCTGGATTGTGTATCAAGTCTCTGTGCAAGGGGAGCACTTTCATACATTTGTTTATTGGTTATATTTAATGCAAATCTCTCACAATGCAAGGGCCAAAGGGCAACTGATAGAAAGTTCAAGAAATGTCTGAATCTAAGAGATGGGAATGAATACAGGCAAACAGACCAGATTGACTGTCTGGTAAGCAACTGCCATGCATTGTGTGCAGCACTGTCAAATAGCTGATAAAAATAATATAAATGATAAATACTTTGGTAATGGACATTTATACATTATAGATAAAAACTGAGGGCAGATTTACAAGCCTCTTGCGCCACCGATGCGTCACGATGGGTGGCACACTGGCGTCGCAACCTGCTGAGTGTTACTTACAAGCACACATAAAACAACCTGCGTGACTTTACCTGTGCTTGTAAATATCACCCCTTTTCACACAACACTTTGCTTGTTAGGGGCGTGACATTTCTGTTGCAGTGGGTGTTCCCACATAACACCCATGTCCACTGATACATTTCCAGATTTACGAGCAATCGTAAATCTGGAAATGCATCAGAATGCTACGCCACCATAGGGGTGGTGTAGTGCTGTGCAACACTGAGACAGTCTTTAATTTCTCATTGTTTTTTTCCTCTTTCAATGGGTACTTCATTCTACAGCACACTTTGGAAGAGGAAATCAACTGTTTGTACGAATTATGAATCATAAGTAGTGTATATACATGAATGTCTGTAAATATATGCCTTTTTATTTACTTGTATATATATATATATGAGGTTGCATGAGTGCAACTTCGCCAAAATACAATGGGGCATGCATGGTGAATCCTCTGTTGACTTCCCGGTTGAACGCGGAGTGCGCTTGGGGTGCGCATTGGCTCCCCTGCTTTTCTCATTATTCATAAATGGGATAGTGGCTCGAATGCTGGACGCCAGTGTAGATGCGCCATCGTTGGCGGGCCTCAGGGTTCCGATCCTGATGTTCGCCGACAATACGCTAATTCTATCCAAAACTCCAGGCAGTCTGCAGCGAGCTTTGAATATTTTTTACTCTTTTTGCGGGGAGCACGGCCTGGAAGTCAATGTGGGTAAGACTAAGCTGATGGCCTTTGCACCAAAACGTAGACCCAGGCCAAAAATATTCTTGAACAACTGTTAGAGGTGGTTACTGTATTTACCTGTCTTGGGACACAGATAACAAATGATTTGAGATGGTCCAAGCACATAGAAATGGCGGTCTTGAGGCACCAACAGATCTCGGGGGCACTTCGGGTGGAACACAAAAAAATCTAAGTCTAAACCAATAAAACCCGTTTTGGCAGTATATGATGCTAAGGCTCTTGGGTCTGCTCTCTATGGGGCAGAGCTGTGGGGTTTTGGGAAGCTCCTCCCCTTGCAGACCTCTGAGAACAGGTTTTTAAGGGGAATTACAGGACTCCCGCAGAGTACCTCACTGATTCCCCTTGGTCTTGACCTGGGGAGAAGAGCAGTTAGTGACCTAGTGAGGTTGCGCCTGATTCTCTATTGGAGACGCCTATGGACTACCCCGGAGATCCGGCACTATGCAGAGGGGTTTTTAGCCATAATAAACGCTGATATCTTTCATAGGATAGTTTGGCTAAAAAATCTTAGGTTTTCTTTAGGCGATCTTGGTCTCTCAAATTTATGGGATAATCCAACCGGGGAACTCTTTCCAAGCAAAAAAGCGATTAAAGATCTATATTGGGATCGAGTTGCTGAAAGAGTTTGGAACAAAACTAAATCTGACCCCATGACGGGGCGTTTTGTGGTAGCTAAACTGTATCCAGTCTTGGAACCTTATTGGGACAGCATAACCAATCCTGGGGACAGGAAGCTTTTCTTTCAGTTAAGATCAGGTGCTCTTCCATTGAGATCACTGACAGGTAGGTGGAGGAGTTCCTCCACCTTATATTGTCCAGCTTGTGGTGCATCAAATGAAAGTATAGGCCACTTCTTATTCTCTTGCAAAGCTTATGCCACCCGAGAAAAGTCTGGTTAGTCCCTGTTTGTAAAAATCTAGGGACATCCAGGGGTGTCGAGGCCTTACGAATCATTTGTACTTCCACCCATATGCCTGTAGTAGTAGCAACAGCTAAGTATCTGGGGTGGGCATGGCCTATTAGACGGAGGGCTCTTCCCTAGAGTACACTGATTGGGGTATCCTTTCTGGCATCTGTGTAATTATGTACCAAAGTTTTATATTTCTTTTTTTGCTCTGATCAATTGTCTATGTCTGCATATTTTTTCGCAAAATTACTGTATTTAATGAGGAAACAATTTTTTAACGATGTATTTCAAATGTATGTTTGTGCTTTTATGAGTCTAATCCTCGAATAAAGCTTTTGATACGGTATACGATATATATTTTTATCTATTTTATGTACAATGTATGTATGTATTGCTGCTTCTTTTATGATTTTAACTAATCGAAATAAAGATTTTTGACTGACTAACTCAATCGATTGTGTTATGCATGGAGGCACCCCTTCCTGCATAAAAACAATCTCCCCACGACGCAGACATCCTTGCACCATGGTGCAAGGGTGCCTGCACCGGCGCATGGCAGCAGTTTGTGTGCCAGCGCAGGGGGAAGCACAGAGATGTAACCTATTGTTGTAAATATGCCGGATCCGTGCTTCGAAACTAACGCAGCGCGAGGCAGCAACATGATGTGCGGCATCACGCTGTGTTTGTTTCTTGTAAATCTGCCCCTAAATGGGTTTATTTGAAAAACTTTATTTCTCAAATTCAATAACACACACAATACATAGTGGGTAGCCATGGGGTTCTGGTGACATCATTAGCACGAAGCCAAAGGCAAAGTGGTTATAAATGTCAACAGAGACCCAAGATGGCAAATCAGGACTATATTACACGGGTATGCGAGGGATTATGGTGACATCAAAAACCTTGAGGCCGAAGTTCGAGGGGTTTGTAAATATCCCCGGAACCCCAAGATGGTAATATAGGACTATATTAACGCTACCCATTAAACATTATTTATGTTAAATATTTATTTTTAATTAACTTGAAAATGCTGCTTTCTTCAATGTGCAGCTAATAATGAGCCCTTGTTGAAATTAGAAAGCTTAAGTTTATCCATCATGAATACATTGTTGATAAAATAGACAACGGTGAAGGCCAGAGGATGTATGCGATTCTGTGACTGCAGTGTGTATCACGTAATCATGAATTTATTGTATTTGTCACATATTTGCAACATTTGTAGATTTCACCAAAAAACAATGACTTCTAGCTAACATGGATGAAAATATTGCTGCCGGAGTTTTGAAACGTACACAATATGAATGTAGACTAAACAGTTACTGGAATGCTTAGAACATTTTCTTGAAGACAAATCATTTGCCTATTACAGCAGCGTTCGATCTTCAAGACACTGTCATGTAGGTGAAGAGTTACAAGTATTATGAAAATCACGTAATGGTCTTTTGAGTAAGTATTTCCTCGTGTGTTATTAGCCACACAGCAGCTCTTCCATTTCAGACTACAGACCTTCTGCCAGGTCCACAGTTTCTCAGTAATACCTTGATTACTTACTGGTAATATTCATTACTCCGATTCTCTGTTCCACATCCATGTAGTTACGTCTAGAGTTCAAAAGGCCTCATCCCAATTTAGCACCCTTCCCTGAGGAGTCTTCTATTTCTTTCCAATCCTTCTCTCACTTGGCCAACTACCCTCCTAACCATATTCTGTTTATTCTCATGCCATCAAAAAAGATGGGTGGGTTGTCTGACTTTAGATCCTGGATAAGAAGGGAAGAATCAGAATAATTAGGATTACCAATAAATAATCTAGAAATTACCTCATCCGCCATTCCTCGCCCCACTCCATTAGGCTTTACCCAACCTGCCCTACTCCATCAGGATCTCCACTTACCAAAGAAGACACGCCAAACAATAGAAGTAATGACTCGCTCATGTATTTATTATAGCAAAGAACCCCTCAGGAAACATTGAACCATTCATCAATTTCCCAGACTGAGGCACATTTTACAAAATACTCATATTAGATCCAATGCATTCTGTGAAACATCAAATACAAAATGACTAACAAAAGTTGAAGATTGGTATGGGCATGCATTCATAAAATACTCAATCGACAGTGTTTCTTTGTGCTAACTGTTCAGTGGATGGAATGGATTATTAAACCCTACCTTGTGATACTGGAATCCATAACTATAAGTAAAAAAGATATATTTTCAGAGGCCAAATGATGATTGACTATATGGGGAAGGGGGGCTCCTAGGGGTGACTATGGGAAGTCCTCCTTGTTAACTCCAAGTTAAAAGAGGTAGTCCTAAAGCTCCTGTTTATTCCTGTTCGCTCCCAAATACCTAATACACCATAAGTGGTCACCAGTTTACCTGTTAGCCTTTTTAAGAGCTCAGAGGCACATCACTGTCCATTTAGCAAGAGTCATTAACTCTCTTAGTCAAGAATGTGTATTGAAGCCCTGGCGGTGTGATGAACGGCAGAACTGGTTTTGAGCCCTTTCTGGCGCTGGTAGCAGAAAGTACATTTTTACAAAGCTACATTTTTCTAGCCATTTCCTAAAAATAAATATGTGAAAACCACCTGGTCCTGTTAGGGAAATGTCTAATCTGGTCTACATAGTAAATTATATATCAGCACGCTGCCTTGTGGGCTTACAAGGCACACTTTCCTGGGACTTTTGACAAAATAAAATAGGCATTTCTAACATGGAAATGGCATTTTTTCCTGACATGTGTCACTTCAGTGCATTTAAACAGCCATGCCAAAGCCCAGTGGTGCTCTTTACAAAATGTGTTTTGGCCATATATGAATGTGATGTGAATATCCATTGTAACCCACATATGGTATTTAACTTTCCATGCAGTAGATAAACTTAACGCACTTAGGGGCTGATTAGGATCGCGGACGGACGTGCGTCCGTCCGCGACCCCTGAGTAGGAGGGAACCTCCGCATGGCCTGCGGAGTTCCCTCCTGTGCTATTAGGATGTGACCGCCACCCTGGCGGTCACATCCTCTATGTTTAACATTGCGGCGGGTGCGGCTTCAAGCTGCACCCGCCGCAATGTTAAAAATGCATACATTGCATTGGTATGCAGAAAGCGGCAGGCACCGCGCGGTGCCTGCCGATTCCTGCATACTAATGCAGGGGGGTACCAAAGGTACCCCCCATGTGCACCCCCCACACCCCCTTCACCCAGGGGGCCCGCAACGGGCCCCAGAAGTGAAGCTCCGTATGCTTTTCAATGGCGGAAAAGCCGCAGTGGAAAAGCATACTTTGTTCACCATCCTAATATGGGTGGCGGTGTCTGATAGAACCCGCCAGCCATGTTAATGCTTTTCCGCCGTGGTCGCCTTCCGACCACGGCGGAAAAGCGGAGGACAGATTGTGAGACCCACCAGCCATCCTAATTTGGCGGTGGGTCTTTCAAGCCTCCTCGGTGGATTTCCCGCATCCTCCGGGCCGGCGGTGGCTTCCGCCGGCCCGGAGTATACGGGAAATCCGCCATCATAATGACCCCCTATATATCATAGAAATATAGGGAAGTAAATTAGGCCAACAAGAGAATTCTAATTTACAGCATGTGAGTTAATGAGGAAGTTGTTTAGCAGTGGTAAAGTCCACAAAGTCCTAAAGCCAGCAGAAATAGGGTCCAAAATAAAGTGAAAAATCTGGGGTGATGCTGCATAAAAGACAGATTTGTTACACTGTCATATAAGATATATTACGGACATTAGTGCATTGAGGAAGATGTGAAAGTTACATTAAGCTGTCTTTGCATTTTTCTCACCTAACATGTCTTTACCACTGGTCTCCAGCTACTTTTATCCCATCTTTAAAAACGACATATATAGTGAAAACTATAAATTCATGCGCTGTGTGAATGAGCTCTCCCTTTCATCATTTGAAATACTTATAAAACGCAATAATTTCACATTAGGAGGACTTCCTTTAAGCTTGCAAAGTAAAAGTCTGCTGTGCAGGGAAGGGGGCAGACTCCTGCCAGTCCTGACACTTTTCCTCAAAGCGTTCACATCCTTTACCATACAGAAAGTGTGTTTGAAGGGAAACAGACTGAACAACAATTTTTTAACAACGAATGGCCTTAACAACGACTCATAAACCTCAGGCCTCATTCGTTTAGTTCTGCTGGCCAGGAAGAGGAAAGATGCAGATCGTGCATGTCTAGTCAACAGGTACTATGTGTGCATACAGTATTTCTACAGTGTGAACCTAGCCGAAAGGCAGCAGAGCACTGTATAGGGTCATGGTCAAGCCGAAAATCAACGAGCGGTTGAGAGGTAGCTGTGTTGTGGAAGGTCAATGCATTGTAGTATAGTCACTGAAATTCGGCTGCAAATCATTAATACATACCATTCCGATTTGGTATTTGGAAGGGACGTGGACACCCCTGTCAAATACCCAATTGGTATTTGGTACAAACCAAATAGTGATTCGGTAACGTGCTACCAAATCGCAGTTTTGTTTGATACATACCAAAATGTTTTTTTGCTGTTGCCAAATGGCCAATGCTGTGAATGAGCCCATTCTGATGATGAAAACGCTTCATACTGTTCTGATGAGCACAGGCCTATACAGCAAAGCAATAACACAGATTGTTCAACATTTGAAAGCCAGACCTAATTGCTTTGCCAATGCTTGTTTGGAGTTTCTTGATATCTGGAAATTCGTGTCTTTCAAATAAAAGTAAGATAATAGAGAGACCCAAGTATTGCCCTGGCAAGGCCCACTACCACCATTAACTATTCAAATATCTAGCTTTTCTGAACATAGCATTTGCATCACTTTTTATTTGCTTGTTCATATAATCGTATTGGGCAGTGATTAATTGATTAAAGTAAGTGTGGGTAAGCCTAGCCCAGGCCTCAGTAATTTACATTTCCATGCCGGAAAAAGAAGGTGAGAGACTGGCTCAATTAGTGATACCGGAATAATGTGCAAACATTTATGTGGCAATGGTCATTTAATTCTTCTTTCCCCGTGTTTTTATAATATAAACGGAGGTATCCTCTTGAAGACGTCCTTCCTAAATAGGATGCCAGCATAGTCAACAAAACACATACTGTTGTATGACCTGTACAGTTGTTTAATTAACTAGAGAAGGTACACAGTCTGAATGTGCTATTTCATCGAAGCACTGCATCCATCTGACAGATATCAGATTCAGAATGTCAGCCCTCTGGCACCGGCTAGCTCAATTACAATGTAGCGCCTAGTATCTACGTTTTCCTATATGTATTTATAATTGCTTGTGATTATTGTATAATATCATTATACATAGCAGCAGGATGTCTTGAGATACCGACATCCATTTGTGCTCATGGAAAGGTTTCCTGTCTGATGCATCTGAATGAAACAGCGTTTCGAAGATGGGTCGCCTGTATGTCAAGTGAGAATTGGGCAACTCAGTAACGTTAACCTTTCGGAGGTTTGTCATCAATAGTTATAAAACAGTGCACAATTGTTAGTAAACTAGATACAGTTCATATAAGAGCGACCCACTTACTGATATTCGGCATGTTTGACAGCGCCACAAAGTTTGGCTTGTAGATCAGAGTGATGTTGAATGTGGCCTTCATGGCTGGTTCATCAAAACAAGGGAAAGCCTTTCTTGCGTCCGGTGCCTGCATCTGTGTTGTGGCAATGACCCTGAAATACAAATATGAGTGTATCAACTATCAACTTGTAACAGGAAGCTCACTGCGATAGGCATGACATGCACGCAAAAGCCGACTTTGAAGTAAAACACTGGCTCGGATGTCCGAGTTTTATGTGGTGCATGTTTTGACAGTTGTGACACCCCGCTAGCATTGCAGCATTATTATGTAGGAGGGCCGTCCCTGTCAGCATATCAAAGAGGCCTAGGAGATCTCAACATGCATCCCCTTTAGAGTGATACTAATTTTGTAATAAGTGGCAATCGGGCAAAACAATTTTCATTAACACCTACTGCCTCCCAGAAGCAGACGAGTTGTACGTGCCCTCACCTCCGAGAACTACATTCTTTTAGGAGATTTCAACTATCACCTTGAAAACAAACACAACAGCAACACCACCACCCTCCTGGATAACCTGGCCAATCTCGGACTCAAACAACTTGCTGACACCCCCACCCATGTTGCAGGACACACGCTCGACCCTATCTTCACCTCCAGCAAGCAAATCTCCTTCGATCGCACCACAGCTCTCCATTGGACGGACCACAGCTGTGTTCACTTCAGCTACAAAACCACCCCGACCCACAACCGCCCACAACCTATTCCTCGGAGAAACTGGAACAAAATCACCTCCGACCAACTCCTCACATCACCAAAACCCTCCCACCCTCTCACTGGACCCAAACCAAGCGGCCACCAATCTCAAGCACTGGATCACCCACAGTGCGGACGAATTAGCACCCCTGAAAAAACACCAGTTCAAATCAGACTGCAAAAAGGCTCCCTGGTTCAATGATAACCTTAAAAAATCCAAGAAGCTATGCCGCACACTGGAGAAAACATGGAGAAAAAACTCAACCACCGACAACATGTCCATCCTCAAGGCTGCCACCCGCAAACACCACCAACTGATTCGATCTGCTAAGAAATCAGCATTCAAGGATCGTCTTGACAACAACAATCACAACAACAAGGAACTTTTCAATATCGTCAAAGAATTCACCAACCCCACCGCAGCATCTAACGACATCACTCCCTCCCTAGACCTCTGCAATGCGCTATCCTCCTTCTTTTACAACAAAATAGCCGACATCCACAACAGCTTCGAGAATACTCCCAGCTTCCAACCCCCCCCACCCCCTTCAGATCCTACTCCACCAACTAACAACCTCACTGCATGGAACCCAATCACCACTGAAGACACCATCCGCCTAATGAACTCCATCCACTCTGGCTCGCCAACCGACCCCTGCCCCCACCACATCTTCAACAAAGCGAACTCCATCATCGCACCCCATCTCCGTGATGTCATCAACTGCTCGTTCAACTCTGCCACCTTTCCAGAAAGCTGGAAACACGCCGAACTCAGCGCCCTTCTGAAGAAACCTACAGCAGACCCCTCCGAACTTAAAAACTACCGACCCATATCCCTCCTCCCATTCCCAGCCAAAGTCATCGAGAAAGCCGTCAACAACCAGCTCGCCGCCTTCCTTGAATCCAACAACTCCCTCGACCCATCTCAATCCGGATTCCGAGCCAAACACAGCACCGAAACCGCCCTCATTGCAGCAACAGACGACATCCGAACACTACTGGACAACGGTGAAACTGTGGCCCTCATTCTACTCGACCTCTCCGCCGCGTTCGACACAGTCTGCCACAGCACCCTTTTACAACGCCTCAGCAGCATCGGCATAAAAGGAAAAGCCTTGGACTGGATCACCTCATTCCTCGCTGGGAGAACTCAGAGAGTCCGACTCCCCCCATTCACCTCAGAGGCCACCGAAGTCATCTGCGGAGTACCACAAGGATCTTCACTCAGTCCCACCCTCTTCAACGTCTACATGAGCCCACTCGCATCTATCGCGCGTCAACACAACCTCATCATCATCTCCTACGCTGATGACACCCAGCTGATCCTCTCCCTAACCAAAGACCCTAACACCGCCAAAACCAATCTTCATGAAGGCATGAAAGAAGTAGCCGAATGGATGAAACATAGCCGCCTAAAACTCAACTCAGACAAAACGGAGGTGCTCATCCTAGGATCTTCCTCCTCTGCCTGGGACGACTCTTGGTGGCCCTCCGCTCTGGGCACAGCACCCACACCCACAGACCATGCACGTAACCTTGGCTTCATCTTAGACTCCTCTCTCTCGATGTCCAGACAAGTCAACGCAGTCTCATCATCCTGCTTCAACGTACTTCGCATTCTCAAAAAGATCTTCCGTTGGATCCCCCTCGAGACAAGAAAGACTGTCACCCACGCACTGGTCACGAGTCGACTGGACTATGGCAACACACTATACGCCGGAATCACAGCAAAATTACAGAAAAAACTCCAATGCATCCAAAACGCTTCAGCGAGACTCATATTAGACATCCCTCGCCAAGATCACATCACCGAACACCTAAAAGACCTCCACTGGCTTCCCGTCAGCAAAAGAATCACATTCCGCCTTCTCACCCACGCACACAAAGCCCTCTACAATCTAGGACCCGAATGCCTCAACACTCGACTGTCCTTCTACAAACCCACCCGCCAACTACGATCGTCCAATCAAGCCCTCGCCGCAGTCCCGCGCATCCGAAAATCCACCTTGGGTGGCAGATCCTTCTCCTTCCTTGCTGCCAAGACATGGAACTCACTCCCCACCCACCTCCGCCTTACTCAAAACCACATCTCCTTCAGAAAAGAACTTAAAACCTGGCTATTCGACAAATAATGAACCCCCTACCCAAGCGCCTTAAGACCCGCTGGGTGAGCAGTGCGCTATACAAATACCTGAACTTGAACTTGAACAACAGCTCTGGCAATGACATAATGAGTAAAATGTCTCTCCCCAGTAATTAACCTGTGAATAAAGACCATCAATTGTAGCCAATGTTGACAATGTTCCTTGAGTTGTTCCCCCCCACTCCCCTTTTGCCTTATAAGCCCCTTGTAGAGTGCAGTATATGTGCTAAGGCCCTGCAAATTAAACGCTATTAGTATGCCTGCAGTACTGATTCTGTGACCCACTTCAGTAGCCTTAAACATGGCTCAGACCTGGCACTGCAAAGCCTGTGTGTGCAGTTTAAACTGCCATTTCGATCAGGCAAGTTAACCTACTTGCCAGGCCCAGCCCTTCCCTTTTATTACTTATAAGACACACCTAAGGTAGGCCCTAGACAGATTTGGAGTTTGGGGTTTCTGAACTCACACCGTGAAATCACAACTTAAGATGAAGTCGGATTTTAAATTGTGAGTCTGGAAATGCCACTTTTAGAACGTTAGCCTTTTCTAACTTTAACTCTTCTGTGCCTCTGCCTGTCTCTGAATACACATCTGGGTTGGGCGACAGCTGGGCTTTGTGCATTCCTTCTAGACTAGTCACGGCCTGAGCAGGCAAGAGCGAGGGGCTGTGGTGATGGTGGGGGGTGTTTTGACAGAAGACAACAAGGGAAATTTATTTAATTTTCCCTCATGGTCGCCTGTCAAATCCCCCCCGATCCAGCCACACCACACTTACCTGCACTGGTCGCAGATGCTCTAGACAGTACCTTAAAGGGAACAGGGCTGTGACATTTGCATCCTGAAGGCCCATCACCAGGCTGATGGGTCTTCCTGAGGAAGATAGGGAGGGAGGAGCTGACACTTGCACCTGAACAGGGTTCTGCCTGTCTGCACACAAACAGCTGCTACTCCTGTGTAGTGAGTCTGCAGCCAGGGCCAGAAAATAAGGGACCTTGTGATCATCAAAGGCCTCTTTGATGTCTCCCCCACTTCAAAGGCACATGGGGGAATTGCTGGACCCTTGACACCAACAAGTCAGAGCTTTGCTGGAACCAAACACATTCTACCTGGAAGAAGAGCTGCTGTGCTGTAGGATGGACTGCCACTTTGCTACCTGCATTGTTGTGTTGGCCTGCTGCCTGCTGATTGCTGTGCTGTAGGAGGGCCTGCCACTTTTCTACCTGCTCTGCTGTCTTCACCTGCTGCTGGCTGCTTCTTCCCTGGTAGCGAGAGGGACTGGACCTGCTCTCTACATCATTGAACCCATGTTTTTTCCAAGGGCTTGTTGGCTTTCCTCCTGTTCTTTGAAGTCTCAATACTTCTTGCAACTCTGCTGTTGCTGCTGGAGTCTGAAATCTGTGAGTCCTACCTCCAGTCCTGGGCTCGGAAGTAGATTTTGCAGCTGTTTCTGCAAAAATAGACGCAGTGATATTTTTGCACTGATCAGAACCTACACAGTGCCGTCCGACGCAGTGCCGATTAGACATGGGTCTCAACTGTAAGGTTCAACAATGACACAGCGGCGATCCAAAGACACCACTGTGAGGTTCGACTTTGAGGACGTGCTGACCCCCTCGATATCGATGAAGTGACCCGACTGTGTGAATCGGAACCGACGCAGGTAGTCCTCGACTGTTGCTCCATATAAAGTACTTTTTGAGTGAACCCTGGGTGGGTCTTGTAGCCAGCCTGCCCTCCATCATGGTCAGCCTGAACTTTGGACTTGACTTCGGAAGCATCAGCTAACCAGAACCCCCGTTAGAACGCTCGAGCACCATTAGACAAAGTGGCAAATATCCTCAGCCTGTGCAGCTGACAGCGCTACTAGATCAAGATTGACTACAAAGAAAGTGACTTAAAAGCTCGTACTTCTTCGGCGGTTTGCCTTGGGAAAACAATACTTTACAAATATTTCGGATATCTAAGAACCAGTTTTCTGTAATAAGGATCCCAAAGATTCGCTTCTATCTTCAATCAACCAGACTCACCATAACCAACATGTGATTTGGTGGATAGAAAGCCATGTGGCAGGAGTAAATAAGAATATCTGACACTGGACAAATGATATTAAATGTGTCATCATAAGAAGAAAAAGTGTTGATACGTCAACCTGCCCTTTGTTGTGTTATATCACTTTTTTTATTTATTTGCAATATACGAATGACGGTCACCTGACGAAGGCCTCAGGCCGAAACGCGCGTAGTTCCACTCAACCGCATTGCCTTCATCAATTATACCAACAACTGAATATTTCGTATATCACTGGGTTAATGTGTATATGTATTTGTGTTTATGTAAATTTTTCTGTTCTCACTTATTAATTCTATACACCTTTAATTGTAAATAATTAACTGTTTGCCTATGTTTTTGATATCTTGTATTACACATCAAGGTTCTTTTTAAATGTGAACAATGTATCAAAAAAGTGAATGAATTTTGCATAAAGGATATAAATAACAAACAAAATATACTAAAAACAAGATATAAATAAATTAAAGAATTTTTGTATAAATTTTCGTTTCAGCACACACTTATTTGATTGTTCTAGAGGGTCTATTATTCTGTTTTGGATTTTGATTCAGGGAGTATTTACGCCCTTAGAGTTTAGCTACACTGTCTTTTTCTACATAGTGAACTTTGGATGTACCCTGGTCCAGCTCAACCTCAAGTAACCTTTGAGTGCTATTGATTTCTAAGCACTGTTTTGTATGTAATCTTAAAGAATTCATATTTCAACTTTTACATATTGGATTTTTGCTGTTTTGCTCTTGTTTTACTCAGATAAATAGTCTCAATTTTTCTAAACAGGTGTGTAGTTCTTTTGTTGTGTTTTCACTGTGTTACTTTAACTAAAGTTTTGCGCAAATGCTTTATACATTGCTTGTCAAGTTAAGCCTGACAGCTCTGTGCCAAGCTACCAGAGAAGGAGCACAGGTTAACTTAGGTTGTGTATCTCACTTTCCCTGACTAGGACTGCGGCTGCTGCTTGGATATAGTGGACACCCTGCCAATCAGAAACTTCAATTTCTAACAGCCAATGATACCTACCAAAGATATATCAAGAAACAGAAGTAGTTCCCTCAAATGCTCAAGACTCATACAGAGGTGAAATCATAAAAAGGTTGCAACTATGGTGGATGGGGTATTCCATCACATATGTGACAGAGTATTCTGTCGTCCAGATCCTCAGTCCACTCACACATTTATGACTCGGGCCAAGCATCAGTTTTCTGACAGCTGTGCATCCTCTGACTCTGCCATCAGAAAACATACTCCAACTACCCGTGGAGGTGGGGCTGTCTGAGTAAGGGCATCGGACAACCTACCCTATTTAAAGCAGATGGTCTGATGTCCATCTTTTCTGTCCATTACCACAAACTGATTAAAAACATAACCCTTGATACCCTATGAGAAAACTTTCAAGGTGTAGCAGCCATTAGCTGTTTGTTTTTCAGAAAAAATATGATTTTGAAAACAAAAAGGTTTAGTGTGTGAGTGTCAAAAACATGGTGGATGCACAACAATCTTTTTGTGCTTCCACAGAAGCTGCTGTGGTGGTAGTTCCTGTGAATGCACAGAGATCACTGCAGGGACAATAGTGATCTCTAGATATAGTGGACAGAAACCCAACCAGGGTGAAGGAGGTAATGGCCTCAACCCCCCTGACGGATAGTGGCCCACCTTCCATACTTTAAATCAGGCTGTGAAAAAGGTAATTTCTTGGGTTTTACAGATTGATGTATACTGTTTATGCCATATGTAATACTGGAACACATTTTTGGTCAGGAACAGTAACCTATTTCACCTATAGTTCAAAAGAATCCTACTATAGCTGCCTGATAGGAAATATTGATGTTTATAAGCCAGTAGCAAAAGGTGTCAAAGAGAAATCATATAATTAAAGCTACTGAACTAGTAATTGGCTGTTAAAACTAAGGAGCAATCATTTAATGGATTATTTCAGTAAAGTTACATCATTGCAGCATGGATAGCTAATTATTTCCTCCAAACAGCTTGTTAAGGACATTTTAATTGAAATCCATGCTATAAACTAGGACATTTATTTTGCTGTAGAGAAATGTAATCCATTTAGAGTCCTTCAGAAAATTCCAATTCCCCTATAAGACAAAGATAATTGTTTTCCAAACTTTACGCATTATTAAACATATCAGCAGTAAGGGTGTCTAATGTTAAGGTCCAAGATCTCTCTCTCCCTCGATGTGGCAAGAAGAAGTAGTAGATGATGGAAATCACCATCATGTGATGCTAAATGTCTAAGTTTCCAGTGTGCTCATCCTTATAAGTTACATTAACAGATCATTATGAGACACCACACATTTGGTAGTGCTCTTTCAGAGTGCATCTCTCACCTCCAAAACACATAACAATCAAAACCATGGGAAGACCACATTGTTCTAAGCAGAAGAAGGTGGATTTTGATGAACAAATAAAACATATGATTTGTGTAAGAGATTGGGTTGTTGAACCCTGGTCAAGTAGCAACTCCAATCCTTGTCAGGGTAAGGCACAAGCAAACCCCAAATCAGCCTGAACTAAACCACCTGGTAGTTTGGCACAGAGATGACGGGCTTAACTTAGAGGCAATGTGTAAACTTTTTATGCAAAACATCAAACAGTTAAACAGTAAAAACACACCACAAAAGGATCCCATATAACATTAGAAAAATTAAGTAAAATTAAATAAATAAAATAAGTCCAAAATTACAAAAATCCAATCAGATAAGCAAGTTTCTGAATTTTTAAAGTAAATAGTTAAAATGGTGCCAAAAAGCACAAAGCACCAATTCGGGATATGTTATGTTATGTTATGCCATTTTATAAAGCGCACAGCTGCCCCAGCAAAGGGGCGTCCCAGCGATGATAGCAGAAAAAGAGAGGCTACTGACAAAGCAGAGCCTATAGTGGAGGGAAGAGATGGGCTTTTATAGCAGTACGAAATGCTGGGTAATTATTAAAGCTGCGGATGTGTATAGGAAGTGAATTCCAGAGCTTGGCTGCCAGTGTGCGGAAGGAACGCCCCCCCCCTATCCTCCCCCAGCAGGCACCCTCCTTATCCGGGGAACAACCGCCAGATGATGACCCATCGAGCAGAGTTAACGGGTGGGTGTGTATGATGAAAGCAGGTTGGCCAAGATGCCCGGAGAGAAAAAATTCAAGATTTTAAATGCAATGCAGAGGGACTCAAACTCCACACGTCTGGCCACCAGCAACCAGTGTAACCGATGAATGGTAGTGGAGCAGGTTCTAGGGAAGCCAAGGAGAGCTCTAGCAGCAGTGTTTTGGATCCTCTGCAGTCTCAGAATATCAGTCTTGTTCGTCCCAAGGTAGAGCGAGCTAGCATAATCCAGTCTCGACGAAAGGGAGGCCTGTACAATAACCTGCCTGAGGGACGGATCGAAAAACCCCGACAGTGGTTTGAGCCCCTGCAATATACCAAAACAAGTCACTGCCACTTTCTTAGTTTGGACCTGGAAGATGACGGCCGAGTCCACCCAAATACTTAGGTTTTTCACCACTTGTTTGGGGGCGGATGCACAGCCTAGGGTAGCAGGCATCCAGTGTTCACTCCACAGCTCAGAATCTTGCCCAACCAGCAGAACCTCAGACTTGCAGGCATTGAGCTGGAGGCAGTTGGCAGTCATCCACCCAGAGATAGCAGCGAGATCGCTCTGACACGTATGAGAACCCGCACGGAATCGTCAGAGAGTGCAACTACCAATTGTGTATCATCTGCATATGATCCTACTATCTGTTTGCGCTGCACTGGGTAGTTCTCCTCACTTTCAGCTGGGGGGGGGGGACACATGTTAGAATCTGCTTGTTTTGCTTTTAGTTCCATCTACTTAATGCTACTTTAATGAGCCAAAAATGCCAAAGGTAGTTTCTCCTCCATGGTCAGTTTCTTCTCCTCCATCCTGAGTTTGGCCATCTCCAGCCTCAACTACAGCTCCTCCCTCCTTTCCTTTATGCCTGCTCCTCTGGGGACAGGCCGTGAGAAGCTACCCTGCTCCCTGCTCTGGCAGAGAATTACAACTCGGGGTCAAATCATACCCCTCAGCAGGCTGCTGCTTCTTAGGACTGAGATCCAAACCTTCTGCATGTCTATCCATCTCATCATCTCCTTCAGCTGATGGAGCCAGTGACTTGTAGACAACTGCCCAGGCCCTTAATGCATTTTCCACTTCCACCTTCCTAATAGTACTCTTGGTTGGAAGTCCCCTCTCCTTACACAGCTTCTTGAGCTGGACCTCAGTGTAGGACTCCATGTTTGCTAGCTCAAACTCCATACTTGTAGAGGTGGATTCAGGCACAAGAGTCAGAGAGAAAATTAAGAAAAATCTAAATGGTCAATCAGGGAGAGTTTAGACTCAAAAATTGTCTTAGATTATTTATGTGGGGTGGTAGTGTAACACAACATTACTGTAACGCACTGCACAAACACAAGTCTAAATCCTCACCACTGAAAACCAGTGTAAGAAATTGGTTGTTCGTTGGCTGGCGGGGAAGCCCTGGTCAAGCAGCAACCACAATCCTTGTAAGGCACAAGCAAACCCCATATTAAACTGTGCTCAATCCCCTGGTAGCGTGGCACAGAACAGTAGTCTTCACTTAGAGGCAATGTGTAAAGCATTTGTGCAACAATGTAAATGGTAACACAGTGAAAATACACCACAAAAGTATCCTGCATCAGCTTTGTGCTGAGGTCTCAGGCTTTACTTGCCCACTTGTGGTCATGAAGAGTCCAAAGGCTTGATTTCAGGTCACTGAGTCACACCAAGTGTCCAGGGTTGGAGGGGCACCATCTGGGGGTTAGAAACTCACTGCAGCTGGGTCCAGGGGTTGGTGCAGAATGTTGGAGAACCATTATTGTCCCTGAGGCTCAGATCAGGAGGCCAGCAAGTCTAGCCCTGGGAGTCACTCTGGTAGCTGTGGGTTCAAGATGAAACTACAGGTCCAGTTCTTCCTCCCAGGCAAGAGAGCAGCAGGCAACAAGCCAGCACAGCAGGGCAGCAGTTCCTTCAGAGCAGCAGTCCAGCAGAGGAGCAGTCCACTCAGCAGCCTGGGAGTCCTTCTTTCTAGCAGAAAGTATACTGAAGTGGTGGTGTCTGAGGTCCAGTATTTTTACCCAGTTGCACCTTTGAATTGGGGAGAAGCTTCCAGATGTTTACCCATTGAAGCCCCAGGTATCCTGCCCCCCTTTCTTTCCTGGCTCCAGGCTGATTATAAGGGGGTATGCAACCCACTTGTGTGGAGGCAGGACACAGCCCATTCAAGTGTAAGTGGGGCTGTACCCAGCTCCTCCCTCCAATCCTGACAGTGGTGGCCCATCCAGGCATCCATAAGCTCCCTATTGTGTGTCTAGTAGGAATACACTAAGCACAACTGTGAGCTAAGCCCAGTCTTGTGACCCAGGAACAGGCTGGAGGCACCAAATGTCTAAGGCAAGAAAATGACAACTTTCTAAAAGTGGTATTTTACATTTTTTATTTAAAATCAGACTTAACCATCAGTTAGGATTTGAAATTCCAAGTCCAGAGACATAACATGAACTGGATACCTAGTCCCATTTGGAAATTACACTTATAAAATGTAATAAGGTAACTCACATCTCATCTGTGGAGAGGTAAGCATTGCAGTAGTGAAAAATTAATTTAAAGGTTTATCCCCTCCAGGACATGTAAAACTTAAAAATATATGTCCTACTTTTTAAATGCACTGCGCCCTGCCCTCTGGACTGCCAAGGGCCTATTCTAGGGGTGGCTTGTGTGTCTAAAAAGGGAAATGGTTGAAGCTGGAAAAGGGTTTATTTAGCTTGGTCAAAATGCGAGTTAAAAACTGCACACACATGCTGCAGTGGCAGACCTGATTTTTTTATTTTTGCAGCACAAGTATTTTACACAAGAATCCAATTGCTGGGGGGAGGAGCCTAGCTCGCAGCCGCGATGGCCGCCTGATTCCTCGGCTCCACTGACCCTGTTGCCATCCTCCCGGTTTCCGCGCTATCCTGCCTTCTAGTAGAGCACTGAGCTACGACAGCGGAACCGGGAGGCAACCCCGGTCACGCCGATGGGTTTCGTTTCTCGATCCCGGCAGTGGAAGCCCCGGGACGCCTCCACCCCTCCAGACGCCGATCAGCGCAGCCCGGGTCTTTGTCTCGCGGAGACGGCCGGCCCCGTACAAAGAGACGGCGGCCATTACAGTTCGGACGGAGCCGGCTGTAGAGTCCTGTCGGCAGCGCCTGCATCTCTGCATCTGGCTTTACTATTCCTGATCCCGGACACCACCGCTACCGGAGCTACAAGGTATCTGCTCCCCAGTCCCGAGACGGCTCCTCCGCAACATTGTTTCCCCTGAGGTCGCTGTGAGCGCCATCTTGCTGCCTGCTCTCGGCTTCTGCAGTTGCAAGCCCAGGGCTGCTGGAGGGACGCGGGCGTCGGCCCGCACCACTCCGCAACTGTGACGGGATGGATTTTGCTGCCCCTGTGCCCTTAAACCGCTTCCATCGTGCCTCGACCCGGCAGGATGCAAGAAGGCTCGCCGAGAGTGAGGATGAACGACCAGTGGGTCTACCCCTCGTTTGCCATACTCGAGTCTCGGAGGGGGTAGCGTCCCTGCCCTTTGAGGCGCCCTTGCATCTTGGTGACATTCTGAGCGCCCTAGACGACCTCAGGTCCGCCATGCGTGCTGTTGCCTGTGAATTTGGGGCTCGGGTGGATGCTACTCTGCTTGATGCCCCCCAGTCTGTTTGCATGCGGGACGCTGCGCCACACCCTGCAGCAGCTATCCATGGCTCCCTCACTAATGTCGCCATCAAACCGCTGCGGTCGCGAGACCCAGTCCTTGCTGGAATGCTGGTGGGGACACCCTCGAAGGAACACACACTCTCTGGAGAGATGGCCTGGCTTGGGGGACACTGCGAGATGCTACGCCTGAGGACCTCCTCGGGGGCTACTGGCGGACCTCCGTTTCCCACCCTGAAGCGATCATTGCCGTTTGGACTAGCTGCCTCTGGTGAACTGCTGCCTTGCTATGGATCATCTGCCACGATTGTGGACCACACTATTGCGTCCGAGATGGACTTTGGTGATCGTTTCCTCACTCAGCTGTGGTCCCTTTGTTTGTTCCCACCTTCTAAGAGGTCTGTCGTGCAGCTGGATTGTACCGTTGCACCGTACCGTAGGGGACAGGGTTGAAGAAGCACCCTCCTGGATCAGGACTGTCTCTCTTCTGCTGCTGGGATGTTGCTGGAATGCCGGGGATTTGAATATTGGTATTGTACTGGTCTTGGGGTCGGGGTAAGGGCGGCCAGGGAACCATAGGTTAATCGAATTGGATATACTTAATTGGCCCTCCTCCGGTCTTATGTGAATTGTATTTCTTTTTTCCTCTTTCCTTTTCCCTTTTCTTTCTTCTTCTCAATTTCTCTTCTCTTACTACATTTCGGGTTTTTTGGGGAGACGAAACACTCTGCTAGGGGGGGGGGGTAGGCCGTAGCCTCTGCATGTGTGTAGGGTGGGGGGGTACATTTTAGTTCGTGTTTTTTTCTATGGTGCCTTTTGTTATTATATAATTTTTCTTCTCTAGGCCCGTGTTAGGCAGACTGGGGGATGGGTGGTAGCGCGGTGTTAGTTGGGTTGTTGCGTCCTCTCTCGGGGTGTGCATGCTGTATGGCCATCCTCTGGCTGGAACTTGCATGTTGCGAGCCGCACTGTTTGATATGGGTGTCTGTTGTCGAGTCCCACCTACATGGACCTAGTTTCTTTTTCTTGCTTGTATAAGTGCGGAGTAGTACGACCTGATCTTAATTGTTGCGATGAAAACCTTAAAATTAACCTTCACCGATTCTGTGGCATGGTAATATGGTAATTACAGTGTAACCCCTTTACTGCTTGCCTATAACGAGAGATATTACTGTGTCGCCGTAAAGTTGCATTGATGCTCAACTGTTATCGTGGCCGGCCGGAAGGTTGTAGGCCCGTATTTGTTCTGATTTGATGCACAATAAAGGTTTAAAAAAAAAAAAAAAAAAAAAAAAGAATCCAATTGCTTCAATAAATGTTTGAAATGCCAATTTGTGTATTCCTTGTGCCTCCCTTTGGGCATGCTTGAGTGGATGTATGACATTACAACGCATGCTTTTACCACGCATGCCTTTACAATGCGGTTTTTACAACGAAAACCTTTACAACGCATAGCGCTTTGGGGTGATGGATAGTGAATAGTTTAATTTACTATTCCAACTCCAGTCCCCGTGGACACTAGGGAAGGTGTTGGATAGTAAATTAAACTTATTCCCTATCCTAGAGCGCCCCCTAGCGCAATGCGTTGTAATGGTCTGCGTTGTAAAAGTTGCATGGTAAAGGCACTGCGTGGTAAAAGTTGCGTTGTAAAGGATATTTCCCTGCTTGAGTTAATGACGAAAGAGTAGATCTGTTTCCATAATTTCCTTGGGGGAATCAGAGTTGTCCTGGTCTGAGGTTGTAGACAACATTCAGTACTTTTTATGGTTTCGATGTCCAGGGGACATATTACAATAAGTGCCCTGGGGGCGCAAAGGGCGTTTGCGCTGGCTTTGCACGCACCCGGGGCACTTTAGTATTATAGAAGGGGACGCAGACGCTTGTGCGTCCTCTTTTAAAATACCTGTAGTGCTGGAGCACTTAAAGCGCCAGTGCTATCAACAGAGGATGTTCCCTCATTTGCACAGGAGTGTGCCCTATGCAAATGAGGGACTTCCTTTGACTCTGCGCCCGTGCCATATTACAGACGTGGGCGGAGAGTCAAAGAAGCACTCAGGAGGTGCATTGACAGTGTGCCATTTAAAAGGTTGCGCACTGTCAGTGCGCCTCCTGAAAGCAGCCCTCTGCAGGTGGCAATGGGGTCCTATGGACTCCTAAGACATCCCCTTGCAGGCAGGTGCAGTCACTGACTGCACCCGCCTGCAAGGGGATCTCTAAACCTTTATGAAAGGGCAGGCGGGTGTCGCCTCCACTATGAAAACACGAAGCGGCTGCTCCATGTTTTCACATGAATGCACTGCTCCCAGGGCAGCGCGAGTTTGCGGCTGCCCAGGGGGCAGCGCATTAACCATAATGGGGTGCATTGGCATTGTTTTCGCCGAGCTCATCTTTTCAAAGGTGCGCCGGTAGCAAACAATGCCAATACATAATACTGCCCAAGGTGGTGCACTGTGAGCTAGCCAGAAACTAGGTTAACATATTCTGAGAGCTTGAGTGGACTCAGTCCCCCATAGTTTTGACACTTATATTACCCAAACACACAGCCTGACTGAATTACTAGGAACCATACGACAAAAGGCCTACTTAAGTGTGTGGCACAATAAGTGCTGAAGGCCCACTTAATAGCATTTAAATTACAGGTCCTGGGTACACCTTAGTAGGGACTGATAAGTAAATTAAATATGCCTATTGGGAATGCCCCAATCTTATCATGTTTTAAAAAGTGAGCACATGTACATTAGTACTGATTAGCAGTGGTAAAGGGTACAGAGTCCTAAACCTAGCAGAAACTAAATCAGAAATACGGAGGAGGAAGTCAAAAGGTGCAGAGGAAGACCACCCTAATGTTGACAGATCTAACAAGGGTAAGAAACCTTTAGACTGAAAATTAACTTTCCAGTGATTGTCACAGTAATGCATGGCCCCTAAGTTAATCAGGGTATGATACTATGAAATTCTCAGACTTTCAGAATTTTTTTTAACTCACAATTACCTCTTTACCCGTTTCCAAACTGTATGTTTATCTCTGATGGACAATAAGTAGTCAAGTGTCCTGGTAATCAAAGTACTAAATTGGCTCGAAAAGGAACTCTTACAGAGAATCGAAATGTGTAAATTATTTCTTTGCAATGCCTCGGCTGAGATAGATGAAATGCCACTATTGCAAAAACAAAGAAAAGAAGATTGTACTTGTGTGGAACATAAGACAATAGAAATGTAGTTCCATTTGAACTGTGTGCAACTTCACTAGTTCAAATTCCACTGAAGTGGATCCTTAGTCTGAAGCAGGAAAGCACCATGAATACATGATCCAACACTTCTGTCACATCTATTCTGTCGCAAACAAGGAATTATGTGAATTTCATCTGTATCGTGTAGGTGTCAAATATTTATGTCTTTTGGCATTTAGTCAAAGATAACATCGAGCAGTAAGGAGCAAGAATGGAAATGTAAGCACTATTATAATAAAAAAACAAATGCAAGGTATAATCATACCTAATGGTTTTTGCCACGTGGAATATTGTGACATATGCAGCTCTGCACAGGAGCACTGCTGAAAAAAAGCAGCATCAGGACGGTGGACAGTGCAGCACACCTTTAATGTCATCAGTAACTTAGGTACAAAAATATTGCTAATACCTCGATTGCCCAAAAATGTATGTTGTCAGATTTTAATAAACCTTAAATGACACTGTTAGAACTGGGGGTCTCTATTTGGCTGAGGTAGGTACCTTAGTCCAAATAGGGACCCCTGCTTTTAAGACAGGGAAAAGAAGGACACCTTCTCAGATAGCCCCTACTCACCCCCTCGGTAGCTTGGCAAGAGCAGCCAGGCCTATCTCCAAGGACAATGTGTAAAGTATTTGCAACTACACTCTAAGTAACACAGTGATAACACCACAAATGGACTCCACACGAGTTTCATAAAAAAACAATTATATGTTTATAAAAAAAGATATACGATTAGACATCACAATAAAAATCCAACATATGCGTATTTGTAATATTTCACCTAGCCGGTTATTAGGCCAGCAAGCACTTGTAGGTTCTTGCAGTATTAATGAGCAATTCTAGGTGATCCAATGCAGTCCTAATGCAATGCTATGCAGTTCGTAATGCAAGATCAGGCACTTCGTAATGTAAAAATAATGCAGTTCATAATGCAACAATCAGACTGTTCGTAATGCAAAAATAGTGCAATTCATAATGCAATAATCAGGCAGTTCGTAATGTAAAAATAATGCAATTCGTAATGCAACAATCAGGCAGTTCGTAATGCAAAAATAATGCAACAACCAGGCAGTTCGTAATGCAAAAATAATGCACTTCGTAATGCACCAATCAGGCAGTTCGTAATGCAAAAGTAATGTACTCCGGTACTGATCGCGGTGCTCTGGACGGTCTCTATGCCACTCTTACTGACTTGTGGTCAGCTACTGCCAAAATATGCCCCCAATACTGTTATGATGGAAAACAAACTGCTGCTCCACAATCCGGCCCTGGTACTGCCACTCCTCATCAAGTACGGGCTGCGATACGGACTTGAGCAGAGGCTCCCAGTGCAAAGATGTGAAATGCCGAGAGCGTTTCTCTCACAGCCCACAACCCGCCCCAAGCGGCGACACACGCACGCTCGCTGAGCGTTTCCTGGGGGGTGCGATCTCACTCTCCTCTCCTCGCGGCTTGGGTCTCCGGTGCGACTTCGTTGATCTTGGGCAGTGGAACTCAGACTCCCCGACGGTGACGGTTCAAGGTCTCTCCTTGGCAAAGGCAGGCTCGGGCCGGCGGCAGTGAATTCTCTCAGCTCCTCTGGGGATGCCGGTCCGATGGCAATTACGATCGCAACAGTTCTGGTCACGCTGTCGATCAAAGCAGAGAACAAGACTGCTCCGGGACACACATTCACAGGGCAATTCCTCACGAAGGTATCAGGCTGCAACAGGGCACATGCACACAGCGTCGCTGAGATTCACTTGAGCACCAGGTGCACACGATCACAGGACAATCCTCACGAAGGTCTCAGGCTGCACGAAGCACACAAACACAGCTTCGGTGAGACTCACTTGGACTCCGGGTGCACAGGATTACGGGGCAGTCCTTACGAAGGTCTCAGGCTGCAAAAAGCACATGCACACAGCGTCGCTGAGACACACTTGGAAACTTTTATGTGCCGGAGTTTCCACAACAGGGAGCCAGCTCTCCCCGGGCCCTTGGGGACACGTTACTCCGGATCACAGCACACAGCAAAGCCCTTTCAAACAGGGGGACACAGCACACAGCAAAGTCACTCCTTAGTTAAATCAGCAAACTGCAGGCCAGCCCCAGAACACACAGCAAGGGTCAGTCGTTCTCTTCAGTCTCTTCAGCTGTTTTTCCTTGGCAGAGTTTCCTCTTGACCGCAAAGTATATTCAATCCTTTTCAGTCTTGATCAGTCCAAAGTCCAGGGGTTTCAGGTCTCATTACTTATACCCCTAAATGTCTTTGAAGTCTTTGTGTTCAGGGGGCACTGACCCCTGTGCAAACCAATTCTGGGTGTCTCCCTGCCAGTGACACATTCTTCCTTTGATAGTGTGGGTCTGGATCTTCAATCACTCAGCAGGAGATGGAGCCTTTGTTTTATGCAGCAGCACAGGGCTCTTCACCTCCAGGGCTACTCCTCCCCCCTCCACTCCAGATGCAGGTGAACTGCGGCTTTCTCACCTACTCCTCCCATGGGTCAAGACATTTCCCAGATCCTATCACATTCAAATCCAGTCAACCCACAACCAGGCAGAAACACACAGAATTGTTAGAACACAAAAACAGCCACTTCTAAACGCGTGGTTTCTAAACACACAATTCAAAAACCACCTTCACATCAAGATGTGTTATTAAATTGTGAGCTCAGGCACACTAAACTTCACCTCTCCATCTTAAACCTATGGGAAGATAGGCTGGAAACATATTACACATACTCCCCAATTCTGCCCTATGGGCTAGATAGCCTTGCAACAGTGAAAAACGAATTTGGCAGTTTTTCACTGTCAGGACATGGTACACACCTTAGTACATGTCCTACCTTTCACATACACTTCACCCTGCCCAGAGTACACCGTGGGCCTACCATAGGGGTGTATGATGTGCATTAAAAGGGAAGGGTAAGGCCTGGCAAGTGGGTGTACTTGTCAGGACAACAAGGCAGTTTGACAAATTGCATGCAGGTACTGCAATGGCAGGCCTGAGATCTCTTTTCATGGCTACTTATGTGGGTGGCACAATTAGTGCTGCAGGCCCACTAGTAGCATTTGTAGTACCAGCCCGGTCACACTTAGTGCACTTTACTAGGGACTTTACTAGTAAGACAAACAAGGACAACCAATTAGCATTACACTTAACACAAGAAGCAATTGCACGTTAACACTGATCAGAGGTGGCAAAAGTGCCCCAGCATCTAAGCCAGTAAAACGAAATCCATCACAGTATTAAAAGTAGAGGCAAAACGTCAGGGGTAATCATGCCAAGAAATACCAGGTCTAACAGACACACTTTATACTCAGCTGAAAAATAACAACCAGTAAGAGCTCTAGGACTCTCTATCCTGGATTATTGGTGTCCATCAGTACCCCAGCTCACCTAGGTGAAAGTCCAGGCTGCAGCTTGACGAGTTGTAAAAGGTGACATGATAAGGCACGCACATTCTTGCAATATCTTCAATAGTTTGCATGCACACATTAAAATATTGTATTGTATTGTGCACTTCAATAGGTTAAGGTCACTCTCAGTCAAGTCTGTTTAGCATTATGGTAGGAGTTATGGCCGCCACATTTGATACGATTGTGGATTACATTTGCCTCCTGGCACAGTTTGCCATGCCAAATCAATGTATGTCTAGAAAGCGTTCTCCTACCTACTTTACCAACTGTCGAGCAAAGGCAAATGCTGCCACATAGAATGATAGAAATAAGGAAGTAGTTGAACCGTTGTCTTTCAAACCTTGTCTTAGAAACTCCCTCCGTACTGGAATTGCCTGCAAGCAGGACATTTCCTCCTTTCTTTTCATTTTTTGACTACATACACATTAGTGAAAAATAAAGTTTTGGTGTAGCTCTAGTATTTTACTATTATTCATATTGACCTGAGAGTCCAGTACGGGGGAGAGGTACAGAAATGGGAGAGCAAGAGACCTAACTGATATGTGAACAGATATTCAATACGATAATACGCTAAAAATGGGGCCACTACACTTAGGTTTTGGTCAGGTAACTCGTGGGTCATCAAAGGCAGAATTTCCACGGCCAGGCAGTGGACAGTCATAGGACATGTATAGTCAGATCTGTGCTTTATATGAAATTGTTAATATTCTCCATTTTCAAATCGACAATGTTATAATGATCCAAAGACTTACTTTAGGGTGGCATTGGTGTGAGTTTATCACAGGGGGCCCTTCAATCTACACGCATAGACTGTTTCTGATGATACTTTTTCTGGCAATTACAGACATGTTCTTAATATTTGTCTATGATATAGCCGCACAAAAGTACATGCCAGACAGAAGGCTTCTCTTCTCTTCTACTCAATTCGGTGTGAAAACCATCATTTAACAGGACACATTCGCATTCTTGATTCATAGAATTAGGACTGACTGTTTTTTACAAATTAAACGTTACTTGCTGCATGACGGGTAGTTATGAATTTGTGGGCATTTTTAGAAAGACCTTTCTGTAACAGAGATTAAGACCCAGACTCATAGGATTGTTGATACTCTCATGTCCATTTTAGGTAGTGTCTCAGCCTAGATATGCTTTTAAGTTTACACAGGTATCCAAAGAGCTCTCTAAATGAGGCCAAAAAGTGCATTTCAAAGGTGCAAAATTGATAGTAATATCAATGGAGTTGAGCAATGAGGTTTCTCGCAGGAAAACATATCCAAAAAGTAAAGCTAAAGGTGCAAATGAAGATAATCATAATCCACTTCCACGGGCCAAATTTTATATTTAGTTTGCTTTTTGAATATCTGGATTTTACTCCTCGAAAACTATAACTGTTGTAGTTTTCTAGGAAAACTCTTGAGTTTCTATTTAAATTCCTGAAATGTTGCAAAGTTGCTCCAAATGTTTCAATAATCCTACAGGAAAAAAATCTAAATTTTTGTTGCAGGGCTGTGTGAATTTTTAATTCATTGTTTTGACAATAAATAAAACTCAATCATTGTATGCTTCTGAGGTCAAAGTAGAGAGCATCTGCACTTTAAGCTGTTCACTATGACACCGCCCAAATTGCCCAAGAGGGCAATATAGATATAATATTCGTGGAGAAGTGTGACTCAGGGGTTAGAGGCGGCAGACCCGGAAGCTGAGTTCGGCCCTGGAACAGGGTTCAATTCCCTGCCTCGACGGGGCTTGGGCTCAATAATTCCACAGACTCGATAATTCTCGCTCCGGCAGACCCGGAAGCTGAGTTCGGCCCTGGAACAGGGTTCAATTCCCCGCCTCGACGGGGCTTGGGCTCAATAATTCCACGGACTCGATAATTCTCGCTCCGGTGCCTACTCGACTCACGGGTTCACACTCTGCGACTCTGGGCAATAGCTTGCTTAATCTCCACAACGGCCCCTCGCGGCGGGATGCCTGGCTTTCACCTTGTGGATGCCCTGCCGGGGTTATCTCACAGGGGAATACCATGACGGGTTACCTAAGCAAGCGCTTAGATGCCTGCGATGTGGGCGGTTTGCGCTATATAAATACATGTACATTTACATTCGGGGAAGTGAAAAGTAAATAGTGCCCTCCAAGTTGGGCGAAGTGCTGAAACTTTACCCTTTTCGAGGGTAGGATGAGGTGTCCCTTATCTACCTTCCCTTACCTCAAGACAAGGTCTAGCTGATCAGCCAGTTAAAAGCCCATTTGGTGCATGGCCACAGCTGTGCAACGGACAATGTCCTGCAACCATATTCCCCATCTAGGAATGGTGTAACCTGTAAGGAACTTTCAGTGAGTGGCTATAGCCATTTACAAAGAGGACTTTTACTTACCACTGCGCAGGGTTACCTTAGCCATGAGCAACAGCAGATAAAAAAAAATTCATATGTAGATTTGTACCACCTATTTCCCACACCTAGGACTGCCAGTGGCGGGGTATTGGGCTGCTGCCCTTAAGTGTCATTGGGACCGTCGAGAATTGCTCCCTAGGGACACTAAGGCCCTTATTGCGATGTAGGTCAGAGTTGCCTCTGACAGGCAACATCTCGGAACCCACCGACCTCTGGTCGGCAGTTCCGACCGCTTGATTACAAATCGACTGAACCCATACAGAAATGGGTGTGTGTGTAAAACCCTGCACCCTGTGGCGGGCACACCATGGTGCCTGCAACACAGTGCAGGGTTTTACCGCGACCACCAACCTCAGGCCACGTAGTCAAGGGGGCCCTGCGAGGGGCCCCCAAAGTCGCTTTCTGACAGCCTTTCCATGTCGGAAAGGCCGGCATGGAAAAGGCTGTGGGAAACTGACATTGTAATCTACCGAAGGTGGAAACACCGTCCATAGGGGATCACGGTGCGGTTCCGACTGGCCGGTTTACGCTCTGAACGCCGGCATCGTAATCGGGCGGTCAGACCGCAAACCGACCGTGTGGGCCAGAAAGCCTCCGGCCAAGGTTGGAAAGCTTCTGACTAGCAGACAGAAGCTTTCCGAACGACATCGTAATCGGCCCCTAAATGTTCCCCTGTACCCTCCCACCTTTTACAAAGCTTGTGTATTTTAAAAAGAATTACACAAACTTGCCAGACAGCAATCTTCTCACTCCACTACTATTCATTAGTATTCATTTAGCATTCGTTTCCAAAATGATTCTACTAGCCACTCACTGATAGTGCAGGTTGTATAATAAACGTGTATCTAGACGATTGTGCTACAGGCCTTCAGTGTGTGAAGTAATAAAGAACACATTTTCTGATCATTTTATGTCATTTCTTGATTACATTATACTTTTAACTAGTATACGGGACTGTCTCCATCCATACGTTTTACACAAGGCTCTGCACTTCAGGCTATACGGTAATTTGTGAGGTTAAATGTAGCTTCAGTGCACAAAAACGTCATTTATGATTTAAATGTCTACATCCAAAAGGCTTATGTCATCACTATGACAGGTTTATGGTTAGCTCGGGAAAGACAACATTCCAATGATCTGCCCCACAAAAAGCAGTGAGCGCTCAGAAAATATATATATTTGGGGGTTTTCAAAACCATCTGTTTAGGTAGTTTCCCACCTTTTAAACCTACGTGAAACAACACCTGGAATACAGATTATGTAGAAAATGGATGAAAGCGTTCCATAATTCCTGAAATGTGGGAAAAGTGGTTTCCAAAGATAGAGAAAATAATTTCTCTTTGGAGGCAAAAACAACTTAACTGTGCAAATGCACATTTTTACATGATTTATTCATCATGATTTTTCATCCAATGAAAATTGTGTCTACGCACATTCTGAATTACAGGAATAGCACGAACAAAGATATTTGGGTAAAGTGTTAATGGCTACCACTACTGGGATTTCTTTTGAATTCCCCAAAAGTAGGCAGCCGTCTGCTTCAAATAGATGAGGGAGCATATTAGAGAACTTGTACCATTTCCAAGCAGAGGTTTCTGACTCGGATTCCCTAAGACTTTAGTCCAAATTTCTGCCACGCATGCCACTTTAAAATGCCTTTGAAGTGTGATTGTAATAACTTTCAGGTTCTCTTGAGTTGTACCACCAGGCTTATTGGTGTTTTTTAGGTGAATTCCTACATTGCAAGTCAGACCACATAGAGTAACAGGGTATATGAATACAGTAGTTAGTTACTGCATATGCCAGTAAATACAGATGTAGACTTTCTCTACTCGCTTATTCGTTCCCTACTTTCACTCAGTCTCAGTTCCACAGCTGGATACTGCTCTCTCTAGCTGACCTTATTTCAACTTCTCAGCCTCCATCTCCCCGGACTCTATTTTTCCTCGCTTTCCCTCCCCCTTCCCTCTCACTTTCGCACGCGCTTCTTTGCTCTACGGTGGTTTCCAGAACAAAGCCTATTGCCCTTCCTACCTGGTCTCGTTGCCCTCCATATATTCGCTCCTGTAGAAGCCGGCCAGGTCATCCGCCAGCTCTCCCGTGAACTCGGTGTGAAATAAGTACTGTTTGCCAGCCGCTAGATTTCCGTCTAGTTCCACCACCAGGTACTCCGTCGGAAGCTCGAGCCACGTTCTCCTTATGGCTGGCGGGGCAGAACCGTCAGCTGTCGTCAGGGAAATCGCGGAGCTGTCGTTCTTGTAGGTCAGTTTCTTGCTATGTATGAGGATATGGTTCGTCTCAGTTACGCACGAGAACAGCACCGTGCTTTTGCCTTTAAAAATATAAAGACCCTGCGCGTTCTTCTCGAGGTAGGGCTGCAGCTCTACCTCATAGTGTCGTGGGGCCAGCGTTTTGGGCAGTCGGTACTTTTGCCAGGGGAGGGGTTGTTGCGAACCGGTCGTGGCAGTGCTTGTGTGGCGTGCAGGCGTTGTTCTTGCTTCCGAAGTAGTTGAGGGGCCTGTTCCAGGCGAGGGCGCCGTGGTAGGGCTTGGAGCAGGGGGGTCGGAAGAGACATTTTTGGATTTCTCCTCCGCGTAGAGCACCGCCAGCGCTATGATAGTGGCCACGGCAGCCAGGGTGAAGGTGATGGCCACCCCAGCCAGCAGCTTGCTCACGTAGAAGCCCTTCCCCATTTTCGCTGTTGTCGGCGATGGCAATGTGCGTAGAAAGGGGAAAAGGCAAGGATGCCTGCAGCACTATCCTTTTATAGGCCTGAAAAATGCAGAAGGGGTCAACTTGCCACTTATATAAATGGTTTATAATTAACTCGATAGCAGGGGTGGAAGATGTTACAGCTATCTCTTCTTATCTTGGTTCCAAGAAGCTCACAGCACTTCCTTAAAAGCTCCTCCGTCATTGAGGGCTCATTAATTTATACCAGTAAATGATTAACATTTAAATCACAAACCAAGACGTTTGTCAGTGTGCATGGATTAGTGGCACCCTCGATGCCCAGGTTCTCATGTTACCATCTTGAAAAATGTCCTGGGCAGGGTCGGATTGGTAATGCGGACGCTTAGGCAATGGGCCCGTTTCCGAGTTCCATTTGCGTCACGGCGGCGGACGATTTGGGTTGTGTCTGTGCTTTTCAGATGCCGCCAGCGGCCCAGTGGGGTCTGAGCGGCCTTTCCAGAGGCAGATGGGCCTCTATCCGCTCCCTTTCACCAACGGGGTGGAGGTGTCATCCCCGGTCTCTGGCCAGGCTAGACCACTAATGTTTGCCATTTGAGGGGTGTGGGGTGGGTGTTTGAGCAGAAGTGGCTTCGCTTACATTCAGGTGTGCTTTACCATTGTGAACTAATCCGTAAACAAAGAGTCCTGATAGCATTTGCATTTTTTTTTTATCTTAGTGAAGTTGAGAACGCATGCCTCTTTTATACAGACCCCTCTCCTTCTTTTTATAACACTTAAAACACTGAAGCAGTGTTTTGAAAAAAGATGCAATCCGCAAATGTGGGCAACTTTGTTTTGGAAGTGTCTGGGAAATGTTTTGATCCCAATCCAACCCTGTCCTCTAGTTGATGTTTGGAGGACTATTTAGGAAGTCCATGTGTGCTGCAGAGTGGTTTCTTCTAGGTAATAATTCTTGTTGCAATTTCGTGATGTAGTGCCGAATTTTGTTGACTGCTTGCCACAGCCTTCTGCAGCTTCATAACTGGTGAGATTTTTTTATTTTTCAAGTTTAATGTTGGTTAGCGGTGTTTGTTAACTAAAAGGATGGCTGCAAAACTGCATGGGCCAACCAGGATTCGAAAGTGTAAGTGAAGGTTGTTCAAAAATCTCAGCAGCTGACCCTCAGATGATGTCACAGCTTTAGGATGTCGTGAGGCTGCAGATTACAGGTTTAAAATATCATGTGGGAAAATCAATACCAATATACCTGCAAATACGGACATATTTCTGTTAGCTATTTATGCTTTAATTTATTTATGCATTAACATGGTTTTGTAGAGCACCTCTATCTTAGAGTACTTGGTTACAGATGAATGATGTAACTCATCAAACCCTAACTATATCAGTAATACACGCAGAACTCCTACCTAATCAATAGTTCGATAAAGTGCTTTACTCCTCCTAAGGAGTACAGAAAGTGACATATAAATACAAGTACAATATAAAACAAATGAACGGAGTATCACACAGGTGTGCACATAAAAGTACTACCACCATGAAATTGTTGTTATTATTATCTTGGGTCCAATAAGGCAGAGGTCTCGAGGTCGCAAAGGGCACAGAACGCTGTGGCTAGAACGCTTCTAGGTCTGCGCAAATTCTGCTCTGTGTCCAATGCTATTCGCCGGCTTCACAGGTTACCGGTGGCCAGACGCATTGAATTCAAAACCCTATGTATCGCTTTTAAGGTTTTGAAGCTGGCCTCACCTCCCATTCTGGCTGATCTCTTGTTGCCTTATGCCCCTACAGTGTAGGGCCTACACGGTCACTTCGCTCACAGGGTCAGCACGTGATGGTGGTTCCTCAGCCCCGCATAGTCCGGCCTGGCGGCCGCTCTTTCGGCTACAGAGCCACCACCCTCTGGAATTCACTCCCGGTGCAGATCCGTAGCCTTGAAAATGATACTGCATTTAGAAAGGCCATTAAGACCTACCTTTTCCGTGCGCTCTAGTCCCCTGTTTGCCTTGTATTGTGTTTGTCTTACCTGCATAAGCGCCAGGATGCCCCTTTGCTGGGGCACCTGCTGCGCTCTACAAGTCAAGATAACATAACATAACATATTACTGCTTATCTTATGATTATTTTTATTGTTATGTTTGGCTGTCACTGAGCGCCACTAGTGTGCATACCAGATTCTAAATCTGGTTATTCACTTCGATAATGTAGCAACAGTGGAAAACAAAATACATCCAAGTTGCTTTCACAAGGCTGGTCCTACACTCTGATGGAAAGCAGAGAACACAGCTTTGGGAGGGGAGGGGGAGATAATGCTTAGACGAAGGTGGAGGTGGGGTTAAGTTGAAGAAGGCAAGCTTTTTTTACAAGAGGGACAACAAGTAGAGGTCATGTTATGTATCCACCCCCACATTTCCTCCGTTGTGCAGCGGTTTTAAGGAGGGGCAGATTATTTTTTGGGCTCATACATGGAATTCAATTTTAAGAGGTAAGCAGTGAATAACTGGATTGTTTTTCACCTCGGGCTTTAAGTGACATTACAGATAACTCCATCTTTGCTCTCACTTACGTTATTCACTTGGAGGTCATCCCTTCACAATGACGTCTCATTGCCTTAAGGCTACATGTGTCAAACCACACCCTACAAATATAGCTTGGATTCTCTATGATTGAGAACTACCACCACATTTCTAGACTTGCCGTCCTCTTGAACATTGTCCAAGAAAAGTAATTCATTGGCATGCAAACCATTGTTTAACCTGCAAGAGTTCAAGATCAAAAGCAACACAAAAAAACAATGAATGCATATACTCTCTGCCTAGAGTCTAAATCAGCAGTTGACGTTCTGGTGATTTATTATCTTGACTGTGGATGTGCCTTCCATGGTGATCACCCCTAAAGTGAACTACCCTTCTGAGAGTTGATCTACATGCTGCACAAGAATTCTAGCCAACACAAATAAGCAAACATATTACCCCTTTTCTTGTTTTCCTCAAATTGCTACCTGTTGATACCATATGCACCATAAGAAATGTATGCAATAACCACACAACCTTACCTAGATACCTCACACAAAAGCTATCCAAATATGAAGTCTCACAAAATCTTTCATGTAAAAATTGAAGATCTTTCTGTATGACACTCTTTAAGACAAATTGTAACACCCTCAACATTTGGAACACTTTTTGAGCCCATAGATTCAGCCCCCCAACTTTTTTCTGCCTTCAAACACCTAATTAAAATAGTCTACTGGAAAATACTAACCATATGTATGTACAACTGACACCCCCTTTTTTGGACCTGACTCTCTTTGCAGGGTCAACCCCAAATGTTTGCCTTTAGCCTCTACTTTTTTTGCTGAATTCGTTTTTGTTGGCCTTTTCACTCTGCACTTTACCACTGCCAACCAGTGCTAAAGTACTCTCTCCTCTAAGCAGGTAAAATTGAATTATCTTATACCCAATTAGCACATTTAGGTACTTGTAAGCCCTTAGTAAAGTGGTTCTACATGTACCCAGGGCCTGTAAATTAAATGCTACTACTGAGGTTGTAGCCCTTATTGTGCCACCCATTTAAGTTGCACTTTAACCATGCCTCAGGCCTGCCATTGAAGCCTGTGTGTGCAGTTTTAAACTGCCATTTCGGCCTGACAGAAATAAACCATTTGCCAAGCTCACACGTGCCTTTTAAATACATATAAGTCACCCAGAGGGTAGGGCATAAGGAGCCACAGGGCAGGGTGCAATCTACTTAAAAGGTAGGATATGCCCTTTTAAGTATTACTGGTCCTGGTAGTGAAACACCCATAAATTCGTTTTTTACTACTGCATGTCCTGCTTCTCCCATAAAACAACATTGAAGTTACCTTATAAAATTTAATAGGCTGTAATTTCCATATAGGAACAGGAAAAGAGTTCACATTTGGATTCTTCTTTAGAATTGAAATGGAAAATCCTCTCATGCTGAAGTCAGATTTTTGGTTACAATTTTGAAAATGCCACTTTTACAAAGTTGAAATGTCCAGCCTTAGACATTTATTACATACAGCATGCCTCTGGGTTACCAGACTGGCTGTGTATGGCAGTTGGCCTTTATATATCCCTCCTAGACAGCCACAAACAATACAGATCCTAGGTGTGCCTGAATGGGCCAACACTGGCAGAATGTGGTGCAGTGGTAGGCACAGCCCCACTTGCACCTGATAGGCTGTGTCCCGTCTTCTTACAAAGAACTGCATACCCCTTGTAGGTAGTCTGGAATAGGGCAGAGAAGTAGGAAACCTGGGCACTTAAAGGTAATCCTCTAGACGTTTCTCTCACTTTAAAGAAGGCACCAAGTATAAATATTGAACCTCAGACACCAACTCTTTAGTACACTCCTTGGCCTGTTTGCTGAGAAGAAGGAAGATTGGACATGCACCCTTCTTCCCAGCCTGAAGAAACTCCAAGAATCAGCCGGCTGACCTCCTGTTCTTCAAGTTGGGACATTAGAAGCTCCAGAGGGTCCCTGCAACTACCCAGCTGACCTGCTGCTGGACCTGAACTGGTCCTGCCTGAGCCCTGGAGTTCCTGTTCCCCATGTGGTTCCCCTCAGGACCTGGAGCCTTGGTGTAGCTTCAGTTGAGCTCTCTGAAGTTTTTGGGCTCTTTGAAAATGCGAACACACCTGTTCACACCAAGTTCTTGCCACTGCCAACGCAAAGTGCAGGCAAACCAGACACTACTATGGTAAGGGCAATCAGTGATGCCAACAGGAACTTTGTGCTAGAGCGATGACTGTCTGTGACAAATAGCCTGCTCTTCGTGCAACATTGACTACCATCTGCAATGCTTTCCTTGCTCCTCACGTTACTATCCATCCCAAATAGAATTTGTCATGCTGGACTTTGGAGGTAACTCGTTCAAACTGGTCCCTGTATCTGATCCATGCTCCGTTACGGTTGGACTGAACTTGTGACTTTCACCCGGTCTCACACCACCAAATAGCTGCGAGTGCACTGTTAGATTTGGGATCTCTAGTTGGCAGAGGTAGGTGCCTTTGACCAAATAGGGGCCCTTGCGTATAGTCAGGGTAAGGGGGTATACTCCTAAAATAACCCCTGCTCACTCCCTTGGTAGCTTGGCACGAGCAGACAGGCTTATCTCAGAGGCAGTGTGTAAAGCATTTGTGAAAACACACAGTGACCCAGTGACAACACTCCAGATGGACACCAAACAAGTTGTAGTATAAAAATAATTTTTTTTATATAGACTTAACACAAGACCAAAAACGACAAAAAATCCTCAATACTGTACTTTAAAAATGATAGAAATAGCTCAGTTCCCTTAAGATGTCAAATGCAACACTTTGAGTTCAATGTACCTTTGGATGCGAAATGCTATACAACAAAAGTGTTGCAGGGAAGATGATGTGTTAGTTTCTTACATGCAAGAACGTGATACGTCGGGCTCCTACTGATGCGTAGGGGATGCGTCGGTTCTTTTCGGCGTGGGGAGGTAATGTGTCGGTTTCTTACTGCGCTTCTGTGGCGATGCGATGAAGATCCGGTGCAATGAAACATAAATGGCGAGTTCTCCTTGATGTGGCACGATGTGTGCAAGCCGGACAGCTGTGCAGCAACTCAATGATTCTTCTGAGCCGCCACAGGCCCTGTGACACGCTTCCTGGTGAAGCGGCAGCATCTGACGAGACGGCGATCTTCTTCTCTGGCACTGCGAGGCGCTTCGGCAACGTTGCAACAGCTGCAGCGGTGACACGCTTTCCTAGTGATGCGACTACAGCGGCTGCAGTGGCAGCACGCTTCTCCGATGATGCAGCGGTGTCTAGTGCGACGTCGCATTCTTCTCCGACAATGCGAGGCGCTTCTGCGATGCGAAGCGGCAGCAGTGGCAGCCCGCTTCTTCTTTGTGAATCGCGCTTCCAGCTCCTTGCTACAGGCAGTCCCTCAGAAAGCCCGCCACAACTCTAGGCCCTTCAAAATAACTCTTGGGGAGCTGGCGGGTTAAGTCTATTATCCCTGAGACTTCAGCAGGAGGCAAGCTCTATCTCAAGCCCTTGAAGATCCTTCACAAGTTGAATGAAAGTAGCACAAAAGTCTTTTCTCCTTTCTTTGGCTGCCTGTCAACCGCTGCTTGCCAATCCCCCAGACAGCACTCCGCTTAGAGACAGTCTCTTCCTCAGTTTGTTGGATTCCTTTCCTCAGCAAAGGTTTCTTCTTGTTTCCCAAAATTGATTTAAAGTTCTGGGGTCTGGGTCCCCCCTTTTGTACTCCTTTTCTCTTTGTTCTTTGAAGGCAGTGAGGCCTTTGCCTAGTCCAAAGCAGTTCTGGTCAGTCCTGGAGCACTTTGTTGACAAGACTTCTTCTTTCCATTCACAGTGCAGGCCAGGGACATCAGACACACCACAGGAGGTGGAGCCAGCATTGTGGAGGGAAGGCACAACCCTATTCAAGTCCCAGGTGCAACTCCTCCCTCCCATGCAGATCTCTCTATTCAGCCCTGTGCTGACTCACCATGTCTCCTGGAATCCCTCAGCCCCTGTCACTCAAACTCCAGACAAGGAATCCACAACCTAGCAGAGGCAGGTTTGGATGGTTAGACAAGAAAATACCTACTTTCTAAAAGTGGTATTTTCAAACACAGAATGTTAAATCCAACTTCACTAAAAGATGTATTTTGTCATTCTGAGTTCAGGAATACTAAACTTGAATTTCTACCTAGTTTCCTGAGTCAGTTAGGATTATAAGATGTAATAATCAAACCGCCCATTCTGGCCTATGGGGAACAGGTAGCCTTGCAATAGTGAAAAAACGAAAATGGCTGTAATTCACTATTAGGACATGCCACACTCATCAGGGCATACCCTACCTTTTACCTACAATGCCCTTGGGCCTACCATAGGGGTGACTAATATGCAGAAAAGGGATGGTTTATTGACTGGCAAGTGGGTGCTCTTGCCCAGTCAACATGGCAGTACCAGACTGTACACAGGCTCTGTGATGGCTGACCTGAGACACATTTTTACGGGATGCTTCCACGAGTGGCACAACGAGAGCTGCAAGCCCAGCAGCAGCATTTGATTTACAAGCCCTGGGCTCACGCAGTGTGCTTTACTAGGTTCTGAAAAGTAAACCAAACCAGCCAATCATGGGGTCACTGATCCATACATCAATTTACAATAGGGAGAGCATATGCACTTTAGCACTAATCAGCAGTGGTAAAGTGCCCAGAGTCATAAAACAGCCAACACAGATCAGAAAAAATAGAAGAGGAAGGTAAAAAGTTCAGGGATGACCCGGCAAAAAGGGCCAAGTCCAACAGGCTCTCTGTGCTTTTTGTTGCTATTTTCACTTAAATCTTTAAAATTGCATAGCTCCGTTCTACTAATTGTCATTTTGGTGTCCAATTATACTCTATTTTTCTACTGTTTGAAGTGCTGCATAAACACTTTACAGATTGCCTCTAAGTTAAACCTGGCTGCTTTGTACCAAGCTACCAGAGGGTTGATCAAAGGCCAATTTGGGGTTTGCTTGTTACTGCACCATGACAATGATTGTAGTTGGTACTTGAGTAGGGTTTCATCCCCTCAACCAGTAACAAATTTTCTTACACTCTCCAACCGGCTATCTTCAATCTGTCATTTAACAGTGCTTCAATATCTCATTGTTTCTCCCTGCTGTGTCTTGCCTAAAGCCTTCTAGCCTGAACAGTGGTGTTGAAGGGCACAGAGAGGTCTAATAAAATAAGAGTACTAACAACTTCATTGTCTGCAATCTGTCCATAATTCATACAGAACTAATGTGACCACTGATTCTGTACTCAAATCACACATAAAGCAGGCCTGAAAAAGGCAGAATAACCTTTCATTTTTTTTTATAAAAGAATAAAGTTGTTTAAAAAGCTAATTTTTCAAGCATTTTAACCAAGAATGGCAAGAGTGAGAGGGGACAGTAATAATCACATTATCACTTCTTATAGCTTCACTTCATTCACTTTCCAGTTGTCTGAAATCTTACCCTCAATGAATATCTAGAAGTATTAACTTAACTATTTGGTTGAGGAACTTAGCAGGGCAAAGGTCATTAGGTAACCAAGGCTTTAGCTGAGGTGATAATAATACTGACTTCCAAACGGGAAATGTATGGAATTTAATGTAGTTGGATACACACAAGTCACCCCACCCGGTCCTCTACTGGGGATCTAGTTTCAGAAAAGTCTAGGTTTGGTTGGTTTCCTTGCGTGGCATCTGAGCCTGGGACCAAATAACACAGCTTACCCACATCATCAGAATGGGGCAAGTTGCAAGGTA
Organism: Lissotriton vulgaris; assembly: GCF_964263255.1. Classification (NCBI taxonomy): domain Eukaryota; kingdom Metazoa; phylum Chordata; class Amphibia; order Caudata; family Salamandridae; genus Lissotriton; species Lissotriton vulgaris. The sequence goes on from NC_141687.1 coordinate 1,962,747,369, forward strand.
AAATCTTTACTTGTTGCATTTTTGGGAGTTTCCCTCCGTGGAGGATAGGTCCACTCACACAGGCGGGGTACCATTTGTATTGGAGAACACTTGTTCTTATCAATTCAGTGTTTCCCATTTTAGTCTTCCAAATATTATCCAGTGTGCTATGAATAACACATTACGCAAAAGGAAGTAGGACTCAGATGAGTTTCAAATTTTATTTTCATCAAATAAAATAAAAAAAATTAAAAAAAACATGGCTAATACAACAAGCTTCACAGGTGAGCTGTGTTTTGTAGGTATCCTCAAATCCAGCACTGGGACACACCTGGGAGCATCTGTGCTCTTCATACATTTCTCTTCATCTTTTCATGATAGCATGGGTAACCCCAAATTCAAATTGCACATATAGCCACTATTCCAAAACGCACTGTCTTGTTCATTTTCTAAAAATGCATAGCTTTAATTCATATCCATTATTCATTGATTAGATTTTGGTATCCGCATGAATTGATGCATGGTTGGTACACATTTAAAAAGTATTATAAGCTGTAGCTCTGTTGTTCACACTGGGAAATGCATATTTCTAAAAAAACAATAAACACTATGGGTCCCATAAGGATGGCGGGCGGATTGCCCCCGCCAGGCTGGCGATAGCCACCGCCGGCCTGGCGGGGGCAATCCGCCCGCCATCCTCACTGAAATGACCCACCACCACATTAGGATGGCTGGGTGGTCTTCGGCGGACAGGAAGACCATCTGCCGCTTTTCCTCCCCGGTCGCCTTGCGACTAGGGCGGAATAGGTTTAATATGGTGGCGGTGTCTGTTTGACACCGCCACCCTATGGGCCCAATCTGATGCCTTGCCGCCACAGAAAGCCAGGCGGTCTTTACTTCGGGGGCCCCCTGCAGGCCCCCGGAGTGAAGGCGAGGTGGGTGGTGTACACGGGGGTACCTGTGGTACCCCCCAGCATTTGCATACACAAAGCAGCAGGCACCGCGCGGTGCCTGCCGCTTTGTGTATGCAAATGCATACATGCATTTTTAGCAATGTGGAGGGCGGTGCTGAGAGCACCGCCCGCCACAATGTTAAAAATGCTGGATGCGCCCGCCACTGTGGTGGGCACATCCTAATACCCCCCACGGGACCCCCACCCTTATGGCGGGCGGTCCCATTGTCCGATAGGATGGCGGGCGGACTAAGTCCGCCCTCCATCCTAATGACCCCCTTTATGTCTCTGTAATGAGAAGAGTATAACCTTCTATTACTTTTGAAAATCAGCCACCGTAACACAAATTTACAGATGGAAACAGTGCCACCTATTTATATTTTCGTCAATAAGTTTCATTATATTAGATTGCAAAGATTAGTTTTCTTAGAAAAACCAAAAATGATCTACACAAACGATCCCTTGCTGAATTCTGTATTTTCTCTGCTTTTCAAAAATGTATAGCCTTCTGGGTTCACACAAGGGTTTCACCGCTGTTTCCACCATAATCTGCAAGAATCTAAAACCACAAAAAATGGAAAAAAATCAACCACTATGTAGAAAAAAAACTGTCTTCAAAAATATTTTTTCTAAATGTTGCCAGTTTCTGAAAGTAGATAAGAGGATTATTTTAGCATAGTAAATGCTTTGTCAATGCCTATTTTCCCTACATTTATTAGCTCTTTTTTTAGTTCCCACCAAAGAAATCCAACTTCACTTGGTACCTTTAAAATTTTCAACACATGGGGCGAAAAAAGGACGCAAATTTGCCCCAGATATCTATTGTGGGAAAAAAGGTATGAAAACGTAACCGCAAAGTGCCCCAACAGCCCACAAAATGTTCAGAACTGGGTGTGTGGGTGGGGAGCCTCAACAGTAAGGAGCTTAAAACATTTCTCGCTTGCTTGTGTAATTAATCACATTTAATTGGCCCCAAGGAATTTGGATTATGCAGACGTAATTTGCGCACTTGTGGGAGTTTCATGCTACACTTTAAATGAAATATGAACTAAGAATAATTTTGCATTGTCTCAACTTAGAAACGTGATTGACATGACTTTTTATGTTCAAAAAGTTATGTTTGTATTGCTTCATATTTATTGATTTTTTCAATATTTCCCCTAGCCAGGCCCAAGGAATTTGGATTTAGAAGAACTCTGCTAGGTCATGTTTATTACTTTGCTGGCCAGCTGGCTGTTCAAAGAAACTTCTGGACTATGCCCATTTGGAGGTGATTAGACTTCTCCTAGTAGTGAAAGAGGTAGATGGCGAAGGTGGGGAAGAAATCCACATTGGGTGATTATCTAACCCTCATTGACAAGCCTAGACACGTCCTTCTCACAGGTTGTTTGAAATGGGGTCTCTATTTGACAGAGGTAGGCACCTTTGTACAAATAGTGACCCTTGCTTCTAGTCAGGTGAAGGGGGATACACACTTTAGATAACATGACAAAATAAATCCTGGCACTCTAGAGTATTTCAAAATTACAAGTATATAACCTTAATACGTTTTTGTACCCATACGGCAAAGGTCTATCTCTGGGTGTCACAGGTAGACACCCAGAGATAGAGTTCGACAGAATTTCTTTAAACAAAATGTTGTCAATTTATTACAAACAAAAGAGGTTATACATGTAAGCTAAAAGCATCACTTCTAACAATTTTAGGCAGGATCGAATACACTCAAAGTAAATCCCAACATCCATATAGATGGCATAACATTTCTTTAGGAATGACGTGCATCAATCCAAGTGAGCAAATACAGAAACAGCCGACATGTGTTTCGTCACATCAGGTGACTTCCTCAAGGCTGTAAAGACAATAATACAAACATAAGTACACCTTTCTTTCTAACCAATTGGTTAGGTCACATTAGTTTGAATAAGAGCCGAGCTATCACATTCAAGTGAGTCGGTTAAACATGTGTTAAACATATCATTTGCCACAGTCGGGTTGTTGAAATCTTCATCACGGCTGGCTGTTGGTGATGTGAGATGATACACTTAACAGTAATTGGGTTGAAACTATCTAGGAGGTCTCTCCATTGGAAGATCACAGTCAAGCTAGCAATTGCACTGAATAGATTCTGGTTAAATGTCCAGTCAAATGTTTTCTACTTTGTCAATGAAAAAGTAGTTGAGTTTTCATACAATTTCTTAGATGAGAAAAGCAGTGACTAGGAGTGTTAGACCAGACTTCCTTGATATGGTATTCCCCTAGATGTTTTTCCTTCACTCCCCTATTTTTGCAGAACTTATTTTTTTTGGCTTTTGGGCTCTGTGCAAGTTATTATTGCTAGCTAGTGGTAAAATGCTTGTGTTCTCTCCTTAAACATGGTACACTTGGCTTACACCTGATTAGCACATTTAATTTATTTGTTAGTCTCTAGTAAAATGGTACTACATGTATCTAGGGCCTGTAAATTAAATGCTACTAGTGGACCTACAGCACTTGTGCCATACAATATAGTAGCTTTTTAAATCATGTCTCAGGGCTACCACTGTAGCCCGTAGTGCAGGTTTGAGCTGCCAATTAACCAGACAAAAAACCCTTTTGCCAGGCCTAAACCAACCTTTTAATACATACCAGTCGCCCCTAGGGTAGGCCCTAACCAGACCATATGGCAGGGTACATTGCATTTAAAACGTAGAACATGTATTTTTAGGCTTTGCATGTCTTGGTAGTGCAAAACTCCTAGCTTTGTTTTTCACTACTCTAAAGTCTAACTCACCAATTGGATAGCATTGAGTTACCCAATTATATTAAATAAGTGCTAAAGTTTGATTGGGAACAGATAGGAATGTTAAGTTTGGACTCAAATTAATTGTAATTTAAAGTTCTCTTTCATGGCAAAGTCCAGTTTTGTAAAGCCACTTGCAGACAGTTTACATTTTCTTGTCCTAACCATTTAGTGTCTGCAGACTGTATCCTAGGTCACATGACTGTAAATAGCTTGGCAGTTGGCCTTTGTGTATTCCTCCAGACAGTGATACAAAGGGGAACTAGGCATTGGCAGGAAGCTGGTACCTGCCCCACTACGATTTCAAGGGGCTGCCTCTAGCACACACACAAAGGTACCTGATACCAGTCATTTGTCACCCTAGAATACTTGCAGCATTGGCAGGGGAAGGAAGGAACTTTCCAGAGCCAGTTGTGGGGGTAGCCAGAAAGTCATCCCCTCTTCAAAGGCTGGTACCAGGTATAAATATTTGATCTTCTGAACTACCACCTCAGTAGACTCTTGGACCTGTGGACTACAGAAGGACAACCTTAATACCCAGAGAACTGCCTTACTGCTTGAGGCCTGGTTTGTCCTTCGGAGGATGGCTCTATTGCTACCAGATGTCTGCCCCGCTACATCAGGCCTGCCTTGTTCTCTAGAGGACTGCCCTGCTGCATGAGGCCTGCCCTACGCTCTGTGAAGAAAGACTGGATTTTGTTCCCTTACTCCCAATCTAACCTGAGTGACTCGAAAGGTCAGTTGGCTGATCTCCTGTTGTGAAATACAGGAGCACAACAAGCTCCAGAGGCCTCCTTCCAACTGGTCAGTTGACCTGCTGCAACTGGACCTGCCTGGACCTTCAACTGGATCTTCCTAAGCCCTTCTGATATCTGCTATAGTGAGTCCCTGATCCCTAAGAGCTGCCTACCCAGGCCCTGGACTCTTGGCTTGCCTCAGAGGGCACTCCTCTGCAAAGAAAGGAGAATGTCTGAGGTTTTGGGATCTTCACAACCACGAAAGGGCCTGTTTGCACCAAGACTCTGATGCCTGCGACAACGCGAAGCTCTGGTGAACCCGACTCTTTATGTTACAGCGACCTCCAGCTATGTTCAGCAATGTGAGACCTGCACTCTGAGACACAGCAATGACAACCCATAATGACCACCACTGCAAAGCTCCAGCAGCTGCCATCTTTGATGCCCGCCCGGATCTTCATTCTATAGTGAAGACTAGCTGCTATGCCAGGCCGGCCTTTTGCGCTACAGTGACGACCATCTCCGATACTCTCCCTGCTCCTTGCGGCCCCCTCCACCGCGAACTGAACTCTCTGCGGCAAACTTTAAGAAGCAGTACTAACCTGGTCCCTGTAGCCAAATCATGCTTTATCGTTGTCGATCTGAAATTGTGAATTTTCCTGTGGCACATTGTGCTTTTAGGTGCTCTATTTACCTAAAACTTTAAAATGTCAAATCTCCAGTTCTACTGATTAGAATTTTGTCATTCTGTTATCATTTTATGTATTAAAATGTACTGTTTTATTTTAAATTGGTGTGACATTTTTCTTGTGTTGTGGTTTCCCTCTATTACTGTTTGTGTGCTGATCAAAGTCATGTCCAGAAACTGGTCTAAACTAGACATCTCTCTCAAAACTCAAATATTGAACACATCAACACATCGGGGACAGAAGGGTGACTTAGACCAACCCACGATTGATGACTGGAGTCAAGACTTTTTGGATGCAATCCTACCAGCCAAACTCAAATCTTCATTCAGGCTTCACTCCCCCTCTCCTCCCCATAGTTCAACGGGGCCTTATGCAAAGAAAAAAAACTATGTGAGGGACTGGAAAGGTCCTCGAGGAAGTTGTATGATGAAAATGAAAAACTTGAATATAAAATGGCTCTAAAAAAACTATTGCGTGCACTGCAGAAATGCCAAGCCACATTCTACTGTGATAAAACCTCTACGGCTCAAAATTGCACCAAAACACTTCGTAAAGTGGTTCAACAATTCTCATACCCCAGTAATATAGCTCCACCCCCCTTGTTGTCACAATAAAAATGCAAGGAGCTTGTGTGTTTCTTTGTCATTTAAGTGACGGACATTCAGCACACTCTAACGATAGTTCGGACAGGCAAATCACAGCTGAAGGATAACATCCTGATTACCAGCTTATGGATGCAACCTCCCACCAGTAAAGCAAATCCTTTAGCCTCTTCGGTGCTCATGACGAGCTCAGCTCGTCATGGCATATACCTCTCAGGTGCTCATGGCGAGCTGAGCTTGTCATGACCACACCCATTTTCCTTATGGCCCAGCACAGGAGAGGAATAAGACCAGCAGCGATGTGGTTAGATACAGGGCTTACTCCCCAAATAATGAAGTCACTGGTCCTTTTGGACACCACTCTCTTTCTATCCCTACTCCTGTAAATAAAGTCTGGCTCGCCACAAGATCCTCTACCTATAGCTAAGCTGAGTACCTTGAGTCCACACCTATTACAACTTCTGGTTGGACTGTTAAATTCTTCCAAGAGGGACACATCCTCAAGCATAGAAGCATGCCATTGTATTGCCCTCCCTAAAAAAGCAGAACTTGGATCCTTCCAACTGGTCTAATTTTTGACCAATCTCGATGCCCATTCCCTTCAAAGTGTTAGAGAAACATGTTAACACAAACTGACTGCAAAAGTCCTGAGATGCCCTACACCCCTCTCAGTCAGGTTTTAGAGCAGGCCACAGTACTAAATATGCCTTTCTATGGAATCCCTCAGGGATCTGCTCTCAGCCTGATGTTATTTAATATATTCAATATCTATGTCCGCTCATTAGTGGACTGGGTTGAAAGTTATGGTCTCATCTTGGTTTCCTATGCAAACACTCAAACCAGCTTCTCCTTGTCACTAAGGATCACAACTCTGGGGCACTGAACTCTTGTCTGGGTCTGGTCTTCACACGGATGAAAACAAACTTTTTAAAACTAAACAACGATAAGACCGAGATAACGGTGCTGGACAAGAACCCCCTGCCCTGGGGACTTCAGTGCTGGCCCAAGACTTTAGGCGCTCTTCCCGAACCAGCCCACTAGGTAAATACCTTAGTCTTCTGATTGGATATCAACGTGTCAATGAAATCACAGGTGGCCAAATTAGCCTCAACTTGTTTTGCCATTATGAAATGGCTAAAATAGATAATTTGGATGCTCCCTTTCTTGATCCAAAGGACAGTTATTCAGGCCTTGATCTTCTCAAGGCTGGACTATCGCAACATTCTGTGTCTTGTGGCTGATAAGGCCAAAAGCCGGACTGGGTGCAGCAACCAGACCTGTCTGATTGCTGTTTGACTGGCCCTGGAAGCGTGCATGGGGTGCTAGTAAAAAGCACCACTCCCGCTTTTCTTACAAAGGGCCGATATTTCAAAATGATGATGCAAAATCGGCCTCCAGTGACAAAACCAGCTCCCACAGCCAGAAAACTGGCCCCACCCCTCCAGCACAGCAGGACAATGCCTGGTGCCCTCTGCGGCCAGTCCAGCCCTGATAAGGCCCCTATAAGACACCTTCAAGTGGTCCAGAACTCTGCCACCAAGCTTCTGTGGTATGGTTGAAGGAGATGTGGGGGCTTGCGGAGAAGATGGGGTCAAGTGTGTGACCGGCGGAGTGGGTGGGAGTTGTCTGAGTCCGAGGTTGGCTAGGTTGTCGATCAGTGTGGTGGAGTTGGTGTCGTCATTGTTCTCGAGGTGGAAGTTCAGGTCCCCGAGGAGGATGTAGCCCGTGGAGGCGAGGGCATGTGTGGTGGCGAAGTCGGCGATGGAGTCGCTGAACTGTGGTCGGGGTCCAGGCGGTCTGTAGATGAGGGTTCCTCTGAGGGTGGTGTTGGGGTCGGTGTGGATCTGGAAGTGCAGGTGTTCAGCGGTGCTGAGGGTGTCGTCGGTGTTGGTCGAGACTCTGAGAGTGTTCCTGTGGACGATGGCGATTCCTCCTCCCGCTCTGTTGGTGCGGTCCTTGCAGGTGATCTTGTAGCCTTTCGGGACGGCTATGGTTATGTCGGGTGCCGAGGCGGGGTTTAGCCAGGTCTCCGTCAGGAAGGCGACGTCTGGGGAGGTTGAGTAGAGTAGGTCCCAGAGTTCAACGGCATGTTTTCGGGTGAGCGGGTGTTGAGAAGGATTCATCTGAGGTGGTTGGGTTCTTTCCTGGTCGGTAGCATGGTGAGGCGGAAGCTTGTGAAGCTGCAGTTCAGGCAGGTGAAAGCTCTGTTGGTGCGCTTCGAGCGGCCAGGAAGCAGGTGTGTGATCGTCCGGTGTTGAGTGCGTGGAGGGTTCTAGCATCGTAGCGGTGTCGGGCGTCGTGGTGTTCATGGTGTCCAGGGGTCCTGGCGCCGAGCACAGATGGGCTTGCCTTAGGTGCGCCAGCAGCGCGCCAGCGGCACGCACGCTGAGCGCGGCTATGTAGAGGCTTCCATATGAGGGCATGTGGCAGGGTGGAGCAGCTAGGAGGCAGGAGCGGGGCGGCGAATGGGATTGCAGGTGGTCGGGGCTGCAGGGACGCAGCAGCGGGAAAAATGGGCTGGGTCGCGGGAGAACTGTGCACAGGAAGGAAAAACAAGTTTAGGCAAGAAAACAAGTACAGGCACAGAGGAATAAAAACAAGTCTGGGTGAGAAAGCAAGTTAGGCACAGGGGAATAAAAACAAGTCTGGGCAAGAAATCAAGTACAGGCACAGGGGAATAAAAAAAAGTCTGGTCAAGAAAGCAAGTGCAGGCACAGGGGAATAAAAACAAGTCTGAGCAAGAAAGCAAGTACAGGCACAGGGGAATAAAAACAAGTCTGGGCA